>NC_056059.1:24505000-25755000 GCF_016772045.2 Ovis aries | reverse complement strand
AGGGATTGAACCTGTATCTCTTCCATCTCCTGTATTGGCAAGTGGGTTCTTTACTACTGTATTACCTGGGAAGCCCAACTTATACATACATAAATATTAATATTAAATAATAGAGTCACAGAATTTCTAGTAATGTCATTCTTTTTTTAAAAAAAAACACAACTCTTTATTTAAAAGAAAAATTTTTAAGGTAACAGAAAAGTACCAAGGCCATAAAGGCTTCCCAGGTGACACTAGTGGTAAAGAACATGCCTGCCAGTGCAAGAGACATAAGAGAGACACGTTTGATCTGTGGGTCTGGAAGATCCCCTGGAAGAGTGCTTGGCAACTGACTCCAGTATTCTTGCCTGGAGAATCCCCATGGACAGAGGAGCCTTGTGGTCAACAGTCCATGGTGTCACAAAGAGTCAGACATGACTGAAATGACTTAGAATGCATGCACCAAGGCCATCAAAGTCAAGGAAAGATAGAGGACTTAAAAGACTAAAGAGACATAATAACTACATGCAACATGTGATTCTGAAATGGATCTGTCAGGGGAGTGTGTAATTTCCTCAGTGCTGTCTCCTCACAACAAAAATTTGAAGTGATGGATGTTAAAGCCCTCAGACAGACTGTGTCTCAGGTCTTGGACAGATCAGTGTTACAGCTTGTGTTACAGCTCAGTTTTATTTAGAAAATAAAGGATAATACATCCTCGAGGCATAAGGGCATGCCGACCCAAAAAACGTGATAAGGAGAGAGAAAGAGAGGGAGAGAGAGAGAGCGATCAGGTGAGAGAGAGCAAGAGACAGAGACCCCCCCCCCCCGGCTCCTCTTTTTATATGTTTTTTCCCTCTCCCTGGGCCTGCACTATGTAAACTGGGCTAGCCAGGAATGTTGTTTGTTGTACCTGAGGTCCTCACTATGGTCCTCGGACCTTTCTTTGTACTATTTTTGAGGGCTTTTCCCTTCCTTGTATTTTAGCCACTGCCATTCAGGATTCCCTTTTCCTATTCTAACTACCTAACATATCCTTTTGCTCTGAGGACATTACTGGGACAGTTAAGAAATTCAAATGGGGTCTGAGGATTAAATGGTCATAGAATATCAGTACTAATTTTCTGGTTTTGATGTTCTTACTGTAAGAATATCTTTGTACAAAATATGCATTAAACTATTTGGGGGTTGTGAGATATTGTAAGCTTCTTCTCAAGTAGTTCAAAAGACATATTCTTTGTTTTGCACCTGCTACTTTTTTTGTAAGTTGGCATTGTTTCAAAATAGAAAAAAATTTTTTTAAGTATAAAGAAGTCCATATTCTAGTTTTAACCATTTTCCAATAATGCCCTTTTGTGGCATGTTTTTCCCTATGAGTGTAAATTCCAGTCCAGGATCATATATTGAATTTAGTTGTCATATCTCATTTGTCTCCTTTAATTGTGAACAATTTCTTAGGCTTTATTTATCTTTCATGACAGTAACTTTTTGAAGAACAATGTGACATTAATTCTTGTCTTATGTTTATGTTCTCTTTAAATATTGAATTTAAGCCCAACAAACTATATTCATCCATGTTTTTAAAAAACTAAGACTATTTTGATGATTCAGTGAAAACACACAAGTCATTTTCTTGGGCTGCCTTTACTTTCTAATAACCTTCAGTTGCAGTTGACTCCTATTAAAGAAAAAATTATTCATGACACTAAAGATGGTAAGGAAGACTATTCAAGAGGGACTACTGCAATGAACCAACCTAGACAGCATATTAAAAAAGCAGAGACATTACTTTGTCAACAAAGGTCCATCTAGTCAAGGCTATGGTGTTTCCAGTGGTCATGTATGGATGTGAGAGTTGGACTATAAAGAAAACTGAGTGCCAAAGAATTGATGCTTTTGAAGTGTGGTGTTGGAGAAGAGTCTTGAGAGTCCATTGGACTGCAAGGAGATCCAACCAGTCCATCCTAAAGGAGATCAGTCCTGAATATTCATTGGAAGGACTGATGCTGAAGCTGAAATTCTAGTACTTTGGCCACCTGATGTGAAGAGCTGACTCATTAAAAAAACCCTGATGCTGGGAAAGATTGTGGGCAGGAGGAGAAGGGGACGACAAAGGATGAGATGGTTGGATGGCATCATTGACCCAGTGGACTTGGTTTTGGGTGGACTCTGGGAGTTGGTGATGGACAGGGAGACCTGGTGTGCTGTGGTTCATGGGGTCGCAAAGAGTCGGAAATGACTGAGTGACTGAACTGAACTGAACTGAACTGAACTGAAATGAAGGTTTTGCAGTATGGGAGAGATATCTGGCTTGACTGTGAATGTAATGAGGACATGTGGAGATTTATACTAAGGAGCAAGTTGGGAGTCAATGGAAGTTTGCTAAGAGGAAACATTGAGAATAGGGTTATTTTTACTACACCAATTCAATAAATTCTTGCTGAAGACATGCTAGAATGGTAAGATATAAAGGGTGAGGGTTGAGGACTTGGATTAGATATTGAGAATGGAGAAGTTTTGCTAAACTCACCCAACAGGATTGTTGAGTAATACTGATTAATGATCCAGCAGGACTAAGCAGGCTAAGGACAGAATCCAAGGTCAAGGCCTAGTCAGAAGAGGGCTCAGAACAGCCTGGCTCAAGTTCAGTCAAGGGGACCATCTTTATCACTCCTTGGTAAGGAAGCATAACTTTTTGCTTCTGATGCAGTTTCTTTAAATGCATTTACATACATTCACTTAGGCAAAAAAAAAAAAAATATATATATATATATATATATTTATATTTATAACAGGAAGAAAAGTGTTATTTTGTTGTTATAGACTGTGTTTTAAAGTTCATTTTATCTGCTATAAGTATTGCTACCCCAGTTTTCTTATCATTTCCATTTATATAAATATCTTTTTTGAATCTCCTCACTTAAAATCTCTATGTGTCTTTTGCTCAGGAGTGAGTTTCTTTGAAGTAGCATATAGATGGGTCTTCTTTTTTTTATCCAATCAGCCACCCTGTGTGTTTTGATTGTTGCTGGTTTTCTGATGTTTTTATAGTTCTTCATTTCTTCCCTTATAGGTTGCTGATTTTCTTTAGTAATGTTTGTGAGAACCCTGATATGCTTGTGTTCCTTTCGCTCTACTTTTTGTGTATCTGTTTTAGGTTTTGATTTGTGGTTCCCATGGGGGTTTTGACCTATAACTTTATCTACTTGTTTTTAATCTGGTAGTCATTTAAGTTCAAATATATTCTAAAAGATCTGCATTTTTTTTTACTCCTCTCCCCCAAGTTTTGTGTTTTTGATGTTATATTCATGTCTTCATGTTCATCCCTTCACTGTTTATTATAGTTACAGTTGATTTTATTGTTTTTTGTCATTTAATCTTTTTAGTTTATTTAAATAGTTGATCTATAGCCTTTACTATATATTTGCCTTTACTAGTGGTATTTTTTTTCCTTTCCTAGAGATTCTTACCACTTGCTGTAGCTTTTTCTTTTCCACCTTAGAGAAGATCTTTTAACATTTATTTTAGGATAGGTTTAGTACTGATGAACTCTTGGTTTTTGCTCATCTGAAAAGTTCTTTATCCAAATGATAATCTTGCTTGGAGCATTGAATGCTATAGGTTTTGCCCTTTAGCACTTTCAATATATCATGCAACACTTTAAATACATCATTACATTTCCTTCTGTCCTACAAAGTTTCTGCAGAGAAATCAGTTCAGTTCAGTTGCTGTTATGTCCAACTCTTTGCCACCACAGGAACTGAAGCATGCAAGGCTTCCCTGTCCATCACCAACTTCCGGAGTTTACTCAAACTCATGTTCATTGAGTCAGTGATGCCATCCAACAATCTCATCCTCTGTCATACCCTTCTCCGCCCACCTTCAATCTTTCCCAGCATCGAGGTCTTTTCCAAGGAGTCAGTTTTTTTTGCATCAGGTGGCCAAAGTATTGAAGTTTCAGCTTCAGCATTAGTCCTTCCAATGAATATTCAGGACTGATTTCTCTTAGGATGGACTGGTTCTCCTTACAGCCCAGGGACTCTCAAGTGTCTTCTATAGCACCAGAGTTCAAAAGCATCAATTCTTTGACTCTCAGCTTTCTTTATGGTTGAACTCTCACATCCATACATGGCCACTGGAAAAACCATAGCTTTGACTAGATGGACTTTTGTTGACAAAGTAATGTCTCTGCTTTTTAATATGCTGTCTAGGTTGGTCATAACTTTTCTTCCAAGGAGCAAGCATCTTTTAATTTCATGGCTGCAGTCCCTATCTGCAGTGATTTTGGAGCTCCCCAAAATAAAGTCTGTCACTGTTTCTACTGTTTTCCCATCTATTTGCCATGAGGTGATAGGACCGGATGCCATGATCTTCGTTTTTTGAATGTTGAGCTTTAAGCCAACTTTTTCACTCTCCTTTTTCACCTTCATCAAGAAGCTCTTTAGTTCTTCTTTGCTTTCTGCCATAAGGGTGGTGTCATCTGCATATCTGAGGTTATTGATATCTCTCCCGGCAATCTTGATTCTGGCTTGTGCTTCATCCAGCCAGGCATTTTGCGTGATGTACTCTGCATATGTGAGATAAATAGGGTGACAGTATACAGCTTTGACGTACTCCTTTCCTGATTTGGAAACAGTCTGTTGTTCCATGTCTAGTTCTATCTGTTGCTACTTGGCCTGCATACAGATTTCTCAGGAGGCAGGTCAGGTGATCTGGTATTCCCATATTTTTTCCCATAGTTTGCATAGTTTGTTGTGATCCACACAGTCAAAGGCTTTAGCATAGTCAATAAAGCAGAAGTAGATGTTTTTCTGGAATTCTCTTGCTTTTTTGATGACCCAGCAGATGTTAGCAATTTGATCTCTGGTTCTTCTGCGTTTTCTAAATCCAACTTGAACATCTAGAAGTTCTTGGTTCACATACTATTGAAGTCTCACTTGGAGAATTTTGAGCATTACTTTGCTAACATGTGAGATGTGTGCAATTTGGGGATAGTTTTAACTTTCTTTCTATTTACTTTTCTTTGGGATTGGAATGAAAACTGACCTTTTCCAGTCCACATCTGAGTTTTCCAAATTTGATAGTATATTGAGTATAGCACTTTAATAGCATCATCTTTTAGGGCTTGAAATAGCTTGCCTCCACTAGCTTAGTTTGTAGTGATGCTTCCTAAGGCTCATTTGACTTCTGATACCAGGATGTCTGGCTCTAGGTGAGTGATCACACCTCATGGTTATCTGGGTCATTAACATCTTTTTTGTATAGTTCTTCTGTGTATTCTTGCCACCTTTTCTTAATATCTTTGGCTTCTGTTAGGTCCTACCATTTCTGTCCTTTAATGTGCCCATCTTTGCATGAAATCTTCCCTTGGTATGTCTAATTTTCTTGAAGAGATCTCTAGTCTTTCCCATTCTATTGTTTTCCTGTATTTCTTTGCACTAATCACTGAGGAAGCCTTTTTTATCTCTCTTTGCTATTCTTTGGAATTCTGCATTCAGATAGGTATGTCTTTTCTTTTCTCATTTGCCTATAGCTTCTCTTCTTCTCTGTTATTTGTAAGGCCTCCTCAGACAACCATTTTGCCTTTTTGCATTTGTTTTTCTTGGGGATGGTCTTGAGCACTGCCTCCTGTCCACAAATATCTGTCCACAGTTCTTCAGGCACTCTGTCTATCAGCTCTAATCCATTGAGTCTATTTCTCGTTTCCACTGTATAATCAAGAGGTATTTGATTTATGTCATATCTGAATGGTCTAGTGGTTTTCCTACTTTCTTCAATTTAGTCTGATTTTTGCAATAAGGAGTTCATGATCTGAGCCACAGTCAATTCTTGGTCTTGTTTTTGCTGAACGTATAGAGTTCTCCATCTTTGGCTGCAAAGAATGTAATCAATGTGATTTCTGTATTGACCATCTGGTGATGTCCGTGTGTAGTCATCTCTTGTGTTGTTGGAAGCAGGTGTTTGCTGCGACCAGTGTGCTCTCTTGGTTAAACTGTGTTAGTCCTTGCCCTGCTTCATTTTGTACTCCAAGGCCAAATTTGCATGTTACTCCAGGTATCTCTTGACTTCCTACTTTTGCATTCCAGTCCCCTATGATGAAAAGCACAACTTTTTTTGGTTTTAGTTCTAGAAGGTCTTGTAGGTCATCATAGAACCATTCAACTTCAGCTTCTTCAGCATTGCTGGTTGGGTGTAGACTTGGATTACTGTGATACTAAATGGTTTGCTTTGGAAATGAACAGAGATCCTTCTGTCATTTTTGAGATTGCACCCAAGTACTGCATTTAGGACTTTCATTGACTGTGAGGGCTACTCCATTTCTTCTAAGGGATTCTTGTCCACAGTAGTAGATATAATGGTCATCAGAATAAATTTACCCATTCCAGTACATTTTAGTTCACTGATTCCTAAGATTTTGATGTTCACTCTTGTCATCTCCTATTTGACCACTTCCAATTTGCATTGATTCATGGACCTAACATTTCAGGTTCCTATGCAATATTGTTCTTTAAAGCATTGGACTTTGCTTTCATCACCCATTGCACCCACAACTTAGCGTTGTTTTTGCTTTGGCTCCATTTCTTCATTTTTTCTGAAGTTATTTCTCCACTGATCTCCAGTACCATATTGAGCACCTACTGACCTGGGGAGTTCATCTTTCAGTGTCCTATCTTTTGCTTTTTCATACTGTTCATGGGGTTCTCAAGGCAAGAATACTGAAGTGGTTTGCCATTCCCCTCTCCAGTGGACCATGTTTTGTCAGAAGTCTCCACCATGACCTGTCTATCTTGAGTGGCACTACATGGCATGGCTCCTAGTTTCATTGAGTTAGACAAGGCTGTGGTCCATGTGATCAGTTTGATTAGTTTTCTGTGATTGCAGTTTTCATTCTTTTTGCTCTCTGATGAATAAGGATAAGAGGCTTATGAAAGCTTCTTGATGGAATAGACTGAGTGCGAGGGAAACTGGGTCTTGTCTGATAGTTAGAGCCTAGCTCAGTAAATCTTTAATCCAATATTCTGTTGATGGATGGTGCTTTGTTCCCTCCCCGTGGTTTGGCCTGAGGCCAAACCTCCACCAGAAACTCCTGGACACTTACAGGCAAGTCTGGCTCAGTCTCTTGTGGGGTCATTGCTCCTTTCTCCAGGCTCCTGGTGCACACAAGGTTTTGTTTGTGCCCTCCAAGAGTATTTCCCCAGTCCTGTGGCAGTTCTGTAATCAAATCCCACTGGCCTCCAAAATCAAATTTGGTGGGGTTTCTCAGTCCCTTTGCTGGATCCCCAGGTTGGGAAATATGTTGTTGGGCCTAGAACTTTCTTAACAGTGTGAGAATTTCTTTGGTATAATTGTTCTGCAGTTGGTGGGTTGTCTACTCAATAGCTCTATGGTGGGTCTAATGGCAACCTCCTCCAAGAGGGCTTATGCCACAGTCTTTGTGACCCAGGTCTGCTACAGCCAGAGCTCCTGGCCCCGTGGCAGGCCACTGCTGACCTGTGCCTCCACAGGAGTCACGGAAACACTCAAAGGCAGGTCTGGCTCAGTCTCTGTGTGGCCTCTGGGTCCTGGTGCACACAAGGTTTTGTTTGCACCCTCCCACCGTCTCTCGCGGGTACGGGGTTTGATTCTAAACATGATTTTGGCCCTCCCACCATCTTGTTGGGGCTTCTTCTTTGCCCTTGGATGTGGGGTATCTTCTTTTTGGTGGGATCCAACATCCTCCAGTGGATGGCTGTTCAGAGACGGGCTGTAATTTTGGGCTCTTGCAGGAGATGAGTGCACGTCTTTCTACTCCACAGTCTTGCATTACGTCCTTCTGCTCTGCCATCTGTACTGCTGCAGTCGCTTCCACCAGCCTCCCTACTTGCCCTGTTACTCTTCTACAGACTGTTACAACTTGCTTCGGATCCTACCATTCCTCAACTGATAACCTTATGGGGATTCTCTTGTATATGATTCTTTTTCTCTTGCTACTTTTAGAACTCTCTCATTATTGAACTTTTTCCATTTTGAGTGTGATATGTCTTAGTGTGGGTCTGTTTGGGTTCATCTTGCTTGAGACTCTCTGTACCTGGATATCTGTTTCCTTTTTCAGTTGTGTGCTGGGTCTTCTCCTTTGCTCAGTGTCCAGCAGGACTCTATTGGGAGCAGGGTCAGGTCCCTAGTTGCTGGAGAAAAAGCCCTGAGGGTTGGGTCTGAGCTGGTTCGAATCCCTCTAAGTGTGTGCTCTCCATCTTCCCAGCAACTGACTGCTCCCTCCACCCAGAGGGAAGTGGTGCTTGAGCAAGAGAGGCTGGTGTAGGTTTTCAGCCTGAGGCCGGGCATGGGCTGGGGCAGTCCTGGTCCCAGTCAGAGCTCTGGATCTGTTGACTCCATGGGCATTAGCAATGGCCACCCTCATCCTGTTAAGATGCCATGTAGGGTCTGAGTAGGCTCCATCCTTCACAACTGCTCACTCACCCTGGCTGCATCTTCCCTTGCCCTAGTGTGGAGCTGTGCCATGGAACAACAGGGCCAGGGCAGAAACTTGGTTCAGGCTAGGGTACAGGCTGGGGCACAGGCTGGGACATACATCGAGGCAGTTGTGGGAAACTGCTCAGAGTCCCAGACAATTTCAGTTTGCTTCCTCCACCTTGTTTTGGGAGAGAGCAAGGTATGTGCATACATTCTTTGTGAGTGGAGTCTAGGTTTCTCACAGACCTGCTGTCAGTCCCACTGGTTTTCAAACCAGCTAAGTGGACTTGCCCTCCCAGTGTTGGACCCCAGGGCTGAGGTGCTCAATATGTAGTTCGAACTGTTCACTCCACAGGGAGGATATCTGAGCCCACTTAATCCCCCTCCTCTCTGTGTCCCCTTCTAGAGGCACAGGTCCCAACCTGATCACTTCCCTTCCCTTCTTACTGCTTTAGAATAGACATGATAATCCTATTTCATTGGGTGGTTTGAAGAATTCCTTGAGATAATGAATATATATATATAGTGCTGAGCACACAGTGCTGTGCTTAGTCACTCAGTCATGTTCGACTCTTTGCAATCCCATGGACTGTAGCCCACCAGGCTCCTCTGTCTATGGGATTTCCCAAGCAAGAATACTGGAGTGGATTGCTATTTCCTGATCCAAGGGATCTTCCCAACCCAAAAATAAAACCTGCATTGCCAGGTGAATTCTCTACCACTGAACCACCGGGAAGCCCCAATTTGAGAAGTAGTAGCAGACAGTTTTGGACTAGTAGCTTTGGGGTTCCAGATCTGGGATAAGACTAGGTCCTTGGCTACCTCCAGGAAGTTCTTTGATTTCTAGTGAAGAGACTTTGAAATGTCCATGCTGATAAATCATTAGCCAAAAGTCCTTTAATCTCAGTCTCTATCTTGGGAAGGGTAAAGAGAAGGCTTATTTTCACTGAGAGATTGATTTCTATAATAAGAGTTTGTCCTGTTACAATTCCTGTTTGCAACTTAAATTATTAACCAAGTTAAAACTTCTGTTTGGTTTTATTTAGTGGAAACAAACTAACCTTCACTGAGTGCCTCATTAGAAATCAAGCACCTTTATGCACATTATTGATTTAATCCTTATTACAGTCTGTAAGGTTGATATATGTTTCTGATTAACAGATAAAACAACATAGCCACGTTATTTGATGCCAGTCAGTTGTTAGTTAGAGGAGCGGGGATTTGATTTGAAATGTTTGCTTACAAAGTTCATGCTTTTTTCCAGTTAAACTGCTGGTCTAGAAAGTTGTAAAATTTGAACTTTGTAATTTCCTTACTCCTGACATTACCTGTAAGTAGAATTTTGACTTCTAGGATCTTGCTCATCTTACTTTTACTGTAAAATTTTTTAATAAATTTAAATTAAATTTGCATTTACTTTTACTTTTGTTGTTAATAAAATTGTAATGAATTGCTTTTCTAAGTCCTAGTTAGAAAAGAAGGTTATTTTTTTTTTCCTTCATCTTTAGATGAGTGTCTGTAAAGTGATAATTCATATTAAAGTTGTTGTTTTAGCATTAGGATGTCAGACAAATATAACTTATTTTTCAGATTTTAGCATAAACCTCACTTATTCAAGGTAGGCCTCCTCAAATCTCTCAAACCAGGTCAGGGCCCCTATGCTACTCTCTCAAAGCCCCTCATACTTTTTATTCATAGCACTTTTAGCTTTCACTTTCAAATTTGGTGTTACTCAGTTGTATCACTAGGGTGAATAGCACACAGGATTTAAATGGATTTATAGTCATTCTTTATCATTGGCTTACAATGCAAACTCTAGGTACATCGCAGGCTATAGTGGGGGATCTTTCTCAGGATGAGCATGAGCTGCTCTGAAGCAGAGTCAACATAATATGATTTTCCTCAGGAGAAAAAAAAAAGTGGGGAGACTACAGAAAAAGATACCGAGTCATTATTATTATTATTTTGACTCTGCTGGCTCTTTGCTGCTGGGCCGGCTTTTCTCTAGTTGTAGCAAACAGGGGGCTGCTTTTCATTGCAGTGTGCGGGCTTCTCATTGCAGTGGCTTCTCCTGATGTGGAGCACGGGCTCTAGAGCATACGGGCTTTAGGAGTTGCGGCAGGTGGGCTCAGTAGTCGCAGTACCTCGCCTCTAGAGCACAGGTTCAACAGTTGCGTAGGGGCTGAGTTGCTCCGCAGCAGGTGGGATCTTCCCGGATCTTGAATCAAACCTGTGTCCCCTGCATTGGCAGGTGAATTCTTTGCCACTGAGCTACCAGGGAAGCCCATTACTGAGTGATTAAGCATCACACATGTTTTATTGAATATTATTGAAAACCAAAATGAGAAATTACAGTTCAAACGTTTTCACATCCTCCTAATGTTAGGAGCAAAGCATGCCTGTCAAACAAATAATGACAACCTAAAAATTAGAGAACAGATCCCAAAAGAGAGTAAAAACACTCAGTGCAAATACAAACCTTTTATCTAGCTCTATTAAATACACATCGCTGTATTAGTACTTACACGTTCCCTCAGTATTTAAAACCTGGCTTTCATCTACAATAGGTCCATCTTTTCATTCTGATTCATAGCAGCCAATTATCTTCTTTTTCTGATATTTGCCACAGCTTGTAACTTTCTGTTTATTTATGTGTTTACATGTTTAATGTGTGTTTTCCTTATGTCTTTCCTATAGTCTCCTGACTACAAACTCTATAAAGACAAGGCTATATCTCTTTTGTTCAAATCACGCATGTGGTGGCTGCCAGTCATGCCTGGCAGACAGTTGTTACACACATGATTTGTTTATTGAACGGTGAATAACTAAGGTCAGCAATTTTTGCATACAGGGCTGCTGCTGCCAGTGCAGCAGGTAGGGATCAAAAGTGGTTGACACACAGCTTGGGAAAAAGAAACTAGAGACAGAATTAAAGTTTTAGAGATGGGACTGGGAGACTCAAGACCTCTTGGATCAAGAGCCCTGTTCCTCAGCCACATCACTTTTATTTAGTGTCTTGGTAAGCAGAAAGTATCTGTTTTGCTGCAATAAAGTCAGACTCCTGTGTCCTTGGTCATGTCTCTCATTTTATTGATCACTTTGAACTACATTTGCTATTTTCTTGTACAAGGGGTATCCCCCAGTTGGAGGTCATACCCCTGATATGCCTTGGGAAAACATCTTTGTGTGTGAACAAGCAGTGTTCTGAACTTGTGCTGACCCAGTATTCCAAGGTCCACACTAAGTTTTTCCTTAGCTTAGGAGGGCATGACAACCCCAACTAATAACCCGATACACTTTTGTTTAGATTATACTGTATTGCTATATTTTGCTTTTATTCTTTACCCATGATGTTCTTCTCATGGCTTAGCCAGAGCAACAGGCAGCTGATTATTAACCCTGTCCTGGGCCATCTTTAAATAAGAAAGTGTCCCATTTGACATTTCTATGAAATTAATGTTGTTAAAAAGATATCTTGTTAAAAATTATTTCTTGTTAAATTACTCTTGGTTATTATGCATTTTTCAGAGTCATGGGAAATTGTGGGTATAAATGTAATTTGTGAGATTGTGAGAAACTTCCAAAGGCTGGGTCCATGCATTAAGAGAGGTTGAGGGAGTTGAGCTGCAGAAGTTGCTTGTATATTTTTGAGATTAGTTGTTTGTCAGTTGCTTCATTTGCTATTATTTTCTCCCATTCAGAAGGCTGTCTTTTCACCTTGCTTATATTTTCCTTTGTTGTGCAGAAGCTTTTAATTTTAATTAGATCCCATTTGTTTATTTTTGCTTTTATTTCCAGAATTCTGGGAGGTGGATCATAGAGGATCCTGCTGTGATTTATGTCTGAGAGTGTTTTGCCTATGTTCTCCTCTAGGAGTTTTATAGTTTCTGATCTTACATTTAGATCTTTAATCCATTTTGAGTTTATTTTTGTGTGCGGTGTTAGAAAGTGATCTAGTTTCATTCTTTTACAAGTGGTTGACCAGTTTTCCCAGCACCACTTGTTAAAGAGATTGTCTTTACTCCATTGTATATTCTTGCCTCCTTTGTCAAAGATAAGGTGTCCATATGTGTGTGGATTTATCTCTGGGCTTTCTATTTTGTTCCATTGATCCATATGTCTGTCTTTGTGCCAGTACCATACTGTCTTGATGACTGTGGCTTTTGATTCCTCCAGTTCCATTCTTCTTTCTCAAGATTGCTTTGGCTATTCGAGGTTTTTTGTATTTCCATACAAATCTTGAAATGATTTGTTCTAGTTCTGTGAAAAATGACCCAATCAAAAAATGGGCCAAAGAACTAAATAGACATTTCTCCAAAGAAGACATACGGATGGCTAACAAACACATGAAAAGATGCTCAACATCACTCATTATTAGAGAAATGCAAATCAAAACCACAATGAGGTACCACTTCACACCAGTCAGAATGGCTGCGATCCAAAAATCTGCAAGCAATAAATGCTGGAGAGGGTGTGGAGAAAAGGGAACCCTCCTACACTGTTGGTGGGAATGCAAACTAGTACAGCCACTATGGAGAACAGTGTGGAGATTCCTTAAAAAATTGCAAATAGAACTACCTTATGACCCAGCAATCCCACTTCTGGGCATACACACCGAGGAAACCAGAATTGAAAGAGACACATGTACCCCAATGTTCATCGCAGCACTGTTTATAATAGCCAGGACATGGAAACAACCTAGATGTCCATCAGCAGATGAATGGATAAGCAAGCTGTGGTACATATACACAATGGAGTATTACTCAGCCGTTAAAAAGAATTCATTTGAATCAGTTCTGATGAGATGGATGAAACTGGAGCCGATTATACAGAGTGAAGTAAGCCAGAAAGAAAAACACCAATACAGTATACTAACACATATATATGGAATTTAGGAAGATGGCAATGACGACCCTGTATGCAAGACAGGGAAAGAGACACAGATGTGTATAACGGACTTTTGGACTCAGAGGGAGAGGGAGAGGGTGGGATGATTTGGGAGAATGACATTCTAACATGTATACTATCATGTGAATTGAATCGCCAGTCTATGTCTGACGCAGGATGCAGCATGCTTGGGGCTGGTGCATGGGGATGACCCAGAAAGATGTTATGGGGAGGGAGGTGGGAGGGGGTTCATGTTTGGGAATGCATGTAAGAATTAAAGATTTTAAAAGTTTAAAAATAAAAAAATAAAAAAATAAAACACACACACACACACACAAAAAAAAAGAGAGGTTGAGGGAATGTCTATTGGATTGCTGACGACAACTGCTACTGAAAACATCATATTCACTGGGGGGTGCTTTGGTTCAAGGGATTTGAATTCTGTCTGGAAAACACCATGGAGGTGCCTCAAGACTTGTTCTGTTGCTAAGTTGTATCTGACTCCTTGTGAACTTAAAAACTGCAGCATGGCCAGGCTTCCCTGTCCTTCACTATCTCCCTGAGTTTGCTTAAACTCATGTTCATTCAGTCACTCATGCCATCCAACCATCTCATCCTCTGTTGCCCCCTTCTCCTCTTGCCCTCAATCTTTCCCAACATCAGAGTCTTTTCCAAAGAGTCAACTGTTCCCATCAGGTGGCCAAAGTACTAGAGCTTCAGCTTCAGGATTAGTCCTTCCAGTGAACACTCAGGGTGGATGTCCTTTAGGTTTGATCTCCTTTCTATTCAAGGGACTCTCAAGATCTTCTCCAGCATAGCAGTTCAAAAGCATTAATTCTTTAGCACTCAGCCTTCTTTATGGCCCAACTCTTACATCTGTATATGACTACTGGAATTAGTTACGAGCATGTTGTTATAGAGTTTTAAAGACCTACATTTTAAATTACTTGTTTTAAAAAATTACAAAATCACACATGCTTTTTGTAGACTTAAGTTGGGGTTGTTTTAATCCATCTTTCACCAGTAATTTGCTATGTGTGATTTCTCTTTTAACAATGACCGGAAGGCCTTTACATTCTTTGAATCTTCTTTTTCTGATATGTATATTGTCTCTTGGTTTATATTTGCTACTCTAGCCATCAAAATATAAAATATCTAAGATACTGGAAAGGGCACACTTTACAGAAACAAATATTGCTGGTTTTTGAGGTGACCAGGTTGCTCATGGCAAACTATGGCTGAACACTTGAAAATGCTCCTTGGGATAATACTACAAAGTATTGTAATCAAAGCAGCATGGTATTGGCACAAAAACAGATATACAATGATCACTGGAACAGGACACGGAGCCCAGACACCTATAGCCAATCTACAATGAAGGAGACAAGAATATACAATGGAGAAAAGACAGTCTTCAGCAAGAGGTGTTGGAAAAGCTGGACAGCTACATATAAATCCGTGAAATTAGAACATTCCCTCACCCATATATAAAAATAAGTTCAAAATGGTTTAAACACCTAAGTATAAGACATGACATCATAAAACTCCTAGAAAAGAAAATAGGCAAAACATTCTCTGACATAAATTGTAGCAATATTTGCCTAGATTAGTGTTCCAAGGCACAAGAAATAAAAGCAAAAACAACCCAGCCACTCTGTATCTTTTGATTAGTGAATTCAGTCATTTTACATTTAGGGTGATTATTGATAAATGGGGACTGGGTACGGCCATTTTATCTTTTGTTTTCTAATTGTTCTATATCCCTATATCCTTGTGTTTCTGTCTGATATTTTAGTTTGGTGCTCTCCTATGATATTTTTCTTGGTTTCCTCTTTTTTTTTTTTTTTAATGTTTCATGTCTCTGTTCTAGATTTATGTTTTGTGGTTACCATGAGGTTTGTACAAAACATCTCACAGATAAAATAGCCCCTTTTCCTGCTGATAACATCTTATCTTCACTTGTCTATATAGGCTCCATCCTTTCCTGCTTTCCCTTTTATGTTTAGGTTGTCTGAAATCATCCCTTTTTATGGTGTGAGTTTGTTACCAGATTGAAGTAGTTATAGTTATTTATACTGCTTTCCCCCCGCCTTTAGCATTTATGCTATAATTGTTTAACAATTATTCTGATATAGAGTTGCAATTTTCTGATTCTCTTTGTCTATTTAGCACCTTACACAAAGTTTGCTATACTTGCCTTTTCATTTCAGGTACAGGAGCTCCTTTCAACATTTCTTATAAGGCAGGTTTAGTGGTAATGAAATCCCCCAGCTTTTGTTTATCTGAGAAAGTCTTTATTTCTCTTTCATATGTTAAAGATGACTTTGCTGAATAGAGTGTTCTTGGCTGATATTTTTTTATCTTTCAATATTTTGAGTGTGTCATTCTACTCTCTGCTGGCCTGTAGAGTTGCTGTGGAAACATCTGTTGTAGCCTAATGAGGTTCCTTTATAAGTCACTGTCCTTTTCTCCTTGACTGCCTTTAAAATTCTTTCCTGTCATTAAATTTTGACAGCTTTAATATATTGTGTTTTAGAGAATTTCTTTTTGCATCAGGGTAATTTGGTGTTCTCTTAACTTTGTGGGTTTCTTTACCTAGTTCCTTCCTCAGGTTTGGGAAGGTCTCAGCTACTGTTTCTTTATATAAGCTCTCTGCTCCCATCTCCCTCTCTTTTCCTCCTTGGATGCCCATTATTATTGTTTCACTTCCTAATGGAGCCAGATAGCTCTCATATTATTTTTTCATATTAAAAGGATGTTTGTTCCCACTCCTCTTTTACCTGTGTCATTTCTAGGTTTCTATCTTCACGGTCACTGATTCTCTCCTACATATGGTCTTTATTTTTGGTGCTTTCTAATGTAGTCTTCATCACATTTATTGAGTTCTTTGGTTCCAGAATTTATTTGATTCTTTATTTGAGAGCTCCAATCTCTTTGGAAAAGAATTCCTTTTGTTTATTAATTTTATTCCTGAGATCACCGAAATTCCTTTCTGAGTTTTCTTATAGCTCATTGAGTTTTTTCATGACAGCTATTTTGAAATCTCTATCAGTTAGATCACAGTATTCTCTGATTTTAAGTTTGATTTTTGGAGAATTATTAATTTCTTTTTGTGATTTCATGTAATCGTGGTTTTTCATGGTGCTTCATGGGTTGTCCCTCTGCTGGTGCATTTGAAATAGTAAATATCTTTAAGCTTTTTATTTATTTTTTTAACTTGAATCTAATAATTTGATAAATTGTAATTAAAGGCCTTTTTCCCAACAAAACAGATTTATGTTTATGAAATATAACTCTATGGGTGGCAATATAGTTCAAGTTTTTTATTTTTCTTACATAAGAAAAATATGGCTCTGGCTATATTTGAGATATCCCCACTCTGCACTGTCCCTGCCAGAGGTGTTGCCTGGTACCCTTGCTGATACTGCTTATGTCTTTGGGGTTGCTGCTGTCACTGGCATCACTGCCTAGGGCACTGGATTGGTTGGTGCCTCCACCGCATCTGGGATCACCTGAGTTGCCACCATAGGGAGAGAAGGACGGTGGGAGGAAGAGCTAAGGTTTTAGATCCCCCTGATGCACCTGTGCTTTTGGCATTCACAGGAGCTTCCATTGAGGATGCCAGTGAGCTGGAGTCTTGGGTGCTTTCAGGGACAGAGCTGTAGGCCCCTCTGCTGCATAGCTCGGAGACTGGAGTCGCGTGTGCCACCTCTGTTGCTACCAGGCTCTCTGCGGCTACAGGTTCAGCCATCGGAGCTGGTGAGCTGGGGTCGCAGAGTCTGCCTCCGTAGTTTCTTCAGTTCTGCCTCCTCTCTGTGTTCCAGTCTACTGACTGTTAGACGTACAGATGTGGACATCTCTGACATCCTCGTGTGTTGGGCAGAGGGACTTTTGTTGAGTTATGGATGTTTTACTGGTTGGAGACTGAAGGGGAGAGACAAAGGGAGTGTTTCCTGCTCACGTGATGCCTGCATCACTCCTCTCTAAACCTGGTGGCTTCTTCCAAAGCATTGATGGTGTCTTCATCTCGTTTACTGTAAGGCATTGTTTTCCCTCTGAGCTTTGAGGAGCCCTTCCACTAGCACAGAACTGACTCCAGCTGTCCTTCTCAGGAATTAAATCACGAGGAAGAGACTGCTCCTATTCCAACAATCTCTCCCTTATAGTCTCTGGCTTAGAATGCCTATGATTGATTGCAACATGTTTTTCTAATTCTTGCTAATGCATGTGAGCCAGATTTTGTAGTTTTTTAAAAATAAACAAACTATTTCCCTAGTCACATTGAGATTTGAATGCATTTATTGGCCTAGAAATCATGAGGAAGAAGTAAAGTTATACCTTTAAGGGGGCAAGTATCATTTCATGAGGCATTCACCTTAGTAAGGCTCCTTGTGGTCTCCAGGCAAGGAGAGGCTACTACCTGTGGCAAGGGGGAGTGGCACACTTCTTTAGGCCTATAGCATTTAGGAGAATCTGCAGTTCAAAGTTAAGATAGTCCAGTTCAGTTTTAAGATATCACCCCTTTCCTATCATTGCCCTGGTTTTAGTGACAGATTTATAGATGAAAACCTCTCTGCAATTTTGCTAATATCATAATTAAATCATTGGCCTGATTTTTCAGCCCAATTTGTCCTCTAGTGGTAGGAGATAAGGGGACATTTAAATGCTGCTATAGAAGTCCTGTGGTTGTTAGTCATACTATCATACTATTGGTTGATTGTTGTCTGACTCAAGCCTATCATTTTTTTTCCTTCAGGGTATTGATGACACTTAACAATAACTAAATCCACAGTCCTCATAATTACCATTACCATCTTATTTCTCAAGTGCTAATAATACTGCACAAGGCAGCACATATTCTGTAATCTGTATCCCATCCAAATTAATCACAGGAGACTCACAGTAATTTTATCCCAAGAGCATGCCAAGAGAGACTCTATCTGACTTACTACCAGTATACTATACCAGTTATCTGTTGCTTAGCGCTTTAAAACAAGCATTTGTGTTCTCAAAGTGTCTATTAGTCAGGAATCAGGGAACAGCTGAGCTGAGTGGTTTGGTTCCGGGTTTCTCACAAAGCTGTAATTGAGGTATTGGCCAGGGCTGGTCATCTCAAAGCTTGGTTCAGGAAGAATGTTCTTCCAGTTTCACTTACAGAGTGGTTTACAGGCCTCCTAAGATCCACTTCTGAGCTCAAGCCCTCTCCTCAGGCTGCCTCTTAATGTACTAGCTGGCTTCTCCCAGAACAAGCAATCGAAGAGAGACACTCCCCAGATGGAATAGAACTCAATTGCGGAAATGATATCTCATCCTTTCTACTGTGAAAATTGAGTCATTAAGTCCAACCCACATTTGAGGAGAGGGGATTACACAAGGGTGTGAATACCAGAAGGTGGGGATCATTGGGGTGCATCTTACAATGGAGTCCAGCTCACAATTATACTTGCATAACTGATTTTTTTCTCTTAGCATAATGTCTTCAAGTTTCATCCATGTTATCACCCATGTGTCAGAGTTTCCTTCCTTTTAGGGGTGAATATAATTCGACTATGTGTACATGTACAATTTTTTTTTATCCATCATCTGTTGATGGACACTTGGGTTGCTTCCACTTTTTGGCTATTATGAATAATGCTGCTATGCATATGGGTGTAAGAGTGTGTTTTTAAAGCTGACTATCAAAGTGGACAATTGGAGTTTAACCTTATAGGGATACTCTGTGGACTGTGTATTTCCTAGCAATTTTTGTCAGTCATTGCCTGAGGGCTTCTTGGGAGGTACAGATTTCCTGGAACTTGTGGCTTATTGAATGTACATTAAGCTCATGAATGGTGAGTTTTGTTTCTTTGGTGTGAAATGAGGCAGAACTTGATGTGGAAGAAACACAGTGTGCAAGGAAACATGGACTGAGACATAGAGAAAACTGAAATGGGAGTATCCTGGGTGATTTTTGTTTATTTGAAGGGTCTAGGATTGGGTGATTCAAATCAACCTTCACCTAGCTCTGAAAGGGAGGATGTTCCTGGGTGACGCTTGGTCACGTGAGAACAATGGTGATGAAGTGGTGACAGTAGAAGCTGGGTATGAGCCCATTGCTAAATGACTCAGAGGCAAGCAGACAGAAACAGCGTTGTGTGGATAATTCTTCTAAACCGTGAAATTATGCAAATGGTATTTAGTTGGTGAGCATCATACTTAAAGTAACAGGGCACAGCGGATGCTAAAAAGAAAGCAAAGGAAAAAAAAAGTTGAAATGTTTCTAAAGCAACATTTGTGATTTGAATTTCAAATTTTCCCTTTGTATACCAACGAATAAATTGGATTCCCTTTCCTAAAGTTTAGGTGAAAATAGGCAGATTAAATCAGTTATGAGATTTTTCAAAATGATGTGAAACCCCAAGAGTAAGGAATATGTAAAGTAGGCTTATACCCCTTGGGGAATACTAATGCCCAGTTTATGGCTAGTGTTTGGTTTGTGGGCCAAAGATAGGTGCTAGAATTTAGAATTCTAGAGATAATTTCTTGTTTGAAATAGAATGACAAAAATAATAATTGTATTCTTATAAATTATGAACTTAAATTTGGGCTAGAATTTTATAAGCTAACTTCAGTAAGTTAATGTACATTTAAAGCAATACCAAATTGAAAATAAAATTCTAGTGGTAAGGGTAGGTGATCATTGAAGTATTTTAAGAATTATGTATTATAAAGTGGTAATAAAACAAAATGCATAGGGGAAGGAGATTTTTTGCAAATTCCTGAAACTTCCTTCAGTTGATTGTATGTGGCTTCTCCAGCCATGACTTCCCTTCCATTGCCTCCCCACCTCCACATACCATTTCTCTTGGCCCCAAATACTTAGACATAAAAATTGTGTAAGTCACTTGCCATTTTCCAGTTTTCATTAATTCAACTGCTTCATTGATTTTGTCAAGATTCAGAGTATGGGTAATTAGTGCATCTAGGTTAATCTTCTTTGCCATATAATCAGAAACCAGTTTAGAGGCACCATCTCTGCCTTTCCAGCCTGGAAATACACAGATTAACAATAGATTTAATACAAAAGAGCCAGTATACAAAAAAGGCCCTACAATTTGTTGCTGGAGTTGTTGGCTTTGAGGAAATACAAGGATTTCCTGCTAACTTGTCTGGACCATCAGGAGAATGAATGCCTGCCCCAGCCATATACTTTGTGTGGAAGGCTATTATCCTGGAGGAGACCTCTGGGCCTGCAGAGGAGTATTTGTTTACAGCAACTAGAACATGGACCTCTTCTTAGAGATGTATGTGTGTGTGTGTGTGTGTGTGTGTTGATCTGCAGCTTCATGAAAGAGCCAAATATTTTAAGGGAAGAGAAGAACTTTCACCATGGCAGTGCTCAGTGACACTTTTGAAAAATGAATGTTTATAAAGTGAGGTAAGAATAAAATGTGCCTTTAGAAAGTAAACTTGCACAGGAAAAGATGGGGTCAGTTAAGATAATATAAAGCTTAGCATTGTATTTTCTCTGTTCTTGTGATTCTCAAAAAGCATTGTCTTCATGTTTAGCTGTGCTGAGCAACATGCTCAGTGAGTCACCACAAAGAATTTGGTGGTCTGCTCATTTCTGCAAAGCGTGAGTGATTTTGCAAGGAGGCAACAGTGTCCTAAGCAGCTGGTTCTGTGACAGGGTCTTGGCAGTTACTTGCTTTTCTTGGTTCCAGCCCCAGCCAGTTTCTCCAGGCTTTCCAAAACTATTCTCAACACAATCTAAAACACTTCCAATACATTTATTTTCTGTTTAAGTTGGTTTTAATTATGTGTAATCAAGAATTCTAAATGATGCTCTGTGTTATGACATGAAGTATGGTGTGTTTTTCTATTTGTTTTTATCATTTAAAAAGTTGCAGTGTAATTAATATGTAACATATTTGTTTTATATGTATAATATAATGATTTGATATATGTATATATTATGAAATGATTACTATTAAACTAAGTTTAGTTAACATCCATCACCACACATAGTTACCATTTTTTCTTATGATAACTTTTGATGTCTTTCCTACCTGTTCATTGGTAATCTGATAAAGCATTTTTATATCTATGTAAAGAACACTTTCACTTGTTTTTTGTTTCTTCTTTTAACCCCCCCCCCAAAAAAAAAGATGGGTCCAGAAAAATAGAACTAGGCTAGATAGTGTTTCTGAACAAGGCCACTAATTTTAGGGGGAAATTTTTTTCACTGTGTACATTATAGGAGGTTTAGCAGTCCTGTCATTAGAGGCTACCCTTTAATGAAAATCTTTGAAACCAGTGGATTATACTATCTGTAGAAGGAATTAACTTACATTCATGACCATTATATGAATGTATAGGTGTCGAGCAAAGTAGTTTCCTTGTGAGTTTTATTTGAAATATTAGTGAGCCTATTTAACAAGAGTTAACTGAGTATGTGTATTTGGAATCAACAATTATTGTCTCTGAGGGATATATTGTCTCTAGAGGGAAATAGCAATGGATACGTTTAATTATCCCAAATGGGGGAACTGGTAATTAAACTGATTTATTGCTTGTTTTGGCTGGCCATGCCATTTCTCTACTCTATGTCCATGAATTCGATAAGATTCCTGGTATCTATAGGACACTGCCGTAAGCAGTTGGGAGAACACAAATGAACCACCAGTCCCCCAAATTCAGGTAGCTCCTGGTTCTCATGTCTTTTGCCCAAGAATTCAAATTTCCCCCAAATCTCTGGATAAGTATATTTCTCTTAAGTATCAGGTTGCTCGCTTATGAGCCTAGAATCCCACACAGATTTATTTTAGTTTGTTTTCTACTTCCTCAGTAAGAAAACACTTCTAAAGTCTTTGAAATATATAAGTTGTAAGACAGGTTTAAAAAATGGAAAACCAAGGGGTTGTATGAAAAATTTTTTTTTCCTCTGGAAAAAATATTCTGTTTCGGTTTTATCGGTCGTTTCTCTTTTCAATCATGAGTTCATTATGTCTAATGTCTTTGAGTTGTACAATGCCAACTCGATTGTTTTGGGTAAGATTTAACATTAGTTGAACCATTTACTAATAATTCAGTATATTCTCCAAAGAATTCCAGTTGGCCATCATATAACTGAATTGAATAGTTATTTATCACAGTATTGCCTTTCCTTTTTGATTTAGAATCTTCATTAAACTTTGGACACTAATCAATTAAAAAAATCTCTTCCTTTGCATGAAAAAAAATTGCTAAGAAGCAACTGCATACATCAATATTCATCCTCTTATCTTAGATACTTGTGTGTTGAAACAACTATAATCTAAAGCTCTCATTCAAGCATTCATTACACATTTCTTTACTTCCCTCCTCTATAATCCCACACATTTCCATTCTCCCCTGAATCATTCATACCTCCATAAACAGATCCCTTTAAAGAACGTCCTGAGAAGAACAAGTGGCCACTGATGTTGAGTTGGACACCAATGATTAACCCAATAATCACGCAGACCCCATGGCTCTCATGGCAGGAGGCCAGTGCAGCTGCCTGTAAAGCAATGTAAAACAATGGGGGGGTTAAGAGGTGTACTTGAGAGGTGGACCTAAGTCTGAATCTCAGCTTGACTGTTCTCAGTGGTCTGTTACATGCTTTTCTGATGCTCCTTGTCCTCATTTGAAATAACATTTATTTTTTAAGAATGCGCTGAAACATAAATAAGACATTGTGTGCTACAGAGTATAGTATCTGGTACAATAGATGAAAATCAAAAAATGAAAATAAAGGCACCCATGGTAGTAGTAATAATAATAATGACAGTAATAATTTTTATACTGACACGGGTGGTTAGTTAGAGCTGACATATTCATAGGGCTTCCCAGGTAGCCCTAGTGATAAAGAACCCTTCTGCCAGTGCAGGAGATGTTAGAGATGTGAGTTCAATCCCTGGGTTGGGAAGATCCCCTGGAGAAGGGAATGGCACCCCACCCCAGTATTTTTGCCTGGAGAATACCATGCACAGAGGAGCCTGGTGGGCTATAGTCTGTGGGATTGCAAAGAGTCAGACATGACTGAAGCGACTTAGCACATTCTTTTAGATACTGAAAAATAGAGTTGGCTATTTGCATGGCTATTAGCAAAGTTATAAATAAGCATGTTCCCATTATTTATTTTCAAACACTATTTTTTGGAGCAAGACTATCTGCAGGAAAGCCTGTGACAAAGATTTTGTTATATCATTTTTACCAATGAGGGAATTTATGTGTAGTGAGGAATGGAAACATTTTGTAAGCTGAGGAAAGGGTCTCAGTTGGAGGAGGCAGATCTCGGGTTTTCATGGAGCTGATTAGAAAATGGAGACATGCAACCCACTAGTATGCTATTTCTACAGTCCCAAAGAAAGAGAGGCTCAAATTGTGAAATAATGTCCTATCCATTTATATTCTTACATAAACCATATTCAGCCAGAAAAATTACCATTTTTCCCTTCATTCTTGAACTCTTTTAATCAAGGTTGGTAAATAATGTTTCTTGGAAGATTATCTCAGATCCAACATGATAGACTTTGCTGAAAGTGTAGAGCTTTGCAGGGTCATTAATTATTCTTGTCACACTTAAATCTTCTGGCTTGGAAGTTATAGTTACTAAGCTGCTCCTTATTATGAAATAATTCAGTAAGAATTCCTTACAAAGCTTTTTTTTCCCCTGTCTATTGTAGGCTGTCTGCTTATTTGAAGGAATAGTATTGATATAATGGAACAGAGGGAGAAGAAAACTCAGTATGGGGGGTCAGTGTTTGGGATAGTGAACAGATTTATAAGAGTAGACAGAAGGTACCAGGTGGGATGTCAGGGGCACAAAGAGAATTAAATAGAAGATTGTGGAGGGAATTTTCACTCAGTTGAGAATCTAAAATAAAGACGGGGACCTTCCCTGGTGGTTCAGTTGATAAGAATCTGCCTTCCAATGCCGGGGACACAGATTCAATACCTGGTCAGAGAAGATCCCACATGCTGTGGCATGACTAAGCCCGTGTGCCACAACTTCTGAGCCCGTGCACTGCAACTACTGAAGCCCAGGCACCTAGACGCTCTGCTTCACAAGAGAAAATCCATGGAAATGAGAAGCCCGTGCACCACAATAAAGAGTAGCCCTCACTCACCACAACTAGAGGGAGCCCTATGTGCAGCAACGAAGACCTACCACAGCCAATAAATATACAAATCTTAAAAAAAAAAAAAAAAAAAAAAAACACAACTGATAGAAATATTGGTAATTTTCACAATTGAAAATCACATACCACAGTTTCTGGATTTCCAATGACCTCAAAGCTAAAGTCCACACCATCACCTGTCAGGTCAAATAAAACTTCTTGGATGGGTTTCTCATAGTCCTGTGGGTTGATGCACTCAGTGGCACCCACTTCCTTTGCCTTCTCAAATTTGTCTTTGTTGGTGTCCACTGCAATGATCCTGGTTGCTCCAGCTGCTTTGCAGCCCATGATAACAGACAGGCCCACTCCTCCCAGGCCAAACACAGCACAAGTGGAGCCTGGGGTCACCTGCACACCCAAAGGCAGAGAAAAAGAGCAAAGGGAACATATACTGTGACTTAATTGGACAGACAAGATCTGAATGTACTTTTTTATGAGACATAAACAAAGGCCATCTTCAAAAAAACATGTGACTAGAGAATTTTAGCTTCTCATCATATTTCTAGATATGGGATACTTTTTGATAAAGGAGCAAAAACTAACCTGTAAAAAGAGTTTTAAGCCTCAGGAATTAGGGTAAGTAGAAGTTTCATGAACTTTCATTGACTCTTAAGACTTCTTTAACAGAGTATTTGATTTCATATATTTTTGAGTTTTCCACCTTCTTGCAACATTTCCCTTCTCTTTTCTTTTGGATATCTGTTAACTTTGCTTCACTTATAATGTCAGTGCCTTACAAAGGTGAAGACTTATTTTTTATTGGGTCTAAAATGAGACTAATTTAAATTGAACCCCACACTAAGTCTCTGGATAGTATGGGGACTAATGGAGATTGGAAAAAATAAAGAACTAAAATTCACTTGCTGCTTCAGCCTGGATGGGAAAGGTGTTTGGGGGAGAATGGATACACGGCCGAGTATGGCTGAGTGCCTTTGCTCTTCACCTGAAACTATCATAATGTTAATCGGCTATACTCCAATACAAAATAAGAAATACAAAAGAAAAAAATTTTTCAAAAGGAAATTTATTAACCACTTGTAGAAAGAAGCTAGGCTGGTTTGGGTGATATTCCAGAAACTGTCGTTTAACAGTAACCCACTCTAGAGTTCCCCAGTGGCCTAGTGGTTAGGACTCCAGGCTTTCACTGCTGTGGCTTGTATTCAGTCCCTTGTTGGGAAACTGAGATCCTGCAAGTCAATTTGGTACCATCAAAAAGAAAAAGAATAAAAAATCAAACAGAGCAGTAACCCACTCAGCCAGAGTGGGATTACCTGACTAGTCTGTTTTACATGCCGACATCTTCTCCATCAACTGGTCTTTTTACTTCCCTTTTATTTTTATAGGAACTTATCACCATCTGTTAAGTAACAGAATAGAAGCTCAATGGGCACTTTTAGCTGTTGAATCAAAGCATCTGGAACAGTGAATGGCCCCATAAATGTATGTTGCAAGAAAAAAAGAATTAACTGGAATGTGGAAGGATATATAGTCATTTTAAACCGTAGTGTGTTCAACTCCCAGGAATCCCTGATGTCTCCGCTTGTGAATGGCATCTAGACTTAATTTGCCACATACTACTGACCAAGAAGGAATGGGAAATATATGCAAGGGAGTACAGGTGACTAGACAATAATAAAGAACTTGAGGATGTTTTGAGGCAGGTTTGCGAGTCTCTCAGGCTATATGATCAGACACGGCCCAGATACATACGGCCTTCCAATTCCATAAGTCAACAATTACATTCATAATGGATATAAATGCTTCTTACCTTGGCAGTATTGATTGCACCACCATACCCAGTAGAAAAACCACAGCTAACTAAGAATACTTTCTCCAGAGGTGCAGCTGCATCGATCTTGGCGACTGAGATTTCATTCATTACTGTGTATTCAGAGAAGGTGCTTGTATTCCCAAAGTGGTATACTGGTTTTCCCTTGCAGGTAAATCTACTGGTACCATCAGACATCAGGTGGGTTTCTCCCTGTCTTTTATAGACAAAAGCAAACAAAAAACATTTATTTGGAATTAGAAAGTTTAGATTCCCTTTAAGGAAAGTGAATTAATTTTGCAAAAAAAAGTTTGTAAAAACTTACTTGAATTTTATACAAAGATTGTCTGCAGAATTAAGGCAAGAGGTGCATTCTCCACATTGTGGTAGAAAGAGTGCGATAACTTTATCTCCTAAGAGAGCAAAATTGTTTATGAAGGCATTATTTTTAAAGTAAAGAGATACCTGTATCTCAGGAACTGAACATAGTCCCTTTAGAAAGACAAAAACTAGTATACTATGTACCCGATCATAGGCCTTGCTTTTTTATTTAAAGGTTGATCTTAGAGACTTCTTATCTTAGAATAATACAGCATTCTATCATTTATTTAATATTTATATAGTATTCTTTTATATAAATATATCATAATTTATATTTAAGCAGCACCCTGTACACTGACAGACATTTAGGTTGTTTTCTATTTTTGGTATTTCTTCCTCTTTGACATGAAAAAGAACAATGCAATAAATATTTTGAGCACACATGGTCTGTGGTAGGCAGAATTTCTAAAATGGCTCACCAAAGATGTCTTATCCTAATTCCCAGAAATTAAATATATCAAGTTATCATGCCTGTGAATGTTACATGGAAAGAAGAGAGGCTTTGCAGATGTAATTAAGATTACTAAGCAATTGACATTAAAATAGGAGATTATCCTGGGTTATTTAGGTGGACCAAAGATCCATGAAAGGAGACAAGAGGAAAGCAGAAGAGGAAGAAAAAGTGATTCAAAGCATGAGAAGGACTTGATGTGCCATTGCTGCTTTGAGGCTAGAAGTGGGCAAGGGGGCCCCATGAGAAGGAATGTGAGCAGCTTCAAGGAGCTGAGGTCTGTAGTCCCAGCTGACAGCCTATCAATGGAGGTTGAGCACTTTAGTCTTACGACCTTAAAGGTTGTCAGCCCTAAATATGACATTTTCAAGTCTTTGGTAATTTTTCAGATAAACAGTTTTTTCTGTTGTCTTTAACATTTTAATTTATTTAGGGTTTGAGATTGGGCATCTTCTCACATGCTTAGAAAGCATTTGTGCGTATATGTGTATATATCTATATCTCTGTATATATTTTCCTCCAAACTAGATGTATATTTCCTTTGCCAATTTTCATAAGTTAGTGTTAAAGAATTCTTTATAAATTAAAGGAATTTGCCCACTGTCATACTGGCTTGTTGATTTGGGTGAAGGGTATTTTTTTAACACAGAATTTTAAAGAACTTTATTTTCAAATTTATCGATATGTTATTTTACATCTGAATTTTTTGGATTAGTTAAAATTTCCTTCCCTTCTCTGAAGTATTACAAAATGTTCTGTTACAATAATTTATAATACTTCTATGGTTTCTCTTTTCACATTTAATTCTTGGATTCATATAGCATCTTTCTTTCTATAAAAATATAATAGCAACTGAAGTTACTTTTATTCTCCAGAAAACTATCCAGTTGTTTCAATATTATATATTGAAATCCATGTTTCCCCTTCAAATTTGAAAGGCAAACTTAATCCTATATTAAATTCCTACATGAATTTGATCCAGTTCTGAACTTCTTCCCTAATGTGTTCAGCTATTTATCATAGTTGAACTATTTATCAAATTTATCATACGCTTCATT
Source organism: Ovis aries (assembly GCF_016772045.2). Lineage (NCBI taxonomy): Eukaryota > Metazoa > Chordata > Mammalia > Artiodactyla > Bovidae > Ovis > Ovis aries. The sequence continues at coordinate 25,726,842 of NC_056059.1, read as the reverse complement.
TAAACAATTGTTCAACCATTTCTCTCAGTTGATTTTTTTGAGGAAATTTTTGTCACATTTGCACTCTTTCAAGTTCAATCTCAGTACATTCTATTTTTTATTTTTATTAATATCAAAATATAAGTATAAAGAATACATTTAGTATTTTTCCGTAATTTATACTTTTAACCCTCCTTTTCTAAGAAATGGGCAATATTTTACCTTTTATTTCACTTACACTTAACATAATTTAAGGGATGCTTTTTATTCCTGAGGTGGGTTCCAAGTTGCTGCTATTTCCTAATTCCAGGTACCAGTTCATACCTGCTTTCACTGTGCTCACTCCTTCTCCCACACTCTCGACTATTCCAGCTCCTTCATGGCCCATAATGATAGGGTAGTGTTGGTGCTGAAGATTTTTATCCTTTAACATTTTCATCTCGGTCCCACAGAGCGCAGTGGCCACCATCTGTATGGAAGGCAAAGAGTAATATTGTTTTCTCTGTCTCAGAGATGTTCTAGAATTGTTAATGTTGTAAAGTGTTTTGGTAGTTTGATATGCTGCATTAATATTGATGCATTAATTTCTTAGTTTGAATTCTGGACAAGGGCCAGTAATGTGTTTCAATCAATGCAATGTTTTTCACTAGCTAATTTTGGAATCAAATGATTTTAAAACTTACTGGAGAGGGTAGGATATGCTCAGAAGAGACCGTTGTAAAACCACATGTGGCATCAAAGGTCTCACTCTGTGCTTCACTGTAGCTTGTGGGTGGGAGTGTGGAGGAGCAAGACCAGTTATAGAAATGAAGGAATTGGAGTACAGGAAGGAGAGGGATAATGCCTCCTATTATAATTGAGGCTTTAATTTATTTCACATGAGGGCTTTACAGTTATGTTATTGGTACAAGTTGTAATTCCACTTTTTGTTGTAAATCAGCCAGATAGTTTACAGTGGAGGCCCTCAGAGCAGTGGTTACTAAAGAGTTCAGAGCTGAAATCTTGGCTCTGCACCCCTGTTTAACTGTGTGATCAGGGGATAAATTGTCCTTCTGAGTCTCAGTTTCTTCATCTCTAAAATTGTTATGGGGTTGGAATGCAGTGCGTACACACACACACACACACACACACACACATACACACACATGGCTAAGTCAAGAATTGGAATCTATTGACATTTGACCACGTAAAAGGGGGATAATTTGAAGGGTATCATAAAATTGCTTGTAACCTGGACCGTAAGCAGTGCAGTTAGAATTAATGGATCTAGAAATCCATCAAGCAGCCTTTGTCTTCATCTGTCTACTTTGACTTAGTGTGTGTATAGCTGCATTTTCCTATCAATCATTCTCTGAAGACAGGCTTTCTCTTATTCATATGATTACATGGTTAAAAATGACTGCCAGCCCTGAGCCCCTCCAGCCTCTCTAGTTCCCTCCATTCCCTGTCTTGCTCAGACTCTCTATATCTTGTTCAAATTCTTGAGTGAGAGATTCAGATTTGTAGCTTATCAGATAATGGCTGGATGTCCTTGAGTTGGTGTTCACATCTCTCTGTATGAGTTGTGATCCTGTGCTTGGAGAGTGCGTAGAGATGGCCAAATGATTTTCTGTGCACTTCATGGATTATATAAGCCAGAGATGACTTTTTGAAAAGAGGGCATGGATTGCACTGGCAAGGTAACTTAGAAAATGATGATCTCTCTGTGATCCATTAATAAATAATATTTATTCATCATTACTAACATTAAATAGTGAAAATTCAAAAGAAACTGAACTAGAAGTCAGGTGAGCTACCTTCTGGGCTGGTAGCCTCTTATTAGAACCACCTAGGGGAGATTTAAAAACTCTAATGATCAGCCTGTGTGCATGCTAAGCTGCTTCAGTCGTGTCCAACTCTTTGTAACCCTATGGACTGTAGCCTGCCAAACTCCTCTGTCCAGGGGATTCTCCAGGCAAGAATACTGAGTGGATTGCCATGCCCTCCTCCAGGGAATCTTCCCAACCCAGGGATCAAACCCAGGTCTCCTATTGGCAGGAGTATTCTTTACCACTAGTGCCCCTTGGGAAGTCCAATCAGACTGCACTCCACACCAGATAAATCATAAATTCAAAATGGCTAAGGGTGGGATTGAGTTTTCAGCATTTCCCAGAGCTCCCAAATGATTCCAGACATATAAGCAAGGTTGAGAAAAGCAGTTGAAGTCTCTGTTCTTATTTAACTGCTAGAACAGTCTTATACATTATTGATTTCAATCTTATTTTTAAAATAACAGGTATCTGTAAGGCTCTTCCAGCTCTAACCTGAATTCCAAAGACTGAGTCTTGATTTATCTATAATCAAACAAAATTTCATAAAACATACAGTCAAGCCTTGTTATCCATGTGTTTTTCGTCCATGGATTCAACCAATAAGGGATTGAAATTATTTTTAAAAAATCCAGAAAGTCGCCCAAACAAAACTTGAATTTGCTGCATGCTGGCAACTACTTACATATCATTTACATTGTATTTACAACAATTTGTATAGCATTTATCTTGTATTAGGTATTTTAAAGTAACCTAGGCGCTAGTGGTAAAGAACCCTCTGTCAATGCAGGAGATGTAAGAGACGTGGGTTTGACCCCTGGGTCAGAAAGATCCCCTGGAGGAGGGCACGACAACCCATTCCAGTATTCTTACATGGAGAATCCTATGGACAGAGGAGACTGGTGGACTATAGTCCACAGGGTCACAAAGAGTTGGACACAACTGAAGTGACTTAGCAGAGGTGATTTAAAATATACAGGAGAATGTGTGTAAGTTATATGCAAATACCACACAATTTTATATAAGGAACTTGAGCCTCCTAGGATTTTGGTATGGAGTTGGGGTACAAATCCCCTGCAGATATAGGGGGAGGACTGTTTCAAGGTAACTTAAATATCATGAAGAATATCATAAAGAAAATTGAAAGTACAGATTAAAGTATGGTTTGTGGGTAGAAACTTCTTTTAATTAGTAGTAGTTACAAATAAGTGTCCATTGGGTGTGTAGCCTATGCTATACCTTCCTAACTGCTTCTCTGTTTGGATTTGAAGACTAATGGAAATGTTTAATAAAAAAGAAATAGGAGAGCGTATAGTTTTCTTTCTGAATTGAACATTGTGAAGAGAATGTATAACCTACAGTGAACAGCTCTGAGTTTTGATGTGGAAATATTGTGTGGTTTTTTTTTTTTTTTTTTTTTTTTACCTTTATGCGAACTTCTTTTGCCTTTGGTGGAGCCACTTCTACCTCCTCAATGGAAAATGATCCACCAGGCTTCCAGACTATGGCTGCTCTGCACCTGATAACCTGGGAAGAAGAATATGGAGGCAGAAAGGGAAACTCCTTAGGCTTGGGAGTTAGAGAATTCCTATATTAATGATTATTAGAAGGTTGAATCCAATTCTTTCACACTCAAGCCTAGATTAAAAAAAAAAAAGGAAGCGATCATTGCTTAAATATACGCAGAATGTAGCCTCTTGACCTCAACTCTTCCTGTATCATCAGTCTCTGTATTCAAATCAGTCTTGCAGTTCTAACTGTATTTACATACTGCCACACAACCAAGAGGATAGATGTCACACTTTTGATCTTATGATGAACGAAGTTGTTCAGTTTCAGGGTAGAAATGACATTGCAGTGTGAGTTATTTGTGATCCTAGGTATGGGGGAGAATCAGTTTTGGGGTGCAGGCAGGAATGGAGACCATCTAGTTGTGGCATTTCATCAAATGGTGGTGGTCACTGGCAGACTGAGATTGAAGAGGTTGTTGGTGGTAAGGTAGTCCTTCAAGGGTTCTGATTTCAGCCCATCATCGTTCTCACTATAAATTATTATCCTATGTGGTTTCACCTAGTTTATATAGAATCAATTATTACTTTTATATAGACGATCTTTGTAACAGACTTGTTACTAAGCTTTAGATTCTATTCATTGGCTATTTGATTGTACTGTGCTTAGTTGCTCAGTCATGTCCAATTCTTTGCGACCTGTTGGACTGTCCTACAGGCATCTCAAATTCAACATGATAAAACATGAAGACACTGTTATTTCTTTCTTCCACCACCCCCCTTCCCTTGACCAGTGGTGGACACAGCACACCATTTGTTCTTTCCTCTGCTTTCTCTGTTTCAGTGAGTTGCCATGTAATCTATTCAATAATACAAGAAATAAACCTGGAAAGAGCCTTGATTTGTCTCTTTCCCTCAACCTCCACAATCTAAAAATTTCTGTAATCTGACCCCTCTTCTCCATTTCTGCTGCTACTGTGTGGTCCAGTCCTCATTGTCTTTCACCTGGCTTGGTTCATCACCTTGAAGTCCATCTTTTATAGCATTGCTGTGCTTAGCCGTTCAGTTCTATCTGACTCTTTGTGACCCCATGGACTGTAGCCCATTAGGCTCCTCTGTCCATGGGGATTCTCCAGGCAAGAATACTGGAGTGGGTTGCCATGCCCCACTCCAGGGATCTTCCTAACCCAGACCTGAATTGAACCCAGGTCTCCCAATTACAGGCAGATTCTTTACTGTCTGAGCCACAGGGAAGCCCTGAATTATAATACTTATCATGCTAATTCTCTATCTAAAAAAGATATTGTCACCAATTGTTTGTCAGGATCTGTTGACATGGTCTACAAAGCTTTCCATGATCTTTCTGTCAGTCTTCCAACCTGCCCTCAGGAACAACAGAAAAATTCTGGATAATTTTCTTCTGTTTCTCCTCATGTTTCGTCTACCTGCACAACTGTCTCCTCCTTTACCTGGTGAATTCTTACATCTGCAAGTTTTCTCTTATATGTCTCTTTCTCTGGGAAGCCAGGCAAGATTAGGGGCGATGCCCCTCTCTTTTTCACTACCTTTGGACTCTCTTTCATAATTACTATGTCTCTCTATGAGATCCTTTAAGGAGGGGATATATCTTTAACTTTGGAAAGTTTGATATACAGCTTGATATATTGCCTATTAAAGAAATGAAAAAAAAAACTGAAGAAAGGCAAGGCACATAAAAGGAATAAAAGAAAAGGGGAACGAGAAGGAGAGATATTAAGATTAAGATTGTCTTCCACCTTTAGGAGTATAGAGAGTAGTTGAGTAATGCTGCTAAGTCGCTTCAGTCGTGTCCGACTCTGTGCGACCCCATAGATGGCAGCCCACCAGGCTCTGCAGTCCCTGGGATTCTCCAGGCAAGAACACTGGAGTGGGTTGCCATGTCCTTCTCCAGGTGTTGGTAAGTAGACAAGCACACAGGTTGACACATTTATGATATGACATAGAAAGAATACTATACTTACTTTCCCTGTAGTACTCATGCTGATTTTCTCTTATGTTCTTCTGGCCACAGATGAATATGCTGAGAAAAGGAGATTCTGGTTACAACTTTCAAAGTCCAAGGGAGCAGAGGTCACTGTTTGATCAAGAGGCTGAGTCCTGACCTTTGTGTATTAGGTAATTAATACACCTCATAACTGGAAACAGATTTTCCTGATCCTTGATGGAAGTTCCTAATTATAATATGAAAAAGATTTAGCTCAGTGCAAAAGCACAAAAGGTAGAATTGTGCAAAGTTTTTCTCCTCTTAGTCATGAGGTTCCCCTCTTAGTATCCATTCTGTTGAATTTTAAATTTGGTCTTCTAAATGTCCAAATTTAAAATTTCTGTTAACATGTATAAAATTGTGTCTGTGTTGTTTTTCCAATGCAGATATGGTATCTATGAGTCTAAATTTGAGTAATCCATTGGTTTTCCAAGCATGTGTCCCATTGTTGAGGAATTAGGATGTTACTAACTAGTTTTATCTAGGAGTTTAGCATAAGCTCCTCACCTCTTGGTATGCTGAGCTGGTTACTCAGAGAAATGGAAACCAATTTGGGTAAGAAGCAAATTTGAGCAAATCTCTGCATGTGGATTAAGAGACTTGACCAGGACCCTGATGAACATGAGGAAAAGGAAATACATTCCCAATGAAAGGTAAACCAGTAGGCAGGTTTTAGCTAGAAGGGAAGAGAAGAAGATTAAATGCTCTTTCTGTGTTATAAAATGAGCACATGATCTTCTTATTTAGCCTGTGAGATTACAGTGGATTATATTGATTAATTTTCAAATACAGAACGAGCTTTACATATCTGGAACAAATTCTACTTGGTGTATTAGTTTTCTTTCTTTGCACTGTCTTTGTCTGATTTTGGTTTCATAGTAATAATAATATCATAAAATTATTTCCTCATCTTCTATTTTCTGGGAGAGATGGTATAGAATTGATATTAATTCCTTAAATGTTTGATTGAATTCTTTAATGAGACCATCTGGGCCTAGAGATTTCTATTTTGGGATGTTTAAAATTGTGAATTTAATTACCTTTGTATTTGTTGGTTGGTTGGTTTGGTTTAGTCTCTAAGTTGTGTCTGACTCTTGCAAGCCCATGGATTCTAGCCCACCAGGCTCCTCTGTCCAGAGGATTTTCAGGCAAGAATATGTAAATGATCTGTTTTGTATGTTAGTCTGCAGTCTTTGAGCAATTACTCCATTTCATCTAATTTGTCAAATTTCTGTGTATAAAATTGCTAATGAAGTGTGAAAGTGCAAGCTGCTCAGTCGTGTCTGACTCTTTGAGACCCCATGGACTATATATTCCATGGAATTTTCCAGGCCAGGATACTGAGGTAGGTAGCTTTTCCCTTCTTCAGGGCATCTTCCCAAGCCAGGGATGGAACCCATGTCTCCCTCATTGCAGGTGTATTCTTTACCAGCTGAGCCACAGAACTGTTTGTATTCCCTTATTATTCTTTTGATGTTTGCAGTGTCTGTAGTAATATACTCTGTTTGATTCCTTATTATTGATAATTTGTGTCTTTTTTTCTGTTTTTCTTTGTCAGAAGCCACTCTTATATTTCAGGCATTCATTTGGTGCTGGGGTAATGATGATGTACATGATATTCAGAGTCCACAGTCTCATAGTGTGAACAAAAAATCAGACAATTACAATACAGTTTTTCACATGGTATAATGGAGGAAGTAGAGGATGCAATAGAAACAGAGAGGAAGTATATGTAATCTATATTTCTGGGAGCCTAAGGCTCATAGAGTTTTGCCAAGAGAATGCACTGGTCATAGCAAACACCCTCTTCCAACAACACAAGAGAAGACTCTACACATGGACATCACCAGATGGTCAACAGCGAAATCAGATTGATTATATTCTTTGCAGACAAAGATGGAGAAGCTCTATACAGTCAGCAAAAACAAGACTGGGAACTGACTGTGGCTCAGATCATGAACTCTTTATTGCCAAATTCAGACTTAAATTGAAGAAAGTAAGGAAAACCACTAGACCATTCAGGTATGACCTAAATCAAATCCCTTATGATTATACAGTGGAAGTGAGAAATAGATTTAAGGCAGTAGATCTGATAGACAGAGTGCCTGAAGTGATGCTTCAGGCATCACTATGGATGAGTTTTGTATCATTGTACAGGAGATAGGGATCATGACCATCCCTATGGAAAAGAAAGTCAAAAAAGCAAAATGGCTGTCTGGGGAGGCCTTACAAATAGCTGTGAAAAGAAGAGAAGTGAAAAGCAAAGGTGAAAAGGAAAGATATTCCCATTTGAATGCAGAGTTCGAAAGAATAGCAAGGAGAGATAAGAAAGACTTCCTCAGCGATCAATGCACAGAAAGAGAGCAAAAGAACAGAATGGGAAAGACTAGAGATCTCTTCAAGAAAATTAGAGATATTAAGGGAATATTTCATGCAAAGATGGGCTCGATAAATGACAGAAATCGTCTGGACCTAACAGAAGCAGAAGATATTAAGAAGAGGTGGCAAGAATACACAGAAGAACTGTACAAAAAAGATCTTCATGACCAGATAATCACAATGGTGAGATCACTCACCTAGAGCCAGACATCCTGGAATGTGAAGTCAAGTGGGACTTAGGAAGCATCACTGTGAACAAAGCTAGTGGAGGCGATGGAATTCAAGTTGAGCTGTTTCAAATCCTAAAAGATGCTGCTGTGAAAGTGCTGCACTCAATACGCCAGCAAATTTGGAAAACTCAGCAGTGGCCACAGGACTGGAAAAGGTCAGTTTTCATTCCAATCCCAAAGAAAGGCAATGCCAAAGAATGCTCAAACTACCACATAATTGCACTCATCTCACATGTTAGTTAAGTAATGCTTAAAATTCTTCAAGCCAGGCTTCAGCAATACGTGAACCGTGAACTTCCAGATGTTCAAGCTGAATTTAGAAAAGGCAGAAGAACCAGAGATCAAATTGCCAACATCCGCTGGATTGAAAATGCAAGAGAGTTCCAGAAAAACATCTATTTCTGCTTTATTGACTATGCCAAAGCCTTTGACTGTGTAGATCCCAATAAACTGTGGAAAATTCTTCAAGAGATGGGAATACCAAACCACCTGACCTGCCTCTTGAGAAATCTATATGCAGGTCAGGAAGCAGCAGTTAGAACTGGACATAGAACAACAGACTAGTTCCAAATAGGAAAAGGAGTAGGTCAAAGCTGTATATTGTCACCCTGCTTACTTAACTTCTATGCAGAGTACATCATGAGAAACGTTGGACTGGAGGAAGCACAAGCTGGAATCAAGATTGCCAGGAGAAATATCAATAACCTCAGATATGCAGATGACACCACCCTTATGGCAGAAAGTGAAGAGGAACGAAAAAGCCTCTTGATGAAAGTGAAAGAGGAGAGTGAAAAAGCTGGCCTAAAGCTCAACATTCAGAAAACGAAGATCATGGCATCTGGTCCCATCACTTTATGGCAAATAGATGGGGAAACAGTGGAAACAGTGTCAGACTTTATTTTGGGGGGCTCCAAAATCACTGCAGATGGTGATTACAGCCATGAAATTAAAAGACACTTGCTCCTTGGAAGGAAAGTTATGAGCAACATAGATAGCATATTAAAAAGCAGAGACATTACTTTGCCAACGTCCATCTAGTCAAGGCTATGGTTTTTCCAGTGGTCATGTATGGATGTGAAAGCTGGACTGTGAAGAAGGCTGAGCCCTGAAGAATTGATGCTTTTGAACTGTGGTGTTGGAGAAGACTCTTGAGTGTCCCTTGTACTGCAAGGAGATCCAACCAGTCCATTCTAAAGGAGATTAGTCCTGGGTGTTCATTGGAAGTCTGATGCTGAAGCTGTAACTCCAGTACTTTGGCCAGCTCATGCGAAGAACTGACTCACTGGAAAAGACCCTGATGCTGGAAGGGATTGCGGACAGGAGGAGAAGGGGACTACAGAGGATGAGATGTCTGGATGTCATCACTGACTCTATGGACTTGAGTTTTTGTGAATTCCACTAGTTGGTGTTGGACAGTGAGGCCTGGTGTGCTGCGATTCACAGGATTAAAGAGTTGGGAACAACTGAGTGACTGAACTGAACTGAACTGAAAGGTCTTGCTATAATGAGATTTGGACAATGGCTGGGAGTTAGGAACACAGAGTTTGGTGTGGATGGGGTTTGGGTATGGCTGAATGTGAAGGCTCACACACAAGGACTCTGATATCTTTTGAAGAACAGGAACTGGGGAAAGACTGAAAAAAGTTCAATGTAATTGAGGCACAAGGAATGAAATGAAAGATGTGAGGTTAACATGAAAGATTCATGTAGAGAAAGGAGTGGTGAGAATGCCAAATTTACTCAGCTGGCAATTGGCTATGGGATTCTGGTAAGTCTCTACACTGAGCTCCTTTGTCCTTGATTTTCTTCCCCAATGAATGGAGGTGACAGCCAAATAATCTCAGAAATTACCTCTGCCCATACCCGAACAAAGCTAAGTTCAATAGGTCCCTTTGCAGAAAGGTTCTATAAATGGCTTCTGATAGTGAGATTGGGAAAGGTTAATGATATTCTAGTCCAGGAATCTGTATAACAACCAGAGCTTGGTCTGTATTTGATTTTTCTCATAAAGATTCATGTCAGTTTCTTTGCAGTCTGTTTTTTTTTTTTTTCTATTAGCACATGCACTGTTAATACTACAAAGAGTAATGTTATTTACTTTAATGTTTATTGCCAAAGTCTGATGTTGCTAAATCATAGATAATTATTAAGCCAATTTCAAAAAAGAAAATGTAAAGAAAAGTAACATTTCCTCATACTCCAAATAAGTACTGTAAATTGCTTGAGGACTTTGTGAATAAGCTGGGGAAAAACTACCATTTTTCTGAAATGAAATTCTGAAATAAGGTTTCAAGGTAGGTAAGATGACTGTATTAAATTAATACCTATGGATTCTTTATAGCTACTATCTGTTTGTCATATTTAATGTGAAGAACAGAAATGGCAAATTTTCTGACCTTTTTATGTGCTTATAAACTCTGCGAATGTGGCCACTTCAGCAGTAATAGCATGTTCTCCATCAAATTAGCATCAATGCCTATTTCATCTCCGTTCATTTCCAAGGCAAAGCATTCAATATCACAGTAATCCAAACCTATGCCCCAACCACTAATGCCGAAGAAGCTGAAGTAGAACAGTTCTATGAAGGCCTACAAGACCTTCTAGAACTAACACCAAAAATATATGCCCTTTTCATCACAGGGGATTGGAATGCAAATGTAGGAAGTCCAGAGATAACCTGGAGTAACAGGCAAGTTTGATCTTGGAGTACAAAATGAAGCAGGGCAAAGGCTAACAGAATTTTGCCAGGAGAACACACTGATCATAACAAACACCCTCTTCCAACAACAGAAGAGATGACTCTGCACATGGACATCCCAGATGGTCAGTACTGAAATCAGACTGACTATATTCTTTGCAGCTAAAGGTGGAGAAACTCTATACAGTCAGCAAAAGTAAGACCAGGAGCTGACCATGGCTCAGATCATGAACTTATTTTTGCAAAATTCAGGCTTAAACTGAAGAAAGTAGGGGAAACTTAAATTCAGTATGACCTAAATAAAATCCCTTATAATTATACAGTAAAAGTGACAAATAGATTCAAGGGCTTAGATCTGTTAGACAGACTGCCTGAAGAACTGTGGATGGAGGTTCATAACATTGCATAGGAGGCAGGGACCAAAATCACCCCAAAGAAAAAGAAATGCAAGAAGGCAAAATGGTTGTCTGAGGAGGCCTTACAAATAGCTGAGAAAAGAAGAGAAGTGAAAGGGAAAAGAGAAAAAGAAAGATATATCCCTCTGAATGCAGAGTTCCAAATAATAGTAAGGAGAGATAAGAAAGTCTTCTTAAGTGAACAGATTAAACAAAACGAGGGAAAAAAATAGAATGGGAATGACTAGAGATCTCTTCAAGAAAATTAAAGATATCAAGGGAATATTTCATGCAAATATGGGCACAATAAAGGACAGAAATGGCAAGGACCTAATAGAAGTAGAAGAGATCAAGAAAAAGTGACATGAATACATAGAAGAACTATACAAAAAGGTCTTAATGACCCAATAACCATGATGGTGTGATCACTCACCTAGAGCCAGACATTCTGGAATATGAAATCAAGTGGGTCTGAGGAAACCTTACTACAAGCAAAGCTAGTGGAGGTGACAAAATTCCATTTGAACTATTTCAAATCCTAAAAGATGATGCTGTGAAAGTGCTGCACTCAATATGCCAGCAAATTTGGAAAACTCGGCAGTGGCCGCAGGACTGGAAAAGGTCAGTTTTCAATCCAATCCCAAAGAAGAGCAGTGACAAAGAATATTCAAATGACCGCACACAATTGTACTCATTTCATATGCTAGGAATATAATTCTCAAAGTCCTTCAAGTTAGGCTTCAACAGTACACGATCCAAAAACTTCCAGACATATAAGCTTGATTTAGAAAAGCCAGATGAACCAGAAATCAAATTGCCAACATCTGTTGGATCATAAAAAAAATAAGAGAATTTCAGAAAAACATCTACTTCTGCTTCATTGTCTGCTCTAAACCCTTTGACTGTGTGGATCACAACAGGCTGTGGAAAATTCTTCAAGAGATGGGACTACTAGACCACTTTACCTGCCTCCTGAGAAACCTGGATGCAGGTCAAGAAGCAACAGTTAGAACTGGACATGGAACAACTGAATGGTTCCAAATTGGGAAAGGAGTTCATCAAGGCTGTATATTGTTACCCTGCTTATTTATCTTATATGCGGAGTAGATCATGCAAAATGCTGGGCTGGATGAATCACAATCTGGAACCAAGATGCCAGGAGAAATATCAACAACTTCAGATATGCAGATGATACCACCCTAATGGTAGAAAGCGAAGAGGAACTAAAGACCTCTTGATGAAGGTGAAAGAGGAGAGTGAAAAAGCTGGCTTAAAACTGAGCATTCAAAAAAAGTAGATCATGGCATCTGGTCCTATCTCTTCATGGCAAATCGATCAGGAAAAAAATGGAAACAGTGGTAAATTTTATTTTCTCGGTCTCCAAAATCACTGTGGATGGTGACTGCAGCCACAAAACTAAAGGACACTTGATCCTTGAAAGAAAAGCTATGACAAACCTCAGTTCAGTTCAGTTCTAATGCTCAGTCATGTCCGACTGTGTGTGATCCCATGGACTGCAGCTTGCCAGGCTTCCCTGTCCATCACCAAATCCCAGGGCTTGCTCAAGCTCATGTCCATTGAGTTGGTGATGCAATCCAGTCTTTTCCAGCATCAGGGTTTTTTTCCAGTGAGTCAGTTCTTTACATCAAGGGGCCAAAGTATTGGTGCTTTAGCTTCAGCATCAGTCTTTTCAATGGATATTCAGGACTGATTTCCTTTAGGATTGTCTGGTTTAATCTCCTCGAAGACCAAGAGACTCTCAAGAGTCTTCTCCAACACCACAATTCAAAAGCATCAATTCTTCAGCACTCAACTTTCCTTATGATCCAACCCTCACATCCACACATGACTACTGGAAAAACCATAGCTTTGACTAGATGGGCTTTTGTCAGGAAAGTAATATCTCTGCTTCTTAATATGCTGTCTAGGCTTGTCATAGCTTTTCTTCCAAGGAATAAGCATCTTTTAATTTCATGGCTGTTGTCACCATCCGCAGTGATTTTGGAGCTCAAGAAAATAAAATTTGCCACTGTTTTCATTTTTCCCCAACTATTTGCCATGAAGTGATGGGACCAGATGCCATGATCTTCATTTCTTGAATGTTGAGTTTTAAGACAGGTTTTCACTCCTCTTTCACCTTCACAAAAGGTCTTTAGTTCTTCACTTTCTGCCATAAGGATGGTGTCAGCTGCATATTTGAGGTTATTGATCTTTCTCCCGGCAATCTTGATTCCAGCTTGTGTTTCATCCAGCCCGGCATCTCTCAAGATGTACTCTGCATATAAGTTAAATAAGCAGGGTGGCAATATACAGACTTGATGTACTCTTTTTCTGATTTGGAACCAGTCTGTTGTTCCATGTCCAGTTCTAACTGTTGCTTCTTGACCTGCATACAGATTTCTCAGGAGGCAGGTCAGGTGGTCTGGTATTCCCATCTCTTGAAGAATTTTCCACAGTTTGTTGTGATTCACACAGTTAAAGGCTTTAGCATAGTCAATGAAGCAGACGTAGATATTTTTCTCGAATTCTTTTGCTTTTTTTGAGGATTCTATGGATGTTGGCAATTTGATCTCTTGTTCCTCCACCTTTTCTAAATCCAATGTGAACATCTGGCAGTTCTTGGTTCATATACTGTTGAAGCCTAGCTTAGAGAATTTTCAGTATTACTTTGCTAATGTGTGAGATGAGTGTAATTGTGGGGTAGTTTGAACATTCTTTGACATTGCCTTTCTGTGGGATTGGAATGAAAACTGTCCTGTGGCCATTGCTGAGTTTTCCAAATTTGCTGGCATACTGAGCGCAGCACTTTCACAGCATCATCTTTTAGGATTTGAAATAGCTCAACTGGAATTCCATCACCTCCACTAGCTTTGTTTGTAGTGATGCTTCCTAAGGCCTACTTGACTTCACTGTCCATGATGTCTGGCTCTAGGTGAGTGCTCACACCATCGTGATTATCTGGGTCATTAAGACCTTTTTTGTACAGTTCTTCTATGTATTCTTGCCACCTCTTCTTAATATTTTCTACTTCTGTTCGGTCCTTGCCATTTGTATCTTTTATTGTGCCCATCTTTGCATGAAATGTTCTCCTGATATCTCTAATTTTCTTGAAGAAATCTCTAGTCTTTCCCATTTCACATTTAATATGATAACAAACCTAGACACCATATTAGGTTTAAAACTTACATTCTTCTCCATTTGAAGCATGAGGCTAATGCAATGTTTCATACAATGGTATATGCAAGGAAATATAAAGTGAAAGTTAAATAACTCAGATTTTCAAGCGTTTTAAATTTAGTGTTCTCAAAAAATTTAAAGACCAACGTCACCATATTGTAGGTGAAAATGAAAAGGTGAATCTTATTTCTTGTTCTTGTTGATGTTGCTGTCCAGTCACTAAGTTGTGTCTGACTTTTGTGACCCCAAGGACTGCAGCACGCCAGGCTTAAGACATCATATTAAAAAGCAGAGACATCCCTTTGCCGATGAAGGTCCACGTTGTCAAAGCTATGGTTTTCCCAGTAGTCATGAACAGATGTGAGATTTGTACCATAAACAATGCTGAGTACCAATGAATTGATGCTTTCAAACTGTTGTGCTGGAGAAGACTCTTGAGAGTCCCTTGGACAGCAAGGAGATCAAACTAGTTAATCTTAAAGGATATCAACCCTGAGTATTCATTGGAAAGACATATGAAGCTGAAGCTCCAATTTTTTGCCACCAGATGCTGACTTATTGAAAAGATCCTTATACTGGGAAAGACTGAGGGCAGGAGGAGAAGGGGACAACAGAAGATTTGATCGTTGGATAACATCACTGACTCAGTTGACATGAGTTTGAGCAAACTCAGGGAGATAGTGATGGACAGGGAAGCCCGGCATGCTGCAGTCTTTGGGGTAGCAAAAGTCAGACACAACTTAGTGACTGAATAGCAACAGCAAGAAATTAGATTCAACTTTTGCATTTTCACCCACAATATGGTGACGTTGGTCTTGAAATTTTTAGAGAACACTAAATTTAAAATGCTTGAAAATCTATGTGTTATTTAATTTTCAGATTATATTTTCTTGGATGCACCATTGTATGTAACATTGCATTGGCCTCATGCTTCAAATGGAGAAGAATGTAAGTTTTAAATTCTCAGTATGCTTATCTTTTCTTATCAACATGAAGCTTCAGTCCACCATCAATAATGTAGGAACTATTGTTTTTCTAGGCTAATGACGGGTGAATTTTGGTACTCTCTTACTACTAATGACCAATAGGATACTTTTATTTGAATATTGCCTGTGGATAGGAGTGAGCTATTCAGCTAAAGAATTTTAAAGGAGATCTATTTAAGGGTCAGTTTCAGAGTCTATAAAAATTATTTGGGTCATGTTGTTTCAGAACCCTTAACCCTAGTCCCATCAGCTCTGCACTCAATGTACAGAGATGCACGGATGGACTCACAGAGCTAGAAAGTGGCTTCAAAGTCAAACACTCCAACACTTTTTCAGATGCTTTGTAACTGACTGATTTTAGTCAGTCTACCAAGCACACTTTAATAATTTCAACCAAACTTATTGTTAGTTTATATCAATCACTACTAGGTGATACTGCATAGCAATATCATATAGTAAGACTCAGGAAAGGGAATACAGCATCCTAGGAAAACCCAGTTCTCTTTAAATGTAAACATTCTTGCACTCTTGTTTACACAGACAATATTTTACAGTCAAGACCTTTGAACTCACTCGTTACTTTATACGAACACAATCTGCCCCTTGCAAAATAATTCTTTTCCTGCTTACTATCTGGAAGTTTTTTTTTTTTTCTCTTTTACAGGTTCTTATGCACAGTTCCAATTTCTACAATGTCTTTTACCCATTGTCCATGTTGTAGTCATACAGTCTCCCAAGGCCCAACTTGGGAGTGACCTGCTCTCACAGGGCTTCCCCAGTCTTCCAGTCATAAGTGAGGTCTCTATGTCTTGAATCTATAGTCTTTTGGATTGTCTGAGCAGATGTCACATCCAGCCCTATATTGTAGTTCTTTTTGTGTGAATATCTTATAATACAGAACCATCAGTGACTTGAAGGCAGTCGTTACTTTTATCCCTTTTTCCAGTATGTTTACCACAGTGTTGTTATTAAATGTTTAGTAAATGTATGCTGAAGAGAAATACTTCTGAAGTATCAAATCGTAAACTATTGATTAAAAATAAACCCGTAAAAGCAGCACAAATTGTACTTTGTAAATAAATAACTCTCTGGAGGAATTTAGATCATTTCAAAATTGTGTTAGTGATAAGTAGGTTGCTAATTAAGTTGTACTGTAATTTAACTTATATCAGTACTCAAATCACAAAGAAAATTTTACTATAACATAATTTTGTAGTATTTATTCTTTCATTGGTCTTTCCTTTTCATTTTCTCATTTGATCTTCATACCTGACTCTCAAGGGAGGAGGAATCATCCTCATTTTATAGATGACAACAGCGATGCATGGGCAAAGGCACTTAGGGTCACATGGGCTTCCCTGGTGGCTCAGGTGATAAAAAAATCTGTCTGCAGTACAAGAGACTGGGGTTTAATCCCTGGGTTGGGAAGATCCCCTGGAGAAAGAATGCCAACCCACTCCAGTATTCTTGCCTGGAGAATTCCATGGAGAGAGAAGCCTGGCAGGCTCCAGTCCATGGGTCGCACAGAGTTGGACATGACCGACTATCCCTTTACTTTGACTTCAGGGTCACAAAATGACTGCTTAAAGGGTTCTTCACAACTGATTTAAAGCTCTTGTATCTACATGGTTTCCTACAACCACTCCCTTTTATACTTGATCTGAGACTTCTCATTTTTCATAAAATTTTGGATGTAAGAGTCATATGTATAAGATATCACAAAGAGATGCATTACACAAATATACACACATACACACAAATACCAATTTTCATCTTGGAGCAATTCAAATGCCTTATTCATTTCTTGCAAAAGGCAAGATATAGGTTATAAGTAGATCTATGTTAATTTATTTTTTAGAAAGTAGTCAGTTACCAGTTTTGGAGAAGGAAATGGCAACCCACTCCAGTATTCTTGCCTGGAGGATCATATGGACGGAGGAGTCCGGTGGGCTACAGTCCATTGCTAAGAGTCAGACACAACTGAGCGACTTCACTTTCACTTTTCACTTTCATGCACTGGAGAAAGAAATGGCAACCCACTCAAGTATTCTTGCCTGGATAATCCCAGGGACAGAGGAGCCGGGTGGGCTGCTGTCTATGGAGTCGTACAGAGTCAGACACAAGTGAAGCGACTTAGCAGCAGCAGCAGTTATCAGTTTAGAAATAGAATCTCTGGTTTTAAATTCTGTAGAAGGAAACGTCAATAATAAAATGGCTTCCAAAAAAAAAAAAGCAAATCTAATCAAAGAATCAAATGACCTGTTTATGTATAAAATTGGAAAAAGCATTCATGGAGATAGCAAATCATTTACTTTTTGACTCTTTTCCTCCTCATCAAAAGCTATTGAGGTCCTTTAATGGACCAGAACCTGATGGTCTGGAGTTGATGATGAGAAAGTGAAAGGAGAGAGGCTAATATTTCCTAGGTTACACAGCCGGCTTTTGTGTTCCAGGAAATCAGCCAGAAATAGAGAGAGAGAGAGAGAAAGAAGGAAACACAGGGGGACCCAAGCTCTGATGGAGCAAAGGTGTTTTAATCAACATGGTGTGGGCATATATACTGTAGTTATTCTCAGCAAAAATAAAGATTAAAATTCCAGACTTACAAAACATAGGCGATCCACATTAGAGAGAGTTGTAAACAATCACTTTTACCGTATGGTTCACAAGAAGGAAGAGGGTACTTGTCACCGTATTGAAAAACTAATGAAGAAAATGCCTGGATCCCTAAGCCCCAGGAGAGGCTTGCCTCTCCGCTTAATTCCTGAATATTCAGAAATTAATAAGGAACAGAGGATTCCTGATAGATTCAAAATAGCACACAGGAAGCCTCCTGTTAAATGCTTCCTGACAACTCCCCCTATTTTATTATCTTTGTAAAATGAAATTTGATTTGTTTCCAGTTGTAGGCACTATGGAAGCAAGTCCAACCATGGGACCTTCTTCCTAGGGTCATTGGAGATTTACTGGTTGTAATGCACCCAGAGGTTTTATAGATGTATTAACTTTTGTAAGGTCTGTTAGGAGACACCATTTGCTAGATTTCTTTTTTATAACAAAAATAGGAGAGTTCCAAGGAGAACAAGATTCCTCAATATGCTTTAATTCTAGCTGTGTATCTATAAGTTCCTTAGTCACCTGTAATTTCTCTTTTATTTGTCATAAACCTTTTTTTATATTTTTGTATTCATCAGTTTATTTGCCATATCTTATATTTTTTTATTAAAAGCATATATCTTACTTTTTTTTAGCAACTATGAAGTGTCTTGCATATTATCATTTTATAGATTGGTGAATATATTTATTACATCCCATTATAATATACATTTATTATATATTTATATCTATACATATAAATATATCATACATTATATAATATATTTATTAATAGTTTAAAATCTCTTTAGTTTTTCTGTAAGAAAAACTTTTTGTAAGAGAAAGTTAATGTTCAGTAATTAACGTTTTAAAATCTTATTTTATTTGGAAATGACTAGTTATTTAATAAACTTTTATTATTTAGTTTAGTATAACTCTAGAAATTTAAGTTATACCAATCCTAAGAGATTATCTTAGGCTATAATAATAGATTAATAAAAGTATAATTATTTTTAATAGAGTGTATCTAAAAGTTTTCATTTCATTTATATATTTATATATATATATAAAGACTTAGCTTTTTGTTGACAAGTTTAGTTTACCTTAAACCTAGGCATAATGAAAATATTATATAATGTTAATGACTTAATTAGATTAGGAAACAATTACATTTAAATTATATTTATATTTAAATGAACATTATATTTAATATTGAATATCTTTTAGTTCACATGAATTTGAATTTAAATAGAGCTCATTAACTTCATATTATCTAAAAACAAAGCTGGTATATCTATGGCAGCACTGCCAGATGTTGAGGGTTTCAGGGAAAAGATGGAATTTGTCCCTGGTTTTTGTTGAAGGGGACCTGGGGGGGTCCCTGCTTGGAGTTTTCCAGAATAGGTTTTCTTTCAATGTCAAATTTACATTTACAATCTTTGGCCCAATGCATTCTTCTACATCAGCAGTAGCCAGGGCAGATTTTTGGAGGGTTGTTTTTTAAAATTAGCTTTCTTAGGGCAGTCCCCTTTTGAATGGTTCTTATTTCCACATGTAAAGCATCCTTCATTTCCCTTTCTTAAGGCAGCAACCATTGTTTCAGCTAGCATTTACATCTTTTGAGTTTCTGATCTTAGATTGCAACTGCTGCTGCTGCTAAGTCGCTTCAGTTGTGTCCGACTCTGTGTGACCCCATAGATGGCAGCCCACTGGGCTCCGCCGTCCCTGGGATTCTCCAGGCAAGAGTACTGGAGTGGGTTGCCATTATGAAGTCTCTCGGTCGTGTCCGACTCTTTGTGACCTCGTGGACTGTGGCCCACCAGGCTCCTCCGTCCATGGGGTTCTCCAGGCAAGAATACTGGAGTGGGTTGCCATTTCCTTCTCCAGGGGATCTTCCCAACCCAGGAATCAAACCCACATCTCCCACATTGCAGGCAGACACTTTAACCTCTGAGCCAACAGGGAAGCCCCTAGATTGTAACAAGCATTCATATAATCAATAAGAGTCCCTGTCTCACGAATTGGAGCTATAGCCTTTTGACTTTCCTGACTTGCATTTTCATAAGCAAATAGTTTCTCTAGTTGCTTTTTATCTTTTTCTCCGATTACAGTACGGGAAATAGCAGTTTCTAATCTAGCTAAAACATCAGCATAAATTTCATTCAGTTCAGTTGCTCAGTCCTATCCGGCTCTTTGTGACCCCGTGAATCACAGCACCCCAGGCCTCCCTGTCCATCACCAACTCCTGGAGTTCATTCAAACTCACGTCCATCCAGTCGGTAATTTCATTAGGTCCTAGTAAAGGAGAGACTTTTAGATTCACACCTGTTGGCACAGGAGAAGCATTTGGAGCAGCCAGGGCAGAGCTTGTAGGAAAATTTTTCCAGAAATCTATCGGAATATTTTTTTCCCTGTCTGATGGCTATTCAACATTCTCTTTGACCTGGTGCCAAATTTCTAAGTTAAAACTGTCTTTATCAAGGCACCAGGGATTATGTTAAACTATTGTTTGAAGGCAAGCGTCTACTCATTGGCACGAAACCGAAAGTTACTGAACTTTAAGTAAAGTAGAAAAGTGAGGGCGCGTTCCAACTGATTGACCCGTGTCTTAGTACTTACCGGCCTCAATAGGCCCTGGGGTCACTCTGTCCGAATCCGCCACATGTACCAAGCTCCTATTCTGGTCGCCACTTGTTGAGGTTCTTTAATGGGCCAGAGGAGTCGATGATGAGAAAGTGAAAGGAGAGAGGCTAATATTTCCTGGGTTACGCAGCCAGCGTTGGCATTCCAGGAAATTAGCCAGAAATAGAGAGAGAGAGAGAGAGAATGAAAGAAAGATGCGGAGACCCAAGCTCTAATGGAGCAAGGTGTTTTAATCAACATGGTGTGGGCATATATACTGTAGTTATTCTCAGCAAAAATAAAGATTAAAATTCCAGACTTACAAAACATAGGCGATCCATATTAAAGAGCGAGAGAGTTGCAAACAATCACTTTTACCGTATGGTTCACAAGATGGAAGAGGGTACTTGTCACCGTATTGAAAGACTAATGAAGGAAATGCCTGGATCCCTCAGCCCTGGGAGAGGCTTGCCTCTCCTCTTAATTCCTGAATATTCAGGAATTAATAAGGAACAGATTTCTGACAGATCCAAAACAGCACACAGGAAGCCTCCTGTTAAATGCTTCCTGAAAAAAGAAAGGTAATTTAATTCATCGTGGAATGCAGTTACACTCAGAGTAGCTAGACTACCAATATGGCAGATGAGCCCTACATGGACCACAGGGGACTGCTGGAGTGGATTCAGTACTGCCATGATCACAGACCATTGGCCTGCAGCTCTCCTTTGTGCCCAGGGCGCCCGTAATTTCCTGCAGCAGCTTACCCTCCAGCTAGTATGATTTGAGCTACCACATACCTACTCCCTCCCTCTGAGGCTCTAGATATGTCTCCTTCACAAACCTAATGTCTCAACCTCAAAAATAAATTTCTGCACTTTAGTTATATTTTGAGAGAAATGTAGTCAAGTAGTTGCAGAATATGCTAGTGGCACCCTGCCTAGACCCCATTTACTATGTGATCACTGTGAGTAGGGCAAAAACAGGCATTATTTTCCTCATTTTTATAACTTTGAGAGGACGGAGGTTTCAAGAAGTTGAGTATTTTTCACTGATTGTATTTATTATGTTTTTCATTTTTTAATACTTTATGCTTTGATATCTTGAGACCTTGCAGACCCAGGGAGAGACTGCCTCTCCCAGGATTACTTAAATTCTAGAGATAGCAAACAGCTTGCTTAGGTATCTCTTTGATATGCAAGCCAACCAATCTCAGATTCATATCTCCCAACCACCTCCTTTTATTGTTGCCAACTGTCTGAGATGTTATCCTCCTGCCCTAAATCACTCCAAGGCCAGTTACCAGATAACTGGGGACCACCCCTATGGCTCAGAATCCACTGAAGCTCACTTAGGGATAGGCAAAGCTTATCCTTGCTTACTCCTTTTCCTGAAATCCACAATAAAGGCTCTGGCCCATGCTTTTTCCTATCTCTTTGTGTCTTCTTGACTGACCCTGCATAGCATGGCATGCTCCCTCCTTTGGGGGGAACTGTGACTAATAACTTCTTTTAAGGCAGTTGTCTGTATGTCTGTCATTGTCCATATCTGACTAAGTCAAATCCTGGGTATATTTGAAGACACTAATGCATATCTAGAAATTTGCAGAGCTGAACCTAGAACCCACGTCTTTATATTCCTAGCAAGGTTTTGTTTCTACAACATTAGGTTCTTTATAAGTGTCATGTAAAATTGCATTTAAGGCTTTTTTGAAAAGTTAGGATATGGTTACAGGCATTATTTTAGGAAAAAGGATGTGTTCTCTTTATAAAAGATGACTAACACTCTTTATTAAATCCTTGACCTCAAATATTTTGTTGCCTAACAGCACAAGTTTCACTAAAATATTTGAGTATTATGTAATTGTTAGGCAAGATTTTGTGACTTAGAAACTTGTCAGCATGGAATTGAATGATAGGAAAAGCCCATTACGGATTTTTTTCCATCCAGAACAAGAATCTTCTTAAGGGTGATTTTCCTCAGTGTGCTTGCTGCACGTAGTGAGGGGGGGAAGAAAATGTGGCAGATATAAGAGGAGTATTAGAAAATATGAGTAGATTCCTTCAATGAAGCCAAGGACTAGCATTGAGAGGAAATATCAGTGTCGATTGTGCTTAGTCATTCCAAGTGCCAGCCTAATCACTTTTGAAACAGTTTAATTTTTAAATTGTGTTTTTATTCAAACTGGAAATTCAGACATCTAGAGTCCCGGGAAAAAGAAACTTTCAGAATGGGAGGTTGGTCAATGGTAAAGTTTTCTCTAGTATTTTGCATTGAAATACTAATACAGTCTTATTGACATCTAATCAACTCATGGAAAACCACACCAATGAAAAAATGAAGAGCTCACAGATATCTTAAATGGGCAAAAAAATCCTTCAGTTATCTTTTGCAACATTTATCTTTTGTATAGTTCCTCCTCATTTTTTGTTAGGGCCATTAAGCTACTATTATTGTTGTCATTGTTGTTTCTGCTACAACTAAACATTAATTTTAGTGTTTTAATGACTAATACATGTCAGCACTTGTTTGCCAAGTGCTTTACCTGCATTTTCTCATTTAGTTTTCACTACACTGGGTAATAAAGGATGTATTGTTCACCCTATTTTTCAGACGATGGGACTGGCAATTAAGGACTTTCAATTACTTGCTAAGGTCACTAATGTTTAGTAAGTGATCTAAAAGCAAAGCTCATGTGTTTAAGTTCTACACCATAGTTTCCTCAAGCATTCTAGCAAAAGCCAGAAAACAAAATAATCTCAACTATGTCCCTGGCCACATGTGGCTATTTAAATTTAAATTAATTGAAATTAAATATAATTAAAAAGTAAGTTTTCCAGTTGCAGTAGCATACTTCACATGTTCAGTGGCTACATATGGCTTGTGGCTAATGAGCTGGACAATAAACCAAAGAAAAAGTTCATCACTGAAGACAATTTTCTCGGACACAGCTAGTCTGGAATCATACCGGGTGTGGGTGTGAGGGCTGGTGAGAGTGGGAATGGGAGATGTTGTCTGGAGAAGAGAGATTTAAATGACACATTAGAACTGTCTGCTTTGTTCTTAAATGGCTAATTAGAGTGACAGATAAGGTGAGAATTTAGAGTCAATACAGTGAGATTTTCTTCTGGTTTTACCCTTTGCTGGGGAGTGATCCAGAGATGTAAGATGACTTCTCAATTATGAAGTGTTTGGGTGCCAATGAGTGCACTGAAGTGTGACTATTCTATATCATTGATAACGTCAGGAAATTAATCTATTTTTGTTCCTATGGGACAGGTAAGAGATACCTATGGGGAAGCTAAAGGTATGCTCTTTGATTTTAACACATTATCTTTTATTTTCTTTCATAGAGGAATATTTTTCCTCTATCCAGATTTCTGGAAAAGACAATGTGACGTCAAAGACCTATCTCCTATGACATCACATCTTATGGTTTCCCAGAGATAATCAGCCTCTGATCAAAGGAAGGCTGTGCATTTGACAGATCATGCGTACTCCATAGCTCAGAGGGTGTGACTACAGAGCCATGACCTAATTTCAGAGACAGGCTGATTAGCATCTCAGTGACCCCAAATCACACCTCTTCTGACTTAGTCTAAAATATATTTTCTAGGTAGCTAAATGAGAGACCTAATATAGAATAGAGCATATAGTACATCCTTGTAAGATATTAGGCAATTAATTAAAATTAAGTTTTCAGTCTTTAAAATAAGGATGTTAGTACTTAATTCATAAAATGACATTAAGATTATATGGAATAAATTATGTAGATATCTCAGCATAGTGCAAGGCACATAAGTTCAGTTTACAGAGTCTAAATTTTGGCATTACCAGTTCTAATATTGAGTTTATTTAGAATAGAGAAAATTATAATTTATCATGTGAAGAATGCAGAGTTCCAAAGAATAGCAAGGAGAGAAAATAAAGTCTTCCTCAGTGATCAATGCAAAGAAATAGAGGAAAACAATGGCATGGGAAAGACCAGAGATCTCTTCAAGAAAATCAGAGATACCAAGGAAACATTTCATGTAAAGATAGGCACAATAAAGGACAAAAACCGTATGGACCTAACAGAAGCAGAAGATATTAAGAAGAGGTGGCAAGAATACACAGAAGAACTATACAAAAAAGATCTTCATGACCCAGATAATCACAATGGTGTGATCACTCACCTAAAGAGCCAGACATCCTGGAATGCAAAGTCAAGTGTGCCTTACGAACCATTACTACGAACAAAGCTAGTGGAGGTGATGGAATTACAGTTGAACGATTTCAAATCCTAAAAGATGCTGCTGTGAAAGTGCTGCACTCAGTATGCCAGCAAATTTGGAAAACTTGGCAGTGGCCACAGAACTGCAAAAGGTCAGTTTCATTCCAATCCCAAAGAAAGGCAATGCCAAAGAATGCTCAAAGTACTGCACAATTGCACTCATCTCACACGCTAGCAAAGTAATGCTCAAAATTCTCCAAGCCAGGCTTCAACAGTACATGAACCATGAACTTTCAAATGTTTAAGCTGGATTTACAAAAAGGCAGAGGAACCAGAGATCAAATTGCCAACATCTGTTGGATCATCGAAAGAGCAAGAGAGTTCCAGAAAAGCATCTACTTCTGCTTTATTGACTATGTGAAAGAATTTGACTGTGTGGATCACAACAAACTGTGGAAAATTCTTCAAGAGATGGGAATACCAGATCACCTGACCTGCCTCCTGAGAAATCTGTATGTAGGTCAAGAAGCAACAGTTAGAACTGGACATGGAACAAAGACTGGTTCCAAATAGGGAAAGGAGTACATCAAGGCTGTATATTGTCACCCTGCTTATTTAACTTATATGCAGAGTACATCATGAGAAATGTTGGACTGGATGAAGCACAAGCTGGAATCAAGATTGCCAGGAAAAAAATATCAATAACCTCAGATATGCGTATGACACCTCACTTATGGCAGAAAGTGAAGAAGAACTAAAGAGCCTTTTGAAAGTGAAAGAGGAGAGTGAAAAAGTTGGTTTAAAGCTCAACATTTGGAAAATTAAGATCATAGCATCTGGTCCCATCACTTCATGGCAAATAGATGAGGAAACAATGGAAACAGTGACAGACTTAGTTTTGGGGGGCTCCAAAATCACTGCAGATGGTGATTGCAGCCATGAAATTAAAAGACGTTTGCTCCTTGGAAGAAAATTTATGACCAACCTAGACAGGTTATTAAAAAGCAGAGACATTACTTTGCCAACAAAGGTCCATCTAGTCAAAGCTATGGTTTTTCCAGTGGTCATATATGAATGTGAGAGTTGGACTATAAAGAAAGCTGAGTGCCGAAGAATTGATGCTCTTGAACTGTGGTGTTGGAGAAGACTCTTGAGAGTCCCTTGGACTGCAAGGAGATCCAGCCAGTCCATCCTAAAAGAAATCAGTCCTGAATATTCATTGGAAGAACTGATGCTGAAGCTGAAACTCCAATACTTTGGCCACCTGATGTGAAGAGCTGACATTTGAAAAACCCTGATGCTGGGAAAGATTGAGGGAAAATAAATGAAGGGTTTAGAAGGAAAAGAGGTATAAATAAAAATAAACTCTTCTACAATGTATGCAGTGCTTTATGGTTTAGAATTTGGTATACATAATCTCATTTTATTCTTACCCCAACCTCCAAACTAATTGTTCATATTGTCTCTTTATTAAGAAGGACTCTGAATTTCATGATGACTAATTTTAGATCAAATGAAATGTCTGATTTAAAATTCCATGATTTGGCTCTTGTGTCATGCTCAGTCATGTCTGACTCTTTTGCAACTCCATGGACTGCCCCGCCAGGTTCCTCTGTCCATGGGATTTTCCAGGCAAGAATACTGGAGTGAGTTGCCATACCCTCCTCCAGGGGATCTTCCCAACCCAGGGACTGAACCCAGGTCTCTTGCATTGCAGGCGATTCTTTACCCTCTGAGCCACCGTGGAAGTTCCCTTAGCAGTTCTAGGGAAATACGTCCTTTTTGTTGATTTATCCACATTGACAGACAACCTCGAATTAAATAGCTGACTGTATGATGGATTGTACGAGGCTTCCAAACGTGGACAGAAGAAAAATCAAAGTCCTATTCTCTGGAAACCATACACATACTGCTTACACTGAACAAAGGGCAATAGAAATGATCCAGTGAGCATTCTTCTCTGTTCTCCAAGATTATTTACAGTCTACCTCAAACATCGGCTCCTCTACCAAGCTTCCTGAGCCCTCCACTCAGAATGCCACCTCCTTCTCTGCTTCCAAAGCACTAGTTTATACCCATGATACAGCACTTCCCAGACAGGCTGATACATACACGACTTGATTGTCTGCCTGTCTTCCCTCGCATAGATTATAAGCTTGTTTTTATCGCTGTGACTAATGTTTATTGAGGATTCTCCTATCTGTCAGCCTCCTGGATAAGTGCTTTAAAAGGATTACCTCATTTGTTCACCCCTCTTTTTGTAGATTAAAAACAGACAAAGATAGTTAATACTTCCAAGTTCACATAGATAGTAAGGATAAGATCTTCCCCAATCTATATCTGTGTTATAACTACTGCCCCATACTGCCTCCTGGCATAGGTAGAGGCCAATTCTTATCCATCATTGTCACTCTGCTGAACCCACCTGAGTGCCTGAAATGAGGAGGTGCTCAGTCAATGCTGATTGGTGTTGAGTGGAGGAGAAATGCCAGGGATGCTGGGACCTCCCTGGTGGTTCAGTGGTTAAGAATACAACTTGCAATGCAGGGGACATGGGTTCAATCTCTGGTCTAAGATCCCACATGCTCCAGAGCAACTACGAAGCTCAGATACCACAACTAGACAGTGCACGCTGCAACAGAAGATCTCGCATGACACAGTGAAGATCCCCAGTGCCACAACTAAGACCCGATGCAGCCTAATTAATTAATTAATATTTTAAAAAATGAAAGAGATACTGGGGAAGGTGAGCATCTTTGCTGACTGATTGGTGTCTGACTGCTGTGCTGTGAAGAGGAGGAGAGTGCTGGAACAAGCGCCAGCCTCTCTACAGATATATTTTGACAGATAGCAGCTCTACAAAATGAAATAGAGATTGATATGAAAGAAAGATTAATAATGATGAAATTGAATAGAAATCAGCTTAATTCAATACTGATGTTCAAGATTAAAAATAACTTAGCAAATTTAATCTCTAAAAATAACCATCATTCAACTGCCCTTGATAGAGATTCAAACCTAGTTCTCCTATACAGAAGAGGAAGAGAAAGAAAAAGGGAAGAAGAAAAAGAAGTTTTACTCTACAGTTTTGATTTTGGAATTTCTTGACTCAAATCTAATCCAGAGAGTAGTCTCCACCCATAAAACAGACAACAAAAAAGAGTGTATGTGCTAAGTTCCAAATGAATTATACAAACAAAAATCCTCTTTAGTCATATGGATATAGAGGGAAACAAGGACGAAGTACAAATGGTGACTTTCCTGGTGGTTCAGTAGTTAAGAACCCTCTTGCCAATGCATGGAACACAGGTTCAGTTCCTGGTACTGGAAGATCCCACATGGTGGGGGCAACTAAGTTTGTGCACCGCAAGTACTGAAGCCCCCACACTCTAGAGCCCATGCTCTGAAATAAGAGAAGCCACCACAATGCGAAGCTTCAGCACTGCAGCCAGAGAGTAGCTCCTGCTCACCACAACTCAAGAAACTGCAAAAGAAATATAATTGTGGATGAAACACAATAAAGCCACTAAAAGCTAAGCTTTGGAAGAATACTTAAAAACATGGGAAATTGTCAAAATTTAATTTTAGACTTTTAAGATGCAAAACACTATATATATATATATTATATGTGTATATATATATATATAATATGTGTATATATATATATGGGCTTCCCTGATGATTCAGACAGTAAAGAATTCACCTTCAGTGCAGGAGACCTGGGTTTGATCACTGGATCATGAAGATCCCCTGGAGAAGGGAATGGCAACCTATACCAATATTCTTGCCTGGAGAATTTCATGGACAAAGGAGCCTGGAGGACTACAATATATGGCGTCACAAGGAGTTGGACACGACTGAGTGACTAACACTTTCACTTTCACACATACATATATATATATGGAGAGAGAGAGTCAACTATAGGATTCCCCAGGTGGTACAGAGGTAAAGAACCTGCTTCCCAATGCAGGAGAGGTAGGAGACTGGTTCAATCCCTGGGTCAGGAAGGTCCCTTGGAGCAGGGCATGGCAACCCACTCCAGTGTTCTTGCCTGGAGAATTTCATGGACAGAGGAGACTGGCAGGCTACAATCCATGGGGTAGCAAAGAGTCAGACAGGACTGAAGCAGTGTAGCCCACAGTCAACTATAAATACTCAACTTTGAAAAATGAAGTTTATATATGTGTAGAAAAAGTTCCAGAACATTCATAGTGATTAATAAGTGATGAGATTATAAGGATGCTATTTTTTCCTTTAGGCTTCCTATATTTTATAAATATTCTAAATTGAACATATATCACTTATAATAAGAAAAAGTATTACTTTAATAAAGAAAAATAAAAAGCATCTTATTTAAAAGTCATTTACATACACAAAATACAGTGGTTTAGAAAGAGAAAGAACAATCCCAAGGGACACATTTCATTTTTAATTTCCTTAAGTTGGAGGGCAGACCATAGCTGAGATTCAGGTCTAAGACTTAGTAACAGAGGTATTGGAGCTCCAGAGAAAGGTGAATTCTCAAGCTTAGCAAGGCTTCTCTGCCAAGTCAGGAACCTGGATGGGAACAGTTAATGGCCAAGAAGAGAAGGATGAAACATTAAAAAAAAAAAAAAAGTAAAAAAAGAGACAGTCAAATATGATAGAAAAAAATTCAGGAGAGTGTTGAGGCAAGAACTCAAAGGAAGAGTTTCAAGGAGTGATCAGTCATACTGATCTGTCAGGATGACTGCTGAAAATGTTCCTTGGTTTTATTAAAATGGACAGCAGTAATAAGATTAAATAATGGCTCTTTCCGGGGAGTGTTAGGGATATAAAACACAAAGGCATGTCTGAAGGACTGAGAGGAAGGTGAGGAAAAGGAGACAATGAATGTAAGGGTCTTTTTCTTAAATTGTGTCTTTTCTTAGACAATATGACCCTGGTATATTGCTGGCTATAAAGTAACTGCCTGACACCACTATAGAAACTCCCCAAAGCTGCAAAGTCCAAATTACAAAGTCAAGTTATACATGGGCATTCTTTTATAAATCAAATTCAAATTATTCAAACTGAAAAGTCAATCCACTATTTAGTCAGATTGAGAAGTTCCAATTACTTCACTACAATTGTTCTTTCTCATGGCCAGTCAACAGAAGCCCAGATTAGTAGTGCTTGGCATGGAATTCTTCACCCTTGCTTCAGACAGCCACATGCACATCCATCTTGATTCCCCGTGGCAGCTGGAAAGAGATTCGGGGCAATGAAAGCTTGTTTCTGCTCTCCTTTTCAGTGGTAGAGTGTGTTAAAAAGCTGGCAAACCACATCGAGAGAAGACATCGATAACATCACGCTTCACAAGTGGAGACAGGCGATGAGGAAGGAGAACAGGATGAGCGCAGATGCAGACACATGACTAGCAACAGGCCTAAAGGGGGGCCCCTCTGATAACATCCACTCTAAACCATGTAATCAATACTTCTGTATCAGGCACCTTTCCAGATACTTGGAGTAGAGAGATTCAAAGCCTCTGTTCTTCTAGGAACTGTAGGGATATAGACATTAAACAGTAACAAATTAGGGAAATACATCAGAGACAGAGCTGGCAGAGATTTTAGTAGATTGGGTATAAAGAGGGAAAGGTTTTTGCCTGAAGCAACTGGGTGACTTTTCAGGATGTGTTGTAAGCTTTCTCGCGAGAGGAATGGGGATGGAGGAAAATGGGCAGGGGTGGGGGGGGGTGGTGATGGTCAGATGTTTGGTATGAGTATTGCAAGAGGGACAGTTATCTCAGGAAACTGGACAACAAGTTGGTTAGGGAAAACTGGATTGCCACGCAAAGCTGACATCTCATTTGTCTTGGTGATCATACTTCACAGTGGAACCAATCTGCCCTGTGATTTTCCCTGTTGATCTTCCCTGTTCACCCTCAGCTGCTTAGGGATGTCAGCCTGGCTGTGATCAAAGCTAACAAGTTCTTTTCCAACCTACAACTCTTGCCAGTTTTCCTTGGTCCAGGAGTGAACACCCAACCCAAGCTAAGCAAAAAGAACGTTTCTTTCATTTTTGGATTTAAGAGAGAAATCTGAACTCTCTCATTGCAGCTGTTAGATTTCATAACCATGGGTGGCTTTTTTGTGGCATATTCCCCAAAAGCAAGGCCGTGCTAAGAAAATGAAATAATATCCTGGGAGACACTGTATTATTAATGGATAACACTTACAGAAAGGCAGCGCTATGTGCCCACCACAGTTCCAAGCATTTGCCACATGTTGGCTCTCTTAATATTTAAAGCAAACCTATAAAGTAGGAACTCTATGATCATTTTCATTTTATTTATGGGGAAACTGAAGGACAGAGAAGTTGATTTCTTACTGACATAAGGCATGTAGGACATGGAACTAAGATTGGAATGTAAGTCTGTTAGTGTTAGTATCCATGCTTTTAACCACTGCACTGTACTGCCTCATGTAACAGAGAGGGAAAATCCTACTGAAGTTGAATTGCTCCGAGTTTCTGCTCCCAGGTGCAGTCCTACCCTTGACCTTGTTTGGCTGTTTGCTTAGGGCTCAGAATATACACCCAATAAAGGTCCAGATTTAGGCAACAGTGTAGGAAACAAATGACTATTGTTTTGGTCTTTAGCAAGATCCTATGGGAGAGACAAGCCCAAGCTGGACCTTCTGATTGTTCATGCCAGACTTCATTTCAAGTCAGTCAGCCCAAGCATTGCTGAATAGGAATAATGTATACATTCTAAGAGTAGATGCATTGGTGCAGAAAGCTTAGAGATCAGGGTATTATTTAAAAAGAGAGAAATGAACAAGATTAAGTCCCTTCAATCCTGTTCAGACATCTCCACTCTCATACCTTCTTGCCTATGTGAGTGATAGCTCCCTAAATAAAGCATAGGCACTTGGGATGCCTCCTAAGAGCATTCTCCTGAGCTTGTAAGCCAGCCCTCTCTGCCCAGCCCAGTTTCTCACCCAAGTCTTGAGATTCGAGCTTCAATAATTACTAGGGAGAACAAGAGAGAAGCAGTATTCGGGCAAGACCCTGAGAAAATGAAATAGCAGTTATGAAACCCTTACGAAAGAAAACAAAGTTATGAACATGTGATTAGGGGGTTAGGAGAGTTCTTTTGCTAGAAACGCTCCAAGCCTAGAGACATGCAATTATTGAATCTAGTTTCAAACTATTCTCTCACACCTACTGATACCTAAATTACTCACACCTCATGGCATCTGCGAACTATAAAGGTTTTCATCAAAGAAGCTGTTTCACTGACTTCCTTGAGGGAAGCTTTGAAGGACAGTGAATCAATCGTGTCTAAAGGATGTGAATCAGGGGCTGCCAGAGTGACCAGCCAAGAACTCAGCTTCTTACTCCACAAGTTAATAAACAGTGCCCATGGTGTTTTCTGATCTAATATTTGCCTTAGTATCTATATCTAGCAGAAGCCAACTATCAAGCCAAATATCATCCATATTAACAGGAGCAGAAGCTTCAGCATCATCAGCAGCATTACTCCAAGCCCACATTACACAGTTTCACTTTACCTTGATTGAGCTGAACCCCCTATTAGTGGCTCAGCATGTCCAACTCTGTGCGACACCACCAGGCTCCTCTGTCCATGGAATTCTCTAGGCAAGAATACTGGAGTGGGGTACCATGCCCTCCTCCAGGGGATCTTCCCACCCCAGGTATTGAATCCAGGTCTCCTGCATTGCACGTGAACTCTTTACCATCTGAGCCACCAGGGAAGCCCCAAAGAGCCTGTTGCCTCCCTACCAGGGAACTGCAGTCTCCCAAGTGACAGGCAGGGATACTTGCCACGATAGTAACAAGGATGTCAAGTCTCATCTGAATCTCATCTCTCATCATTCATAATGACCTCACATTGTCATCTTTTTGTCATCTATTTGTCTTTGTCATGTCTTTGTCATCACTTATCTCTCAGCTTTTAAATAGTATTTTGTATTATTACTTGTGCTTTTCCATCTCTTTGACTCTTGGAGACCCAGTGTTATACTGGTATCACCTGCATCTAGCAATTCCTGGCATTAATTGATACTCCAGAAATTCTTATTAACTAATTATGAGCTGATCTTTCTCTTAGTTCATTTACTTTTTTTAATAGTCCCTTCATTGCCTTTTCAACTATTACTTCTCTTCAAACTGCTTCTCCCCAATAGAGCATCCTTGTTGTTGACACCCTCCTGAATCATTCTCTCATATTCCTTGCTGTCCTTCACTTTCACATATTTGCCAACCATTCACCTCTCTGGTTTCCCCATGTTGATGTGTGATTACGTGATTATTTTTAATTACTCTCAGCAGACAAATTATCTAGTTTTCCCAGGAGCAGAGTCAAAGAGTTGGTATTCTTTGGGGCATTATAAGACACTGAGGAAAACAGAAAACTCACCATGGACACCTTGGGAAAGGTAAGCGCTAGTTTTGAAATAGGTCTATATCATCTTTATTAAAAAGTGCAAAATCACTGCAGATGGTGACTGCAGCCATGAAATTAAAAGAAGTTTGTTCCTTGGAATAAAAGTTATGATCAACCGAGAGAGCATATTAAACAGTAGTTCAGTTCAGTTCAGTCGCTCAGTCGTGTCTGACTCTTTGCGACCCCATGAACCGCAGTACACTAGGCCTCAAAGTCCATTACCAACTCCTGAAGTCCACCCAAACCCATGTCCATCGAGTCAGTGATGCCATCCAACCATCTCATCCTCTGTCGTCCCCTTCTCCTCCTGCCCTCAATCTTTCCCAGCATCAGTGTCTTTTCAAATGAGTCAGCTTTTCCCATCAGGTGGCCAATGTATTGGAGTTTCAGCTTCAACATCAGTCCTTCCAATGAACACTCAGGACTGATCTCCTTTACGATGGACTGGTTGGATCTCCTTGCAGTCCAAGGGACTCTCAAGAGCCTTTTCCAACACCACAGTTCAAAAGCATCAATTCTTCTGTACTCAGCTTTCTTTATAGTCCAACTCTCACATCCATACATGACCACTGGAAAAACCATAGCCTTGACTAGATGGACCTTTGTTGACAAAGTAATGTCTCTGCTCTTTAATATGCTGTCTAGGTTGGTCATAACTTTCCTTCCAAGGAGTAAGTGTCTTTTAATTTCATGGCTGCAGTCACCATCTGCAGTGATTTTGGAGCCCCCCAAAATAAAGTCAGCCACTTTTCCATTGTTTCCCCATGTATTTGCCATGAAGTGATCGGACTAGATGCCATGATCTTAGTTTTCTGAATGTTGAGCTTTAAGCCAACTTTTTCACTCTCCTCTTTTACTTTCATCAAGAGGTTCTTTAGTTCTTCTTCACTTTCTGCCTTAAGGGTGGTGTCATCTTCATATCTGAGGTTATTGATATTTCTTCTGGCAATCTTGATTCCAGCTTGTGCTTCATCCAACCCAGCAGTTCTTATGATGTACTGTGCATATAAGTTAAATTAGCAGTAAAGACAGTACTTTGCCAACAAAGGTCCATCTAGTCAAACTTATGGTTTTTCCAGTAGTCATGAATGGATCTCATTCAAATACAAAGGAGAAATCAAAAGCTTTACAGACAAGCAAAAGCTGAGAGAATTCAGCACCACCAAACCAGCTCTCCAACAAATTCTAAAGGATATTCTCTAGACAGGAAATACAAAAACGGTGTATAAACCCGAACCCAAAACAATAAAGTAAATGGTAACAGGATCATACTTATCAATAATTACCTTAAATGTAAATGGGTTGAACGCCCCAACCAAAAGACAAAGACTGGCTGAATGGATACAAAAACAAGACCCCTCTATATGCTGCTTACAAGAGACCCACCTCAAAACAAGGGACACATACAGACTGAAAGTGAAGGGCTGGAAAAAGATATACCACGCAAATAGAGACCAAAAGAAAGCAGGAGTGGCAATACTCATATCCAATAAAATAGACTTTAAAACAAAGACTGTGAAAAGAGACAAAGAAGGCCACTACATAATGATCAAAGGATCAATCCAAGAAGAAGATATAACAATTATAAATATATATGCACCCAATATAGGAGCACCGCAATATGTAAGACAAATGCTAACAAGTATGAAAGGGGAAATCAACAATAACACAATAATAGCAGGAGACTTTAATACCCCATTCACACCTATGGACAGATCAACTAAACAGAAAATTAACAAAGAAACACAAACCTTAAATGATACATTAGATCAGTTACACCTAATTGATATCTATAGGACATTTCACCCCAAAACAATGAATTTCACCTTTTTCTCAAGTGCTCATGGAACCTTCTTCAGGATAGATCACATCCTGGGCCATAAATCTAAACTTGATAAATTCAAAAAAATCAAAATCATTCCAAGCATCTTTTTTGACCATAATGCATTAAGATTAGATCTCAATTACAGGAGAAAAACTATTAAAAATTCCAACATATGGAGGTTGAACAACACACTTCTGAATAACCAACAAATCACAGAAGAAATTAAAAAGAAATCAAAATATGCATAGAAACTAATGAAAATGAAAACGCAACAACCCAAAACCTGTGGGACACTATAAAAGCAGTGCTAAGAGGAAAGTTCATAGCAATACAGGCATACCTCAAGAAACAAGAAAAAGTCAAATAAATAACCTAACTCTACACCTAAAGCAACTAGAAAAGGAAGAATTGGAGAACCCCAGAGTTAGTAGAAGGAAAGAAATCTTAAAAATTAGGGCAGAAATAAATGCAAAAGAAACAAAAGAGACCATAGCAAAAATCAACAAAGCCAAAAGCTGGTTCTTTGAAAGGATAAATAAAATTGAAAGACCATTAGCCAGACTCATCAAGAAGCAAAGAGAGAAAAATCAAATCAATAAAATTAGAAATGAAAATGGAGAGAACACAACAGACAACACAGAAATACAAAGGATCATAAGAGACTACTATCAGCAGTTGTATGCCAATAAAATGGACAACGTGGAACAAATGGACAAATTCTTAGAAAAGTACAATTTTCCAAAACTGAACCAAGAAGAAATAGAAAATCTTAACAGACCCATCACAAGCACGGAAAT
The DNA here is from genome assembly GCF_016772045.2 of Ovis aries. NCBI lineage: Eukaryota > Metazoa > Chordata > Mammalia > Artiodactyla > Bovidae > Ovis > Ovis aries. The sequence goes on along the minus strand of NC_056059.1, from coordinate 25,691,176 downwards.
TGAAACTGTAATCAGAAATCTTCCAGCAAACAAAAGCCCAGGTCCAGACGGCTTCACAGCTGAATTCTACCAAAAATTTCAAGAAGAGCTAACACCTATCCTACTCAAACTCTTCCAGAAAATTGCAGAGGAAGGTAAACTTCCAAACTCATTCTATGAGGCCACCATCCCCCTAATACCAAAACCTGACAAAGATACTACAAAAAAGGAAAACTACAGGCCAATATCACTGATGAACATAGATGCAAAACTCCTCAACAAAATTCTAGCAATCAGAATCTGACAACACATTAAAAAGATCATACACCATGACCAAGTGGGCTTTATCCCAGGGATGCAAGGATTCTTCAATATCCACAAATCAATCAATGTAATTCACCACATTAACAAATTGAAAAATAAAAGCCATATGATTATCTCAATAGATGCAGAGAAGGTCTTTGACAAAATTCAACATCCATTTATGATAAAAACTCTCGAGAAAGCAGGAATAGAAGGCACATACCTCAACATAATAAAAGCTATATATGACAAACCCACAGCAAACATTATCCTCAATGGTGAAAAAGTGAAAGCATTTCCCCTAAAGTCAGGAACAAGACAAGGGTGCCCACTTTCACCGCTACTATTCAACATCATTCTGGAAGTTTTGGCCACAGCAATCAGAGCAGAAAAAGAAATAAAAGGAATCCAAATTGGAAAAGAAGAAGTAAAACTCTCACTGTTTGCAGATGACATGATCCTCTACATGGAAAACCCTAAAGACTCCACCAGAAAATTACTAGAGCTCATCAATGAATATAGTAAAGCTTCAGGATATAAAATCAACACACAGAAATCCCTTGCATTCCTATACACTAATAATGAGAAAGTCGAAAAAGAAATTAAGGAAACAATTCCATTCACCATTGCAACGAAAAGAATAAAATACTTAGGAATATATCTCCCTAAAGAAACTAAACACCTATATATAGAAAACTATAAAACACTGATGAAAGAAATCAAAGAGGACACTAATAAATGGAGAAATATACCATGTTCGTGGATTGGAAGAATCAATATAGTGAAAATGAGTATACTACCCAAAGCAATTTATAAGTTCAATGCAATCCCTATCAAGCTACCAGCCATATTTTTCACAGAACTAGAAGAAATCATTTCAAGATTTGTATGGAAATACAAAAACCCTCAAATTGCCAAAGCAATCTTGAGAAAGAAGAATGGAACTGGAGGAATCAACTTGCCTGACTTCAGGCTCTACTACAAAGCCACAATCATCAAGACAGTATGGTACTGGCACAAAGACAGAAATATAGATCAATGGAACAAAATAGAAAGCCCAGAGATAAATCCACACACCTATGGACACCTTATCTTTGACAAAGGAGGCAAGAATATACAATGGAGTAAAGACAATCTCTTTAACAAGTGGTGCTAGGAAAACTGGTCAACCACTTGTAAAAGAATGAAACTAGATCACTTTCTAACACCGCACATGAAAATAAACTCAAAATGGATTAAAGATCTAAATGTAAGACCAGAAACTATAAAACTCCTAGAGGAGAACATAGGCAAAACACTCTCCGACATAAATCACAGCAGGATCCTCTATGATCCACCTCCCAGAATTCTGGAAATAAAAGCAAAAATAAACAAATGGGATCTAATTAAAATTAAAAGCTTCTGCACAACAAAGGAAAATATAAGCAAGGTGAAAAGACAGCCTTCTGAATGGGAGAAAATAATAGCAAATGAAGCAACTGACAAACAACTAATCTCAAAAATATACAAGCAACTTATGCAGCTCAATTCCATAAAAATAAACAACCCAATCAAAAAATGGGCCAAAGAACTAAATAGACATTTCTCCAAAGAAGACATACGGATGGCTAACAAACACATGAAAAGATGCTCAACATCACTCATTATTAGAGAAATGAAAATCAAAACCACAATGAGGTACCACTTCACACCAGTCAGAATGTCTGTGATCCAAAAATCTGCAAGCAATAAATGCTGGAGAGGGTGTGGAGAAAGGGAACTCTCCTACACTGTTGGTGGGAATGCAAACTAGTACAGCCACTATGGAGAACAGTGTGGAGATTCCTTAAAAAATTGCAAATAGAACTACCTTATGACCCAGCAATCCCACTTCTGGGCATACACACCAAGGAAACCAGAATTGAAAGAGACACATGTACCCCAATGTTCATCGCAGCACTGTTTATAATAGCCAGGACATGGAAACAACCTAGATGTCCATCAGCAGATGAATGGATAAGAAAGCTGTGGTACATATACACAATGGAGTATTACTCAGCCGTTAAAAAAAAATTCATCTGAATCAGTTTTGACGAGATGGATGAAACTGGAGCCGATTATACAGAGTGAAGTAAGCCAGAAAGAAAAACACCAATACAGTATACTAACACATATATATGGAATTTAGAAAGAGGGCAATGACGACCCTGTATGCAAGACAGCAAAAAAGACACAGATGTGTATAATGGACTTTTGGACTCAGAGGGAGAGGGAGAGGGTGGGATGATTTGGGAGAATGGCATTGTAACATGTATACTATCATGTAAGAATCGAATTGCCAGTCTATGTCTGACGCAGGATACAGCATGCTTGAGGCTGGTGCATGGGAATGACCCAGAGAGATGTTATAGGGAGGGAGGTGGGAGGGGGTTCATATTTGGGAACTCATGTAAGAATTAAAGATTTTAAAATTAAAAAAAACAAAACAAACAAACAAAAAAAAACACACAAACTTTCCATGCCAATTAAATTTTGCAACAGTTAAACACATTTTACATTATTAACTGAATGTTTTCAATATGCTGGTTTAAAATCAATTTTCCCAGAGGACTGGGAAAACAATCCACAATACTGGGCTTAAAATTTTTGGTTTCTCAATGGTGGTGCTGTGGATACGTGGTCAAAATTCCTTCATTGAATAGAATAGACTCTCATATTGCAAAACTAGTTGATGACACAGGGTGTACAGAGTAGATTTCAAAAAGCCTAGTTTATTTCTGTATCTGATCATCCACCATGAGAGTGGGTGAGTCATTTTTAAGTCTTTGAGTCTCCCTTTCCACATCTTTAAATTAAGGGTAATTAGACGTGCCCTGTTGGAGAAGGCAATGGCACCCCACTCTAGTACTCTTGCCTGGAAAATCCCATGGATGAAGGAGCCTGGTAGGCTGCAGTCCATGGGGTCACGAAGAGTCGGATACGACTGAGCGACTTCACTTTCACTTTTCACTTTCTTGCATTGGAGAAAGAAATGGCAACCCACTCTAATGTTCTTGCCTGGAGAATCCCAGGAATGGGGGAGCAAGGGAGCCTGGTGGGCAGCAGTCTATGGGGTCGCACAGAGTCAGACACGACTGAAGCAACTTAGCAGCAGCAGCACCACCAGCAGCAGACGTGCCCTGTGTTTCTCTGAATATTATTATAGGGATCAAATGAGGTCATTCATGTAAAAAAATTATTCATAATAAATCTCAGACAAAAGAAAATTTCCAAACTAATTTATCCCTGGCCACTTAATTCCTACCCAGATGATATCTACAGGGATCTGGGGTTCTTATGATCATGCTAAAAAAGGAGTAATCCCACTGAAGTATCCCTTCACCCCAGGCCCTGAAGGAGCTGGAATTGTGAAGAGTATCAGTGACAGAGTGAGCTCAGCGAAACCAGGTAGAAATGGACCACAAAAATCTCTCCACAAACAGCCCACCACCAAAATGCATTAGCATATTTATAGGAGAAATAAGTTGGTTTGCCTCTGAATTGTTTTACCTAATCACATATCATGGTAGTAAATATATCCAGTGATCCCAAGGGTTGCACAGTTTCTCTGCTGTGAGTGCTAGCAATCCAGAGAGGCAGTGGCTGAGCCAAGTGACTAGTCACAGCGGAACAAGAGTTGAGATAGGACCAGTGTATTTCTAAACAGATTAAAATCTCCTTAGGAGCAGGGGCTGCTTCTTTTCTTTTCAAACAGACAATGAAACTATATTATAAACATCAAACTTTCTAAGTGACTAGATTTTAATTGTTGCTGAAACTAAAAGAAATTATAATTACATGACACAATAGAAGTGTTAGCTAATATGAAAATGGCAATCATATTGCAATATAAATGTACCAAATCAGTAAAACTTACAATTTTGTTTATCAAATATATGTCAGTGAAAACTTTTTTCTAATGAATTATGTGTCAGCAGAAAGGGAAATTTTATAATCTGGCAAGTTCATTTATTCTGACATAGCTGCAGAAGAATTCACTGTTTCCTTTTTTATTGAAATACAGCTGACACACACGCAATACTATGCTACAGGAATTCCCTAGCAGTCCAGTGGCTAGGACTCCATGCTGTCCTGCCAACAGCCTGGGTTCAAAGCCTGACTGGGGAACTAAGATCTTACTAGCTGCATAGTGTGGCCTATAAAAATACATCTATGTGTGTGTGTGTATCAGTTCAGCTCAGTCCCTCAGTCGTGTCCAACTCTTTGGGACCCCATGGACTGCAGCACCCCAGGCTTCCCTGTCAATCACCAAATCCCAGAGCTTGCTCAAACTCGTGTCCATTGAATTGGTGATGCCATCCAACCATAACATTTTCTGTCATCCCCTTCTCCTCCTGCCTTCAAACTTTCCAGCATCAGGGTCTTTTCCAATGAGTCACTTTTTTGCATCATGTAGCCACAAAGTATTAGGAGTTTTGGTTTCAACATCAGTCTTCCAATGAATATCCAGGACCGATTTCTTTTCGGATTGACTCGTTTGATCTCCTAGCAGTCCAGGAACTCTCAAGAGTCTTCTCCAACACCACAGTTCAAAAGCATTGATTCTTCAGTGCTCAGCTTTCTTTATACTCCAACTCGCACATTCATATGTGACTACTGGAAAAAACGTAGCTTTGACCAGATGGACCTTTGTTGGCAAAGTAATGTCTCTGCTTTTTAGTATGTTGAATAGTTTGATCGTAGCTTTTCATCCAAGGAACAAGCATCTTTTAATTTCATGGCTGTAGTCACCATCTGCATTGATTTTGGAGCCCAAGAAAATAAAGTCTGTCACTGTTTTCATCATTTCTACATCTCTTTGCCATGGAGTGATGGGACCAGATGCCATGATCTGGTTCACATAATGAATAATAATGTAAGAAATGCTGAGACAAGAGAAAAGTTTAGAAAGAATAGTAAAGATTGGTGAAAGGTAGCCGGAAAGAACATAAAAGAAGGACCAGAAATTTAGACAAGAATTGTGTTAGGACAGAAACCTAATTGAAACTGCAAAATGGGTATTCAGTGGCTCAAATATTCAGCCAAATAATACATGTCATCTGGTTTTAGAAACAGAAATATCTAGAGCAAGCTTTCTCAATCTTGCCAGTCAGTCTGTAATAGGTATTTACTGGTTGCCTGCTGTTTCTCAAGTACTTTCTGTGTTGATGGAAACAATGATGAGTAAAAATGTTTTAAATAAGACAGTGTCTCTCCATCTCTGGTGGAGACCTGCCTTTACTTAAAAACTCATTTATCTTGTTTTTTAATTTACCATTTTATCTTTCTGCCGCCATACTTTCATTTAAATTTTTCAATCTGTTCTTTTTGTTTAAGCTTACTCTTTTCAAGGAAGTATTTTAAACAATTAAATATTACATCATTGGTTTTTGGACAATTATGCATAATTATTGCTTAAAAACATTACATAATAGTATAGTTATGAAGGTAAGAATTAGCTGAAACGTCACAATGGCAGCATAGACACTATTAACTTTTGAGTAAACATCCTTTCAGAACACTTTCTTTTCTATTCTTTTCCATTCCATTCCATTATCTGTCTGTAGAATCTATCTACACATTATTTATAAAAAAGGTATATAGCCTTACGCAAATGAGATTATACTTAAATCAGTGTTTCTCAAAATGTAGTTTGGCAAGATCATCAGCATCAAACCACCCAGAGTTACTGGGATCTGCCTCTGAGTTAATAAATAGAATCCCCCTGTCTGGGGTTTTAGACAGTTTGACTTCCCATTTTTACCTTACTTTCCATTTTTGATTAAGTAATGTAAATGTATAACAAAAAATGAAATATAAGGACCTATAATGAGAAAGCAATTTTTCATTCCCAACTTCATTAAACAGAGGTATACACACTTAAAATTTCCTGTTTTTAGATATTTTGGTAGTTACTCCATGGAATGAAGTCATATGCCTATGCTTTATTTATCAATTTTAAACAAAATATATTAATACATTGCATAAGTAACAGCCAAGTCTTTCTTTTTCTTCCTTAAAACATTATTATTTGTAGTTCTATTGGTTACATTTATAATTTTAAATTGAAATTATGGAAGTAAGATAATTAGTATTTAGTTCTCTCATATTAAAATTCATATTCTAAGATAGGATATAATATTTTTCAAGGAAAAGCAATAATAGAAATGAAAAATGAAAAGACATGATAGAAAAGACTGGGGAAGTAATAGTAGATCAGGTACAAGAAGAAGGGACCAAAAGGGTCAGGAGTGGTTTCTGCCTTGCTGCTCATTTCCTTGCTCTGGGCACTTAGCACAATCCTGTCTTGAGATATGGAAGTGTGAAATCCTACCAATAAGGACAGTACAGTTTAGATTTATTACTTCTATCACACTAAGATAAGGTAAGGTAAGGTAAGGTGAAGTCGCTCAGTCATGTCTGACTCTTTGCGACCCCATGGACTGTAGCCTACCAGGCTCCTCCATCCATGGGATTCTCCAGGCAAGAATACTGGAGTGGGTTGCCATTTCCTTCTCCAGGGGATCTTCCTGACCCAAGGATCGAACCCAGGTCTCCCGCATTGGAGGCAGACGCTTTAACCTCTGAGCCACCAGGGAAGCCACTACTTGGGTGCAGTCTCAAAAATGACAAAATGATCTTGGTTCATTTCCAAAGCAAACCAAAAATGACAAAATGATCTTGGTTCATTTCCAAAGCACAGTAATCCAAGTCTGTGCCCCAACCACTAATGCCAAAGAAGCTGAAAAGTTCTATGAAGACCTACAAAACTCTCTAGAACTAATACCAAAAAAAAAAAAAAATGTCCTTTTCATCATAGAGGACTGAAATGAAAAAGTAGAAAGTCAAGAGATACCTGGAGTAACAGGCAAGTTTGGCCTTGGAGTACAAAACGAAGCAGGGCAAAGTCTAACAGAGTTTTGCCAAGAGAACACTGGTCATAGCAAGCAGTCTCTTCCAACAATACAAGAGACAACTCTACACATGGACATCCCAGATGGTCAATACTGAAATCAGATTGATTATATTCTTTGCAGCCACAGATGGAGAAGCTCTACACAGTCAGCAAAAACAAGACCAGGAGCTGACTGTGGCTCAGATGAACCCCTTATTGAAAAATTCAGACTTAAATTGAGAAAAGCAGGGAAAACTCCTAGACCATTCAGGTATGACCTAAATCAAATCCCTTATGATTATACAGTAAAAGTGACAAATAGATTGAAGGGATTAGTTCTGATAGAGTGCCAGAAGAACTATGGAAGGTGGTTAAAAACTTGGTACAGGAGGTGGTGACTAAAACCATACCCAAGAGAAATAAAGACAAAATGGTTGTGTGAGGAGGCCTTACAAATAGCAGAGAAGAGAAGAGAAGTGAAAGGCAAAGGAGAAAAGGAAAGTTATACCCATCTGAATGCAGAGTTCCAAAGAATAGCAAGGAGAGTTAAGAAAGACTTCCTCAGTGATCAATGCAAAGAAATAGAGGAAAACAATAGAATGGAAAAGACTAGAGATCTCTTCAAGAAAATTAGAGATACCACGGGAACATTTCATGCAAAGATGGGCACAATAAAGGACAGAAATGGTATGGACCTAACAGAAGCAGAAGATCTTAGGAAGAGGTGGCAAGAATACAAGAACTATACAAAAAAGTCTTAATAATCAGGATAACCACGATGGTATGGTCACTCATCTAGGTCACATTTCCTGGAGTGTGAAATCCAGTGAGACTTAGGAAGGATCCCTACAAACAAGGCTAGTGGAGGTGATGGAATTCAAGATGAACTATTCCAAATCCTAAAAGATGATGCTGTGAAAGTGCTGCACTCAATATGCCAGCAAATTTGAAAAACTCAGCAGTGGCCACAGGACTGGAAAAGGTCAGTTTTCATTCCAATCCCAAAGAATGGCAATGCCAAAGAATGTTCAAACTACCGCACAATTGCACTCATTGCACATGCTAGGAAGATAATGCTCAAAATCCTTCAAACTAGGCTTCAACAGTATATGAACTGAGAACTTCCAGATGTACAAGCTGGATTTAGGAAAGGCAGAAGAACCAAAGATCAGATTACCAATATCTGTTGGATCATAGAAAAAGCAAGGGAATTCCAGAAAAATATCTACTTCTACTTCATTGACTACTCTAAAGCCTTTGACTGTGTGGATCACAACATATAACTTGTGAATTATGTTTCATGGAAAGAAAGAAAGAAGGAAGGAAGGAAAAGAAAGAAAGAAAAAGCACACAGTTGTGTCTGACTCTTTGCAACCCCATGGACTGTAGCCTGCCAGGTTCCTCTGTCCATGGAATTTTCCAGGTAAGGATACTGGCATGGATTCCCATTTACTTCTCCAGGAGATCTTCTTGACCCAGGTTTTGAAGCTGGGTCTCCTGCACTGCAGGCAGCCTCTTTACCATCTGAGCTAGTCTTAGATAATTAAGATAGTTGAAATCATAGGATCAGGGACTTAGACACAGAAAGGAATGGTGTAAAAAAACACTATAAATTATTTGTTTATCATTAGCAGTCCACAGTCAAATATGACCAAATTTTATTCTCTAGAGGTTTTAATAATATTACAAAAAGTGTTGAGAAAAATGAGATTACAGGGCAGAGAATTACATCTCTATTCACTGACCACAAGCATTTAATAGGCATACCACACTTTATAGAAAATTCCTCTAGGCCTGAACAGAGTTTCTATCCCTAGGGTTGTTAATAGTGATGCCTTTACTCTAGGTTTATTTTTTAATCTGTTTAAAGCTGCTTGAGTTAGCTTTCAATAATATTAGATCCTTGAAGAGTAGGATCTTGCTTTCTATCAAACCACGAGTGTATGAACTAGCAGCAAGGGAAATTATTTAGTAATGGAATTAATAGTGAAATTTTATTTTATGAAAATTCCCAATTGATTCCCCAAATTGACTTTACCACACTAATAGAATAGTCCTCTCACAACTGACTGCCACAGCTGAGAAGTGAAGATTTTTTTCCCATGGCTTTCCTTGTCAGCTTTAATTTTAACATTGGAAACTTCAGGAAAGATAATTAGAAAATTAATTAACATTGGAAGTAAAAAGCACATTTTAACAAATTGAAGCTATTTGGGGAATTAAGAAGATGAGATCAGAACAAAACCACTCTAGATATGTGTTTTATTTTTTCTCAGTGAGACAGAAGACATTTGTTTATACTGTCATATAGCCTTTCACTTATTAACCTATTCATTTTCTATTTCTTTTCTTTTCTGTTTTTCCTCATTTTTAGTCAGGCAGGCTCACTGCCTTAGTGTCATTTCAAACTCCTCCCTTTCTGCTGCTTTTCATGTAATTTCATTTGTTTCCAGGCTGCTTGTTCTATTTTTTCAATGATTTCTGTTTCCATCCTCTTGCCTCCACTCCAGTATAGGTACTCTGTTTAATTATTTCTCCCTCGGACTACTACAATAGATTAACAATGTGTCTTGTGTTATTGGCCACTTCTCATTCTGATCATCTTTCTCTTTGTTGCCAGTTCAATTTTCTCAAGACATACATTCACTTATATCCTTCTACCATGAGCCTTCTAAGCTCTGCTTCCAACAACATTCTGACATAAAAAGGGGAGAAGTCCTTCAAGTGATTCCCATTGAATGCATTTGTTTATTCAGTCTGTTTTTTCGCTTGCTCTTTAAAAAGATGCAATATCCAGTATATCCCCAAGGGTATCCATAAAGACTAATGCAATGAACTGAACCGTCATATATCTGTTAGTTGGATTAAGAAATGAACTGAGGTTATGACAAATCCAGACAATGTTTTTAAAAGCAGAGACATCACTTTGCTGACAAAGGTTCGTACATTCAAAGCTATGATCTTTCCAGTAGTCATGGATGGATGGGGGAGTTGGACCATAAAGAAGACTGAGGGCTGAAGAATTGATGCTTTCAAATTGTGGTACTGGAGAAGACTCTGAGAGTCCCTTCAGCTTCAAGGAGATCAAACCAGTCAATCCTAAAGGAAATCAATCCTGAATATTCTTTGGAAGTTCTGATGCTGAAGCTGAAGCGCCAATATTTTGGCCACCTGATGTGAAGAGCCAAGTCATTGGAAAAGACCCTGGTGCTGGGAAAAATTGAAGGCAAAAGGAGAAGAGGGCAGCAGAGGATGAGATGGTTAGATAACATCACCGACTAAATGGACATGAGTTTGAGCAAACCCTGGCAGACAGTGAAGGACAGGGAAGCCTGGCGTGCTGCAGTCTATGGGGTTGCAAAACGTCGGACACAACTTAATGACTGAACAACAGGAACAACATACCTTGTTTCATTGCACTTTGCTTTACTGAGCTTTGCAGATATCACATTTTTCACAGACTGAAGGTTTGTGGCAATCTTGTAGCTAAGCTAGATTATCAGTGACATTTTTCCAACATTTGCTTACTTTATATCTCTGTCACATTTTGGTAATTCTTTCAATATGTCAAAGTTTTTCATTATTATTAAAATTGTTATGATAATCTGTGATCAATGATCTTTGATGTTATTACTGCAAAATATTAAGACTTGCTGAAGGCTCAGGTGATGATTTCCATATATGCTATTATATACTTTATAGACTAAAATATAATGTAAATATAACTTTTATATGTACTGGGAAACCAAAAAATTTCTGTGATTTACTTTATTAGTATTCTCAGGAACCAGACTTACAATATCTCTAAAGTATGCTTATAATTTATGTTTTCTCAGTAAATCATCAATCAGCAAGTGTTCCAAACATGTTAGCATAAAAAATTTATATTGCATTTTCTTGTAATGAAAAGAAAATGTCTATCTTTGGTTAGTTTTCTTTCTTACTCCTAATCCTGTATGTGTGTATTTTTGTTTTCTCTTTTTCTTGATTTTGCTTTGCTCAAGGTCACTGAGGGTGGTACAGGCCCTGGTGAAACTGCTTTTCAGACAATCTAGAAAGAGCAAACGGGCTTGAAATCTTTACATGAAATCTCTGTGGATATTCAATACAGTTAGGCCTGAGGCTCTGGTCTGGTATTTGTGTGAGTGCCTTTTCCTTATCTGAACCTAGATCTTGCCAGTTTCTTCTATGTGATTATGTAGGCTAATTGTGTACCACGCAGGTAGGGAGGAGTATGTGTGGCACTCCTGTGATCCACTTGAGTCTCTCCCAATATTCCACTGTCCAGCTGTAACTGTGAAAAGACACATGCAGCAACCATAGCTCAGGAATGCTATGATTCCTCAAGCCATTATGAACCTGCTTGAAAGCATGCCTGCTTTCTTCAGAAAGCCTCATGATGTCAGTAATAAGCCTTTTCATATCCTCTTGGCCTCATCGATGACATGTGACGTGATCAGTGACATCTGTGACATCATCAGTGCACATCTGGACAGATTTTAAGTGAGAGATCCACATTCCTAAAAACAGATTGTTCACTAGGACTTTTAAGACTTGTCAGAAATACTTTGCTCTTGATGCTGCCTATGGCTCTGTCACCAACAAAGATCCTGGTTCTCAGGTTTAGGGAAAAATACCTATGGCACACTAAGCCAGGGGTTAGCCCTGTAGAGCCAGCATTGCTGTCGAGGAGGCCCTAAACCCTGGCAATGCTGATATGAGACTCTCTGGAAGAAGAAACTAAATATAAATAGAGTAGAGAGGATTTCCTCCAAGTGTGGCTGGTAATTACCCTAAAAATACAACTATTTGACCCAGCTGTAAATACAAAACTACTAAAAACTTTATAAAATAGAAAAACAAACAAAAGAAGTTTTTGTGTTTCTATAATATAGGTTCTAAATTAATATCTGCTGAGATACAACAATTGACAAACTTTCATGAACTTAACATTAGGACTCAGGGTATAGTTATAATTGGGGATCCTACTACATTTAAACCAAGAGATTTGACTAAATTTAAGTAAATGGCTCTCTAAACTCTTAAGGGAGTGACTAAATATAGAACAGAGGAAAATTAGGTATTCCTTATCTTAATGCCTTATCTATTGCCTTGCTTAAATTTCCTATGGTCATATAGCATTCTTGTCCCAAAATATCTCCTAGTGGTTATGCATACTCTGGCCCAACAAGTAATAAAATAAATCTCTAGCACTTAAAATTGGCTTTCAAAAACAACCCCTCACCCCAGTTAAAATAGCTGATACAGCACAATATAAATTAAAATAGGGATTTTAAGGATTGAAACCCATTATTCAAGACCTAATTAAAAAAGGGATGGTTATCTCCACTCTCTCTCCATTAAACAGCCCTATTTGGCCTGTTCTTAAATCTGGGAAGAATGATTGGCTCCTTATGGTGGGCCACCACAGCTTTAATGTTGTGGGCATACTGTTAAGGACCCTGAAAATGAAAGTATTAGTCACTCAGTCTTGTCCAACTCTTTGGGACCCCGTGGACTGTAGCCTGCCAGGCTCCTCTTTCCATGGAATTCTCCAGGCAAGAATACTGGAATGGGGTCCCTGACCCAGGGATCAGACCTGGGTTTCCTGCACTGCAGGCAGGTTCCTTACCATCTGAGCCATTAGAGAATCCCATTGAGGACCCTATACCAATATTACTGAAATGAATTATTATTTTCTGCAAAGAGTTTTTATAGTTACAGCTCTTACATTTAGGTCCTTGACCCATTTTTATTCAAAATGGATCATATGGGGTGAGATAGGGATACAATTTTACTTTTTCGCATGTGAGTATCATCATGTCAGCATTATTTGTTGAAAACAAATTCTTTGCCAACTGAATGGTCCTAGCACCCTTGAAAAAAATCAGTTCATCACAGATGTATGAATCATAGATAATAAACTAGGGCTATTAATTGTAGGGCTCAATTCTTCTGTTTTCCTTTCACTCCAAATACTCTTTCATTGACTAATGTTCTGACTTAAAACCATTGTCATATACAGATGTGAAAGATATATACATTATATCTATATAATACATGTATATGTATATATTATACCCATTTATATTTTATACACAAATATCATACATGCATTTTTTTTTCAGTTCTTTTTTCAGATGGGAGGGTAAATCTCATCTCAGTTACTAATTTTTGACCAGAAGTGAAAGTCTGGGATTAATTCATACTTTTTCCAAATGATTATTTTTTTAATATATGGGAAAAAATGACATAAGATCTGTCCTCTTAGTAATTGTTGAAGTGTGCCACACATTGTTGTTAACTGTAGGCACAAGATTGTACAGACTTCTAGACCCTTTTCATCTTTTGTAACTGAAACTTTATACACATCGAACACGAACTCCCTGTTTCCCCTTCCCATAGTCCCTGGCAACTGCTATTCCATTTTCTTCTTCTTGAGTCTGACTACCTTAGATGCCTCATAAAAGGGGAATTATGCAGTTGTCTGTGACGGACTTATTTCAACTTAGAATAATGTCCTTCAGGTTTACCCAAGTTATCACATATGATAAGATTTCCTTCCTTTAGAAGGTTTCTTAGTATTCCATTGAATGCATATGCCAGATTTCTTTATTTCAAACATTCTAGTGTAACAGTGGGGAGGGGATTAGTGTTTTCTTCCCTTACATTTTATATGATTTTGTTGTTTTTTACCCGCTAAGTCATATCTGGCTGTTCTGCAAACCTATGGACTGTAGCCTACCAGGATCCTCTGTCTATGGACAAGAATACTGGAGTGGGTTGTCATTTCCTTATGCAGAAGATCTTCCTGATCCAGAGATCGAACCTGCATCTCCATATTGGCAGGCAGATTCTTTACCACTGAGCCAGCAGAGAAGCCCCATATGACTGATTACTGATGATAAAAAGAAAAATGCTGCATGTAAGTAAAATTTCAGATCTTGTATAGTAGAGGGGGAAATGTAATAAAGGAGAAATGAAATTTTTGCATTAAAAAACCCATTGGTTGTTAAGGAGTGTGTTCCTAATTTCCATAGATTTGTGATTTTTCCAGCTTTCCTTGTGTTATTGATTTCTAGTTTTATACTGTTTTGATTACAAAAGATACTATATATGATTTCAGAAATCTTTTAAAATTTGTTAATATTTGTTTTGTGACCTAGAATATGATATCTCCTGGAGAACTTCACTTGACTTGAGAGAAGTGTATATTCTGCTGTTGTTTGATGGAACATTCTGTTTGTCTACTTGGTCTAAGTTGTTGTTCAAGACCATTATTTCCATATTGATTTTCTATATGGTTGATCTATCCATGGTTCAATGTGAGGTACTGAAATTCCCTATATTGCCTTGTTGCCTATTTCTGCTGAGCTCTGTCAAAATTTGCTTAATATATTTAGCATCCTCTGATGTTAGGATCATATATATTTACAATTGTTATATCCTCTTGCATGATATGTTCCCTTGGTATCTCTAATTTTCTTGAAGAGATCTCTAGTCTTTTCCATTCTGTTCTTTTCCTCTATTTCTTTGCACTGATCTCTGAAGAAGGCTTTCTTATCTCTTCTTGCTATTCTTTGGAACTCTGCATTCAGATGCTTATATCTTTCCTTTTCTCCTTTGCTTTTCGCTTCTCTTCTTTTCACAGCTATTTGTAAGGCCTCCCCAGGCAGCCATTTTGCTTTTGGATTTCTTTTCCATGGGGATGGTCTTGATCCCTGTCTCCTGTACAGTGTCACGAACCTCATTCCATAGTTCATCAGGCACTCTATCTATCAGATCTAGGCCCTTAAATCTATTTCTCACTTCCACTGTATAATCATAAGGGATTTGATTTAGGTCATACCTGAATGGTCTAGAGGTTTTCCTTACTTTCTTCAATTTAAGTCTGAATTTGGCAATAAGGAGCTCATGATCTGAGCCACAGTCAGCTCCCTGGTCTTGTTTTTGTTGACTGTATAGAGCTTCTCCATCTGTGGCTGCAGAGAATATAATCAATCTGATTTCAGTGTTGACCATCTGGTGATATCCATGTGTAGAGTCTTGTCTTGTGTTGTTGGAAGAGGGTATTTTCTATGACCAGTGCCTTCTCTTGGCAAAACTCTATCAGCCTTTGCCCTGCTTCATTCCGTATTCCAAGGCCAAATCTGCCTGTTACTCCAGGTGTTTCTTGACTTCCTACTTTTGCATTCCAGTCCCCTATAATGAAAAGGACATCTTTTTGGGGTGTTAGTTCTAAAAGGTTTGTAGGTCTTCCTAGAACTGTTCAACTTCAGCTTCTTCAACATACTGGTTGGGGCATAGACTTTGATTACTGTGATATTGAATGGTTTGCCTTGAAATGAACAGAGATCATTCTGTCGTTTTTGAGATTGCATCCAAGTACTGCATTTTGGACTCTTCTGTTGACCATGATGGCTACTCCATTTCTTCTAAGGGATTCCTGCCCACAGTAGTAGATATAATGGTCATCTGAGTTAAATTCACCCATTCCAGTCCATTTTAGTTCGCTGATTCCTGAATGTTGATGTTTACTCTTCCCATCTGTTTGACCACTTCTAACTTGCCTTGATTCATGGATCTGACATTCCAGGTTCCTATGCAATACTGCTCTTTACAGCATCGGACCTTGCTTCTATCACCAATCACATCCACAACTAGGTGTTGTTTTTGCTTTAGCTCTATCCCTTCATTCTTCCTGGAGTTATTTCTCCACTGACCTCCAGTAGCATATTGGTCACCTATCGACCTGGGGAGTTCCTCTTTCAGTATCCTATCATACTGTTCATGGGGTTCTCAAGGCAAGAATACTGAAGTGGTTTGCCATTCCCTTCTCCAGTGGACCACATTCTGTCAGACCTCTCCACCATGACCTGCCTGTCTTGGGTTGCCCCACGGGCATGGCTTAGTTTCATTGAGTTAGACAAGGCTGTGGTCCTAGTGTGGTTAGATTGACTAGTTTTCTGTGGTTATGGTTTCAGTGTGTCTGCCCTCTGATGCCCTTTTGGAACACCTACTGTCTTACTTGGGTTTCTCTTACCTTGGGCGTGGGGTATCTCTTCACGGCTGCTCCAGCAAAGCGCAGCCGCTGCTCCTTACCTTGAATGAGGGGTATCTCCTCACCGCCACCCCTCCTGACCTTGAACGTGGAGTAGCTCCTCTAGGCCCTCCTGCACCAGCGCAGCCACCTCTCCTTGGACGTGGTGTTGCTCCTCCCAGCCGCTGCCTCTGAACTCGAACCTGGGGAAGCTCATATCAGAAGCCAACCCTGACCTTAGATGTGGGGTGGCTGCTCCTGCACTGTCGCAGCCTGGCACTCTCAGCCACCTCCCCTGACCTCAGAAGTGGGGTAGCTCTTCCTGGCTGCCACCCCTGACCTCGGACGTGCGGTAGCTCCTCTTGGCTGCTGCCCCTTGGGCATGGGGTCCTCCCAGCTTCTGCCCCCACCTCGGACGTGGGGTAGCTCCTCTGGGCCACGCTTGTGCGCCGTCACAGCCACAGAAGTTATTAGGAGGAGGTGGCAAGAATACACAGAAGAACTGTACAAAAAAGATCTTCACGACCAAGATAATCATGATGGTGTGATCACTCACCTAGAGCCAGAAATCATGGAATGTGAAGTCAAGTGGGCCTTAGAAAGCATCACTATGGACAAAGCTAGTGGAGGTGATGGAATTCCAGTTGAGCTATTTCAAATCCTGAAAGATGATGCTGTGAAAGTGCTGCATTCAATATGCCAGCAAATTTGGAAAACTCAGCAGTGGCCACAGGAATGGAAAAGGTCAGTTTTCATTCCAATCCCAAAGAAAGGCAATGCCAAAGAATGCTCAAACTACTGCACAATTGCACTCATCTCACACGCTAGTAAAGTAATGCTCAAAATTCTCCAAGCCAGGCTTCAGGAATACGTGAACCATGAACTTCCAGATGTTCTAGTTGGTTTTAGAAAAGGCAGAGGAACCAGGATCAAATTGCCAACATCCGCTGGATCATCAAAAAAGCAAGAGAGTTCCAGAAAAACATCTATTTTTGTTTTATTGACTATGCCAAAGCCTTTGACTGTGTGTATCACAATAAACTGTGGAAAATTCTGGAAGAGATGGGAATACCAGACCACCTGACCTGCCTCTTGAGAAATCTGTATGCAGGCCAGGAAGCAACACTTCGAACTGGATATGGAACAACAGACTGGTTCCAAATAGGAAAAGGAGTACGTCAAGGCTGTATACTATCACCCTGCTTATTTAACCTATATGCAGAGTACATCATGAGAATTGCTGGGCTGTAAGAAGCACAAACTGGAATCAAGATTGCTGGGAGAAATATCAATAACCTCAGATATGCAGATGACATCACCCTTATGGCAGAAAGTGAAGAGGAACTAAAAAGCCTCTTGATGAAAGTAAAAGTGGAGCATGAAAAAGTTGGCCTAAAGCTCAACATTCAGAAAATGAAGATCATGGCATCTGGTCCCATCACTTCATGGGAAACAGATGGGTAAACAGTGGAAACAGTGGCAGACTTTATTTTTTGGGGCTCCAAAATCACTGCAGATGATGACTTCAGCCATAAAATTAAAAGACGCGTACTCCTTGGAAGGAAAAGTGTGACCAACCTAGATAGCATATTGAAAAGCAGAGACATTACTTTCCCAACAAAGATCTGTCTAGTCAAGGCTATGGTTTTTCCAGTGGTCATGTATGGATGTGAGAGTTGGACTGTGAAGAAAGCTGAGCGCCAAAGAATTGATGCCTTTGAACTGTGGTGTTGGAGAAGACTTGAGAGTCTTCAAGGAGATCCAACCAGTCCATTCTGAAGGAGATCAGCCCTGGGATTTCTTTGGAAGGAATGATGCTAAAGCTGACTCCAGTACTTTGGCCACCTCATGAAAACAGTTGACTCATTGGAAAAGACTGATGCTGGGAGGTATTGGGGGCAGGAGGAAAAGGGGACGACGGAGGAGGAGATGGCTGGATGGCATCACCAACTAGATGGACGTGAGTTTGGGTGAACTCCGGGAGTTGGTGATGGACAAGGGGGCCTGGCGTGCTGCAATTCATGGGATCACAAAGAGTCGGACACGACTGAACGACTGAACTGAACTGAACTCATATCCTCTTGATGAACTGACCCCTTCATAATTATTTAATAATCTTTTTTTTTTTCCTGTCAGATTTTTGGCTTATAGTCTATTTTGTCTAATATAAGTAAATATAGCTACTTTTCTTCTCTTTTGCTTTCTATTTTCATGAAATATCTTTTCCCACACCTGTACATTCAGCCTCTGTGTATCCTTGGAGCTAAAGTGAGTCTCTTGTAGAAAGCGTATAGTTGGATCTTATCCTTTTATTTTTAATCCATTGTCAAGTCTATATCTTTTGGTTGGAGAATATAATCCATTCATATTTAATTATTGATGGGTGAGGATTTACTATAGTCATCTTATTGTTTTCTGTCTGTTTTGTAATTCCTAGTTCCTTCCTCTCTTGTCTTCCTTTCAGATTTGATAATTTTCTGCAGTTATGTGCTTTGATTATGTTTTCTCTTGTGTACTTATTATAGGTTTTTGCTTTGTGGTTACCATGAATCTTACGTAAAATACATTTTGTTTCTAATAAAAGACAATTATTTCTACCTCTTTTTTTCCCCTACTGCCACATTTTGTTTCCAATGTCTCTTTTTATATTGCATATTCATTAATAAATTATTATAGCTAGATTCATTTTTAGTACTTTTTTCTTTTAATTTTTATATTAAAGTGATTTACACACCACTTTTATGGTATTAAAGCATTCAGAATTTGACTATATGCTTACCTTTATGAATTTATTTTGTATTTTCAAAAGTTTTTATGTTATTAATTAGCATCATTTCATTTCAGCTTGAAGAACTTTAGTTTTTCTTGTAAACCTGGTCTAGTGATGATTAAACTCCCTCAGATCATTTATGTCTTTATCTCTTTATGTCTTCTTCATTTTAGAAGGACAGTTTTTCTAGGCACAGTATTCTTGGTTAGCCAATTTTTTAAAATTTGAGCACTATGAATATACCATTCTATTTTCTTTTGACCTGCAAGGTTTCTATTGATAGCTTTATAAGGATTTCACATATGAGATGAAATTTTTTTCTCTTGCTTTTTTTGAATTTCAAAATTCTTTGATTTTTTACATTTTATTATAGTGTGTCTCAATGAAATCCTCTTTTTAAAATTTATTTTTTAATTAAAAAATTTTGTTGATATATTTTGGCCACACTACAAAACATGTGGGATCTTTCCCTGACCAAGGATTGAACCCATGCTCCCTGCATTGGAAGCACAGAGTCTTAACCACTGGACCTCCAGTGAAGTCCAGATGAAATCCTCTTTTGATTGAATTTGTTTGGGGACCTTCAGGTATATGGATGTCCATATCTCTCTTCAGATTTGGGAATTTTTTAGCCATTATTTCTCTAATTATACTTTCTTCCTCTTTTTCTCTCTGTTCTCTTTATGATAATATCATAATGAAATACTATTTTGCCTGATGTTGTCCCATAATTCACATAAGCTTTCTTCACTCTTTTGAGTTGGATTGAATTATCTCTATCTGTGTTCCCTTATAGCTTGCTGAGCTTCCTTCAAATAATAAGGTTTTTGTCAGGCAATTTGCATATCTCCATTTCTTTGAGGTTCTCTACTGAAAAATTATTGTGTTCCTTTGGTAATGTCATGTTTTCTTGGTTTTTCGTGTTCTTCAAAGTCTTATACTGTTGTTTTCACATTCAAAGAAGCAGTAACCTCCTCCACTCTACCAGCAGGCTTTGGATTCACCTGTTAGTCCAGCTAGGGATTCTGAGGCTTTCTCAGACCTCTCTATTGATGCACCTGCTATGCACTTCTTGTTCCCTCTCGGGAGAAGGGCATCCTTAAGATTGTATCCCTTCTCTCAATCCTGCAAAACCAGACCAGGTGTGGAGGGACCCTCATTTGTTTCCCAAGGACAGTGCCCCAAACTGCTCATGTTTGTGAGTCTTCAGTCCATCTTGCAGAGTTAGGACAGCTTTCTGCACTTGCTCATTAGCTGTCTGCAGAGGCTTGCTCTTTCTGGCCATGGATGGACAGAGAGGGTAAAGGGTGTCAGTGAGGAATTTGGAGTGTTAGGGATGACAGTGGGTCAGCTGGGGTTCATAGATGAGGCACCCCAGAGGCTCATCAGTAGAATTCCTGACAGAGTCCATGAAATGGTTAGCAGAAAGAACAGTGAGGTGTTTAGCAGAGTTTCTTTGATGACCTCAGCCCTGGCTGCTGTGTTCCAGCCTCTCCCAGTCCTTTCACTCTGCAGACTACATCAGTAATCTGGGTTAGGTGAGAAAGAACGGGGCCTCTTGGAAACTGTCTCCCATGTTGGGGAAACTGGACACTCACTCCCATGCCCTCACTTTCCCCTTTGGGAGAAACTGTCTGTCACAGGGTCTCTCCTAGCACCAACCTTGCTGCTCAAGGGAAGAGTAATGCAGACAAAGTGAAATGTCCTATTTCCCTCTTCAGTGGGTCTGTTCTTAGGATTTTTTGCTCCAAAAATGTGCTAGAATTTCTTTGCTGGACTCAGACTCCCACAAAGGTAGGCTCAACCCTGATTGACTGCCAAAATCAGTGTTCTGTGGGAGGATGATGGCTAAAATGTTCTATTCTGCCATCTAACTGATGCCACTCCCAGACAAATCTCTTTTCTGAGCTCAACAGTCCTACTTATTTTTTTTAGTAGTTGTCCTAGGGTTTGTAATATACATTTACAGCTAATACAAGTCCATTTTAAAATAACATACTGATTCATGGGTACTGAGTACCTTGTAATAACCAAATGATCCTAATTCTTCCCTTGTTTCCCTTGTATCATTGCTGTCATTTATTTCTCTTATACATAAGCATATAATGTATATATACAAACACATATAATTGAATACATTTTTGCTGCTATTGTTTTGAACAAACTATTATCTGCTATTTCATTTTAGAAAAAGTAAAATGAAAGATTTTACTTTTCCTTTACTTCTTCATTCTCTGATGCTGTTTTCTTTATACAGATCTGAGCTGGACCTATATAATGTTCCTTATTTCAAAAGAACTTTTTTTAGCATGTCTTGCAAGGCAGGTGTCCTGGCAATAAATTCCATCAGTTTTTTGTTTATCTGAGAAAGTTTTTATTTTCCTTCAAGTCTTTTCTGTGGATGTGTTTTCTTCAAACTTGTGTTTGTAAGGTGCTAATTAGAGGGATTTGCCAGTTTCTTTTTTCAGGAGCTTGTTGTATCTTGTTTCCTCTGTTGTCTGTGTAGCTCAGCAGGTTCTCTGATTCTGCAGTTGCAAGCCATTCTGTTCTTCCTGGTCCACCAGCCAGCTCCCCTACCAGGGCCCTGAATCAGGCCAGAGAGATTACAGACTTGGACTCTCCTCTGAAATGCCTACTCCTGGATGCACACTCTGTTCCTCACCTTCTCTCTCACTCTGAGTGAGATGAGACAAAAATTGGTCCATCTGGCAGGCTACTCTCAGAAAAGTTGGTATGATGGTGGCACACTCCACTCCTTTCCCTTCCTCCTGAGGGAGAAGTTTCTGGTTGTGGACCTTCTCTCCATCGAGCAAAGTTGTGAAGTCAAAGTGTTAGTCACTCAATGTGTCTGACTCTTTGTGACCCCATGGACTGTAGCCTGCCAGGCTCTTCTGTCCATTGAATTCTCCAGGCAAGAATGCTGGAGTGGGTTGCCATTCCCTTCTCCAGGGGATCTTCCCAACCCAGGGGCTGAAGCTGGGTCTCCTGCATTGCAGGCAGATTCTTTACCATCTAAGCCACCAGGGAAGCCTGAGCAAAGTTGTGCTGGCATTTTCAGCTGCCTGCCACTTTTTCATCCGCACATTGTGCTGGTTCATCAGCCCCCTTATTAAGGGGTGAGGAGAGACAGAAATTAGTCCTTCAGGCAGCTCTCAGAAAATCAAAAATGTAGGCGGCATGTTCCTCTCATCTCTTTCCCTCCCTCCCAGAGAAGTCTCAGGGCAAGCTGTTTATCCCAGATAGGCAAAGCTGCGCCAACTAGGCCTTCCAGTTTTCTCCTGTGCTCAGCTGCCTCTGGGCCTCCAACCTACGGTGGTTCTGCCAACAGTGAAAAGTGGGGCAAGACAGAAACCAGGCTCTGAATATGTGGTGTTGAGTCTGAAAAGAAGGGTTCATTCTGTTTTCTACCAAAACAGAAGTTGCAGGTTGGGGCCTTTCTCCCTTGACACTGAGCTACATTAGCTTGGGGGTGGAGCTGATACGGGTAAAGTGATGCTGCTTTTCTTACCCTTTTCAGTGCAGCTGTTCTAGGTTTTGTGTTTGCTTGCGGTAATGCAACTTCTTAAGTGGAATCTTGGATTAACATAAAGATGTTTGGGTTTACGTGAAAGTGCAAGTATAAGTCATGTCTGACCCCATGGACTACAGCCCAACAGGCTCTTCTGTCCATGGAATTCTCCAGGCAAGAATACTGGAGTGGGTTGCCATTTCCTTTTTCAGGGTATCTTCCCGACCCAGAAATTGAACCCAGGTCTCCTGCATTGCAAGCAGATTCTTTACCATCTCAGCTGCTGGGTTATATCATTACTAAATTGGTGTTTCTGCAGGGAAAGGAGGACTAGGACTTCCTCTTCAGCCATCTTGCTGGTCTTATCTCTGGGATTAGTTTTTCATTGGTAATCCCAGGGTTTATTTTCAGTTTTATGATGTAGGTAATATGTAATTAAGTAGAATGGTCTTCAGATTTTGCCTTGGTGTCTAATAAGATACTTTTACATAGCTAATATCTGAGATGTTATGGAAAATGTGTTAGTGATTTAAAAATACTAGTTTTAATGTATAAACCTCAATTTTTGCTGTTTAGATGGTTACATAGGAGACATTATAAGAAGCACTTGATAAAGTTCTTATAAGTAGTGCTCAAAAAGACATTCATAATTTAAAAGTATATAGCTACATAAGATTAATTCAATGTGTAGTCACACTTGATATTGGTACCCTTTCTCTGTTTCTAAAACCAGTAATCAGTAACACTGAATAGTTTGGTTGCCTGAAATGCAAAACCAGTGCCCAAACCAATCATTTCCACCAGCCTCTGATGGATGAGCATTTTGAAGTTCAGAGGCTTGAGCCAATCCTCCTCCTGGGAAACTTTCTCCTCATTGATTTCAGGTGCTGATGAGCCCAGTGGAAGCACCAGGTGCTCTGAACTTGAAGATGTTGGCTGGGCACATTCCCCCTTGTTCACTGGTGTACGTGTGGAACATATGATCTGAGCACTCAGAAGTTACATTGTTCAAGTTGTTTTGCTGGATGAACCTGTATCATCAGCAAAACCATCACCACTTTGACTGATCTGGCATTGTTAGTTCATTGTATAGAGAATGTCTCTGAAACACTCAGGCATGCTCAACAATAGCTCTGTAGTGTGTGGACAATTCACCATTTTTATACCTGTATTTTCCTGTCAAGTAATACATACTGTGAACATTCTTGTGCCACAAAAATGTTAAGAATCTTCCTCTGAAAATAAATCAACTACTTCCATTCAATCCATCCACCAAAAGGGAATTTATTTTTCTGCAATAACATGTAAGCATACAGTAACATACCTAAAAAGAAGGTATACTCTCTGTATCATAAAAGGAAACATGAGAATATTGTTAGTTGAGCAGAAGAGGAAATGAAAGGTGATTATAAGTTTGAACTGATTCATAAGATTAATAAAATTATTTAAATACCACAATTCCATATAGTGAACCCATCCATTAGCTTTTAAGATTATAGTAGCACGTGATCACACAGCCATCTCTGCTATTTTAAAGTTAATCTTGGCAAATAGATTTCAGTAGAAATAAAATTTGTAATTATTAAAAAGTTGATCTTTATGTAAATTTTCTTCTTGAAGATCATGGAAAACTATACCCGAGTGACACCAATATCCAAGGCATGGGATAGGCACCAATATTGTTTTGTTTGCTGTATCCTCTATATCTATTTGAGTGTGTGTACACACACACACACACACACACACACATAACACCTATGTGAGCTCATGTGCATGCATGCTCAGTTTCTCAGTTGTGCCCATCTCTTTGTGACCCTATGGACTGTCGCACACCAGGCTTCTCTGTCCATGGGATTTTCCAGACAAGAATACTGGTGAGGGTATTTAGCACATAAAAGGTGCTAAATTCATATGCTGAATAAATGAATGTATGCTGTAGTGATGTTTTCTATTGATAATCTAGTTTAGTGCTAGAAGCGCAGACTGGGGAAGTGGAAAGACCTGTGATTGCAACCCATTTCTGCTGTTAACTAATTGCTGACCTTGAACAGTATTTAATTTTCCAGAGCTTCTGTTTGTTCACATGTAGAATAAGGAAAACTTATATCGTAAGGCTTTTGTCAGGATAACTGGAGGGGCCTATAAAGCACTTAGCATACTGTCTGAAACCTCAAAGCATCAAATACATGGAAGATACTATAAATATTGAATGAAGCTCTTCTGTAGATATTACATGCTTCTAGGGACTTAGAAATTTATTATATTTTTTTGCAGAGAAAAGACTTCCTAATCATACGGATTGGAGGTGGGGAAGTAGGATGATTCGAGTTACTGTTATAAGTTCCCTCTCTCTTGTTCAGACAATAGTAAAGATAGTTGATAAGTACTTCTATTAAGATTTTTAGTATAACTTCTAAATTAGTAGATAAAAGGAAATGGTGTGAGGTACTCAAAAAGAAGAAAAGGAATAGCATAGAGAACACAACATAGAAAGAAAGTATAAAAATAAAGAAGAAATAAAATCAGGTATATCAGTAATCATAGTAAGTGTAAATAGATTTAATTGTCAGTAATTCAGTCAGACCTTTCCTGTAGCTTGCTGTACCAGGCATATGCTAGGCTCAGTATGTAGAATGGTGAGTAAAAGCAATGTGATGAGAATGCAACCTCTCTGCATCTCTTGTATTGCCTTTCCTGTGTATTCATTTCATTCTTAGCTCAGTTGTTTTTCCTTCCTGGAGCTGCTCAGAAGTGTTCTACCAATTTAGGAACCCTGGGAGAAATAGCTGAGCTCTCTCTCAGAGCTCCAATGGAACTCTTGCAACAGAGTCTCAGGAGCCTGGCTCATGCCAGAAATCAGACTAGAATGAAAAAGAATCTAAAAGAGTGGAAAAGAATCTAAAACCATTGGTATACATGTATGTGTATCTGATTCATCAGATATGGAGAGGGGTATGTTACTTCAGATGTGGCTCATACAGACAATGGGTTGTTACCCAGCCACAAAAGGAATGGAATAATGGCATTTGCAGAGACACGGATGGACCTTGAGATTATCATACTGAGTGAAGTGAGTCAGACAAAGACAAATATCGTGTGATATCCCTTATATGGAGAATCTAAAAGAATGGTACAAATGAGTTTGTTTCCAAAACAGAAAAAGAGTCACAGATGTAGAAAACAAACTATGGTTACCAAGGAGGAAAAAGGGAGAGGGGGATAAATTGACACACTACTATAAATAGGGGCTTCCCTGATGGCTCAGATGGTAAAGCATCTGCCTGCAATGCAGGAGACTCAGGTTCAATCCTTGGGTCAGGAAGATCCCCTGGAGAAGGAAATGGCAACCCACTCCAGTACTCTTGCCTGGAAAATTCCATGGACTGAGGAGCCTGGTAGGCTACAGTCCATGGGGTTGCAAAGTGTTGGATATGACTGAGCAACTTCACTTTCACTGAATATAAAATAGATAACAAGAACCTACCATGTAGCAGAGGGAACTACTCAATACTCAGTGATGACTTATATGGGAAAAGAATCTAAAACAGTAGGTATACATATATGTCTATCTGATTCAATCTAAAAGAGTGGATATATGTGTATGTATTTGGGGCTCCAAAATCACTGCAGATGGTGATTGCAGCCATGAAATTAAAAGACGCTTACTCCTTGGAAGGAAAGTTATGACCAACCTAGATAGCATATTCAAAAGCAGAGATATTACTTTGCCAACAAAGGTCCGACTAGTCAAGGCTACGGTTTTTCCAGTAGTCATGTATGGATGTGAGAGTTGGACTGTGAAGAAAGCTGAGCACTGAAGGATTGATGCTTTTGAACTGTGGTGTTGGAGAAGACTCTTGAGAGTCCCTTGGACTGCAAGGAGATCCAACCAGTCCATTCTGAAGGAGATCAGCCCTGGGATTTCTTTGGATGGAATGATGCTAAAGCTGAAACTCCAGTACTTTGACCACCTCATGCGAAGAGTTGACTGATTGGAAAAGACTCTGATGCTGGGAGGGATTGGGGGCAGGAGGAGAAGGGGACGACAGAGGATGAGATGGCTGTATGGCATCACGGATTCGATGGACGTGAGTCTGAGTGAACTCTGGGAGTTGGTGATGGACAGAGAGGCCTGGTGTGCTGCGATTCATGGGGTCGTAAAGAGTCAGACACGACTGAGTGACTGAACTGAACTGAACTGATACCTGATTAACTTTTCTGTATAGTAGAAGCTAGCACAACATTGTAAAAACTGTACTCAAAAGAAGATTAATTGAAAAATAAAGACCAACTGGTGCTTTTGCCAATTTGAATGGCAAGTATATCCCAGGTTGGCTCAAACTTCAAACATCTCCAACACTTGTACTCTAATTAATATCTGCTAATATGACAAGTATTGAAGTAAAATTTGATAATTTCTGTGGTTGTTGCTGTTCCATTGGTGACTCATGTCTGACTCTTTGTGACCCCATAGACTGTAGCATGCCAGGCTTCCCTGATAACTTCTAAATTTAACTTCAAAAGAAAAAACCAGAAGTTAAACATTAGATACATGCTGTGGACATCTGTAGTGCCTGAACCCTCAGTAATGTCTAACTTTTACCAAGGTTCTTTAGCACAGAATCCACTTTCTGGAGCTCTAGACCTCTCCCAGACTTCTGTATCTCTCCAATCTTGATATAGCTGGATTTAGAAAATAGGTTCAGAATAGTTTCCATTATAATTTTGAAGTCATTGTTAATATTTTCATATCACTAATGAAGCTGATAAGAGGTATGAAGTCATTCTGATTTTGTTTTTATTTATTTACTTATTAATTTATTGTCATGATGTGCTTTTTTTCTGAAAGATTTTTTAAGAAAATCTTTCTGCTTTGATGTTCTGAAATATCATAATAATTCATTTGTAAGTATTTTTTCATTAATTGTTTTTGGTACTTGATGAGGGGTGTTTTTAGTGTGCAAAGAGAAGTATTCTATATTTTCAGATCTTGAAAATTTTCTATTTTTTTTCATAATTTCCTTTTTGCTTCTTCTTTGTTTAAATTTCAAGTAGTTGTATGTTTGATATTATGTTTTTCTCCTCCTAGCTTTTTTTCCTGTTATCATTTCTGTGGGGTGTTTTTGTCTTCTCTTTTTTTTTGAAAGGTTTTCTTCTTAAAGCTTTACATTATTTTTATTTAAAAAATTTTTCAGAAATCATTTTAACTTTCCAAGAACTCTTCTTTGTTCTTTATCATGCCATTCTCTTCTTGCTTCATAGCATTAAAGTTACCATTTGTGCTTAAATACTTAAATGAAGCAAGTCAAACTAATTTCAAAATATATTTTTTAATCCATATGATAAATATAACACAAAATATTAAAAATTAGAATATACTACACTGGTTAGTCACAGACTTTGTTATCTTCTAATTACCATAAACCTGTTGACTTTTAATAATACTGGATTTTTTTTTTTACTTTAAATTTAATACTTAAAAGGAAGTGATAAAAAAGAACACAAATGTAGGCTTCTAGACATCCAAATGAGACACATTTTGTTGTTGTTTAGTTGCTCAGTAGTGTCTTTTGTGACCCCCGTGGTCTGTCCTTATAATTTCCCAGGCAAGAAAACTGGAGCGAGTTGCCATTTCTTTCCTCAGGGGAATTTTCCTGACCCAGGGATGAAATCCACGTCTCCTGAAATGGCAGGCAAATTCTTTACCACTGAGCCAAATAAAACACATAGAGTTTGTAAAATGTCTAACTTTTACCAATCTATGAATTAGAACGATTAGTTAGAATAACTGGTTTTCTAGTTTAAAATACTGTCAAGTTGTTCTGAGGGCTAAGTACCTACATACTCAACACGACATGTGTTCTTTGCAAAAAGAGTCAAACTATGTGTGACCTTGGGCAAGTCACCTAACATCTCTGTGTTTCTTATTTTTCTCATTTGAAAAAGGAGGCTAGTAACACCCTCCTCTTTATGTCCTTATTGTGGTTTGAATATGAACAATTATGTTGACAGCTGCATCTTTATGTGAGTGTGTGTAACAAAATAAAGAGAAAACCTCACAGATGCAGTGGCTTAAAACAACACCCACTTATGAGTTGACAGCAATGTGGGTCAGAAGTGTAGGCAGGCTCAACTGGGTCTGCAGGAGCCCAGCATCAAGGTAATTGGCTGGGCTGGACTCTTAATCTGGAGACTCTGGGGAAGAATCTTCTTCTAAGCTCATTCTGTTTATTGGCAGAATTCATCCCCTTGTTAATTGTAGGACTAAAGCCTTCATTTCCTTGATGGCTGCCACTCAGGGGTCACTCTTGGAGCTTAGAGGTTAGCTACAGCCCTTCACATGGCACCTCCATCTTCAAGCCCGCATTAGTGCATTGTATCCTTATGTTTCAAATCTCTCTGAGTTCTCCCTCTGTTTTTAAGTGCTCTTGTAATTAGATCAAGTCGATTTAGACAGTCTCCTTTGGCCGAGTAACATAAAGAAAGAAAGAAAATGAAGTTGCTCAGTCATGTCCTACACTTTGCGACCCCATGGACTGTGTAGCCCACCAGGTTCCTCCGTCCATGGAATTTTCCAGGCAAGAATACTGGAGTGGGTTGCCATTTCCTTCTCCAGGGCATCTCTCCAACCCTGGGATAGAACCCAGGTCTCCTGCATTGCAGGCAGACGCTTTACCATCTAAGCCACTAGGGAAGCCCCTAGTTATTCATGTAACATAATCATGGAGATAATAGTCATCTAATTCACAGGAAATCTTGGTGGAGTATGGAAGATGTTTTGGAATTCTGCCTGCCACAACTCCATTTACCAGTGTGCCTGGATATATATTACAAATAACTGCTTTCTCCTTACCCCTTCTCCATCCTTGCATTCATAGCATGTCTATCTGATTGACAGTTAAGCAGCTATATCAAGTCATTTATTGTAGGTAATCCAGTGTGGTTCATCTCACGTTTTCTGTGCCTGTTTTGTGCTAAGTACTTCAAAACCACCAAAAGGAAACTGACAAACGTAAATTCTTTTTAGGAAGCAGTTCTACAAATGATTTGATTTTTTTCTTTTTTAATATTTGAAAATTTTATTTTTCATCTATAGTATAATTCTATTTATCTTTTCACTTTATTTTTATTTTATAGTGAAGTATAGTTGATTTACAATGTTGTGTTAGTTTCCGGTGTACAGCAAAGTGATTCAGTTACACATATGCATATGTCCCTTCTTTTTCAGATTCTTTTCCCATATAGGTTATTACAGAATATTGAGTAGAGTTCTCCGTGCTGTGCACTAGGTCCTTGTTAATTATCTATTTGTATAATAGTATGTGTATGTTAATTCCAAACTCCTAATTTATCCCTCCCCTAATTTTTCTCCTTTTGTAACCATTATAAATGCTTCAACTTTAATGAAGAGAATGTATTTCTGAACTGGGAGTAAAAAGGCCTGAACTGTGCAGTACAGACTCACTTTGAGTTCAATTTTCCAGTTGGAAAGGGTTCTTAACTTTCCAGACTTCAGTTTTCTTGTCTATGAAATGAGGACACTGAACTGTAGTATCTCCTTTAACTTCCAGCTCTAAAAATTCTATGCTTCTATGTGGTTTTTTGGTATAAGATTTTCAGTTATTAGACCCAGAATCCTGAATGTCTTCATATTCATTCTTCCCGCACATACACTGATCACTCAATCAAGAATATTTTTCTCAGATATCTCTGGTACATCACCCTCTTTTATTTTCTTTATAACTCCCTTCATAATCTGTTCATTTATTTATTCACTTGTTCATTATGTCACTCCCCATATACCTGGAAAATAAAACTTGGGATCTCACTTTCCTTGTTGATCACCATGTCTCCAGTTCAAGAACAATGTAGCATACATATTTACTAGGCATATGGCAGATAATAAAACAGAATAAAAGATAGATTTGGGAAATATCTGAGTTACTAGTATTGGTTTAGTGTTTAAAAACCATTTTTTTTTTCTATGAAAATTTATGTTCTGTTTTAATAATTGAAAACATGGTAATAGTTCAGCTATTGTGTGCTGGGTATTATGCCAAAAGTCTCATATTCTCTCATTTCACTTATCTGGGATGCTTTGCTTTTTAATAATTTTCAGTATCTTGATAGTTGGATCTGTTCAGACTATGACTGACCTTCTGCCAGTGGATTAAGTGAAGTGAAGTGAAGTCGCTCAGTCGTGTCCGACTCTTTGCGACCCCATGGACTGTAGTCTACCAGGCTCCTCCATCTATGGGACTTTCCAGGCAAGAGTGCTGGAGCGGGGTGCCAGGGGATTAGATAGGATCATATTTGGCTGCTCAAACATAAATACCCGAGTTTAAGTGGCTTAACTGAGATGGGAGCTTATTCATTGTCATGAATGGCCAGCGGGCTGTCTGCCACTGTCACGGCAGCCCCACAACTGTCAGGGACCCAGACTCCTTACTACCATGCTGCCCTGTCATCTTCAGCACGCAGCTTCTGTCTTGTGGCTAAGATGGCCTTTATCGTGATCCTATCTCAGCTAGCTGGAAGGAGATATAATAGAAAAGTGCTGTTGCCTTTAGGAGCATCGCCTAGTACTTCATTCACCATTTCTGCTGGAACCCCATTGAGCAAAATTTAGTCACGTTACCATACCAATTTGTTAGTGAGACTGATGAAAGTGAACATTACTTTAAAAAGCTAAATTTCAA
This sequence comes from Ovis aries, assembly GCF_016772045.2. Taxonomy (NCBI): domain Eukaryota; kingdom Metazoa; phylum Chordata; class Mammalia; order Artiodactyla; family Bovidae; genus Ovis; species Ovis aries. The sequence continues at coordinate 25,659,964 of NC_056059.1, read as the reverse complement.
TGTTATTTTTGAAGGTTCTTATTATTAAAATTTAAAGCATTAAATTTCAATATTTTTATTATCAGAGGGAGAACATACACAAAGAATAATTAGTGGCTCTGCCCCAATGAATAAATGGGGTTCACGTTTTCTCAACTTTGGGAAGGCACTAAGATATGAATATTTATGTGTTTTTATAGGATGACTAATAATGCTAATGACTATATGATTAGTTTGGGCACATTTTAGAAGCTAAGAAGCAATAGATCTATGTTGTACACGTTCAACCCCAAATTCAGAAATTTTATCAAAATTTCTAACATGTGAAATCTTAAAGAATTCCATTGTTGGAATTCTAGATAACTCTGACCAGACTTCAGATATTGTCCCTCCACTTCAGAAAAAGTGGCCTCCTCACATCCATGGATTCATTAATTCATTATTGTAAATAATAGTGGATCCTCTTACTGTGAGCAAGATTCTGAGATAGTCATTCATATTTAAAAGGTAAACAAGATAAGCAAGTTTCCTATTCATTACAGGCACATCCCCAGGTTTTTAAAATTGGGGACTTGAGCCAATATTAGTATAATATGTTGAACATTGGCTTTAGTTACTTGTATCATTTAAAGCTATGCTTTGTGGGGTATATGAACTCCACAGATTAATGAAATCAATGGATGTTCAGTTCCCTTCCATTTAGAATATTTCACAAATTTTATTTTTTAACAAAACCACGTTTGACTATTCAATTTTCTTTTGTTTTATGTCTGAAACTTTCAGAAGTCATCGTTATATTTAGCAGAGTCTCATACCCTAAAGATATTATTTAGTTGCGATTCAAGGCTGGTTCAGTTCAGTTGCTCGGTCATGTCTGACTCTTTGCCACCCCATGGACTGCAGCACTCCAGACTTCCTGGTCTATCACCAACTCTCGGAATTTACTCAAACTCATGTCCATAGAGTCAGTGATGCCATCCAACCATCTCATCCTCTGCTGTCTCCTTCTCCTTTACCCTTCAACCTTCCCCAGCACCAGGGTCTTTTCCTTCACATCATGTGACCAAAGTATTGGAATTTCAGCTTCAGCATCAGTTCTTCCAATGAATATTCAGGACTGATTTCCTTTAGGATGGACTGGCTGGATCTCCTTGCAGTCCAAGGGACTCTCAAGAGTCTTCTCCAACACCACAGTTCAAAAGCATAAATTCTTCAGTGCTCAGCTTTCTTTATAGTCCAACTCTCACATCCATATATGACTACTGGAAAAACCATAGCTTTGACTAGACAGACATTTGTTGGCAAAGTAATGTCTCTGCTTTTTAAAATGCTGTCTAGGTTGGTCATAGCTATTCTTCCAAGGAGCAAGCATCTTTTAATTTCATGGCTGCAGTCACCATCTGCATTGATTTTGAAGCCCCCTCAAAACAAAGTCTGTTACTATTTCCATTGTTTCCCTATCTATTTGCCATGAAGTGAAGGAACCAGATGCCATGATCTTAGTTTTCTGAACGTTGAGTTTTAAGCCAACTTTTTCACGCTCCTCTTTCACTTTCATCAAGAGGCTCTTTAGTTCTTCTTTGCTTTCTGCCATAAGGGTGGTGCATCTGCGTATCTAAGGTTATTGATATTTCTCCCAGCAATCTTGATTCCAGCTTGTGTTTCATTCAGCTCGGCATTTTGAATGATGTACTCTGCATAGAAGTTACATAAACGGGGTGACAATATACAGCCTTGATATACTCCTTTCCCAATTTGGGACCAGTCTGTTGTTCCATGTCCAGTTCTAACTGTTGCTTGACCTGCATGCAGATTTCTCAGGAGACAGGTAAGGTGGTCTGGTATTCCCATGTCTTTAAGACTTTCCCACAGTTTATTGTGATCCACATAGTCAAAGGCTTTGGCATAGTCAACAAAGCAGAAGTAGATGTTTTTCTGGAACTCTCTTGCTTTTTCTATGATTCAATGGATGTTGGCAATTTGATCTTTGGTTCCTCTGCCCTTTCTAAATCCAGCTTGAATATCTGTAAGTTCATGGTTCATGTACTGCTGAAGCCTGGCTTGGAGAATTTTGAGCTTTACTTTGCTAGTATGTGAAATGAGTGCAATTGTGAGGTAGTGTGAGCATTCTTTGGCATTGCCTTTCTTTGGGATTGGAATGAAAACTGACTTTTCCAGTCCTGTGGCCACTGTTGAGTTTTCCAAACTTGCTGGCATATTCAGTGCAGCACTTTCACAGCATCATCTTTTAGGATTTAGAATTCAAAGCCATATATATTTTGAAAATCCATGTATTCAGTGTTTGTTTTTACATCACTTCTGTATATTTCAGTTATGCATTTTTAGTTTATACTAAAAATTCACATTAGTACATTAGAAGTAAAGTGAAAGGTAAATGATCTTCATCTCCTTACAACTCAGATTAGAGGAATGAAAAATAACTTTGTAGATATTAGCTAGCTGGGGGCTTCCCAAGAGGTGCTAGTGGTGAAAAAAATCTGCCTGCCAATGCAGGAAACTCAGAAGACATGGGTTTGATCCTCGTATTGGAAAGATTCCTGGAGAACAAAATGGCAGCCCACGCCAGGATTCTTACCTGGGAAATCCCATGGACAGAGGAACCTGGTGGGCTATAGTCCATGGAGTTGCAAAGAGTTGGACATGACTGAGCACACACATAGAGATATTAGACCGCCAGTTTATGGTGCAGCTGAAAACACCAAGAATTAACAGTACTTCACAGGTTTATTACAGTCATGGAGTATATTGACAAGGAGAAAGGGGGCAAATCTGATTAAAGTCATATATGCTGTTTTCCTTCCACCTCTATTCAATCTCTACTTCTCTCAATTGTGAGAAGTAAGAAATGAAAGTTAGCTAGCTGGGTCTAGCTTTCTGTCCTGTGAGCTTGGGAAGAACACCTGGGCAGTCAGGAGTTCCATATACATATCTGTATCTATGTCCATATCCATATGTACTTAGGTTGTATTTTAAAAGCAGAGCTGCTGAAACATCAAGCCTCAGTTCTTTCCTTTTTTTAAACTCATGGCATGAAAAGAATCCCTGACTGCCTGTTCCTTCCATTCCCTACTGTCCCATTTCCTTCACAATCTGAAATGAATTCAGTCTATCTTTTCACTCTCTACTCAGTTTTTGGAGCTTTTGTGTCACAAGATCATATCCATTGTGCTTTTCTCATAGCAATTTATTTATACCACAAATACAGGAATAATAATAATGATAAATGATTGAGCTTCCCTGGAGGCTCAGATGGTAAAGAATCTGCTTGCAATGCAGAACACCTGGGTTCAATCCTTGGGTCAGGAAGATCTTCTGGGGAAGGGAATGGCAACCTACTCCAGTATCCTTGCCTGAAAAATCCCATGGACAGAGGACCTGGTGGGCTACAGTCCAGGGGTCACAAAGAGTTGGACACGACTGAGTGACAAACACTTTCACAATAATAAATATTAAGTATCCTTATTATTTATGAACTCCTTGCTAAATGGTAATAAAGAAAAATGATTTAGAGCACAGCCTTTATATTGCTTATATTTCAGTCTTTGTTTTGTCACATAGCTATTTCATAGTGAGAGAATTAATCAGTCTCTCTGTATCTTAGTTATTTCATCCGTGTAGTGGAGATAATATTCCCAAACACATAGGGCTAAGATGAAGATTATATGATGATTGTGAAGTACTTAGCACAGTGGCTGGTATTTTGTAAGTACTCCATTATACTCTGGTGGCTTATTTAGGAAGTTTATATAACTCTTTGAACTTCCAGCATCCATTGTATATAGTGGATAAAAATTGAAATCATCAGACAGGCAGCTGTTAATCTTTACCTTTAAACATAACAGTGGACACAAATTCTCATCCATTTTAGCTTTGTTCTATCATCTCTTCTTCCTACATCTTCATTATTCTTATGCTTTCTGAATTGGAGGTTCTCAGAGAATTGTTCTCCTTTTTTCCTGCTTCTCTGCCTTCCTTATTTCTGAAAATAATCGTTGTTTTAGCCTAAAGTATTGAACAAAACTTCTTAACTTTTCATTAAGTTTTTGTGATTTATTCTCTCAAAAAAATTCATTGAGCGCTTACTTTGTACCAGATACAGGGGATAAAGATATGATATGCCCGAAACAGTAAACCAGGAGATACTCTTAATAAAGTGTGATAGTGCTATTGTGATCTCACAAGAGAAATAATGACCCCCCTAGCACTCTGACTTCTTGAAATCTGAGAAAGATGCCATGAAATTAAAAATTCTTTGTCCATTTTATTTCGAAAGCAAACAAAACATAAAATCTGCTCAACTGTCCTGGGGGGATAGAACATGAGACAACTGGCCACAAAAAAAGCAGAAGTGAGTGTGTGATATAATGTTTTCACAAATGAATAACTGGTGACATTTTGAAGACAGTGTCAGAAATAGAAGGAAACACCCTAAGGGCTATGAGGTAGCAAAGAGATATTATGAAAGCTATAGAAATATGCCTAACTAGGACTCTTTTTATAGAACTGTTCAAAGATCAATCACAGAGGAAAAGACAGATAAGAGGCAACAAGGACTTCCCTAGTGGTCAGGTGGTTAAGCCCCCATGCTTCCAATGCAGAGGACAAGGGTTCCACCCTTGGTTAGGGAACTAAGATCCTGCATGTTGCACCATGCTCCCAACAAAAAAAAAAAAAAAAAAAAAAGGAGGCAATAATTTTGATGCAATAGAATCAACTTACTGTCTCTCTAATAGTGTCTGGGGACAGTGAGGTTCAGGAAAAAGCCTTCCATCTAAGTGCATCTTTCTCCTGGCCCTGCTGTGTGTTTCATGGGTTTTTGTTTTGGTTTTTCTTTCCAAGCTTCTGTTCAAGTGTAGAAGTCTTCCAGCTTGGGGGACAGTTCTTGGTAGCTGGGTATTTCTAACCCCAAGCTTCTAATAGAACTCTGGTATCAGCTCTTTTATTTTTCCAGTTGTGTTTTGTTAAGAATACATTGTTACTAATTTTTTTCATGATTTTAGGTCACATTGGTAGCTTTTATCTATGTAACAAAATAGTTATTTTATTCTTTTGAAACTCAGTTTCTCCTAGCCTTGTCTTTCTATTCTTTAGAATGTTTGAATTCTATAATTTTTATTCTTAAGTTCTTAAGTTTAAAATGCCTTAATTTCTTTGCCTTTTCTTTTCCCTTTCCTTAGATCTTAATTATTCTATTATTTAAAATTTTATGTTTTCATTTTATTTCATTTATACAAGTGATCTCCAGTCTTAAAAATCATCTTATAACATTACTTTTATTTTCCCACTTGACAATGTGGCAGTTGATACTCAGAGAGGGAAGGGCTTGTTAAGGTGACAGAGATAGCCTGGCAGGATTGTATTTAAAGTATTCACTTAAGAAAAATTTTCATGTGTTTTTTTTAAAATTCTTGGACCTCCCCTCATTAAGTCAGCTGGACATTTTGAGCTCAAATCTCAGGAAGGGATATTACAAATGAAACAAGATTATAAAAGAAATTTTCCTTGTGATTTCTTTGTTTCAACAGCAAAAGTTTAAGGAGAATGTAAATGACTCAAGAACAGATGAAAAGCATAAGGACAAAACTAGATAAAAGGAGCTGTTTTTATCCTTCTCCCAATCTCCCAGCCTTAGTGAGGAAATAATTATATTTGTTTAGTGAAGAGAAAAAGACTTGAAAAGGAAGGTATGAGGTCGTAGATGAGTTTCTCTTAAAGAGTCCTACACATGCTTCCTTGGGGTGCAGGTGGCAAGATTTCCCAGATATGCTTTTCTGTTTGAAACCACAGATGGGAACTGTGCCTCAGCATGTCATGGGCATTGCAGGCATAGGATGGTACGAAGACCCCAGAATAGAAAATGGCTCACTGTGTCCTGAGAGAGCCTTTCAAGAATTTATGAGACCCCATGCGTTGCAGAAACAGGAAAATCATCATGTAAACCCTGGAGTGGTGTGAAAGATACAGAGAAACCTGTATATTGAGAATAGGAATAAGGGATAACTCAGGGACAACGTTCATGGACCGATGACAGAGATTAGTTGGGTTGATGGACATATCACAAATGTTGTCAATCAAATCCCACCATCCCTTTTTTTTTCCACCATCCCTTTTTTTAATGTCACAAAATGAATTATATAACATCTATTCTCTAAGAGGCTATTTTATTATAATTAAATTCAAGGTGCACTTTTTTTTTCATTTTTATAATCACACTGCATTTCCATATTTTTGTTGCTCTTTTCACTGCACTGAAACAATCAGGGAAGTGAAACAGGAAAGGAATAAACTCCCCAAGGATATTCTTGCACCTTTCATTATTTGGGATCTCAGAACAGCAGAACACAGCGGATCCTGAAACACAGAAGTGTAATAATAAAGCAGTTGAATTCCTTGAGAAACAGTGATATCAGCAAAGCAAATTACACACTGTATTGAAAAACTGAGTTGCCTATCCCCACCCGACTCCACCTTTATCTAGTTTACCTATAAGAAATATAGGATGGGGTGAAAACAGGACCCCAAATCAGCTATAATAGGAAGACCCCAGCTTTGAGCACCATTCCTTCTGGCTACATAATCACAAAGACATCCAAACCCTTTGCTACAGCTTCTGATCAGCTTCCATCAGTCCTAGAATCTAATACCATGTCTAATTAGGGAAGAATAAATGAGTTCCTTAGTTCCTTTCTGTTTGTAGTGTGTCTGCTACCTGTTAGATCCATTCCCCTCCTCTATTATTTGTTTCTAAAATTTTAGATGAGTTTTCTTGACTCTTCTTTCTTGATTTAAATGGGCTGACATGCTAGGTCTAAACCAAGAAGGTATATAGCAGGCTAAAATTTAAATACCTATCTTAAAATAAAAAGAAATCATAAAACAAGCAAACGATATAGATAGAGAAGTGGGGAGAGAATAGGAATGAGAGATGTTTTTAAGAAACAGAATCAGAAAGTCAAAGAATTCATCACAGAAGTAATTCCTCATTTACTCCTTGTTACTTGCTCTCCACTGTCTCCAGCACTCAGGACAGTCCTGGCAAAGAGTGTACCATCACTCAATATGCACTGAGTATATAAATGAACACACTGAGTAAACACTTCATCCCTAAAGGTATGCTAGCTGGAGCATACTGACATTTGTCAAGAAATTATATAGAAAGGCTTTGTGCCTTGGGTAGTCTGAACCTTTGCCTTGAAGATCCTTGTAAGATTTTATGATGGTGGTAATGTCAACTCATTTATTCTAGATCATTTCTCTAACCAGAAAAATAATGCATAATTGACCAATGTGGAGCAGACTGGTGCTTAGTGTTATACCGATTCCTCAAACATTTCTTTGAGATAGGTTAATACAGGTCTTTCCCAAAGAGGAACTTGCAGATGAAACCGTTTCTTATCCTTGTGATAACAGGAAATAGGATAGAGTATATGAAAGAAGGTCTTCAAGTAGCCATCTTTTTTTCACAAAACCACTTAGGAATGTTTGAAAAGTCATTTTTTTCTGTGAGTTCAGGGTACAGAAGTTCATCAAAGAAAACACTCACGTTTTTCCAGAATGATACAACTCGAAAGCTTTGTGGAGTTGGTCAAAAGGCAACTGATGGGTTATTAATGGATCTATATTAATTTTATTTTGTAGGTAAGCAGTCACTAGTTGGGGAAAACAGTCTCTGGTTTTATAATCTGCAAAATAAAAAGGCTATTGTAACAAGATTTGAGAAATATCAAATTAACCAAAAGAAAAATAAGTAAGTTGTGGAGATGGGTAAAGTATTCTGAAAATTTGCCATTGATGAGTTCATTTGTACATCAGAAGTTGTTGGCTTTTGTTGCTAAGTGTGGCAGCTATAGACAGTTCTGTTACCTAGAACATCTTTGGAAAAAAATTGGGTCAATATTCACACATTAGTGGGTTAAAAACTAATTAAAAATAAAGTAGAGTCTCCAGCCCACCTCCTGGGTTTAACATTATACAACTATTTCCTCATCTCTCTATTCACACACAATGAGATGGCATGGGAACTTTTGATCAGAGCAATGGATGGAGATGGGAATATTAATTTAGCAAGCTATTGGTCAGTACTGCTCAGAAATAAGGGCTCCTATGGGAAGACAAATATCAGTGCCAAATACCAAGTTGGTGCCTGTAATTATCCAGAAAGCCTTGCTGTTAAAATAGCACAACAAACTTTGAGTCCACCAGTGCAGAACTGAACTTAGCTGGATTATTCCAAACACTGGGGAAACCCAGAAACTATTTTGTAGGAAAACCCAGAAACTATTTAAAAATTTTTATTTAAATGTAAAAAAAATAACCTATTTAATTAAACTAACTAATCTGCAAAATATACCAATTCATTGGAGGAGAAGTCTTTGAAAACTTATACCTTTATAGGTTTGTTTCCCCAAGGAGAACATTTTTGAATTACATGTTTCTACAAAGTTGAAAGAGATTTTGTGAAAGCAAAAACAACTGACTTACCTCCTAAACATGTACCCTTCAGTGTCCGTCCAGTGGAAACTGATTGAGCAGAAAGGGAAAACTTTGAACCTGGTGCAGACACTCCAATGATTATACAGACACCGTGGCTCAGGTGGCAGGAGTCCCAAGCAGCAACCTGATAATGAGAAAAATGACCATAAGTAGATGCCCATACATAAGTAACAACTATCTGCAGTGTTGGAAGGAGCTGTGGAGTTCCTAGATTTCAGACCTCTTCCTGGGCAGATGCTACTTACTTTGAGCTCAGCTTCAACATTGCCAGTGATGGAATCTCATTAGAGAACCAGAAATGGCAACCCGCTCCAGTGTTCTTGCCTGGAGAATCCCAGGGGCTGCGGAGCCTGGTGGGCTGCCGTCTATGGGGTCGCACAGAGTCGGACACGACTGAAGCGACTTAGCAGCAGCAGCAGCAGCAGCAGAGTTTAGTGGTAAAGAGCACAGACCCTGCCACGGTGTGACTTTAGGCAAGTTACTTAAGCTCCCTATGTCTATTTGTAAAAAGAAGAGTAATATCACCTATGTCATAGATTTGTTACAAGGCTTAAGTGATTAAAACATTTAGAATGTTATCTGGCACAGAGTAAGTACTGTGTGTTTATTTAATAATTACCCGCCACCTCAAAGACCACACATACTATTATTCTTTGCCTGACCTCACTTGTATAACTCTGTTCAGTTCATTTATATTTAATAAAAACAAATATATATACATATGTGGGTGTGAAGCTTCATTAAAAAAAAAAAACAAGTATTTTAAGGGTGTAGAGTATACTTCACGTCAATCTATTTTGCTTCCTTTTCTGGTTCTTAACCTTCTATCTCTCCCCTTCCTGCATTTTGCCTGTGTCTCTTTCCTGTTACATCACTGCATCTACTTCCTTCACCCTTTAACCACGTACATTAGATACACGCTGAAGTGAATCAAATGCCTAATTCTTTCCTCTACCCTGTCAGTTCCGAGTCTGCTGCTGCTGCTGTTAAGTCGCTTCAGTCGTGTCCGACTCTGTGCGACCCCATAGACGGCAGCCTACCAGGCTCCCCCGTCCCTGGGATTCTCCAGGCAAGAACACTGGAGTGGGTTGCCATTTCCTTCTCCAATGCATGAAAGTGAAAAGTGAAAGTGAAGTCGCTCCGTCGTGTCCGACTCTTAGCAATCCCATGGACTGCAGCCCACCAGGCTCCTCCGTCCGTGGGATTTTCCAGGCAAGGTACTGGAGTGGGGTGCCATTGCCTTCTCCAGTTCCGAGTCTAAGGTCTACTTTATTCTCCCTGAACTTAACATACTGGTGCATAGGCTCATTTTTCAAATAATGAATGGTTCTGACACAGAACACACATGAATATCATATGTGAATTACATAATGTTGATACTTAAATGTAAAAACATGTTCGTGGATAAAGAGCTAGGACTACAGGAAAGGATATAGTGCTTGTTTAAACTTCATATATTGCAGTGTCATATCTTTATATATTGCTTTGATTTTTAAGATGGATATTTTAGAGTGACTATACATTCCATTTTTAGGTCTGGGGTCCACAGGTCCAAAACATATGTTCAGGGGAGCTTTATACTTAGTGTGTCCCCACCCACTAAGCAAGCATCTATAGACACAATTCGTTTTACTGTGCTTTGCATTTTTCAGATATTGCATTTTTTATGGATTGAAGGTTTGCGGCAATCCTGTGTTGAGTAAGTCTATCAGCACATTTTTTTTTCCCAACAGCATTTGCTTCCTTTTGTCTGTCACATTTGGTAATTCTCACAGTATCTCAAACATTTTCACTATTATTAAATTTCTTATTGTGATATGTAATCAGTGATCTTTGTTACTATTACAAAAAGATATATTGTAAAGTAAAACAATAAATAAATAAATAAAACAGATAAAAAACAAAAAGATAATGACTGTCACTGAAGGCTCAGATGATTAGCATATTTTAACAATACAGTATTTTAAAATTAAGATGTGTACATTGTTTTTTCTTAGACAAAATGCTATTGCATACTAATAGACTATAGTATAAACATAATTTTTATATGTGGTGGAAAACCAAAAAATTACTTAGCTCACTTTATTACAATATTCACTTAATTGTACTGGTCTGCTTCTACTTACTGTGACCCAAACCTACACACCATGGTTTCTGCGAGTCCAATGGCCTCAAAGGCAAAGTCAACACCGGTGCCTGTCATTTCCTTGACCACCTCCTGGACGGGCTTCTTGAGATTCGAAGGGTTGAGACAATCTGTGACCCCTAATGCTCTTGCCCGAGGAAATTTTTCCTCATTGATATCAACTCCAATGATTCTAGAAGCACCAGAGGCTTTACAGCCCATGACAATAGCTGAGCCGATTCCTCCAAGTCCAAAGACCACACAGGTAGAACCAGGAGTGACCTACAAATTCACAAGTCATGTTTGTGTTAGGAATCAAATCTGGACACTTGTATAATTAAGAAAAGAAACAAAAACAACCATTGAGGCTTTTGGAACCATTGACCCCAGTTGAAACATTTGGACTGTTTTGGTCTTGTTTTTATGTTTTCTTGGCAGATCACTATAACATACTAACACACAGCTGTTTTCCTCACCTTGGCCGAGTGAACAGCAGCCCCATATCCTGTAGCCACCTCACAGCTTATGACACAAATCTTATCCATGGGAGCAGCAGCATCAATTTTCACCACTGAAATCTCAGGCGCAACAGTATATTCGGTGAATGTACTTGTGCGGAAAGAATGATAGATCTTTTCTCCTTTGCAGGTAAACCTGCTGGTGCCATCCAGCATTAATCCAGAAGGGGGTAGAAAGCTGTTCAGCAGTGACACAGACAGGCACAGCATCAACCCAGATGCATAGAGTTGTAAAGAGAGAAATGAACACCTTTAGCTCCAGGTCAGTGCTTGCACAATAAAAACGATTTAATAAAAAGTGACAAGATAAACAAAAGATGGGCAAATCTACTAACTCTTGCTTCTCACAGAAGTTTCCCTTGGGATTCAAGCAGGCACTGCATTCTCTACACTGTGGAATAGCAAGTGTGAGGACTTTGTCTCCTATATACAAGGAAAAAAAAATCATTAGTTTAAAATATTATTGAAACACAATAGTGTGGGGATAAAAACTTTATTGAATGATCTGATAGCTTGCTGCGGACAGATTATGACAAGTATAACATATCCCATGGCTATTTTGGAGGAAAAATCCTATAACCTAGTTTCAGAAATCCCATTATTATTTTGGGCAAATGATGGAAATATGGGGATATTCCTTGCTGGATAGGTAATTGTAGGTCTGCTTTTACTCTGGAAATAAACTAATAAAACTGGGAATGACCCTTAGAGATGTCATCTACTCTAACCTTTTGGCTTTCCTTTGAAAGATTTAAGTCTGCAGCGGTCGTTACCTGCCTGAAGCTGGATAACAGCAGAGACCTTTCTATTGAGCCTACCTGCCCCACGATGGCACATGGACCCACAGCAGGTCTCTGACATGTTTTCTTTAGGGGGCTGTGGCTCAAGATATTCTCAGTTCTGAGAGTAAAAGGAATAGCTTTCTTTCTGCAGAGAGAGGCCGCTTCTGGAGCGCTTATTACAGAGGGTGGCTTTTCGGTTGCACAGTTTTAGAGTGCATACTGATTATGTGTGGGTCCAATAATTAACCCTCCTGGGACCTAGGGTTACAGGCTGGGAAGGTGAAGAGAATTAATGAACACAGTCATCACAGACTTATAAAACTGTACAAAGCCTTGTCAAAGGTCTATAACCTCTTCCCTAAACGTGTGTACGGTTCTTACATATATTTATAATCCCCTTTGGCCTCTTGCAGAGTTCAGATAGCATTAAAAATCTCTTTGAGTTTATGAAACTTCCCTGGTGGTCCAGTGGCTAAGACTCCACACTTTCAATGCAGGGAGTCGTGGTCAGATTTGATCCCTGGTCAGGGAACCCTCTGATCCCGTGGGTCAGATTTGATCCCACGCCAAAACTAAAGATCCTGCATACCACAACTAAGACCTGGTGCAGCCAAATAAATAATTATTTTTAAAAGTCCCCTGTAAGTTTAGATAAGGAACATCTTAACTTCACTGGCCCTAAAAAATTCCAAGGATACTGGATCTCAAAATCAGGAGAAACTCAGATTCTGCTGCCTTATCTTTTCTCTAAAATAGTCATCATTTTCCACAAAACTTTCACTGAGATTTGTTCAGTTAAAGAGGAGTTAGCTCCCTAACGATTGGCATTATCTTCTTGCAGTTGTGGAGAAGGCCGTGTCTTTTCGCTTTTGTCCCTCCCACTAGGCCTAGTGTCAGAGGCATGGCAGGACCTCGATCATTGTTTGCAAAATGAATACCCTGACGATAGCTTTATGAATGTCCTGACCACATGCCCTTCACATGAAGCTCACACATGGACTCTTCACATGTGTGATTGCTCTTATTTTTTAAAACCATTTCAGATGTGCTAAGAATGGCTGTGTCAAGGTCCTTTCTGATATGCCTGGGGAAGAGTGTTTACTTTTTTTGATTCTTTGAAATATCATTATCATCCTGTCAACAAAGTTCTACTAATATATTCTACTTGATAAGAACATTCATTCGTCAAACACTCATTCGTCAATCATTCAATGCATTCCAAACCTGAGCAGGCACTATGCTAAGTATGTGGGGGACACTATATATATAGCAGCAGCAGCACAGAGAGAGAGAGAGAGAGAGAGAGAGAGAGAGAGAGAGAGAGAGAGTGAGAGAGAGAGAGCTGTCCCTCAAAAAAACAAGCCAGTGGGACTACATTGGACTAAAAGACTCAGGCACAGCTAAGGAAGCTATATAAACAAAATGAAAGGCATGCCTACTGAATGGGAGAAGATATTTGCAAGCAATATATCTGATAAGGGACTTCCTTGGTGGCTGAGACAATAAAACATCTGCCTACAGTGCAGGAGACCTGGGTTCGATCCCTGGGTCAGGAATATCCAATCCCCTGGAGAAGGAAGTGGCAACCCACTCCAGTACTCTTGCCTGGAAAATCTCATGGACAGAGGAGGCTGGTGGGCTACAGTCCATGGGGTCACAAAGAGTCAGACACGACTGAGTGACTTCACTATCTGATAAGGGGCTTGTATACAACATTTGGGCTTCTCTGATGGCTCAGATGGTAAAGAATCTGCTTGCAATGCAGGAGACCCAAGTTTCATCCCTGGGTTGAGAAGGTCCCCTGAAGAAGAGAATGGCTATCCACTCCAGTATTCTTGCCTGGAGAACTTCATGGACAGAGGAGCCTGGAGGGCTATCGTCAAAGGGGTTGAAAAGAGTTGGACGTGACAACATAATAACACACATACGCAATATATACAATGAGCTTATACAACAATGAACTTAACATCAGGAAAACAAGCAACCTGATTTAAAAAATGGACAGAGAACCTGAACAGACATTTTCCCAGAGAAGGCATATACAGATGGCCAACAGACAGACGATTAAAACCGCAATGAGATACCACCTCACACCTGTCAGAATGACTACTATCAAAAAGACAACAAATAAGTGTTGATGAGGATGTGGAGAAAAGGGAGCCCTCATGCACTGTTAGTAGGAATGCAAATTGGTGCAGCAACTATGGAAAACAATATGGACGTTCCTCAAAAAATTAAAATAGAACTTCTATGTGATCCAGCAATTTCACTTCTGGGAATTTACTCAAAGAAAACAATTAATTCAAAAAGATACACGAACACCAAGACTTATTGTAGCATTATTTGTAATCGCCAAGGTATGGAAGCAACTTGAGTGCCCACTGATTGACAAATGGATAAAGATGTGGTGTGTATATATAATATGCATATGTGTGTGTGTGTACTCTGGTGGCTCAGAAGTTAAAGCATCTGCCTGGAATGCAGGAGACCTGGGTTCAATCCCTGGGTTGGGAAGATCCCCTGGAGAAGGAAATGGCAACCCACTCCAGGACTCTTGCCTGGAGAATCTCATGGAGGGAGGAGTCTGGTAGGCTACAGTCCATGGGGTCACAAAGAGTCGGACATGACTGATCGACAAATGGATAAAGATGTGGTATGTATATATACTATACATATGCGTGTGTGTGTGTATATATATATATATATACACACACATATACATACACCCAGGGGAATATTATTCAGCCATAAAAATATGAAGTCTTGTCATGTGTAATAACATGGATAAATTTAGAAAGTGTTATGCTTTCATGCATTGGAGAAGGAAATGGCAACCTACTCCAGTGTTCTTACCTGGAGAATCCCAGGGACAGGGGGAGCCTGATGGGCTGCCGTCTGTGGGGCTGCACAGAGTCAGACACAACTGAAGCAACTTAGCAGGAGCAGCAGCAGCATGCTAAATGCTGTTGTCCCAGGTGGTGCAGTGGTAAAGAATGTGCCTGCTAATTTAAGAGGTACAAGAGACACAGGTTTGATCCCTGGGTCGGGAAGATTCTCTGGAGGAGGAAATGGCAACCTGCTCCAGTATTCTTGCCTGGAAAACTCCATGGAGAGAGGAGTCTGGCAGGCTACAGTCCACAGGGTCACAAAGAGTCAGACACTACTGAGCGAACGAGCACACACATGCAGGCTAAGTCAAAGAAGTCTGACAGAGAAAAGCAAATACCATATCATCTCACATATATGTGCAATCTAAAACACAAAACAAAACAAAATGAAACAGATCCATAGATGCAGAGAGGTTGCCAGAGGGGAGGGAATGAGAGGACAAAAGAGGTGATGAGGATTAAGTACAAATCTCAAGTTAAGAAATAAATAAGGTGTAGGGTTGTAATATATCAGCAAAGGAATATGATCAATAATATTAAAATAACTTTTTTGGGGATAGATGGTTAAGACTTATCATGGCAATCATTTTGTAATGTCTACAAATATCTAACCACTCTGCAACACACCTGAAACTAGCATTATATGTGTGTGTATACACACACACACACACACAAAGAATGCTTAAACTACCGTACAGTTGCACTCATCTCACACACTAGCAAAGTAATGTTCAAAATTCTCCAAGCCAGGCTTCAACAGTGCAAGAACCATGAACTTCCAGATGTTCAAGCTGCATTTAGAAAAGGCTGAGGAACAGAGATCAAAATGCTAACATTCACTGGATCATAGAAAAAGCAAGAGAATTCCAGAAAATCATCTACTTCTGCTTTATTGATTATGCTAAAACCTTTGACTGTGTAGATCGCAACAAACTGTGGGAAAGTCTTAAAGAGATGGGAAACCAGACTACCTTATCTGTCTCCTGAGAAATCTGTATGCAGGTTAGGAAGCAACAGTTAGAACTGAAAATGGAATAACGGACTGGTTCCAAATCGGGAAAGAAGTACGTCAAGGCTGTATATTGTCACCCTGCTTATTTAATTTAAATGCAGAGTACATCATGTGAAATGCCACGTTGCATGAAGCACAAGCTGAAATCAGGATTACTGGGAGAAATATCAATAACCTCAGATATGAAGATGACACCACCCTTATGGCAGAAAGTGAAGAGGAACTAAAGAGCCTTTTGATGACAGAGAAAAAGAAAAGTGAAAAAAGCTGACTTAAAGCTCAGCATTCAAAAACTCAGACATGGCATCTGGTTCCATCATTTCATGACAAATAGGTGGAGAAACAATGGAAATAGTGACAGACTTTATTTCCTTGGGCTCCAAAATCACTGCAGATGGTGACTGCAGCCATAAAATTAAAAGATGCTTGCTCCTTGGAAGAAAAGCTATGACCAACCTCAACAGCATATTAAAAAGCAGAGACATTATTTTGTCCATAGAGGTCCATCAGGTCAAAACTATGGTTTTTCCAGTAGTCACATATGGATGTGATAGTTGGGCTATAGAGAAAATCGAGTGCCAAAGAATTGATGCTTTTGAACTGTAGTGTTGGAGAAGACTCTTGAGAGTTCCTTGGAGATCAAACCAGTCAATCCTAAAGGAAATCATTGGATTTCCTGAATATTCATTGGAAAACTGGTGCTGAAGCTGTGGCCAATGCTTTGGCCACCTGATGCAAAGAACTCATTGGAAAAAACCCTGATGATGGGAAAGATTGAAGGCAGGAGGAGAAGGGGACAACAGAAGATGACATGGTTGAACAACAGAGGATGAAATTGTTGGATGGCATGAATTCGATAGACGTGAATTTGAGAAAGCTCTGGGAGTTGGAGATGGACAGGCAAGCCTGGCGTGCTGTAGTCCATGGAGTCCCAAAATACTGGACACGACTGAGTGACTGAATTGAACTGAACTGATACACACACACACACATATATGTATTTGTGTAGACTTATAGGATCTTAGTTCCCCAGTCAGGCATTGAACCCAGGCTGTTGGCAGGACAGCATGGAATCCTAGCCACTGGACTGCGAGGGAACTCCTGTAGCATAGTATTGTGTGTGTGTCAACTGTATTTCAATAAAAAAGGAAACAGTGAATTCTTCTGCAGCTATGTCAGAATAAATGAACTTGCCAGATTATAAAATTTCCCTTTCTGCTGACAAATAATTCATTAGAAAAAAAGTCTTCACTGACATATATTTGATAAACAAAATTGTAAGTTTATATTGATTTGATACATTTATATTGCAATATGATTGCCATTTTCATATTAGCTAACACTTCTATTGTGTCATGTAATTATAATTTCTTTTAGTTTCAGTAACAATTAAAATCTAGTCACTTAGAAAGTTTAATGTTTATAATATAGTTTTATTATCTATTTGAAAAAAAAAGAAGCAGCCCCTGCTCCTAAGGAGATTTTAATCTGTTTAGAAGTACACTGGTCCTATCTCAATTCTTGTTCCGCTGTGACTAGTCACTTGGCTCAGCCACTGCCTCTCTGGATTGCTAGCACTGACAGCAGAGAAACTGTGTGACCCTTGGAATCACTGGATATATTTACTACCATGATATGTGATTAGGTAAAACAATTCAGAGGCAAACCAACTTATTTCTCCTGTAAATATGCTAATGTATTTTAGTGGTGGGTTATTTGTGCAGAGGTTTTTGTGGCCCATTTCCTACCTGGTTTCACTGAGCTCACTCCTTCGCCAATACTCTCCACAATTCCAGCTCCTTCATGGCCTGGGATGAAGGGACACTTCAGTGGGATTATTCCTTTTACAGCATGATCATCAGAACCACAGATCCCTGTAGATATGATCTGGGTAGGAATTAAGTGGCCAAGGATAAATTAGTTTGGAATTTTTCTTTTGTCTGAAACTTATTATGAATAATTTTTTTTACATGAATGACCTCATTTGATCCCTATAATAATATTCAGAAAAACACGGGACAGGTCTAATTACCCCTAATTTAAAGATGCAGAAAAGGAAGACTCAAAGACTTAAAATGACTCACGCACTCTCATGGTGGATGATCAGATACGGAAATAAACTAGGCTTTTTGAAATCTACTCTGTACACCCTGTGTCATCAACTAGTTTTGCAATATGAGAGTCTATTCTATCCAATGAAGGAATTTTGACCAGGTATCCATAGCACCACCATTGAGAAACCAAAAATTTTAAGCCCAGTTTTGTGGAATGTTTTCCCAGTCCTCTGGGAAAATCGATTTTAAACCAGCATATTGAAAACATTAAGTTAATAATGTAAAATGTGTTTGAGTTTAACTGTTGCAAAATTTAATTGGCATTGAAAGTTTTAAAACTTCTCCATTAATAGACCAAGTTTTCTTGTCTGTGGATAGACTCAGTCCACTTATACTGATCATAGAAATGAAACATTTCAGGTACCATAGCCACTGTATTACTGCTCTGCCTGGAATTCAGCCAGAAAGCATACAGGCAGGGATACGGACTAGCTGTTTCAGTATCAGTAGTGGGAGCGCTGGAACACTGGGAACAACTTGATACATGAAATATTTCCCCACACTTGCCTTCACAAGCACAAGTTCAAAGATTTAAATTTACCTTAATACGAACTTCCCCAGACTTTGGTGGCTCAACCTGCACTTTCTCAAGTGAAAGAGAAGAGTTTGTTTTCCAGGCAATGGCTGCCAGGCATGTGATTGTCTGTTGACCCAAGGACAATAAGATGACATCATTTAGCGATAACATTTAACTTCTGATCATACAAATGACACTTACTTGCTATAATTTGTAGCAATAAGAAAATCACACAAAAAAAGAAAAGAGATCATTGCAATTTCAGACATAAGCTGGTAAAACTTCAGCATATTTCTTTTGAGTCTCTTAAAATAATTTTTATACGGTAGAGATCATGTCATATAAGCAGTTTCGCATTTTAGGGTTGCCTTTTTTTTTTTTTTGGCCAGTGAAAGCCACCATACACTGAACTACTGTTTGCTTGTTCTAAAATGTTTTCTCATGATTTCAAAATGCTTTATAATTTTAAATAGCTGTTTTATATTTCATCATTTGAGTATATCCAAATATTCTTAATCAGCAACTACCTTAATCAAAACAATCATTTCCATTGTTTTGACTATTATAATTTACATTGTATGTAATTTTGACTTGCCTGGTTTCCTTAAGTAAGAATTACTAGAGGAAGGATAGAGACATGGTTAGAGTGAAACTGATTTCTAAATAACTCTACAGAAAGTTTGAATGATTTGGCACAACTCCTAGAACTGTAAAACAGTATCTGTCATCATTTTTCCCACTCTCATTAGCATTTACTGTAGTCATTAAAAACAAAGTGACTGTCAGAAAAAGCTAGCTATTTCTTTTTATTAGCATTTTTTAATATTAAGAATGTTGAAATTTTTTGTGTTTATGTGAGTCATACATATTTTCTTCTTTTTGTGAAATGTTTGGTCCTATATTTTATGTAAGTATTCACTGGCATCTTGATATTTTTTACTATCATTTGACCTATTTGTGCATTAAATGAGTGACTGGTTGTCTACTATCTCGTCATACATGATTTTTCCTTCTTGATTTTTGACCTTTAATTTTTTTGTGAAGCTATATGTGCATATATACATGCATAACACACATATTAAAATTTTGATTCGTAAAAATACGTTTTCCTTTATTATTTCATCCATTTCCGTGGTTTGAGAATTTTCTCCACTGTTGATGTTGCTCAGTCACTCAGTCTTGTCTGGCTCTTTGCGACCATGTGAACAGCAGTGCACCAGGCATCCCTGTCCTTCACTTTCTCTCCATATAGAGACCAAATAGATATTTGTTACCTCTTTCTAGATTTTTATAGTTTGATTTTTAAATACTTAACTCTTAAATCTACTTCAAATTATTTTGTGTAGTATAAATTTATAGAATCTAAATGAATTGGCTCAGCATGAACTCTTGATGAATTTTTCTTTCATTTATACTTAAATTAGCACCTTTACTCGGAGAAGGCAATGGCACCCCACTCCAGTGCTCTTGCCTGGAAAATCCCATGGAGCCTGGTAGGCTGCAGTCCATGGGGTCGTGAGGAGTCAGACATGACTGAGGGACTTCACTTTCACTTTTCAGTTTCATGCATTGGAGAAGGAAATGGCAACCCACTCCCAGGCAGTGTTCTTGCCTGGAGACTCCCAGGGATGGGGGAGCCTGGTGGGCTGCTGTCTCTGCGGTCCCACAGAGTCAGACACGACTGAAGCGACTTAGCAGCAGCAGCAGCAGCAGAACCTTTACTATATAAGTTCTTCAATTTACAAGTTTCCTTTTGTAAACATAAATTTATCTTACTGTCTATTCTTGCACTAACATTTCAGTGAATAACTTTTTGATATTTTTAAATATCTGGTGGTACTAGAGCCCTTCATAATTTTATTGGTGTTTCATTTGCAAGTTTACTGCTTTAGTAACTGTAAGACATTATGAGTGGAGTAAACTATGTCTTAAAGAAACTTAGAAATCAATCAAAGAGATAGTACATGTTTTATAACACAAAGAAAAGGGGAAAATGCCACAAGAGAAGTTCAAATAAAAAAATTAAATTATATACTTTATGGAAAACTTCTCCTACTTCAGAATTGATACACACTCAAGGCAAAAACTTGGAAAACTCAGATAAGTGTAAAGGAGGGAAAACTTCAAGTCTAGTACCCAGCTATCAGCATTTTAAAGATTTTTATTAACAGATTAACTAAAGCATTTTTAACAAATTTTTATTGGAGAATAATTGCTTTACAATATTGTGCTGGTTTCTGTCAAACATCAACATGTATCATCCACAAGTATACATATGTCCCTTCCCTCTTGAGCTTCCCTCCATCTCCCACCCCATCTCACACCAGTCAGAATGGCCATCATTAAGAAATCAACAAACAATAAATGCTGTTGAGGATGTGGAGAAAATAAAGCATTGTTTTTAAGAGTATGATACTGGAAGGAACATAACGTCTAATACTAGGAAACTGACTAAATAAATAAATAAAAACAGCATAGTTATTTCCTTGGAATGGATTTCTTTGTTAAATGATAGGCACATTTTTAAGGCATTTAGTTCCACAGTGTCAAACTATCGCCCAGTAAGTTTCCATCAGTTTACTTTCCTAACAGTGGTGCATGAATTTCCATTGGTAGGAAAACATTGAGTGTTATCCACAGAAATCTTTGATAAGCTGTTTGGAGAAAGTGTCTCAATTTTGTTTCAAAGTGCACTTTTTGGATAACTAATAAAGATGATATAGACCTATTTGAAAAGCAGCACTTACCTTTCCCATAGTGTCCATGGTGAGTCTTCTGTTTTCCTCAGTGTCTTATAATGTCCCAAACAATATCACTTCTTCAAATCTGCTTCTGGGAAAACTGGACTATTTATGTGCTAAGAGTAATTAAAAATAATGACATACTGGAGCAGCCGTGAAGAGATACCCCATGCTCAAGGTAAGAGAAACCCAAGTAAGATGGTAGGTGTTGCAAGAGGGCATCAGAGGGCAGACACACTGAAACCATACTCACAGAAAACTAGTCAGTCTAATCATACTAGGACCACAGCCTTGTCTAACTCAATGAAACTAAGCCATGCCCACAGGGCAACCCAAGACGGGTGGGTCATGGTGGAGAGGTCTAACAAAATGTGGTCCACTGGAGAAGGGACTGGCAAACCACTTCAGTATTCTTGCCTTGAGAACCCCATGAACAGTATGAAAAGACAAAATGATAGGATACTGAAAGAGGAACTCTCCAGGTCAGTAGGTGCCCAATATGCTACTGGAGATCAGTGGAGAAATAACTTCAGAAAGAATGAAGGGATGGAGCCAAAGCAAAAACAATACCCAGCTGTGGATGTGACTGGTGATAGAAGCAAGGTCCGATGCTGTAAAGAGCAATATTGCATAGGAACCTGGAATGTCAGGTCCATGAATCAAGGCAAATTGGAAGTGGTCAAACAGAAGATGATAAGAGTGAAGGTCAACATTCTAGGAATCAGTGAACTAAAATGGACTGGAATGGGTGAATTTAACTCAGATGACCATTATATCTACTACTGCGAGCAGGAATCCCTCAGAAGAAATGGAGTAGCCATCATGGTCAACAAAAGAGTCTGAAATGCAGTACTTGGATGCAATCTCAAAAATGACAGAATGATCTCTGTTCGTCTCCAAAGCAAACCATTCAATATCACAGTAATCCAAGTCTATGCCCCAACCAGTAACGCTGAAGAAGCTGAAGTTGAATAGTTCTATGAAGACCTACAAGACCTTTTAGAATTAACACCCCCAAAAGATGTCCTTTTCATTATAGGGGACTGGAATGCAAAAGTAGGAAGTCAAGAAACACCTGGAGCAACAGGCACATTTGGCCTTCAAATGTGGAATGAAGCAGGGCAAAGACTAATAGAGTTTTGCCAAGAAAATGCACTGATCATAGAAAACACCCTCTTCCAACAACATAAGAGAAGACTCTACACATGGACATCACCAGATGGTCAACACCGAAATCAGATTGATTATATTCTTTACAGCCAAAGATGGAGAAGCTCTATACAGTCAGCAAAAACAAGACCAGGAGCTGACTGTGGCTCAGATCATGAACTCCTTATTGCCAAATTCAGACTGAAATTGAAGAAAGTAGGGAAAACCACTAGACCATTCAGGTATAACCTAAATCAAATCCCTTATGATTATACAGTGGAAGTGAGAAATAGATTTAAGGGCCTAGATCTGATAGATAGAGTGCCTGATGAACTATGGAATGAGGTTTGTGACATTGTACAGGGGACAGGGATCAAGACCACCCCCATGGAAAAGAAATGCAAAAAAAGCAAAATGGCTGTCTGGGAGGGCTTACAAATAGCTGTGACAAGAAGAGAAGCAAAAAGCAAAGGAGAAAAAGAAAGATATAAGCATCTGAATGCAGAGTTCCAAAGAATAACAAGAAGAGATAAGAAAGCCTTCTTCAGCGATCAGTGCAAAGAAATAGAGAAAAAGAACAGAATGGGAAAGACTAGAGATCTCTTCAAGAAAATTAGAGAGAACAAGGGAACATTTCATGCAAAGATGGGCTCAATAAAGGACAGAAATTGTATGGACCTAACAGAAGCAGCGGATATTAAGAAGAGGTGGCAAGAATACACAGAAGAACTGTACAAAAATGATCTTCATGACCTGGATAATCACGATGGTGTGATCACTCACCTAGAGCCAGACATCCTGGAATATGAAGTCAAGTGGGCCTTAGAAAGCATCACTACGAACAAACATGGTGATGGCATTCCAGTAGAACTATTTCAAATCCTGAAAGATGATGCTATGAAAGTGCTGCACTCAATACGCCAGCAAATTTGGAAAACTCAGCAGTGGCCACAGGACTGGAAAAGGTCAGTTTTCATTCCAATTCCAAAGAAAGGAAATGGCAAAGAATGCTCAAACTACCGCACAATTGCACTCATCTCACACGCTAGTAAAGTAATGCTCAAAATTCTCCAAGCCAGGCTTCAGCAATACGTGAACCGTTAACTCCCTGATGTTCAAGCTGGTTTTAGAAAAGGCAGAAGAACCTGAGATCAAATCGCCAACATCCGATGGATCATGGAAAAAGCAAGAGCGTTCAGGAAAAATATCTATTTTTGCTTTATTGACTATGCCAAAGCCTTCGCCTGTGTGGATCACAATAAACTGTGGAAAATTCTGAAAGAGATGGGAATATCAGACCACCTGACCTGCCTCTTGAGAAACCTATATGCAGGTCAGGAAGCAACAGTTAGAACTGGACATGGAACAACAGACTGGTTCCAAATAGGAAAAGGAGTACGTCAAGGCTGTGTATTGTCACCCTGTTTATTCAACTTCTATGTCGAGTACATCATGAGACATGCTGGGCTGAAAGAAGCACAAGCTGCAATCAAGATTGCCAGAAGAAATATCAATAACCTCAGATATGCAGATGACACCACCCTTATGACAGAAAGTGAAGAGGAGCTAAAAGCCTCTTGATGAAAGTGAAAGTGGAGAGTGAAAAAGGTGGCTTATAGCTCAACATTCAGAAAACGAAGATCAGGCATCTGGTCCCATCACTTCATGGGAAACAGATGGGGAAACAGTGGAAACAGTGGCAGACTTTATTTTTGGGGGGCTTCAAAATCGCTGCCAATGGTGACTGTAGCCATGAAATTAAAAGATGCTTACTCCTTTGAAGCAGAGTTATGACCAACTTAGACAGCATATTGAAAAGCAGAGACATTACTTTGCTGACTAAGGTCCGTCTAGTCAAGGCTAAGGTTTTTCCAGTGGTCATGTATGGATGCGAGAGTTGGACTGTAAAGAAGGTTGAGCACCGAAGAATTGATGCTTTTGAACTGTGGTGTTGGAGAAGACTCTTGAGAGTCCCTTGGACTGCAAGGAGATCCAACCAGTCCATCCTAAAGGAGATCAGCCCTAGGATTTCTTTGGAAGGAATGATGCTAAAGCTGAAACTCCAGTACTTTGACCACCTCATGCGAAGAGTTGACTCATTGGAAAAGACTTCGACGCTGGGAGGGATTGGGGGCAGGAGGAGAAGGGGTCGATAGAGGATGAGATGGCTGGATGGCATCACTGACTCGATCGACGTCAGTCTGAGTGAACTCCAGGAGTTGGTGATGGACAGGGAGGCCTGGCGTGCTGCGATTCATGGAGTCGCAAAGAGTTGGACACGACTGAGCGACTGAACTGAACTGAATGACACATCAACATGGGGAAACCAGAGAGGTGAATGGTTGGCAAATATGTGAAAGTGAAGGACAGCAAGGAATATGACAGAATGATTCAGGAGTGTGTCTACAACAAGGAAGCTCTATTGGGAAGAAGCAGTTTGCAGAGAAGCAATAGATGAAAAGGCAATGAAGTGAGTATTAAAAAAGTGAATGAACTAAGAGAAAGATCAGCTCATAATTAGTTCATAAGAATTTCTGGAGTATCAGTTAATGCCAGGAATTGCTAGACACAGGTGATACCAGTATAACACTGGGTCTCCAAGAGTCAAAGAGATGGAAAAGCACAAGTAATAATACAAAATGCTATTTAAAAGCTGAGAGATAAGTGATGACAAGGACATGACAAAGACAAATAGATGACAAAAAGATGACAATGTGAGGTCATTATGAATGATGAGAGATGAGATTCAGATGAGACTTGCTGTCCTTGTTTCTATCGTGGTGAGTATCCCTGCCTGTCACTTGGGAGACTGAAGTTCCCTGGTGGGGAGGCAACAGGCTCTTTGGGGCTTCCCTGGTGGCTCAGATGGTAAAGAGTCCACGTGCAATGCAGGAGACCTGGATTCAATACCTGGGGTGGGAAGATCCCCTGGAGGAGGGCATGGCACCCCACTCCAGTATTCTTGCCTAGAGAATTCCATGGACAGAGGAGCCTGGTGGGGTCGCACAGAGTTGGACATGCTGAGCCACTAATAGTGGGTTCAGCTCAATCAAGGTAAAGTGAAACTGTGTAATGTGGGCTTGGAGTAATGCTGCTGCTGATGATGAAGCTTCTGCTCCTGTTAATATGGATGATATTTGGCTTGATAGTTGGCTTCTGCTAGAGATAGATACTAAGGCAAATATTAGATCAGAAAACACCAAGGGCACTGTTTATTAACTTGCAGAGTAGGAAGATGAGTTCTTGGCTGGTCACTCCGGCAGCCCCTGATTCACATCCCTTAGACACGATTGATTCACTGTGCTTCAAAGCTTCCCTCGAGGAAATCAGTGAAACAGCTTCTTTGATGAAAACTTTTATAGTTACCAGAGGCCATGAGGTGTGAGTAATTTAGGTATCAGTAGGTGTGAGAGAATAGTTTGAAACTAGATTCAATAATTGCATGTCTCTAGGCTTGGAGCGTTTCTAGCAAAAGAACTCTCCTAACCCCCTAATCACATGTTCATAACTTTGTTTTCTTTCGTAAGGGTTTCATAACTGCTATTTCATTTTCTCAGGGTCTTGCCCGAATACTGCTTCTCTCTTGTTCTCCCTAGTAATTATTGAAGCTCGAATCTCAAGACTTGGGTGAGAAACTGGGCTGGGCAGAGAGGGCTGGCTTACAAGCTCAGGAGAATGCTCTTAGGAGGCATTCCAATTGCCTATTCTTTATTTAGGGAGCTATCACTCATATAGGCAAGAAGGTATGAGAGTGGAGCTGTCTGAATGGGATTGAAGGGACTTAATCTTGTTCATTTCTCTCTTTTTAAATAATACGCTGATCTCTAAGCTTTCTGCACCCATGCATCTACTCTTAGAATGTATACATTATTCCTATTCAGCAATGATTGGGCTGACTGACTTGAAATGAAGTCTGGCATGAACAATCAGAAGGTCCAGCTTGGGCTTGTCTCTCCCATAGGATCTTGCTAAAGACCAAAACAATAGTCATTTGTTTCCTACCCTGTTGCCTAAATCTAGATCTTTATTAGGTGTATATTCTGAGCCCTAAGCAAACAACCAAACAAGGTCAAGGGTAGGACTGCACCTGGGAGCAGAAACTCGGAGCAATTCCACCTCAGTAGGATTTTCCCTCTCTTTTACATGAGGCAGTACAGTGCAGTGGTTAAAAGCATGGATACTAACACTAACAGACTTATATTCCAATCTTAGTTCCATGTCCTACATGCCTTATGTCAGTAAGAAATCAACTTCTCTGTCCTTCAGTTTCCCCATAAATAAAATGAAAATGATCATAGAGTTCCTACTTTATAGGTTTGCTTTAAACATTAAGAGAGCCAACATGCGGCAAATGCTTGGAACTGTGGTGGGCACATAGCGCTGCCTTTCTGTAAGTGTTATCCATTAATAATACAGTGTCTCCCAGGATAATATTTCATTTTCTTAGCACGGCCTTGCTTTGGGGGAATATGCCACAAAAAAGCCACCCATGGTTATGAAATCTAACAGCTGCAATGAGAGGGTTCAGATTTCTCTCTTAAATCCAAAAATGAAAGAAACGTTCTTTTTGCTTAGCTTGGGTTGGGTGTTGACTCCTGGACCAAGGAAAACTGGCAAGAGTTGTAGGTTGGAAAAGAACTTGTTAGCTATGATCACAGCCAGGCTGACATCCCTGAGCAGCTGAGGGTGAACAGGGAAGATCAACAGGGAAAATCACAGGGCAGATTAGTTCCACTGTGAAGTATGATCACCAAGACAAATGAGATGTCAGCTTTGCGTGGCAATCCAGTTTTCCCTAACCAACCTGTTGTCCAGTTTCCTGAGATAACTGTCCCTCTTGCAATACTCGTACCAAACATCTGACCAATACCACCCCCCTTATCCCTGCCCATTTTCCTCCATCCCCATGCCTCTCGCGAGAAAGCTTACAACATCCTGAAAAGTCACCCAGTTGCTTCAGGCAAAAACCTTTCCCTCTTTATACCCAATCTACTAAAATCTCTGCCAGCTCTGTCTCTGATGCATTTCCCTAATTTGTTACTGTTTAATGTCTATATCCCTACAGTTCCTAGAAGAACAGAGGCTTTGAATCTCTCTACTCCAAGTATCTGGAAAGGTGCCTGATACAGAAGTATTGATTACATGGTTTAGAGTGGATGTTATCAGAGGGGCCCCCCTTTAGGCCTGTTGCTAGTCATGTGTCTGCATCTGCGCTCATCCTGTTCTCCTTCCTCATCGCCTGTCTCCACTTGTGAAGCGTGATGTTATCGATGTCTTCTCTCGATGTGGTTTGCCAGCTTTTTAACACACTCTACCACTGAAAAGGAGAGCAGAAACAAGCTTTCATTGCCCCGAATCTCTTTCCAGCTGCCACGGGGAATCAAGATGGATATGCATGTGGTTGTCTGAAGCAAGGGTGAAGAATTCCATGCCAAGCACTACTAATCTGGGCTTCTGTTGACCGGCCATGAGAAAGAACAATTGTAGCGAAGTAATTGGAACTTCTCAGTCTGACTAAATAGTGGATTGACTTTTCAATTTGAATAACTTAAATTTGATTTATAAAAGGATGCCCATGTATAACTTGACTTTGTAATTTGGACTTTGCAGCTTTGGGGAGTTTCTATAGTGGTGTCAGGCAGTTACTTTATAGCCAGCAATATACCAGAGTCATACTGTCTAAGAAAAGACACAATTTAAGAAAAAGACCCTTTGCATTCATTGTCCCTTTTTCCTCACCTTCCTCTCAGTCCTTCAAACATGCTTTTGTGTTTTATATCCCTAACACTCCCCGGAAAGAGCCATTATTTAATCTTATTACCGCCGTCCATTTTAATAAAGCCAAGGAACATTTTCAGCAGTCATCCTGACAGTTCAGTACGACTGATCATGTTATGCCCAGTGTCCGAGTCCCCAAAACTGAGAGAATAAGACATCCACAGCAATGCAAAAGCATAAAGAGGTTTATTGCTAGCTCGAGCTAGGGCTCAAGTCTCATCCAGCGCAGTGGAGTCTTGACGAGAGCCCCGAGGTCTGAATCACATCTACTTTTATACAGACGGTTCTTTGTTCCTGTAACAGCATAGCTGAATGGTTAAACCGTATGCGTGCACGGGACTTTTAAACCTCGCTTCCCTATCTGGATTGGCTCAGGTCTGGCACGGGAGTGGGGCTACAGGGATTTTTTCTGATTGGTCGAGCTACACTGCCTGCAGGAGTTCCCAGTGCCTCAGCTTTCCTAGAGACTAAACCTCAGGCCTAGCCTGCCCCTTAGAGCCTGTCCTGGCTTCAGTTTGGTCCTAACATTTTACCCTGTCTTCAGCTACATAGAGGAATCTTCCTCTTTATTTTGGGGCAGGGCCTGATACTGTTGCCTCAGTACCATCAGTTGGACGGTATTGACGCAGTCTTTTACAAAGGCAACAAGCTTAGTTATTATGCATGGACCAAAAGTAAGTATTAATAGTAGCACTATTAGAGGGCTCACCAGGGTGGAAATTAGCGTTGTTAACCACAGGGACTGTTGGAACCAGAACTCAAATAAATTTTGAGACATTTTTTTTCTTTTTGATTTAGCCCTTCTCTTATCTTGGCCAGGGACTCCCTGATTATCCCTGAATGATTTACATAAAAACAACGTTCTTCCCCTAACACAGCACATAGGCCCCCTGAGAGACTTCATACTCAAGATACTTTTTGGGAATTGGGGCGGAGGTCTCTTTTTTCTGTAACTTCTTCCTGCTGTGCATGGGCGTAGGCCTGCCTAGCAGAGCAGAAGTCTCTGTACCTGATCTAAGTTGGGGTTTTTCACATCTGAATCCTGCTTTTACCCTTGTAGTTGCAGCAATTTAGTTGGCCCCTCTCAGAGATGAAATAGACAAGGGCCAAACAAGAGACCTAACAGGATGGTCATCTCTGGTCCCTGGAAACAGAAGGCAACATTTGGGGTGAGGGTAGCAGGGTTTGTGACCCCTTTTGATTGGTTGGTGGTGAGGCAACAGAGCAGTGCTCCAAGAATCTTGTGTTCAGTCTGAAGTTACCATCTTCCACCTGGGTGGGGGCTCAAAGACATTGTTATGCATATTTTTTTGAGTAGGAACCAGGACTCTGTCTGGAGGCTGTACCAACCTTTAATTGTTTCTGGTTTTGTATCTCCTCCCTTCCCTGATTAGCAATTGTTTGAATCCATGCTTTGGAATTCAGGGAAAGCCAAGGAGGCTGAACAAAGTCTATATCCTACAGATAAGAAATGGAGAACACAGAGCAGGTCTGTACTCCAGAGCCCCACAGAGTCCCGCTCAGTTTTAATTTTAGGGAACTAGTCAACAATGACTATGATAACTTCCTGTCAAAATGGGGCATAGGACTGCCCCAGCTTGGAGCAATACAAGCTCTAATCTGGAAGTACACCCATAGCATCACCTAGTTATTTTCTAGGATATCTGAACCTTAGCTACTCTATTTTGACTTTTAATTGTAAACTTTTTTTTAATAGCCAAAGCAGATTTTACCGTTAATGACATCAGTGTTTCTCTAGATATGAGAAGATGCAAGAACTGGGACTCATAAAATCTTTTCCTGAAAAGATCTATCTGAAGTCCTGTTCTGCCAGTTTTTCCCAGAGCAGAGTGCCTCATTCTTGATTTTTACCCTGAACTCTTTTCAGGGGCGTTGAAAGTCAGCAGTTGCAGCGGCCATGATTTAATCTTTGTAGATGCAGATGGTGATTGTCAGTCTTCACTTGGCAGAGACCCTTTTTGCTCATAAACTTGACCATGATTATGGGGGGGGGGGGCACTTCATGACCATTTTATCTCATGGTGCTGAGAATGTCCATTCTCAGGTTTGGCAAAGATTTTGTTGACAGGCCACTCAATGTGCTGTTACTGGATTAGGCCATAAAACAGTATCTAAAATTCTCTGGACCACCTGTCTTATTAGCTTCTTGGTCCAGGAAAATATTCCCTCTTGTTGCTTCTTGCCATATCTAGAGTTACACAGTTACCATCATCAATTTTATATGGAACTATATATTAGTCTATTAGAGGCCTCATACACACATTTGACAGTGTAAGAAACAGCAATTTTGTAAGACAGGGGAAATACAAATAACATAGCCAGCAGTATTAGTAAAGTCACAAGTAAGACTTATGTTAAGAACTTCCATTAGATGTAGCCCAATATATCTTCAGGTCATCTGACTCAGTCTGTCCTGTAGAATCTTTATCTTCCAGGGAAATTATATATTGGCACCATCTATAAGGCACATAGCCCAGTTTTTTAGTGTTACTAGACCTATTATCTTTAGTATGATGTACTTATTTATTAATTTTTTTAACAGAGGAGACTTTAAACCTAAATTATTGTAGCCTGGTATTATTTATATAAATCCATCCCATAATTGTGGGAGATTTTTTCCCTTCTTTGTGGAAACTTTTTTGTTCTGATTGAGCTTGGGTAGTAGAAAAAAAGCTCAAATTTATAGGCAGAGTCAGAGCAGGCATTATTAATTGGCCCGGTGAGGGGATCCTATCTAGTAATACCATAGTGACCTGAATATGACAATAATTTTTAAGTAAATTTTATCAGGGCCAACCAGTTAGAGTCTGGTAGTAGAGAAATTTACCAAGGCAACCCAGAACTAGACACAGGTAATTGGCCACAAACCCAACAATTGGATTGATTTTTAAAACTAGTATAGGATCAGGCCTATGATAGAAAAGCATATGACTTATATGCAAAGGTCTAAGAAGTCAAGAAAACATAAATGATCATACGAATCAGGTCCAGCATCTTGGGGAAGCTGTCTACCTCTGATGTCATCGTCTTCTCATCCTGGTGTAGTGTAGTTTCTCCTGATAAAAAGTCCTTCCATCCATGTTGGAGACAGTCCCTTAAATTATGTCTTTTTTTAATCCTGGTTGCAGGTCATGAGGCATCTGATCTTCATCCAAAGATAGATTACTGAGATAAGCTTCAGAAACAAACTTAGGGTGTTTTTTAAGAATTTAATTAAATTTTACATCAATATCACATAACAGCAAAGAACTATCTAAGAGATGAGTCTTACTCGATGCAGACCTCCATTAACAAACTGGGATTTAGCGTTTTGAATTTTTTCTTTTTCTTATAGTTACCCTTATTTTTATTAAATATAACCAAATTAAGGCTAGTTTATTTGCAAAATAGGTCTGTTCTCACTGATTTTGGTCTGATGATTTTTTATAACCGTAATTGATTATAGGCTTTTTATTTTGCTGAAACATTTATAGAGTCTCAGACTGAACTTTTAAAATAAAACAGGGCTGGGAAACTCACACCAAAGGCTTATCACAGATTCTGCCTAACAAATCTAGGTGAATTTTTCCCTTTTAAGGTCTCAAAAATTTATTGAGATTTTTGTACCCATGAGATAACCTTCCTAACTCATTTGATAAACTTACTGGAAACCTAAGAACTCCCAATTTTTAGAGGAGTCAGAAAATATAATTGTTTTGCTTATAACGTTTAATTTTACCAAAGTATTGTCATAATTAGTTTGAGAGGAAGATTTTCCCTACTCCCTGAAAACATAAGATTCAAACCCATAATTTTTTAGATAGAAACCATAAAAGTTATAATCATATTTACTGGTTCATTCAGTCCTTTTGTTAACTTTTGTGAAGTCATCAGGTTTTCCATTAAAATACCAGGACATATCAGAATGTTAAAAACTCCATATAATTTTTAGGATATCTGTATTAGTTAATTTACCATACATTACTACATGAGCAGATGTATTATTCATTTGATAATCTTTTCCATGCAATTTAACCAACCAAATAAACACAGTTTAATATCTCTCCTTGGGATGTTCCAGGGGCCCTCTGAAGCACCCCAAAGTTAGCTAGAGATATAAAATCTCATATCTCATTTATATTTTTAGAAGTTTTTTCACTTGAAGTAATTTCCTTGTTGACAAACTTGTAACAGATATAATATTTAACTTATATTAATCCTAGGTACAATGAAAATATTTTACTTAACCATTATTTTAAGACATGTCTATATTAGATAGGTCAACAAACAAACATTAATATCAGGTATTTAGCATTGAATATTTCCCAGTTCACATGAACCTGGAATTTATTGTTTAATTTAGAATTACTTGATTTGTAAGAGCTTAACCCCCGCTTTTTTTAAGCCAAATAAGTAGAGCTCATATACATATTAACCACAAAAATATTACCAAGACATATTTAGACAGACACAGTGCAAGATCTAGCTTTAAGCCTTTTTTTTTTTTTTTTTTTTTTTTTTTTTGGTCAGTGTCAGGAGTTAGAGATGGTCTCAAGGCACACGGAAAGAAAATCAAGTTTTAACAAAATGGTGGCAGGTCTAAACCACATGGTGGCCAGACAAAGCAAAATTTCTTTCTCCAGGGGATCTTCTCAACCCAGGGATCGAACCCAGGTCTCCCATATTGCAGGCAGATGCTTTAACCTCAGCTCCACCACATAAGCCCTTAAATGCAAAAATATAGTCTCTCAGGAAACCTCCTATAGAGACACAGAATTTCAGATCTAAGTACTAACATCAAAGATTTCAAGGGAGGAAAGGAAGCCAGGTTGAAAGAAGAAGGGGGAGGAGGCAGGAGAGGGGGGCAAAAGGGGTGGCCTTACAAACGTCTCCTGCCACCTACAGATACCCAGGCATTAAGGGACTTTTCCCTGGGCCTCCAGAGAAGGGAGGACTGGAACTCGGCCCTACCAGAAATCAGAACCAGAATTCGAGTTCTCTGCCAAGAGGAGGTGATCAGTCTCCAATCCTCAGCTCAGGCTGAGGGCCCTTAGACAAGATTTCTGCGTCCAGGACCGGGGGAGGGACTAGAAAAACAGGGAAGGATAGGAAGGGTTAAGGAGAGGAAAGAGAGAGGAGAGGGGAGAGAGGTCAATAAAGTCTCTTGTTCCTTACCAGTCGGGGCACTCTGGCCAATTGTCTGCATCAGGAGGAGACCAGGGACAAAAGTGTCCCAGTTGCGGCCACTGGGTCTGGTCCATTGGCAGGCAAGCTGGCCCCTGAGTACCCCGAGTGGTCAGGATGTCAGTCTCGGCTTTTTCACCAATAATGATAGAATTTGCGCCCTAGATTTGAAATCAGAAAAATGGCCAGTCATAAGGGACAAAGGAGTAGAAGTTGCTTGCCCCATGATTACAGAGAAGAACACAGGAGACAAAATGAACACACAAAGAGCAGAGACAGTGCCGGCACTCACACAGACACGACAAACAGATTACAAATACACGTCGGCCGAGAACACAGCACTAGGTCTTCCTGGGCCCCCTTTTTTAACACTTTCCCCCCTGAGAGTATCTTACCGGCAGGATGTCCATGGAGCCAGCCGCCTCCCTGGCATGATGCCAGGCCTCGGCCTTACGCTGGACTTTACCAGAAAACAGAGCCAGCAGCCTCCCCAGCACAATGCTGGGCCTTGGCCTTATGCTGGACTTTACCAGAATTAACACCGGTGTTCAGAGGTCTCTCCTCCTAGTGAGGAAACCCCTTCTGCCGGGAGAGTGTTGTTCTTCCCAGTTGAAGGGATCCCGGACGAGCCCCCAAATGTTATGCCCAGTGTCCGAGTCCCCAAAACTGAGAGAATAAGACGTCCACAGCAATGCAAAAGCATAAAGGGGTTTATTGCTAGCTCGAGCTAGGGCTCAAGTATCATCCAGTGCAGTGGAGTCTTGACAAGAGCCCCGAGCTCTGAATCACATCTACTTTTATACAGACGGTTCTTTGTTCCTGTAACAGCATAGCTGATTGGTTAAACTGTATGCATGCATGGGACTTTTGAACCTCGCATCCCTATCTGGATTCGCTCAGGTCTGGCGTGGGCAGGGGGCTACGGGGATTTTTTCTGATTGGTCGAGCTACACTGCCTGCAGGAGTTCCCAGTGCCTCAGCTTTCCTAGAGACTAAACCTCAGGCCTAGCCTGCCCATTAGAGCCTGTCCTGGCTTCAGCGTGGTCCTAACAATCACTCCTTGAAACTCTTCCTTTGAATTCTTGCCTCAACACTCTCCTGAATTTTTTCTATCGAATTTGACTATCTCTTTTCTGATTTTTTTTAATGTTTCATCCTTCTCTTCTTAGCCATTAAGTGTTACCATCGAGTTTTCTGACTTGGCAGAGCAGCCTTGCTAAGGTTGAGAATTCATCCTTCCCTGGAGCTCCAGTACCTCTGTTACTAAGTCTTAGACCTGAATCTCAGCTATGGTCTGCCCTCCAGCTTAAGGAGATTAGATATGAAATGTTTCCCTTGGGATTTTTTTTTCATATTTTCTCTTTCTAAACCATTATCTTTTGTGTATGTAAATAACTTTTAAACAAGATGCTTATTATTTTTCTTTATTAAAGTAATACTTTTTCTTATTGTAAGTGATATATGTGTACTTTAGAATATTTATAAAATATAGGAAGCATAAAGAAAAAAATAATTCTTGTAATCTCATCAATTATTAATCACTATAAATATTTTAGAAATTTTTCTACACATATATACATTTTATTTTTTTAAAGTTGACTATCTTATATATATAGTTGACTGTGTGGTACATTGCTTCAGTCATGTTTGACTCTTTGCAACCCCATGGATTGTAGCCCACCAATCTCCTCTGTCCATGAGATTCTCCAGGCAAGAACACTTGAGTGAGTTGCCATGCCCTCCTCCAGGAGATCTTCCCAATCCAGGGATCGAACCCAAGTCTCCTACATCTCCTGCATTGGCAGGCAGGTTTTTACCTCTTCCACAACCTGGGGAGTCCTATAGTTGACTCTCTCTCCATATATATATATGAAAGTTGAAAGTATTAATCACTCAGTCGTGTCCAACTCTGAGTGACCCCATATATTGTAGCCCTCCAGGCTCCTCTGTCCATGAGATTCTCCAGGCAAGAATAGTGGAGTGGTTGCCATTCCTTTCTCCAGGGGATCTTCCTGACCCACTGATCAAACCCAGGTCTCCCTCATTGCAGGTGGATTTCTTACAGTCTGAATCATCAGGGAAGCCCATATATATATATATACATATATATATGTATATACACATATATACATATATATATGTATATATATTTGTGTTCTGCATCTTAAAAATCTACAATTACATTATGACTCCTTCCCATGTTTTTAAGTATTCTTCCAAAGCTTACCTTTCAGTGGCTTTATTGTGTTTCATCCACAGTTATCTTTCTTCTGCAGTTTCTTTCGTTGTGGCGAGTAGGAGCTGCTCTCTGGCTGCAGTGCTCAGGCTTCGCATTGTGGTGGCTTCTCTTATTTCAGAGCATGGTCTCTAGAGTGTGTGGGCTTCAGTACTTGCGGTGCACAAACTTAGTTGCCCTCACCATGTGGGATCTTCCAGTACCAGGAACTGAACCTGTGTTTCATGCCTTGGCAGGAGGATTCTTAACTATTGGACCACTAGGGAAGTCACCATTTGTACTTCATCCTTGTTTCTCTCTCTATCCACATAACTAATGAGAGGGTAACAGGCAGGAAGGCCAGTAGTTTCCAAATGGAGAAAATAGGCTGCAAGTGTCAGACATATTTTATTTCTCTCTTAAGCAGCAGGAAGTAACAAACTAGTGATATATTCCCCCCCTTCTCTATACAAATTTAAAAAGAGGTTTCTCTTAAAATACTGTGTTGCCATGACACCTGGTTTCACTTGAATTTAACTAATCTCAAACCTTGAGCTAACCAATGCATTTTTCTTATGGAAATGTTTATCTTAAGCTATGTTAATGTACTATGCATTTACCCCAGGCTCTGTCTTCAAGTCGGTTCTACCTAATGGCTCAGAACCAACTTGAGAAACCAGTATGTTATACTCAGACATTGTCCCCCCAATCTACATAAACGAAACTATTTGTAATCTGTAATTACTATTTGGTAATCTGCCTTTCTACAAGATTCAAGTCAATTGTTTCAGGACCCAGGATGACTCATCTGGTGCCAAGATTATCCCAAAATATGTCTTATGCGTGAGGGGCCTGGTGCCATTCTCTGAGTTTTAAGATATTCCTTTCTTTCATTAACAGACTACTAGTAACTATATAAC
Organism: Ovis aries; assembly: GCF_016772045.2. Classification (NCBI taxonomy): domain Eukaryota; kingdom Metazoa; phylum Chordata; class Mammalia; order Artiodactyla; family Bovidae; genus Ovis; species Ovis aries. The sequence goes on along the minus strand of NC_056059.1, from coordinate 25,623,528 downwards.
ATCCAGCTAAAAACTAGCAGGCAGGTATTCTTTCTGCCCCCTTCTGATGTCTGTGTCAGAAGCTTTATCTCTTTTATACTTTAATAAAACTTTATTACACAAAGCTCTGAGCAATCAAGCCTTGTCTTTGGCCCTGGATTGAATTCTTCTCCTCCAGAGGCCAAGAACCCTGGCGTCTTTTGTGGTTCAGCAACAACCTTTCACTAACAAGGGTTTTGTTTGTATAATTCATTTGGAATTTAGCACATACACTCTTTTTTGTTGTCTGTTTTATGGGTGGAGACTACTCTCTGGATTAGATTTGAGTCAAGAAATTCAGAAGTCAAAACTGTAGAGTAAAACTGTTCTTCTTCTTCCCTTTTTCTTCCTCCTCTTCCTCTTCTATTAGGAGAACTGGATTTGAATCTTTACCCACGACTGTTTAATGATGGTTATTTTTAGGGATTAAATTTGCTTAGATATTTTTAATCTTGAATATCAGTATTAAGTTAAGTTGATTTCTATTCAATTCAATCATTATCGATCTTTCTTTCATATCAATCTCTATTTCACCTCGTAGAGCTGTTATCTGTCAAAATATATCTGTAGAGAGACTGGCACTTGTTCCAGCACTCTCCTCCTCTTCACAGCACAGCAGTCAGACACCAATCAGTCAGCAAAGATGCTCACCTTCCCCAGTATCTCTTTCATTTTTTTAAATATTAATTAATTAATTAGGCTGCATCGGGTCTTAGTTGTGGCACTGGGGATCTTCACTGTCTCATGCGAGATCTTTTGTTGCAGCGTGCACTCTCTAGTTGTGGTATCTGAGCTTCGTAGTTGCTCTGGAGCATGTGGGATCTTAGACCAGAGATTGAACCCATGTCCCCTGCATTGCAAGTTGTATTCTTAACCATTGAACCACCAGGGAGGTCCCAGCATCCCTGGCATTTCTCCTCCACTCAATACCAATCAGCATCGACTGAACACCTCCTCATTCCAGGCACTCAGGTGGGTTCAGCAGAGTGACAATGATGGATAAGAGTTGGCCTCTACCTATGCCAGGAGGCAGTATGGGGCAGCAGTTATAACATAGTTATAGATTGGGGAAGATCTTATCCTTACTATCTATGTGAACTTGGAAGTATTAACTATCTTTGTCTGTTTTTAATCTACAAAAAGAGGGGTGAACAAATGAGGTAATCCTTTTAAAGCACTTATCCAGGAGGCTGACGGATAGGAGAACCCTCAATAAAAATTAGCCACAGTGATAAAAACAAGCTTATAATCTATGGGAGGGAAGACAGGCAGACAATCAAGTCGTGTATGTATCAGCCTGTCTGGGAAGTGCGGTATCATGGGTATAAACTAGTGCTTTGGAAGCAGAGAAAGAGGTGGCATTCTGAGTGGAGGGCTCAGGAAGCTTGGTAGAGGAGCTGATGTTTGAGATAGACTTTAAATAATCTTGGAGAACAGAGATGAATGCTCACTGGGTCATTTCTATTGCCCTTTGTTCAGTGTAAGCAGTATGTGTATGGTTTCCAAAGAATAGGACTTTGATTTTTCTTTTGTCCACGTTTGGAAGCCTCATACAATCCACCATACAGTCAGCTATTTAATTCGAAGTTGTCTGTCAATGTGAATAAATCAACAAAAAGGACATATTTCCCTAGAATTGTTGAGGAAACTTCCTTGCTGGCTCAGACAGTAAAGAATCGTCTGCAATACAGGAGACCTGGGTTCAATCCCTGGGTTGGGAAGATCCCCTGGAGGAGGGCATGGCAACCCACTCCAGTATTCTTGCCTGGAGAATCCACATGGACAGAGGAGTCTGGCGGGCTACAGTCCATGGAATCACAAAGATTCGGACACGGCTGAGCGACTCAGCACAGCACAGCACATTCTGTCAATGTGGATAAATCAATGAAAAGAACACATTTCCCTAGAATCACTAAGGGAATAATTTCATAACTAGTTATTTGCCATGTAAATAAGCTTTAATTGTGTAGTTGCTGAGAAAAGACTGAGAACCGAGGAACATTCATGCACCAGAGAGGCAAGGGTGGTCATACAATTTCAAGTTGCTTCCAGTTTGGAAGGGTCTGAAAGAAAGAAGAAAGTCCAGATCTTGTGTTCGGTGTACAAGGTTCTTCATAATCTGATGCTAACCTTCTCATCCACCTTACCCCTTCCTACTCTCCAATACAGCACCTATGTTCTTTATAAAGCTTTTATTATTATACCCCAAACAGAAACCCATTCCTCATTTAACCCTTACCCATCATTTTCCTTATTCTCTTTTCTGTCCTCTTGGTCTATTCAAAGTGAAAGTCACTCAGTTGTGTCCAACTCTTTGCATCCCCATGGACTATATCTTCCCCCCCACCCCACCCCAGGCTCCTCTGTCCATGGGGATTCTCCAGGCAAGGATACTGGAATGGGTTGCCATGCCCTCCTCTAGAGGATCTTCCCAACTTAGGGATCGAATCCAGGTCTCCCGCATTGCAGGTGGATTCTTTACCAACTGAGCCACCATGGAAACCATTCAAATCCTACCCAAATCTTGAGACTGAGGTCAAAGGGGCCTTCTATGTAGATTTGCTAGCTCTGTTTCATAGTCATCTTGTCAGCACCAGCAATACTCTTGTGTCATATGAGAAACATTTTTTGTTTTGAACTTTGAATTTTGTATTGGGGTATAGCTGATAAACATAGGTTCTATCCCCAGTTCAGGAAGATCCCCTAGAGAAGGAAATAGCAACTCGTGCCTATATTCTTGCCTGGAGAATCCCATGGACAGTGGAGCCGGGCAGGCTATAATCCACAGGGTCACAGAGAGTCAGTCAAAGAGATTTAAGTGACTTAGCATGCATAGCCAATTAGCAATGTTGTGATAATTTTAGGTGAACATCTAAGGGACTCAGCCATGCATTTGCATATATCCATTCTCCCCCAAACCCTGCTCCTATCCAGGATGCCACATAAGAACAGAGCTCCTGTGCTATACAAGGGACCTTTTTTTTGTTTGTTTTCTATTGCTTTCTATATTTGATAAAGAGATCAATTACTTATTCTACTGGAAATTTCTGGTCTGGGACCTTCTTAAATTTCATTTATGTTCTCAATGACATTTAGTAGCATGTATGTAATAGATGTTTAATAAATAATTATTGAGTTCTTGTGCTTAGTTACCTTAGAGCAAGCTTGTGCTGACCATGAGATATCCAAGGAAGTCACTACTACCTGGCCTTGGACATTTCCCAGTGTGACGTTTGTAGGTTAGCAATACTATTAAATGCTTACATGACTGAAAATGCTTACATTCTGCTCTTTAATGCTGAACCCTCTGTTTGGGAAGTCCAGTTATCCTATAAAACTCGTCTGCCCATTTTTGGATTGGGTAATTTTTTTTTTTAAGTTGTATGAGCTCTTTGTATATTTTGGAATAAGCCCTTCTTGGCTGTATCATTTGCACATATTTTCTCCCAGTCAGTGGGCTGTCTTTTTGTTTTGTTATGGTTTCCTTTGCTGTCCAAAAGACTGTAAGTTTGATTAGGTCCCATTTGTTTATTTTTGGTTTGTCTTGGGAGGCTGAAGAAAGGATTGGTATGATTTGTGTCAGAGAATGTTTCACCTACATTCTATCTTAGGAGTTTGTGGGATCTTGTCTTATATTTAGATGTCCTTTGAGCCATTTTGAGTTTAATTTTGTGTATGGTGTGAAGATGTGCATGCAGCTGTCCAGCTTTGCCAACACCTTCTTTCTTTCTGTATATTCTTGCCTCCTTTGTCAAAAATTAATTGTCCATAGGTGTGTGGGTTTATCTCTGGGCTCTCTGTTCTGTTCCATTGATCTGTATGTCTAATTTTGTACCAATACCATGCTATTTTGATTACTGTAGCCTTGTGGTATTGTCTGAAGTCTGGAAGGGTTATACCTCCTGCTTTGCTCTTTTTCCTCAGAACTGCTTTGGTAATTCTGGCTGTTTTTATGGGTCCAAATAAATTTTAGTATTATTTGTTCTATTTCTGTGAAAAATGTCATAAGTAATTTAATAGAGATCACATTTAATTTGTAGATTGCTTTGGGAAGTATGGTCATTTTAACAACATTAATTCTTCCAATCCAAGAGCATAGGATAGTTTTCCATTTCTTTGAATCATCTTTAATTTCCTTTATTGATATTTTGTAGTTCTCAGCATATAATTCTTTCATCTCCCTTGGTGAGGTTTATTCCTAAATATTTTATTTTGGGGGGTGCAATTTTAAAACACTGCTTACATTCCTTTCTGATATTTCATCATTAGCATAAAAAAATACAACTGATTTCTGTATGTTAATTGTGTATCCGGCTACCTTTCTGAGTTTATCAGTTCTAGTAGTTTTTGTGTGGGGTCTTTAGGGTTTTCTACATATATTATCATGTCATCTGCTGATGATAACAATTTTACCTCTTCTCTACTAATTTGAATACATTTTAGATCTTTTTCTTGTCTGATTGCTGTGGCTAGGACTTCCAATACTATGTTGAAGAGAAGTGATGAAAGTAGGCATCCTTGTCTTGTTCCAGATTTTAGCAGGAAGGCTTTCAGCTTTTCACTGTTGAGTATTGTATTGGCTGTGGGTTTGTCATAAATGAATTTTATTCTGTTGAGATATGTTCCTTCTACCCACTTTCATAATGGGTTTTATCATGAATGGATGTTTAGTTTGGTCAAGTGCTTTTTTCTGTATCTATTGAGATGATCATGTGGTTTTTGTCCTTTTTTTATTTATGTAGTGTATCACATTAATTGATTTGCATATGTTGAGCCATTTTTGTGACCCTGGGATTAATTCAACTTGGTCATGGTGTATGACCTTACTTATGTGTCATTGGACTTGGTTGCTAATATTTTGTTGAGAATTTTTGCACCTATATTTATCAAAGATATTGGCCTGTAGTTTTCTTTTTGGTAGTGTCTTTGTCTAGTTTAGTATCAGAGTGATGGTGGCTTTGTAGAATATCTTTGGGAATATTCCTTCCTCTCCAATCATTTGGAAGAGTTTGAGAAGGATTGGTATAAGTTCCTCTTTGACATTTGGCAGAATTTCCCAGTGAAGCTATCAGGTCCTGGACTTTAGTTTGTAAGGAGTTTTATTTACTTATTTATTTTTAAATTTTTATTTTTACTTTATTTTACTTTACAATACTGTATTGGTTTTGCCATACATTGACATGAATCCACCACGGGTGTACATGCGATCCCAAACATGAACCCCTCTCCCACCTCCCTCCCCACAACATTCCTCTGGGTCATCCCCATGCACCAGCCCCAAGCATGCTGTATCCTGCATCGGACATAGACTGGTGATTCGATCCTTACATGATAGTATACATGTTACAGTGCCATTCTCCCAAATCATCCCACCCTCTCCCTCTCCCTCTGAGTCCAAAAGTCCGCTATACACATCTGTGTCTTTTTTGCTGTCTTGCATACAGGGTCGTCATTGCCATCTTTCTAAATTCCATATGTGTTAGTATACTGTATTGATGTTTTTCTTTCTGGCTTACTTCACTCTGTATAACCGGCTCCAGTTTCATCCATCTCAACAGAACTGATTCAAATGTATTCTTTTTAAAGGCTGAGTAATACTCCATTGTGTATATGTACCACAGCTTTCTTATCCATTCATCTGCTGATGGACATCTAGGTTGTTTCCATGTCCTGGCTATTATAAACAGTGCTGCGATGAACACTGGGGTACATGTGTCTCTTTCAATTCTGGTTTCCTCGGTGTGTATGCCAGCAGTGGGATTGCTGGGTCATATGGCAGTTCTATTTGCAATTGTTTAAGGAATCTCCACACTGTTTTCCACAGTGGTTGCACTAGTTTGCATTCCCACCAACAGTGTAGGAGGGTTCCCTTTTCTCCACACCCTCTCCAGCATTTATTGTTTGCAGATTTTTGGATCACAGCCATTCTGACTGGTGTGAAATGGTACCTCATTGCGGTTTTGATTTGCATTTCTCTGATAATGAGTGATGTTGAGCATCTTTTCATGTGTTTGTTAGCCATCCGTATGTCTTCTTTGGAGAAATGTCTGTTTAGTTCTTTGGCCCATTTTTTGATTGGGTCGTTTATTTTTCTGGAATTGAGTTGCATAAGTTGCTTGTATATTTTGAGATTAGTTGTTTGTCAGTTGCTTCATTTGCTATGATTTTCTCCCATTCAGAAGGCTGTCTTTTCACCTTGCTTATATTTTCCTTTGTTGTGCAGAAGCTTTTAATTTTAATTTGATCCCATTTGTTCATTTTTGCTTTTATTTCCAGAATTCTGGGAGGTGGATCATAGAGGATCTTGCTGTGATTTATGTCTGAGAGTGTTTTGCCTATGTTCTCCTCTAGGAGTTTTATAGTTTCTGATCTTACATTTAGATCTTTAATCCATTTTGAGTTTATTTTTGTGTGGGGTGTTAGAAAGTGATCTAGTTTCATTCTTTTACACGTGGTTGACCAGTTTTCCCAGCACCACTTGTTAAAGAGATTGTCTTTACTCCATTGTATATTCTTGCCTCCTTTGTCAAAGATAAGGTGTCCATATGTGTGTGGATATATCTCTGGGCTTTCTATTTTGTTCCGTTGATCTATATGTCTGTCTTTGTGCCAGTACCATACTGTCTTGATGATTGTGGCTTTGTAGTAGAGCCTGAAGTCAGGCAAGTTTATTTCTCCAGTTCCATTCTTCTTTCTCAAGATTGCTTTGGCAATTCAAGGTTTTTTGTATTTCCATACAAATCTTGAAATTATTTGTTCTAGTTCTGTGAAAAATATCGCTGGTAGCTTGATAGGGATTGCACTGAATTAGTAAATTGCTTTGGGTAGTATACTCATTTTCACTATATTGATTCTTCCGATCCATGAACATGGTATATTTCTCCATCTATTACTGTCCTCTTTGATTTCTTTCATCAGCGTTTTATAGTTTTCCATATATAGGTGTCAGTTTCTTTAGGGAGATATATTCCTAAGTATTTTATTCTTTTCGTTGCAATGGTGAATGGAATTGTTTCCTTAATTTCTTTTTCGACTTTCTCATTATTAGTGTATAGGAATGCAAGGGATTTCTGTGTGTTGATTTTATATCCTGCAACTTTACTATATTCATTGATTAGCTCTAGTAATTTTCTGGTGGAGTCTTTAGGGTTTTCTATGTAGAGGATCATGTCATCTGCAAACAGTGAGAGTTTTAATTCTTCTTTTCCAATTTGGATTCCTTTTATTTCTTTTTCTGCTCTGATTGCTATGGCCAAAACTTCCAGAACTATGTTGAATAGTAGTGGTGAAAGTGGGCACCCTTGTCTTAGGGTGCTTAGGGGAAATGCTTTCACTTTTTCACCATTGAGGATAATGTTTGCTGTGGGTTTGTCATATATAGCTTTTATTATGTTGAGGTATGTGCCTTCTATTCCTGCTTTCTGGAGAGTTTTCATCATAAATGGATGTTGAATTTTGTCAAAGGCCTTCTCTGCATCTATTGAGATAAACATATGGCTTTTATTTTTCAATTTGTTAATGTGGTGAATTACATTGATTGATTTGCAGATATTGAAGAATCCTTGCATCCCTGGGATAAAGCCCACTTGGTCATGGTGTATGATCTTTTTAATGTGTTGTCGGATTCTGATTGCTAGAATTTTGTTGAGGATTTTTGCATCTATGTTCATCAGTGATATTGGCCTGTAGTTTTCCTTTTTGTAGTATCTTTGTCAGGTTTTGGTATTAGGGGGATGGTGGCCTCATAGAATGAGTTTGGAAGTTTACCTTCCTCTGCAATTTTCTGGAAGCGATTGAGTAGGATAGGTGTTAGCTCTTCTCGAAATTTTTGGTAGAATTCAGCTGTGAAGCCATCTGGACCTGGGCTTTTGTTTGCTGGAAGATTTCTGATTACAGTTTCAATTTCCGTGCTTGTGATGGGTCTGTTAAGATTTTCTATTTCTTCCTGGTTCAGTTTTGGAAAATTGTACTTTTCTAAGAATTTGTCCATTTCTTCCACGTTGTCCATTTTATTGGCATATAATTGCTGATAGTAGTCTCTTACGATCCTCTGTATTTCTGTGTTGTCTATTGTGATCTCTCAATTTTCATTTCTAATTTTATTGATTTGATTTTTCTCTCTTTGCTTCTTGATGAGTCTGGCTAATGGTCTGTCAATTTTATTTATCCTTTCAAAGAACCAGCTTTTGGCTTTGTTGATTTTTGCTATAGTCTCTTTTGTTTCTTTTGCATTTATTTCTGTCCTAATTTTTAAGATTTCTTTCCTTCTACTAACTCTGGGGTTCTCCAATTCTTCCTTTTCTAGTTGCTTTAGGTGTAGAGTTAGTTTATTTATTTGACTTTTTTCTTGTTTCTTGAGGTATGCCTGTATTGCTATGAACTTTCCTCTTAGCACTGCTTTTATAGTGTCCCACAGGTTTGGGGTTGTTGTGTTTTCATTTTCATTAGTTTCTATGCATATTTTGATTTCTTGTTTGATTTCTTCTGTGATTTGTTGGTTATTCAGAAGTATGTTGTTCAACCTCCATATGTTGGAATTTTTAATAGTTTTTCTCCTGTAATTGAGATCTAATCTTAATGCATTATGGTCAGAAAAGATGCTTGGAATGATTTTGATTTTTTTTAAATTTATCAAGGTTCGATTTATGGCCCAGGATGTGATCTATCCTGGATAAGGTTCCATGAGCACTTGAGAAAAAGGTGAAATTTATTTTTTGGGGGTGAAATGTCCTATAGATATCAATTAGGTCTAACTGGTCTAATGTATCATTTAAAGTTAGCATTTCTTTGTTAATTTTCTGTTTAGTTGATCTGTCCATAGGTGTGAGTTGGGTATTAAAGTCTCCTGCTATTATTGTGTTATTGTTGATTTCCCGTTTCATACTTGTTAGCATTTGTCTTAGATATTGCAGTGCTCCTATATTGGGTGCATATATATTTATAATTGTTATATCTTCTTCTTGGACTGATCCTTTGATCATTATGTAGTGGCCTTCTTTATCTCTTTTCACAGCCTTTGTTTTAACGTCTATTTTATCTGATATGAGTATTGCTACTCCTGCTTTCTTTTGCTCCCTATTTGCATGGAATATCTTTTCCAGCCCTTCACTTTCAGTCTGTATGTGTCCCTTGTTTTGAGGTGGGTCTCTTGTAAGCAGCATATAGAGGGGTCTTGTTTTTGTATCCATTCGGCCAATTTTGTCTTTTGGTTGGGGCATTCAACCCATTTACGTTTAAGGTAATTATTGATAAGTATGATCCCGTTACCATTTACTTTATTGTTTTGGGTTCGGGTTTATACACCCTTTTGTGTTTCCTGTCTAGAGAATATCTTTTAGAATTTGTTGGAGAGCTGGTTTGGTGGTGCTGAATTCTCTCAGCCTTTGCTTGTCTGTAAAGCTTTTGATTTCTCCTTCATATTTGAATGAGATCCTTGCTGGGTACAGTAGTCTGGGCTGTAGGTTATTGTCTTTCATCACTTTAAGTATGTCTTGCCATTCCTTCCTGGCCTGAAGAGTTTCTATTGAAAGATCAGCTGTTATCCTTATGGGAATCCCCTTATGTGTTATTTGTTGTTTTTCCCTTGCTGCTTTTAATATTTGTTCTTTGTGTTTGATCTTTGTTAATTTGATTAATATATGTCTTGGGGTGTTTTGCCTTGGGTTTATCCTATTTGGAACTCTCTGTGTTTCTTGGACTTGGGTGATTATTTCCTTCCCCATTTTAGGGAAGTTTTCAACTATTATCTCCTCAAGGATTTTCTCATGGTCTTTCTTTTTGTCTTTTTCTTCTGGGACTCCTATAATTCGAATGTTGGAGCGTTTCATGTTGTCCTGGGCATCTCTGAGATTGTCCTCATTTCTCTTAATTCATTTTTCTTTTTTCCTCTCTGATTCATTTATTTCTACCATTCTATCTTCTATTTCACTAATCCTATCTTCTGCCTCCGTTATTCTACTGTTTGTTTCCTCCAGAGTGTTTCTGATCTCATTTATTGCATTATTCATTATATATTGACTCTTTTTTATTTCTTCTAGGTCCTTGTTAAACCTTTCTTGCATCTTCTCAATCCTTGTCTCTAGGCTATTTATCTGTGATTCCATTTTGATTTCAAGATTTTGGATCATTTTCACTATCAATATTCGGAATTCTTTGTCTGGTAGATTCCCTATCTCTTCCTCTTTTGTTTGGTTTGCTGGGCAACTCTCCTGTTCCTTAACCTGCTGAGTATTCCTCTGTCTCTTCATCTTGGTTATATTGCTGCGTTTGGGGTGGCCTTTTAATATTCTGGTAATTTGTGGAGTTCTCTTTATTATGGAGCTTCCTCACTGTGTGTGGGGTTGTATCAGTGGCTTGTCAAGGTTTCCTGTTTAGGGAGGCTTGTGTTGGAGTTCTGGTGGGTGGAGCTGGGTTTCTTCTCTCTGGAGTGCAGTGGAATGACCCGTAATGGGTTATGAGACATCAAAGGTTTTGGAGTAGCTTTGAGCTGCCTGTATATTGAAGCTCAGGGGTTCGTTCCTGTGTTGCTGGAGAATTTGCATGGTATGTCTTGCTCTGGAACTTGTTGGCCCTTGGGTGGAGCTTGGTTTCAGTGTAGGTATGGAGGTGTTTGATGAGCTCCTATTGCTTAATGTTCCCTGAATTCAGGAGTTCTCTGATGTTCTCAGGCTTTGGACTTAAGCCTCCTGCTTCTGGTTTTCAGTTTTATTTTTACAGTAGCCTCTAGATTTCTCCATCTATACAGCACCGATGGTAAAACATCTAGGTTAAAGATGAAAAGTTTCTCCACATTGAGGGACACCCAGAGAGGTTCACTGAGTTACATGGAGGAGAGAAGAGGGAGGGGGTAGTTAGAGGTGACTGGAATGAGATGCGGTGAGATCAAAAGAGGAGAGAGCAAGCTAGCCAGTAGTCACTTCCTTATGTGCACTCCATAGTCTGGACCACTCAGAGGTATTTACAGAGTTATACAGGGAAGATGAGAGGGAGGAAGTAGACAGAAGTGGCCAGGAGGATAAGAGAGAGGAGTGAAAAGGAGAGAGACAAATCCTGCCAGTAACCAGTTCCTTAGGTGTTCTCCACCGTCTGGAACACACAGAGATTCACAGAGTTGGATAGAGAAGAGATGGGGAGGAAAGAGACAGAGGCCACCTGGTGGAGAAAAAGGAGAGTCCAAAGGAGGAGAGAGTGGTCAAGCCAGTAATCTCCCTCTCAGGTAAACTTGGGTAGTGAAGTTTGGATTTTTAAATGCACAAAATTGACAACAAAAACCAAAATGCAAAGTTTAAAAATCTAGAGTAGAGGTTGGATTTTCAAAAATACAATATTAAAAAAAAGAAGCAGAAGGAAAAAAGAAAAAAGGAAAAAAAAAACAAAAACAAAAAGAATAATAAAAGCCACAAGAATTATTAAAAAATCCAACCACACCACATAAAGACTATATATGGTATTTGTCTTAAAAAAATAGAGTCTTTTTTTTTGAAAAGTAATAGTAGGTTATAGAAATAAAAATTAGTGGAGAAATAGAAGACTTAATAATTTTTTTTAAAAAAAGGCAAGAAAAAAAAAGAGGGGGAAAAAAAAGGAAAAGGAATGATTGTAAAAATAGTAAAGATATATCTGGCCCTTCTCTGATGTGGGCAGTGTGGGGTCACTTCCAAGGCGGTTCCCTCTGTTTAACTTCTTCTGTTTGCTGGTCTTTTAGGCTCAGTAGTTCAGTCACGCTGTGGGGAGGGGGGGATGCTGCAAACAAATAGCACTTTCGTGTGCACACAGTGTCTCAGCCCCGCTGGACCTGTCCCTTCTCGCAGCACACAAACCTCTCCGGTTCTACGATGCTCAGCCAGGAACCATCTGAGGCTGGCCCTAGGCTGCGTGCACTTCCCCGGTCTAAGCCGCTCAGGTTCGGCGCTCAGGTAGCCCTCCGAGGCTCAGATTCGGTTGGGACTGCGTTTTGTGCCCTTCCCAGGACCGAGTAGCTCAGGAGTTTGGCAAGCGCCATCGCTGCGACTAGTCACCTTTTCTGTCTCTGCTGCTCAGTTTTCTCGGTGTACCACTGGCGCCCCTTGTGAGGCAGATGGTGACTGTCCAGCACCCCCAGAAGTCTTAACAAAGAAGCCTGCTTGCAGTTTGGTAGTAGAGTCTCTCCAGGGCTGCAATTGCCCCTTTCCAGCCCTTATGGCTCTGGCTGCCTGTCCCCGGCGGGGGATGGTCTGCAGCGGCTATGTCCGTTCTGTCCTTTTTTCTGTGCGCGGTCCTGGCAGTGTCTTATGTTCGAGCTTTTCTCGGGGTAGCTATCCCACAGTCTGGTTTGCTAGCCCAAGTTAGATCCTGTAGGGAGTTTTAAAATTACAATCTTGTTTCGCTTCTACTGATCAGGCTGTTCAAATTACCTATTTCTTCTTTGTTTAGTTTTGGTGGGCTGTATGTTTCTAGGAGGTTGTCCATTTCTTTGAGGTTGCCAAATTTGTTAGCATATAATTGGTATAATTGTTCTAGGTATTCTCTTATGATTTTTTTCTGTATTTCTACAGCATCTATTATTATTACTCCTCTTTGTTTCTTATTTTGTTTAATTGGGTCTTCTCTTTCTTAATCTTGGTGAGCCTGGCCAGAGGTTTGTCAATTTTTTGACAGTTCTTGGTTTTATTGATTATTTCTATTTTAAAAAATCTCTATTTTATGTATTACCTCTCTGACCTTTTGTATTTCCTTCTTTCTGCTGAATTTAGGTTTTGTTTGTTCTTTTTTTCTAATTCCTTTAGGTACTGGGTTAGGTGGTTTATTTGAGACTCTTGTTTGTTTTAAAGACACCTGAATCAATAGGAATGTCTTTCTAAGAACTGCTTTTGCTGCATTCTGTAGATTTTGTGTGGCTGTATTTTCACTGTTATTTGTCTCAAGGTATTCTTCAGTTTCTTCTTTGAGTTCATCTTTGACCCACTGATGTTTTTTAGTCTCCATGCAATTGTTTTTCTCATTTCTTTATCTGTGTTTGATTTTCTGTGGCATGTAGTTTCATGCCATTGTGGTCAGAAAAGAGGCTTGAAATAATTTCTATACTCTTAAATTGGTCAAGGCCTGTTTTGTGCCCTAGTGTGTGGTTAATACTAGAGACTATTCCATATGCACTTGAAAAGAATCTGTATCTGGCAAGAGCTGGTACTTTGAGAAGATAAGCAAAATTGACAAACCTTTAGCTAGACTTAACAAGAAAACAAGAAAGGGTTCAAATAAATAAACATAGAAATACAAAGGATAATGAGAGACTACCAGGAATACTCATATACCAAACCTTTAGCTAGACTTAACAGGAAAACAAGAAAGGGCTCAAATAAATAAACATAGAAATACAAAGGATAATGAGAGACTACTAGGAATACTCATATACCAACCAAATTATCAACCTAGAAGAAATGGGTAAATTTGGGGAAACATACTATCCCCCAGGACTAAATCAGGAAGAAATAGAAAACCTGAACAGACTGATTAGTAGTAAAGAGGTTGAATGAATAATCACAAGCCTCCTGGAGTCTGGGGATAATGGATACATGTATATGTATGGTTGAACACCTTTGCTGTCTACCTGAAACTATCACAGCACTGTTGATTGGCTATACTCCAATATAAAATAAAAAGTTAAAAAAAAAAAAAACTGATGAGGAGGGAACACTTTCAAACTCATTTTATGAGACCAACATTACCCTGATACCAACACCAGATAAAGACACTACAAGGAAAAAAAAAAAGAATACAGGCCATAATACCTGATTTTAAAAATACAAAAATTCTCAACAGAATATTAGCAAACCGAATTGAACTGTACATTAAAAGAATCATATACCATGAAAAAAGAAATAATCACAAACCTCCCTATGAGAAAAGTCCAGGACCAGACAATTACATTGATGAATTCTACCAAACATTCAAGCACTAATAGCAATCCTTCTCAAACTCTCCCTAAAAATAGAAGGGAACACTTCCAAGCTCATTTTATGAGGCCAGCATTACTCCGATACCAAAATCAGGCAAGGATACCACAAGAAAAGGGGATTACAGGCCAATATCCCTGGTAAACATAAATGCAAAAATCCTTAGCAAAATATTCATAAACTGAATTCAACAATATATAAAAGTATCATATACCACAATCAAACGAAATTTATTCCAGAAGTACAAGGATGGTTCAACATTCAAAAATCAATCAATGTGACATACTACATTATCAAAATGCAAGATAAAAATTATATAAACATCTTAACAAATGCAAAAAAAGCATTTGATAAAATGCAACATCTATTTATGATAAAAAAAAAAAAACTTTCAACAGAGTGGGTATAGAGGGAATGTACCTCAATAAAGGCCACAAATGACAAACCCAGTAACACAATACTCAGCAGTGAAAATCTGAAAACATTTCCTTGGAAATCAGAAACAGAACAAGGATGCCCACTACTGTCACTTTTATTCAACATAGTATTGGAAGACCTAGCCAGAGCAATTAGGCAAGAAAAAGAAAAGTCATCTAAATTAGAAAGGGAGAAGCAAAACTGTCATCTTTTGCAAATGGGATGATAGTCTATAGAGAAAACCCTAATGACTCTATCATAAAACTGTTAGAATAAATACAGTAAATATGCAGGATATAAAATCAATATACCTAAATCTGTTACATTTACATACAGTTATAATGAACTAACCTCAACTAAAATCAATAACCTCAACTAAAATCAATAACCTCAACTAAAATCAATAACCTCAACTAAAATCAATAACCTCAGATATGCAGATGACACCAACCTTATGGCAGAAAGTGAAGAGGAACTAAAGAGCCTCTTGATGAAAGTGAAAGAGGAGAGTGAAAAAGGTGGCTTATAGCTCAACATTCAGAAAACGAAGATCATGGCATCTGGTCCCATCACTTCATGGGAAATAGATGGGGAAACAGTGAAAACAGTGTTAGACTTTATTTTTGGGGGCTGCAAAATCACTGCAGATGGTGATTGTAGCCATGAAATTAAAAGACATTTACTACTTGGAAGAAAAATTATGACCAACCTAGATAGCATATTGAAAAGCAGAGACATTACTTTGCTAACAAAGGTCTGTCTAGTCAAGGTTATGGTTTTTCCAGTGGCCATGCATGGATTTGAGAGTTGGACTGTGAAGAAGGCTGAGCGCTGAAGAATTGATGCTTTTGAACTGTGGTGTTGGAGAAGACTCTTGAGAGTCCCTTGGACTGCAAGGAGATCCAACCAGTCCATTCTGAAGGAGATCAGCCCTGGGATTTCTTTGGAAAGAATGATGCTAAAGCTGAAACTCCAGTACTTTGGGCACCTCATGCGAAGAGTTGACTCATTGGAAAAGACTCTGATGCTGGGAGGGATTGGGGGCAGGAGGAGAAGGGGATGACAGAGGATGAGATGGCTGGATGGCATCACTGACTCGATGGACGTGAGTCTGAGTGAACTCTGGGAGTTGGTGATAGACAGGAAGGCCT
Source organism: Ovis aries (assembly GCF_016772045.2). Taxonomy (NCBI): domain Eukaryota; kingdom Metazoa; phylum Chordata; class Mammalia; order Artiodactyla; family Bovidae; genus Ovis; species Ovis aries. The sequence continues at coordinate 25,608,011 of NC_056059.1, read as the reverse complement.
GGCATGCTGCGATTCATGGGGTTGCAAAGAGTCGGACACGACTGAGAGACTGAACTCTACTGAACTGAATAATGAACTAACAGAAAGAAAAAGAAAACAGCATCCTTTACCTGAAACCATAAAAATAGAAGAAAACATAGGCAGTAATCTCCTTGACATTGAACTTGGTGGTGATCTGTGTGTGTGTGTGTTTGACACCAAAAGCAAAAGTAATAAAATTAAAAATAAACAAGTGGGACTACATCAAACTAAAAACCCTCCACAACAAAGAGGAGACTAATAATAAAATGAAAAAACAACTTGCTGTGTGGAAGGAAATATTTGCAAATCTATCTAATAAGGCTTTACTATCCAAGTAAAGATATAAAGAACTCATACAATTCAATAGCAAAAAACCAAACAACTGGATTAAAAATGTTCAGAGAACATAAAGAAATATTTTTCCAAAGAAGACATTCAAATGCCCAACAGACATATGAAAAGGAGCTTGATATTACTAATCATCAGGCAAATGAAATCAAAACCACAGTAAGATATCACTTCACACTTGTTAGAACGACTATTATCAAAAAGACAAGAAATAAAAGAGCAGGCTTAAGATCCAGCTTTCAAAAAACTAAGATCATCACATCTAGTCCTTTCACTTTATGGCAAATAAATGGGGAAAAAAATGGAAACAGTGACAGGCTTTATTTTCTTGGGCTCCAAAATCATGGTGGACAGTGACTGCAGTCATAAAATTAAAAGACTCTTGCTCATTGGATGAAAAGCTATGACAAAGCTAGACAGTGCATTAAAAAGCAAAGACATCACTTTGCTGATAAAGTTCCATATAGTCAAAGCTATGGTTTTTCCAGTAGTCATGTACAGTATGAGAGTTGGACCATAAAGAAGGCTGAGCACCAAAGAATTGATGCTTTTGAACTATGGTACTGGAGAAGACTCTGGAGAGTCCCTTGGATAGCAAGGAGATCAAACCAGTCAATCCTAAAGGAAATCAACCCTGAAGAGTCATTGGAAGGACTGATGCTGAAGCTGAAGCTCTAATACTTTGGACACCTGATGCAAAGAGCCAACTCATTGGAAAAGACCCTGATTCTGGGAAAGACTGAGGGCAGGAGGAGAAGGGGAAAACAGAGGATGGCATCACCAACTCAATGGACATGAGTTTGAGCATGCTCTGTGAGATGGTGAAGGACAGGGAGTCTGGCATGCTGCAGTCCTAGGGACTGGAAAGAGTCAGACACAAATGAGTGACTGAACAACAACAGCAAAAACAAGTATTGGCAAGGATATGGGAAAAAGGAATGCTCGCACAGTGTTGGTGGGAATGTAGAAACTGATGCAGCCACTATGAAAATAGTATGGGGGTTCTTCAAAAATTTAAAATAGAGCTATCATATGATCCAGTAATTCTACTTCTCGGTATTTAGCTGAAGAAAACAAAAGCACTAACTGGAAAAGATACATCCACCTACATGTTCATTGCAGTACTATTTATAATAGCCAAGCATAGAAAAAAACCTAAGTGTGAATCGATAATATATACTCTACTATGTATATATAGTGGAATTTTATTCAGCTATAAAGAAACTCTAAAGAAGAATGAATACTTGCCACTTGTGACAACATGGATGGACCACAGGGACGTTAACCTAGGTGAAATAAGTCAGACAGAGAGAGGCAGATACTAAATAGTCTCCTTATTGCCTAATTCAGACTCAAATTGAAGAAAGTAGGGAAAACCACTAGACCATTCAGGTACGACCTAAATCAAATCCCTTATGATTATACAGTGCAAGTGACAAATAGATTCAAGGGATTAGATCTGATAGAGTGCCTGAGAACTATGGATGGAGGTTTGTGACATTGTATAGGAGGAAGTGATCAAGACCATCCACAAGAAAAAGAAATGCAAAAAGGAAAAATGGTTGTCTAAGGAAGCCTTACAAATAGCTGAGAAAAGAAGAGAAGCTAAAGGCAAAGGAGAAGAGGAAAGAAATACCCATTTGAATGCAGAGTTCCAAAGAAGAGCAAGAAGAGATAAGAAAGCCTTCCTCAGTGATCAATGCAAAGAAACAGAGGAAAAAAAAAAAAAGAATGGAAAGACTAGAGATCTCTTCAAGAAAATTAGAGATACCAAGGGAACATTTCATGCAAAGATGAGCACAACAAAGGACAGAAATGATATGGACCTAACAGGAGCAGAAGATATTAGGAAGAGATGGCAAGAACACACAGAAGAATTACACAAAAAAAATCATGACCCAAATACCCACGATGGTGTGATCATTCACCTAGAGCCAGACATCCTGGAATGTGAAGTCAAGAAGGCCTTAGGAAGCATCACTACGAGCAAGGCTAGCGGAGGTTATGGAATCCAGTTGAGCTATTTCAAATCCTAAGAGATGATGCTGTGAAAGTGCTGCACTCAATATACTAGCAAATTTTGAAAACTCAGCAGTGGCCTTGACCTGGAAAATGTCAGTTTTCATTTCAATCCCAAAGAAGGGCAACACCAAAGAATGTTCAAACTACCACACAATTTGTACTCATTTCACATTCTAGCAAAGTAATGTTCAAAATTCTCCAAGTCAGGCTTCAATATTCTGTGAACCTCCAGATGAACCTCATGAACTTCCAGATGTTCAAGCTGGATTTAGAAAAGGCAGAGGAACCAGAGATCAAATTGCTAACATCTGCTGGATCACTGAAAAAGCAAGAGATTTCCAGAGAAACATCTATTTCTGCTTTATTGATCACACTAAAGCCTTGGACTATGTAGATCACAACAAACCGGAAAATTCTAAAAGAGATGGGAATACCAGACCACCTTACCTGCCTCTTGAGAAATCTGTATGCAAGTCAAGAAGCATTAGTTAGAACTGGACATGGAACAACAGACTGGTTCCAAATTGGGAAAGGAGTATGTCAAGGCTGTATATTGTCACCCTGCTTATTTAACTTATATGAAGAGTACATCACACAAAATGCTGGGCTGGAGGAAGCACAGGCTGGAATCAAGATTGCCGGGAGAAATATCAATCACCTCAGATATGCAGATGACACCACCCTTATGGCAGAAAGCAAAGGGGAACTCAAGAGCCTCTTGATGAAAGTGAAAGAGGAGAGTGAAAAAGTTGGCTTAAAATTCAACATTCAAAAAACAAAGATCATGGCATCCAGTCCTATCACTTCATGGCAAATAGATGGGGAAACAATGGAAACAGTGACAGACTTTATTTTGGGGGACTCCAAAATCACTGCAGATGATGACTGCCACCATGAAATTAAAAGATGCTTGCTCCTTGGAAGAAAAGCTATAACCAATCTCAACAGCATATTAAAAAACAGAGACATTACTTTGCCTCTAAAGGTCCATCTAGTCAAAGCTATGGTTTTTCCAGTAGTCATGTATGGATGTGAGAGTTGGACAATAAAGAAAGCTGATCCCTGAAGAAGTTGATGCTTTTGAACTATGGTATTGGAGAAAACTCTGGAGAGTCCCTTGGACTGCAAGGAGATCAAACCAGTCAATCCTAAAGGATTCAGTCCTAAATATTCATTGGAAGGACTGATGCTAAAGCTGAAACTCAGTACTTTGGTCACCTGATGAGAAAAATTGACACATTGGAAAAGATCCTGATGCTGGAAAAGATTGAAGGCAGGAGGAGAAGGGGACAACATAGGATGAGATGATTGGATGGTATCACCAACTTGATGGGCATGAGTTTGAGCAAGCTCCAGGAGACAGTGAAGGACAGGGAAGTCTGGTTGTGCTGCAATCCATGAGGTCATAGAGAGTTGAACACAACTGAGCAACTGAACTGCCTGAAATAGTCTCATTTGCATATGGAAATTCAAAAAACTAAACACAAAGATATAAAGAACAGAATGTTTACCATGGGTGGAGTTGGGGGTGGGTGAAAATAGGTATAAGGATAAAAAGTACAAGCTTTCAGTTTAAAAATATCCTGATGTAATATACAGCATAGAGAATAAAGCTGATAATATTGTAATGCATTTTTGAAAGTTGCTAGGAGGATAAACCATAAAGGTACTCATCACAAGTAAAAAATCAGTAACAAAAGAAATATTCAGCCCTTAAGTTTTTTCCCAATCTCTCTCTCACCCATTCTGAAATTTGAAATTAGCTCGGAAACACTCATTATTTAAATTTAGAATGTACTAAATTTCTCTTCACTCCAAAGTTGTAGTTATAACCCTTTAAGGCAACTAGGCATCTCCCAAACACTGTAAATTATTGGTTTGTTGGTGAATGGTAGTCAAATATCATTTTTAGGTAAGAATTATCTGATGATTTCTGACTGGTTGTTCATAATAAATCTACTAAGTTATTTGCTGACATGGCAAATACTTCAAAGAGCAAGACTGGACAAGGAAACCCCTGTAATTTCTTTGTTGTGACTAATTTATTACCTTGTGAGTTATTTGGAAAAAGAAACCTCTAGTTTCTTTTGATGACTGAGATAAGATTATACAGATGATCTTCTGGACCTTGGATCCAAAGTGGATGAAATGAGCAGAACAAGGACACATGTATGACCATTAATTTAATCAAAATGGTGTTTGGCCTTGAGTGAGTATAGTGCTCTCATTCTAGTTTTATTCTTGCCACACTGAGTTTGGTTTCTCTTCCTATGCAATGCCCCGTTTCCTGAACATTGCTGGGTATTTTTTCAGATAAATGTAATTTTATTTACTTCAATAAAATTGTCAATTTAACATTTTGGGGGGACTACTTAGTAGAGGTTATTTGTTCAATAATCATTTTCTAATGGAATTAAGTAGTCAGGTGTCTAATATGTAATTATTAAATACATACCTGCTCTTACTCTACTTTAACTTCTGAGTAATTTTTGAATGCTTCTGTCAAAATGACTTTCTAATTCTAGAGTAGCTTGTGTGATTTGTAAAGTAGCAAAGGATTAATTTTATTATATTATTATATTATATAATTTAATTATATTACTTTTTATTTACTATTTTTGGAGGAGCTAAGTCACTGTATCAATGCTATTAAACCATCAATATGAAATTACTTTTCTACAAATTTTGAAAATTTTCTTCATTTTGACTAAGCTTTTTGTGGTTGGCTGAAAGTGAGTGCAAGCTTATATATATTCATAGTTAAGTTTTTAAAGGAAACCAGCAAATATGAAAATTCTTGATTCTAGAGTCAAAATTATTGCTGAAGGCCAGCAGGACACACTGACCATGTGCGCCATTACAGCATCCAGCCACTCTGTGGTTCCATTTTTCTCCTTTGATTTCAATGTCCCCTTCCCTGCCAATGTCAATGTGAATGTAGAGGAAGTCTTGGGTGCAGAAGGCACCCCTACCTCCCTCTCATACACGTCATGGAGCATTGTGCCCCTCTGTGAGAACACTGATATGCTCACTAACCCTGCTCTCCACCTGCTCTCCACAGCCTGGGAGGAAGGAACTGGATGCAGACCTCTGTGCAACCAGTAGGATTTTATGCCCACTATGTGACATGGGCCTTTAGAACCATCTCTTTGTCCTCAGTATCTCACATTATCAGCACCAATACAAAAGCACTGGAGCACCCATCAAAATGAGAACATAGTGTTCCATGATGTTAGGATATTCTGAAAACTTAGGGACATTCTGAAAGCTCCTCCAACCCTAAATATCTCCTTCAGTGTCTCTGAGAAGACAATGAAACTGTTCCCTACATTTACATGGCAGTTCATAGTTGACAAAGCCTTTTCACTAGCATCATTCCATCTGATTTTCTATGAAGCTATAATTGGTTCATAATTTCTTAAAACAAAGGATAAAATGGGCTTAGAGAGGGTGAGTAATTTACTGAAGGTCACAAACAAGTGGTAGATTACTTGCTCTAAGTCTAGAGTACTTTCTACAACATCGAAGCAAGTCACGTGTTTTCAAGATAGATAAAATTCTTTACATGAATAAGTTTTCATTACACATTTAGAGATGAAGCTCAAAATGTAAATCTTCCCTAGAGAAAGTATTAACGAGTGGGTACCATAGGCTTTCACATGTTCAAAACAATGAAATATTTCAGGGTTGCAGATTTAAGTCATGGTAGTTAATAGAAAAGTTCTCATTCAAAGATATTTTTGCAAAAACGTACATCTATATGTGTATGTACATAGAAAATCTATTGCTTTGGATGTTTGTGCCATTTCCTAGTTACCCATTTTACATGCTGTGTCCACAGCTGCTTTATTCCCATCCCTAGACTTCAAGTTGCCATATTACTTTTTAGCTACCTTATGGCTCATTTTCAGTTAACTACAGTTACAATGACAACATTCAGAAAACGAAGATCATGGCATCCGGTTCCATCACTTCATGGGAAATAGATGGGGAAACAGTGGAAACAGTGGCAGACTTTATATTTTGGGGCTCCAAAATCACTGCAGATGGTGACTGCAGCCATGAAATTAAAAGACGCAAACTCCTTGGAAGAAGTTATGAGCAACCTAGATAGCATATTCAATAGCAGAGACATTACTTTGCCGACTAAGGTCCATCTAGTCAAGGCTATGGTTTTTCCGGTAGTCATGTATGGATGTGAGAGTTGGACTGTGAAGAAGGCTGAGTGCCGAAGAATTGATGCTTTTGAACTGCGGTGTTGGAGAGGACTCTTGAGTGTCCCTTGGACTGCAAGGAGATCCAACCAGTCCATTCTGAAGGAGATCAGCCCTGGGATCTCTTTGGAAGGAATGATGCTAAAGCTGAAACTCCAGTACTTTGGCCACCTCATGCGAAGAGTTGACTCATTGGAAAAGACTGTGATGCTGGGAAGGATTGTGGGCAGGAGGAGGGGACGACAGAGGATGAGATGGCTGGATGGCATCACTGACTCGATGGACGTGAGTCTGAGTGAACTCCAGGAGTTGGTGATGGACAGGGAGGCCTGGCATGCTGCAATTCATGGGGTTGCAAAGAGTCGGACACGACTGTGAGACTGAACTGAACTGACAATGATAATAATTAAGATCTTTTAACCAATAAACTACTTTCTTGAGTAAAAATTAGACTTTTTGGAATATGATTCTAAGAATAGTTCAGTTTTCAGATTTAGTATTCAAACCTCACATTTATCACATGTGATGTGAAACTGTAGTATAAAAACACTTCCCTTCACCTTAAACATGTGTGATATTTACCTTAAAAAATTTCCTGCATTTAGAATTTCTGAACCTTCTCCATTTATAAATCAGAGTCTATTCTTTTTCAAACTATAGTTTTTACTATAGGGTTTTGCTACATTTCCTAAAGAGGAAAATACAGACCGTGGAAGTACAGGTAAAAGATTTTGAGTACAATACCCCATCACATGTATGTTGAGGGCAAGTATAATGAGGTCCTTCTCAATGACTAAGGCTAAAAGACTGAGGGTGGCCAAGACACAAAAAGTACGAGAAGTCAAAAGAAATACCATTCCTCAGTCTGAAGATGACATGATTCAACATGAGTAGAACGATTAAGGAGACTTTATTAGACTCAATTACACATACGATGGTTTATCTAGCTCTCACTTAAATCTTTAAAATTTGCTTGAAAAATGATTTCACATTGATTTTTATTTCTTTTGGAAAGCTCCCATGTGCAATTTGTTGGTAGCACCTCTGCAGAACAGAATTATTGATGATGTTTGGGTGATGTTTCAGATGATAGAGGAGGCAGAAGACTGCTGCAAGGGAAGGTGTGTGTATGGCCTCAAAATGTCAGGATGGTACGGACACTGAAACAGAAAATAAGAGATAGAAATTGTTTTAGTGTTTAGATAATATGCACTCTTCCATGTGAGAGTACAAAGAGCATTCAGTTTGTCTCTTTGAAAAGCTATCTGTTTTTCCTGCTATTCCATTCCCATCCCTAATGCTGCACTCAAGTCAAGTAAAAGGTCAGCTCATCTTTTCTTTCTGTTGTCTTTCTCCAACCTGAACCTCAGTTATAACGTTCTGAGTATGACTGTCATTTAGGCTTCATTATGTATTAGATTTTCAAAATATCATTTTTGAGAGTCTACATTCCTTATATAATAACAAACACAAAACAACAATTATAACTACATGTAATAAGTTCATGCTATCTGTCATCCTGTAGATGCTCATCATGTATTTTATCATTTAAACCTCTACTTAAACAACACTATGTGGCAGGTTCTAATATTATTTCCATTTTAGAGATAATAGATACAGAGACTTAGAGAGATTTGTACCTTACTTTCAAACATACATCTAGTGTGGGCTCCTGGGATTTAAATCCAAATAGAAAGTTGCACAAATTACAAGATGATAGATAATGTGCCTAAAAGTGTTGATAATGTAACAAAGTTAAGACCATGTTGAAATTTTAACAGAGCTTCGATAAAGAAATGCTTAAGAAGACTTAAAAGCAGGAAAAAAGTTAATTTGTGTTTGGAGAGATTTTATTCTTTGGAAGATCAGAAATGTAACATTTTACTGGAAATAATGTCCTTTCTAAAAACCATCTTCTGATGGATAAATGCTTTAGAAAAAGATGATCTATGTATCTTAAAAAATTATTAATATATAAGTATATATGTGTATATATATACATATATATGAAAAATGTATATAGATAATTTAGAAACTAAAGGACAATATAAAGAAAGTAAAAATAACCTGTAATCCCACAATTTAGAAATAATCATTGTTAATATTTTCTTGAATTTTGATTATCTTTTTTCTAAACATATGTAAGTTTTTATTGCTCTGATTGAAAACTTGGAACAGTATTGTATATATAAGGTCTGTATTCTCTACTCTATAACCTAAAATTACATCAGGAGAATTTCCCAATTTAGTGAAATCATTCCCTTTTAAATGGCTTAATTAATTTCTAGTAATGTTTGGAATTTATTTAATTGTTCCTTTAATGTTCAACTTTTAGGCTGTTTCCAATTTTTGCTGTTATAGATAATAAACATGCTTAAACATATGTACATTTGCATATCTTATAATTTCTGTAGAATAGATTCTCAGAAATGTAATTGTTGGGACATAGGATCTAAGTCTCTTTTTTTGAGGTTTCTTAAACAAAAGTCTGTCTAGTCAAGGCTGTGGTTTTTCCAGTAGTCATGTATGGATGCGAGAATTGGACTGTGAAGAAAGCTGAGCACCGAAGAACTGATGCTTTTGAACTGTGGTGTTGGAGAAGACTCTTGAGAGTCCCTTGGACTGCAAGGAGATCCAACCAGTCCATTCTAAAGGAGATCAGCCCTGGGTGTTCTTTGGAAGCAATGATGCTGAAGCTGAAACTCGAGTTCTTGGCCACCTCATGCAAAGTGTTGACTCATTGGAAAGGACTCTGATGCTGGGAGGGATTGGAGGCAGGAGGAGAAGGGGACAACAGAGGATGAGATGGCTGGATGGCATCACTGACTCTATGGACGTGAGTCTGAGTGAACTCCGGGAGTTGGTGATGGACAGGGAGGCCTGGTGTGCTGCGATTCATGGGGTCGCAGAGTCAGACACGACTGAACGACTGAACTGAACTGAACTGAACTAATACACATGACCAAACTGCTTTTTAGAAAGGATGTGATCTGGTACTGTTTGGATGTTAGTTTCTTTCCTTCTTCAATAATATTTATCAGACTAAATGTCTAGTATATGTTATGTGTATGACTGTTTAAGAAATAGTGTTTAAAACCAAAAAACCTCAAGAGAAGAAGTGTGAAGTCACAGAGAGAGCAGAGACTATGGAACAAGAAGGTGGGAGTTAGGTAAAACTGCCTATAACTAACTGTGTCTCATTTATAAATGCAAGTGATGAAATTCTTCTTTTTAGGTGTTTGTAAAAGATTAATATTAGAGGTAGAAAATGGAACTGACTTGGTTTTGTAAGTTTTGAAGAAAATGTAGATTTAAACATTTAAAATAGCATTTTGTGCCCTTCCTCTTTGCAATAATTTTTATTTGTGAAAAATCCTTTGTAAATAGAAAAAAAGAGTAAAAATAATAGTCAGCATTTTTTGAAAAAAGTAATATATGCATAGAAAATGATGCCTATATAGCTCCATTGATTTCCATAATGAGTTTCTGGGATGTCTGGAATCTAATTTAAATTTGTAGCTATTAATAGTCAACCATTTTAAGTGGCCAGGCAGGGACTGGGATAACTCCATGTTATATGACGATGTGTCTCTGACTCTTTTTCCTTGCAAAGCAGAGAATCTCTTGTGAAGATAGGGTCTGATCATTCAGATTTGCTGTGACCAACCAACATAATTTGGCTTCAGCAGAACAGGAAATGCAAAGCATTTTAGTTTCTTGCAATATGATCTTATGTGTTCTACGTGCAGAGACTGAGCTGGGAATGGAAAACCAAGGCACTCCATCCTGGTCTTTCTCTCATCCTTCTGCCTTTTTTTCTCTGTTAGTCAAACCCCATCAAAACTTAAAATCTACCTCTTTCCAGAGCGAAGCAGGTCAAATCCTTCATTTATTTTTTCAAATGGTAAAACATGGGTAATTAACTGATCCAGTGGAAACTTCTTAGCCATGAAATCAGTCACAAGTTTGGGGACAGATTCCTTACTTTTGAAGCCTGAAAAGAAAGTGTCATCAATGTTAGACTCATCCAGATATAAACAGAGGATTAGAGACAAGACTTTCTACATAAAATTTAAATGAAAGTTTATAAAATGTCCACAGACTACTGTTGCTGAGGTTAATAAGAGAGTGTGTTTCAATATCCTTTTGAAGTGATTTGACTTTTAAAAAAATCTCTCCACCCAACAAACCAGAGCCTTTAGTTATTAGTTCCCTCATAGAGAAACCATAGTTTAGATGGTTATTCTCAGAGTCAAGAAGAAAATTTAGCAGTTGTCTACATCTGGGCAGTGAGTGCAGACATAAATTGTTGCTATGGGTTTCCTGGATCCTCCTAGGTATCTCAGCGTATTATGTAGTCACCAGTATCAAAAAAATTGATGCTGAAAGATCCTAGTCAGTTTATGGGGACACCATTAAAATCTACCTTGGGACTTTTTGGGTACATTATTTCCACATCTAGTTGATTTGGAGCCTATAGATACAAAGGAATCTTAGTGTATTTTTAAACTACATTGCATTTTTTTTTTTACTATTTACAGTAACTTTATTTTATTTTATTTTATTTTTATTTTATTTTTTTACTTTATTTTACTTTACAATACTGTATTGGTTTTGCCATACATTGACATGAATCCACCACAGGTGTACATGTGTTCGCAAACATGAACCCCCCACCCACCTCCCTCCCCATAACATCACTCTGGGTCATCACCATGCACCAGCCTGGCCTTGTCACTTGCATCAGGAAAGAATTCCTGACGTTAGTAAGAATTTGGCCCTCAAGCCTCACAACGTACCACCAAAAACAGCTCCTTTCCAGGTACGTCCAGTCAACAACAACATGGGGTTCATAGAGATATTTTGGGCATTAGGAGGTACTCCTACAATGACGCTTACGCCATATGCTTCTTGACAGCAGAGCAAGGCAGACATCTGGAATAAAATTAATATGTAGCATCATTAAAGTGGATTCTCTGGTAGTCCCCATTTGTGATACACAATATCATGTGCTATGGATCTAGTTAAATTGTGAATGTGTGGCTGGAAGAGATTGGCTTTTTCTTCACTTCCCATTATTTCCTAAAGCCACTACACGTGGCTTTAGAAGATGCCCAGAAAATATTTTTGAATGAAACAGCAGATGAATGAAATTGTATGTTTTATACACTTAACTCTTTTTTAGAAAAATAATAAAGATGCAAATATCATTAAATATATATATATATATCATGCAAATATATATAATCTGATTCTTCAAATAAAGGTAATGTTTATCATCATGTGATGCCAGAGCAATCTGAAATGGTTAACTCATGTAATTATTAAGTAGATATCTTGCACTCAGTACTTTGAACTAGGTATTTTGATGGTGAACCAGATACATGGTCAGTTACATCATCAATATTTCTCTCTTCTCCTCTTGATGGTCTCCCTTTCTAATGGATCCATATTTCTACTGCCCATTTCTAATGGGCACTTTTTTCCTAATTTATGTACATTTACCCTAAAGACCATCCCCAAGAAAAAGAAATGCAAAAAGGCAAAATGGCTGTCTGAGGAGGCCTTACAAATAGCTATGAAAAGAAGAAAAATGAAAAGCAAGGGAGAAAAGGAGAGATATAAGCATCTGATCAGTGCAAAGAAATAGAGGAAAACAATAGAATGGGAAAGACTAGAGATCTCTTCAAGAAAATCAGAGATACCAAAGGAATATTTCATGCAAAAACGGGCTCAATAAAGAACAGAAATTGTATGGACCTAACAGAAGCAGAAGATATTAAGAAGAGGTGGCAAGAATACACAGAACTGTACAAAAAAAATCTTCATGACCCAGATATCACGATGGTGTGATCACTCACCTAGAGCCAGACACCCTGGAATGCGAAGTGAAGTGGGACTTAGGAAGCATCACTCTGAACAAAGCTAGTAGAGGTGATAGAATTCCAGTTGAGCTATTTCAAATCCTAAAAGATGATGCTGTGAAAATGCTGCACTCAATATGCCAGCAAATTTGGAAAACTCAGCAGTGGCCACAGCACTGGAAAAGGTCAGTTTTCATTCCAATCCCAAAGAAAGGCAATGCCAAAGAATGCTCAAACTACTGCACAATTGTACTCATCTCACACACTAGTAAAGTAATGCTCAAAATCCTCCAAGCCAGGCTTCAGCAATACATGAACCATGAACTTCCAAATGTTCAAGCTGGTTTTAGAAAAGGCATAGGAACCAGAGATCAAACTGCCAACACCCACTGGATCATGGAAAAAGCAAGCGAGTTCCAGAAAAACATCTATTTCTGCTTTATTGACTATGCCAAAGCCTTTGACAGTGTGGATCACAACAAACTGTGGAAAATTCTTCAAGAGATGGGAATACCAGACCACCTGACCTTCCTCTGAGAAACTTGTATGCAGGTCAGGAAGCAACAGTTAGAACTGGATATGGAACAACAGACTGGTTCCAAATAGGAAAAGGAGTACGTCAAGGCTGTATATTGTCACCCTGCTTATTTAACTTCTATGCAGAGTACATCATGAGAAACACTGGGCTGGATGAAGCACACGCTGGAATCAAGATTGTCGGGAGAAATATCAATAACCTCAGATATGCAGATGACACCACCCTATGGCAGAAAGTGAAGAAGAGCTAAAGAGCTTCTTGATGGAAGTGAAAGAGGAGAGTGAAAAAGTTGGCTTAAAACTCAACATTCAGAAAATGAAGATCATGGCATCTGGTCCCATCACTTCATGGCAAATAGATGGGGAAACAGTGGAAAGAGTGTCAGTCTTTATTTTGGGGGGCTCCCAAATCACTGCAGATGGTGACTGCAGCCATGAAATTAAAAGACGCAAACTCCTTGGAAGGAAAGTTATGACCAACCTAGACAGCATATTCAAAAGCAGAAACATTACTTTGCCAACAAAGGTCCGTCTAGTCAAGGTTATGGTTTTTCCTGTGGTCATGTATGGATGCGAGAGCTGGACTGTGAAGAAAGCCAAGGGCCGAAGAATTGATGCTTTTGAACTGCGGTGTTGGAGAAGACTCTTGAGAGTCCTTTGGACTGCAAGGAGATCCAACCAGTCCATTCTAAAGGAGATCAGCCCTGGGATTTCTTTGGAAAGAATGATGCTAAAGCTGAAACTCCAGTATTTTGGGCACCTCATGCGAAGAGTTGACTCACTGGAAAAGACTCTGATGCTGGGAAGGATTGTGGGCAGGAGGAGAAGGGGACAGCAGAGGATGAGATGGCTGGATGGCATCACTGACTCGATGGACGTGAGTCTGAGTGAACTCCAGGAGTTGGTGATGGACAGGGAGGCCTGGCGTACTGTGATACATGGGGTCGCAAAGAGTCAGGCACAACTGAGCAACTGAACTGAACCATGCTGTACATGGATGTCTCCAGAACTTGCTCATAACTGAGACTTTGTACTCTCTGACATCTACCCATTATTCCTCCCCTACTTCCTCCAGCTCCTGGCAACCACTGTTCTACTCAGTGGTTCTAAGAATTTGATTTTTTTTAGACTGCACATATAGGAAAGATCATACAATACTGTCTTTCTGTGTCTGGCTTATTTCACTTTGCATAATGTCCTCCAGATTTTTCCAAGTTTTTGCAAATGTCAATACTTCTTTTCTATGGCCAAATAATATTCATTCATATATATACATATATACATATATACAATTCACATATACATACACTCACAAACACACACATGCCTCACAATTTCTTTATCTACTCATCCATATGGACATTTAGGTTGTTTCCATATCTTGGCTATTATGAATAATGCTGCAATGAACATGGGGATGCACATGTCTAAGATAGTGAGTTTATTTTCTTTGTATATATTCCCAGAAGTGGGATTGCTGGATCATATGATAAAACATCTATCTTAAATCTTTTGAGGAGCAATTGTACCGCTTTTCATAGTGGCTATTTTACATTCCCACTAACAGTGCACAAAATTCCCTTTCTTCCACACACTCTTCAACACTTGCTATTGCTTTTTTTTTATATATAATATTCATTCGAACAAGGATGAGGTAATAATCCCTTTGAGATTTTGATTTGTTTTCCCTTCTAATTAATGATGTTCAGTTCAGTTCAGTTGTTCAGTCATTTCTGACTCTTTGCGACCCCATGGACTGCAGCATGCCAGGCTTCCCTGTCCATCACCAACTCCCTGAGCCTACTCAAACTCATGTCCATTGTGTCGGTGATGCCATCCAACCATCTCATCCTCTGAAATTCCCTTCTCGTCCTGCCTTCAATGTCTCCCAGCATCAGGGTCTTTTCTAATGAGTAGGTTCTTCACATCTGGTAGCCAAAGAATTGGAGTTTCAGCTTTAGCATCAGTCCTTCCAATGAATATTCAGGACTGATTTCCTGTAGGATGGACTGGTTGGATCTCCTTGCAGTCCAAGAGACTCTCAAGAGTCTTCTCCAACATCACAGTTCAAAAGCATCAATTCTTCAATGCTGACCTTTCTTTATAGTCCCACTCTCACATCCATACATGACTACTGGAAAAACCATAGCTTTGACTAGATGGAGTTTTGTTGGCAAAGTAATGTCTCTGCTTTTTAATAAGCTGTCTAGGTTGGTCATAGCATTTCTTCCAAGGAGCAAGCTGTTGGCCAAAACAGCAATATAGCTGTTGGTCAAAATGGGCATGTTTTAAATGTGCTTTGACCTTCTGTGAGCTTTTATTTATTTATTTTTTACTCTGAAACTTAAAAAGAAAGACTTTTCCCTCCAGTCAGGTTTTTAGACATGTGTGTAGTATGAAAGTTGTTTAGGAAAACACCCCCCAACCCCAGAAATATATAGTAATTGATCCTTTGATTTTGGAGTATGACACTTGGAAAATCAGAGAACCTCAGGACATGTGGCTATCAGATACTTAAAATAATCCAATTCCACAAGAGAAAATGAAGGAAAAACCATATTAAAAATGGCATAAGGAGCAAGCGACAGCCTTGGAACATCAGTCATCTATGGAATAAATTGTTCCTGGTGAAGGCTGCAAAGAGCTTTACTCTTAAGGTGCTGCTTCCTATTACCAACACTGCTGGGACTTACAGGAGAACCTCAAGAGGGTGATTGTCTGTGTTGGTCTCTGGGGGTGTTTTCATTAGGATTCTAGAGAATTCTGGTTAGGGGAAATATAGCTAGAGATGTGTTCTCTGTTGCAATTGATGATATCTGTAATTATTTGAAAGTAGTATCATGTATGGGGTTTCCCTGATGGTCACACGGTAAAGAAAGCCTGCAATGCAGGAGACCTGGGTTCAATCCTTGGGTTGGGAAGATCCCCTGGAGAAGGGAAATATCATGTATATTTTAAAGGTGATGCAAGTTTTATACAATTGGAAATGGTACTTCCTTTTGACAACACCAGATAACATCTATTAAGAGCTTACCACTGACAGGTGGCACCTGCTAAATATGTTACATATGTCATCTCATTTAATCCACAAACAACACTATAATATACATATCACTTAAAATTTTGGTGGGAAACCTGTTGACCTTTTAAATTATTCAGTTCACCACACAGATTTGGATGCTTTTCATGTACCAGGCACTGTGCTGTCTGTTGTGGTAAAATGGGGCATATTTTCTGTTAATAAAATGATAGGGAGCCTAAAGTTGCTCTTTGTTTGTTTGTTTGTTTGTTTTTGGTTAAAGTATGGTCTTTGGAAAAAATAGAATTCATTAAAACATACAAATATTGTTAAATCATGTTTTTGTTAAGAATGTGTTGAAAAATCAAACTTACCAACTTGAGAACAGAATTTATATTCTTTATACTTACTTGAGTTTGAATTTTTGAAACTAAAAATTAAATTTATGATGGCTCAGTAAAAACCCCCTTCCCTCTCTAAAAAGGACACGATACTCATGACATGTTTTTTTTGCATTTTTTTTTGACTGGTGGAATGAGATTCCTCATCATAATAAATTAAGCAACCCAGGTAACAAATAGGAGATGGAAAATCATCATAGTTTTTAAAATATGCTTTATATATAATGTTTATACTCCACCACATTAAAGAAGACTCTAGAATGCAGAAGTTGATGTCTTGAGACTTCAAAGTACATACCATAGTGTCAAGCCGACCGATGACTTCAAATGAAAAATCCACACCTCCACCACTCACTTCTCTCAGCACCTCCTCGATGGGTTTCTCGTAGTCCTGAGGGTTGATGCATTCAGTGGCACCCACCTGTTTGGCCCTTGCAAATTTGTCTTTGTTGATGTCCACTGCAATTATCCTGGCTGCTCCAGCTGCTTTGCAGCCCATGATAACAGACAGGCCAACTCCTCCAAGGCCAAACACGGCACAGGTGGAGCCCTGGGTGACCTGTGTTTTCAGAAAAGGTGAAAATGGATTAAGTAATGATTGTTAAGGGCTTTCCAGGTGCCTCAGTGGTAAAGAATCCGCCTGCCAATGCAGGAGACATGAGCGCGATCCCTGGGTCAGGAAGATCCCCTGGAGAAGGAAATGGCAACCCACTCTAGTATTCTTGCCTGGGAAATCCCATGGACAGAGGAGCCTGCTGCACTACAGTCCATGGGCTAACAAAGAGTCGGACATGACTTAGCAACTAAACAACAATAAACAAAACAATTGTTAGAAAGAGCCTAAATTGTATAAAGTGCCATGCTTTATTTCTTGTCAGAAGTTACTCAAATTATGTCAACCTTTTGTCAAACCTCTTTTGACTTTAGCTGCCTCACACTTGAAATGACAGGTTTGAATTAGATTAGTGTTTCTCTAATTTTCCTGGACATTAGAAAATCCCATGGATGGAGGAGCCTGATTAGGCTGCAGTCCATGGGGTCCCTAAGAGTAGGATACGACTGAGCGACTTCACTTTCACTTTTCACTTTCACGCATTGGAGAAGGAAATGGCAACCCACTCCAGTGTTCTTGCCTGGAGAATCCCAGGGACAGCAGAGGCTGGTGGGCTGCCGTCTATGGGGTCGCACAGAGTCGGACATGACTGAAGTGACTTAGCTTAGCTTAGACTCACCTAGGGAGCTTTAAAAAAATCTCAATACCCAGGTCACAGCCCATAAGCAATTAAATCAGACTCTGTGCCGGCAAGTGGAAAAAGATATGCAATCCACTCCAGTATTCTTGCCTGGAAATTCCCATGGACAGAGGAGCCTGGTAAGCTTCAGTCCATAGGGTCACAGAGGGTAGGACATGACTTAGCGACTAAACAACGACAACAACTCTGCAGGCAAGACCATGTCTCCAAGCGACTCCAGTGGGAAACCCAGGCTGGGAGCCAGTGGACTGGATGACCATTGAGCTCTAGATGCTAGCAACTCCCCTCTTGAAAATCTAGTGGCTCATATCTATTGATAGCCAGCTTCAGTCCATCACACATACATAAACACAATTCTAGGGAAATTAAATAATAAATGGAAGAGAGGAGACTGCAAAAATAATCCAGCTGAACCCTCAATAATTAACACCTTGGTTCAATAACTTTCAGTAGTCATGACGTATAATGAGAGCAGAAATAAGCTGTGAAGCATAGAAGAGTTATCCCCAGCTTAAGCAAACTTAACAACAGGGGAAATTTAACAGGTAATTTTAAGATAATACAGCTTGAGACCAACATGTTCTTAATGGGTCTTTATCCCTGCTTTAAAAAATACACAAGTGAAAAATAATGCAATGAAAAGCTGGTTTATATTTTAATAATGGATGAAATTCATTATCACAGGTACCCTTCGATTCCACTCTGTGTGCAGGTGGATTAGACAATCTGTTCAGATGATGTAGTTGCACAAGGACTTAGTGCTAAGGTCACAGAAATTTGGAAAACACATGCTCACAATAGTTTAACTTACCTAAGGGACTGTTTGATAAACCTAGTCTGTTATAGTTAGACTTCACTGTGGGTAAAATGTTCCTCCTGTCCCAAGAAAACTTTCTGTGGGGGTACGACACCACTTTTTTTACCTTAGAAAAATAGGAGGCTTGTGATTGTGATTTAAAAGTGTTGGTAAATATATACTATGGTTTGTGATTCAGTAGGAGTTTTGAGGAGGCTACTTGCAGTTGTCATGTTAACTACCTGTAAGATTTGGGGCAAATGGCTTTATCTCTCTGGGTGTCAGTTCATAAAACAAAAGGATACTACTAGATTTACAACCTTTTAGGAAAAGGAGACTTTAAATAATTTCTTCTTAAAACCTACCACTTTGAAGTCTGTATGTGTTTGTGGCTGGGGAGGAAGTAGAGCAGTGGAATAAATGCTTCATGCATCATTGAAGCTTTATTGCTTTCCTCATAGAGATACACAGAGTGGGCATGTTTGTGACCCTCAGTTTGGAGGTATATCAGGCCAGGCTCTGGAATCTCCTGTTGATCCTAATTCTGGGAGTAGAGGATCCATGAACTAAATGCTCCTCATAGTCAGCCCCTTCATTTTGTTTACTTTTGCTTCCTCAAAACTTAGCAGAACCTACTGTGCATGGCTCATGTAGGCAGTAAATGAAGGACAAAATGAACTCCTAGGTCTAAAATTTAGTAATACCACAAAGAACACATACAGAAGAATAATTATGGGAAACACCTTTACTTTTTCTTAATTATCAAGAGCTTTTCATTTGTGATAACAGATAAATTTTCTAGGACATGCCCTCAATTCCTTCTGAGGGTATCTTCTACTTTTAATCAATATCCTCAATTCCATGGAGCATAGCAAGGCTATTATGGTAGAAGAGGGGAAAGCTTCCAATAAATCTGTGAAGAATGATCTCAGATTCCTGTGAGAAGTTGCTTTGCTTTTAGCTCCTGACAGTCTGAGTGTAGCTGGTTTTCATTGTTATTCCTACCTTGGCAACTTTGACCGCAGACCCATAACCAGTAGAAAATCCACAGCCAATGAGACAGACTTTCTCCAGTGGTGAGTCTGCATGGATCTTGGCCACTGACATCTCGTCCACCACTGTGTACTGGGTGAAGGTGCTGGTGCCAAGGAAGTGGCAGATGGGCTTCCCTCTGCAGGTGAATCTGCAGGTACCATCATTGAGGGTCCCCTGAGGCTCATTCAGGCTGGTCAGTGCAACACACAAACACAAGAGGGTATAAGACAGGTGCATAACTAACATGCAGATTCCTTCACTGCTAAGGAGAGTAACAGATACTCACTCGTGTTTCAGGCAAAGGTTGGCTTCCGGGTGTTTACAAACATTGCACTTTCCACACTGGGGAACAAAGAGTGGGATGACTTTATCACCTGGGGATGAGGATAAAACAGATTCTTCTTACCAAGAATTAAAGAATACGCTTATGTATTAGAGGCACTTGACTTTGAGAAGTCTCCTGTCAGCTTGATTTCTTGGTCATCGCCTGTCAGTATTGTCATTGGTTTGGGTTTATATATGCTGAAGATGCCCAAAGAAATTGCAAATGTGGAAAACATGATTTTTAAAAGCAGTTCCTCTGTGTTGATATTTCTCTTTTATTGTGTGCCCTTTCTCTTAGGGATTTTATAGATATGATTTCATTTAATATTTAGTAGTTAAACCTTGGCACCCCACTCCAGTACTCTTGCCTGGAAAATCCCATGGACGGAGGAGCCTAGTAGGCTGCAGTCCATGGGGTCACTAGGAGTCGGACACGACAGTGACTTCCCTTTCACTTTTCACTTTCATGCATTGGAGAAGGAAATGGCAACCCACTCCAGTGTTCTTGCCTGGAGAATCCCAGGGACGGGGGAACCTGGTGGGCTGCCGTCTCTGGGGTCGCACGACTGAAGCGACTTAGCAGCAGCAGCAGCAGCAGTTAAACCTTAAATATTCTTACTACTAATATAAGTATAAATATATATTTAAGTTGTGAGCAGTCTGCCATAGTTCCACTAGATAATCTGGTAATAGTTTATAGCAATAGTACAGTAACCCTAATAGTAATAATAATACAATAAAAATAAGAACCTCAACACCCATTTCCTGGCTTTTCAAAGTGATTATGCTTATCTCTATTATGAAATGAATCCTTCTTTTAAAAAATTAATTCTTTTTTAAGGAAAACAAACAAAAACAGGACAAGTAAGAATTTAAGACATTCTTCTGAAAACCTCAGCCCTCAGTAATGAGTTTTACACTTTCTTTTAGGATAGGAACTGACTTTCAAATGTTTGTAGCTGATGATTTATAGATAATTTATTTTTACTGGTGGAGGGAGCAGGGGTGAAAAGTAGGGGTGTCATTTGTTATTAATAGATTTCTAACTAAAGGAAATACTAAGAGCTGAAACTCAAACCAGACAACTTATTTTATTGTTTTCAATTTACAGGTCAATTAAGCATTTTGTAAGTAGGGAGGTCAAATCTACTAGCTAAAGTGATTTTTTAGAATTAAAAATAATTTTTATTTTTAATCATCCATACTGCTTATCCAAAAGACTCAGAAAAATAACATTTAAGAGACTATATGCAATGATGGCATGGAAATTTTCTTTTTATTCACTGTTTACCTCTAAAAATATTTGTCTGTATTAATATATAATAATAGGATACAGTAAACGTTCAATAAAAATAGTTCTTGGTAACCAGTCACGTTTAATCATGGTTTAAGGAAAAGTGGCCATATATTCAAAGGGGAAACCTGTAAATGGGCTCCACTTCCCACCTGAGAAGAGATTACGTGGATTCAGTCCAGAGCTCACAATCCCCACTGTGTGAAGTCAGCACTGAATAGGTTCAAAACACTGATTATGTTTGTCTCCACTATGTCTAGACATGTTTTTTCTGTCTTATCAGTAGTTTTCTTTGGACCTGGTAGAAGACAGTGCTTGGCAAACACTAACATGGGAAATAACTGATTATGAACTCTACCCTGGCAGACACTGGGTCTCTTTCAAGCCTCATGTATTCCCAGGATCTAACATGGTGCCTGCCATCTAGTAGGTCCTCAAGAAATACTTGCTGATGTAAAGAACACAGTAGTGCATGGATGCATACATGCCTGAGTCAGGCAGGAAGGGGGAAAAGAAAGAGCGCTCTGTCCCAGCTCAGCCTTAAACACGTTCTTTCATCTCTCATTACTTCAGTGTCATTATCCAGGCTACATCATCTTGGGGCCCTGAACCAAGGCACATTTCCTAAGTGTGAATTCTGTACCTGGTCTTACTGTAGTCACCCCTTCTCCAACGCTCTCCACAATGCCGGCTGCCTCATGGCCTAATATCACAGGAAGACGTATGACCAGAGATCCATTAACCACATGGTCATCTGAGCGACAGATTCCTGTGGCCACCATCTATACGGTAAAGGGGGCTTGATTAGATTCAGATAAGACTATGACCCTCAGATGGACTTAACATATTCATTTTCCTGAAATTGCATTGAAGAATTTTAAAGTGTTTTGCTAATAATTTCTACTCTTCCAAATACAGTTTCAAATTTACTTGAAGTTATTCAGCCTGATAACGCTCTACTTTCCTTTTATGCATTAAACAATTTAGAGTAATCTGTGAAATAATTGTTTCTGAACTATTGAAGTCATATAATATGCAGTCTTTTTGACAGAAATAGAAAATGCAGATAAAGTTACTCAAGTGCCACCACATAATGCTAATTGATTTTAAATGATATATATTCCTTTGCACTTTTGTTGTTGATGTTATTTAGTTGCTAAGTCATATCTGACTCTTGGTGATTCCATGGACTGTAGTCCACCAGGCTCCTCTGTCTATGGGATTTCCCAGGCAAGAATACTGGAGTGGGTTGCCATTTTCTTCTCCAGGAGATATTCCCAATGCAAGGATCGAACCCATGTTTCCTGTGTTGGCAGGCAGGTTCTTTACTGCTGAGCCACCACATAAATTCTTCTTCGTTTCATTAGGATTATACTGTACAAACTCTTTGGTCTTTTTTTAAAATTTTTAACAATTTTGATTTACAGCTTCCTTTGATAACAAATGTAATTCCACTATCTGGATGAGTATATTATAAGTGCTTTGGTTACTTTCATTGTTACATTCTGAAAAATTTAAACCTAAGATTAAATAGAAATGGAAAAAAATTTTTACCTTAATACGAACTTCGTGGGCCTTAGGGGGTGCAACCTCCACCTCCTCAATGGAAAATGGTTTCTTGAGCTCCCACAGCACAGCTGCTTTGCATTTTATTACCTGAAAATTGAGCAGAAAGATGACACCATTTTCCCCCCAGCTTTGAATTAAGGGATTGTGCCTTTGATCTTTTTACATGTACCATCTAGGCCCATGTCTGAAACTTAATATTGTTCCACGAACATGAACAACCTCTGATTTGCAAAAAGAATAATAGTGACTTTTTTATAAAAATGTGTAAGGCAATAACACAAGGAAAGAGAAACAGAATTAACTATAGGAAGACATTGAGATAAAAGTGGAATATATTCTTCTATGAAGAAAGATCATCATTGTTTTTCCCTTTAAAGGTTCTATTTCCTAATGTGGTTCTGAAATTGGTTGTTTATCCAAAGCTGTTGTCTTGTCCATGAAGTTCTAAATCACTATCATATTACCACCAGATTCAGTGTCTGTTTACATGAAACTCATTTCCCTCTTGCTCAATTCTCCACTTAAGCCAAAATGATTTGACTTTAGAATTCCTAAGCCTCCCAGCCTAGAATTTCTTTCTCTATTTGCCTGCTCCTTTGATTTCTCTCTCTATTTCTTCTATGGGCTACTTGTTTGCATCACTCATGTGAAAGTCAGATTTGGCAGCTCTGTTTTGTTATATAATTTATGAATAGAGATTTCTTTCAGATTGGATTTGAGCCTAAAATTGTAGAGATTAAAACTACACACACACACACACACACACACACACACACACACTTAAAAATGGGAGAGCAGTGTCTGACTTTCTAGCTAGCATAGCTTACCTACAGATGTTCTTACAAATAAAAGCTAAGCATATATGTTTAGTGCTTGGGAATGTAACATAAGGGTTGTCTTCACTTTTACAAAGCTTGTGTAATTGAGAGTTTTTTCTAAAGAGAATTAACAACATACTACACACATGATAAAAATTAAATTGAAATTTATCTGATAATTTATTTTTACTATGTATACACCAAATCGGAGAAGGCAATAGCATCCCACTCCAGTACTCTTGCCTGGAAACTCCCAGGGACGGCGGAGCCTGGTGGGCTGCCATCTATGGGGTCGCACAGAGTCAGACATGACTGAAGCGACGCAGCAGCAGCAGCAGCAGCATACACCAAATCCTTCCACTTTGCAAAGTGTTCATCATGGCCAAAGCCACAGTAAATATAAGAGTACTTGGATATAATACACTAATGGTAGAGAGGTATTGAATATTGGGGTTCCAATGATGTAACAGGCACAAGTGGCTGTGTTGGGTGAAATACGAGTTTGACTTTTAAACTTCACAGGGTAGTATTACTGAATCATTAGTTTTATTTTTCAGATGAAAAGCTTGAGGCTCGACTGACTCAATAACTGATGAGTACTTTTCCCAAAGTCACAAACCTGGGTGTCCGAAGATTGACCACCATTTTATCTTCCACTACTTGATGATAGTAAAAGATTAACAAAAAATTAGCAGTTAGATAACAGTAATAGCAGTGATTAATATTTAGCGAGTAATTTCTATGTACCAGGCACTATTTTAAATGCTTTCCAGTATTAGTTTATTAAATTCTCACAACCACCTTATGAAAGTAGGTATTATTACTATTATCATTTAGCATTTGAAGAAAATATAATGCCAGAAGGTTAAACATAAGTGAAGTGTTATTATATAGCTAAAAGTTATTGATGTTGTACCTGAGGAGGGGGGATTAATTGCCTGTAATTTATAGATTTAATTAATGCATTTGGCCTACCCTTTTGATCTCTGAACTCTGAGTTTTAAAAAATTAAAATTTTCTTTTGCTTAACTATTCTTCATTTGAAATATAATATGCTACTGTAAATGCCAATCAGTAATGCATGAAAATAAAGTTAAAATAAGAAAACTCCCAACTGATCATCTGTATGATTTCCAACCAGTCTTATTGATATAGGCCTGTTATATATATAGGCCTGATAAAAGCCACACTATATAGGCCTGCCATTATAGCAAGATATTATATCGCACAGTTCACTCCTAACACAGCAAAACCTACTAGAAACAATTGCACAGGCTTTTGCCATTAAGCAGTTAAACAACATGAATTGATCGCATTGAACAACCATGTGTATCTCTCTGTACCTGTAAGCACATTGAACAAATAAACATGAGTCTGTGGAAGGCTTAGAAACAAATAAATCTGTTCTCAGTGTAAATAGTGGTTCAAACTGTATCAGCATTAGTAATAGTAGTAGTAGTAGTAAAATCACATTGGCTTTTGCATGAAGATAACATTTCTATGCGAATTCCCTAAACTGTGCCATAATAGGACCCTTTAAAATCAGAATTTGCATGTTGATTCTGGTTTGCTTTATCTTTAAAATTTTTTTGTTTTTTGATTGGAGTATAATTGCTTTACAATGTTGTATTAGTTTCTGCTGTACAACAGTGTGAATCAGCTATACATATACATATATCCTATCCCTCCAGAATCTCCCTCTTACTACGTGCCCCCCATCCCACCCCTTTAGGTCATCACAGAGCACTGAGCTCGGCTCCCCGCGCTTTACGCGCTTTACGGCAGCTGCCCGCCAGCCGCCGCCAGCCAGCTGCCTGTCTCACGCATGGCGGTGTGTCTGCGGCAGTGCTCCTCTCCCAAGTCATCCCACCCTCTCCCTCCCCTGCTGTGTCCACAAGTCCATCTCAACGTCTGCATCTCAATCGGTTTGCTTAGCCTTGATGATTCTAATGCTTTGAGAGCAATAAAAGTTTTGTCACGTTTAGCTTTCCTGTATTCATAAAAAGAATGATTATGATTAAAGAGAATAACATTTATATTATAAATAATAATATTATTTAAGTTATATGATAAAGAATAACACATTTATATTATGATATCTTAATACAGACATAACTTCTTGATAAAAACATTTCATTTCTAACTTTAGACTTGAAAATTACTCATGATTGGCTATAACTATTTCACATTTACTTAATATAGGAAATATAGACTTTAATAGGTATAGATGCTCTACATACTTCTCAAAGACATTTAGGTATTGCCCTTCTCAACTGTAGTTTAATATACTTCATATATTGAAGCATAGATCCTAAGTTGTATTTCATTATAAATTATTTCTAATTTATATATGGATTTTGTTATTCATTAAATAGTGTATCTCTGTGTATTACGTGGTTGCTTCCCAGGTGACTCAGTGGTAAAGGATCTGCCCACCAATGCAGGAGATGCAGGAGACATGGGTTCAGTTTCTGGGTCGGGAAGATCCCCTGGAGAAGGAAATGGCAAACCAGTATTCTTGCCTGGGAATTTCCATAGACAGAGGAGCCTGGCAAGCTATAGTCCTTGGGGTTGAAAAGAGTCAGACACAACTGAGCGGCTAACACACAGGTTGCTGGCCTCCTGAATGAAGGAAATTTTCCTTTCCAGCCAATGCTTGTCTCTCGAGCAGTCAAACATGAGTATTACATTGATTGGAATAATTCTAGAAAAAAAAAAATTGCCTTACTTTTCCTGCTGTGCTCATGTTTCTTCTTTTCTCTGCTGGCAGGAGATGTGAATTACAGACTTAAAGACTCTTTCCTGTTCAAGTACATACAAGAGATAGCTTGCACAGATTTTTTATATGCTTGAATAGCACCCTGTTCCCCACATGTGATCTGGTATCTTTAAGCCCTGCCCATCAGCTTATTCTTAGACCCAGTCAAATCAACAATAACAGGGCACCGAACCAGCACTCAAACATTAACTTTGTTTGCAATATGCTAATTTCAAATAACGTCTTGACTTCATTAGTTAAATATTTTCTTATATGTAACTTTTTTTTTCTGGATTACATGTTTCTCCTCTCTCATTTCCACATAGGATGTTCAGAGTTCTGTTTTCCCTTTGTGTAAACTGAGCTCCAATTTCAAATCTACATAACACAGTTAGCAAGAAGGAAGGGTAAGAAAGCAGCACAAAAGGCATAGGACAGAGAGAGCTACAAGCTCGAGCAATGTGTTTGTTCCAGCACACTCCCGCTCTTCACAACAGAGAAATCAGACACCAGTCAGTGACAGCAAAAGTGGCGTTTCTGCCTCATACAGTATCAATCAAAACTGACTGGGACCCTCCCTGTTCCAGATATTCAAGTGGGTACTGTGGGGTGACAGTGATGGATAAGATGTGACCTCTACCTGTGCCAAGAGGCAGTATGAGGCCATGGTTATAGCATGACCTTGGAGTTGAGCTGACCCTGCCCTTACGAGCTGTGTGAATTGGACTTGTTATTTAACTGTCCTTGGCCTTAGTTTCCTTATCTATAAAATGAAGATGAACAGTCGTGTCACCTGGAAAGGTTGTTTGATGAACAAATGAGTTAATCTTCTTAAAGCACTTAAGGACCCTGACAAATAGAACGGCCTTTAATAAATATTAGCTACAATGTTCATCCATAAAAGTAAACTCATAATCTATGGGGGGAAAAGACATAGCAAACCAAGTCAGACGATCTGTAATGTTCTATATCAGACAGCGAGCATCCTGTCTGAAGAACTCAGAGGAGGCTTTGTAGACCTTTCAGTTAGAAACTAAATAATGATCATTTTGGCAATTATTCAAGAAAACTCACTGTGAATTTCCATTGTTATTTGTTCAGTGCAGTGAGTATGAGAAAGAGAATATGAGCTTGATTTTTAATAAATCTCAAGTCTTTTACCAACACTTGGAGGATATGGTACATTCAACTACTTAATTAGATTTAGTCTGTCAACATATGTTAACAAAAAGGGTATATTTCTCTAGAATTGTCAAGGGAACAACACTATTGTCTGTTGCCAACTTTACATATGCAGATATGGAAAGCCATACTACAGCTACACTGTCCACCCAGCAGAGAGGGTCGAAAGGTCTTCTGTCTCACTGTGGTCTTATAATCTTTGACTAGACACCGCTTCTGTGGAATGGTGACACCAATTCTACAGAATGGCTACCACACTGCTCTCACTCACCTTGACTCGTAAAGGACAGCAGTGCAAAAAAAGGGAGTCTGACCACTTCTCAGAGATTCTGGGTGGTATCAAAGGGCTGATATGTCCCAAGCAATTCAAAAGACTCATTGGCTTGACTTGTTTATAGGATAATGGAAGGATAGAGTATTGGGAATAATGTAAATTCTTAATAAACTGTTGGTTTATTTATGAGATATAAATTTGCAGGAAGCTAAAGGCCACAATTAACTGAGCATCTACTATATTTCTAGAACTCCACTGGGAGTTCATGCATTCTCACCTACAATCCTCAGAGCAATTCTACAAAGAAAATACTCTTATTATTCCCATTTCATAGATTAAATAAGAGAAGCTCAGAAATTATAGGTCCCTAAGTATCCTTTCTAGATCAGAAATATTGGCTTCAAGAACATCAAGATACTCAGGCTGATGTTAATAAGAATGAATGCATTCTAAGTCCTTTCAGTTGTGCCCAACTCTTTGTGACCCTGTCTATGCACCGTAGCCCATCAGGCTCCTCTGTCCATGGGATTCTCCAGGCAAGAATAACTGGACTGGGTTGCCATGCCCTCCTCCAGGGGATCTTCCAAAGCCAGGGATTAAACCCGCATCTCTTACGTCTCCTACATTGGCAAGGAGGTTCTTTACCATTAGCACTGCTTGGGAAGCCCATTAATAAGAGTGTTAGGGTGTAAATATAATAGACAATCACATAAGCATCAAAGGACAAGAAGTGAATTGTATATGGAATATCAGGGCTAACTGACTATTTCACATCTTTGATTCTCCCTCTCTCTTTGAACATAGCCTGGCTCTGGCTTCTGTCTTTTAATTAAAGTCTCTCTGTCAAGCAGTTGGATCAGGTAGTATTTTAGTCTGTCTTAGCTGCTATTAATGTATCAAAAATATCATAGACTGGGTAGTTTAAACAGCAAATGTTAATTTTTTTACAGTTCTGGAGGCTGGAGAATCCAAAGTCAAGGTGCTGGCAGATTCGATGTCAGGGGAGAGCCTACTTCCTGTTCATAGATGACCATCTTTTCACTATGTCCTCACATGGTTTAAGGAGCAAACAAAATCTCTAGGGCCTCTTTTATAAAAGCACCAATCTCACTCTTGAGAGCTCTACCCTCCTGACCTTATCACCTCCCAAAGGCCCTGCCTCTAAATACCAGCTACTGGGGATTAGGTTCAAACTTATGAATTTTGGGGAATGCAAACATCAGTCTATATCAGGTGCCCAGTCATGAAATAATCAGTATAAAACAGAGGGTTGAGGTTTAGCAGGTGTAGAGTTATACCATCTCTAAGTATCATGAAGTTGGAAAGTGGCAGTGGCAGAATCCTAGCCAAGTCTGTTCAATTCAGAAGCCTATATTTTCCCCACTACTTTATAAAAATAAAGCAGGGCAGAACAGGGTTTGAGTAAGATATTTATCTGTCCAAAAAGGTAGCCCCCACATTATATAAGGCCTGAGAAAGAATACTTTATCTAGCAAGGAGATTAGAAATCCAATTCAAATTCCTTATTTTATAGGCCAAATGACTTGGCAAAGCAATGTGGTCAATATTTACTTAAAAGATATTTGGAAAGGAAAAAGATAACAATACTTCTCATTATTGCATAAATAATCTAACAGCTTCAACTATTGTGGAGTTTGAACAGATAAAGAGAAAGATTAGTAACAGCCAAACATTAAAGTTGCTATGGCAATATGTTTAATCTGCTCAAATCCAATACCATAAATCAAGTATTTACTTAATATTTTACTTTGACATTGAAGCCTAAGTTAGTGAAGGGGTTAAAGTTATCTCTTTTTCCCCCAAATTAGAAAATATTTTGGCAACTTTGACCCCTGACCATGACCTAAAAAAAATGTAGAGAATGTTTAAAATATTTGTTTGTAGATCTTGTGAAAAGTGCTAGGAAATAATCTCAGAGAAGTGTTAAGGCAAAGCCATGCAGATTTTCTTGACAGTTTTCCCTGAGTTCCAGACTTGAATGATCTTAATATGTAGGTGTTTTAGTGAAATATTGTGGATCAGTGTGCTGAAATGCTATGTAAATATAATTTTTGAGATGATACAGACACAAAAATATTAAGCAATGATTTTTGAAAAATTAAGTATAGTTGATTTACAATGTTGTGTTAATTTCAGGTATACCGCAAAGTGGCTCAGTTATATGTATCTATCTATCTTTTCTTTTTCAGATTCTTTTCCCTTGTAAGTTATTACAAAATATTGCCTAGAGCTCCCTGCGCTATACAGTAGGTCCTTGTTGGTTACCTCTTTTATATATAATAGTGTGTATCTATTAATCCCAAACTCCTAATTTATCCCTTTCCCCATCCCCTTTTGGTAGCCATGTTTATTTTCTATGTCTGTGGGTCTATTTCTGTTTCGTAAATAAGTTCATTTGTATCATGTTTTTAGATTCTGCATATAAGTGATATCATATAAAAATTTTAAAGTAATGCAAAATAGTATGAATTCCACACTTCAATAATATGAAAGTATGTACCAGGGGAAGATGTGATCTACACACTGAAAACAGTTGTTTAATGATGAAGAAGACTCTATGGTGATTTTCCACAGGATAGTATTTTTATTGATCATCACATTATATAACTAATAATAGCCAACTTTTATTGAGTGATTACTTTATTAGTGCTTTCTTTACATTGTTTGGTTTAATTTTTATTAGCACAGTATTATCATACATCACCTTTTGTAGATAGGTAACTGAAGATACTAAATTTAAAAAAAAAGATTGAGATAAGTCTCTAAGAAGTTTTCTCCAAAGGTCTTTTTTTTAAAGTGTTTATTGAGTTTGTTACAGTATTTTTTCTGTTTTCTCTTTTGGGTTTTTGGCCAAGAGGCATGTGGGATCTTAGCTTCCCAACCATGGATGGAAAGTTAACTCTTAATCCTCACCCCCAACATTGGAAGGACCTCTAGCAAGTCCCCAAAGTTTTTAATAAAGAATAATAATGATAATACTAGTAGTTAACAATTATGTATGTTTTGTATATGCCAGGCACTATTCTAAGTGCTTTATATTTACTAAAAATTCTCAAATCAATCCTATGCAGTGCTGTATTCCTTTTTACAGATGATGAAATGGAGGCCCAAAATCAAGTTCTTCAGCCAGCATGGGGCAGAATCAGGATTTGAACAATTCAGCTCCAAAGTCCACATTCATCTGTTTACTGCTCTAGTCCCAGGACTTAGTGAAAGTAGCAAAGGATGAAAAGAGAAATTACAAAGGAAAAGTAAAGTACATGTGATAAAATCTGAAAAA
Source organism: Ovis aries (assembly GCF_016772045.2). Lineage (NCBI taxonomy): Eukaryota > Metazoa > Chordata > Mammalia > Artiodactyla > Bovidae > Ovis > Ovis aries. The sequence goes on along the minus strand of NC_056059.1, from coordinate 25,576,981 downwards.
CTCCAGTGTTCCAGTGCGAATATGTGGGAGAAAGTGGTTTTATTGACTAACAGGGGAAGTTGATTTGAACATGTTGAATTCTAGATAACCTTGAAATATTCTGAGAGGAATGTCCAGTTGGGAATGTAATAGGCAATATAAAATGACTCAGTGTATAGATTTAAAGAGTATGCAAAGAGAGGTCAGAGAACTTCTGGCTTTCAGTCTGTCATGCAAGAAGCTTGGAAGTCACCACACCATCCTAACAGCAAGTAAAATGTTGAACAAACTGAGAAATCAACTCTTCATAGATCCATAAGAGAAATAAGGTCTCAGGGCAGAATGGTTCACCCCAAATTGGAGAAGTCAACAGGTGAGTACAAAGCATGACCACTTACAGGTGTAGCAACTTCTGCAGGAACCAGCATTGTGTAAGAAGACCTGAATTGTAATTGATGAATTGCTGAGGCTCAGTTAAAAACTGAGGAAGTTAAACAAGTTCAGGGGGGATCCAGTCAGAAGGAGACCCCCACACTTTTGTGAGTTTTGTCTCCTGGATCTTGACCAGATTCTCAGTTATAGGAGAAAAATCCACTCCTGCTTCCTGCAAGGGGAGAAGAGCCTTCTTGAAATAGGCCAGTATATTTTGTTCTTCTTAACAGGCCTGTGATCTTTCCACTAGTCATGTATTGATGTGAGACCCGGACCATACAGAAGGCGGAGTGCCGAAGAATTATGCTTGTGAACTGGTGCTGGAAAAGACTGTTGAGAATCCCTTGGACAGTTAGGAGATCAAACCCATCAGTCCTAAAGGAAACAAACTCTAAATACTCATTAGAAGGACTGATGCTGAAGCTGACTTTGGTCAGCTGGTGCAAAAAGCCAACTCATTGGAAATGAGTTCAATACCTTGGCCACCTGATGTGAAGAACTGACTCATTGGAAAAGAGCTTGGTGCTGGAAAAGACTGAAGGCATGAGAAGGGCAACAGAGGATGAGATGATTGGATGGCATCACCGACTCAATGGACATGAACTCGGGCAAACTCCAAGAGACAGTGAGGCATAGGGAAGCCTGGCGTGCTGCAGTCCATGGGGTCGCAAAGAGACGACTTGGCAACTGAACAACAAGAACAATGCCTTCCCTCAGGAGAAGCTAGTTCACCAAAGCCTAACCTTCTGGGGTTGTCATGAGAGCCTAGATTACCTGGGCACAGGGAAACACCCAACCCCAGCCAGCTCTAGCCATCTCGTCCCACCTAAGGGGGGGTTGAGAGGCAGGCTGAGAAGCCCTGATGAAGTGCACGGTGCAGGGGCCCAGGCTCACTGAAAGACTGTAGAACCATAGAGCCCTCCCCTCTCTCACACCTCACCACTGCATTCCTATTTTCAGCAATTCCTTTTTACCCAATATAACATGTCCAGATATCAAGAAAAAATTACAAAGTGTACTGAAAGCAACAGAGTAAGCCTCAAAAGCAGACTCAGATATGGCAAAGATACTGGACTTACTGGACTGGGAATTTAAAACAGCTATGCTTAAGATGCTAAGCTCTCTCCTGGATAAAGCAGACAGCATGCAAGAGCAGATGGGCAGTGACAGAGCAGATGCAGAGAGATGCCCTGTGCTTTCCTAGAGGGAAGTTGGGATGAGTGGAGCTTGGCATTAAATAGGTATAAATGTTTTGTGTTGGGACCAGCCCAGCAACGAACCGACCTGAGGGAGTGGTGCTGCAAAAGAATAAAGAAAAATAAGACTCAGAAATAAAGTGGGGATCACGGGGCTGATGCCATTCACAGGCAAAAGCCCGGATCCTAATCCTAGCATGCCTTTTATTGTTAACATCTACTTTCTGTACATGCTCTAGAGATGTCTGTTCTTTACAATCTTAGATCGGGGATAAAGATACACAATGCACAGTCCTCAGTGTCAAACCTTCAGGCCTTTCATAACTTTGTTTAGTCCTTCAGCTAGTGACGCCCTTTCTCAGCAACTCCCTCAAGACTCTGGCTATGGGAACAGTCACTAATGGTTTTCGATCAGTCACATGAGTATTTCAACACCTTGTTTTCAAGACGTCTTTCCAAGATGTACTTTTTACTGCTCCCAGCTCTTTGCCTGGGGTTGATGAGAAAGTCATTCTTACTTTTCAAGGAAGCCGTGTTAATACAGGCCTGTGCATAGCATATTCCCTACAGTTTTGCTCTTAATATTGATCTGTTGTCATGGTTACACTTTCATAGTCTGCTCTGTGATGCTGGGACTGTGCCTTTGCAAATTCAGTTTCCCCAAGTCCCTTGATATGTAGCTTCCCTAAAGTTTCTGTCACAGAGATCTGAACACAGGAAAAGGGGAAGGAGACTTTCTTTCCAGTTCTCATCACTGTTATACGTGTCACACAGTTGGGTCCATTGGCCAGGTGCTTTTAGGTGCTCGGGGCTCCAGGCTTGCTTCATGCCTCAGAGGCAGCAATGGCAGTAGCAGTTGAGCAGCTTTCTTGGCAGAGTGAGCATGAGCTTTGGCTTCTGAGCAACCACTGTGCTGCACCCTGTCTTCAGAGGCCTAAGTCATAATCCTGGGGGGCCCTTTTGCTCAGGTTTCCGTTCTGGCTACCCTACCACATTTTTTTTTTTCACTCTCTCTCCCAACCCTTCTGAGGCTTAATGATCTCAGTATGCCCTTGCAGGCTTCCAACAACCCTATAACCCATTTTCTGTATTAAATCCATTTTATTTGAAATGTAGAGTTTTCTGCTTTCCTAACTGGACACATTGATACAGCTATTGGCACCAGGATTGATTCCAGAAGCAGACCCTCAAGTAAATGTTAATGCCAATTGAGTTGATATCTTGTTTATGGTCTTAATTTGTTGAAACAGAAAGCGCTGGGATGAGTGTGTTTAAGGGATGTGAGAAGAAAGGCAAAGACCTAGAATTGTCAACGGAGAAGCCGTTAGAGATGACTAACAAGGCCCAGTTGCTCTTTCCCATGACAGATTTCTACGGGCCTGACCTGCAATGTTCTGTGCACCCTCCATGTGTCTACAAGTAGAAGTTTTCCAGAACACTTCTGCCAGGGGAGTTTGTAGTTTATTTGGTTCTGTTTTGCAACAGCAAAAATTTGAAGAAATGGATGGACCAGTGTTACAGCTCAGTTTTATTCGGCAAGCAAAGGAAAACACATCCTCCAGGTATGAGGGTGGGGCTCCACCTCCCATCCAAAAGACACAAAGAGAAGAGGGGCCTGAGGCTCAGTTTTGGCTCCTCTTTTTATATGTTTCTTCTCGTCCCCTTGAGCCTGCCCTATGTAAATTGGGCTAGCCAGAAGGGCTGTTTGCTTCATCGAGGTTCTCACTCTGGTCCTTGGACCTTCCTTTGTTTATTTTCGTGGGCTTTTCCCTGCTTTGCCTTTTAGCCACCACCATTCTGGACTTCCTTTTCCTATTCTAACTACCTGACATTCCCCCTTCAAGAGATGGGAGGTCTAATTCTTTGGGAATAAGGGTGTCGAGGTCTCTCTGGCTACTTCCTGCTGAACTCAGGTGGCAAGGGGCATTGGACCTCCCCCTCTTGCTAGTATCAGGCCTCAGAGTCCTTATAGTGGTGTCCCTTTAAGGGTGAGTGGTATTTTCTGTGGCTGGTTGTAGTCTTGTATATCCTTGTTGAACCGGCACTGCATGTTGTAGCTTGCTGACAGGTATACTGAGTGTTTTCTTCTGTTTTCTTTCACGCTTTACTCATGAGTAGTGAACCCAGGAGTCATGTCCTGGTGCTTTGACTGCTGTGGGGGTAGAAAGTATTACAGGGTAGGGGCCCTTCCATGTGGGCTGGAGTTGAGCCTTTGGGGACCCATCTTTCCAGACTTTAGAGTCCCTGGAGCATATAGTGGTGACTCTTTAGAATCTTTTGAGTCCTGGTTGATATCCCATAAGTGTATATCTTGTTCGAATTGCCCAATGGCCATGGTGTAAGACCAGAGGGTCTGAACCTCTGGATCTAGGAAGAGGTCATTGACATAAACAAAAGGTCTCCAATATAGCATGTCATAAGGACTAAGATGAACCTATTCTTTAGGGGCAATACGGGTGTGGAGGAGAGCTATTGGTAAAGCCTTCTTCCATCCCAGGGAGGTCTCCTGGGATATCTTTTTTATCACTGATTTTAAGAATTGGTTGGCTCTCTCCGCTACTGCTAAGTTGCTTCAGTCGTGTCCGACTCTGTGCAACCCCAGACTCGGGGCAGCCCACCAGGCTCCCCCATCCCTGGGATTCTCCAGGCAAGAATACTGGAATGGGTTGCCATTTCCTTCTCTAATGCATGAAAGTGAAAAGTGAAAGTGAAGCTGCTCAGTCGTTTCCGACCCTCAGTGACCCCTTGGACTGCAGCCTTCCAGGCTCCTCCATCCATGGGATTTTCCAGGCAAGAGTACTGGAGTGGGGTGAGGTCTCCAGGCACAATGGAGGTAATAAATAATGCCCAAGGCTTTAGAGACCTCTTGGGTGAACTTAGAAGTAAATGATGTTCCATTGTCATTTTGTAATGACCTGGGCAGACCAAATCTCAGAATGATTTCATGGAGCTGTTTTTTTTTTTTTTTTTTAAACCACCTCCTCAGCCTTCTCAGTCCAGGTGGGAAAGCTTTTAATCCATCCTGTGAATGTATCTATCATGACTAATAGGTATTTATACCCTTGAGAAACTGGCATCTGGATGAAGTTCATCTGCCAGCCTCTCCTAGGTATGTCCCATGTCGTTGGATGGGCTGGGCCAGCTGGGGTCTTTGAGTTCCTTGGGAGTTGTTTAATTGGCAAGTGGGACAAGAGAGGACCACTTGCCTTGTAGTCATTTGGAGGCTTGTTCCTCTGAAGGACTTTTTTAGTAATCTTTGGAGGACCTTCTTCTCTAAATGGTGGCATGCAAAGAGTTAACCAACTTCCATTGGAGGTTCCCAGACAGAAAAGGAGTCCCTCCTTTAGGAACCACCCCATTTGATCATCTTGAAAGCCCTCACTCTTAGCTTTAAGAGTCTCACCTTCAGTATATGAAAGAATTTCTAGAAAATTAGTCTGTGGAACTAAGGTGGCAACCCCTATTAGGTCATTGTTCTGTAATGCTGCTCTTAGCTGCCTGATCAGCTGCCTGGTACCCTCAGGCCCCTTCCATGCTCAGTTTTTGGTGTGCTTTACAATGGGAGACTGAAACCTCAGTGGGCAGATGGACTGCCTCCAAAAGCCTAAGGATTTGATTGATTTGGGACCTTCGGGTGGTCAAGTGGCCTCTTTCTTTCCAAATAGCCGCATGTGCATGTAGCACCAGAAAGGCATACTTGGAGTCAGTGTAAATGGTGACTCTTTTTCCTTTTCCCAGCTCCAAATCTCGAGTCAGGGCTATGATCTCAGCTAACTGGGCTGAAGTACCTAGGGGCAAAGGTTTAGCCTCTAGGGTCTCAAAATTGGAGACTGCTGCATATCCAGCTCTTCTTTTCCCATCCAAGACAAAGCTGCTCCCATCAGTGTACCAGATTTCCTCAGCATTGGTCAGAGGATCTTCTGACAATCCCCCTCTAGGTTTTGTCCAGTGGTCCAAAGTTTTTAGGCAAGATTAAAAGGAGAGAGAGTCCTTGGGAGTAGGCAGAGGGTGGCTGGGTTAAGAACCTCACAAGGAGATATAGTAAGGCCTGGATTTTCCATCAGCCCTACTTGTTATCTGAGGATTCTTTGATCAGACATCCATAAATGGCCTTTCCCATTCAGGAGTTGTTTCACTTGATGACTGGTAAAAAATAGTTTGCCCCTTAGAGAGTTTTAAACCATCTTCTATCAGGACTGCAATAGCTGCAAGATTTCAAAGGCAGGTTGAGATCTCTTCCCAACAAGGGAGTAAGGCACTCAGAGGCCACCAGAAACTGGTGGGGAAATATTTGTTCATCCCAGCAACATAGAAGTACTCAGGTGAATCTTTTTGTAGGTTTTTTTTTTTTTTTCCTGTAGCAAAATGGTACAGGTTTGGGAGAAGAAGCTTCCAGAGTAGAAGGTCAGGATAGAGCAGGTAGCCCCTGTGTCAACCAAGAAATTCTCGGACCTACCTGCCACATCCAGTTGTACCCTTGGCTCCAGCCCTGTAAAGGTTATCTGTGACAGGCAGGCTGGCTGGAGTGGACTGCTTCAGTTCTGTTGAACCCATTGTGAGGGAAGGCTTGGTGCTTGACCTCAAGGCTTTTGGGTCCCAAGGGAAGAGTGCCACCCAATTTCCCAATTGATGGCATTTGAAGCAAGCCATTTTAGGAGACTTGTCACAGTTTGGACACTCTTTGGCCCAATGTCCTGCCTGTCTATATAGTAGGCATTTGCCTTGTGCCTTGTCCTTCAAGGAGTTGGGGTTTGTGATAGGGCTTTCCTGGAGGGCAGATAGCATCTGAGCATGCCTTGTCTCTTTTCTTTTCTCCCTTTCTTAGGCCTTGGCTTCCCTCTCCTGTCTCTGTTATAAAAGGTATGGGAGGCTGTCTGTACCATCTCATCTAAAGAGACAGCAAGGTCCTGCTGCTGTAGCTGTTGTAACTTTATCCTGATGTCTGATGCACATTGGGACAGAAACTTGTCCTTTAAAATCACCTGTCCCTCCTAAGATTTTAAGTCCAGATTGGTAAACTTGTGGAGGGCCTCTTTTAGCCTTTCCAGAAAGGCAGTGGGTTCTCATTGAATTCCAAAGCTATTGCTGAGACCAGTCACAGCCCAACAACCGACAGGCTTCCTTCTATTTCCATGGGTGGACTTCCTTAGGAGTGAGTCTTTCTGAAGCTTATCCTACCCAATACTGTTGCAACCTGAGAGCCAGGTGTCCTTGGGTCAGGATGCAGATTCCCAGGCAGGCTGAAGCATGACAGCCTCCTAGAGATCGACTCCCTGGGTAGGTTGAGGCAGGTAGGCCTCCCTTGAATTAGATCTCTGGGCAGGTTGAGGCATATCGACCTCCTGGCCCCCCAGACTGGTGGATCCCTGAGCACGTTGAGGCATGATAACCTCCTAGGGACAAGATCCCTAGGCAGGTCAAGGCAGGTTGACGTTCTGGGACCCCCGGACTGGAGTTGAACATCCCCATGGTCTCCAGCATGACTAGTGCTGGGTAGGATTAAGGGGTTATAATCTTAATTCATTGCTGATTTGCCAACCGCAGATGGGAATAGATATCATGATGTAAAGCAATCCAAGTCTGCTGAGATTGGGAACCTGGTGAAACACCCTTATTCTCTTATTGCTCTGAGGGAAAGCAAGTCACTGATTTCCTTCTAGGTCCTCGATAAGAACAGCTTAGGGTGTTTCCAATGGTAAACATTTCACTGTCATCAGTTCAGTTCAGTCACTCAGTCATGTCTGACTCTTTATGACTCCATGGACTGCAGCATTCCAGGCCTCCTTGTCCATCATAAACTCCTGGAGCTTACTCAAACTCATGCCCATTGAGTCAGTGATGCCATCCAACCATCTCATCCTCTGTCATCCACTTCTCCTCCCACCTTCAATCTTTCCCACCATCAGGGTCTTTTCAAATGAGTCAGTTCTTTGCATCAGGTGGCAAAAGTATTGGAGTTTCAGCTTCAACATCAGTCCTTCCAATGAGTATTCAGGACTGATTTCATTTAGGATGGACCGGTTAGATCTCCTTGCAGTCCAAGGGACTCTCAAGAGTCTTCTCCAATACCACAGTTCAAAAGCATCAATTCTTCAGCTCACTCAGCTTTTCTTTATAGTCCAACTCTCACATCCATACATGATTACCGGAAAAACCATAGCTTTGACTAGAAGGACTTTGTTGGCAAAGTGATGTCTCTGCTTTTAAATAAGCTGTCAGTTTGGTCATAACTTTCCTTCCAAGGAGCAAGCATCTTTTAATTTCATGGGTGCCATCACCAACTGCAGTGATTTTGGAGCCCAAGAAAATAAAGTCTCACAGTTTCCCCATCTATTTGCCATGAAGTGATGGGACCAGATGCCATGACCTGAGTTTTTTGAACTCTGAGCTTTAAGCCAACCTTTTCACTCTCCACTTTTACTTTCACCAAGAGGCTTTTTAGTTCCTCTTCAATTTCTGCCATAAGGGTGGTGTCATCTTCCTATCTGAGGTTATTGATATTTCTCCCAGTAATCCTGATTTCAGCTTATGCTTCATGCAATGTGGCATTTCACATGATGTACTCTGCATTTAAATTAAATAAGCAGGGTGACAATATACAGCCTTGACGTACTTCTTTCCCGATTTGGAACCAGTCCATTATTCCATGTTCAGTTCTAACTGTTGCTTCCTGACCTGCATACAGATTTCTCAGGAGGCTGGTAAGGTGGTCTGCTATTCCTGTCTCTTGAATTTTCCACAGTTTGTTGTGATCCACATAGTCAAAGGTTTTGGCATAATCAATAAAGCAGAAATAGATGATTTTCTGGAACTCTCTTGCTTTGTTGATGATCCAACAGATGTTGGCAATTTCATCTCTGGTTCCTCTGCCTTTTCTAAATCCAGCTTGAACATCTAGAAGGTCATGGTTCATGTACTGTTGAAGCGTCATAGACCCACTCTATGTAATAACAGAAGTAATGACAAAGGAGTGGGTTATCTTGTCCTGTCAGGGGCATTCAGACTATTTTAACAATAAGCAGGATGGAGCCACATTGCCTACCAGGTAGCAGCGTCCTGGTTGTAGGAGTTAGTAAATGGCTTAAGAACAAACTGATAAGAAGGAACAGATCAGATGTTCCATAAAAGTGGAGTGGAGATTTAATCTGGGGGTATGTTTGTAACTTTAGGAGAAGGATGGCAAGAGTATGTGCCCAAAGAGCCTGCAGGACTAACTCCTGCAGTGGCAAACATTATCCCTGGAAGCCCACTTGCCCTTGAAGGAGGCCACCAATAGATGGACTTCTAGCAGGAATTGTGTGCCTGTCATCTGCCCCAGGGGGTTCACTGAGAAATGCTATTGTTGCACATGTTGTAGAAAGCATGGAAAATGAAGGCCTGAATATCTAGAGAGATTGGAATTTGCTTTTCTCTGAATCTGAACAAATCTACCTCTTACCTATCACTATGTTTCTCACTGACTTTTTTTCAATGAGATATCAAGAGCCTGAGCTTTGCTACTTCCCGAAACCAGGCACCATGGGTTTTGGCCAGGTTCAAGTCCCAGTTGGATACAACCGAGTGACTAAGCATAACACAGAGTTCCTGCCACATGGATTTGAATCCCAAACTTAGGTAAATGATTTCAAACACAACTTTCAGAAATGGAAAGATGATGACCTGACCAATACTTTGTAAGCAGTAGCATAGATGGAGAGAGGAGCTGAAGGATGGGAGGAAAAAGCAGTGGGAAAAATGTGCTGAGGAATCCCCTTCATAACCTGCCAGAAAATCTGCTAAATACCTGACCTGTGCTCACAGTTTTCATTAGCCTGATCCTTGGCACAAAGAAGATTAAGGACAGAAGAATCCCCGCCCACTGGGGCAACAGCTACTAAGGAACAGCAAATAGCAAAGCCTTTGGGACACCCTAGGGCGCCCACTGCCACTTGCCTGTTTGCAGGGGGTTTGAGGAAAGAAAGAATGAGAGAGTGTAAGGAATTAAGATTTTGTTAGACATATGTCCTTCCAGCCATAGCAGCGAGGACTTCCTACCCCAACCAGAGGTTTTCTGGAATCTGAGACTGAGCTGTGTGAGCTTTCTACCTCTTCTGTGTTTGCTGTTCCAGTTTCCAGCACTCTGGGCTTCTTGTCACTTCCACTGCACTGGGTTTTCTTCACATTCAGATTCCACCATGGGAGCTTTTGCTGAGTTGGGCTTCTGCTGTGCTTGGCCTCTGCCTTGCAGGGGTATCGTATGGTTGTTTCAGCCAAGCTAAATCTGACAAATGACACCATATATGTCAGGGGAGTTTGTAATTTCTTCAGTTCTGTCTCGCTGCAGTAAAAATTTGAAGCAACGGATAGACCAGTGTTACAGCTCAGTTTTATTTGGCAAGCAAAGGAAAATACATCCTCAAGGTGTAAGGGTGGGCCCCTATCCCCACCTCCAACCACCACCCAAAAGATGTGAAGAGAAGAGGGGCCAAAGGCTCAATTTTGGCTCCTCTTTTTATGTCATTTTTCTCCTCCCCTTGAGCCTGCTCTATGTAAACTGGGCTAGCCAGGAGGGCTGTTTGTTTCACCTGAGATTCTCACTCTGGTCCTCAGACCTTCCTTTGCCCTATTTTTGTGGGCTTTTCCCTTCTTTGGCTTTTAGCCACCACCATTCTGGACTCCTTTTTCCTATTTTCACTACCCAGTCCTATGTGTTCTTTGGAAGGAATGATGCTGAAGCTGAAACTCCAGTACTTTGGCCACCTCATGCAGAGTTAACTCATTGGAAAAGACTCTGATGCTGGGAGGGCTTGGGGGCAGGAGGAAAAGGGGACGACACAGGATGAGATGGCTGGATGTCATCACAGACTCGATGGACATGAGTCTGAGTGAATCCAGGAGATGGTGATGGACAGGGAGGCCTGGCATGCTGCAATTCATGGGGTCGCAAAGAGTCAGACACGACTGAGGGACTGAACTGAACTGAACTGAACACGTCCAAGGTGTTGCAACATAGTACCTTTTGAATTCTTATGTGATCCAGTCACTAAAAAAGTAACATTCAGCTACATATATCTATTTTTGTACATGCTATGAAATTGGTTTTAAAACATTCATTTTATGCTTATGAATTTTGGAATGTAACCAATTCTTCCTGTCTTCATCATTTTTCCAGTTTTTTATTTTTATTTTACCAAAGTGATACAGGAATATACAAATGCAAAAATGTTTCCTGCAAAGCCTAACCACAGCATTCACTTTACCACTTCTTCCTACATTTACTTCTCCCTAGAAGCCACTGCTTTCAACTTTTGAAACTTACTATTTTGTGTTTTCTCTCTGCATGTCTAAGTAGCATGCATATATTCCTAACTTGGTTTTTCTTTGGGCTTTTGTTGTTCTCATTTTGATGGATGAGAATTTGGGGCAATTATTACCACAAAAAGACTATACCTCCCCCCATTTCCCAACCAAGTAATAGATGTTAAGATAATTTATATTATAATGGCTATGTAAAGGCTACTTACACATGAGCCATGTAGTTTGCACTGCCTTTTTTCTTTTTACCTGAACATTTTTGCTTTTCCCTAGAATTAAATACTGACTTAAAAAAAAACTGTTTTGTTTTTGTCTTATATTTAACTAATTCAAAGCCCAAAGCATCACCAGTTGTCTAATTCTCCACTCAAGACATATAGATGCATCAGGAATCCCATGAATTTTGTCTTGATGGGAAGTCTCTCCTGCAGTGGTTGACTTGCTCCAGGATGGCCTGGGTGTGCTCTGCATCTGGGGTCCATCTGTTGTGTTGCTTTCGTGCGGCTGCTGTAACAAATTATAGTGTGTGCGTGTGTGCTCAGTTGCTTCAGTCATGTCTGACTCTTTGTGGCCCTAGGGACCAGAGCCCACCAGGATCCTCTGTCCATGGGATTCTCCAGGCAAAAATACTGGAGTGGGTTGCCATGCCCTCATTTCCCTCTATTTCAGGTGCATTCAGTGACTACTAAAAATATGAAGATTAACTGCCTCAGTTCTATAACATTCACTTATGTTGCTTTGTTAATGTTCTTCCCTCTCTGCCCCCTTTCACTCTGCTTTGTCTGTTCTTTCATTCTGAAACTCCCACTACTCAGACTTTGAATGTCTTGATTTGGTACTCTAATTTTCTCTCTCCCTGCCCCTCTCTCCATTTTTCTCTTCGTGTTTTCACTCCCTCTAGCTTCAAATCCCCTCTTAAAATGAAGGTGCAGGTGGCAGTGTCAAGGTTTGCAGAGCATAGCACTATCTTCTTAGAAGTTGGGGGCGTTTACAAGCCTAGTGCTGGCACTTGGTTCTTAGTTCTAGTGGTGAGGACACAAATGGGTTGGAACAGAGCCTTAGTAACGTCATGCAGTTGGGTACCAGCTCAGAGCACCCTCCTGGTCTCCAACAATGACAAGTTTGATTTCCAAGATCAAGAAATTCTATTGATTTCCTCCAAATTGTCACAACTTATATTCAAGGAAATAAGGGCCCTAATTTTTTGCTTACCATCCCAGCTAGTCCCCCAATAAATTGTGAATGATATTTATATGATGATTGATAAGTTTATGGTTCATTAAGACTTGTGCTACTGCTTGAACATTTATAGCTGGATAATGAAAGTTCTCAGTTTGCCAGAGATGTTACTTTTGTCCCAGTGTTATTCTGACGGCTCACTTTTCACTTTCGGGAGTGTTCTAGTGTCATTGTACTTACGCCTAGATATAACTTAGGCTTATTCAGTTACAAAAGGCTTCCTTGGGATAAAGAAAACTTTCCAAGTTTCAAGAGTTAGAGGCTCATGTTCATTATTTGAGCAATAGTTCCTGCAGTGGTGACCTGTTCCAGTAATACTGTAAAAATTGAAGAAAAAAAAGAGTAATGCAGAAGAACACTTAACTAATTTTTACCATTTTATGAGTCATACAACTAACTAGGATTAGAAAGAGCAAAGGTTAATGTAGCTTAAAAATTAGATAGGCTCATAAGGAAACTATTCTCAGAAGCTATGTTAGAATGAGTCAAAGTCTATATTAATTAACTACAAAATATTTAATTTTTATAGGAACTGATTATTACAAAACCTCTGTTAAATATTCACTGAAAGATTTGAGTCATGACTGTGTTGAAGTATGTCAGTTTTATTTGTGTAAAACTTGCAATAACCGAGAAATGGGCCATTGCATGAGAATAGATAAAATTATTGAAATGAGAACGTGTGGAAAGTACATCAAATTGGTGTGTGAATTTGAGATTAACTCAATGAGATTAATGGCCTTATGTGTGGACTTGATTTTCTTTTTTTTAACTGACAGTCCACAGGATGTTCTGTGTGCTGCTGGTACACACAATCCTACAAAACCAGAACTTATTAGTCTGGTTTTGAATAAGCTTCATGCTAAGGGGAAATTTTTAAAAAGTCCTAGCGTGCACATATGTGTGAAATATTATCCAGGTAGGCTATTTAACACATTAATAATTGTCAACAAATATTAAATGTTCTTTTCAATGAAAGCAAACCAGAAAAAGAACAAGATCTTTCTTATGTAAGCATTCTGTTTTTGTTCTGCCACTCACCAGGAACTGCAGGTAACCTTGGTGGTATCCAATTACCTTAAGGTAGATCGCTGGAGTCTCAAAACAGAATTAGTACTTGTTTATTCTAATGTAAAAAAATAAATATTCTCCTAGAATGTTTTGTCTGGAATCTGAATTGCAGGGAGGGCAACCAAAGAATGTCAAAAATAACTTAAGGACTGGTTCTGCAGTCTAAATTCAGGCCCTGGAAAAGTAGAAGTTAAAAGAAAGCTAGAGTGAAGTCTATTCCTCTATTTATGAAAGAGAGTTAAAAGCAACTGCCCAGCCCCCATCAAAGTGCAAACAAAAGTAAATAGGAAGAAGGGTTTGGAGGAATCATGACACACAGAACCTTCCTCTCTTATAGAGATATTCCAGGGTACACAATACTCAAGTCACTGATTATTTTCCAAGTATGAGGATTTTTAAGCCATTTTTATTTATTTATTTAATTATTTATCATGACATTAACTTTATTGATATCAATTTTATATGCAAAAAAAGGCACCCATTTCAAGTTTACACATTGGTAGGTCTTGCCCAATTAATAGTCCTCTAAATCTACCACCACAAACAAAGTATGGAAAATTTCCTAAAAAATTCCCTCATGCCTTTTTGCAGCCAGTCTACCTACACACACCCAGCCCCAGGTAACCACTGATCTTTCTCTCTTAGTATAGATTGTTTAGCTTGTTCTGTACTAGTATATACATAAACTCAAGCCAGGACAAACTCTCACACATTTAGCCTCTTTCTTCAGCATCATGTTTTTGAGATGTAAACATGTTCTGTATATTTGTACTCTGTTCCTTTTTATTGTGAGATAGTAGCTCACTGTATGGATTTACTGGATTTATTTACCCATCCACCAGGGGATGGACATTTCAGTTGCAATTTTGGCTAGTGTGGAAATAGCCACTATTAAACACTTGTAGACAAGTGTTTTTGAGGACATATGTTTTCTTTCTTTTGGATAAATATCCAGGATTGAAATCACTGTGTCATATGGTGGAGGGATGTTGAATTTCATAAAGAAATAGCCGCACTGTTTTCCAAAGTACATTTTACATTCCCACTAACCATGTACATGAATTCCAATTGTTCCACATCCTCACCAACACTTGCTATTGACAGTCTTTTAAATTTAAGCCAATCTAGTCAAGTGCAGTGTTATTCCAATGTAGTTTAAATTTTCACATACTTCAACACTAATTTTTTGAGCATTTTGTTCTTATTGACCATTTGTATAATTTCTTTTGTGAATTGTTCAAATCTTTTAGTTATTTTTATTGGGCTATTTTCATCCTGTTTGTTGGCAAGAGTTCTTTATATATTCTGGATACAAGCACTTTGCCAGGTATGTGCTGAGAATATTTAATTTCATTCTTTGTCTTGCATTTTTGCCTCTTTAGTGGTGTTATTAGAGGAGTATAAATTTTTAATTTCACTAAACTCTTAGTTATTAATTTGCTCCTTTATAAGTAGTGTTTTTTTTTAATTTATTTTTAATTTTAAAATCTTTAATTCTTACATGCATTCCCAAACATGAACCCCCCTCCCACCTCCCTCCCCATAACATCTCTCTGGGTCATCCCCATGCACCAGCCCCAAGCATGCTGCATCCTGCGTCAGACATAGACTGGCGATTCAATTCACATGATAGTATACATGTTGGAATGTCATTGTGTTCTAAGAAATATTTGCATGAGCCAACATGCAAAAATTTTTCCAATGTACTCTTCTAGAAATTATACAGTTTTACCTTTCACATTTATGTCTATGACCCAATTTAAGTGATTTTGTGTGTGTGTGTTTATCAGTTCAGTTCAGTTCGGTCACTCTGTCATGTCCGACTCTTTGAGACCCCATGAATCTCAGCACGCCAGGCCTCTCTGTCCACCACCAACTCCCAGAGTTTACTCAAACTCATGTCCATCAAGTTAGTGATGCCATCCAGCCATCTCATCCTCGGTCGTCCCCTTCTCCTCCTGCCCTCAATCCCTCCCTGCATCAGAGTCTTTTCCAATGAGTCAACTCTTCGTATGAGGTGGCCAAATTACTGGAGTTTCAGCTTTAGCGTCATTCCTTCCAAAGAAATCCCAGGACTGACATCCTTTAGGATGGACTGGTTGGACCTCCTTGCAGGCCAAGTGACTCTCAAGAGTCTTCTCTAACACCACAGTTCAAAAGCATCAATTCTTCGGTGCTCAGCTTTCTTCACAGTCTAACTCTCACATCCATACATGACTACTGGAAAAACCATAGCCTTGACTAGACGGACCTTTGTTGGCAAAGTAATGTCTCTGCTTTTTAATATGTTATCTAGGTTGGTCATAACTTTCCTTCCAAGGAATAAGAATCTTTCAATTTCATGGCTGCAGTCACCATCTGCAGTGATTTTGGAGCCCCAAAAAATAAAGTCTGACACTGTTTCTACTGTTTCTCCATCTATTTCCCATGAAGTGATGGGACCAGATTCCATGATCACCACTGAGATAATCACGATGGTGTGATCACTCATCTAGAGCCAGACATCCTGGAGTGTGAAGTCAAGTGGGCCTTAGAAAGCATCACTACGAACAAACCTAGTGGAGGTGATGGAATTCCAGTTGAGCTCTTTCAAATCCTGAAAGATGATGCTGTGAAAGTGCTGCACTCAATATGCCAGCAAATTTGGAAAACTCAGCAGTAGCCACAGGACTGCAAAAGGTCAGTTTTCATTCCAATCCCAAAGAAAGACAATGCCAAAGAATGCTCAAACTACCACACAGTTGTACTTGTCTCACATACTAGTAAAGTAATGCTCAAAATTCTCCAACCAGGCTTCAGCAATACATGAACCATGAATTTCCAGATGTTCAAGCTGGTTTTAGAAAAGGCAGAGGAACCAGAGATCAAATTGCCAACATCTGCTGGATCACGGAAAAAGCAAGAGAGTTCCAGAAAAACATCTATTTCTGCTTTATTTTTTGTGTATAGTGGGACATAAATATTGAGGTTCATTTGTTTTCATAAGGATAGCTACTTATTCCCTCACCATTTCTTGAAAACCTCTCCTTTTATCTGTCACATTACTTTGGCACTTTCGCTTAAACACATGCACACACACACGGGTCTATTATTTTTGGATTCTGGAATCTCTAATATGTTGTATGGCTATTTGTTTATTGGTGTGCTAATGCTGCACTATTTTGATTGCCATAGCCTTATGATAATTCAGAAGTCATCCAACTACGTTCTTATTTTTCAAAACTGTTTTGGAGACTCTATGTCCTTTGAAATTTCATCAAAGTTTTAGAACTAGCTTGCTGTATTCTACAAAAAAAAAGCCCACTGTGAGTTTGGTTGGAATTGTATTAACTCCATAAATCGATTTGGGGTCAAATTATATCATAACAAACTTGAGTTATCTAATCCATAAACATGGTATTATCTATCCTTTTAATATCATCAATAGTATCTGACAGCACTGTTCAGCATAGTTGAGGGTATAATGCTTATATATATGTTTTGGTCATTTTACCCCTGAGTATTTCATATATTGAATGATATGTAAATGAAATCTATTTTCCAACATTTCATTGTTACCATATTAAAATATAATTGATTTTTTTATATTGACATACTTATTCACTAACCTTGCTAAATTCACTTCCTAAGCCTAGAAGCTTTTTGTGCATCCCTTTAAGGTGTTTTCTGTATACAATCATGATATCTGTTAATATAAGCAGTTTTACTTCATCCTTTCGAATACTGAGGGTTTTTGTATTTTTGGCCTTAAGAAACTTGTTTAGACCTTCAGGACAATGTTGAAATGGTGAGAATGGAATTCTTTGCCTTGGTTCCAAACATAGGTATACAGCCTTAAACTAAGTATGCTACTAGCTTTAGATGTTTTCATAGTTCACAGAGATTTTTCTTTTCATGCATGGATGTTAGATATTGTCAAAGGTTTTTCTTGCATCTGTTGAGATAATCATATGAGTTTTCTCCTTTACCCTGTTATGAATTATACTTACTCTGTGGTTAATTACATCAATATTTGCATATATTTTTTAAAATTAATTATTTTATTTTTTTTTTTTGTTGTGCTGGGTCTTTGTTGCTGCATATTGGCTTTTTCTAGTGATGAGTGAGGGCTACTTTTCATTGCAGCACTTAAGCTTCTCATTGTGATGCCTTTTCTTGTTGTGGAGCACAAGCTCTAGGCATGTGGGCTCAGTAGTCATGGCTCTTGGGTTTTAAAGCACAGGATTTAGTTGCTGTGCAGCATGTGGAACCCTCCCAGAGCAGGGATCAAACCAGTGTCCCCTGCACTGCAAGGAAGATTCTTCTCCAATGCACCACCAAGGAAGTTCAACATTTGTATACTAAAGCATCTTTTCCTTCCTAGGACAAATCCCACTTGATTATGACATTATCATTTTTACATATGATTGATCTGCTAATATTTTGTTAAGGATTTTTGTGTCTGTGTTTATGAACTCTAGGTTTGCTGTAAAATGTTTGTCTGGCTTATATATCAGAGTAATAGTGACAATAAAATGGGTCCCCTCTTCCTCTATTTTCTAAAGTTGTGGAGTAATTGTTATTCTTCCTAAATATCTCTAGTTAGAAGTGGAGTTTACTTTGTGGGAAGAGTTCTAGCTAAGAATCCAATTTGAAAGATAGACAGGAAAGAGATGCAGGATTAAGCAAAGTGCCTGAGCCCTTAATCATAATGTGAGTTTGTGAAACTTCCAAAAGTAATAGGTACTTGAAAAGAATAGAACATGAAAGTAATATTAGAAAGTAGAATTAAGCAAAGGATTACAGTGTTTTCTCTCTCTATCATGAACAAACTTTTGAACTTGTTCCCATATGTTTATTTATTCTGTAATCTCAGAACTGCATAATTAGTGACTCTGAATTTAATGTCAACATTATATAATATTCCATAAAAAATATGGTGAATTTAAAGTTCTGTGCTTCTTGATAATCTGAGTACCTCCACTCTATAAGGTCTTTCTGACTCTAAAACCTTGTAGGAAGAAGAAAACTCTTATTTTACTTGAGATTTTGTCACAAACATTCAATGGTTGGATGGGATCCTTTAGTTTAAATTATTTTTATATGATAAAATTGAAGGTCCTACATGAGGTTATGCAATTTACTCAGGTCATGTAGAGTTTGTGAAACATCTGGAAGGGGAACTCCATGCATTTCTTAATATACCTCACTAATATCGGGGTCTAGGCGTTGCATCCCTGGGTTCAGTTATAGGGTTAACATGACAGAAAGTAGCCATGCCTGCTACCCCTCCATACAACCAAGCCAACAAAGACTAAAAAAAAAAAAAAAAAAAAAAAAGTCATCCAGAGTAGAAATGTGAAAGGCCAGAGTAGATTTCCTGTCAAGTCAGAGTAGATTTTATATCAAATCAGAGTAGATTTCCTTTCAAATCAGAGTAGATTTCCTATCAAATCAGAGTAGATTTCCTATCAAATCAGAGTAGATTTCCTATCAAATCAGAGTAGATTTCTTATTTGTATTAAGAAGGGTAGACTTTGAGACACACCTCATACTTTAGCCTTTGAACTATATTGTAACTTAACAGAGGAAATAAGAATGTATTTTGTTTTACCTCTCTTCTCTGTGATTTTTTTCAACTTGAAGGGCTGTACAGATGACTGGGAAAAGTGGCCATCCCTGAAGTATGAAGTGTCGACTTTGTCCATTATAATTATTCTACTGTGCTGGACAGGTCCTACAAAATTACTGCCTCCCTTTCTCCACCCAGGCTTTTCCATAAATGCTATGTATGGAATGAAAGGGGTCTGGAAAAGGCACATGGCAACCTTAGGTGCTTAGTGACCTAAGGAAAAGAGTTGCAAATGTGGATAGAGTATGGGAAGAGTTCACAGAAAGGTCTAGTCCCATGCATAATATTGTTCAAACAGAAACTGCACTCTGTATGGTAGTTACATTGCTAGTCTACCTAAAATTAACTAGGAGCTAAGCACCTAAGTTAGCTTTACCTACAGAATGAGACTAAGGTAAAGGTTGGAGTCCAAGTGGTATCTGAGTGAGTGGGAAACTTATACAATAAGCTATAGGTACAAGTTTAAAGAGCTTCCCTGGTGGCTCAGCAGTAAAGAATCTGCCTTCCAGTGCAGGAGATGCAAGAGACATAGGTTCGATCCTTGGGTTGGGAAGATCCCCTGGAGGAGGGCACAGCAACCCACTACAGTACTCTTGTCTGGAATATTCCATGGACAGAGGAGCCTGGTGAACTACAGTCCATAGGGTTTCAGAGCTGGATATGACTGAAGTGACTTAGCACACATGCACAAGTTTAAAATGGCTTCCCAGGTGGCACTAGTATAAAGAACCCACCTGCCAATGCAGGAGACGCTGGGGATGCACATTCTATCCTTGGGTTGGGAAGATCCCCTGGAGGAAGGAATGGCAACCCACTTCAGTATTCTTGCCAGGAATATTCAGTCATGTCCAACCCTCCTACTAACACACATGCACACACACAAGTTTTAAGATCCCCTCAAAATGGAAGCAGTAGAGAGTAGAATGGAGAAGGCAATGGCACCCCACTCCAGTACTCTTGCCTGGAAAATCCCATGGATGGAGGAGCCTGGTGGGCTGCAGTCCATGGGGTCGCTAAGAGTGGGACACGACTGAGCGACTTCACTTTCACTTTTCACTTTCATGCATTGGAGAAGGAAATGGCAACCCACTCCAATGTTCTTGCCTTGAGAATCCCAGGGGCGGCAGAGCCTGGTGGGCTGCCGTCCATGGGGTCGCTAAGAGTGGGACATGACTGAGCGACTTCACTTTCACTTTTCACTTTCATGCATTGGAGAAGGAAATGGCAACCCACTCCAGTGTTCTTGCCTGGAGAATCCCAGGGGCGGTGGAGCCTGGTGGGCTGCCATCTATGGGGTCGCACAGAGTTGGACACGACTAAAGCGACTTAGCAGCAGCAGCAGCAGAGAGTAGAACTGATACTCTTGACAGTAAATCAGTAACCTAAAGAACAAACTTGAGACACTCATCAAGAAACCCTAGAGTGGGTTAAAAGAAACACAAAACTTCTTTAAACAAAATGATGGTTAAAAACAAAAGAATAAATAATAGGTAATAATGATTTATTCATTCAGTTAATTTTTATTGAGCATGCTCAGTCACTCAGGCGTGTTTGACTCTTTTGTGACCCCATGGACTGTAGCCTGCCAGGCTTCTTTGTTCATGTGTTTTTCCTGGCAACAGTACTAGAGTGGGTTGCCATTTCCTCTTCCAGGGTATCTTCCCAACCCAGGGATCAAGCCCATGTCTCCTGCTTAGCAGGCAGATTCTTTACCACTGCACCTCCTGGGAATCTCTTTTATTGAGCATCTGTTGTGTTTTAGGCATGTATTTGGCAAATTCAAACAAAGAGAAATCAAGATGGTTTCATAAATATCATATAGAGTTCAAAATGAAGAAGCATGAGACCAGATAAAGAGGATCATCTTGTATTGATAAGAGGAAAGCTGAATTGCCAAGAAATATCCTGGCATTAAATAATATTATGTTTTACAAGTTTTATTATAGAGAAAATGATAGAAGCAAACAATGAGAAGTTGGAAGTGCTAAGAAAGAGGAACGCATACAGATTGAAACACTTTATCCATGAGAATTCTTGGGCTCCAAATTACAAAATACAAATGAACAATGACTTGAACTCCTGCCAATTAATGTGAGGTCTACGGACCAACAGCATGGGCATCACCAGGGAGTTTGTTAGAGATAAAGAATCTCAAGACCCGCCCCATACCTACTGAATCAGAATCTACATTTTAACAAGGTCCCCACATGATACAAACACATGTTGCTCATTAATATTCACACATATACTTGATATGTAAAGATTTGGAGTAATAAAAAATACTAATTTTTATATGTGCGCATAATAAAGTTACATGTGCTATATACTCTGCTTACAGAATTAGCCTCTTTTATTGAACATTTATGGAAGACAGAAAAAATTCATCACTAGGTTGTAAACAAAATTCCTATTTGCTCCAAAGAGTAGAAATTGTGCAAAACATACAGTCTGAGAACTAGATTAAAATTTAACTATACTGACTTGAACAAAAATCAGTCAGCCAAACAATAACAAAACTCTATAACAACAAACAGAAACTCTCATTAGCTATTGTTTCAAAGAAGTAATTAAGATTATCTTCCAGTCCAAGTATGCGGTATATTTTCCATCTGTTGAGTTGTCTTCAATTTCTTTCATCAGTATCTTATAGTTTTCAGAGTACAGGTCTTTTGCCCCATTAGGTAGATGTAGTCCTAGGTATTTTATTTTTGATGTAATGGTAAATGGGAATGTTTCCTTAATATGTCTTTCTGATAGTCCATTGCTAGTGTATAGAAATGCAATAGATTGCTGTATATTAATTTTATATTCTCCAACTTTACTGACTTCGTTGATAAGCTCTAGTAGTTTTCTGGTGGTGTATTTAGGACTTTCTATGCATGGTGTCTTATTATCTACACATGGTGACAATTTTACTACTGCCTTTCCAATTTGGGTTTCTTTTATTTTTTTCTTCTCTGACTTCTATGGCTAGGATTTCCAAAACTAGGTTGGATAAAGTCATGAGAGTTGGCATCCTTGTCTTATTCTTGATTTTAGAGGAAATGCTTTCAGTTTTTCACCTTTGGTATGATGTTACCTGTGAAACCCACTGTCACATATGGCTTTATTACTTTGAGATACGTGAGATATGTTTCCTCTACTGCTGCTGCTAAGTTGCTTCAATCGTGTCTGACTCTGTGCGACCTTATGGACAGCAGCCCGCCAGGCTCCTCTGTCCACGGGATTCTTTAAGCAAGAATATTGGAGTGGGTTGCCATTTCTATCTAGACATACTTTATTGAGAGTTTTTCAAAGTAATGAATGGATATTAAACTTTATCAAAAGCTTTTTCTCTGTCTATTGAGGTGATGATATAGTTTTATTCTTCAATTTGTTAATGTGCTATATTGCAATGATTGATTTGTGGATACTGAAAAATCCTTTCATCCCAGATAAATCCCACTTGGTCAAGTTATATGATCCTTTCAGTGTGTCGTTGGGTTTGGATTATGGACTTTTTAGAAAGCTTCATACCAAGAAGTGTCAAATAGGCAAATATGCTTACGGGGTCAGAGTTCCAGAGAGAGGCCTGGGCTGGAAATGTAGACTTGAGGGCATTAGCATGTAGGATTTGAAACCAGGGAGTGAATGAAAGCACCATCAGGGGAGGGATGAGGACAAAAGTATGTTAAGGAACAACATTAAAACAATATTTTAAAATTAAAACAATAGGAAGTCTTTAGGTCAAGTCTTCGGTCCAATATATTAATAAGATTGATATTATAATATATTAATAAAATTGATACCTAAGGAGTAGAAAAATTTTCTAGAAAAGGTATAAAACATCAGGATATGACTGGTTTAAAGATCTGTGACTTTAACTGTAGAGGCAATAGTCAAGTCAGTTTGTGTAGCAAAATTGGCAGTTTCCTTCTGTAAGGCAGGAGAATTTAACAGTCACCAAGGATGATACAGGAGCCAAGATGTGACTGAATGTATAGGTTCTTGCATCCTAGTGACCCTTTTGTTGGAGAGGGGTCAAAAGCTCTATTAGTTAACAATGAGATTGCTATCTTTTCCTCTCTTGTCCTGTATTCATTGCTTGCTTTGCTTGCCTTTCTGGTTTCCTTAAAATCCCTGTTGGTTAATAACTCATGTACTCTTCCAGTGATATTTCTTTTCACCTTCAGTTTGTCACTAATCAACCCATGCCATCTTTAATCTAGGGGTTTGGGGTGAAATTGGAAGGTAGGAAGGGGAAGAGCATGAAAGTAGAGCTGGTAAAGACAAGAACAGGTCCAACTGACTTTGCCAGAGAGCATGTCTGTGTGGGATATAGTGGTCTGTGCAGGAAATGTTTAGGTTGGGAGCTGTGGTTCTCTTTCATTAAAGCTTGTAAAGAATCCTGAGTGGATGGGAAGGATCAAACATAAGAGGAAGACATCAACCTTTTCTTTAAAAAATTCAGTTCAGCCAACTCATTACTCAATGGGAGACAGATGCAAAAATACCATGATGAACTAGATTCCTTAAGGAACTTAAAGGCCAGAAGATTGTGTAGGGAAAAGTTTAACAAATCCTGCATTAGAAGTATAAAAAGGAGTTATCAGATAAATCCATCCAGAGTGATTGGGAAAAGTCATGGAGATGACTTTTAACCAGGCCTTATATATTGTGACAAATACACACATGGAGGGAGTATAATTTGCAAAGGAGGAATACCTTAAACAGGTTGGGACAATGTTGGGCATGTTTTGATTGGATGTAAAGTGTGTGAATGCATGAAGTTTAGAGAAGGAATATTGAAAAGTGTGCGTGTGCCTGTTAGTCACTCAGTCGCGTCCAGTGCTTTGCGGCCCCATGGACTATAGCCTCCAAGTTCCTCTGTCCATGAGGGTCTCCAGGCAAGAATACTGGAGTGGGTTGCTATTTCCTCCTCCAGGGGATCTTCCTGACCCAAGGATTGAACCTGAGTCTCCTGCATTGTAGGCAGATCTATTTCTGTCTGAGCTACCAGGGAAATCCATATTGAAAAGTAATAAAGTCTAATTATGTATTACTTCAAATGCCATATTAGAGTTTGCATTTTCTTTTTCAAAGGAAGGATGTTTGAACATTCTCAGTGTTAAGTAAAAGGATCAAAATTATGTTTTTAGATAATCTCTTAGCCTTGTACAAGATTTTGAGGTATGTGTGTAGAGGGGAGGAAGGTAAGAGTTCTTCCAGTAGAAATAATCCTTTAGGGATGTATGTGTGTGACTGTGTGTTAGTTGCTCAATCATGTCTGACTTTCACGATCCCATGGACTATATCCCACCAGGCTCCTCTGTCTATAGAATTTTCCAGGCAAGAATACTGGAGTGGGTAGCCATTCCCTTCTCCAGGGGATCTTCCTGACCCAGGGATTGAAGCTAGGTTTCCTACACTGCTGGCAGATTCTTTACCAACTGAGCCACCAGGGAAAGCCTTTAACTAACTTTTATATTTATACCTTACTTTAAAAAAAAAAAGTCATTAAGCTCTCAGCTTTATTACCAAAGACTTCCTTTAGATAGGAAGATGTAGATATTCCAAATTAGAGTAGCAAAATTCAAATGGAAGAGACTGTACTCAAGCCCTTAATTATCAGTGCATGGTATTATTGAGGTACAGGGAGCGGCACTTTTCTATTTCTGGTGGAAGCAATGGATGGCCAGGAAAGGGAACTAAAGCTTGCTGAGCGTTTTCCATGTGTCAGTCACTTTTAACAACTATCATCTCACTGAGTCCTCATAACAACATTTTAAGGCAGCTATGACTTTTTCCATTCTACAGTTAAATTGGGGTTCAGATAGATGAAGTAACTTTCCAGAAATCACATAGCTGGAAAAGAAGCAAAGCTGAGAGTCAAACCTAAATCTGCCTGCCTGAATTATTGTTACCATCATGCTAAAAATAGTAAAGTTTTCTTCAAAAGGAATTTTAAGAAATTTAAACAACAGATTGAGGAGATGGAGAAAAAGAACAAGGAGATCCAAGTATAGTTAATTCTAGGTTTACAATAATTTCCTGTGGATGTTAGTTTACAGGTGGTGCAATTTTTCTCTTTAATAATCAAATACAGGATTAGCTTTCTCACCATAGGCAGTATTGATGAAACAGACTATTGTAGTATAAACCATTTCTTGTGAAAGAGCTGTGGAACCAGCCAAATGTTTGTCTAAGCAAATAGTTTACTGCTCATCTTAGCTTGGGCTACCCTAACAAAATACAACAGATGCGGTAGCTTAAATAACAGACATTTCCCACAGTGCTGGAGGTTGGCAACTTTAAGATCAAGGTGCCTACTGATTGGTTCTAGCAGTGAGAGCCCTTTTCCTGACTGGCTGCTATTGCTGTTTAGTTGCTAAGTCGTTTCCAACTCTTTACACCCCCATGGACTATAGCCAACCACATTCCTCTGACCATGGGTTTTCCCAGGCAAGAACACTGGAGCAGGTTGCCATTTCCTTCTACCTGATGCAGGAATCAAAGCCAAGTCTCCTGCTTGGGAGGCAAATTCTTTACCACTGGGCCACCTAGGATGTCCATTCTCCTGGCTTAGCTGGCCACTTTCTCTCTATGTCTTCACAAGATGGTGAGAAAGAGTGAACGCTCCAGGGTTTCCTTTTATAAGAACACTAATCCTATCATTCAGGGCCCCATCTCTGTGAATTCATTTGTTATTACTTTCTTACTCCAAATACAATCACACTGGAGGTAAGAAATCAAAATGAATTCAGTTCAGTTCAGTTCAGTCACTCAGTCGTGTCCGACTCTTTGCGATCCCATGAATCACAGCACGCCAGGCTTCCCTGTCCATCACCAACTCCCGGAGTTCACTCAGACTCACGTCCATCGAGTCGATGATGCCATCCAGCCATCTCAAAATGAATTGGGGGCGCACAATTCAATCCACAGCAATAACTGTAACAATATTCAAAAAAGTATTATCTGTTAAGTTTCAGTTCAGTTCAATCACTCAGTAGTGTCTGACTCTTTGCGACCTCATGGACTGCAGCACACCAGGCTTCTCTGTCCCTCACCAAATCCCAGACCTTGCTCAAACTCATGTCCATTGAGATGGTGATGCCATCCAACTATCTCATCCTCTGTCATCCACTTCTCCTGCCTTCAATCTTTCCCAGCATCAGGGTCTTTTCAAATGAGTCAGCTCTTCAGGTCCGGTGGCCAAAGTATTGGAGCTTCAGCTTCAGCATCAGTCCTTCCAATGAAAATTCAGGATTGATCTCCTTTAGGATTGACTGGTTTGATCTCCTTGCAGTCCAAGGGACTCTCAAGAGTCTTCTCCAACATCATGGTCCAAAAGCATCAATTCTTCAATGATCTGCTTTCTTCACAGTCCAACTCTCACATCCATACATGACCACTGAAAAAACCATAGACTTCACTAGACTGACCTTTGTTGGCAAAGTAATGTCTCTGCTTTTTAATACGCTATCTAGGTTGCTCATAACTTTCCTTCCAAGGAGTAAGCGTCTTTTAATTTCATGGCTGCAATCACCATCTGCAGTGATTTTGGAGCCCCCAGAAATAAAGTCTGACACTGTTTCCATTGTCTCCCCATTTATTTTCCGTGAAGTGATGGGACCGGATGCCATGATCTTCATTTTCTGAATGCTGAGTTTTAAGCCGGATTTTTCACTCTCCTCTTTCACTTTCATCAAAAGGCTCTTTAGTTCTTCTTCGCTTTCTACCATAAGGGTGGTGTCATCTGCATATCTGAGGTTATTGATATTTCTCCCAGCAATCTTGGTTCCAGCTTCTGCTTCATCCAGCCCAGCATTTCTCATGATGTACTCTGTTAGAAGTTAAATAAACAGGGTGACAATACACAGCCTTGACATACTCCTTTTCCTATTGGAACCAGTCTGTTGTTCCATGTTCAGTTCTAACTGTTGCTTCCTGACCTGCATATAGGTTTCTCAAGAGGCAGGTCAGGTGTTCTGGTATTCCCATCTCTTTCAGAATTTCCCACAGTTTATTGGGATCCACATAGTCAAAGGCTTTGCATAGGCAATAAAGCAGAAATAGATGTTTTTCTGGAACTCGTTTGCTTTTTCCATGATCCAGTGGATGTTGACAATTTTATCTCTGGTTCCTCTGCTTTTTCTAAAACCAGTTTGAACATTTGGAAGTTCATGGTTCACGAATTGCTGAAGCCTGGCTTGGAGAATTTTGAGCATTACTTTAGTAGCATATGAGATTAGTGCAATTGTGCAGTAGTTTGAGCATTCTTTGGCATTGCCTTTCTTTGGGATTGGAATGAAAACTGACCTTTCCCAGTCCTGTGGCCACTGCTGAGTTTTCCAAATGTGCTGGCATATTGAGTGCAGCACTTTCACAGCATCATCTTTTAGGATTTGAAATAGCTCAACTGGAATTCCATCACCTCCACTAGCTTTGTTCACAGTGATGCTTTCTAAGGCCCACTTGACTTCACATTCCAGGATGTCTGGCTCTAGGTGAGTGATCACACCATCGTGATTATCTGGGTTGTGAAGATCTTTTTTGTAAAGTTCTTCTGTGTATTCTTGCCACCTCCTCTTAATATCTTCTGCTTCTGTTAGGTCCATACCATTTCTGTCCTTTATCAAGCCCATCTTTGCATGAAATGTTCCCTTGGTATCTCTAATTTTCTTGAAGAGATCTCTAGTCTTTCCCATTCTGTTCTTTTCCTCTATTTCTTTGCATTGATTGCTGAGGTAGGGTTTCTTATCTCTTCTTGCTATTCTTTGGAACTCTGCATTCAGATGCTTACATCTTTCCTTTTCTCCTTTGCTTTTCACTTCTCTTCTTATTCACAGCTGTTTGTAAGGCCTCCCCAGACAGCCGTTTCACTTTTTTGCATTTCTTTTCCATGGGGATGATCTTGATCCCTGTCTCTGTACATATCACGAAACTTCGTCCATAGTTCATCAGGCACTCTATCTATCAGATCTAGGCCCTTAAATCTATTTCTCACTTCCACTGTTTAATCATAAGGGATTTGATTTAGGTCATATCTGAATGGTCTAGTGGTTTTCCCTACTTTCTTCAGTTTAAGTCTGAATTTGGCAATAAGGGGTTCATGATCTGAGCCACAGTCAGCTCCCGGTCTTGTTTTTGTTGACTGTATAGAGCTTCTCCATCTTTGGCTGCAAAGAATATAATCAATCTGATTTTGGTGTTGACCATCTGGTGATGTCCATGTGTAGAGTCTTCTCTTGTGTTGTTGGAAGAAGGTGTTTGCTATGACCAGTGCATTCTCTTGGCAAAATTCTATTAGCCTTTGCTCTGCTTCATTCCGTATTCCAAGGACAAATTTGCCTATTACTCCAGGTATTTCTTGACTTCCTACTTTTGCATTCCAGTCCCCTATAATGAAAAGCACATCTTTTTTGGAAAGAAAGTTACACAGCTCAAAATAGCCTGGAGTTAAAACTCCCCTTGGGTCCTCCCCACCATTCTATGCAAAACAAAGAACTCTCTCACCCAAAGGGAAATAATGACATTAAGGTTGATTAAGCCCAGCACCTAGCTGGTCCCAGCCTCTGGGGATCTCCAGAATTCCTTGCCCCAGCTGTTTTAAGAGATAACTACTCCAAACAACCTTGGAGAACATGCCCCCTTAAGACAGTAGATTTCCACATATATGACTATGTATACTTACTCTTTTCTTGGGTTAGTGCCGCAGCTCACTAATCTGACTGCTGCCTCCTCTCGCCTCATTAAAGATGATATGTTCCTGTAAAGTGCCAGTCTCGCCTTCTCTACCTCCCTTACCCTACATGAACCTCACTCCAATAGAGGCTACAGGTCCCCTGACCCACTGCACCAGATTTTGTGTCTTTTCTTTATTCTTATCGCTTGCTCCCAGACCATTAGAGCAACAACTGGCGCCCAACCCGGGGCTGGAGGGAAAGACAGCTATGAGCGAAAGTGGAACTACAGCGACGCAGAACCTGGGACAGTTAAGAGGCCTCTGAAAATTCCTGCTTGTAAGTCCTTCAGGCATTTAATCAGGGTTAAAGTGGGAAATGTTGAGAGTACAGAACACTATCGCCCGTATATTTGTTTATTAAGACAGCTCTTGAAAGCGGGGGGAGCTTCTATTAGTGAAGGGTGATTATTAGAATTGTTGCAAGCAGTGGATAATTATTGCTGCTGGTTTCCATCAATAGGGACCTTAGGTCTGAAAGTCTGGGAAAAGGTCAGAGCCAGATTAACGAAAGAACATGCAAAAAGAACTCCGCTCCCTTTTTCTATTTGAAATACATGGTCATTAATTAAATCAGTACTGGAACTTTTGCAGACTTCTGATTCTTTTGAGGAAAGTGATGATGACTCTTTAGAAAGAATTTCAAAGTCCAGAATATGTGGAGTCTGAGGGAAAGGGCAAGCCATATGCAAAACCTGCCCCCTTGGCTCCCCAGGAGGATGATGAGGGATTTTTTTCCTCTGCCTCCTTCCCCATCCTCCACTCCTACAACTTGCTTTTGGAGAAAACATCTTCAGTCGAGAGTCTATGCCCACTCCTCCTCTTTCATCCATACAGAAAGGAATTTTACAAGCACAACAGGAAGGAAATTTAGAGGCTTTTTGTACTGCCTTTGGAAATGGCAACCCACTCCAGTATTCTTGCCTGAAGAATCCCATGGGCAGAGGAGCCTGAGCGGGCTACAGTCCACGGGGTCACAGAGTCAGACATGACTGAGTGATTTCACTTCACTTCCCGTGGCTATTCATGAGAGGGTAACTCCTGGTGTGAATCCTAACAACCCTAATGGAGTCTATGAGGTTGTTTATGAAACTTTTCCCTTTAAAATCCTAAAGAAATTAAAACAAGCAGTACAATATTATGGTGTAAATTCCCCATTGATGGTGGGAGTAGTTCAGGGTGTGGCAGAGGGCAATTGCCTCATTCCAGCAGATTGGTCGACATTAGCAAAAACAGTCTTAGCTGTGGTGACGAAAGGACGAAAGAGCAGATAACCAAGGAGGGTCTTGGAATGCAGGAATGTAAAACCAGACGCTTATGTCCTTCCCTTCCCCGTGTTGTAACTATTAATGGAACAGTATAACCTGTCTCCCCTCCTACCTCATATGGAGGAGGTTATTTGCCTTACTCTTCCCCTCCCACCAAGCATACGTGCCTCATCCAATTAGCAAATGACCCACAAGACCCCTATCCCACTCCTTGTACCCTGGGTATAAGAGTGGACTAAGGACTCCCATTCATGTTGGTTCTCCCTTGAGCTGGCCTGCTGTTCTAACAGCATCTCCCATTCTAATAAACTTTATTTCGCTCTCATTCTGTCTCATGTCTGGCAATTCTTTTCCAACCCGCACCCAGATCATGACATTAGCCCTGGGGGAATTTCTCCAATTTAGAACTTGATGGCAAGATGCTGAGACTTTGACTGCACATAATCAGACTCATAATATCCCTATTTTGTTGGAAAAACTTATGGGGATAGGTCCATGGAGGAGAGTGCAAGATCAAATATGTATGAATGATTAAGCCATAGAACAATTGCGAAGATGTTGCTTGAGGGCCTAGTTAAAAATAGTCAAAAAGCCAGACTTCTGATTCCTTTCAAAAAATTGTCCAGGGTCCTAAGGAGCCCTATACTGAATTTATTGCCTGATAATGAGAGGCAAACTGCCAGCAAGTTACAAATGTTGAGAAGGTAGATGTCATATTACAATTGTTGGTTTATGATAATGCTAACACTGATTACAAGAAAGTAATGAACCCTTTCAAAGGAAAAGCCAGTTTGAATGATTATGTTAAACTATGCCAGGGAATAAGAACTGTTACGTAGTTAGAATAGGAAAAAGGAGTCCAGAATGGTGGTGGCTAAAAGACAAAGAAGGGAAAAGCCTGCAGAAATAGAACAAAGGAAGGTCTTAGGACCTGAGTGTAGGCCTCAGGTAGCACAAACACCCTTCTTGGCTAGCCCAGTTTACAGAGGGCAGGGTCAGAGGAAGAAGGAAAAACACATAAAAAGAAGAGCCAAAATTGAGCTGGGGTGGGGGTGGGGTGGGGTGGGTGCCCAGGTGGTGGTGGTGGTGTGTGTGTGGGGTGGAGGGTGGGGGTGGGCAATGGCAGGGTGGTTCTCTTCTCTTTGCATCTTTTGGGTTGGCCCTCCCTCATGCCTCAAGGATGTATTTTCCTTTGCTTGCCAATAAAACTGAGCTATAACACTGGTCCATCCATCGCTTCAAATTTTTGCTGCTGTGAGACAGAACCGAGGAAATTACAAACTTTCCCAACAGAACCAATTCCTTTAAAGCTGATTTATTAGCTCAGGCTATGGCTGGATTATGACTTCCTAAATTCTCCAACTCTTGTTTTAATTGGGGGAAACCTGGGCATACTAGAGTTGAATGTAAGTTCAAAAAAGGGAACTTTCAAAAGAGTAATTCACAAAAGGGAAATGTCCCTGGCTTCTGCCCAAAATGTAAAAAAAAAAAAAAAAAGAAGCCATTGGGCAAATCAATGCCATTCTGAATTTCATAAGGATGGCCCCTTTTGGGAAATGGCCTTTGGGGCAATCTCCCAGCCCTAAGAAACAAGGGAGCCTATCCTGTTCAGACTCCACAAATGTCTTTCCCAACTACTCCTGCCAGGAACAACAACAGTCAGAATTACCATGCTGTGTCATGGAATTAAAAGATGCTTACTCCTTGGAAGAAAAGTTATGACCAAACTAGACAGAATATTAAAAAGCAGAGACATTACTTTGCCAACATAAGTCTGTCTAGTCAAGGCTATGGTTTTCCCAGTAGTCATGTATAGATGTGAGAGTTGGACTATAAAGAAAGCTGAGTGCCGAAGAATTGATGCTTTTGAACTGTGGTGTTGGAGAAGACTCTTGAGAGTCCCTTGGACAGCGAGGAGATCCAACCAGTCCATCCTAAAGGAGATCAGTCCTGGGTGTTCATTGGAAGGTCTGATGTTGAAGCTGAAACTCTAATACTTTGGCCACCTCATGCGAAGAGTTGACTCATTGGAAAAGACCCTGATGCTGGGAAGGATGGGGGGCAGGAGGAGAAGGGGATGACAGAGGATGAGATGGCTGGATGGCATCACCGACTCGATGGACATGGGTTTGGGTAGACTCTGGGAGTTTGGTGATGGACAGGGAGGCCTGGTGTGCTGTGATTCATGGGGTTGTGAAGAGTGGGACACAACTGAACTGAACTGAACTATGGGGGTATAGGACATTCAGACAAAAAGTGGGGCTCTGGGGGATTTAGAAGCACAGGCCAGGCTGGTATTTTTCTCACTGAAAAGATTTTGGAATCCAGATCCACTTGTCAAGTCAATATAAGTGGCAAAAACTTTCAAGGTTTAATAGATACTGGAGCCAATGTTTCTATCATCAGCTCTCAACATTGGCCTAAAACATGGCCAGTGAGGCCTGCTCCAATATCTGTTGCAGGTCTAAGACAGACACAAGGACTAAAACAGAGTGCTATGGTATTGTCTTTTTCAGGGCCTGATAAGCAGCCAGCCACTATCCAACCTTATATCACTGATATACCTATCAATCTATGGGGTCATGATCTTTTAGATGCTGAGATACATATTCCTCCAAATAAATATAGTCACCAAATTATGTTCAGTCAAGGTTATATACCAGAATTGGGACTGGGCAAAAATCAACAAGAAAGACTTGATCCTTTGACTACTCAAGATTTCAAACCGCCTCCTTTTCACTAGTGGCCACTTTTCGTATTAATCTTCCTCTACTCACATCCATAGCTCTTAATTGGAAAACTGGTCAACCTGTGTGGATACAACAGTGACCTCTAAAACAAGAAAAATTAGAGGTTGTACATAAATTAATGAACAACTTAACAAGGGACATATTATTGAGTCCTTTAACCCTTGGAATTCTCCGGTGTTTGTGATACAAAAGAAATCTGGTAAATGGAAAACGCTTACTGATGTGAGAGCTGTTATGCTGTTATTGTTCTAATAGATGCTTTGCAGCCTGGCCTACCTAATCCTAGTATGATTCCAAGAAATTGGCATTTGTTTGTTATTGATCTCAAAGATTGTTTTTTTCATTATTGCTTTATATCCTGATGATCAGCCTAGATTTGCCTTTTCAGTTCCTTCCATTAATTTAAAGGCACCACATAAAAAATTTCAATGGATGGTATTACTTTAAGGTATGCTTAACAGTCCCACTATTTGTCAAAATTTTGTAGCCAAGGCTTTACATCCAATGCTACAATTCCCTCAAGCATATATCCTTCATTATACGGATGATATATTATGTGCCTTACCTGAAATTGATAGCCGGCAGGAATTGTTTTAAAAGCTAAAGGAATGTTTAGAATGTGCTGGCTTACATTTCACTCCTGATAAATTACAATACACTGAACTCTTTCAGTGCTTAGAAAAAGTTTGTAGTACTTCCATACTACAATCAAACCACAGAAGGGACAAATACACAGAGACTCAATTAAAGCTCTAAATGACTGACGAAAATTACTAGAGATATTAACTAGATTCAGCCTAAGTTAGGGATTCCAACTTATTCTTTATCCCATTTATTCTCTCTATTAAAAGGAAATCCAGAGCTTAATAGCTCCCAACAACTAACTCCTGAAGCTGGAAAAAAATAAAACAAAACTAAGACTTATAAAAGAAACTGTACAAAACTGCCAAATAGACAAAATAGACCCTTTAGAGCCTCTCTAGCTATTTGTCTTTCCTACCCCTCCTTCCCCTACTGGGTTGATTATACAAACTCCTTTAATAGTTAAATGGATATTCTTAGCTAATTCACAAACAAAATCTATTACCCCTTGTTTAGATATGATACCCACTATAATTCTAAAAGGAAGAGAGCGTGTTCAACAACTTACTGGACATGGTCCCTGCCTTATTTGCACTACACTAACCTCCAAAAAGTTAAAACATTCTCTTCAAAATTCATCATCTTGGCAACTAGCTTTAGCTGCCTGTGTTGGACAAATTGACAACCAGTATCATGATTTGCCTATCTTACACTTTTTGAAACAAACAAGATGGATTTTGCCTAAAATTACTAATGTCAACCCCATTCCCTCCACTCCTTTCATTTTTACAGATGACACTAGCCAAAGAAAAATAAGAAATATAGGCGCGTTTACGTTATTTATTGAAACACCTAGATATTTTACACAACAAACAAAAATTCCAGCTATTACACACACATTACAAAATATTCCCCAAACAATTAATATCTTATCTGATTCTCAATATTCTGTACATATCACTATATATATAGAAACAACAACTATTAAAGATACTATCGCATCCACATTATATACACTTTTTACAAATTTACAACAAGTGATTAGACACCAACAGTTTCCATTCTACATTACCCATATTGGGGCTCATACTAATTTACCAGAACCTTTAACAAAAAATAATGCTCAAGCCTTTTACTTCCAACCTTTACAGAGACGTCAGGTTTTCATGATCTGACACATTGTAATTCAAAATATTTTAAAAACCAAGTTTCGTATCACTTGGACTCAAGCTAAACAGATTATATAGACTTGTTCTACTTGTCAGACTGTTGTGATAACCACATCTACAACAAAAGCCAGGGAAATTAATCCCCATGGCCTAAAGCCAAATCAGATCTGGCAGATGGATGTAACTCACATTCCATCCTTTGAAAAGTTTGCTTATATACCTGTCACAGTTGATACTAACTCTAAATTTATCTAGACAACTGCTTGCTCTAGAAAATCTACAAAACATGTGATTTCACATTTGCATAGCTGCTTTGCTACTATGGGCCTCCCACAAAATATTAAAACAGACAATGGCCCGGCTTACACTAGTACTGCTTTTAGAGATTTTTTAAAGTCTTGGTCTGCAAAACATCATGCAAAAATCCCCTATAATCCCCAAGGACAAGCTATTGTAAAATGAGCTAACAGATCTCTTAAAAAAATATTACAAAAACAAAAAGGGGGAGATGGAATGTCAGCAAAAGTTACATAAAGCATTATTTACTTAAAAATTTTTGCATCGAGATAATGATCTCACTGCAGCAGAATGACATTTTACAAAGGAACAAAAAGAAATTCACCCCAAACCATCTGTTAGATGGTATGATCCAGTAACACACTCGTGGCATAGGAGGGAATCTGATAACCTGGGGAAGGGGTTTCACTTGTGTTTCCCCAGGTGATTCAGAAACACTTATTTGTATTCCCTCACCACCATCTGAAACCGTATCATGAGTGAACTCCCTCAGAAGAGACGCTTTGCATGGGACAGAGAGCACCCAGTAAAGAGTTTCAAAGGCCTGAGTCTGAAACAAAGATAATGATTTCCCTCCCTTCGACACATCGGAACAAGATCCCCAACTGGGGACAGATTAAAAGATTAACACAGAAGTCAGAGGAGATCTTAGAAAGTGAAGGGAAAGCTGTCACTCCTGACAATCTGGCTGTTGCCATGTTTGCCATTATCACCACCACAGTGAGTATACCCCTAGCAACAGCTTAATCTAAAAATTATACTGATTGGGCATATATACCTAACCCCCATTACTAAAACCCGTTGATTGGGGGGATTCTATGATCCCCGTTTATGTTAATGATTCTTCCTGGATACCAGGACCTGAAGATACACATCTTCCTCTTTTTAAACAAGAGGAAGGGACTCCCTTCAATGTTACTTATGGGTGTGTATCCTAGCCAATTTGTGTAGGACCAGCTACAGAATGTCTTAAATTATCTACGCAAGCCTGGCTGTTCACTAATTCTCTAAATAGTAACTATGCTAAGATTCAGTTACATCTTCTTTCTGGTCTGAGTTTTGCTTATAACAACTCAGAACCCAATAATGACACCAACTCAGGCAGACCTTTATACGAGCATCACAAGCTGTGGACTGAAAAACAAGATCGTATTCAGTGGGATCATTGCCGTGGGACTGAGGGAGTAATTTTGACTAATGGTTCCTATGGAATTGTAAAGGACTGGTGCCCTATTGGGTATGCAGTCTCTAACTGCTCTCATCAAAATCAGCACTGCAATCCTCACAAAAGGCTGTGTTGGCAGGTGCATAAGGTCTTTAACCATACTAATATTACCACTCATTCAAATCATCCAATTATATGACATGGTAATGGCATGTCATCCCCCCTTTCCACAACTGGATCAAGAAAGAGGGCAAAGAGAGATTTGGAAATTGGCTTTAAGTCTTAACAAATTCCAAATTTGGGATGGACATTATTCCAATAAAACTAATTATTCATTAACATTTAATACCAGTTCAGTTCAGTTCAGTCACTCAGTCGTGTCCGACTCTTTTCAACCCCATGAATCGCAGCATGCCAGGCCTCCCTGTCCATCACCAACTCCCAGAGTTCACTCGGATTCATGTCCATCGAGTCAGTGATGCCATCCAGCCATCTCATCCTCTGTTGTCCCCTTCTCCTCCTTCCCCCAATCCCTCCCAGCATCAGGGTCTTTTCCAATGAGTCAACTCTTCACATGAGGTGGCCAAAGTATTAGAGTTTCAGCTTTAGCATCAGTCCTTCCAATGAACACCCAGGACTGATCTCCTTTAGGATGGACTGGTTGGATCTCCTTGCTGTCCAAGGGACTCTCAAGAGTCTTCTCCAACACCACAGTTCAAAAGCATCAATTCTTCGGCACTCAACTTTATTCACAGTCCAACTCTCGCATCCATACATGACCACTGGAAAAACCAAAGCCTTGTCTAGATGGATCTCTGTTGGCAAATTAATGTCTCTGCTTTTTAATACGCTATCTAGGTTGGTCATAACTTTCCTTCCAAGGTGTAAGCGTCTTTTAATTTCATGGCTACAATCACCATCTGCAGTGATTTTGGAGCCCAAAAAAATAAAGCCTGACACTGTTTCCACTGTTTCCCCATTTATTTCCCATGAAGTGATGGGACTAGATGCCATGATCTTAATTTTCTGATGTTGAGCTTTAAGCCAACTTTTTCACTCTCCTCTTTCACTTTCATTCCTCTTCACTTTCTGCCATAAGGATGGTGTCATTTGCATATCTGAGGTGATTGATATTTCTCCCACAATCTTGATTCCAGCTTGTGCTTCTTCCAGCCCAGCATTTCTCACGATGTACCCTGCATAGAAGTTAAATAAGCAGGGTGACAATATACAGCCTTAACGTACTCCTTTTCCTATTTGGAACCAATCTGTTGTTCCATGTCCAGTTCTAACTGTTGCTTCCTGACCTGCATATAAGTTTCTCAAGAGGCAGGTCAGGTGGTCTGTATTCCCATCTCTTTCAGAATTTTCCACAGTTTATTGTGATCCACACAGTCAAAGGCTTTGGCATAGTCAATAAAGCAGAAATAGATGTTTTTCTGGAACTTGTTTGCTTTTTCCATGATCCAGAGGATGTTGGCAATTTGATCTCTGCTTCCTCTGCCTTTTCTAAAACCAGTTTGAACATCTGGAATTTCACGGTTCACATATTGCCGAAGCCTGGCTTGAAGAATTTTGAGCACTACTTACTAGTGTGTGAGATGAATGCAATTGTGCAATAGTTTGAGCATTGTTTTGCATTGCCTTTCTTTAGGATTGGAATGAAAACTGACCTTTTCCAGTCCTGTGGCCACTGCTGAGTTTCCAAATTTGCTGGCATATTGAGTATAGCACTTTCACAGCGTCATCTTCCAGGATTTGAAAGAACTCAACTGGAATTCCGTCACCTCCACTAGCTTTGTTCAAAGTGATGCTTTCTAAGGCCCACTTAACTTCCCATTCCAGGATTTCTGGCTCTAGGTGAGTGATCACACCATCAGGATTTAATACCAGTACAAAATATTATTTTCAGGCTTGCATAAGAGATCCTTATGTACTCTTGAAAGGAACAAATTGTATCAATGAAAGTGTACAAGAACTTTGTTGCCAGGACTGCAAATTATATACCTGTTTAAATTGGTCCCTTTATAGTTCTAATCACTCATTTGTTATATTAAGAAGGAGATTGGGAATATGGCTTCCAGTAAATCAAACCAGACTTTGGGAAAACTCTCCT
The DNA here is from genome assembly GCF_016772045.2 of Ovis aries. Taxonomy (NCBI): domain Eukaryota; kingdom Metazoa; phylum Chordata; class Mammalia; order Artiodactyla; family Bovidae; genus Ovis; species Ovis aries. The sequence continues at coordinate 25,539,091 of NC_056059.1, read as the reverse complement.
GAAACACATGGTTTTTTAAAGGTTATAAAGAAAGTACTGCAATGTTCCAAAAGGTTTATTGGGCTGCTTATAGCAGCTATTGTGGAAATTATTGCTGTAGCCATGACTCCAGAAGTAACCAGGGTGGCACTGCATCAAACTATACACACGACTACATTTGCACAGCAGTGGCACCAAAGTGCAGATTCTGCCTGGGGAAGTCAAACCCGCATAGACCAAGAAATTAATAAATGGTTGATTTAGAAGATGCAGTTCTCCTACTAGGGGATGAAGTAAAAAAATTTAAATTACAAATTCATCTTAAGTATGATTGGAATATCTCCATTTTGTGTCACACCTCATAAGTATAATCAAAGTGCATATACTTGGGATCAATTATCTGAACATCTGAGAGGATATGTTCATAATAATCTATACTTAGATATTTCCCAATTACAGGCTGCTATTTCTAATATGCAGATTGCTCACTTACTATTATTCCCAGAAACTGATTCATTTGAAAAAAATTGAGGAAAGCTTACATAAACTTAACCTCATGGTGTAGATTAAAACTTTAAGAAGAGGATTGCTTGGTACTATAATATCAGGATGTATATGTTTAATTGTTTTATGTCTAGTCCTCAGATACACAAGAGAAACCATCCGAGAATTGATGAAGAAAGAAGTTGTGTCAGATAGCATATCTATTCCTGCAAAAACAGAAAGGGGGATATGTAGTGGGAATTCCTAACAATGTACTTTCACAGCCTTGAGAAATTCCACAGAAATAACACCTGGAAAAACAGCATATATTAAGAAACTATGTTAATGATTATCTTTCATGTTTTTCTTAAGAATAATTGCCTTGTTACAAACCCAAGGCCAGACCCAGAAGGGAAGATGACTAGGATCATGAAAGCATGGACCTTGAAACACTGGGTCAGCATCAGGCACGAACGCTGCCTACACACTTGCTGATTGTTCCCGAGACTACCCCAGAAGGGAATGGCCAGTGGAAAAAACAAGGAGATCTGGACTGTGTCATTGTAGTCCCTGACATTTAGCAGTACGTGATTAACACAACAGGTGTGCTGAGAAAGATAAAGCCAAAGAAACTCTTGTAGTCTGCAATTAGGAATAAAAGCTGAACTCAGAGTGGACTCTGCACCTCAGTCCAGTAGAGGCTACAGGTCCCCTGACCCGTTGCACCAGATTTCGTGTTCTGTCTTCATTCTCATCACTTGCTCCCAGACCATTCGAGTAACAATATGGCACAACTATGCTATGGAAAATAGTGTGGCAATTCCTCAAAAAATTAAAAATAGAACTATCATATGATCCAGCAATCTCATTTCTGGGTATATACTCAAAAGAATGTAAAGGGTCAAAAGCACGATCTCAAAGAAAATCACACATCCATGTTTATAGGAGCACTATTTGCAGTAGCCAAGAGGTAGAAGCAATTATAATGCCTATTGATAGATAAGCGGATAAACAAGTTGTGGTATATACATACAAAGGAATACTATGTAGCTTTTAAAAGGAATGAAATTCTGTCACATACTACAACATAGATGAACCATGAGGATACTTTGCTAAGTTAAACAGTAACAAAAAGAGAAATGCCATTTGATTCCACTTATATGAGGTATCTTAGTAATCAAATTCATATAAATAAAAAGTAAGGTGATAGTTATGGGGAGGGAGGAGTTGTTACTCAATGGGTATAGAGTTTCACATTTGCAAAGTGAAAGAGATCTGAACATCTGTTTTACAATAATGTGTATATACTTAACACTACTGACCAGTATATTTAAAAATGGTTAAAATGGTGAATTTTGTGATATGTGCTTTTTACCACAATGAAGAAGATACAGCTTTTTGTCCCATTGAACTTTTAGATGTCTGGTAAAAAATAAACTGGATGAGATGAACAACAGATTAGATGTTGCAGGAAAAAAAATTGGTGAATTTTTAAAAACCAGTAAATGAGAGAAACTATCCAAAATTAAAAACAGAAAAAGAATTAAGAAAGCATTAGTGATATGTGAGATAACATCAGGAGGACTAATACATGTGCAATTTTAGCTCTAGAGGGGAAAAAAAAACAGGGGAAGATATTATATTTGAAGACATAGTTGGTTGACAATATTCTATATTTGGTGAAAATTATAAACCCACAGATCCAAGAAGTTCAGTAAACCTCAGCTACAAGATACATAAACTATGCCAAGGCAAATCAGTCACATTGCTCAAAACCGGTGATAAAGAGAAAATTTTAAAAAGAGCCAGAGAATAAAGACTGATGCACTGCTCTTTTTGGGGTTACAGATGTGTTTTTATCTTGACAGTAAACATATGTAAAGTGAATCAACTGTACATTTTATATTTGTGCAGTTTATTTTTTGTCAACTATAACTCAAAAGAACTTTAGAAAAAGTCAACTGGTTGATCAAAGAAATCTGTCTTCATTACTTCTCTAATAGTTATTGGGCTGGTTTTATCTTCCTTTTATTGAGCTGTGTTCATGGCCCCATAGTAGGGAAATATTATTTTAAAAAACTGAAACTTTAGATTGCAGTAGGAATGTCTTTGATTAAAGGCATAAAATCATAAATTCATCTTTTTAAAACATAAAATTAAACATTAAAAGACAATCTCTCCTATTTCCTTTACAAAGGAAAAAAAATATTTACTTTCCCACATGAATATTTAAAATTTCCCTGGGAGAGGAATTTTTTTAAAAATTCTCCATTTTTTAAATTGAAGTATAGTTGATTTACAATGTTGTAGGATTTTACTGAACAGCAAAGTGACTCAGTTATATATACATGTATGTATGCATTCTTTTAAAACATTCTTTTCCATTATGGTTTATCTCAGGAGACTGGGTATAGTTGTATGCCATACCATAGGGCCTTGTTCTTTATCCATTCTAAATGTAACATTTGTATTTACACTCTAAACTCCCAGTCCATCCTTCTCTTTCTTCCTCCCTCCCTCTTGGCAACCATGAATCTGTTCTCTATGTCTGTGAGTCTATTTCTGTTTCCAAGATAGATTCAGTACTGTCATATTTTAGATTCCACGTATAGGAGCTATCATATGGTATTTCTTTTTCTGACTTATTTCACTTAGTATGACAATCTCTAGTTGCATCCATGTTGCTGCAAATGGCATTATTTTATTCCTTTTATGGCTGAGTAGTATTTCATTGTATATACATACCACATCTTTCTTATCTATTCATCTGTCAATGACCTTTATCCATATTTTGGCTATTCTGAATAGTGCTGCTATGAACATACAGATGAAGGTGAAAGTTCAGTTGCTCAGTCGTGTCCGACTCTTTGCGACCCCATGGATTGTAAACTATCAGGCTCCTCTGTCCACTGGATTTTCCAGGCAAGAGTACTGGAGTGGGTTGCCATTGCCTTCTCCAGGGGATCTTCCCGACCCAGGGATGGAACCTGGGCCTCCCACATTGTAGGCAGACGCTTTACCATCTGAGCCACCAGGGAAGTCATGCAGATACATGTATCTTTTTGAATCATAATTTTGTCTGGGTATTTGTCCAGGAGTGGCATTGCTGGATCATATGGCAACTCTATTGTAAGGAACCTCCATACTGTTTTCCACAGTGGCTGTACAAATTTACATTCCCACCAACCATGTAGGAGGGTTCCCTTTTCTCCACGGTCTCTCTAGCGTTTGTTGTTTGTAGATGTTTTAAAGATGGCTGTTCTGACTTCACTATAGCTTTTACTTACCTCTATCTGATAACTAGTGATGCTGATCATCATTTAAGGCGTCTCCTGGCATCCGTATGTCCGCTTTGGAGAAATGTCTATCAAGGTCTTCTGCCCATTTTTTGATTGGGCTGTTTGTTTCTTTGTTGTTGAGTTGTACAAGCTGTTTATCTATTTTGCAGATTAAGCCCTTGTCATTCTCATCATTTTCAAATATTTTCTCCCATTCTGTAGGTTGTCTTTTTTTTTTTTAATGGTTCCCTTTGCTGTACAAAAGCTTGTAAGTTTGATTAAGTATCAATTTGTTTATTTTTGCTTTGGGAGACTGACCTAAAAAGAAAGCAGTCTGATTAATGTGGAGACATAAGTGACTGATATAAAACACTTTCTAAGAACAACTCTTTAAGGGAGGAGAGAGAGAGTGAAAATCTAAAGGCAGGGTGACTATATGTTTCAGTTTTTCTGGGACCCTATTGGTTTGTGCTTTTTGTCACAACATAATTATTAATAATACTGCCATTTTTTTCTTAAGATGATATTAGTTTAAATAATAAATTATATGGTCATCTACCAAGTCTGGCTAAGATGTAGGAGATGGGAAAAAGAGGCAGAAGTACATGGAGAAGACAAGTTAAGTTTTTCTGCACCTCATAGTTGCCTAAATCCTCTGCTTCCATATCAACCTATCAAGAGGGCATGAATCAGTGGTAGGAATGGTACTAATCCAAGTACATGGAGAAAACCAGATTTAGTAAGGGAACAGGAAGTCAACACACAACTAGAAACAGAGAAAATGACAAAAGGAAGTCTGGGCTGAGGCCAAATTCCATTCCTGAGTTCCATTATTGCCAAGGGAGTCCAGCTGTCTTCATATGCTGTTTATTGCTTAATTGTTTATTCTTCTTTGTATTACATAAATTAACACATTCTTAATTTGTCATGGACATCTGCTTTATTTAATCTGGAACATTCTGTTATTTCTTCTTCAGTTAAAAAAGTTTTTTTTGACTGCTCTGGGTCTTCATTGCTGCATGTGGGCTTTCTCTAGTTTTCAGGGTTGGTGGCTACTCTCTCCTTGTGGCAAATGGGTTTCTCATTGCAGTGGCTTCTCTTGTTGCAGAGCACAGACTCAGTAGTTGTGAAAAACGGGCATAGTGCTCCCACACCATGTGGAATCTTCCAGGACCAGGGATCAAACCCATGTCCCCTGCATTGGCAGGCAGATAATAACCACTGGATCACCAGGGAAATCCTCCATTATTTCTTCTTTTGAAGTTAAATCCTTTTTCCTTTGGGAATTACCCTTTCCTGACTCCATGTTTTTCCAGTGAAGCTGCCTCTGCAACATCCTTATTGCGGGGATAAGCACAAGGCCCAGACCAGGCCAATCATAGCATTTCACCCTTCCGACCAAAGACAGTGACCCTGGGATGGGCTCAGGAACCCTGCCCCACTTGTTTGAGCTTTTCTTTGGGATTTTTGAGTGAGGATCCTTAGGGAGGAAAGTTTTCTTTCTTCTGGGATTTCTATGCTGGGATAACTTGAGTTCTGAGTGGTTCACGGAGAGAGTTGTCATGTGTAAACCAAAGTAAAAATGGACTCAATTAAAATTAAAATAAACATTCAAATCAACATCACTGATTTCACTTTTTTATCTCCTCTTGTAGCACCTGTGGAGGTTTTAGTTAAGGTTACGGAATGTGTGTTAGAATGATTTTACCACTTAGTGACATAGCCTGCGGCTGAGCCTGTGATCTCATTGAGGCTACACTTTTATTGCAGAGGTTTTATTGGAGGGCTCTTCAGGTAAAGAGCTAAAGAAGGAAGTACCATCCATCTTAAAGTCCTTTTCCTCACAGCCTCCTAATAATGTCTCCACAGTTCTCCTTAATCCTCTCTAGGGATTTATTGCCTGCTTTTGACCATAAGTTGTATCCACTGATTATCCTCTGTCACTTCACTGCATCCCACCATTACCTCAGCAAGGAGATGGGGTGGTGTTGGAGCTGTGACTAGCAGGTGAATTGGGAGCTTCCAGGGGGAGGCAACTCCCTTCCAGCAGTAGAGGCAGTCACCTGCTCTGGTCTCCCCAGGTCTTTGCCAGGGAGCCTCCAAAATCTCAAGGGATGGGGCTCTGTGTTACTCCATGGGCATAGCAGCTGAGGGCAGGGTGTGATGAGGTCTCCTAGTGTGCATTTGTGCTTTGGAGGATTCTAAATCCTTCCAAAGGAGATGCTCTTCTATACCTAAAGGCTTTTTTATTTTGGTGACTGTTCTTATGTTCATGTAGTTTAAAATATGCAGGATGGAACTAGAAATGCTTTACAGGTAGAACTGGGGTGAAGCTCTTTGAAATATTTATTCACTGAAAAGGGCCTCTTGAGGGCTGAATGCTCCATGGTCTATATCCTAAGCATACAATAAACAAGGCAGGTTCTCCTACCTTCTCTTGCCCCAGCTCCCAGGGCTGCACTGATCAGCCCTCACCTCATTCACACTAATAATGAACAAATACTGAGATCAGCCAGGATGCAGTCTCACTCTCTCTCTCCATTGCTACACAGGGGCATCAAAGTAAGAAGCATTCAAAAGCTCAAAGGCCAATGGAAAGGGTCCTTCACCCTGACACAGAGTTGTGTGTGTATCTCCTGTGTGCCCCTGTGTTCTCAGAATGCCTCCCCCAGTTCCCTCGTCCCCCATCCCAGGGAACTCTTCCTTACTTAATGAAATCCATGTTCTCATCCAGGAGAAGGCTAACTTGTTTGTTGTGTACAAGTCTATTCAAAAAAAAAAGAAAGAGGCCAATTTGGATTTTTATCACAGTCTCTTTTTGCCACATGGTAGGCAGCTGAAGCCAGAAAGGACCGAAGGCACCCATATACACAGTGAGCACGTGTCACTTTTCCACTGTGACCAAGCGAAGGGAACCCTTTGGCCCTCCAGAGACCAAGGCCACATCAATGGAGACTATTGCAGTCACTTCTAGGACACTTCTTTCACTATTCCTGAACTATAACATGACTTCAGTTCTGTACAGTTGAAAGGAAAGCTGCTCTTAGGTTTTCTTGAATCCCACATACCCACTAGGGAATACTCAATCTACAGAGAAGGCCCTTCTTTCAAAGGATCTCTGACTGGCAGGCTTCAATTTTCCCTTTGGGAACACTTGCTAAAATTGAGCAAAGTTTGTCCTGGTGATTTCCACTGTATTTCTGAACTTTGCGTAGATGAAAGGTGAATGAATTATACATAGGATTAGCCATTAAAAGTTTATTGTTAATGAAGAGATAGAGAGCAAACTAGTGGTTACCAGTGGGGAGGGTGTAGGAAGGGAAATTTAGGGGTGGGGAAGAGGGAGGTACAAATTACTGGGTGTAAGATAGGATCAAAAATGTTTTGCACAACATGAAGAATATAGCCAATATTTTGTAATAAGTGTAAACAGAAAGTGACCTTTAAAGTTATATAATGTTTTTTTTAAAGTTAATTGTTAATGATGACAATAATTATGTCCTTGATTCTCCCTGAAACTGGTTTTGGTTTCAAAGTTCAAGAGAGAACCCAGCCAATGCTAGCTCTGAAACAGATTGCAAACTCTGTTACTGTATCTTGAGCCTGTAATAGCTAAAGGACACTGATAACTGAGTGTAGTCTTTATATCTACCCAGAATTGCAAAAGTGTCTTATGTGAAAGAACTAGCCTGAGGCTGATACTAAAAGTAGTGCCGCTAAATATACATAGAATTCTAACCTTGGTTTTCAAAGAACAAGATTTTTATTCCCCTTACATAGAGAAAGAAACTGTTACATAAGACAGATCCAGTGACACAATGAATGGTGGGGATGATTGGAGAAGCTGTGGAGGCAGATGTCCTGTTCAGAGAACTAACTGTGTTTCATAGATTAGTAGGTTAACATAGCAGAGAAAATGGATTCTTCTGTCCCAGTACTTTGTCTTGTCAAGACACAAATCTTCTTTTAAGCACTGCATTATTCTATACCTCTGAAAAAACTAAATTTATATATAGAAATACATCATATATTCATATCATAAAAGGGGAGGATGGTGGTCACAAAGTCAATTGCAGATTTCATGCTGGCTTTAATTTCTCCCCAGAACACCAGTTTATCAAATTTCAAGACTATCTATTGGCTCTCCATCTTAGAGATCTTGGAACTGTGAGAACGGATAATGGGGGCAAAGAGCTACTTAGGATATTAAACAAGCATACATCTTTTCTTGATAAGACTGCTAAGAGGTCAAATTGCTTTTCTTTCAGCTGGGCTATGTAAACTCAGTGTGGTAACCTTAGATATCTTATGCTGATCCGAACCTGGTGACAATGTATGGTTTTTATTGATAATAACTGCTTTAAAATTATGCTTGGCAGACAAATTGTTGTAAAGCCTCAAGTCCATGAGGGGGTTATAATAATGTAGGGGGAACAGCTGTGAATCATCAGAGACACACTAGGGATATGAAGGAGCACTATAGTCAAGTCATCCAAGTCTTTGGTTTCATCAGAAATTCTCAGTCACTTTTGGATCAGCTTAGGTTGTCTCTGAATAATTCCAGAAGGAGTAATTTATTTACTAAATATTTATTGGTGAAACCCTATGATACTTCCCTGCCATGTCCTCAGCCTGCCTTTTGTCTAAAAAATATTTAGCCAGGGAATAAGTTTAGTCGGAGATGTGGTAAAATGCAGAAATAAAGGGAAACAGTCCAACAAGACCTAATAACAATCATTTACTCATTAAACATAGTTGAGGATCTCCTCAAGGGCTATAGATAATATTCTGAGCCATATCCTGTGACCTGTCTATTAGGTACTGAAACCTGCACCAGGTGGAAGAAGTTAGTTACATGATGACTAGACTATAGCCATGACATAAGCTGCCACATGTCTAAGAACTGGCCTCAAGAAAATGGGAAAAAGCTGACCATGGAACTGAAGATTAACTCGACTTTAAGCAATCGAGATGATGCTGATCAGACCACTGATGACCAACTTCACAATGACTGTCGGAGATGACTGTGCTGTTTCTGAATGTAGCCCCTTCCCTCTGTCTATAAAAGCTCTTGCCCACTGGTTGGCAATAGAGGGGGGAATCAGTCTTTGGATAGGAGTCTGCTTTCCCCTGTACACCCCTGAAATAAAGCAAACTTTCCTTTCCACCAGCCTTGCTTCTTTATTGGTTTTTGAGTGGCGAGAAGCCAGACCCTACTTTCAGTTACATTGAGACCTAAGTGACAAGCACTGTGCCAAGTACTGGGGAGAGAAAGAAGAGTGAGGTAGATGCCCCATGCTTGTGATACCCTGCCTGACCTTCAGATCATTCTCTGTCCTGTACTGTGCTCTCAAGAGGCTGATTCCAACAGCTGGAACAATAGGCCTCCCTGGCCTATGGATTCTGGCTGGGTCAAGTCAAAGAGGTTACCAGCAGATGATCAAGGGCAAAGGAGAGAAAGATTGGGGTGTTTCTTTCCTATCTTCCTCATCACCCATCCTGGTTGGGCAGGGACTGTGTTTTCTGCTCTTGGCCACTGCTCCTGCCAGGCAGCCCCTCTGCTATGTCTCCAGCTCTTGCTGGGTTCTGGTAGCTCTTCCCTGCCCTTGCCCTTCAGGCCTGGATGTGATAACAGTTTCCCACTGTAATAAGACTTTGAATACTTCATTACCCCTTGTGGGAATGACTCATACTGCCTACGGTTCTTAAAAGAAAAAGAAAAAAAAAAAAAAAACCCTTCCTAAACTTTATTCAGTTAAACTCTAATTTGATTAAGTTTACTGTCTCCTGCTAGGTTCCTGACTGAAATTGGTCCTGCCCTCAAGTTGATTACCAAACAAGTCAATAAGCAGGAGCTATTCAATGTGAACATGACTGTGATGAAAATTCTAGTTTCTGGCTTCCTGGGTTAGAAATTCATCAACCTGTGGAAGAAAGACCAGAATATAACATGAAAATTATAGCAACAACCAAGGTAAACACTTAGAGATCACTGAAAGAAACCGTCATTTCAACCTACACTTATTGGTTTAGAACCTATCATAGGTGAGGAAATGTAGAGGTAGGAGGTTTGAAGAACATAAAATAGGAGAATGGGGTCAATTCAGTGGGATTAAAAGCTAATATTAATAAAAGTAAATAAAGTATAAAAGAAAGACGGAGTCACTGTGGGCATATAAGCATTTCCCCAATAGCTTCCTCAGTTTTCAAAATCATTTGTAAACTGGAAAATTATTTATATAATGATTAACAAATAATTTTCTGTACATTCCCCCTTATTTGTGAAGCAATCCCTAAATCAGGCATGATAAACATGGAAAGATTGCTTTGTTCAAGTCACATGGTGATCCAGTATTTCATTTTGGTGTTTTCATCAGGCACAAAATATTCAGCTGTTGCTTCATTTTCCTCAACTCTACAGCAAGAGAGAAATGAACAAGGCAGTTAAAAAAGTGTCCCAAAGGACATGTAAAAGGGAGCTGTGGTTTCTGATTTTTCTTCCTATTTTAACTATGAACTTGCTCATAACCCTTTGGCCTAGCTAGACAGTGCCAATTTCAGCCTCTTTCCAAGTCCTGCAGAGGAAACCAGTCCTCAGGGGATCTTTTTTTATACTTTTATTTAAGAATCTGTATGCGTTTATTTAAGAAACACCATTGTATATCTGTTCTTGTTGCCTCTCCTTTGGCAGCTGGAGACAGGCACAGAGACTTGTGAGGGAATAAACACACACAGAATACGACAATCTAACATGGCACACACAACGACCAACTCACACTTAGGCTATTGAGAGAGCAGAGAGGCCCTGAGGTCAGAGGACGTATTCTTGAGGAGTGAAGACTAAAATGAATCCTAAAGGAGATGTAGGAATTTGCTAAGACAAGGGAGCAAATTGGGGGAATAGTCTAGGAATAGGAATCAGTTCAGTTCAGTCGCTCAGTCGTGTCTGACTCTTTGCGACCCCATGAATTGCAGCACGCCAGGCCTCCCTGTCTATCACCATCTCCCAGAGTTCACTCAGACTCACATCCATCAAGTCCATGATGCCATCCAGCCATCTCATCCTCTGTCGTCCCCTTCTCCTCCTGCCCCCAGTCACTCCCAGCATCACAGTCTTTTCCAATGAGTCAACTCTTCGCATGAGGTGCCCAAAGTACTGGAGCTTCAGCTTTAGCATCATTCCTTCCAAAGAAATCCCAGGGCTGATCTCCTTCAGAATGGACTGGTTGGATCTCCTTGCAGTCCAAGCGACTCTCAAGAGTCTTCTCCAACACCACAGTTCAAATGCATTAATTCTTCAGCACTCAGCCTTCTTCACAGTCCAACTCTCACATCCATACATGACCACAGGAAAAACCATAGCCTTGACTAGACGGACCTTAGTCGGCAAAGTAATGTCTCTGATTTTGAATATACTATCTAGGTTGGTCATAACTTTTCTTCCAAGGAATGTCTTTTAATTTCATGGCTGCAGTCACCATCTGCAGTTATTTTGGAGCCCCCAGAAATAAAGTCTGACACTGTTTTTACTGTTTCCCATCTATTTCCCATGGAGTGATGGGACTGGATGCCATGATCTTCATTTTCTGAATGTTGAGCTTTAAGCCAACTTTTTCGCTCTCCTCTTTCACTTTCATCAAGAGGCTTTTTAGCTCCTCTTCACTTTCTGCCATCAGAGTGGTGTCATCTGCATATCTGAGGTTATTGATATTTCTTCTGGCAATCTTGATTCCAGCTTGTGTTTCTTCCAGTCCAGCGTTTCTCATGATGTACTCTGCATAGAAGTTAAATAAGCAGGGTGACAATATACAGCCTTGACATACTCCTTTTCCTATTTGGAACCAGTCTGTTGCTCCATGTCCAGTTCTAACTGTTGCTTCCTGACCTGCATACAGATTTCTCAAGAGGCAGGTTAGGTAGCCTGGTATTCCCATCTCTTTCAGAATTCCAAAGAATAGCAAGAAGAGATAAGAAAGCCTTCTTCAGTGATCAATGCAAAGAAATAGAGGAAAAGAACAGAATGGGAAAGACTAGAGATCTCTTCAAGAAAATTAGAGATACCATGGGAATATTTCATGCAAAGATGGGCTCGATAAAGGACAGAAATGGTATGGACCTAACAGAAGCAGAAGATATTAAGAAGAGGTGGCAAGAATACACGGAAGAACTGTACAAAAAAGATCTTCACAACCAAGATAATCATGATGGTGTGATCACTAATCTAGAGCCAGACATATTGGAATGTGAAGTCAAGTGGGCCTTAGAAACATCACTACAAACAAAGCTAGTGGAGGTGACAGAATTCCAGTTGAGCTGTTTCAAATCCTGAAAGATGATGCTGTGCAAGTGCTGCGCACTCAATATGCCAGCAAATTTGGAAAACTCAGCAGTGGCCACAGCACTGGAAAAGGTCCGTTTTCATTCCAATTCCAAAGAAAGGCAATGCCAAAGAATGCTCAAACTACCGCACAATTGCACTCATCTCACATGCTAGTAAAGTAATGCTCAAAATTCTCCAAGCCACGCTTCAGCAATTCATGAACCGTGAACTCCCTGATGTACAAGCTGGTTTTAGAAAAGGCAGAGGAACCAGAGAACAAATTGCCAACATCCGCTGGATCATGGAAAAAGCAAGAGCGTTTAGGAAAACATCTATTTTTGCTTTATTGACTATGCCAAAGCCTTTGTGTGGATCACAAGGAATAGGAGTAGCAAGAGAGAAAGCAAGCAGGAAAAAGACACCCAAACATGGTGAGTGCAGGAGAAACCCAAGCATTTTAGTGTTGCCAGAGTGTAGTGGGAGGGAGGGCCCTTCAGGAAGGGCCTTAGACTCATGTTCATGTCCAGGAAGCAAAGTGAAGTTCTGGAATCACTTGTAAATAAAGGAGCAGCTTGTTCAAATTTGCTCCTTGGCTGTCTCATTCTGGAGACTGTGGGAAAGACAATTCTGAGGGGAATAAGACAAGAGGCAGGGTATAGAGAATTTCCCAAAGCTCTCTCTGTAATTACCTTAGAGGAAGATAATAGGATATCAAAACATTTCTCTTTAAGTAGGTAATTTCCCAAAGATTAGGGAAAATGAAGTTACACTGACTGTGTTTTGGTTGAGTACATTCATCCCTTGATATCCATGGGGAATTCATTCTAGTACCCATTGTGGATGCTCAGATTCCATCATCTTCCTTCCATATCCACATGTTTGACATCCAAGGATATGGAGGGCTGACTCAGAAAACTTACACTTAAAAACTCAGTAAATCAGCAACTTCGCTGGTGGTCCAGTGGCTAAGACTTCACGTTCCAATGCTGGGTGCCAGGGACCTAAGATCCCACGTACCTCCTGGCCAAAAAAACCAAAAACATAAAACAGAAATGGTATTAAATGGCTCACATCAAAATAACAGCAACAAACCCAAACTCAGTAAATCTAACTAAAACAATGCCATGATTCCCAAAGTATCACTAAGCTTGTTTTTGGTAAAAGATAAAGCAGTTAAGTCCATGGTATTTAGACTCAGAATCCTCAATCTTGGTTTTCAGGGGAAATAAACCAGTGAAAGATAAATCTACTTTTTAAGAGAAAGGGAGCAATAAGTTCTTGCTCTGATAGGAAGCTCTCACACCAGCGAGGTGTGTCAATCGAGTGCACCTGAGCTCAGCATTATCCCCTCCCTTTTCAGGTGATGTCCATTCCTCTCACACTCGCCTAACAGGAGTCAACCAGGGCGGAAGCCGAGCTGCTCCACAGTGAACAGGCCTTCAGTCTCCACCCTGCACTTCCTGTCCATGCGGAGGCTGTGAAATATCCTGCTCTGAGCCTCAGGTAAGAGAACGTAGTACAAGGAGGTTGGTGCCACTTCCTACTTTGCTCTCAAAAGGCTTTTTGGTATTTTAAAGAACAGAAAAAGAGTGCTCATTGTGAGCCTTCCTGTGGATGAACTTGAAGGATCTGGACAAGTCTGTTCAAAGCTGTACTGTAACAGGCAGGGACTCATGTTGATGTTTGTTGTAGGAATTTGGGCAAGAGATGAGGGAATAAATCACAAACTGGGGAAACTTGGTAGTAGGGAAGAAGGCAAGGGAATTGATTGGTTCATGGTCTCGGAGGTAAAATCAAGAGGTCTTAATAAATCATTAGCTGTGGAAGCTGGTGGAGAGGGAAGATTCCAGCAAGGGGCCTGGCTTTTGAGTTTGAGTGGATGGTAGGGCCACAGACCAAAGTGAGGAGCCAGTAGGCAGATCAACTTTGGAGAAAATGAAGGGTTTAGTTTTGGCCGTGTTAGTTTGCATTGCCCATGGAGTAGTGAGGTGGTTATTCCCAGGAGGTGGAGAGACAACCCATATGGGTGTGGTCAAAATGCCAGGCTAGTCTTGGGGTAAAGTAATCGGGATATAGACGCTCAGGGATATTTCCTTGTGTAAATTAAAAAAAAGAGAAAAATATTCTTGGTTAAAAGGGGAGAGACCTCATGTGGGAGGCCTCCTGAGTGCGGTGTGGAGACTTCTGGGGATGATTAGGTGTTTTCTTTCAGGGCCTGTTGCTGTTCCTATAAGCACTGCCTGCTGCACTGACACCAAAGGAAAGTGCTTGATCTCTTCTATGAAAGTCCTAAGTCTGGTGGCTGGGGGCCGGTTGATCCTCTGAAATATACGTCCAGTGTAGGGAAGTTGCCCAGTTTCTTCATTTTTACTCTGACTGTAATTAGAGGAAATCATTTGGATGAACTGAGATATTCAAAGCAACGAGAAGAAAAAGATAGATATTAATATCCTTCACACAAGATAAACTGTAGAATTTGGGGAAACTGGCATTCTTACAAAATGACACATTATGATGACCATTTGTTTCAAAGGGACAACAGCCCAGATTAGGCTAGAATTCTGCCATACCAAGCTTCTAGAAGCAGGTAGAGGTGAAATAGGGCCTCTTGGTACTGCCAGGGCTGAGTTCCTGATGAGAAAACTTTGTTCTCTTTCTCTGCATAGTGTTCATTGGGCATAGAATGTTTTACTAGGTACTGTTTCAAGAAAAAAAATTTTTAGCACAGTTTCTATCTTCTAAAACTTTGCATGTATAGTGGGTTGAAATCTCAGAGAAAAGACATAATTCACTTCTCTGTAGCCTGTTGGGTGACTGGCAATGTCAGAAGAGTGGTAGAACGGATTACAGGAATCTAAGGCTGATTGGTGAAGGGACTCCAGTTCTATAAGGGAGTCGGAAACAAGAAGATGAATGAAATAGATATGCAAGAAGGAGGTGACTATGGCAAGCTAGTTTATGAGGCCTCAGTCAGCTAACTGTTACAGAGGAATAGGAAAACTTTTTGATACAGAGAGGAGTGAGAAATAAAATGCTGATGGGAGGAATTTTGCAGGTTGGAGTTAAGGTCATGGGGGAAAGAGTATTCCTGGGAAAGCTATATCTATCTATCTATAGCCATTTTCTTCTTCTAAGTAAAAATCATTTAATGTTAATCTTGGTAATAGCTAAAGCACATTCTTTTCTGGACAAGTGCATATAAAAGCTGACTATTGAGAGAAATATATAAAAGTCTTCATAAGGAATCAGCATTTAGAATATTATTAATGTTTTGAGGCCATTCTGACCTGTTCTCAGTTCCCAGTAGGAGATAGTCAATTTTTCCATATTACTGGCCTTTGGATATGTGGTTCCTCCAACTGGGAGAATTCTGCCCCTCTCTTCATGGGGCCTGTTCCAGCTCATCCTTCAGATGTGAGCTTAAATTGTACCTACTCAGAATGGCCTTCCAAGACACCTTATAGAAAGTTGGAAGATTCCTTCCTTCCATTTTTTTTCTCTAACACAGTGCTTTAGTCACTGCCCTACTTAACACATCATGTGTTCAGTGATATATTTGTATGTTTATTTACTTTCTTATTAAGTGGATGTCTTGCTGCACTCTATGCTCTGTTAGGGCAGAGGCCACATCTGTTTTACTCACCACCATGAGCTACATGTTTACCTAACTCATTGCTTGGTATGTGGTTGAAATGAAAAGAAAAATTGCATAATAAATTAATACCTTTCACTCATGATTTAAGTAGATAAAATCGTAAATTATTTTTTAAACAAGAAGTTGGATATTTATTTAACATTCTTATAGCTATTTCTTTAATCCTCTGATTTAACAGCCAAGAACTCAGTTTGATACTGCTTCATGGCTTTGTTGATTAGAAATGAAAAATACATAAAAACTATCCTTTTCCTGATCTCTCCTTAGGACCAGCATTTTCTGTGATATGAAAAACTGCTCGTAGGCAGGTTTCCTTGGGAAGATTGAAGAAGGTCTTTCTGTTCACTGTTTGGTCATGGCAAGCTCAGAAGTGAGAAATGATTTCACAAAGTTTCATAATAAACACTAAAAATATAAAATTGTGACATATACAACATTTTTAAAAATAAAATTTATAAGAAACTAGGCATAAAGTGGAGTTCGTTTAAAAAGCTGGTCTGAGAGAGATAAAGTTTTATTCCTTTTTAGGATCATTTCTTCTGGTGTAACTATATTTGTATATAACTTTAGGTATCCTTGTGTAACAAGTTTTCTCAAAATTTGAGGTAAGGGTCATAAACATTAATATACTTTATGTATTTTTCTGGTTAAAAATGCTTTTGGGGATCAATTTTCCTTCATTAGGTGTTTGGGTTGTAACTGTAGACATTGCTAATGGATGAGGGAAGTCTCTGAATGATTCTTAGGTGGAGAGTGTGTGTGTGTGTATATATATATATATATATATTCTAATATGTATATATTTTCTAATAAATTGTAACTATAAGTGCTTTGAGAAGTGCCATAGATGAACAGCTGATGAAAGTTACTTCACAAAGGAATTTAATATACCTTTTAAGATATTTCTGCTGTTTTTTGTTTTGCTTTGTTTTTCAAACCTAGATTAAATGTAGATCAAGAAACTGGCAAAGGAAAGAAATTTTACTCCTTGGGTTTGCCAGGGTCCCTGGTGGATCCAGGGAATTCGAAGGGGAGATGGTGTCAGCGAGGAGAGATTTATTTATTTAGAAGTATAAAGAGAGATTAGGAAAGAATAGTGTGGTAGGAAAATTAGTGGAGAAAAGAGGCTGAATAACTTGGTTTACATAGAGAACCAATAAAACTCTGAGACAAGGGGTTTGCAGCGTCTCCGTAGGCCACCAGCACCTGCTTGAATAGCGGAGGGTGCCCCGCCTTGGGCTCCCTCTCGCATGGGTCTTAGAAGCCAGGGCAAATAAGTAGACACAGTGAGCCTCCATGCTCCAGATGGGAATTCAGCCAGAAAAGGGAGAAAAGAACGACATGCGGGAGCCAAGCATCGGTGCCAGACCCACAACTTTATTTTCAAAAGCAGCTTATATACCCCAAGTTGTACATAAAGAAATAATGGAATATGCAGAGTTATGCAGGGGCAGCAGTCCTGACCCTTATTGAGACTAGGCTTGCTTTTTGCATATCTTCCCATATACAAAAGGTCTTAGCTGGTTTTACATCATCTTCTGGCCAGGGGGCCTGTTAACATTTTTATGGCTCTTTTCCTAGATAAATGTCTATCAGCCAGAAAACTCTTTTTCCCTTAAAGTATTTTTCCTTTAATCTGCATCACCCTCAAAGTACTAAATAAAGTTACATTCCTGTAGAACAAAGGTGCAGTGGGTTATAACAAAGAAAGTACTTAACTCAAAAGATCTAATGCTGCTAATACCAGGGCTACTACCTGTTTTTTCTATATACCAACTATATCAACAAATAAAAGATGTGAAAACTTGGCAGCAAGTATTGGCTCAAAAAAATGAAACCCTTAATCAGTCCTATTCTAATGATTTTGACTCCTCAGAAGCCCCTACATTCCTAGGATGTTTTAAGCTTCCTGTGCCTCTGGTGGTCAGGAGGCTGCAAACAATCACATGCGCAGCTGTAAGAATCAGGCAGGCAGGCTAGAAAGCCATCAGAGGGTTTTTTTGCATTGAAACACTCTTATTATGCCCAGGAGACTTATTATCTAAAAGCTCTAAATTAACTTTTTCCAGAAAAAGGTGGTGGGGGACAGCCCTCTGTTAATGTCAGAAGAGTAGGAAAGCATAACACAGTAAAGCAGGCAGACTCTGGTTTTGGGGATGGATGCTCGAGAAAATCCAGGGGGGACCCCTGAGGCCTGATTCTGCCTTTGTGTTTTGTCAGGCCCCCTTCCTCATGACCTTTGCCATGGGTGGGATTCCCCATGGTGGCTCCCAGCATGGGTTCAAGCCACTTTTCATTGGGAAATACACATCACATAAAAGTAAATACTCTTAAGTACCTAGACTTTTGTGCAATCTCCCAAGGCAGGAATGTACAAGCTGTATTATAACCTTATATTGAAAGCTCCAATTTCCGTTGTACTCACATTACTTACTTTTCTTACAAAGTATTTCATATGTTTCATATAGGTGTCTTAATGCTTTACACATAGAGAATAAAAGTTTTATAATAAATAGAACTACCCTCTTAAAAAATCACCACAAAACATTTTATAAAATCTTTAAATTTTATTAAGAATTAAGTATATTGTATATATAGATTCGGGGCTTCCCTAGTGGCTCAGAGGTAAAGAATCCACCTGCAATACAGGAGACGTGAGTTCAATCCCTGGGTCAAGAAGATCCCCTGGAGAAGGAAATGACAACCCATTCTTGCCTGGAGACATGGACAGAGAAGCCTGGTGGGCCATGGTGTCACAAACAGTTGGACACAACTTAGCAACTAGACAGCAAAAATGTAAATAGATATAGCAAGCTGTGCCAGTATAGATGTATACAATTAAAAACATTATTTTGTTAAATGGAGTCATTACTAAGCCAATCAGGACTAGGGACTGCTTTATTGAACTGACTATTAGGATATATATGTAATATATATATTACACTGTGATTGTAGCTGAACTTGTATGCTTAATAGTATCATCAGTTCAGTCTGACTCTTTGTAACCCCATGGACTGCAGCACACCAGGCCTCCCTGTTTATCGCCAACTCCCGGGGTTTACTCAAACTCATGTCCATTGAGTCGGTGATGCCAGCCAACCAACTCATCCTCTGTCGTCCCCTTCTCCTCCTGCCTTCAATCTTTCCCAGCTTCAGGGTCTTTTCCAAGGAGTCAGTTCTTTGCATCAGGTCGCCAAAGTACTGGAGCTTCAGCTTCAACATCAGTCCTTCCAATGAATATTCAGGACTGATTTCCTATAGAATGGACTGGTCTAATCTCCTTGCAGTCCAAGGGACTCTCAAGAGTCTTCTCCAACACCACAGTTCAAAAGTATCAATTCTTTATAGCCCAACTCTCACATCCACACGTGACTACTGAAAGAACCATAACTTTGACTAGATGGACCTTTGTTGGCAAAGTAATGTCTCTGCTTTTTAAAATGCTGTCTAGGTTGGTCATAACTTTCCTTCCAAGAAGTAAGCGTCTTTCAATTTCATGGTTGCAATCACCATCTGCAGTGATTTTGGAGCCCAAAATAAAGTCTGTCACTGTTTCCACTGTTTCCCCATCTATTTGCTATGAAGTGATGGGACAAAATGCCATGATCTTCATTTTCTGAATGTTGAGTTTTAAGCCAACTTTTTCACTCTCCTCCTTCACTTTCATCAAGAAGCTCTTTAGTTCATCTTCACTTTCTGCCATAAGGGTGGTGTCATCTGCATATCTGAGGTTATTGCTATTTCTCCCAGCAATCCTGATTCCAGCTTGTGCTTCATCCAGCCCAGCATTTCTCATGATGTACTCTGCATAGAAGTTAAATAAGCAGGGTGACAATATACAGCCTTGACATATTCCTTTCCCAATTTGGAAATAGTATTATGAAAAGACATATTTTCCTGAAATATTCATGTATGCTGACAAATCTCTTATACTATGCTTTTCAGTTTCATCTAGTTATAGAATGATTCTTAAAGTTAATCACTTAAAATGTGCTCCTCCCTTGTATCCTCCCTTTCACTATTTCTTTCCTAATCAAGTAACTTACACTATGCAATGATCTGTTTTCAAAACCTAATTCAGCTTATTTTGTAACAAGTGCTTTTTAAAAATATTTACATTTGAATCCAAAAAGAATGGTTACAATGTATTAAAGGCTATCCATAAAATTAATATTAGTGTAGGAAATACATGTGTCATATCTTTATGGCTAAATCTGCAGGGTAAAATTCATGTAAGAACATGTAAGTTAAAATTTTTAATATTGTTGACCCAAGAACCCTGCTAATTCCCAGACACTGAATGTTTACTTCATGAAGACTATACATCTTCATATATATATATATCTGTCTTCAGTCTTGTATTTATGAAACAGATCCATGGTCACAGCAGAGGAAGTATAAAAAGGGAAGGTCCAGGTCACTGTCATACAACACAGACCTTCTGTCACCTAGAACCTCAAAATGACAGGACAGTTTGAATGCTGAAATGTAAAATGACAGTCTTTAGTGATTTGTTTCCATACCTTCCAAACAAAAACATTTCATGCAAGTGTCCTTCCTGCCTGATTTAGGAAACTTCAGGTCAGTTCTGCTATTGGAAATCCTTCTGGGCCTGAGGTCTCCACCATTCATTTTCTTTCTGTGGGTCTCTGATATCTAAGCTGATTCTTGAAGCATCAGTACAATTGCAAAAGCTGACAAGAGTAAAGGGATTTCCTGAAGGGAAAGTCTGAAGGAAAAGGATGAATAAGGCTATGAAGCTGTGAACAGGAAGGGTCATCCAGTGAGCTTAGACTTCTGGGTGTCTAGGAGAAAATTAGGAGAGTGCTACTCCCTGGCTTTATCCCCAGAGCCTAGCACAGAGGCTGTGATAGGGTGGGTGCTAAATTCTTAGCTGTTAAATGACTCGATATATTAACAAACAAAAGTAGGTTGTGGTTTAATAGTAAAGGCTTTCAAAACCATGTTAAGGCATTGATATTTTGGGGCAACTTGAGTTTTAGCAGTTTAGTGAAGTTCTGGCCAATATGGTAAAATATAGTAGGCAGGAGACCTATTATCACACAACTGTGTTAACATGGTCAGTGAGAGATAACTGAATTTAACTAAGGTAACAACTGTGCAAAATGAGAGCAAGCACGCCCGTGTTCACTGCAGCACTGTTGACAATAGCCAAGAAGAGGAAACAACCTGTGTCCATGAGTGGATGAATGAAGTGTGCGTGTGTGTATAGTGGAATATTTAGTCATAAAAGAATTAAATTTTGCTATTTACAACAAAACAGATGGCCTCAAGGGCATTATGCTAAGTGAAATGAGTCAGTCAAAGACAAATGCTATATGATCTCACTTGTATGTGGAATGTGGAATCTAAAATAACAAGAACAACTTCATAGATACAGAGAACAGATTCAGTTCAGTTCAGTCGCTCAGTCTGAACTGTCCGACTCTTTGTGACCCCATGAATTGCAGCACACCAGGCCTCCCTGTCCATTACCAGCTGCCGGAGTTCACTCAGACTCACGTCCATCAAGTCAGTGATGCCATCCAGCCATCTCATCCTCTGTCGTCCCCTTCTCCTCCTGCCCCCAATCCCTCCCAGCATCAGTCTTTTCCAATGAGTCAACTCTTAGCATGAGGTGGCCAAAAGTATTGGAGTTTCAGCTTTAGCATCATTCCTTCCAAAGAACACCCAGGACTGATCTCCTTTAGAATGGATTAGTGGTTGCCATAAGCAGGAGTATGGCATGGTAGAAATAGGTGAAGGGAATCAAAAGTTAAAAAAACAAGGAAACAAAATCTAATCTTCAAGGATCAGAAGAAAACACACTTTAGAAAGCACTTTAAAAACTATAAAGTAAGGAAATTTTGTGGCAATACTTGAAGAAGTGAGGGGGTTTGTGATGAAATAAAAATACCTAAGATGAAATCAATCTATTAAAAAATCAAAGTACAGAGGTTTTAAAAATTGATTCTATAGGACAATGACACAATAAGTCTATGAAAAAGACTTATTCTTTTTGTAAGTCTTTACAAATCTTGCTATATAAGATAATATAAAATGTGAAGGAAACATACATTTATAAATATTAAATTTAAAAAGTAGCCTATGAGAAGAAGACAAGATAACCATAAAAAAGCAAGTACCTTTGTCCTGAGTTGAGCAGTTCAAATCTTTTATTGATTTTTTTAAAAGCTAAATCATGTGTTATCAATTGGTCCAGGTCAAATTTCTTTTCCAGGAAATCAGTCACTAGTTTTGGAACATAATCTTCGCTTTCCCAACCTGTAAATAAGCACACGTGTTCTGTTTAGACTTTACTAAATGATTTTTATATTTTATTATCTTATATTTGTTCCTTCTCTCTTTTGTACTGTTACCTTTACCCTGGATGATACTATTCTCAGCAGCACACAACGGAGCTGCATTTCTCCCTTCTTAAGAAACAAAGGCAGAAACTCCATGAAAACCCTTTCTTGCCCCCACATCTTCTAGCTACCCCATATCTCTTCTCCTTTTACAGAAAAACTACTCTACAGGAAGGATTTTCTCCAGTTCAGTGTTGTCAGTTCCACTTCCTTTTCTCTTATTTTCTCTTGAGCCCACTCAGTACCTGGCTGCTATAGCTCTTGTCAAGGTCACCAGAGACATAGACTACCGTCAGTGTGAGGCCAAGTCTTTTCTCTTTCCACAGTACCTGGGATACAAAAAATGAGAGGCCAGTTGGTACAGATGAGATTCTTCAGAGAGGGCTCCTTAGAGAAAATAAGACTAGTTGAGAAATAAACAATAAGAGATATAAGTTGAGCTTCCTCACTTTGGCTATTTGTGTGATGTGGGTAGTATGGATTATTGACAAATTAGAAGTAGAATTCACATATTCACTGAGTGTCTTTTGAGTATATGCTAAGTACCAGGGGGCTTCCCTGATGGTTCAGATGGTAAAGAATCCACCTGCAATGTAGGAGGCCTGGGTTCAATCCCTTGGTTGGGAAGATAACCTGGAGAAGAAAATGGCAACCCACTCCAGTATTCTTCCCTGGAGAATCCCATGGACAGAGAAGCCTGGCAGGCTACAGTCCACGGGGTTGCAAAGAGTTGGGCATGACTGAGTGACTAACACTTTCACTTTAAGTACCAGGTACCATTTCAGAGATGGGAACAAGATGGAGGCAAAAAATGCCCTGTCCCCTGGTCTCAGGAAGAACAGGAAGCCCAAGAATCCTCTCCCTTTAGTTCAGGGAGACTGACAGTAAACAAATATCGCAGAGCTCATCATCAATGAGAAGAATGAAGGAGAAAAATAGAGTAGGGGCAGTAGGTTGTGCAGAGGCCGAGGTTATGCAGGTGGGGAGGGAATGTGATTTTTTAAAGCTTAGGGAAGTCCAGTCTGATTGGGTGACATCTGAACAAAAACATAAAGGACAGGAACTATCCAGAAATCTTGGGGTAAAGTAGTTCAGGGAGAAGGCCGAGTAATTATAAAGGTGTTGAGGTGAAGTGTTGGCCAATGAGAACAGTGAGGAGGCCAGTGTGTCAAGAATAGAGGGACAGCAGTGGTAGCAGTGGGGTCAGAGGGCCGGATCAAAGGGGGGCTTTCGGCCATTGCATGTTTGAGATTTTATTCTGAGTGAGAAAGGAAGTCATTAGAGGTGTTTGGGAGAAGGGTGACCTGATCGGATTTCCCTTTTAATAGTCTCATTCTCTGGCTGCTCTGTAGGGAATACTCTAGGAGACAAAGGGCAAAAGCAGGGAGGCTGTTGACCAAGCAAGTCATTTATGTCACGCAGGAAGAGGTGATGGTGACTTGGACAAGTGATGGTGCTGGTGAGAAATGACCAATCCTGGGTATACTTTGAAGGTAGAGACAACAGGCTTTGCTGAAATACTCATGGTACAAGAGAAAGAGCATAACCCGGGGTTTGAGGCTTGATTAACAGGAATGATGGAGTCGTCATTTATTGAGATGGGAAGGCTGGGAGGCAGGAGTGGTTTGGGGCAGGTAAAGTTCACATGTCTACCAGCTATCCAAGTGGACATGCCAGGTAGGCAACCTTTATATCTTCAGGTCTAGGCTGAAGATATAAAGTTAAGTGTTATGGGTAGAGTGTATTTAAAGTCTTGAGACCACAGAAGATCACTGTGGAAGGAAGCGTAAATAAAGAGGAGGAGAGGACTGAACACTGAACCTTAGGACACACCAAAGTTAGAATCTTAAGGATGTAGGGGAACCCAGCAAAGATTCCTGGAAGGAGTGACCAGTGAGGAAGGAAGAGGAGGAAGGGAGGAGGAAGAACAATAGCAGCAACAACAAAGTGATATCTAGAAGTGAGGTGAAAGGAGTGTTTGAGAAAAAGGGAGCCACCAGCTATATAAAATCCTGCTGATAGTTCATTTAAGGCTGGGACTTACACTGTTGGTGGGAATGCAAACTAGTACAGCCACTGTGGAGAACAGTGTAGAGATTCCTTAAAAACTGGAAATAGAACTGCCTTATGACCCAGCAATCCCACTGCTGGGCATACACACCGAGGAAACCAGAATTGAAAGAGACACGTGTACCCCAATGTTCATCACAGCACTGTTTATAATAGCCAGGACATGGAAGCAACCTAGATGTCCATCAGCAGATGAATGGATAAGAAAGCTGTGGTACATATACACAATGGAGTATTACTCAGCCATTAAAAAGAACACATTTGAATCCGTTCTAATGAGGTGGATGAAACTGGAGCCCATTATACAGAGTGAAGTAAGCCAGAAAGAAAAACACCAATACAGTATACTAACGCATATATATGGAATTTAGAAAGATGGTGATGATAACCTTGTATGCAAGACAGCAAACGAGACACAGATGTATAGAACAGTCTTTTGGACTCTGTGGGAGAGGGTGAAGGCAGGATGATATGGGAGAATGGCATTGAAACATGTATAATATCATATAAGAAACGAATCGCCAGTCCAGGTTCGATGCAGGATACAGGATGTTTGGGGCTGGTGCACTGGGATGACCCAGAGGGATGGTACAGGGAGGGAGGGGGGTTCAGAATGGGGAACACGTGTACACCCGTGGAGATTCATGTTGATGTATGGCAAAACCAATACAGTATTGTAAAGTAATTAGCCTCCAATTAAAATAAATAAATTTATAAAAATTAAAAATAAAAAGGTATATGATTTAAAAAAAAACCAGGACTGAGTTGACCATTGTCTGTGTCAGTCTTTCTGTGTTATTTTCAATCATCCCCATAAAATGAGACAATCCCTTTTATTTTGGCTTTAGATCCAGAACTTTCTGTCGATGCTATTTAGTGAATCAAATAAACTCTATTTTTCATACACATTCTCGTGTATGTTGAAAATAATAGGTTAAATCAGAAATTTCTGTTCCATAAAATCATCCCAACAGGGAGTGCTGGAGCCTCTCATTCAGGCCTTAGTATTACAGATGCGAATACTAAAAATATACCACCAATACTAGCACTAAATCAGAGTAGGGGGATCATCTTTTGTATCATCATGGCCACAGTCTCATTTTAGATCACTTCATATCCATTCTTGGAAGAAAGACTTTTCAGGGAGGATATGATGAGAAAACAGACTTCTCTCATTGTCAACAGGGCTAAAGCCACACTCTCAGGCTGGAGGCTCTGTTCTTACCTTCAAAAATGCATCCCTTCCACATGCATCCAGTGAAGAGCAGCGCTGGGTGTAAGTGAGCATCTTGGCTGATGGAGGGGCCCCTACCGCCACGCTGACCACTTAGTTCTTATTGCAGATGCAAAGGCATCAATCCAAGTTTAGAATGAAGGAGAATGTTTATTTCTCATCTCATGTTGTGGACTCAGAAATACCCTACGTACATTGTGGTTCTAATAGTTGATTTATTTTCCAAGTCATGAAGTAAAATTAGGCCCACATGCCTTTTGCTTTATGCTTACTTTAAAAAATTCTCAACACAATTTTAGTCACAACTTAAACTTGTTCATACATTTGACTTTTAAGGCAGAAAGTAGAAATTAATGTGGTCAGTGTTCATGGCATTTTCAGTTTACCATGGACCAAAATGCAGGGGGAAATTTCTTCCATTTTCAGAACAATATCACCACTTGAGAAGGTTTAGAAAGCCATTTGAACTAAACTAAATCAAATTACCTATACTGAATCAATTGACCCAGTTTTTTTTTATTAACCTTTAATATGAAAATTAAATCAAATGGTAAAATGTAGGAAAAAGGAATCCCTTTCTTGGTTGCATCTCTGAGACTAATCCCACATTTGCTGGTCATCTGCCCATTAACTATTTGTTAATAGTTTTTCTGAATACTTGATAGTGAGAGGGTAACAGGCAGGAAGGCCAGGGGTCTCCAAACGGACGAAATAGCCAGCAAGTGTCAGACATTTTATCTCTCTTAAGCAGCAGGAGGAAACAAACTAGCGATATTTTTTCCTTCTCTATACAAATTTAAAAGGAGGTTTTTCTTAAAATTCTGTGTTGCCATGACACCTGGTTTCACCTGAAGCTAACCAATGCCTTTTTCTTGTGGAAATGTTTATCTTAAGCTATGCTAATGTACTATGCATTTACCCCAAACTCTGTCTTCAAGTCGGTTCTGCCTTTCGGCTCAGAACCTACTTGACAAACCAGTATGTTATACTCAGATATTGTTCCTCTAATCTATGTAAATGAAACTATTTGTATGGTGATCTGCCCTTTTTCAAGATTCAAGTTAATCATTTTATGGCCCAAGGTGAACCATTTGGTGCCAAGATTATCACAAAATGCATTTTATGGGTGAAGGGCCTGGTGCCATTCTGAGTTTTAAGATATTCCTTTATTTCATTAACAGACTGCTAGTGACTATATAACATCCAGCTAAAGACTAGCAGGGGGGCACTCTTTCTGCCCCCTTCTGATGTCTATGTCAGAAGCTTTCTCCATCTCCTTTATACTTTAATAAAACTTTTATTACACAAAAGCTCTGAGTGATCAAGCCTCATCTCTGGCCCCGGATTGAATTCTTCTTCTCTGGGGTCCAAGAATCCCGGCGTCGTGATTCAACAACAACCTTTCAGTAGGTTGTAGCAATAGATGTTATTTATTAGAGACTCATGTTCATTAAAGTATCATCTGGAAATCAATAGAACCTAACAATATCCAATGTTGCATATTGACTGTGTAAACGTGGTATTGGTTGCTATGTAATAATTCTAAGTGACATCAGGGAAGGGGAATGACAACAACGGTAAAGACTACTTTTTCCTAAGGTACCAAAAATATTAGAGCGAATTTAGGCTACTGCTCAATAGGGAGCAGAATTGATTGTGTCCCATATTGTCCCATATTGCAGTTCTCCTTTCCTACCCTGGCACAGACTGGGGCTTTCTAGTCCAGGAGACCTGACCTCAGATCTAAGCAGAAGTCTGGTGCTACTGACTGCCACAAGGGAGGCATATTTTAGAGAACTGAGGGCTTCTATTTTGAGAGAATTCAGATAAGAGACGGAGAAGGCACTGGCAACCCACTCCAGTACTGTTGCCTGGAAAATCTCATGAACAGGGGAGCCTGGTGGGCTGCAGTCCATGGGGTCGCTAAGAGTCAGACATGACTGAACGACTTCACTTTCACTTTCCACTTTCATGCATTGGAGAAGGAAATGGCAACCCACTCCAGTGTTCTTGCCTGGAGAATCCCAGGGACGGGGGAGCCTGGTGGGCTGCCGACTGCGGGGTCGCATAGAGTCGGACACGACTGAAGCGACTTAGCAGCAGCGGCAGCAGCAGATACGAGGAAGCAAAGCTCAGGTATAGAGTGAGAAATTGGCTACACCATGGTTTTGACGGAAGATGGCCAGATTTGGAATAGCCCCTCCACCCATGCCTTTTGTTCCTGCTCTCTCCCCAAAGAGTCACTTTAGGCTATTTGGCTTACTAATGTTCAAGAGATGTAATCATTGTTGCAAAAAAAAAAAAAAAAAAAGCCGTATATACAAAGCAGATTAATACTTGAGCAATTTGCCCTGATGGTTGACTTCCTCGCAGTCTGGTCACATGAGAGTGGTATGATGTGAAACTTAACTTTACGTGGAAGACCTGCACGTAAGTTTTTGTATGGCTTTAAGCACAACTGCTTCACGATTACCAGGTATTTTGCCTAATAGGTAGTTCCTATTAGTAAAGCTATGGAAAATGAGTTTCCCTTTGTGCAATCGAGGTAGCTTGTGTATTGCATGGCTCCCGTTATCCTGGCTCTTACCATAGTTTCAAGATGCCTAATAACTTCAAAACGGTAGCCCATAGTGTCACCTGTCATTTCTGACAGCACCTCACTGACGGGCTTGGTGAAGTCCTTGGGGTTGATGCACTCAGCGGCTCCTACAGCCACAGCCTTTTCAAATTTGTCTTTGCTGAGGTCAGCCCCAACGATCCTGGATGCACCAGCTGACTTACAGCCCATGATGACCGAAAGGCCAACCCCTCCCAGGCCAAAGACCACACATATTGAGCCAGGGGTGACCTGTGAGGAGACAAGTCCTGTAAATGCTAGACCTAGGGTAAAAAGGTAGAACCTGCAAAGCGTCTCTAATCATAGAACATGAAATTGAGAAGATCACTTTGATGAGTTACTAGGACCGAATGACTCATTCTCATGACAGTGCCACAAAGAGAACCAGAAACAGCACAAACCCTTGCCAAATTTGTTTTAGATTTGGTTTAACCAGCATGTTCTTAGTGATCATAACTGAGTCTTTTGTAAATAAATTGAAAGTTGAGCCTCCATGTTGCAATAGATTATCGATCTTTCTTCAGGAAGAAAATGCAGTTAAATCAGTTGGGGGATTTTTACCCGTACTATGTGTTATTAGGGTTTCCCTGGTGGCTCATATGGTAAAGAATCTGCCTGTCATGCAGGAGACTCAGGGTCAATCCCTGGGTTGGGAAGATCCCTTGGAGAAGGGAATGGCTACTGATTCCAGTATTGTTGCCTGGAGAATTCCAGTGGACTATGCAACCAGCACATAGTCCCTGGGTTGCAAAAAGTCAGATGTGACTGAGCAACTAACACTTTTACTTCATGCTATATTAAAGAAGATTCTAGCCAAAATTCATCTCCTAGATGAACACTCTTAATCCTATTATACAGCAGGGAGCAAGGAAACCTGAAAACACTCCTAGAACACTCTTAATCCTATTACACAGCAGGGAGCAAGGAAACCTGAAAACAGAAAGACCTGTATCTATATATGCATGTGTTTTGAAATGTCTAAACTTATAAGCAGAGATTTCTGTGGGTACAGAGGTGCCATACCCATTCTCCATGAGCTGTAATTTCAGCTGTGGCCTCCCAAGCTCTCAGTTCAGTTCCTGAACTTGGAGCTTTGAAATCCGTGTGGCCATTCTCTCAAATATCATTAATCATCCACTCATCCGACAACACATTTTATTGATGAGTTCTTTGTGGTCAGAAACTAAATGGGGCATGTTCTGCCTTTTCTTGTAATTTCTCTGGCAGTTTTACTAGCACAGTAAAAAAGTAGAATACTAATTTAAACTATATCCAATGTCCCGTCTCTCATCTCTTTCTTGGAATAAATCTGTTTCAACAGCCATATGTATATTTTCCACAAACTCCTTACCTTTTTAGTCTTCCACATATTTGGGCATCCCTTTCCTTTATTCATTCATACTTTTCCAAGTATTATTTATTGAGTCGTTACTATGTCCAGGCTCCTTGCTAAGCAGTGCAGGGAACAGAGACTTGGTCCACACCTTCCTGAAGCTTGTGGGCTAATGAAAAGTAAAGGCATAAGAATTTGAGATTTGGGACCATACTATTAATGAACCAGTCATGTTACCTTGAATAACAGAAAGAGATTCCTGTTTAGATGTAGTGGATAGAAAGAAATAAAGAACTTCTTTGAGCAAGCAGGTGATTTTTTTTTTTTTTGAGAAACCATTTCAGCTCAATTCCGTTCAGTCGCTCAGTCGTGTTTAACTCTGCGACCCCATGAATTTCAGCATGCCAGGTTTCCCTGTCCATCACCAACTCCTGGAGTTCACTCAAACTCACGTCCATCGAGTCAGTGATGTCATCCAGCCATCTCATCCTCTGTTGTCCCCTTTTCCTCCTGCCCCCAATCCCTCCCAGCATCAGTCTTTTCCAATAAGTCAGTTCTTTGCATGAGGTGACCTAAGTACTGGAGTTTCAACTTTAGCATCATTCCTTCCAAAGAACACCCAGGACCGACCTCTTTTAGAATGGACTGTTTGGATCTCCTTGCAGCCCAAGGGACTCTCAAGAGTATTCTCCAACACCACAGTTCAAAAGCATCAATTCTTTTTTTTTTTTTTTTTTTTGGCCAGGATTCAAGCATTTTAATATTCTTTGGGTGACTTAGAAGATTAGTGTTGTAATCATGTAATTACATGTGAGGTTATTTCCCTTAAACCACCTGCACTGCTACAGTTCTGAACTCATCCTAGAGAGATCTGAAATAAATAAAGTGACTGAAGTTCTCTCACAGACGAGTTCTATGTTCAGAAGCCCTCCTCCTCATGAAGCTGCCACTGTCATCAGAGTTCACGGCGACCGCGCCCCATCAGGCGGCGCTCTCACACGACCGTCTGCACAGGCGTGACGCACTGTGCCGGGGAGCCGGCTCTCTCTGACGATGAGGTTGATCGGTTGGAAATCTCTCTCTGTAGCTCCTCTACTTTCTTCTGAAGCTCTGCCCGTTTAGCGAGAAGCTCTTTATATCTGTTGTGAATGGGCTCCTGGGGCTTCATCTGGGGGTTCCACCTTACGTAATATCCCACCCAGAGCTCTAGGTGGCGCATGCTGGCTACTGGGTAAAGGACATGATTGGAATAGCTCCCGTAGAGGGGATTAGTGAAGTCCTCCAGCTGGCTATTTATGTAAGACCACAGTGACACGGTCCTCCTGGGAAGATTCTCTTTGCCTCTCTGCTGTTCACTGTTACAGAGGAATGTTCCGAATAAACAGCTATATAGGTGGTCCAAAATGGTAATGAGAAAATATTCATTGAATTCAAATGCTGTAGGAAACTGTCTTGTCATCTGCCAGACACAGTCAATAAACTGAAGAAAGACAGGTGATCTGTCTGCATCTGCATGGTTCTTATCTCCATGGCCAACTCTAAGCTGAAATCGATGTCCAAAGCTCAGCCACTCTTTTTCCACAAGGACTTCAAACCCTCGGATGGTGCGGTAGTATCCGTCCAGCATAAGCATGGCCAGGGAGGTCAGCTGGGCCGTGCGGTCCCAGCCATCGCTGCAGTGCACCACCACAGACGTCTTTCCTGACTCCACCCTGTCAGCAATCCTGAGAGCCCCTGCAAGAATAAGCTTAATATGTTCCAGCCAGTGAGTAGATTCCAAGTTAGACAACCAGTGGGTCTCCTCAATGTTGGGGTACACAATCTCCTTAAGTTTTCGTAAAGATTCTCTCATAACATGGATATCGTGGATATCTAGAAAAACTAGTTCTGCATTTTGATAGGCATCTTCACTTTCATAACCTCCACCTTTTGCCTTATTGGCAACTGCATTAACACTTGGCCGGGCGTCGAATATAAAGATTTTATGAGATTGGGCATTGGAGTCCATAATAGCTTGAAGGTATTTTTCATCTTCTTTGCTTCACTTCCCACTCACCCCACCATGGGCTGGCTACACCGAGTGATTGTGGCTTGACTTTCAGGATGAATCCATGACAAAACTGGGATACGGCCCCGTGATCTGAAGGAAGCCACTCTCTTCAACTCTTCATCAGGGATATTTGCCGGAACAACCAAGAGGGCAGGGTAGGTATCACAGAGCTCATATCGTTCATTTATCTTTGTTATTCTCCAGCTTTCATTTGGAATTCCCTGCCTTCTATACTCCGAAAGAGAGTCATATAGCTTCCACCCATTTTCAGGGAATACTTCTTTATACTCAAAAGCAAAAAGAGACAGGTTATTAGAGACAGGAAATGCATATTTCATTAGATTTTCAAATATTGATCTTCTTGTTCGCCCCTCAGGTTTATGAGCAAATCGTAAATTCCGAATATCCTTGCACACAGTTTCCAATCCATAAGAATTTTCACCACGACTAGAAGCACCACCAATTTTTTCTACTCTGCTTATAACACCAAGAGAAGCATCTAAAACAAATGGGGGATCCCGTTCCATGCTTTTGAAATATAACCTGTAATTCGTAACAGTCAGAGTTCCTCGTACAGCACCAGTGAATGGACATATATAAGTTACATCTTTGGCCATGTCTTTAATATTTTCTCCTGGAAGCAAGGGCGGTTCTTCCATTTCTGCTAATTTGTTAGACTCCCTCAGGACCCTCAAATCAGGAGAAAAGTTCTCTGCAGAAGTTGATATGGAATCCGATGAGACAACAGAAGCTGATTTTGTATGCACTGAATTCTCTGAATGAGAAGTGGAAGCAATTATAATTTTTGAGATGTTTTATCTTCACTTCTGATGATCTTCAAATGTCAATGGCTCTTAACACATTAACTGGACAGGGAGTCCACGCTGGGCGGCCGTGCTACCGCTGGCTGAGAGCCAAGGCTTTCGCAACTCGAGCTCTTCTCCATGGCGCGGCGCGGGGGCAGCCGGAGGAAAAGCCTGCGGCGACCTCCGCGGCTGCCCGGCGGGAGGAGCGGAGGGCGGGGTGCGACGGGCTGGGTCCGCGCTCAAGCCCGCGCCCCAAAAGCATCAATTCTTTGGTGCTCAGCTTTCTTCACAGTCCAACTCTCATATCCATACATGACCACCGGAAAAACCATAGCCTTGACTACACGGACCTTTGTTGGCAAAGTAATGTCTCTGCTTTTCAATATGCTGTCTAGGTTGGTCATAACTTTCCTTCCAAGGAGTGTCTTTAAATTTCATGGCTGCAATCACCACCTGCAGTGATTTTGGAGCCCCCCAAAATAAAGTCTGACACTGTTTCCACTGTTTCCCCATCTATTTCCCATGAAGTGATGGGACCAGATGCCATGATCTTAGTTTTCTGAATGTTGAGCTTTCAGCCAACTTTTCACTCTCCTCCAGAGAAACCATTTATTTCTCCTTAATTTTTAGATTTTACTAGGATGCAAATCTAAATTGGTAGTCTTTCTGTTTCTTCCCTGGTGGCTCAGTGGTAAAGAATTTGCCTGCAATGCAGGAGACCTGGGTTCAATTTCTGGCTCAGGAAGAACCCCTGGAGAGAGGAATGGCAACCCAGGAATGGCCATCCAGTATTCTTGCTAAGAGAATCCCATGGACAGAGGAGCCTGGCAGTCTACAGTCCATGGGGTTGCAAAGAGTCAGGCACGACTGAGCAACTAACACTTTCACTTTTCTGTTTCTTCCAGTATTGTAACTTTTCCCACCAGGTGATCTTTATTTTTTATTTATTTTTTTAATTTAAATTTTTATTTTTACTTTATTTTACTTTACAATACTGTATTGGTTTTGGCAGGTGACCTTTAAACTGAGAATAATGTTAAGGAAGCAGCCACATAAGGGCTCAGTAGATGAGCATTCCAGACAATCAGAATACCTTGTGTAAATATTTTCATGCAAGACAAGGACAGCTCAGCAGGCTTATACATCTCACGAGAGGCGGGTGTGAGTGGATCATAGTGGGTTAGATGAGATTGTTCCAAGAATGGAAGCTATTGAAGGGTTTTTAGCAAAGATGTGATGCAGACCAATTTATGTTTTATAAAATTACTCTGATTTGTAAATGGAGAATTACTGGAGATGGAGAGGAGTAATGAACACCATAAAAGGAAGGCCATTGCATCCAATGAAGATATGATGATGGTAGTGAGACGAAGAAAATGGAAAGATTTGAAATATACCAGAATTGAAAGAGATACATGTACCCCAATGTTCATTGCAGCACTGTTTATAATAGCCAGGACATGGAAGCAACCTAGATGTCCATCAGCAGACGAATGGATAAGAAAGCTGTGGTACATATACACAATGGAGTATTACTCAGCCATTAAAAAGAATACATTTGAATCTGTTCTAATGAGGTGGATGAAACTGGAGCCGGTTATACAGAGCGAACTAAGCCAGAAAGAAAAACACCAATACAGTATACTAATGCATATATATGGAATTTAGAAAGATGGTAATGATAACCCTGTATGCGAGACAGCAAAAGAGACACAGAGGTAAAGAACAGACTTTTGGACTCTGTGGGAGAGGGAGAGGGTGGGATGATTTGGGAGAATGGCACTGAAACACGTATACTATCAGGTAAGAAACAAATCGCTAGTCTAGGTTCGATACAGGATACAGGATACTTGGGGCTGGTGCACTGGCATGACCCAGAGGGATGATATGGGGAGGAAGGTGGGAGAGGGGTTCAGGGTTGGGAACTCATGTACACCTGTGGTGGATTCATGTCAATGTATGGCAAAACCAATACAGTATTGTAAAGTAAAAAAATAAAATGAATAAAATAAAGTATACCTTGTAGGTAAAGTTAGCAGGACTTGCTGCTGGATTGTATATAAGGTGATGGAGAGGGAAGATCAAGGATGAAGAAAATTAGAGTGGGCATAAATATGTCTGGGTGACAGGGAAGAAGAAAATTAAGAATTCCATATGATACATACTCATTTTGAGATACCTGTGAGATTCTTAAAGGGAGATGTCAGGTATGGCATTGGATGAAAGAATTTGGGGTTCAGAGAGAGTACTGGAGATAGAAATTTCAACTCAACTAACATATGGACAATTTTTAAGACTTCAGAGTTGGATGAGACCACCACATACGGGATTGTTTGGGGAATGGTTTTAGTAGTTATGAATTGTGTGTTATTTTACCCACTTCTTCTACTTATTAAGAGTGACATAGAGAGTTAGTTTAGTCTCTCAGTTGTGTCTGACTCTTCGCAACCCCATGTACTGCAGCATGCAGGGCTTCCCTGTCCATCACCAACTCCTGGAGCCTGCTCAAACTCCTGCCCATTGAATTGGTCATGCCGCCCAACCATCTCATCCTCTGTCATCTTCTTCTCCTCCTGTCTTCAATCTTTCCCAGCTTCAGGGTCTTTTCCAGTGAGTTAGTTCTTTGCATCAAGTGGCCAAAGTACTGGAGCTTCAGCTTCAGCGTCAGTCCTTCTAATGAATATTCAGGACTAATTTCCGTTAGAATTGACTAGTTGGATCTCCTTGCAGTCCAAGAGACTCTCAAGAGTCTTCTCCAATACTACAGTTCAAAAGCATCAATTCTTCAGCACTCAGCCTTCTTTATGGTCCACATCCATACATGACTACTGGAAAAACCATAGCTTTGACTCTATAGATGGACCTTTGTAGGCAAAGTGATGTCTCTGCTTTTTAATATGCTGTCTAGATTGATCATAGCTTTTCTTTGAAGAAGCAAGTGTCTCTTAGTTTCATGGCTGTAGTCAGCAACTGCAGTGATTTTGGAGCCCAAGAAAATAAGTCTGTCACTGTTTCCATTGCTTCCCTATCTATTTGCCATGAAGTGATGGGGCCAGATGCCATGATCATTAGTTTTTTGAATGCTGAGTTTTAAGCCATCTTTTTCACTCTCCTTTTCATTTTCATCAAGAGGCTCCACAGTTCCTCTGACATAAGCTGAGTCAAAATAATCACTCTTAAATTTTCACATTTTCATACTATATGCTAGCCATTAGAGGTTGCATTTTGTCCCCCCACCTAACTACTTATTCATACATTGAAGTCTTAACTCCCAGTACCTCAGAATGTGATCTCATTTGGAGATAGGGTTTTTGTAGAAGTAATAAACTTTAAGGTAATTCAGTTCAGTTTAGTTCAGTCACTCAAATAAGGTAATTAGATGGGTTCTAATCCAGTATGATTGATGTCCTTATAAAAAGGGAAATTTTGGATAAAAAGACTGGCATAGAAGGAAGGTGATATGAAGAGACATTGGGAGAAGACAGCCAAGGAGAGAGACCTGGAACAGATCTTTCATTCACAGCTCTTAGAAGAAACCAGTCCTGCCAACATTTTGATTTGGGATTCCTAGTTTCCAGAATGTGAGACAATAAGTTTCTGTTGTTTAAGCCACCAAGTCTGTGGCAGTTTGCTACAACAGCCCTAGCAAGTTAACACACCAGCATTAATAGTTATTTTGTGAAAAAGATTAATTTTAGATGTGAATCTAAATTTTAGAAAAGAACCTGAAGGAAATACAGAGGAAACAAAATTAAATCTAGAGATTTTATTTTCACTTATTCAGAAATAAAATTTTAAATCTGAATTTTTCATTCTCTTCCAATTGATTTGGCATTGTGTAGAAACAGCCTGCATATGAGATGCTTTCAAAAGTTTTGTTTTATAAAAAAAACTTCAGTTTTCCTTAAAAAACAAAAAGCATTTAAAAAACAAAATAGGAACTAGCCCACCCTGCTTCTTACCTTGCCAATCTTAATAGCGGCCCTGTATCCAGTGGAAAATCCACATCCCGTTAAACAGACTTTCTCAGGAGGAGCTGCACCAACAGTCTTGGCGATGGAAGTTTCATCCACCGCCGTGTACTCAGTGAATGTACTGGTGCTCAAGAAGTGATAGACTGGCTTGCCTTTGCATGTACATCTGGTGCTGCCATCAGCCAGGACTCCATGACCAGTGATGCTGTTTGATACAGCAAATACTCAGGTTAATTCAATTCAAAAAATTAGCACAGGAACAATTAAATGGCATTACAGAAAAGTGACTGAAACCTACTCTGTCCTTATACAAAGGTTGCCATCTGGGTTGTGACAAGCATTGCATTCTCTACACTGAGGCAGACAGTGGGGGATGACTTTGTCATCCAGAGAGAAAACATGATATAATGTGTTGGTCATTAACATTAAATGATGAAATAGACAAATGTGAATTGAGCCCATGCCATATGCAATAAGAGTAGAGGCATGCCTTGGAGATATCACAGGTTCAGTTCTAGGTCATTGTTGTAAAGTGAGTCACACAAATTTTTTAGTTTCCCAGTGCACAAAAAAAAATCATGCTTATACTATCCTGTAGTCTATTATGTATGCCAAAGCATTGTGTAAAATAGCAGTGTATATATCTTAATTTAAAGTTTTGCTATTGGAAAACTGGCACTGATAGACTTGCTTGAGGCAGGGTTGCCTCAAACTTTCAATTTTTTTTTTTTTAAAGGCATTTCCTTAGAAGCATAATAAAGCAAAGTGCAATAAAACAAGGTATGCCTGTATTCTAAAGTTTATAACCACATCAAATTTGTTTGTTAAAGGTTGAGACTTTGCCAAATTAAATTTCACTCTATACAACCCATTTTCCTTGTGTTCTCTTATCCTCCTAAATTCATTAAGGCTCCTCTAATAATTCCTAGTTGCACTATTTCTTTTGATAGGATAGACAGCCCTGCTTATCTCAGACTTGTGGCTCAACATTTGCACACCTAGTTTCATTGTAGTGACTCCTTCTCCAATGCTGTCTACAACCCCAGGGGCTTCATATCCCACAATCACTGAAAACTTAAACACTATTGCTCCTTTTCATCACATGGGCATCTGTTTGACAGATTCCCTTTGCCAACACCTGGGTTCAAAGGAAAGAACATTCACCAACCAGCAAAGGGGTTGTTCTACAGTTGGGAAGACATTTATCTCTTTCTTGAAAAGACTATAATTATTTATGCTGGATGACTGCCCAATATAATAGTGTTGATTCTCAAATTCTGAGCTGAGGATCACCATCAAACCAAAATCTCTCTCTTTAGGGAATTTATAGTACTGCTGCCTCTGGCTGTATTTTTGAATCTCAGTCTTTTTGAAGTAAACTGATGCTCCTGTGAGGGAACTAGAATGCAGTTTGTTACCCGGCACAGAAGTAGATTTTTACCATTAGTTCCTCCTCTTGATGAAAGATAGAGGGAATGGGAATGGTGTGCAGAAGAGAAGTGAGCAAAATTGTATGTTACCACAGTGCTCAGATAACAAGAGATGGTCGAAGAAAGATGGCAGCAATGACTATTCAATAATCTGGTGATCAAAACAATGGTTAGGCTCTGTCCAAAGGAGTGGGAGGAATGTTCCAGGAAGCTGTCAATTCTAAAGGCACAAATGAGTTCCTTATTTTTTGTGAAAAGTAATCTCAATGTTATTTGATACCCAGAAGATTTAAAAAATATTCTTTAATCATAATGATTAACCATTTTTATCACTGTGTCAATAAAAATTCAACAAATGAAAGTTATACAGAGCTGATTAGTAGAACTGTTTTTTAATCAATAACTAAGTCATTAATTTTATACCCACTATGGCCTTATCAATTTAAAAATAAAACAGAATGAGAGTTAGTAACTGAAAATTGGGAATCATTTCCTTATTTAAGGATCCAACCTCACAATAATATATACTCAAAGTAGGGGTGATAAAATTTTAGGCTTATATGCACTCTCAGGCTACTTTAATATGGACTTCTTTCGCCTTTGGTGGAGCAACTTCTATCTCCTCATTGGAGAAGAGTTTCTTCTGTTCCCATAGCACAGCCACTTTACGTTTAATAACCTAAGAAATTGGTGAGAGTTATAAACAGGCTCCAAGTTTGTCTTTACAGTTACAGACTCTCCAAACGATACACATCTGGACAGAGCACTTTGTAATCCTTAGAGACCATCTTATGTGCACCTGTGATATATGAGGAGCGCAGCCCAGAGGTACTAACAACTGGACCTGTGCTCACAGAGCGTGTGGGAAGCAGGGCTGGACCAGATCCTGAGGTGCACCCTTTCCAGCCCTTTGCCTTTTCTCTGCCTGTGCTCACATAATATTTTACTAAACTAGGTTCTGTTACTACCACTTCAAAGTAACAAAATGTCACCTGTGTATCACTTATTCACAAGAGCAGATTTATAAAACAGAAAATGTTGATATATCTTCAAGAATCTAAGCCAGTATTTAATAGCTGTATAATCATGTAGCAATGGTGAGGACATTAGGAAATTAGCTTGTTTAGAGATGAAGGGAACCATGAACATCATGATGCATATAGACTGCGAATTCCTGGATGACTGTGTCTTTGCATCTCCTAATCCCTTTTTGTACCCAGCCCAGTTCTTGCATCTCATGGGTCTAGATAGGTGAGGTAAAGCTTCTCATCTCTGCTGCTGCTAAGTTGCTTCAGTCGTGTCCAACCCTGTGCGACCCCATGGACATCAGCCCACCAGGCTCCTCCCCTCACAGAAGTGGAAATTAAAGAGTGGAGCATCTCAGTGAAGAGCCTTCAGCTGTTCAACTGGTTTGGGTAGTTATTTAATTAAAGAATTTTGCTGACATTATTGAAATCAAAGAAGAGGGGAGAAAGAGATTGTTTTCTTGATTTCCCATCCTCAAATCTGTTTAGGAATCCAATTCATTTGTTCAGACACCAAATGAGTTATCAGTTATCTTTCATCTTTCTTGTCAACTAATACACCATTTCTAAGATCTGCTTCAGATGGATAGTTACTACAAGAGATTTTGAGAAATGATATGCTGGAAACAGTTGGGACGCTGAAAGCTATCAGTGATTTTAACATTCACCCTCTGCCTCTCTGAGGCAAATGTCATATTGCTTACTCTATTGTTTTATTCCTGTCCTCTTTGTTGCCGTTGTTCAGTCACTCAGTCATGTCTGACTCTTTGTGACCCCATGGACTGCAGCATACCAGGCTTCCCTGTCCTTCACCATCTCCTGGAGCTTGCTCAAACTCATGTCTCCATTGAGTCAGTGATGCCATCCAACCATCTCATCCTCTGTCGTCCCCTTCTCCATCTGCCTTCTATCTTTTCTACCGCTGTCAGCAAGTAATGTCTCTGCTTTTTAATATTCTGTCTAGGTTTGTCATAGTTTTTCTTCTAAGGAGCAAGTGTCTTTTAATTTCACGGCTCCAGTCACCGTCTGCAGTGATGACCCCATATGAAAAGGGTTACAGTGCAATGTGGCCCAATCTTGATGCTAGAAACTTCACATCACAATCCCACACTAATTCCTGCTGGACTGATAGTTGAGATTTAAAGTCAAACTATAAATATAAACTACGTGGAGCATTGAGGAGTTTTTGTGCTTGAGAATGACAGAAAAAAGTCATACTGGAAACATCTAAGAATGAACATTTTGTGTCTTGAGAAGTAGTAAATAGCAGTATGTGTCACTGAAAGTCAATTTATGGAAACATTTTGCTTACCAGAACAATTGCCCAGCTATCCTGAAATTCAGTTATTAATAATGTCAATAGAAGCCACATTTTTCCATTTTTCTTGCTGCAAAAGCTCCCATATGCTGTTTTATCCTGTTTCTACTGGCATTCTCTGAAATCCTAACCCATTGCTCTCCCTCATCCCCCAGGGTATGCTTGCTCAACAGGCATTTAATTCCCCAAGAAATATCCCCAAGTATTCAATTATGTTAAGATATTCAAGTTCTAACAACCAGACCCGCATTATTAGATCGTGAGGATACAGAAATGTTCTGCTCACATTCCCAGCGGTGCCCATTCTGTCATTCTTTTTGTGCTGTGTTTCAGTAAACAGACTTTTTCTGCCTGTTGTTTAGCTCAGTTTGCTGTAAATAACAGCATCTTGCGCCCTCAGATAAATGGCCTGGCTCAAAAGTTCTGCCTTGAGTGATATGACTCATGTCTTCAAGACTTCCAACGGGCCATAACCCTCACCCTTGGCAGTCAGTTTTGAAAAGAAATATGGTAACCTGCAATGATCAAACCATGAGTAGAGCTCTAACAAAGACAAGATGGTCAATCCTATTGAAAATGACTGAAAGCTTTCTTATCCATCATATTTCTGGGGATATAAAAACATATCAGGTTAGTTCAGCTCAACATAACTCAGTAAAAAATGGATTGTGTGCTTCTTTAGCTGCTCTGCAAGGCACAGCTGAGTTTAGGGATGTGTGTGTATTTATTGGTGTATATTGTATTTATTGATGTTCTAGTAATACTTCACAACACAGAGACTTGATGTAGTTTGTGGAAAACATGTAATTAAACATAAATGAAAACAAGGCCAAGAAAATGTAAAAGATTGGAATAAAAGGTCAAAATTAGAAAAGAGGAGTCAAGGATATATAGAACATGGGTATGGATAACTGTGGTTTCTAGATATTTGAGGGAATGAAAAATGTGTAAAATTTGTTAGCTCTGCGTGTGGACAGATTATGGACTGAACCCAAATCACCATTACACACAGCTGTCTCGTACAGTTGTAAAAGTTGTGCATGGCACAGAGGCATACAGTGCAGAGGAGAAAGGGAGCTGAAGTCCAGCCTGTATCTGGCTCTCAAATGTTAAGGGTTTTCATTTACTTGGCAAGTGTTTCACTCTTCTGAAGTAGTTGTTTAACTACTTCAAGGGACTTTTTCTGAAGATAAGATACAATGGAGCTGGAATCTTTGGGATTTCCTGACTATTGATAGGAGAATAGGCAGGATGGATTTTATTTTTCACACTATTTGGGAGTGCACTGGCAAATTCACTTCCAAGTAAATTCATTTTACACAAAGGAGATTTTACTCTTGTGGAATCAGTCAGTAGGGCAAGTTTTCCAAGTCTATAAAGCTGTTCAGATCATGAAATATACGTTTAGACAACAGATATGAGCAAAATTTTCTTTTAAAAATCTGGCATAAGCTTTGCCCACAGATACCTCTCTCAGTGTAATATATTAAATGTTGTAGGTCCACCTTAAAATCTACATACCTAATTCAGGATTATGAACTAGAAGGACCTTGTTTATCCATCCTATATGTAGCACTTACGTCTGCTAACTCCTGTCTCCCACTTCGACCCTCAACCTCTGTCCCATTCAGCAATCACGAGTCTGTTCTCCATGTCTGTGGGTCTGTTTCCGTTTTGTAGTTAGATTCATTTGTGCCAATTTAAGGTTTCACATAGAAGTGATATGATATTCTCTTTCATTTTACTTCTCTTAGTACGATAATCTCTAGATGTATCCATGTTGCTGCAAGCATCATTAGTTCACCCTTTTTTATGTCTGAGTAGTATTCCATTATATATATGTACCACACTGTTGGGAGCCAGCGTGAGGAACTCCGCCCATGGCAAAGGCCATGAGGAAGGAAGCTTGGCATACGCAAAGGCGTGATCAAGCCTCAGGAAACCCCCTGTTCCCGAGCATCTACCCCCCAAACCAGAGTACTTTATGGGGAGCTCTCCCTCATAACCATTTCTCTCAGAGAAGGAGTTAACTTGCAGCTCCAGTTAATAAAAATTCCTGGGCGTAATAAGAGTGTTTCAACTTACAAACTCTGAAGGTTCTCTGGCCTGCCTGATCAGGCTCGTCCGGCCGCATGTAATTGTTTACAGCCTCCCAACTGTGAGAGGCATGGGATGTTTTAAAACTTTCTAAATACAGACTCTTTTGAGAAGTTAGAAGATCATTAGTATAGTATTAGTAGGATGATTAGGAATTATATTGGTGAAGGGTTTTTTCATTTGTCCTGCCAATAATTACTGCTAATTCCCTGCCCTGGGTGTGACAAGGATGTCTCAGGTCAAACCTCTCTGCCTGCAGACTAGCTTGTGTGACAACCTCTCAACCATAAACAGCACAGAGAGTTTGGAGTATTAGTGTAGGGCTTTTTTCATTGATGAGTCAATGATTGCCATCAGGCCTCCATATCGTTAGGCACCTGGGAATATATTAATCAATGTATCTGGAAGATAGAAAAGGGAATATAGTAGTTTTTTATGTTAGCAATACTAGACTTTTGAGTTAATGAATCTTCTCTTTTGTTATAGATCACTGTACTTTGTTATAAATCACTATAAATCACTATGCTATGTAACTTTATCACTATCTTAAGACAAAATATATCTTAAGGGGAACATTAGTGAAGGGTTTACATTTGTTAAGCCAATACTTGCTGCTAAATCTCCATATTCCTGTCCTTATAATGAATATAACTAGCATATAGGAGAAATAAGTATTAACCTTTAAGATTAATCATGTTAAACCTTAGGTTAAGTAAATTCCTTTCTTGATTGTAACTCACTACACCCTCACCCTATAGAAATGCAACTTTATTTGGAGGGTGGCGCCTGATTTAAGAAAAAATCACCCCTGGAAAAATAAGTTTTCTGGTTAACTGATGGGTATCAGAAGGGGCCATAAAATGTCAGCAGACCTCATGGCTAAAAGATGATGAAACTCATAAGACCTTTGTATAGTTTTATATGAAGCAGCTGATTGTGACAAGGGTCAGGTCTGCTGACCCCCGCGTGACTCTGTATTCATCCCTATGTATAACAAAAAGGTACATAAACGAACCTGAAAAATAAAGAAATCGGATCAGTTTCTGGAAAGACTGATTCCCCCATGTCATTTCTTTCTCGCTCTCCACTTTCCTGGCTGAATTCCCATCTGAAATGTGGGTACTCACCAACACATTCTAATTCTGCCTGGTCTTCTGAGATTGGACTAGGGGAGGCCTCAGTGCCTCCTCTCCTTTGGGAGAATGGAAAGACGCCTGTGGCCTACGTAGGTGGTGATTGGTATTCCATGTAAACCAGTTACTCAGCCTCTTTTCTCCACTAATTCTCCTACTACACTATCTGTTTCTAATCTCCCTCTATATCTGTAATTAAATAAGTGTTTTCCAGGACGCCGACTCCGTCCGCACCTTCGAATCACCCTGGATCCACCGGGGCTGGACCCCGGCACCACACCTTTGTCCATTCATCTGCCAATATACCTTTAGGTTGCTTCCATGTCTTGGTGATTGTGAATAGTGCTGCTATGAATACAGGGGTGCATGTATCTTTTTGAATTATACTTTTGTCCAGAATATGCCCAGGAATGAGATTGCTAATATATTTAAAAAAAAAAAAAAAAGAAGAAGAAAGTACATGAA
Source organism: Ovis aries (assembly GCF_016772045.2). NCBI lineage: Eukaryota > Metazoa > Chordata > Mammalia > Artiodactyla > Bovidae > Ovis > Ovis aries. The sequence goes on along the minus strand of NC_056059.1, from coordinate 25,495,456 downwards.
AGAAAAAAAAAAATTATCAATTAGAATTAGTCATGCTAACTCACTGGCCAAATTAAATCCACAGATAAAAGCATTACCAGTCAATCAGCCTTGACTGGGAGCACCATTTTCTTAGCAGCCAAACACTGAAGAAACCCAGCATGCCTCACAGGTATTACCAGACAGAGTTAAGAGTTAAGTGAACCAAACATCTATTCTGAGTCTTAATCTTCAAATCAAAGATGGCAAAGTTTATGTCAGCAACAAAAAGTTGTTTACTTATGAACAAAGACAAAAGAGTACCAATATGCGAGGTGCCAGCACAAATATGGAAGTCCTCACTTGGTAAACTCCCTCATGTGAAGTTCGCTCAGTCATGTCCAACTCTTGGCGAGTCATCCTGGTTTCCAGGATTGAGGGGGTTCCCAGGACACTGGAGTCCTAGTGTTAAAGCCAGGACAGTCCCAGGCAGCTGAGTTGGTCACCCCTGTGCACCGGCATCATCACACAGTCTGTGTATGTGGTGGGCAGAGTCACGTGAGCTTCAGGGTGTCAGCTGTCCTCTCTGAGTCCTGGTTCTTCCCCTGCATCCTCCGTCGTGGACCTCAGTCAGGAGTCGGATCACCTAGTCTCACATTGACAGCAGTGGAGTCATACTAGTTAGTGGGGTCAGGAGAACTAGGTCTGAGTATCAGCTCTAGCAGTGACTTGTAAGTGCTCGTGACAAGACACTAAATGCTCTGAACTTCCCAGTGAAAGGAAATTATCTGACTTCAGGGCTTGTCATGAAGCTGAAGTGAGGTACTGTGTGTGGAAGTGCCCATCAAACTGTGGAACACTCAGTGTATGAAAAGTACACTAAATGATATCCCTAAGGTTAAAAAAGTAGGAAAGAGGCCTTCGTGTCCACAGGGAAATGGACTTCTGTTTATTGCTGAATCATTCTTAATAAGCAGAAATAGTTACACAATTGGAATATTCCAAGGCATTAAAAAATCTGCTAATAACTTGAGCCACAGTGACTTGTGTTCTGCCAAACCTGAAGGTGGAATTTCACTGTGGCCTCTGCGGCTAAAATTTTCAAACACTCCAAACTCAGGCGGTAAGTCAAACAACCAGCTGCAAGCTGAAACTTATCCTTTAATCCTTGAGCTATGCCAAGCCAGGAGAGGATGAGGAAAAGCTGGAAAGCTGGGTTGAGATGGACTTTCTGCAGCTTTGCCCTGACAGGCTAAGATTTTGCTAATCCTTTTTCAGGTACGCAGTGACAGCTCTCAGAACTGCAGTGTGAGATTATGCTTGGCAGTTTCAGAAAATTTTTTTCTACACGCAGAACCTGAGCAGGGAAAGAATCCTGAGAAGATATTTCATGATAATGCCAGGGCTTCACATCACTCCAGCACATCTCCATTGTGCTCAGCTCGTCAGCCCAGTGTGCAAGTTGATGAGAATTTCCATTTAAAGAGGTCAGGAATTGTGGGAAAAGTATAAATCCAAGTTGTTTTGTCCTCCTGTTGAGCTTCCCTTAAGAATAAAACAAAGCAGATAGGAAAATTGGTTTTGCTATGTGTCAGGCTGAGGACTAGTTGAAAATAATTCTAGAGCACCAAGGCCTGGCAGTGCTTCATTCCAGACATGGCCTACGGATTGCTTCTATTTCTAGAGTTCCTTTCAGGGCTTGTCTGGATAAAACATGGAGTAAGAGTCCAGAATATTAGCACCAGAAGTACCCACAGACAAAGTACCCACAGACCACTCCTCTATTACAAAAGCCCACTCCATATTCAGAAGGAACTCTGCCTGGCACAAGAAGAATTTGGCTCTCATAGTCAATCAGCTTTTTCTGCAGTTCCACCCAGGCTCTCCTTGTGTTTTAAATTATCATTAAGATGGTTAGGGGGTAGATCCAGGGGAATGTTGAATCCCATCTCCATGGGTTCTGTGGCCTAGGAACTTCTCAGCTTTGCAAGTTCAACAACTTGATTCTCTTAGTATGTGTAAGTTTGATTGGATTCTGAAGGCTGATTCACATGAACCACACTCATGATGAATTGATAAACTATACACCAATTCATCATTTATTAATTTATGATACTAACCACTATAACCTTTGAACAGATTCTGCACAAGGAACATAATAGACAGATGTAATATTCAAAATATTTATCAGCCCTGAAAGGCATGAGCGCCAATTAATCAGAATGGGTCCACAATCCATTATAATAGATGCCAGCTGGCCCTGGAAATAGAGGCAAGAGTTAATATTTAAGTAACCCACTACCTGCTAAATACTAATATGTGATCAATTCACTTGGATTTTTTAAGTCAAAACCTTACAATGATCCTTTGAGGAAGGCATTAAAAAACTGACTATAGAAGGTCTCAGACAATCTGTCCTTGGTCCCACAGGTAGTTAGATAATCTGGGTTTACATGCAGGTGCCTGGTGGGCTGCCGTCTCTGGGGTCGCAAGAGGACACGACTGAAGTGACTTAGCAGCAGCAGCAGCGTGTGTATCATACTGCAAAAGTAAATCCACCTCACCCCATCCCCCTAGTACATTCATGCTGGAAGCAAATTGAGATCATATGGTCAGCTAGTGTTGTTATTATAAGAGGAAAGGGATTAAAGGAATTCTTTAAATTCTTAAGGTTTTCCTTAAGAATGCCAAGATTGTCTCAAAAAAAAAAAAAAAAGAGTTAGACTTATTTTATTTTGGCTGGGTTGGGTTAGAAAAGCTAACCTCTCTGGACCTGCATGGTTATCCTGCATAGGACAGAGTTGACTGTGTGTCCATGCTTGGCAAGAATGAAGCTAAAATAAAAGTGAAGCATTTAACTCTGGAGCAATGGGCTAAGTACCAATGCTGAGAGTATTTAGAAAACTTTATAGCAACTTGACAGAATAAGTATATATCTATTGAATCTAATAATTAGAAAAATACAGGCTAGTATTTTTATATCTTTGGTTTTTTATTTCATTTTTCTGGTGGTTCATTTATATTATATTGTACAAGAGGATCAGTCCATGATGGAGTGGGGGAGGGAAGGTAAGGGTTTTTCACCATAGATGGTTTCGAAAGCATAGCTCGAAACCATCTCTTCGGATAATCTTGGGTATGTATTAGTTGCTCAGTCATATACGACTCTGTGACCCATGGACTGTAGCCCACCAGGCTCCCCTGTCCATGGAATTCTTCAGGCAAGAATACTGGAGTGAGTAGCTGTTCCTTTCTCCAGGGGGGTCTTCCTGACCTGGGGATCAAACCCAGGTCTCCTGCATTGCAGGCAGGATTGAACCCATGTCCCTTGTACTGGCAGGTGGATTCATATCCACTGCACCACCAGGGAAGTCCTAGACTTTACTATCTGAGCCAGCAGGGAAGCCCTTGGATTACCTTGCGTCCTGCTAAAGACCACACTTTGAGGAAGATTCTGCCTGTACCTGCTGCCCTTCTGAGGCTGTCATTGGATCGTTTACCATCTTTGGTTTCATTATCGGGGTCAAACGTAACTTCCTCAAGGGTTAGCTTATCTTTGCCAGTTTTTCTCAGAGGACACGGTTGCAGCACTCTTTCACTTCTATAATATACCTGGAAAAAATGGCAATATATAAGTATAAAACATGAATCTCCACTAAGTGGTAAAAGAAAAAGGCAGGGCTCAGTTGTGCTTGGAGATTAGCAGTGGGTGCCTGGGTGTCTAAGGCTGACTTGGAGGCTCCTCAGCCAGCTGCACTTCTGGGGGGAAGAGCCCAGGGCATTGTTGACGATCTATGCTTTTCTTTTCTGGTCTGAGGAATGATGGTATGTGACAGGATGGAGCTGTATGGCAGTTCTCACTGAGGACAAGACCCAGGGTTGCATAACATGGGAGAGCCACTGGCTAAATGAGGTCTGAGCCATCCTGTAGGGGAGGACTAAACTGTGAATAACTCTGCAGATTGTCCTGGATCATTTCAAACCAAGAAACTTCTGACTTAAAAATAAAAGTTTTAATTATGCCTCCAATATAGTGAATTTTCTTTTCCTAATTAAAAAAATCAACAGAGTCTAGGACTTCCCTGGTGGTGCAGTGGATATGAATTCACCTGCCAGTACAAGAGACATGGGTTCAATCCTCGGTCTGTGAAGAGTCCACATGCTGCGGAGCAGCTAAGCCTATGGCCCACGGTTACTGAGCCTGAATGCTGCAGTTACTAAGGCCCATGTGCCTTGAGCCTGTGCTCTGCAAGAAGAGAAGCTGCTGCAGTGAGAAGCGCAAGCCCCACTACAAAGAGTAGCCTCTGCTCATCACAACTAGAGAAAGCCCACACACAGCAACAAAGACTCAGAGCAACCAAAAATAAACAAATAAAAATTAAAAAAATAATAATAACAAATAATTGTTCTTAATATAAAAAAATCAAAACAGTCTAATTAAGGGTTTGGTTTTGATGTTGGGGCTTCCCAGGTGGCCCTACTTGTAAAGAATCCACCTGCCGATGCAGAAGACATAAGAGACATGGGTTTAATCCCTGGGTCAGGAAGATACCCTGGAGGAGGAAATGGCAACCCACTCCAGTATTCTTGCCTGGGAAATCCCATGGACCGAGGATTCTGGCAGGCTATCATACACAGGGTCACAACGAGTTGGATACAACTGAAGCAACATAGCAAACAAGCAAGATATCACTTCCTTTAATCCTTGAGACCTCATCTTGGAAGTATAATTTGGACACACATAATAATTTTCTGAGACATTTTAGTGCATAAAGCACTAAGGAAGGACAGAAAAAGAGAGTATTTTGTATCAGAATATGCTTGAAAATAAGAGATATGGCCACATTTCTGCCAACATGGTCTCTGATTCCTCTGCCTTTTCTTAAGCTAGCTTGAACATCTGGAAGTTCTTGGTTCACATGCTGTTGAAGCCTCACTTGGAGAATTTAGAGTATTACTTTGCTAGTGTGTGAAATGAGTGCAATTGTGCAGTGGTTTGAACATTCAAAGCTATGGTTTTTCCAGTAGTCTTGTATGGATGTGAGAGTTGGACCATAAAGAAGGCTGAGAGCCGAAGAATTGATGCTATTGAGCTGTGGTGTTGGAGAAGACTCCTGAGAGTCCCTTGGACTGCAAGGAGATCAAACCAGTCAATCCTCAAGGAAATCAGTCCTGAATATTCATTGGAAGGACTGATGCTGAGGGTGAAGCTCCAATACTTTGGCCACCTGATGGGAAGAGCCGACTTACTGGAAAGGACCCCAATGCTGGGAAAGATTGAAGGTAGGAGGAGAAGGGGATGACAGAGGATCTGGTGGTTTGATGGCATCACTGACTCAATGGACATGAGTCTGAGTAGACTCTGGGAGATAATGAAAGACAGGAAAGCTTGGTGTGCTGCAGTCCATGGGGTTGCAAAGAGTCGGACATGACTTAGTGACTGAACAACAACTTCGGTCACATCTATTTCTTTCTCTTTTTAACTGAATATTCTTTCAATTAATGGTAGTGAATATTTATTATCTCATTAATTCATTATCTCATTTAATATTCATAAACTTCCTCCAAGGAAAATGGTGTTACTATGTTGTTTATCAGTTTTATACATAGTAGTGTATATCTGTTAATCCCAAATTCCAAGTTGATCCCCACCCCACCCCCTACCCCCCAAACTCTTTCTCCTTTGGTAACCGTAAGTTTGTTTTCTATGTCTGTGAATCTATTTGTTTTGTAAATAAGTTCATTTCTATCATTTGTTTAGATTCTACTTATAAGTGACATCATATGATATTTATCTTTGTCTGACTTACTGCACTTAGTATGATAATCTCTAGGTCCATCCAGGTTGCTGCAAATGGCATTATTTCATTCTTTTTTGTGGCTGGGTAACATTCCATTGAGTGTATATATATATATATGTTACATCTTCTTTATTCATCTGTTGATAGAAATTTGGATTGCTTCTGTGTCTTGGCTGCTGAAATAGTGTTGCTGTGAACATTGGGGTGCATATATCTTTTCAAATTAATTTTTGTCTTTTCCAGAATTATGCCCAGGACTGGGATTGGTAGATCATATGGTAACTTTTTAGTTTTTTAAGAGAGTGCCATACTATTTTCCCATAGTGGCTGCACCAGTTTATATTCCCACTAACAGTTTAGGAAGGTTCCCTTTTCTCCACACCCTCTCCAGCATTTATTATTTGTAGACTTTCTGATGATGGCCATTCTAACAGGCGGGAAGTGATACCTCATTGTGGTTTTGATTCATATTTCTCTAATAACTAGCAACATGGAGCATCTTTTAATATGCCTATTGGCCATCTCTATGTTTTCTTTAGAGAAATGTCTACTTAGTTTTTCTGCCTATTTTTCGATCAGGTGTTTTTTTCTGTTGTTGTTGACATTGAGTTGTATGAGCTGTTTGTATATTTAGAAATTAAGCCCTGTTGATTGCATTATTTGCAAATATTTTCTCCCATTCCATAGATTATCTTTTCATTTTGTTTATGGTTTCATTTGCTGTACAGAAGCTTGTAAGTTTGATTAGGTCCAATTTATTTTTGCTCTTATTTATAGTGCCCAGGGAGACTGACTTAAGAAAAATTGCTATGATTTATGTCAGAAATGTTTTGCCTGTGTTCTCTTCTAGGAGTTTTGTGGTGCCGTCTGTCTTGTCTTATGTTTAAGTCTTTAAGCCATTTTGAGCTGAGTTTTGTGTATGGTGTGACAGAGTGTTCTGACTTCAGTGACTTGCATGTAGCTCTGTCCAGCTTCCTCAATACCACTTGCTGCGGAGGCTTTTCTCCATTGTATATTTGTGCCTCCTTAGTTAAAGATTAATTGACCATAGATGTGTGGGATTACTAAACCCGTTTTAGAAATGAGGAATATAAGTTAAATAAACCTCAAAGGTAATCTCGAAGGGGAAACGACGTACTACTTGAGTGACATGAAAACTAAGTGTGGGTTATGGAAGTGTTTCTAGGACTGCTGAACAAAGGTAAGAAGATGAGGAGGAAAGGGAAAGAAAAAGAGCTGGAAGACAAGTAGTCTGAGTTCTAAAATCAAGTTCTACATTGAGCCGTCATTCACAGCGTGAAGAACCCTGTACAATAGTCTGAGTGGCCCTAAATCTGAGGAGCAGAGAGCAGCATGAAGCCCTTGTTGGCTTGCTCACCCACACACAGAGTCAGCCTCAGGGAGGGAGGAAGTGCTCTTGAATACAAACTACCAGGCACACCCAGGCTAGGGTAAACACACCCAGGTCATCATCTGTGGTTCTACCTCATTTTTTAAAAATCATCTCTATTCTCAAAGAGTTAGCCACCCTCTTTTCCCCATTGCTTTCATCACTGGGCACTATAGAGCCTAAATAGCTAGTCAAGTGCTGTATAAAGAATTTAGATGCAAGCAAAGCAGATTTCAGCAGGTTTGCATTTCAGACTTACTGGCTAGGAAACTTCAGGCAGTTGATGTAATCTCTTATACCCACATTTTGCTTATCTGCTAAATGGAGGAGCTAATGTCTTTCTTGTAGGGAGACTGCATTGAACAGTGCTTAAGAGCTCGGTCTCTGGACTCTGACATCCATTTGAGAATGCCTCTACCTTTGATAAATTACCTGATTTCTTCAAGCCTTAATTTCTTCATCTATAAAGTAAGAATAACACTAAAAGCACCTATTTCACAGAATGGTTATGAGAATTGAATGAGATACCATATACTTTACACATTCCCTGAGAAATGATTAATGATCAACACTTATTAGCTTTTATCATTATTACTGAAGATCACACACAGTTTAGATCTGTCCAATGCATGATAACTACCCTTAATAGGATTCACATGGTGAGATTTGAGTTTTCTCTTTTGGCTGCATTCGATCTTGATCGCAGCATTCAGGATCTTTGTTGCAGAGTTCTGGATCTTCAGCTGCAGCTTGTGGGCTCTAGTTCCCTGACCAGGGATTGAACCTGGGCCCGCTGCATTGGGAGCTCAGAGTCTTAACTGCTTAACTGTCAGACCACCAGGGAAGTCTCAGCTTTGAGTGATTTTTATGCACGTTATTTTCTCTGAACTGCCATTCTTGTTAATACATGTGTATTTGATGATGAAAGGCTGGTTTTCTAGATCTCTTCTCTTTAGATATGTAAGCCTTCACACAGATATAGGCTCAAGGTGTGGGGAAAGTCTTTAGCAAGCTTGAATACTGCTCTATACACCTGGGAGGTCTAGCTGGGAAGAAAGCAGTGGGTTGAATATTCTCTTAACATTCATGTCGACCAGAACCTCAGAATACAATCTTGTCTGAAAGTAGGGTCTTTGTGATGTAAATAATTGAGGTCATGCTATGTGTGCTAAGTCGCTCAGTCATGTCCAACTCTTTGCAACACTTTGGACTGTAGCCCATCAGGCTCATCGGTCCATGGGGTTCTCCAGGCAAGAATACTGGAGTGGGTTGTGATGCCCTCTTCCAGGGGGTCTTCCATACCCTGGCTGGTGGGTTCTTTACCACTAGCACCACCTGGGAAGCCCAAATCTAATGCTGCTGCTGCTGCTGCTAAGTCGCTTCAGTCGTGTCCGACTCTGTGCGACCCCAGAGACGGCAGCCCATCAGGCTCCCCCTTCCCCGAGATTCTCCAGGCAAGAACACTGGAGTGGGTTGTCATTGCCTTCTCCAAATCTAAGGCCATAAAAAGGCCATGTGAAGATACAAAGGGGGAGACACAGCCAAGAATGAGCTGTGACTACAGCAACAGGGATCAGAGCATGCAAGTACAAGCCAAGGGTGCCAGGCAGTGCTGGCGGCCGCCAAGATCTAGAGGGGAGGTTGGGGCAATGGCCCAGCTAGGCAGGGCTGCGGTGTTCCCAGTGGCCATGTGTGGATGTGAGAGCTGGACTGCAAAGAAAGCTGAGCGCTGAAGAGTTGATGCTTTTAAACTGTGGTGTTGGAGAAGACTCTTGAGAGTCCCTTGGACTTCAAGGAGATCCAACCAGTCCACCCTAAAGGAGATCGGGCCTAGACCGATGTTGAAGCTGAAACTCCAATACTTTGGCCACATGATACAAAGAGCTGACTCATTGGAAAAGACCCTGATGCTGGGAAAGATTGAGGGCAGGAGGAGAAGGGGATGACAGAGGATAAGATGGTTGGATGGCATCACTGACTCAATGGACATGGGTTTGGGTAGGCTCCAGGAGTTGGTGATGGACAGGGAGGCCTGGTGCGCTGCGATTCATGGGGTCGCAAAGAGTCAGACGTGACTGAGCTACTGAACTGAACTGTCTCAATGACTCTAGAAGAATCCAACCCAGTGGAGAGTTTGATTTTGAATTTCTGGCTTCCAGAAGCTATGAGAGAACAAATGCCTATTGCTTTAACCCACCAAGTCTGTGTAATTTGTTAGCGTAGCCCTAGGAACTGATACATGAGGGATCTCCATCCAAAAGAGGGAGTAAGTATCACAGTATCTCTCTTCTCCAGCAAGGAGGAGTGAAAGGGCATGTGTGGGGTCCTGAATGGCACACCAAAAAATGGGTCCCAGTAAGGGCAGGTGCAAAGAGCTGACTCATTAGAAAAGACCCCGATGCTGGGAAAGATTGACAGCAAAAGGAGAAGGGGACAACAGAGGATGAGACGGTTGGATGCCATCACTGACTCAATGGACATGAGTTTGAGCAAACTCTGGGAGATGGTGGAGGCCAGAGGAGCCTGGCATGCCTCAGTCCATGGGCTCACAGAGAGCTGGACACGACTGAGCGACTGAACAACAACAACGACCAGAAGGCAGGTGTGTGTTCTCTCAGTGGCCTGTTGGGTGTCTGGGGGTAGTGTTGTGGCATGAGGAGCTAAGCGCCAGGCAGGAAGGGGCAGTGAATTATGATCACACTGAAAGGGACAGATGAGCTGAAATTGGGCCACTGAAGTTCTCCAGGGTGACCCACCACACAGATTCGGGGGCTGCGACACACTCAGAAACAGTCACTCACAAATGAATCCTTTTAAGTATAAAGCCTAAAGCTGACTACCTTCTTACGCTGCAACGACAGCACTGACATTCAACTACTGTATTAAAACAAGTTCTATCAGCCAGTTTTAAATTTAATGCTAACAAATTTTAACCCAGAGATAGCCTGTTAACAAAACAACTAAAAAAAGAATTTTTTTAATGAAAGCTTTTTCTGCTTTAGATATCCCAGGGCTCAGGATGGGGACTGTCCTGAGTTGTCTTACCAAGACTTCATTTTAACACCTCCTAAGAAACCTTTCTTGCCAAATTCAGACAGGGGAATCTATTCAAAAAGTAGCAAATCAAACAAGCATTCAGAAAGAGCTAAGTCATGGTAAGAGTGGAACCTCCCTCCAGCAGCTAGAAGAACACAAAGGATGTAAGTGCTTGACTAGTTTTACAATCAGGATGGCTTGACTGGGCAGCTGAGAAAGGGAAAAACTAAATCAAATCGGAGTCTTGGAAACTCAGGTCAGCCAAATCTCCTTTTTAAGTCACAAATGTCACCAGTATAAATGGCCATTCAGTTATCCCAGCACTCAGTGAATCTTCCACACATCCAGTGAGGTTTTGTTGGTTTCTACTACGGTATAGGTGCTGGGATATTGGTGGAGGGTACTGAAGTGATTAAGAGGTACTCTCTGTTCCAAGAAACTTAGAATAGAATAGGTTATCAATAATGTTTTTTGTCTCATCTGATTAACCCTAAATTTTTTTAAAGAATAAATAGGGTGACAAAGCACGGCCACTCCAGCAGATGTACACACACATATATATGCACACACACTAAGAACATTGCTCAAATCACAAAAATGACCAAACATTCTACTTTCCGACTTTGGTGATTTAAAAAGCATGTCCGCACATTTTTGGGTACTCTTCCCTTGAGGAGGTGGAGCTTCCCCTCTCCCTGAGTAAGTTGGATATAGTGATTTGATTGGGCTTCCCCCATAACTCAGTCAGTGAAGAGTCTGCCTGCAATGCAGGAGACCTGGGTTCGATCCCTGGGTCAGGAAGATCCCCTGGAGAAGGAAATAGCAACCCACTCCACCATTCTTGCCTGCAAAATCCCATGGACAGAGGAGCCTGCCGGGCTACAGTCTATGGAGTCGCAAGAGCTGGACATGACTGAGCGACTAAGCACGTAAGTCAGTGACTTGATTCTAAGGAATAGGCTGAGGTGGAGGTGATGAAGTGTAGTTCTGAGACTAAACCATAAAAGTCATTGGAATATATTCCTTCCATGCTCTCTGTCTTGGGTCACAAGGGAAGACCTGTACTGAACAGCCCCATGGAGAGGACCTGAAGCTCCCTGCCAGGAGACGTGTGTGTGAGACTGGAAGCTGGACTTTGACCCTGGTCAAGTCTTCAGGGACTGCAACCCCAGCTGACAGTTTGAAGAAGACCCCAAGAGAGACCCTGAGCCAGAACCACCAAGCTAAGCCTTCCTGAATTCCAGATCCTCAGAAACTGCTGTCATTGTTTAGTCACTAAGTCGTGTCCAACTGTTTTACAACCCCATGTACTGTAGCCCGCCAGGCTCCTCTGTCCATGGGATTTTGCAGGCAAGAATACTGGAGTGGGCTGCCATTTCCTTCTCCATTTTCTTTCTCCTCCCTTTACTAACTCCAGGGGATCTCACCAACCTAGGGACTGAATTCACGTCTCTTGTGTTGGCAGGCAGATTCTTTTGTGTGAGGTCATAAAGGGTTGTTCTTTAAGCTGCTAAAATTGGGGACGACTTGTTGCACAGGAAAGATAACTAAAGCAGCTGGTTGAAATGGATACTGCTCCCTTACCAATTACAGCAGATTCATTCCTGTTGCCTCCTTGATGAGTGTTGTCTTGATAGATGTTATTCCTGATAAATGTTTTTGAAATGCTCAGTCAGAATTGTTTCTGTTTCCTGACAGCATCCAATCCAGGACAAAGCTCCATTTCCTGACACTCTCCTGAGACTCACCTAACAGAAGCCCAAATCTTAGAAATTTTTTCTAACATCCTCTTGTTAAGATGGCTCATGTTCCTGATTACACACAATCTCTTACCACAACAGGCAGATAAATCCAAACCTTTGTTACAGTGCATTCCTGGTGGACTTCCACTAAAGGTGTCACAATAGTGTGGCGCTGTACCGGGCAGCAAACTTCCGGTACTGTGCATGGGTAAAAATCAATTCAGGCTGTTAATAGATACAATTATAAAAATATTAGCTAACATTTACTGAATGCTCACCGTATGCCAGATATAGTGCTAAGTGCTTTACATGCATTATATTAGTTTAGTAAAATAACTTTATGTAGTGGCTGACATTATTATCCCCATATTAGAAATGAGTCAATTGAGGTGTTGAGAGGTTAGGAACTGACCTAATGTCACACAGCTAGGAAGCAGTGGAATTTAAATCCAAACTTTCTCCAGACCACCATTCCTAACCATCAGTGAATTATCCCCCATCAATGTATATTATAATATTCACTTAAAATCAGATAGCCAGTGATCCCATAGTATCTCCTTCAGCCTGATTGCAACCTACCCCACTAACTGGCAGTATGTCTGGAGTGCTACCTTTTCTAATCATCTAAAAGCAGATTTAAAATGTTTTTTATTAAGTTCTCAGCAGAAGAGAAGAGTGGGGAGGGTTCAATGGCTAAAGAAAGTTTGAAAGCCATGAATCTAACCTTCTCTTCTATAATCATCATGAATCTGGACTCCAAATACCCTACAGACTCTTGTTCTTAGGAGATTTAAATATAAAAATCCTTTCTTGGAAATAAAATATGATTTCTGTTTTTTTCCAACCCAGTAAGTAATTGAAGTAATAATAAACACACTAAGAAACTTCCTAAGCAGTTAATTTAATTTCCCATTTGCTTCTCAATTATCATGTCTCATAAAAAATAATGTTCTTGCAGAGTTAGAAAAATAAAGTATGAGAGACTTGGGGCAGTGTTGGCATGACAACCAAGGAAGAGAAAAGCCTTGGGATAAAGGACAGTGATTGAGGAAGAGGAATTTCTTCCAAGGAGCAGGCTCTGAGAGAAGAGTCACATGCATTTAAGCCAGAAGAAGAAAACCAGAAAGCTGGAGTTGGCTGATGAACAATCATGCTGTGAAGTGAAACATGATCACTGCTTCAGACTCCCCTTCACACCTCTTCCCGCTCTGCCCGTGTCTGCAAAGATGCTTCATCATCCCTTCATTCCACTCATTCATTTAGGTATTCATTCTCATCACACTACATGCAAAATAAAAGACACATGTAAAGTATGGTCAAAAAAAAAAAAGGCATAGTCACATAAAAAATGTAGTAAGAATGTTAAACAAGGAGTGTTGCATTAATTCAGAGGACAGGGGCACAGTTTAACACCGCCTCAGAGACAAGCAATCCCACAGAATGGTTTTTGCCTATGGCTACTCCCAGATACAATTATTCAGATTTATTCACACATCTCCTCCATTTCATCAGTCTTTGCCTTGTCTCCCCATTAATTGCATCACACAACTTGGGTCCCCCAAGTAGAGTTCCCTTCTTTACATGTTTTGGGGTCTGAGGCTTTCCTACATCTAACTCCCCAGACAAATTCTCTTCCTTCCTGCCTGTCTTTGTTCTGTGCAAGGACAGGACTCACCAACCCATCTAAGAAATGAATTTAGGTTCAGGAATTAAAGGAAATGTGCTGGCTCCAAATTTCTTCTACTTGATAACTTTCAAAAAGGAAATCAAGTTTGGGGATAGCCTGAATCATGCCATGGTCACACCATATTCTGCCTATTTTGCTTTTTTTTTTTTTTTTTTAATCTTGGCTTCCAGAAGCCCAACCTGAGTTCACACTCTATGTGGTCCACTGGAGAAGGGAATGGCAAGCCACTTCAGTATTCTTGCCTTGAGAACCCCATGAACAGTATGAAAAGGCAAAATGATAGGATACCAAAATAGGAACTCCCCAGGTCAGTAGGTGCCTAGTATGCTTCTGGAGATCAGTGGAGAAATAACTCCAGAAAGAATGAAGGGATGGAGCCAAAGCAAAAACAATACCCAGTTGTGGATGTGACTGGTGATAGAAGCAAGGTCCAATACTGTAAAGAGCAATATTGCATAGGAACCTGGAATGTCAGGTCCATGAATCAAGGCAAATTGGAAGTGGTCAAACAAGAGATGGCAAGGGTGAACGTCAACATTCTAGGAATCAGAGAACTAAAATGGACTGGAATGGGTGAATTTAACTCAGATGACCAGTATATCTACTACTGCAGGCAGGAATCCCTCAGAAGAAATGGAGTAGCCATCATGGTCAACAAAAGAGTCTGAAATGCAGTACTTGGATGCAGTCTCAAAAACAACAGAATGATCTCTGTTCGTTTCCAAGGCAAACTATTCAATATCACAGTTATCCAAGTCTATGCCCCCACCAGTAACGCTAAAGAAACTGAAGTTGAACAGTTTTATGAAGACCTACAAGACCTTTTAGAACTAACACCCAAAAGAGATGTCCTTTTCATTATAGGGGACTGGAATGCAAAAGTAGGAAGTCAAGAAACACCTGGACTAACAGGCAGATTTGGCCTTGGAATACGGAATGAAGCAGGGCAAAGGCTGATAGAGTTTTGCCAAGAAAATGCACTGGTCATAGCAAACACCCTCTTCCAACAACACAAGAGAAGACTCTACATATGGACATCACCACATGGTCAACACCGAAATCAGATTGATTATATTCTTTGCAGCCACAGATGGAGAAGCTCTAGACAGTCAACAAAAACAAGACCGGGAGCTGACTGTGGCTCAGATCATGAACTCCTTATTACCAAATTCAGACTTAAATTGAAGAAAATAGGGAAAACCGCTAGACCATTCAGGTATGACCTAAATCAAATCCCTTATGATTATACAGTGGAAGTGAGCGATAGATCTAAGGGACTAGATCTGACAGATAGAGTGCCTGATGAACTATGGAATGAGGTTCATGACATTGTACAGGAGACAGGGATCAAGATCATCCCCATGGAAAAGAAATGCCAAAAAGCAAAATGGCTGCCTGGGGAGGCCTTACAAATAGCTGTGAAAAGAAGAGAGGCAAAAAGCAAAGGAGAAAAGGAAAGATATATGCATCTGAATGCAGAGTTCAAGAGAATAGCAAGAAGAGATAAGAAAGCCTTCCTCAGCGATCAATGCAAAGAAATAGAGGAAAAGAACAGAATGGGAAAGACCAGAGATCTCCAAGAAAATTAGAGATACCAAGGGAATATTTCATGCAAAGATGGGCTTGATAAAGAACAGAAATTGTATGGACCTAACAGAAGCAGAAGATATTAAGAAGAGGCGGCAAGAATACACAGAAGAACTGTACAAAAAGATCTTCACAACCAAGATAATCATGATGATGTGATCACTAATCTAGAGCCAGACATCCTGGAATGTGAAGTCAAGTGGGCCTTAGAAAGCATCACTATGAACAAAGCTAGTGGAGGTGATGGAATTCCAGTAGAGCTCTTTCAAATCCTGAAAGATGATGCTGTGAAAGTGCTGCACTCAATATGCCAGCAAATTTGGAAAACTCAGCAGTGGCCATAGCACTGGAAAAGGTCAGTTTTCATTCCAATCCCAAAGAAAGGCAATGCCAAAGAATGCGCAAATTTCTGTACAATTGCACTCATCTCACATGCTAGTAAAGTAATGCTCAAAATTCTCCAAGCCAGGCTTCAGCAATACGTGAACCGTGAACTTCCAGATGTTCAAGCTGGTTTTAGAAAAGGCAGAGGAACCAGAGATCAAATTGCCAACATCCACTGGATCATGGAAAAAGCAAGAGAGTTCCAGGAAAACATCTATTTCTGCTTTACTGACTGTGCTAAAGCCTTTGACTGTGTGGATCACAATAAACTGTGGAAAATTCTGAAAGAGATAGGAATACCAGACCACCTAACCTGACTCTTGAGAAATCTGTATACAGGTCAGGAAGCAACAGTTAGAACTGGACATGGAACAACAAACTGGTTCCAAATAGGAAAAGGAGTACGTCAAGGCTGTACATTGTCACCCTGCTTATTTAACTTCTATGCAGAGTACATCATGAGAAACACTGGACTGGAAGAAGCACAAGCTGGAATCAAGATTGCCGGGAGAAATAACAATAACCTCAGATATGCAGATGACACCACCCTTATGGCAGAAAGTGAAGAGGAGCTAAAAAGCCTCTTGACGAAAGTGAAAGAGGAGAGTGAAAAAGTTGGCGTAAAGCTAAACATTCAGAAAACGAAGATCATGGCATCCGGTCCCATCACTTCATGGGAAATAGATGGGGAAACAGTGGAAACAGTGGCACACTTTATTTCGGGGGGCTCCAAAATCACTGAGGATGGTGATTGCAGCCATGAAATTAAAAGACACTTACTCCTTGGAAGAAAAGTTATGACCCACCTAGATAGCATATTCAAAAGCAGAGACATTACTTTGCCAACTAAGGTCCGTCTAGTCAAGGCTGTTTTTCCTGTGGTCATGTATGGATGTGAGAGTTGGACTGTGAAGAAGGCTGAGTGCTGAAGAAGAATTGATGCTTTTGAACTGTGGTGTTGGAGAAGACTCTTGAGAGTCCCTTGGACTGCAGGGAGATCCAACCAGTCCATTCTGAAGGAGATCAGCCCTGGGTGTTCTTTGGAAGGAATGATGCTAAAGCTGAAACTCCAGTACTTTGGCCACCTCATGCGAAGAGTTGACTCACTGGAAAAGTTTGTGATGCTGGGAAGGATTGGGGGCAGGAGGAGAAGGGGACGACCAAGGATGAGATGGCTGGATGGCATCACGGACTCAGTGGATGTGAGTCTGAGTGAACTCCGGGAGTTGGTGATGGACAGGGAGGCCTGGCGTGCTGCGATTCATGGGGTCGCAAAGAGTCGGACTCAACTGAGTGACTGAACCGAACTGAGCACAGCCACCATGGAAATGCAGATTCTGCTCCTCCCCTCTCCATGCACCCCAGTAGAAACGTGAAAGTCAACAAAACAAATTAGGTGATATAAAATTATTCATCAGGATAAACAAATTATCAACTTTGTCAAGTGCACCATGAAGTTGGGATAGTTCCTTTTAAAGAGAAAAATGGAATTAGACTAAGCAACATAAATTAATTTTATATTTGAATGCACATGTGCTAAGTCGCTTCAGTCGTGTCTGACTCTGCAACCCTATGGACTGTAGCCTGCCAGGATCCTCTGTCCATGGGATTCTCCAGGTAAGAATACTGGAGTGGGTTACCATGTTCTCTTCCAGGGGAATCTTCCCAACCTGGGGATTGAACCTGTGTATCTTAGGTCTCCCCCATTGGCAGGTGAGTTCTTTACCCCTAGTGCCACATGGGAAGCCATATATTTCAATGATCCATTCTAAAAACTTAAGAATTCATCTGAAAATATTAACTATATTTCCTTCCTCTTATCCTTTATGTTGTTCAGTTGCTCAGTTATGTCTGACTTTGTGATCCCATGGACTGCAGCACAACAGGCTTCCCTGTCCTTCACCCTCTCTATGAGTTTGCTAAAACTCATGTCCATTGAACCATCTCATCTTCTCTTGTCTCCTTCTCCTCTTGCCTTCTCTCTTTCTTAGCATTAAGATCTTTTCCAATGCGTCAGTTCTTCACATCAGGAGGCCAAATTATTGGAGCTTCTGCTTCAGCATCAGTCCTTCCAATGAATGCTGAGTATTGATTTCCTTTAGGATTGACTGGTTGGATCTCCTTGGAGTCCAAGGGACGTTCAAGAGCCTTCTCCAAAACCGCAGTTCAAAAGCATCAATTCTTCAGTGTTCAGCTTTCTTTATAGTCCAACTCTCACATCCATACGTGACCACTGGAAAAACCATAGCCTTGACTAGATGGTCCTTTGTTGGCAAAGCGATGTCTCTGCTTTTTAATATGCTGTCTAGGTTGGTCATAGCTTTCCTTCCAAGGAGTAAGCATCTTTTAATTTCATGGCTGCAGTCACCATCCTCAGTGATTTTGGAGCCCAAAAAATAAAGTCTGTCACTGTTTCCATGGTTTCCCTATCTATTTGCCATGAGGTTATGGGACCAGATACCATGATCTTAGTCTTCTGAATGTTGAGTTTTAAGCCAACTTTTTCACTCTTCTCTTTCATCAAGAGGCCGTTTAGTTCTTAGCTTTCTGCCATAAGGGTGGTGTCATCTGCATATCTGAGGTGATTGATATTTCTCTCATCAATCTTGATTCCAGCTTGTGCTTCATCCAGCCCAGTGTTTCAGAAGATATACTCTGCATATAAGTTAAATAAGCAGGGTGACAATATACACCCTTGATGTACTCCTTTCCCTATTTGGAAGCAGTCTGTTGTTCCATGTCCAGTTCTAACTGCTGCTTCTTAAGTGCGTACAGATTTCTCAGGAGGTAGGTAAGGTGGTCTGGTATTTTCATCTCTTGAAGAATTTTCCAGTTTGTTGTGGTCCACACAGTCAAAGCCTTTGACATAGTCAATAAAGCAGAAATAGATGTTTTTCTGGAACTCTCTTGCTTTATCAATGATTCAGTGGATGCTGGCAGTTTGATCTCTGGTTCCTCTGCCTTTTCTAAATCCAGCTTGAACATCTGGAATTTCATGGTTCACGAACTGTTGAAGCCTTGCTTGGAGAATTTTGAGCATTACTTTGCTAGCATGTGAGATGAGTGCAATTGTGCGGTAGTTTGAACATCCTTTGGCATTGCAATGAAAACTGACCTTTTCAAGCCCTGTGGCCACTCCTGAGTTTTCCAAATTTTCTGACATATTGATTGCAGCACTTTCACAGCATCATCTTTTAGGATTTGAAATAGCTCAACTGTAATTCCATTACCTCCACTAGTTTTATTTGCAGTGATGCTTCCTAAGGCCCACTTTACCTCGCATTCCAGGATGTCTGGCTCTAGGTGAGTGATCACACCATTATGGTTTTCTGGGTCATGAAGATCTTTTTTATATGGTTCTTCTGTGTATTCTTGCCACCTCTTCCTGATATCTTCTGCTTCTGTTAGGTCCATACCATTTCTGTCCTTTATTGTGCCCATCTTTCATGAAATGTTTCCTTGGTATCGCTAATTTTCTTGACAAGATCTCTAGTCTTTCTCATTCTATTCTTTCCCTCTGTTTCTTTGCATTGATCACTGAGGAAGGCTTTCTTATCTTTCCTTGTTAGTCTTCGGAACTCTGCATTCAAATGGATATATCTTTCCTTTTCTCCTTTACCTTTTGCTTCTCTTCTTTTCTCAGCTATTTGTAAGGCCTCCTCAGACAATCATTTTGCCTTTTTGCATTTCTTTTTCTTGGGGATGGTTTTGATCTCTACCTGCTGTACAATGTTATGAACCTCCATCCATAGTTCTTCAGTCACTCTGTCTGTCAGATCTAATCCCTTGAATCTATTTGTTACTTCCACTGTATAATCATAAGGGATTTGATTTAGGTCATACCTGAATGGTCTAGTGGTTTTCCTTTCTTTCTGTAATTTAAGCTGAATTTTGCAATAAGGTGTTCATGGCCTGAGCCACAGTCAGCTCCCAGTCTTGTTTTTGTGACTATACAGAGCTTCTCCATCTTTGACTGCAAAGAATATAATCAATCTAATTTTGGTATTGACTATCTGGTGATGTCCATGTGTAGAGTCTTCTCTTGTGTTGTTGGAAGAGAGTGTTAGTTATGACCAGTGCGTTCTCTTGGCAAAACTCTGTTAACCTTTGCCCTGCTTCATTCCATATTCCAAGGCCAAATTTGCCTGTTATTCAAGGTATCTCTTGACTTCCTACTTTTGCATTCCAGTTCCCTATAGTGAAAAGGACATCTTTTTGGGGTGTTAGTTCTAGAAGGTCTTGTAGGGACTCATAGAACCATTCAACTTCAGCTCCTTCAGCATTACTGATTGGGGCATAGACTTGAATTACTGTGGTATTGAATGGTTTGCCTTGGAAATGAACAGAGATCATTCTGTTGTTTTTGAGACTGCACCTAAGTACTGAATTTTGGTCTCTCTTGTTGACCATGATGGCTACTCCATTTCTTCTAAGGGATTCTTGCCCACAGTAGTAGATATAATGGTCATCTGAGTTAAATTCACCCATTCCAGTCCATTTTAGTTCCCTGATTCCTAAAATGTCAATGTTCACTTTTGCCTTCTCCTGTTTGACCACTTCCTATTTACTTTGATTCGTGGACCTAACATTCCAGGTTCCTGTGCGATATTGTTCTTTACAGCATCAGACTTTACTTCCATCAGCAGTCACATCAACAACTGGGCATTGTATTCACTTTGGTTTCATCTCTTCATTCTTTCTGGTGTTATTTCTCCAGTCTTCTCCAGTAGCATGCTGGGCACTTACTGATCTGGAGAGTTCATCTTTTGTGTCTTATCTTTTTGCCTTTTCATACTGTTCATAGGAGTCTAAAGGCAAGAATACTGAAGTGGTTTGCCATTGCCTTCTCCATTTTCAGTTTGGTTCATTTTCAATGTTTTAGAGGGAAAAGCAAATCATAGCTTTGGGATTAGTGACTGAGCTTGGCTGGGTACTAGCCATAAACCTTGACCTAGTTACCACAGTTTTCCGAGCTCCAGGAAATGAGGCATGTCTTGAAGGAGTGTTTTAAAGATAATGCAATTAATATGTACCTTGTAATAGGTAGTTATTAGGGTAGTTCTGTTTATTTTTGATTGCTAATCATTATTTTGGAGTGTAATACTTATTTGTCAACCAACTGCCTACAGACATAGTTTAAGTGCAGACAAATCTTCCAGGTATAAACTGTTTACTCTCCAAGGTTCCCCCTCCTCCTGCTCTGTCCTCAGGGAAGGCTCACTAGCTGGTTTAGTTGAAGGACTCTCTTGCCCTCTGGTTGGGATTTGGCCAAGTGGGGATCATAAGCAGAAGAAAGGCAGAGCCAGGTTGAGGGTTGATCCCCCAGGTGCCTCCCTATGGGTCCTGCTACCAAAGGCCAGAGCTACAGTTGAGAAGCCCCTCTGTGTAACCACGCCTCTCTCTTTCTCAGTTCCATAAACACTCCCCATCTCTTCCCCCTACTAACTTCAGAGTACTAGACCACTTCTTGTTTGCTGCTTAAAAAAAAAAATAAAAACAACCCATCTCTTCCCCCTACTAACTTCAGAGTACTAGACCACTTCTTGTTTGCTGCTTAAAAAAAAAAAAAATGCTGTCCACAACTTTATAATCTATGAAGTCTTCTCAGTAATTCAGCTTGGAGGTAGCATCTGTTTCCTGCTAGTGTGCATATGTGCATGCTAACTTGATTTTGCAGTCTCTGATTCTTTGTGACTGCATGGACTGTGGCTCTCCACAGGAATCTCTAGGCAAGAATACTGGAGTGGGTTGCCATGATCCAAGATCCTCCGGGGGATCTTCTGATCCAGGGATCAAACCCACATCTCTTATGTCTCCTGCATTGGTAGCGGGTTCTTTACCACTAGTGCCACCTGGGAAGCTCATTTCCTGCTAGAGCCAGAAATAATACAAGGGTTATTACACTCCCACTATTATTACTTCCAAATTTCATTAGATTTTGTTTAACATGTGTGTATAGTTATAGTCATCAATCAGGTTCTTCCATGAGGCCTTCCATCATAGCTAACAGAAACGCATTATGAAGGTTTGGCTGGACAGAAGCTTTGGTTTTAAACAACTGGGTTCTGGTCATGATTCTGCATTTCTGAGCTCTGTAGTGTATCCCAGACTTCTGTCTAAGCCTCAGTTCTTTCATCTGTGAAATAGGGATAATAGTAGTTCCTATCTCATGGGATGGTTAGAATACATGTAACTGTTCAATTAATGTCAAGTGTTATGTTACTATTATTATGCCAAAAATAAGAAAAGAATATCCAGCTGGTCATGAATCAGCAGTGGAGCTGTCAAGTCTGTCTTCAATACTGTAACATTTCAGGCCAAGGTGGAGGTGCTTAAAACTCAGGACTTGTGTGAACCCAGTGTGAACAGGAACCAGGTGGCTGGAAGAACAGTCAGCACCCTCTGGCTACAGAACAAGTCTTGTAGGAAGCCTGGCTCCACTGCTATTTTTTTTTTTTTTTCCCAACCCAGACTGTGCATCAACCTACCAGGAAAGGTTTTTTAAAACAAACTGTAGGCTGTATTACAGAGCTTTAGAATTTTCACAAAGCTACTCAAGTGCTTCTGATATTCAGCCTGGGCTATCAGCCTCACCTCAAGGAGCAAGGTATTACCCTGAGTAGAGGTCCCCACCCTGCTGTACTCTGTGACTCTCCTCTGCTCCATAGCCACACAGGGACCAATCATATCAGTCTTCAAAGAAAGCAAATAATTAGACAATTTAGGGCTAGGATTTACCCTAGGATTTCTGAAGGAGATCAGCCCTGGGATTTCTTTGGAAGGAATGATGCTAAAGCTGTAACTCCAGTACTGTGGCCACCTCATGTGAAGAGCTGACTCATTGGAAAAGACTCTGATGCTGGGAGGGATTGGGGACAGGAAGAGAAGGGGACAACAGAGGATGAGATGGCTGGATGGCATCACTGACTCGATGGACGTGAGTCTGAGTGAACTCCGGGAGTTGTTGATGGACAGGGAGGCCTGGTGTGCTGCAATTCATGGGGTCGCAAAGAGTCAGACACGACTGAGCGACTGAACTGAACTGAACTGAACTGAACCAGTCATAGACTATAAGTGGGAGTTGTTTCTTCAATTCCAATATAGAGTCCTAGTGCCAGATATTAATAAACTCAGTATTCTCTGGTGGGGGAGAGGGGAGTCTCAGCCTACTGCTTCTTTTTTTTAATGTGTTTTTTCAGCCTGCTGACTTCGACATGGTCAGTTAGGCCAAGATGTAGAAGGTCAGTTTTGCTAGTGGAAGCAATCTATTGCAAATGTTCCAATTTATCAAGAGTATCTTATCGAAAGGGCTATACATAAGTCTTCACTGAGTTTTACCCTTCTAAATGGTTTATTAGTTTAGGAAATAGAATGGCCACAGCAGTTCCTCTTTCTGAAGGCTTCCATTCCAGCTCTTCCTGCCCTAGCTGACCGGAGCATGGGCAAGTCTGTGAATAGCATGTTGCCGCCACCTAGTGGTGAATGTGGCACTTTAACTTTGTGACGAGAATAAAAATCTCTTTAGAAGAAAATTGGGTTTCCCGGGTGGCTCAGCTGGTAAAGAATCCGCCTGCGATGTGGGAGACCTGGGTTTGATCCCTGGGTTGGGAAGATCCCCTGGAGAAGGGAAAGGCTACCCTCTCCAGTATTCTGGCCTGAAGAATTCCATGGACTATATGGGGTCGCAAAGAGTTTGTAAGACTGAGCAACTTTCACTTCATTTCACTTCTCTTTTTAGGAGAGAATTGGGAGAGCTGGATTAGCAACATCATTTTAAAAACAATGTTGAATCCTCTATTACCTTCCAATAAATAAATAAAACCCACCCAAATATATCCCTTTGACAAATTTAGATATTCTATAACTAGCTGTCTTTAAAAAAAAAAAAAAAAGCTATAATCATTTCCCCTCTTTTCTCTATTCACACACTATAGTAATTTTTCCTTAATTACAAAAATCAGAAATAAACTATCACCCTAACTTCTTAATATTTGTAAAATATCTAATGCGGATATACCAGTGACAGACAATGCTCTTTCAACCTTTTTAATGAACACTTAAATATCAAATGCATAGCACTTCTGATGAATGAAATGGCTCTTCTCAGAGCCAGGAGAGCAGTTGAGAAGCACTTGGTTTTGAGTTCTAACAGAGATGAATCTCACCTTCAGAGAGATCACTTGATAGGAATTGATAGTAATTAGATTTACAAACTGGAAGAAGTCATGGTATCACCTCCCCTTTGCTATTTTGTTAGTTGGTGATCTGATGTAAGCTCGTCCATCCTGAATTTCCCCAAGGAACTCAGAAAACATTTCTCATTTGTTTTCTCTCTTACTCAGATGAGGGACTAGAAGTGTGAGAGAGAAATCGCTCACGCATTTAAGTCTGACTTTTGTGGCGCTGGCAGCATTCTCAGGCTGATGCGGCTCTTCGCTCAGTTCTTCTCAACGTGGTACCGGTTTTGCCGCCGGCTGTCTGTGTGATCCTGGGGAACTTGTGCATATCAGCTGCATTTCAGCTGGACACACTAGAGGAAGAATGTTTTCCAGGTAATTATATTGGGGGTGAGATGGGAAGTCTGGAATCCAGAACAGAATCACTGTGAGATCCTTAGGCTGATTTTTAATTTTATTACTTATTTAAAAATTCATTTGCTTGCTTTATCTTCTAAATTCCACATATAAGTGGTAACATGCAGTACTTTTCTTTCTCTGCCTGATGCATTTCACTTGGCATAATACCCTCCAGGTCCACCATGTCCTTTAGGCTGTTTGAAATGGATGAGCCTCAGAGCAGGGTAGGGAACTGGATTTCAGGGCTGGCGCTAAGCTCTCCTCTCCCAGCCATGACCAGCAGGTTCAGAGCTTGTGCGCGGCACTTTGTGCTTTGAGCAAAGCCTCTTGAGAAACCTGTATGCAGGTTAGGAAGCAACAGTTAGAACTGGACATGGAGTAACAGACTGGTTCCAAATAGGAAAAGAAGTACGTTAAGGCTGTATATTGTCACCCTGCTTATTTAACTGCTATGCAGAGTACATCATGAGAAACGCTGGGCTGGAGGAAGCACAAGCTGGAATCAAGATTACTGGGAGAAATATCAATAACCTCAGATATGCAGATGACACCACCCTTATGGCAGAAAGAGAAGAGGAACTAAAAAGCCTCTTGATGAAAGTCAAAGAGGAGAGTGAAAAAGTTGGCTTAAAGCTCAACATTCAGAAAACGAAGATCATGGCATCCAGTCCCATCACTTCATGGGAAATAGATGGGGAAACAGTGTCAGACTTTATTTTTTGGGGCTTCAAAATCACTGCAGATTGTGATTGCAGCCATGAAATTAAAAGACGCTTACTCCTTGGAAGGAAAGTTATGACCAACCTAGATAGCATATTCAAAAGCAGAGACATTACTTTGCCAACAAATGTCCATCTAGTCAAGGCTATGATTTTTCCAGTGGTCATGTATGGATGTGAGAGTTGGACTGTGAAGAAAGCTGAGTGCCGAAGAATTAATGTTTTTGAACTGTGGTGTTGGAGAAGACTCTTGAGAGTCCTTTGGACTGCAAGGAGATCCAACCAGTCCATTCTAAAGGAGATCAGCCCTGGGTGTTCTTTGGAAGGACTGATGCTAAAGCTGAAACTCCAGTACTTTGGCCACCTCATGCGAAGAGTTGACTCATTGGAAAAAACTCTGATGCTGGCGGGGTTGGGGGGGATTAGGGGCAGGAGGAAAAGGGGATGACAGAAGATGAGATGGCTGGATGGCATCACTGACTCGATGGGCGTGAGTCTGAGTGAACTCTGGGTGTTGGTGATGGATAGAGAGGCCTGGCGTGCTGCAGTTCATGGGGTCGCAAAGAGTTGAACACGACTGAGGGACTGAACTGAACTGAAAGTACTCTTCTGTGTTTACAAAAAAAAACAACAAAACAATTCTAGCATGTTCGCCATGTTCCAGATGTTGTGCATGATCACATTCCATTCTAAAGCTTTCTGAGGCTGAGAGTTTTATTGTGTACAATGAACAGATAAGAAGACTGAAGCCTGGGCAATGAAGTAAACTGACCCGGAATCACACAGGGAGTATTAAAGCTGAAACATAAGCCTATTTTGACCCAGGCTCAAAATCATTTGGTTTTACAATCTGTCTGCTGCATAAATTAGCACCTAAGAAATCTTTTATAGAAAGCCACTTGCTTTGAAACCAAGAATGTGCTGTCCCTATGTGCTACCTTATAAGAAAGAAGTAACTTGGTTCAGAGAAGGCACAGTACACACTCAATAAATGTTTGTTGAATTAATGAATAATTAGTTTATAATTTCATATCTTGCAGTGTAATATAGCTGAAAACTTCAGCTGCATATTAATAATTTTACATCTCCAGATTTTAGAATTCTTCCTTAATGACTTATAAAGAACTCTACTCTTAAGACAGAGATCAGAAGCCATGTAGGAAATAAATTATAGACAGCCAAAATGAATATGCTTAATCTGTGAGATACATTTCTTTTTTCCATCTTCCCTCTCTTCACAAATTTTCACTTTTATTGTCATTTTCTGAATGCTGCAAAGAAATGTGTAATGTCCTACAATTACAGGTATTAATAGCATGATACAGTTCAACAAATCATTTTATTTAGTGAACTCAATTAAAATATATTATTTTTCAGAGGTAAACACTAGCTAGAGATGTCATGCAGAGAAAAAATCTAAGGGTGATCAAGTTTGGAGAAATATTGCAGTCTGAAGCTGCCAGTGATTGGAGAAAATTTTGGGGTGAGGCAAATATGGCATTGAGGGATGTAGCTACGCATGGGCTCAGATTAAGTAGAACACCAATACAGTATACTAACACATATATATATGGAATTTAGGAAGATGGCAATGACGACCCTGTATGCAAGACAGGAAAAAAGACACAGATGTGTATAATGGACTTTTGGACTCAGAGGGAGAGGCAGAGGGTGGGATGATTTGGGAGAATGGGAATTCTAACATGTATACTATCATGTAAGAATTGAATCGCCAGTCCATGTCTGACGTAGGGTGCAGCATGCTTGGGGCTGGTGCATGGGGATGACCCAGAGAGATGTTGTGGGGAGGGAGGTGGGAGGGGGGGTCATGTTTGGGAACGCATGTAAGAATTAAAGATTTTAAAATTTAAAAAATTTAAAAAAAAAGATTAAGTAGAAAGTTTGTAAGGTCAGGATGCAGCTAACAATTTGAGTTGTCTTGACTCCTACTGAGAATAGTTCAGATTTGGTTAAATGGAAGAATAGGAAAAAAAATTATAGTTGGAAAACAAAGCCACAATGATTCAAACATTCCAGATTTTTCCTTTTGTAAAAATTGTGATGATTTCATATCACCACATGCTTTCTTTTCCCCAGACAGGAACTCGTGACATAATGGGACCATTATGGGCCTCCATTCAGGAAATTTAATGACATAGCAGGCATAAAGTTTATTATTTGGGGGGCACTTTCTATGTATACCACAATGAAAGCATATTCTAGTCACTATTGTAAAACATTTTTTAATTGTGATAAAATACATATAACAAAATTTACTACCTTAACCATTTTGAAATATACAATTTAGTGGCATTAAATAGTTCACATCACACAACCATCACCATGATAGCTTATGGTGAAAGGTGTTGGATTCGTGATCTGTAAGGAAGAAGATTTAGCTTCAGGACCAAAGACTTGATCACTCAAGAGCTTTTGTGTAGCAGAGTTTCATTAAAGCGAAAAGGGACAGAGAAAGATTCTGACATAGACATCAGAAGGGGGATGGAGAATGCCTCCTTGCTAGTCTTTAGCAAGCTATTTTATGCTGTTAGACTGTTATTGATCAGATAAGAGCGACACCTCAAGGCTGAGGGAGTTTCACCAGGCCCCTCACCCACAAAATGCATTTTTGAGACAGGATGGCAGGAGGTGTGTCATCCCCCAACCATAAAACAATTGATATGAATACTGGTTTGTTGAGCAACTATCAGCCAAAAGTTAGTCTTAGGTGGAACCATTTTGAGGAAAGGCAAGTTCCAAAGCAAATATATAATTTCATTAACATAGCTTAAGAAAACTATTTCCATTAAAAAAAAATGAATTGGTTAGCTCAAGGTTTCAGAAAAGTTAAGTTCAGGTGGAACCGGGTGTTGTCATAGCAACACAGAATTTTAAGAGAAAAAGATCAGACACTTGTAGTTTGTTTCCTCCTGCTGCTTAGTTCAGTTCAGTCACTCAGTTCTGTCTGACTCTTTGTGACCCCATGGACGGCAGCACGCCAGGCCTCCCTGTACATCACAAACTCCCAGAGTCCACCCAAACCCATGTCCATTGAGTCGGTGATGCCATCCAACCATCTCATCCTCTGTCGTCCCCTTCTCCTCCTGCTTTCAATCTTTCTCAGCATCAGGGTCTTTTCTAATGAGGCAGTTCTTCACATCATGTGGCCAAAGAATTGGAGTTTCAGCTTTAGCATCAGTCCTTCCAATGAATATTCAGGACTGATTTCCTTTAGGATGGACTGGTTGGATCTCCTTGCAGTCCAAGGGACTCTCAAGAGTCTTCTCCAACACCACAGTTCAAAAGCATCAATTCTTCAGTTCTCAGCTTTCTTCACAGTCCAACTCTCACATCCATATAAGACCACTGAAAACCATAGCCTTGACTAGACAGACCTTATTAAAATAATATTTCAGATACTTATAAAATCATCCAATCCATTTTGAAGGATATCAACCCTGGGATTCCTTTGGAGGGAATGAAGCTAAGCTGAAATTCCAGTACTTTGGCCATCTAATGTGAAGAGTTGACTCATTAGAAAAGACTCTGATGCTGGGAGGGATTGGAGGCAGGAAGAGAAGGGGACGACAGAGGATGAGATGGCTAATGGCATCACGGACTCGATGGACGTGAATCTGAGTGAACTCCAGGAGTTCCTGATGGACAGGGAGGTCTGGCGTGCTGCGATTCAAGGGGTCGCAAAGGGTCGGACATGACTGAGTGACTGAACTGAACTGAACATTTATTGTTCTTAATCACTTTATCTTTTCATAGCATTTTTAAATGTTTATATTTGTATGTCTGTGGGTCATATACACATACATATACCCATCCCTCAACACACATAATTAATTGATCATTATTTATGCGTTGGAGCAGGACCAAAGGAGAATTCTGGCTTCTGTTATTTCCATGAGTCTCTTCAATTCAGAGATGCAGTCGCTGGCTGTTTGAATGTGAGTACCTTGTAACTTGGGCCCCTGTGGGTCCACCCAAGACGGGCGGGTCATGGTGGAGAGGTCTAACAGAATGTGGTCCACTGGAGAAGGGAATGGCAAACCACTTCAGTATTCTTGCCTTGAGAACCCCATGAACAGTATGAAAAGGCAAAATGAGGATACCTAAAGAGGAACTCCCCAGGTCAGTAGGTGCCCAATATGCCACTGGAGATCAGTGGAAAAATAACTCCAGAAAGAATGAAGGGATGGAGCCAAAGCAAAAACAATACCCAGTTGTGGATGTGACTAGTGATAGAAGCAAGGTCCGATGCTGGAAAGAGCAATATTGCATAGTAACCTGGAATGTTAGGTCCATGAGTCAAGGCAAATTGGAAGTGGTCAAACAGGAGATAGCAAGAGTGAACATCGACATTCTAAGAATCAGCAAACTAAAATAGACTGGAATGGGTGAATTTAACTCAGATGACCATTATATCTACTACTGTGGGCAAAAATCCCTTAGAAAAAATGGAGTAGCCATCATGGTCAACAAAAGAGTCTGAAATGCAGTACTTGGATGCAATCTCAAAAATGACAGAATGATCTCTGTTCATTTCTAAAGCAAACCATTCAGTATCACAGTAACCCAAGTCTATGCCCCAGCCAGTAACACTGAAGAAGCTGAAGTTGTACGGTTCTATGAAGACCTACAAGACCTTTTAGAACTAAGACCCAAAAAGATGTCCTTTTCATTATAGGGACTGGAATGCAAAAGTAGGAAGTCAAAAAACACCTGGAGTAATAGGCAAATTTGGCCTTGGAATACGGAAGGAAGCAGGGCAAAAGCTAATAGAATTTTGCCAAGAGAATGCACTCATCATAGCAAACACCCTCTTCCAACAACACAAGAGAAGACCCTACATATGGACATCACCAGATGGTCAACACTGAAATCAGATTGATTATATTCTTTGCAGCCAAAGATGGAGAAGCTCTAGACAGTCAACAAAAACAAGACCAGGAGCTGACTGTGGCTCAGATCATAAGCTCCTTATTACCAAAATCAGACTTAAATTGAAGAAAGTAGGGAAAACAGCTAGACCATTCAGTTATGACCTAAATCAAATCCCTTATGATTATACAGTGGAAGTGAGCGATACATCTAAGGGACTAGATCTGACAGATAGAGTGCCTGATGAACTATGGAATGAGGTTCATGACATTGTACAGGAGACAGGGATCAACCCATCCTCATGGAAAAGAAATGCCAAAAAGCAAAATGGCTGCCTGGGGAGGCCTTACAAATAGCTTTGAAAAGAAGAGACGCAAAAAGCAGAGGAGAAAAGGAAAGATATATGCATCTGAATGCAGAGTTCAAGAGAATAGCAAGAAGAGATAAGAAAGCCTTCTTCAGTAATCAATGCAAAGAAATAGAGGAAAACAACAGAATGGGAAAGACTAGAGATCTCTTCAAGAAAATTAGAGATACCAAGGGAACATTTCATGCAAAGATGGGCTCGATAAAGGACAGAAATGGTATGGACCTAACAGAAGCAGAAGATATTAAGAGGTGGCAAGAATACACAGAAGAACTGTACAAAAAAGATCTTCACGACCCAGATAATCACGATGGTGTGATCACTCATCTAGAGCCAGACATCCTGGAGTGTGAAGTCAAGTGGGCCTTAGAAAGCATCGCTATGAATAAAGCTAGTGGAGGTGATGGAATTCCAGTTGAGCGATTTCAAATCCTGAAAGATGATGCTGTGAAAGTGCTGCACTCAATATGCCAGCAAATTTGGAAAACTCAGCAGTGGCCATAGCACTGGAAAAGTCAGTTTTCATTCCAATCCCAAAGAAAGGCAATGCCAAAGAATGCTCAAACTACTGCACAATTGCACTCATCTCACATGCTAGTAAAGTAATGCTCAAAATTCTCCAAGCCAGGCTTCAGCAATACATGAACCGTGAACTTCCAGATGTTCAAGCTGGTTTTAGAAAAGGCAGAGGAACCAGAGATCAAATTGACAACATCAATTGGATCATTGAAAAAGCAAGAGAGTTCCAGAAAAACATCTATTTCTGCTTTATTGACTATTCCAAAGCCTTTGACTGTGTGGATCACAACAAACTGTGGAAAATTCTTCAAGAGATGGGAATACCAGACCACCTGGCGTGCCTCTTGAGAAAACTATATGCAGGTTAGGAAGCAGCAGTTAGAACTGGACATGGAACAACAGACTGGTTCCAAATAGGAAAAGGAGTACATCAAGGCTGTATATTGTCACCCTGCTTATTTAACTTATATGCAGAGTACATCATGAGAAACACTGGGCTGGAAGAAATACAAGCTGGAATCAAGATTGCCGGGAGAAATATCAATAACCTCAGATATGCAGATGACACCACCCTTATGGCAGAAAGTGAAGAGGAACTAAAAAGTCTCCTGATGAAAGTGAAAGAGGAGAGTGAAAAAGTTGGCGTAAAGCTCAACATTCAGAAAATGAAGATCATGGCATCTGGTCCCATCACTTCATGGCAAATAGATGGGGAAACAGTGGAAACAGTGGCAGGCTTTATTTTTCTGGGCTCCAGAATCACTGCAGATGGTGATTGCTGCCATGAAATTAAGACACTTACTCCTTGGAAGGAAAGTTATGACCAACCTAGATAGCATATTCAAAAGCAGAGGCATTACTTTGCCAACAAAGGTCCCTCTAGTCAAAGGTCATGTATGGATGTGAGAGTTGGACTGTGAAGAAAGCTGAGTGCTGAATAATTGATGCTTTTGAACTGTGGTGTTGGAGAAGACTCTTGAGAGTCCCTTGGACTGCAAGGAGATCCAACCAATCCATTCTAAAGATCAGTCCTGGGTGTTCTTTGAAAGGACTGATGCTAAAGCTAAAACTCTTAGTACTTTGGCCAGCTCATGCGAAGAGTTGACTCATTGGAAAAGACTCTGATGCTGGGGGGTGGGGGGGGGGGGTACTGGGGCAGGAGGAGAAGGGGATTACAGAGGATGAGATGGCTGGATGGCATCACTGACTCGATGGATGTGAGTCTGAGTGAACTCCACGAGATGGTGATGGACAGGGAGGCCTGACGCCCTGCAATTCATGGGGTTGCAGAGTCAGACACGACTGAGCAACTGAACTGAACTGAACTGAACCTTGTAACTCTCTAGCTTTCACACTGAGATATGTATCCTGGATCTGCTTGTCTGTCTTCATGCATGTCGTCCTCCCATGTAACTGCAACCAAGTCAGAATAAGCGGAAAAATCTCAAGGTAGAAATAAATACAGATTTTCCATGTCTTACTTTATAATACTTTTCTTGGCTGCTACGATTCTTTGTGACCCATGGACTGTAACCTGCCAGGCTCTTCTGTCCATGGGATTTCCCAGGCAAGAATACTGGAGTGGGTTGTCACTTCCTTTTCCAGGGGATGTTCCTGACGCAGAGATCAAACCAGGGTCTCCACCTTTGCAGGCAAATTCTTTACTTTCTGAGCCACTAGGGAAGCCCCAAGACTATTACAGTAATTGCAAAACTAATAGTTCCTGTGTTTAAGAACTGAAAAGGGTACTGACTCCTCTTCTTTGACCCTCCTCCTGTCCCAGCACTCATCACTCAAAAGAGCTTTGAAGGTGTTCTTACATGTCAGATCAGCTATGGTAATTTTAAAAATGGGTTCTCTTAAGTTTAAATGCAGATTAAAAATCTTTGGAGCTATGGTTCAGAAGATTTGCCTAGACATGAGAACTTATCTGCATTCTAATTACTTTTTTTCTGTCTGGTTAAGAGAACTATGAAGGGAACATCTGAAGGCACCAAAGAAGTGAGTGATTAGAAGAGTGCAGTCACTGCTTATATAATTTTATGGTGCATGTGGTGAAGACATATATATTCACCTGAAGATTTATTAGTCTGGACCCCCTCATTTGAACATTCTGTATCAGGAATACATAAATCTATAGGAAAGAAAAATGTTTTATTTTTGTATAAAATGGGAATAAAACAAGCTATTGTGATAATTTATAATAGAGGTCATCTAAGAAAGTAACACTGATATATATTGTTGCTTCAATTTTAGTTCAAATTGAAGCCCCCCTTTCTTTGTTGGTGGAGAGCATTATATTAACACTCAGCTCTTTCCTGAATGATGCAAGTCAATTCCTTCCTGAATTTGTTCTCTGTGCAACACATGAGTTATTAATGATCCATATTAATCATTTTTTGGCCATAAAATCGGACACAAATTTAAAGCCATATCTCTGCTCCTGAAACCTGATACAAATGAAATCAAAACATGTGCCACAATCTGGGACTTTTTGTTGGGTTACATTTTTATGTTACCAGGAAGACTAGTTACTAGCAAGGCTATTAATAAGATGTTTTTAATTTCATAAACACTTAAGTTAGAAAAATAATTTGAATTAGATTTCTGCCTTTGTTTTAAGGGTTTCTAGACAAGTGGATCTCAGGTGTCACAAGGCATTAAAATTGCCTGGGATTGGGGATCCTGCCTAAAATTCAATATCTAAGTTCTCTTCCCAGGAATTTTAACTCAATAAGTCTAAGGGGTGGAACCCAGGAAACTGCATGTTAAAAAACTTTTAATAGAGTGTGAGTTGGTGATGGACAGGGAGGCCTGGCGTGCTGTGGTTCATGGGGTTGCAAAGAGTCGGACACAACTGAGCGACTGAACTGAATATTCCATCAGTAGGGTGTCCACATCATTGGTGTGGAGCTCAGTAACTTCTCACAAACTGAACCCACACATGTAACCAGCTCCCAGTTCCAGAAGCAGAATCTCCTGGCACCTAGAGCCTTCCCGCGCTCTGTCCTCTCACTCTCCCGTCACAAGGAGGACATGATGCGCACTAGGACTCCAGAGGTTCGTTTCGTCTGTTTCTGTATTTCATGGAAACAGGATTGTGCACCTGATACTCTTCGATTCTGTCTTCTCTCATTCAACACTATGTTTATGAGGTTCGTCACTATTGTTGTGTGTAATCAGATCATTCATTCTCACTGCCACGTGGTATTCCATTGTGTGGCTACACCCCAATTTATGTATTCACTTGATTTTTGTTGGGCATTTGGGTCGCTTCCCATTGGGCTATTAAACTGGTCCTGCTGTAAACACTGCTGCTTGAGCAACCAGGGAAAGGGGAGCCCTGTAATCAAAGTTCATAAAAGAAAGTCTCAGGACCTATAAGAATAGTGCCTTGTGGAATTTAGAAAGATGGCAATGATGACCCTGTATGCAAGACAGCAAAAGAGACATAGATGTGTAGAGCGGACTTTTGGACTCAGAGGGAGAGGGTGGGATGATTTGGGAGAATGGCATTGAAACATGTATACTATCATGTAAGAAACGAATCGCCTGTCTATGTCCAATGCAGGATACAGCATGCTTGGGACTGGTGCACGGGGATGACCCAGAGAGATGTTATGGGGAGGGAGGTGGGAGGGGGGTTCATGTTTGGGAATGCATGTACACCCGTGGTGGATTCATGTCAATGTATGGCAAAACCAATACAGTATTGTAAAGTAAAATAAAGTAAAAATAAAAATTAAAAAAAAATAATAGTGCCTTAAAGCTAAAGGGGAAAATAATAATGTCAGACTTGTTTTCTGAAAAAAAGTGCTAAGAGCAAATAATAAGGCTTTTAATGGTATGCCTTAAACAAGACTAGAGGGAAAGAGCAGATAAAGAAAGCAGAATTACTTGAATTTTCCCACGTCTTTTCAATAAGGAAAACACTGGCAGGTAAACAATGGGTAGAGAGTGCATGGTTGAGACAGAGCTGAGTCCCAATATAGGCTAGAAGGTGGTGAGTTAGTAAGCGGCAAAGTCAAATGCTAGCAAATACATCCCTTAAAAATTTTTTTTTTATTTTTTAATTGAAGGATAATTGCTTTACAGAATTTTGTTGTTTTCTTCCAAACATCAACATGAATCAGCCACAGATATACATATATACCCTCTCCCTCTTGAACCTCCCCTCCCATCTCCCTCCCCATCCCACCCCTCTAGGTTGTTACAGAGCCCCTATTTGACCTCCCTAAGTCATACAGCAAATTCCCATAGGCTATCTGTTTTACATATGGTAATGTAAGTTTTCATGTTACTCTCTCCATACACCTCACCCTTTCCTTCCTCCCTTGCCAGTCATGTCCATAAATCTGTTCTCTATGTCTGTGTCTCCAGTGCTGCCCTGAAAATTTCACCAGTACCATCTGTATAGATTCCATATATATGTGTGAGCATACAATATTTTTCTTTCCCTTTTTGACTTACTTCACTCTGTATAATAGGTTCCAGGTTCATCCACCTCATTAAAACTGAGAGATGTGTTCCTTTTTATGGCTGAGTAATATTCCATTGTGTATATGTACCACAGCTTCTTTATCCATTCATCTGTCGATGGACATCTAGGTTGCTTCTATGTTCTAGCTATTGTAAATAGTGCTGCAGTGAACACTGGGATACATGTGTCTTTTTCAATTTTGGTTTCCTCAGGGTATATGCCTAGGAGTGGGATTGCTGGGTCATATGGTGGTTTAATCCTAGTTTTTAAAGGAATCTCCATATTGTCTTCCATTGTAGCTGTATCAATTTACATTCCCACCAACAGTGCAAGAGGGTTCCTTTTTCTCCATACCCTCTCCAGCGTTTACTGTTTGTAGACTTTTTGATGATAGCCATTCTGACTGGTGTGGGATTATATTTCACTGTAGTTTCGATTTGCATTTCTCTAATAGTGAACAATGTTGAGCATCTTTTCATGTTTGTTAGCCATCTGTATATTTTCTTTGGAGAAATTTCTGTTTAGGTCTTTTTCCCACTTTTGATTGCACTGATTGTTTTTCTGGTATTGAGTCATATGAACTGCTTGTATGTTTTTGAAATTAATCCTATATCAGTTGTTTCACTTGCTATTATTTTCTCCATTGGAGGGTTGTCTTTTCACCTTGTTTATAGTTTCCTTTGCTGTGCGAAAGCTTTTAAGTTTTATTAGGTCCCACTTGTTTATTTTCATTTTTATTTCCATTATTCTAGAAGGTGGGTCATAGAAGATCTTGTTTTGATATATGTCACTGAGAGTTCTGCCTGTGTTTTCCTCTAAGAGTTTTATAGTTTCTGGTCTTACATTTAGGTCTTTAATCCATTTTGAGTTTATCTTTGTGTATGGTGTTAGCAAGGGTTCTAATCTCATTTTTTAACAAGTAGCTGTCCAGTTTTCCCAGCACCACTTATTGAAGAGGCTATCTTTGCTCTGTTGTATATTCTTACCTCCTTTGTCAAAAATAAGGTACCCATGGGTTTATTTTTGGGCTTTCTATCTTGTTCCATTGGTCTTTATGTCTGTTTTCATGCCAGTATCATATACTGTCTTGCTAACGGTAGCTTTGTAGTATAGTCTGAAGTCAGGAAGGTTGATTCCTCCAGCTCTATTCTTCTTTCTCAAGATTGCTCTGGTTATTTGGGGTCTTTTGTGTTTTAGCAAATGCATTCTTATCAAAAGAACTTGTACTTGTGATTCTTACAGCCTGAGAAGAGTCCAGACCCCTGGCCTGCCAGCAACTCAGTGTTCACTAGTCACAGGTAAAAGCCCTGGATTCAGGGTCTGACAGACATTGGTTTAACACATTTCTTGTTACACAGTGGGTGGGGAGTGTGGGCATGGCTTAACTTGAGCCAGATCTCCAGATCAGGGTCTCATAAGACTGCAACCCAGGGGCCAGCTGGGGCTGGGCTTTCATCTGTGGCTTGGGGTCCTCTTCAAGCTCTTGCGGTTGTTGGCTGACTTACTTCCTGACAGCTGTAGACCTCATGACTGCTTGCTTCTTTTAAGGCCAGCAGGTGAGCTGTCTGTTCTTGTCTGTACATGCTTAGTCGCTCAGTCATGTCCAACTCTTTGTGACCTCATGGACTGCAGCCTGCCAGGCTCCTCTGTCCACGGGGATTCTCCAGGCAAGAATACTGGAGTGGGTTGCCATGCCCTCCTCCAGGGAATCTTCTTGACCTAGGAGTCGAACCAGGGTCTCCTGTGTTGCAGGCGGATTCTTTACCAGCTGAGCTACCTCAACCTGCTAAGTCACTTCAGTCGTGTCTGACTCTGTGTGACCCCATAGATGGCAGCCCACCAGGCTCCCCCATCCCTGGGGTTCTCCAGGCAAGAACACTGGAGTGGGTTGCCATTTCCTTCTCCAATGCATGAAAGTGAAAAGTGAAAGGGAAGTCGCTCAGTTGTGTCCAACCCTCAGCGACCCCATGGACTGCAGCCTACCAGGCTCCTCCGCCCAAGGGACTTTACAGGCAAGAGTACTGGAGTGGGGTGCCATTGCCTTCTCTGTACCTCAACCTAAATCTCTTTTAAAGGGCTCACCTGATTAGCTCAGAACCATCCCAAATAATCTCCTTTTGATGAACAGACTTTAATAAACTCTAAGTAATTTTGATTTTGGAGAAGGAAGTGGCAACCCACTCCAGTGTTCTTGCCTGGAGAATTCCAGGGACGGTGGGCTGCCGTCTATGGGGTCACAGAGAGACGGACATGACTGAAGCAACTTAGCAATTCTGATTTTAGATCTTAATTATATCTTCTAAATCTCATCTAGCTCATAGAATATAATCACAGGAGTGACCTTCATTCTATTCACAGGTGCTCCCACAGTCAAGCAAAGGAGATTCCCCAGGGTATGGACACCAGGGAGAGAGAATTTGGGGGCCAGTTTATAGACACTTGCATATGTACTATTTTCTGGGATTACAGATACTTGATGCAGATTGTGTTGAATCAGTGCTTTCAAAATGGACAGAAGAGAGTACTGGATGGGTAAGACACGAGATGAAATTTTTAGTTTTGTATTGTTTTAAATGAGCATTTTTTGTGAATTGAATCGCCAGTCTATGTCTGACGCAGGATGCAGCATGCTTGGGGCTGGTGCATGGGGATGACCCAGAAAGATGTTATGGGGAGGGAGGTGGGAGGGGGGTTCATGTTTGGGAATGCATGTAAGAATTAAAGATTTTAAAATTTAAAAAAAATTTAAAAAAAAGAAATAAATTTTAAAAATTTAAATTGAAAAAAATAAATAAATAAATAAATAAATAAATGAGCATTTTTGCCTTTCATAAATTATTTGCATTACCTTCTTATAAGTTAATCAGACACTGATGACATTTTTATAGTAAATGCAAAACGAGGATAAAAATGAATAGGCCTGATCCATTCATAGCTCCAAGATGTGGCCACTTGGAACTTGCGCATGGAGAAAATGGACCTAAGAGTTACCTACATATTCACACCTGTGTGAATCTGCTATGGCTGCCATAACGTAGTGCCACTGACATTATGTGGCTTAAACAACAGAAGTTTATTTTTTCAGCATTGTAGTAGCTGGAAGTCTAAGATTAGGTTGCTGGCTGGGTTGGTTCCTGGTTAAACCACGCTTCCTGATGAGTAGATGGATGCCTCCTTGCCATGTCCTCACATGACTTTTCTTCTGTATGTGCAGAGAGAAAAAGAGAGAGTGCTCTGGTGTTTCTTTCTTCTCTTCTAAGGATGCCAGTCCTAGCTGTTTAGGACCCACTGTTATGACCTCATGTAACTTTACCTCCTTCTAGGTCCTGTCTCCACACACAGTCATGCTGGGGGTGAATGCTTCAACACAGGAATCTGGGGGCCACACACCACGGCAATACTCAAAAGTATCCGTGGACAATGAACAACCTGTGGAGTTTCCTGCTGTTGATTACCTGTGTTTTAGAAATTACTATTCACCATTCATAGATTCATGCATATATCCCAAGAAATCTCTCCATCTATTTTCTACCTTTGCTGAAAATAACAGTGTCTTGGACTGGTTGTCTGTTACCAAGGCAACAAGGAAACACAAGCTGCCCTGAACCGTGCCTCAGAGTCATCTCAGTCCATGGTTCTGACAGAATTACTGCAAACTGTGCCCAGCCCAGTGAGATGTATCATTTTTTCTGGTAATGAGAGAAGAGAGGTCCTCATAAAGGGAATACAGCAGAATTATGGTCACATGCCAGAAGTATATCTTCTTCTAATGGATGATGCTTGTCTCTCTCTAAGGAAAGGTGTAAACCACAAGAATATAAACACCTCTCACACATGGGTTAGGTATGGCAGGCTCTGTGGTAGAGACTGCTTATAAACCTAAAGTATGTTTTCTAAGCCTCTGTTTTAGAAAGGGGTGGGAATGTACTCTGTGAGGAAGCTACATTTTCTTTTCTTTTTTTTTTTTAGTTTTTTATTTTTTAAATTTTAATATCTTTAATTCTTACATGCGTGGGAGGGGGGTTCATGTTTGGGAACGCATGTAGGAAGCTACATTTTCTGTGCCCCCCACCTCCCCCTTTTCCCCCCCACCCTCCTGCTCCAGCTACAAGTGATCAGCACATCCAGATTATTGCCTGGGATTCACGGAAAGGCTCTTACAGGAGGGGCACATGGCTAGCTCATGCCCGTCTGTTCTTCCCCACCCTCTGCCTTTCCTCTTTTCTTCCTGGATTATTGATGTGATGTCTGGCAACAGAGTAGCCATTTGGATGGTTAGAACTTCAGGCACCATCTGGGATAAGAGTTAAACTCCAGAAGAGAAGCCTCACGATAAGCAAGATGGACCTAAATGCGGAACAAGCCTAGGTCCATAATAACACTATAGAACTGTTATCAACCACGGAACCCTTTCACATGAGGGAGAAATAATCTCTGCTACTAGCTGCATAAAGCCAATCCCTAGCTGGTAGAAAGTAAGTCTCAAAATGAAAAAATTACCTTGGAAAATCCTTTAAACCCCCCATAAATAATATGTAAATCCTGAATGGGTTATAGGTGCAGAGAGATGCTGAGCCTTTAGTTCTTGGGGCCAGTCAAGAAAACAAGATTGTATTAAATTCTATCCTTGTATTGTAAATTAAGTGTTTGTCCTTCAGGAATTAGCTACATTGCTTTCAGAGACAGTAATTCAGCTATCAAAAGTCATGTGTGGTCTGAAAAGAAAAATACTGGGAAGCACCAGTATATATAATCCCGACAGTTGACAGCAACATATATGTTTGTACATTTGTGTGTGTGCATAGTAATTCCATCTTTAATTTTCATAGAGAACTTTATGACTTTAACTGTATTACTTAATATATCTTTATGATTTTTAATTAACATTTCAATTCTTTTTCAAGGCTGTTGAACAGTCATCGGCATGGTCATCCTGATTATTCGAGCAGGATGACTGGGATTCTTTAGTCATTCAGACTTTCTCCCTACATGGTTTTTGATGAGCTAAGTTTGATTACATCTGCATGGTACGAGTTCTTTAAGCAAAATTCTGCAGAGAATTATCTACATGATTGAAATTCTTCCTCTACTCTCTGTTGTTCTTTCTCTTGCATTTGATTCAGCTCTATTTTACATTCAAAGATGAGAAAACTCACTGCTGCCAAGTGGCTCTGTCAAGCTGTGGGCAGGTAGAACTCTAAGAAGAATGATAAGTGGAGAGGTTCTGGAACTCAGATTTCCCCAAGGAATGTTACCTACCAGGTTGCTAAGCTATATAGAGTATCTTAACAACCAGGGAGCCATATAGGGCTCCTTGGAGCAAGAGTGGGAGAAACCGGAGGGAGACAGTGACATTCATTTGGAAGCCTTGGACATTAGGCTGTCTCTGCCAATTAAGGATTCCCAGCTCAAGTACAAAGATTTCAGGAAATCAATGACAACTCAAGATAGACCCATTACAAGGCTTGAAAGGTATCACAAGCCTTGAGTTCCTGTCAGCCAGATCACCTTCCTTTAAAGTTGACCTCAGGTATAATTTTAAATTCATCATTAAAATAATTTTTTAAAGTTTTAGGTTTGATTTAGTTGAGGGACCACAGTTGACCTGACCTTTTCAAGACTACATAAAAGCCAATTAAGTCTGTTTTGAGGAAATGGGGCATTACCTTTTAAAGTAAACCACCTATTTTTGAGAGATCAACAAATAAAAATGCTGAATTTGTGGGATAAGAACATTTATTCTTTGAAAAGGTTTACTTAATAAATATTTATTGAGCATAAACTATGTGACAGGTGGAAAATTCAACTAGATCACTGCCTGCTTGATACATCCTACAGAGAAGCAAAAAATAAACACAGAAATGTAAAAAAAAAGTCAGGGTGACATACATTATGAGTTATGAAGACAGTTTAAAGAGGGTTGAGGGAAAGAGAATGGGATAATGGTAGAAACGACTTTGGAGAGGGGTAGGAAGCCCTCGGAGAAGGAA
This sequence comes from Ovis aries, assembly GCF_016772045.2. Classification (NCBI taxonomy): domain Eukaryota; kingdom Metazoa; phylum Chordata; class Mammalia; order Artiodactyla; family Bovidae; genus Ovis; species Ovis aries. The sequence goes on along the minus strand of NC_056059.1, from coordinate 25,454,330 downwards.
ATGGCAATCCACTCCAGTATTCTTGCCTGGAAAATTGCATGGACAAAGGAGCCTGATGGGCTGCAGTCCATAGGGCTGCAAAGAGTTGGACATGACTGAGCACACAGACATACACAGAAAGCCTTTTGGAGAAAGTCTTATCCAGACAAAGCCATGAACAAGGTGAGGGAGGAAGCGATGGGAAGACCTGGGTAGCCAGGGGCTCTGCAAATGTAAAATGGTTCTGCATTCATCACCTAAATAACAGTCTTCACATCTCAAGGAATTCAGAGCAACTTAGCTGCTCATTAATCAGCTATTGTCTGCTTTTGTAAGCATGCATTTTGCATATGTGCTATTTTGGACTAAATTAAATCTGTATTTAATACACATCTGCATGGTATTTTCCAAGTAAATGGCCAGGACTAGATTGATTAATAATGTTTTTAAAACTACCTATTCTGAGGATTTTGTGTCATGTGGTCTAGATAAAATTCAATACTTTACTAATATATAGGTAGATTTTAGAGGCTTTAGAAAAGGAAATATTTTTACCAGTACTTACATGATTCTGAGTGGTGAATGGTAATTTTAATTAGATTTTCCCACAGAGTTACCTGTATACAGGTTTTTCTTCTGTTCTTCAGGATGAAGGCACAGTTTTAGCATCACAATTAAAATGGAATTATAAACAGAACTTGGCTACTTTGACTCAGCAAATCTTTGGGATGTATCCTCTTAAGACATTTCAGCCTAGGTTTTATAGTAAGGCAGTCAGGCTAGTGGTGATGGAATTCCAGTTGAGGTGAAGGAAGTCCAGTTGAGCGGTTTCAAATCCTAAATGATGATGCTGTGAAAGTGCTGCACTCAATATGCCAGCACATTTGGAAAACTCAGCAGTGGCCACAGGACTGGAAAAGGTCAGTTTTCATTCCAATCCCAAAGAAAGGCAATGCCAAAGAATGCTCAAACTACTGCACAATTGCACTCATCTCACACACTAGTATCTTCACTTCAGTTCAGTTCAGTCGCTCAGTTGTGTCCAACTTTCCACGACCCCATGAACCACAGCATGCCAGGCCTCCCTGTCCATCACCAACTCCCGGAGTTCACCGAAACTCATGTCCATCGAGTCAGTCATGCCATCCAACCATCTCATCCTCTGTCATCCTCTTCTCCTCCTGCCCTCAACCCTTCCCAGCATCAGGGTCTTTTCCAAGGAGTCAACTCTTTACATGAAGTAGCCAAAGTATTGGAGTTTCAGCTTCAGCATCAGTCCTTCCAATGAACACCCAGGACTGCTCTCCTTCAGAATGGACTAGCTGGATCTCCTTGCAGTCCCAGGGACTCTCAAGAGTCTTCTCCAACACCACAGTTCAAAAGCATCAATTCTTTGGCACTCAGCTTTCTTCAGAGTCCAACTCTCACATCCATACATGACTACTGGAAAAACCATAGGCTTGATTAGATGGACCTTTGTTGGCAAAGTAATGTCTCTGCTTTAGAATATGCTATCTAGGTTGGTCATAACTTTCCTTCCAAGGAGTAAGTGTCTTTTAATTTCATGGCCGCAATCACCATCTGCAGTGATTTTGGAGCCCCAAAAAATAAAGTCTGCCACTGTTTCCACTGTTTCCCCATCTATTTGCCATGAAATGATGGGACTAGATGCCATGATCTTCGTTTTCTGAATGTTGAGCTTTAAGCCAACTTTTTCACTCTTTCACTTTCATCAAGAGGCTTTTTAGTTCCTCTTCACTTTCTGCCATAAGGGTGGTGTCATCTGCATATCTGAGGTTATTGCTATTTTTCCCAGCAATCTTGATTCCAGCTTGTGCTTCTTCCAGCCCAGGGTTTCTCATGATGTACTCTGCATATAAGTTAAATAAGCAGGGTGACAATATACAGCCTTGACATACTCCTTTTCCTATTTGGAACCAGTCTGTTGTTCCATGCCCAGTTCTAACTGTTGCTTCCTGATCGGCACACACTAGTAAAGTAATGCTCAAAATTCTCCAAGCCAGACTTCAACAGTATGTGAACCATGAACTTCCAGATGTTCAAGCTGGTTTTAGAAAAGGCAGAGGAACCAGAGATAAAATTGCCAACATCCACTGGATCATTGAAAAGCAAGAGAGTTCCAGAAAAACATCTACTTCTGCCTTATTGACTATGCCAAACCCATTGACTGTGTGGATCACAATAAACTGTGGAAAATTCTTAAAGAGATGGGGATACCGTACCACCTTACCTGCATCTTGAGAAATCTGTATGCAGGTCAGGAAGCAATAGTTAGAACTGGACATGGAACAACAGACTGGTTCAAAGTCAGGAAAGGAGTATGTCAAGGCTGTATATTGTCACCCTGCTTATTTAACTTTATACAGAGTACATCATGAGAAATGCTGGACTGGATGAAGCACAAGCTGGAATCAAGATTGCTGGGAGAAATAGCAATAACCTCAGATATGCAGATGACACCACTCTTATGGCAGAAATTAAAGAACTAAAGAACCTCTTGATGAAAGTGAAAGAGGAGAGTGAAAAAGTTGGCTTAAAACTCAACATTCAGAAAATGAAGATCATGGCATCTGGTCCCATCATTTCATGGCAAATAGATGGGGAGACTGTGGAAGCAGTGACAGACTTTATTTTTTTGGGCTCCAAAATCACTGCAGATGGTGACTGCAGCCATGAAATTAAAAGACGCTTACTCCTTGGAAGGAAAGTTATGACCAACCTAGACAGCATATTAAAGCAGAGACACACTTTGCCAACAAAGGTCTGTCTAGTCAAGGCTATGGTTTTTCCAGTAGTCATGTATGGATGTGAGAGTTGGACTATAAAGAAAGCTGAGCACCAAAGAATTGATGCTTTTGAACTGTGGTGTTGCAGAAGACTCTTGAGAGTCCCTTGGACTGCAGGAAGATCCAACCGGCCCATCCTAAAGGAAATCAGTCCTAAATATTCATTGGAAAGACTGATGCTGAAGCTCAAATTCCAGTACTTTGGCTATCTGATGTGAAGAACTGACCCGTTTGAAAAGACCCTGATGCTGGGAACGATTGAAGATGGAAGGAGAAGGGGACGACAAAGGATGAGATGGTTGGGTGGCATCACCTACTCAATGGACATGAGTTTGAGTAACTTCCGGGAGTTGGTGATTGACAGGGAGGCCTGGCATGCTGCAGTCCATGGGGTCACAAAGAGTCAGACATGACCGAGCAAAGTGACTGAACTGAACTGAGTCAGGCAAGACCCAAGATATTTAGTAACAATAGTTAAAATGTTCACATTTGCAAACTGTTTAGTTTTTTAAAGAGATTAATATAAAGAAGGGTAAGTTTCCTACCACTATTGCTAGCATTTAGTTGCAATGTCCTATTCTTACCTGAGTGGAAAGCTTGGAGTTCGAGCCTATTTATACAGCTCTGCTGAGCAGCAGTTACTGACACCCACAGTTAGGTGAGTAAAACATGTTTTTAGTACTTCGTTTCCCACAATTTTGGGATGTGGTCTTTAAAATCTGAACATGTGTTGGGAATGTGTCTTCCACGTGAACATTACTGTCATGTGTAGCACAGTGGGGAAGAGGCTGACAACTCCTGCTGTCTATTATATAGCAAATACCTATGAAGCTAGACTACTAGAAAGTGTGTTTCCCCCACCCCCATCTTGTGTTGTTTTTTAAACTGTTTTGGCTTTTAAAATATGTCTACTATTTATCATATGACTGTATTTGAAAGTGAAAGTCACTCAGTTGTGTCTGACTCTCTGCAACCCCATGGACTATACAGTCCATGGAATTCTCCAGGCCAGAATACTGGAGTGGGTAGCCTTTCCCTTCTCCATGGGATCTTCCCAACCCAGGGATCAAACCCCAGGTTTCCTGCATTGCAGGCAGATTCTTTACCAGCTGAGCCACAAGGGAAGCCCAAGAATACTGGAGTGGGTAGCCTATCCCTTCTCCAGCAGGAGTTTGGTCCCTAGTAAATAATCCATGGAAAATTTGTAGAAGTAACTATAGCTGATTTAGTCCACTGAATCCATCCATCATATATATGTGTTTTCCCTTGATGGATTTCTCTAATATTGGTTTAGGGAAACTTTTAGTCACTTCATTAAAAAATCAGTTTCTCTAATAAAGATAATAAAGAATAAGTAAGTTATATATTTCCTTGTCTCTACTTCTATTAATTCCTTACTTTAGTAATATGTTCTCTTTTTTCTCTTGTTTTGCGAGGAAAAAAATCCACCCTTTATGAGAATGAATGATCATTTCATTTCTTCTGGATTTGTGTCTTAAAAAGTTACAGTCCAAAATCAATTCTTGTTATAAAGAGAAATCTTTAATAGCTAAATATTATTCCAAGCCAATTAATGGGCTTGAAAGTTTCCATTAAAATCACTGAGCAATTAATTATCAGTCAGTTAAAAAGTGCTGAAATCAACATAGGCAATAGGAAGGAGAGTAAATGTGGGCCATTATTAATAGCAACAAAATGTTGCTAGTTTGAGGTGGTGGTGGTTTAGTCACTAAGTCCTGTCTGATTGTGAGTGATCCTGTGGCCTGTAGCCTGCCAGGCTCCTCTGTTCATGGAAATCTCCAGGCAAGCATACTGGAGTGGGTTGCTTTTTCCTTCTTCAGGGGACCTTCCTGACTCAGGGACTGAACCTGCATCTCTGGGGTCTCCTGCACTGCAGGCAGATTCTTTACGGACTGATCCACCAGGGAAGCTCTAGTGAGGTAGTTGTTTTTCAATGCTAATATTTTTAGAGCAGTTTTTAAGCTTATGGGAAAACTGAGCAGAAAGTACAAGGAGTTCCATATCCCTCTGCCCAGCTTCTCCTATTATTAATCTTGCAGTAGTGTGGTACATGTTACAACTGATGAACCAATACTATACATTATTAACTAAAGTCTATAGTTTACATTAGAGTTCACTCTCTGTTGTATAGTTCTATGGGTTTTGACAAAATGCATAATGTCATGTATCCATTATCATGGTATTGAACAGTGTAGAGGTTTCACTGCCCCTCAAATCCCCTACGCTCTACCTATTCATTACTCCTCCACTCCCCCTCTGAAACCCCTGGGAACTGCTGATCTTTTAATAATCTCTAGTTCTCCTTTCTCTGGAATGTAACATATTTAAAATTACACAGTATGTAGCATTTTCAAATTGATCTCACTTAGCAATATGTGCTTGCTGTGCTGTGCTTAGTAGCTCAGTCATGTCCAACTCTCTGAGACTCCATGGACAGTAGTCCACCAGGGTCTTCTGTCCATGGGGATTCTCCAGGAAAGAATACTGGAGTCGGTAGGCTAGCCCTCCTCCAGGAGAACTTCCCAATCCAGAAATTGAACCCGGGTCTCCTGCATTATAGGTGGATTCTTTACCAGCTGAGCTACCTGGGAAGCCTGTTTTAAGTTTCCTTAAACCTGTCTTTTCAGGGCTTGAAAACTCATTTCTTTTTAGCACTGAACAGTATTCCAGTGTATGGAGGTACACACTTTGTTTATCCATTCCTACTGAAGGACACCTTGATTACTTCTAATTTTTGGCAATTATGAATAAACATTATTTGTAGGTTTCTGTGTGGATGTATTTTCAACTCTCTTTGAGTAAACTTGGAATGCAATTGCTGGATCCTGTGATAAGAGTATATTTAGCTTTGTAAGAAACTTATAAACTGTTGTCTAAAGTGGCTGTATCATTTTGCATTCCCATCAGTGATGAATGGGCATTCCTGTTGCTCTACATCCTCACCAGAATTTGGTGTTGTCAGTGTTTTGGATTCTAGCCATTTTTAACAGGTGTAGCAGTATCATATTGTTGTTTCAATTTGCAATTCTCTAATGACAAATGATGTTGAATGTCTTTTCATATGAATGCTTATTTGCCATCTGATAATCTTTGATGGGCTTCCCTGGTGGCTCAGATGGTAAAGAATCTGCATGCAGTGAAGGAGACCTAGGTTTGATCCCCGGATCGGGAAGACCCCTGAAGAAAGGAATGGCAACCCACTCCGGTATCCTTGCCTGGAGAATCCCATGGGCAGAATCTTCTTTGATGAGGTGTTCAGATCTTTTGCCCAGTTTTTAATTGGGCTATTTATCTTTTACCTCTTAGGCCTATGACTGCTAAGTCGCTTCAGTCGTGTCTGACTCTGTGCAACCCCGTGGACTGCAGCCTACCAGGCTCTTCCATCCATGGGCCTATGACACTGGGTCTAATAAACAACTGTTGAGTGGCTGAAAAGCCATTAAATATTACTGAACACTGCAAATAACAAAACTCTCCAGTTTCTTATCTGTAGATGCAATATCATTCTTTTGCTACTGGACTTTTTTTCTCCTTCAAGTTTTACCATCCTTTCAGAAGATACAAATTTATGATGTTGGTTTTCTTAAGAGTACAATATGAAAAGTCCTCATTTACAGTAAACTGAATGTAAAGCACATTTGTGGGTGTTGTATTTTAAAGCTAACATTTTATTATATCAAAATTGATTGATAACCATGTCATATATTTTATGTTTGTAATGTTTTACGTTTCTCACAAGTGCTTCGATTTTTCCAGGGAAAAATTTTTATCTGTTCCACTTATGTCTATCTTGATTTTAATGTTTACAAAAATTTGGTCTTAGAGTAAAATTAGCCTCACATTAACAAATTCTTATTTGTTGTCTCTCTTCTGACATGAGAGACTACTCAGGACAAAGAAAGATGATGGAGAAATGTTTGATGTGCAAGAAAATGTCTAGAATCCCTGGTCTGAACGATTGTCATGCTGTGATTTCAGGGTGTGAGCACCTCTGGAAGTGAGGTTAACAAGGTTCTCTCCAAGACCTTGTGTGGCAAGAGTGGAGAGGAGGAAACCAACACTCTGTGAACATGAGCCTCAAATCCCCGATGTCTGCTCCTCGGTTTGAGAGCAAAGGCAGCCATATTTCAGCTAGAAATGGAACCTGTTTTCTAGTCAGGCACACTCCTCATCCCAGAAGGGTCTGCCACATCAAAGGTGAGGTAATTCAGAGTCCTAGAATGTCTGTCTCTCCTCTACATTCGGACTACTTGATGATTCTAGTGGGTAAACACGGGGGTGTTATTCAAAATACTGAACCACTGGTGAGGCACAGGCACTGACTGTTGGGACCAGAGGCCAGCACCGGAGCTAGGGCAGAAGAGACCTGCAGATAACTCCTGTGCAGGCACGTACCCCTGGATTACTTGGTTGATAGGAAAGGGACCTGGAGAGGTGCCAAAGGGGCCACTCAGGAAGCTCAGGGCAGCAACTGACCCAGTGATATGAAAGCATCTCAATTTTTGACGTGTACAGTCATGATAACGTCTGCATGTTAAATACCAGCCTGGAGAACCATGCATGTCATTCACTCTCATTTTCTCTCAATCCTTTCTTTTTTCTCCTCTCCCTCCCTTTCCCCCTTTCCTTCCTCTCTCCACCTTTCCCTCTCTTTCTTCATCATTTTGAAAATTTAGTTTCAGTCACACCATATACTCCTAAAATTTTTTGCCTATTCCTGTAGTTTCTATTTTTTTTTTTTTTTTATAATTCTGCAGTAAATGTTGGAATCCCTTCACAGGTAAGTCCTTGGCCATTTTCTCTTTATAGTCTCTACCATAATCCTAGTCAAATTTACTAATTCCCACTGCAAAACATTATCCAGAAGCTTCTTGTGCAACTTCTTAGGAAACAAAGCAGCCATCTATTACTGTCTCTCATAATTCACTTATTAACAGAACTGTGTCCTGCACACGTACGCTTCCTAAGCTGCCCAGTTTTATATAACACAGCATTGATACTAAAAAGAGGGCCTGGATATAATTCAATATTTGAGCCAAAAGCAAATAGCTATTATAGGAGAATGAATGAACCCAGAAGGCTCTGAGGAAGGAGGTTCCTTTTTTCCTAGGTTTTCCTTCCCTCCTTCCCACACAACTTACCTTGTCCTGCCTCCTGTTCCTCACTCTAATGACTCTCTTCTGCCAGCACAGAAGAGCCAATGTATGTCTTTTATGGGGCCTTGTTAAGTTTTGGATGCTTTCAGAAATCTAAATCTGATATTCCTGAAGAGGGCTAACATAGTCCCTCTTAGTCATTATTAACACATGGGAAATGAGAGGTCTGTCTGGGATAGCAGCAAATCTACTCCACTTAAACTCCCAGATCAAAGATCAAAGATGTGGGCCTTGGTTCTCAAAGCTAACAAGATGGCAGGACATTTTAAGAAGGGATGTGTTGCAAACATAATTTGATATACTGACTTTTAAAGATTGTCCACCCAGCACTGGTTCATAAAATCTGAAGTCTGACATCTTTACATACATTTGATAATATCTGGTTGGAAAATTGCTGGGCATTCAAAGAAAACCTGCCAAAAACCTAATCTGGTGGTTTGTTCTTCTTATCCGTACTCACCTAGGTTTGAATAACATTCCAATCTGTAATGTGAATGATGATGAGAACTCATTCAGAACATTGTGGGGTGTTGGCCAGTCCCACCACTCACAGAAAGATGAGATACCATATGCCAGATGCAGCTACCCACCCAGTGCTGTGGCCACGGAGAGCCCTGTCTCGCCAGCCCTTAATGGGGTCAAAGTGCCCCCACGGCCTCATTCTGGTGAGTCCCTCTCAATTCATGAAATCTTTCCTGAGGCTTCCTGCCAACTATCAGGAGGGAAAATATCTATATAACTGCTCACATAGCTGCAGTCATTTTTAAATAGTCATGAAATTTTCCCACTGTGAAATAGTTATTCATTATAAAAATTTCCACTCACCTAATCTCAATTCAGTTCAATACTGTTAATATGTGATTATTATTAATTGTGCCCAAGCCAAATTTGGCATGGTTCTAGTCTCTAAGCCCTACAAAAGTAGCTGAGAGAGACCAAAAACAAATGTTAGCCAACATTGGTAGAGAAACTACTCCAGACCAAAACTGAGTCAGGGAAATGCAGTAAGGATGGAATGTCATGTTTACCTTTTCCTCACTGGACGGTCACTCCTTAAAGTCAGGGCCCAGTTTTACTGTTCTCCCAGGTCCTGGAACAGGACCTGATCTTTAGCAAACATTTAATTCAATTAATTCATGCTTATTAAGTTAAATTTAAAATGATTACTCAAAAGTACAGCATGATGACTGTAGTAATACTATATCATATATTTGAAAGTTAACACAGTAGATTTTTAAATTTCTCATTACAAGAAAAAACATGGAACAATTGGTGATGGATGTTAACTAAACTGATAATCATTTTACAATATACATATATTAAATCATTATGTCATACAAGGAGTTCTAGATGGTAGAAAGTATATTCAGTACTTTTCCCTCTGCCCTTTATAATTACAAACTAACACTTTCAGGGCACATGAAAATTATTTTGGTATAATGTGGTAAAACACATATATCTTCTAAAAGGTAACAGTAAGAGGAATAGATTCCATTCTAGAGTCTTCACATGAGTTATTTCATCCTTTTGACCAGCAATGAAGAATTAAAACCCACTTATTCCACCATCTTTCTAGTGTCCCTTTTTATATTGTAGAACCTAGAAACCTATAAATTACTTTTGCAAGAGTCCCTTGATGAGAATGAGGAGTTGCCATCTCGTAAGACTTATACCCACAATAAACTGTGGAAAATTCTGAAAGAGATGGGAATACAGACCACCTGACCTGCCTCTTGAGAAATCTGTATGCAGGTCAGGAAGCAACAGTTAGAACTGGACATGGAACAACAGACTGGTTCCAAACAGGAAAAGGAGTACGTCAAGGCTGTATATTGTCACCCTGCTTATTTAACTTCTATGCAGAGTACATCATGAGAAACGCTGGACTGGAAGAAACACAAGCTGGAATCAAGATTGTTGGAAGAAATATCAATAACCTCAGATATGCAGATGACACCACCCTCATGGCAGAAAGTGAAGAGGAACTAAAAAGCCACCTGATGAAAGGGAAAGAGGAGAGTGAAAAAGTTGGCGTAAAGCTCAACATTCAGAAAACAAAGATCATGGCATCTGGTCCCATCACTCCATGGGAAATAGATGGGGAAACAGTAGAAACAGTGTCAGACTTTATTTTTTGGGGCTCCAAAATCACTGCAGATGGTGATTTCAGCCATGAAATTAAAAGACACTTACTCCTTGGAAGGAAAGTTATGACCAACCTAGATAGCATATTCTAAAGCAGAGACATTACTTTGCCAACAAAGGTCCATCTAATCAAGGCTATGGTTTTTCCAGTAGTCATGTATGGATGTGAGAGTTGGACTGTGAAGAAAGCTGAGTGCCAAAGAATTGATGCTTTTGAACTGTGGTGTTGGAGAAGACTCTTGAGAGTCCCTGGGACTGCAAGGAGATCCAACTAGTCCATTCTAAAGGAGATCAGCCCTGGGATTTCTTTGGAAGGACTGATCCTAAAGCTGAAACTCCAGTACTTTGGCCACCTCACGCGAAGAGTTGACTCATTGGAAAAGACTTTGATGCTGGGAGGGATTGGGGGCAGGAGGAGAAGGGGATGACAGAGGATGAGATGGCTGGATGGCATCACTGACTCAATGTATGTGAGTCCGAGTGAACTCCGGGAGTTGGTGATGGACAGGGAGGCCTGGCGTGCTGCGATTCATGGGGTCGCAAAGAGTCGGACACGACTGAGCGACTGAACTGAACTGAAGACTTATACTGCAGACGTAGGGCTAAAGTCATCTTTTTGGCTGCTGTCTGCTATCAAGTGTGGCTAGAGACATGGAGTTTTTCTAAGACAGCATCTCAGTGTTCAGATACTGGATTTATGAGTGTTAAAAGGCAAAGTCAGCAGATGTGGTGATCTTCTGATTGCAACAGTGATCCAATGCCTAAGATTTAGCCTCATGGACATTGTGACAGCAATTGACATGGCCATGGCCTCCCGAGTCTCCTTCCTCCAACTGTGATAAAGGCTGTGCCCGCATAGGTGGGTCAGGCACATGGTGTTGTTCTTGAAATGATTTGTGAAGATCAAGACAGAGTTCACTCTCACCTTCCCCTACTATGTCCATAAGTCTATTCTCTACTAGCATTGACATATATACACTATCATGTGTAAAATGGATAGTGAGAAGTTGCTATATAACACAGGGAGCCCAGCCTGGTGCTTTGTGATGACCTAGAGGGGTGGGGAGAGGGGAGGGGAGGGAGGCTCAACAGGAAGGGGATATACATATATAATAATTTATATATATATTATAATAATGTATATATATTAATGACAATTCATGCTGTTGTGACTATACAGGGGATATATATATATTTACATAAAAGGGGATATATATAATTTTTATATATGTAATAATTTATATATATATGACAGTTCACATTGTTGTACAGCAGAAACCAACACAACACTGTAAAGCAATTTTCCACCAATTAAGAAAAATCTATATAAAAAGAGTTCACTGCTCCAACTCTTCTAATGACATTACAAAGAGCTAAATTCTATGTATTATTTACATTTTTGCTTAAAATAGATGAGAAGTTTCTGTTTCCCACAAGTGGACACTAAGCAGAATCACTACCCATAACTTCCTTCTCATTATTTGGAGAGAGGTTAACTTTATACTTAAAAATAAAAAAATCTTTCCTCAGCTAGAACTAATGAATTGTTACTACTGTGTATATGCATAAAATCTTTTCAGCTTTTAAAAAATTGTTAACTATGGCTTCAGTGGGGGGAAAAAAACAGCATCATACAGAATGTATCTTTAAATGAATGCAAAGGGAAATTAAGCAAATATTTAAGTGTAATTAAGTGTAATTTAATTAGAGGGCTATGTGAAATTGGCAGGGTTGTAAGACAGATGAAGTACGTAGAATAAAGAATGTAATTATAACTCAACACACATCTCTTTTTGTCTACAGGGCAAAGAGTACACATGTAATCTCTAGTTAGAGAAAGTGACAGTCATATGGACAGAAAACAAAACATGTCTTATACTGAAATACGTACTTTTTAAGAACCAGTTTACCCACATCAAGGAAGTTCTTGTAGTATTTCTTTATCACTTTTTCATGGGCCTAGAATTTGTTTTATAAATATACTTTTATTATGTTGTTAACAATTCTACCTCCAGGTTTTCTAGTGTTTATAAACAGATCCCTGGGTTGACTTTAACTGAAATTCAGATGTACTCTCATTCATTTCAGCAAGTGATGGATGTATCATGTGGTAGAAATTATTTTTCAGTTTGATCTAAATAAATATATTTTTCCTGTCATTTCAGAGCCCTGTCGAAAAGTCAAGGAGTGCTTCAAAACCTCCAGTGATAATCCCTTAGTAATTAAAAAGGTAAAGAAACAACTATTTATAGCTACCTATTTGGTTTTGACTCCTATCATTTCCTCTCCTTTTCTTCACATATCTTTCTGGAAAAGAGTTTTTCACAATATTTTTTTCTACAGCTTTAAGTATAATTAACATGATATAAAATGCACATTTTTAAAGAGTTCAGCTTGAGGAATTTTGACATACATATTCACAGACTGAAATCAATAAAATAAAAACTCCCCGAAGTTTTCTCATGACCCTGGCCTTCCCACAGGCAAACATTTATCTGCTGTCACTAAAGATTATCATGCATTTTTTAGGATTTTAGGTAAATGAATTTACAGTGATCTTTTAAAAAATCTGGTTTCTTTAACTCAGCATGTTTAAGACTCATCTTGTTATATGTATCATTCCTTTTTATATTGCTGAGTACTATTCAATTAAATTGGTATCTCACAATTTTTTAATATGTTCACCTGTTGATGGACTTATGTTATTTCCAGTTTTTAACAAAGCTGATATGAACACGGTGCACAAATCTTTGTATGGATATATATTTTCTTTTCTCTTGGGTACATAAGTAGGAGTGGAATGACTGGGTCTCACAGTAGTGTGTGTGTTAGTCATTCAGTCGTGTCTGACTCTTTGCAACCTCATGGACTGTAGTCTGCCAGGCTCCTCTGTCCACAGGATTCTCCAGGCAAGAATACTGGAGTGGATTGCCATTTCCTCCTCCAGGGGATCTTCCCAACCCAGGAATCAAACCTGGGTCTCCTGCATTGCAGGCAGATTCTTTACTGTCTGAACCACCAGGGAGGCCAGGTCTTACAGCAAATGTGTTTAAATTTTTAAGAAACTGCCAAAGTTTCCAAAGTGGTCGTAGGATTTTACATTCTCACCAGTTATATATAATGGTTTCCTTTCCTGCATATCCTGTTAAAACTTCAGTTCAGTTCAGTTCAGTCGCTCAGTCGTGTCCAACTCTTTGCAACCCCATGAATCTCAGCACACCAGGTCTCCCTGTCCCTCACCAACTCCCGGAGTTCACTCAGATTCATGTCCATCGAGTCAGTGATGCCATCCAGCCATCTCATCCTCAGTCGTCCCCTTCTCCTCCTGCCCTCAATCCCTCCCAGCATCAGAGTCTTTTCCAAAGAGTCAACTCTTCACATGAGGTGGCCAAAGTACTGGAGTTTTAGCTTTAGCATCATTCCTTCCAAAGAAATCCCAGGGCTGATCTCCTTTAGAATGGACTGGTTGGATCTCCTTGCAGTCCAAGGGACTTAATATGACCAATATTTTTATGTGGCCAATCTAGTGGGTTTGCAACGGTATCTCAGTGTGGTCTTGATTTACATTTGTCCAGTGACATGTTTTCATGTTCTTACTTGCCATCCATGTATGTTTTTTAATGTAAAGTATATATTCAAATATTTTGTCAGTTTTTTTAACTGGGGTGTTGGTTTCTTTATCATGAAGTTTTAAACATTTGTTATATATTCTAGATAATTTTTTTGTCACACATACAATTAGCAAATATTTTCTTCCAATTGAGGCTTTTTTTTTTTTTTTTTGGTAATAGTGTCTTTTGAAGAATCAAAACGTGCAATTTTTATAAATCCCAAATTGAAAATCTTTCCCCTATGGTTTCAACACATGCTGTTTATCTGTTTCTTGTGCCTTACTGCAATGGCTAACCTCTAGTACAATGTTGAATTAAAGTGAGGACAGCAGACATTCTTGCCTTGTACCTAATCACAGGGGGAAAACATTCAGACTTTTGCCACTGTGGTATTAGTTTACTTCATCCAGAGGTGCCCTTTACATGGCTGAAGAAGTTTCTATTTCTAGTGTTCTGAGAGTTTTTTCCAAAAATGGAGATAGGATTTTGCCAAATGCTTTTTCGGCATCTATTTGAAACGATCATGTGATTTTTCTTTTTTAGTCTGTTAATAATGGTGAATTGCATTGGTTAACCAAATGTTAAACTAGACTGCACTGCTGCGAGAAAACTCCACTTGATTATGATGTATTATTCTTTTTATATATTTAATTTCATAAAACAGTGTTTAGCATTTTTGTGTCTATGTTTGTAAGGGATATTTGTAGTTTACTGGTAATGAATGTCTTTCCTAGTTTTGGTAAATGGCTTCATAAAATCAGTTGGAAACTCTTTTTTAATAGTCTAGGCAATTTTATGTATAATTAGTATCATTTTTTACTTAAAAATTTAGTAGAATTCTTCAGTGAAACCATCTGGAGTTTCCTTTAAATCAAGATTTTGGTTATGTTTTTCAAAAAATGTGTCCATTTCATCTAAGTTGTTGAATTTACTGATAAGTCATTCATAAAATATTCTTTAAATTATTATATAATCTGCAGATGTTCTGTCTCTCAATTCTTGATATCGGTACATAAGTTGTCTTTTTTTTCCTGATGCTCCTAATTAGAGGTTTATTAGTTTTATTGATTCTTAAAGAATCAGCTTTTCATTTCATTGATGATCTCTATTTTTTGTTTCTATTTCACTGACTTTGATTCATGTCTTTATATAAGGTGAAAACTTATGTGTTGAATTGAGACATTTTCCCTTTCTAATATAGGCATCAGTTCAGTTCAGTTGCTCAGTTGACCCCATGAATTGCAGCACGCCAGGCCTCCCTGTCCATCACCAACTCCCGGAGTTCACTCAGACTCACATCCATCGAGTCCGTGATGCCATCCAGCCATCTCATCCTCGGTCATCCCCTTCTCCTCCTGCCCCCAATCCCTCCCAGCATTAGAGTCTTCCTATAATTTTTCTACAAACACTGCTTTGGCTGCATCCTCCAAATTTTACTTGCTGAGTTTTCCTTTTCATTCTGCTCAACATACTACCTACTTTCTTTTAAACCTCTTGTCTCATGGGTTACTTAAAATTACATTAATTCCCAAATATTTGGGGATTTTAAAGTTATATTTATGTGACTGATTTCCAATTTAACTCCATTATGGTCAGAGAACATCCTTTACTTTGAAACTTTTTATTTATTGAGATGTTATATGCCCAACCTTGATAAATTTTGCCCAACCTTGATAAATTTTCCATATGTCTATAAAAAGAAGGTTCACGTTGGTTCTTGGGAGAGTGCTATATAAATATCAATTAGGTCAAGTTGGTTAATAATGTCATTCAAGTCTTCGATAACCTTACTGATTTTCTTTTTTCCATCACATTATGGTTTTTATTTTTTATTTTATTTTTTTTTTATTTTTTTTTATTTTTTTTTTTACTTGCTATAATTTATTGATCACATTTGAAAAGATAAGTTAGACATCAGGATAACAAAAGAAATAAGATATTCCTCTCGTCAAGGAGCTTCCCTGCAGATGGCTGGGACTAAGCTCGTGTGTGCTTTGACGGAGGGCTGAGCTTTGTGCTGGAACAGGAGAAATGAGCCACACCTCCTTCAGCCATCTCAGCCCCTAGACTCAGGACTCGAAAATGACTGGTTCCTTCAAATGTAATTCACTCCAAGGTGAAAAATAAATGTTTACTGAAGCTTTCAAAATAAAGTCATTGGAATAGTAGCTTAATTCACTGAAACACAATTGCAGTGACAGTGTGATATTAGACAGTTGACTCTTCATTTTACAGTGGGATAAACGTTTGAGTCTGTTTTTGAGTTGGCTTATTATAAACTGAGAATTGATTTGGGCTTTGCAAAATGAAGGATGCCATCATTTCCTTTAGTTCCACTGAAAAATAAAGACAAGCTATGCAAAGATGAAACTCACTTCATAGAGAAGGGATACTTGTGGGTTTTCTTTGTAAGCAATGCTGGAAAATCTTTAGATAAATTGTTGGAAATAAGAGCCTCACATTTCTTATTTCTTAGTAAAATATTTGTTTTTTTTTTTCATGTTTAGTTTTTTTATTTTTTAAATTTTAAAATCTTTAATTCTTACATGCATTCCCAAACATGAACCCCCCTCCCACCTCCCTCCCCATAACATCTTTCTGGGTCATCCCCATGCACCAGCCCCAAGCATGCTGCATCCTGCGTCAGACATAGACTGGTGATTCAATTCACATGATAGTATACATGTTAGAATGTCATTCTCCCAAATCATCCCACCCTCTCCCTCTGAGTCCAAAGCAAAAATAAACAAATGGGATCTAATTAAAATTAAAAGCTTCTGCACAACAAAGGAAAATATAAGCAAGGTGAAAAGACAGCCTTCTGAATGGGAGAAAATAATAGCAAATGAAGCAACTGACAAACAACTAATCTCAAAAATATACAAGCAACTTCTGCAGCTCAACTCCAGAAAAATAAACGACCCAATCAAAAAATGGCCCAAAGAACTAAATAGACATTTCTCCAAAGAAGACATACGGATGGCTAACAAACACATGAAAAGATGCTCAACATCACTCATTATTAGAGAAATGCAAATCAAAACCACAATGAGGTACCACTTCACACCAGTCAGAATGGCTGCGATCCAAAAATCTGCAAGCAATAAATGCTGGCGAGGGTGTGGAGAAAAGGGAACCCTCCTACACTGTTGGTGGGAATGCAAACTAGTACAGCCACTATGGGAAACAGTGTGGAGATTCCTTAAAAAATTGCAAATAGAACTACCTTATGACCCAGCAATCCCACTTCTGGGCATACACACCGAGGAAACCAGAATTGAAAGAGACACATGTACCCCAATGTTCATCGCAGCACTGTTTATAATAGCCAGGACATGGAAACAACCTAGATGTCCATCAGCAGATGAATGGATAAGAAAGCTGTGGTACATATACACAATGGAGTATTACTCAGCCGTTAAAAAGAATTCATTTGAATCAGTTCTGATGAGATGGATGAAACTGGAGCCGATTATACTGAGTGAAGTAAGCCAGAAAGAAAAACACCAATACAGTATACTAACACATATATATGGAATTTAGGAAGATGGCAATGACGACCCTGTATGCAAGACAGGGAAAGAGACACAGATGTGTATAACGGTTTTTATTTTTTAAATTTACTTAATTGGAGTATAATTCCTTTACAATATTATTTTCTGCTGTAAAACAACATGAATCAGCTATAAGTATAATATTTTCACCCTCTTAACCCTTCCTCCCATCAAGCCCCTCACTCCCCCCCCCCCACCCCACAATCCCACCCTCCTAGGTTGTCTTTTTCTATCAGTTATTGCTTTTTTCCCTGGGTCCTGGTGCACACTAGACCTTGTATGTACCCTCCAAGAATAGATTTTCTGTTTCCTCCAGTCCTGTGGAATTTTTGCAGTCAAATACCACTGGCCTTCCAAGCCAGATTCTCTGGAGCCTTCTCCTACTGTTGCCAGACCACCAGGCTGGGAATACTGACGTGGGGCTCATGACTTTCACTCCTGTGGGAGAACTTCTGTGGTATAATTATTTTTCAGTTTGTGGATCATCCACCTTGTGGATATGAGATTTGACTTTATCACACGTGTCCCTCCTACTGTCTTGTTGTGGTTTCTTCTTTATCTTTGTGTACAGGGTATTTTTTCTGGTATACCCTACTTTTTTTTTTTTTTTTTTGATGGTTGTTTGGCAGTTATGATTCTGGTGTTTTTGTAAGAAGGAGCCATCTTGATGACAAGTCCTTTTTCTAATTCACATTATAATTTCTTCTTTGACTAATGATTTAATTATTAGACATTATGTATGAAAAATCATTTGTAGGAATCTGAAGATCATGATAAATGCACTTTTTTTCAGAGAATTGGTGTTTGCTTCTGTAGGAACCCTGAGGCCCTACCAGCCTCAACCAATTTACCCAAGTTCAAGCCTTGATCTAACGCTATATTTCTTCAAGGATTTTGCATTTCTAGGTCACCCTGACCTTGAGGGTGTATACCTTTGTTGGCCTTTATTTGGGTCCTGTCTTTCAGGAACTTTAAGACTGTCAAAAGGAAAGTTTTCATTTTCTGGAGTAAGACAATGATCTCAGGGAAAAAATGGCTACTGTACATCCTACACCTCAAGTGGCTCATTTCTATTTTATTTTTTGACCCATTAATTCCTAAGTTATTCATGCCTCAACAGTTTAAACTTAAAAAATATTTTAATCTACCATTTTAGCTGTGTTCTGTGCAGGGTTGAACATAAATATATACATGCACACACACACACATATATATTATGTAAATATGTGTGTGTATATATATACATACATACATATATATATATATAATGTTGCTATTCCCCTAAACAAGAAGTCTGCGTAATAAACCTTAACAGAAGAGTGCATATACAATATAGCTTTATTTTCTCTTGTGTTGTTTACTTGCTCAATCATGTCCAACTCTTTTGTGACCCCATGGACTGTAGCCCACCAGGTTCCTCTGTCCATGGGATTTCCCAGGCAAGAATACTGGAATGGGTTGCCATTTCCTTCTTCAAGGGATCTTCCCAACTCAGGGATCAAACCCATGTCTCCTGCTTGGCAGACAGATTCTTTACCACTGAGCCACCTGGGAAGCCCTTATTTTCATTAAACATCAACAATTGAACACTGCTCTAGAGATTATAATCACTGCAGTCCCTAGCTGACACATTCAGCTACCAGCTTCTGTGTACCTTTATGTATTGCTCACTTCTGAAGATGAAAAAGCCTCTCTTGGAATAGACAATAGTTTTTTTAAAAAACTGCAAACAATATATTCACCTCCCAGAACAAAAAAATAGCCTTTCTATTTCCTTTTCCACCTAACCGAGGGAAGTAACTGAGTTTACTCCTCCAATTCTCCAGCTCTCAGCTGTCATTTAGCAGAGCCAGGAAGCAGTGGTTCATACCATGTAGTTTCTTCACAGAGAGCATAAAAACTCTCGGCTGACTTTTTCCAGTCATAAAAGAACAATCTCAATAGAAAATCTCGTGTCGTGAGTTGGCTGTTACCAGAAGCAGCAAGATAAATGATGGTTGCACATTAAACATTACAGAATTAGCTTTTAAACCAAAGGTTTAAAATGGTTTTATAAAAAGTAAATAACATATCACTAATGTGTTCCATCTTCAAATGTAAATATTTGATAATGAGCTTTTTAAGGGAGCATTAAAACTAACGTCTTCTTACTTTCATGTATGTGTCTCAGTTACAACATTTCTCATTCATTTTACATTCAATTTGCATAGAAAATATAAGTGGATGCAGATGCATATTGATTATATTATACCTATGCTTTAGGATGAAATGAAGGTAAAAAATCCACCACTGACTCCAAAGCCATGTTCTACTGCTAGTTCTTCTTCTTCAGAGGTGACAAGTACCAAGACTGCCATCAAAGAGAACACCATCTGCATACCAAACTATCTGGATCAGGAAATCAAAGTAAGAGGCAGGTTTATTAAACCCATAACTTGGGAACACCATGAATATACAAAAAAATCACATCACTAGCATCCTTAAAACTCTTTCATGGTTCCCACTGACAACTGAATTGAGTTAAAACTACTCAGCCTGAAATCCAAGGCCGGCTCTTGTTTTTTACTTGCAGATTTCTTCCTGGAACACATTCCTAAATCATGGCACAGAGAAGTGGAGGCCAAAAAGGGAGTAAGAGCTTCACTAGGTAGAGAAAAGAGAGTTGAGTTTGGGGATGTAAGATACTGAAGAAGTACCTGTGCAAAGAATGAGCTTCAGAAATCTGTATAAGATTGCCTGAGTCTTTAGCCCAATACAGACTGCACCTGCATAGGATGGGAGTCTGAGACATGGCAGAAGAGAGCTAATGGGAGGGAACGTGCTGCTTAAAGATATTGGAGTTGTGATCTGCTAGACTGGAGAGACCTTGCTCAACACACCAAGGATACAGCTGAGACACCAGAAAGGTCACACCTTAGAAAAAGAATAGGGGGCTCTGGCCCACATTTGTGGCTAATCTAGATCTACACTCTCAAATCCTAAAATCAAATTTCAGTAGATCAAACTCACCCACTTTATTTATCACCACTTATTATAACTGCTTTCCAGAATAGAAATGAAGAGAAAGCAGGGTTCTGAGGAAGACATCTATTTTCTTTCACTGAAATGATTAATTACATTCTTTCAGAGCTGATCAGTAAATGACCTATGAATTAGAAGCAGCCAGGGGTGACGTCCAATCACTATATTGATGATAAAACCGTGAGAGGCAGAGTGGCCTGGAGAATACCACAGGGCTATTCTTCTACTTTTGCCATTTCCACTGATTTGCCATGAAATTAGAAACAAATTTAACTTGTTTTCTTCTAGGATAAGGCATCAAGGACAGGAATCTTAATAAAAAAGCAAAGCTGAATACAGGACAGCGGATTTTTCTGCCCTTTAAATTCTGTATTTCCAGCACCTAAATCAATGATACACACAAATATTGATATCTGTTGAATTAATAGTATTTTAATAAAAGTTTTCAGGCAGAAAGTCTAGGAAAAAAATGTTTCAGTAGCTCAAGCAAGAATTGATGGTTTACACTGTGTCAAGCAAGGCTATGGGGATAAAGAGAAATGGAGATTTGAGACATATTTACAAGAAAGAATTTACTGAACTTGTTTGGCAATGTGACATAGAAAAGGACAAGGGAGTCATCTAGGGTGAATCCCAGGGTCTTTCTTGGACATATATTCAAAGTATGCAGGTGCCATCCACTGAAATGGGGAACCAGAAGGGACAGCAAGTTTGGAGCAGGTTTTATAAAGAAAAAGATGGGTGGAGTTTTAGGTATTTGGGGTTCAAATTACCTATAGTATGTCTATGGTTGCAGATGGACTGAAGTTCAGGACACAGGTTTAAATTTCAGGTATGTCTAAATTCCAAAAGCAGATACAATTTAGGGTAAATCTGGAAACATTACATATGCTTAATATTTTGAACTTTTTATAGTCCCTTTTTATTATTTCCTCTATCACCAACACAGCAGTTAGCTTCCAAATGAAAAAGAAGTCAATGAAGGATTCTGATTGACTAAAGAGAATTATATTCCTATCCGACTGGGCCAATCACTGTGTTCTGGGGCCTGAGGAACAATGATGAATCCAGCTAGGTTCACTCACTAGAGAGAGGAGCAAAACTGATGGGGTAGTTCTGTGACCAGAGAATCCCATGGTGCAGTAGCAAAGGGTCAGTTCCCAAAGAGAAGAAAAGTGAATCACTCCTCCATAAAATGTTGGTCCTGAACAGACAAAACAAGAGAAAACTGCATGGCTTAACCTAAACTATTGCAGTTGACCCTTGAACAATATGAGGTTGAACTGCATGGGTCCACTTATACATGGATTTTTTTCAGTAGTAAATACAACAGTGCTACATGATCCATGGTTGGTTGCATCTATGGATTCGGAATTTAGAATATGGAGGAGCCACCTATACCGAGGGCTGACTCTAAGTTATAGCTGGATTTTTGACTGCCTGGAGGGTTGGCAGTAGACTAACCTTGCCTTGCTCAAGAGTCAACTGTATTTGTACTGAAGATGTTTTTTTCCTATTTGAAATCTGGCTTCCAAGTTAAAATCCCAATTGACTTTAATACTGTGTACAGAGTGACATTTGGGAAGACAAGATTGTGGAGAGAGTAAAGGAAACCTTATACACTTTGCTCACTATGTAACCCTAATATTCTCTGTCAGATTCTGGAAAAGCTCTGTAACAGTTTACACACTGATTCTCTGGCAGAAGTTCTTCAGTGGCTGCTCCATGCAAGTCCAAAAGGTAAGATTATGTATTTTTGAACACTGAGCTCAATTTATGGCCAGAAACTAGGAAATGTGACAAAGTCTGAAGTTTTCTACCTTGGATTTGCAAAGACAATGCTGCAATTTTATTTCCCTAGTGTTCAGCATCAGAGTCCTGTATATGCAACTGCACACAAGCTGGTCATGCCCCAAACTGAACTTCTGTGGGTGACGTGAAACACTTGTGTCCAGAGCTGGTTTGTGCTTCTCCCCCAGGCCCATGCACCCAGGCTCTCCCTGAGCATATCTCTGGCCTGCTGGGAGGCCTCAACACAGCCTGTTTCTCCTCTTCAATGTGGATGGCAGGAGCACAGCCTTTCAAGTTCCAGATTCTAACACCTCTGCCAGTTCCTCACCAAAACCATCAAGTCAGTCATCTCCCAGCCTCCTTTAGGCTCTTTCTGGCCTGTTCCATGAAAAATATATGCCAGTCCCAAGTGGGATAACCATAAATAACACAGAGCAGCTATCCCCAAACCTAGCCAGTCATCTGACTGACTGAGGCAAAACTTCTGAGGTGGGTGGGGCCTGAGAATATGCATTTCTAACAAGTTCCCAAGTGATGCTGATAAGCCTGTTCTGGAGAGCACCCTTTGAAAATCAGTGTAGTAATCAGAGTTAGGAGATACCCATGTGTTAGGGACAGATTAATAATTTTAAATGGAATTAGAGGCATTTGGAATACCTTACCTCAGGAATTCAAGATTACTTGGCAGGCAACTGAGAAGTATTTGGGGGTAAGGAGTTTTTACGTTTTTTTTTTTTTCCTTTTTAAGAATATAACTTTTAAAAATTTATACAAATAATGAGTGCTTACTGTTGGGCAAAAAAAAAAAAAAAAAAAAGAAGGTGAGCCAGACCAAAAAAAAGAAGAAAAATAAAATTATCACAGACACCATTTTAGTAATGCTTTGATATGTATCTTTTCAGAGATGCTTATAACTATTATTTAAAATATTAGTTTTAATTTTCATGAGCTCATCCTGTACTTAGTATTTTTTATAGGTATCTTTGTTTTTATCTGGCAGTGGCCTGTAAGGCTGGATTCTGTACTCAGTATTTAAAATCTATTCCACTGCCACTCAGGGACAAGTACCCCCATTAAGTTAACTATTCTGAGTAGTCTGTTATATCACAGGTGGAGAGAAACTAGGTTAATGTAAAACACCTTTTCTACACAAACCTTAACTCACACAAAGGTGCCTACCCAGGAAACAGGCTACCTTTCACACTGGAGTGCTGGGTAAAAGAACTAATCCTGTGTTTCTAGCCAACGTGATAAGTATAACCTTCATGACCCCTCTCTTTTTTAAATCAGAAAAGGAGTGGGTCTCAGCTTTGATTCATGCTGAACTGGCTGAGAGAAACTTGTTAACTCGTCTCAGAAGAAACACCTCAGATGAACCAGCAGCAGAGACTGGGAGGCCACCCAAAGTTAAGTCACCCTCAAATTCATCAGCAAAATCAAAGGTGCTAACCAGTTCTAGGGAAGGACATCAACAGAGGAGGTAATCAGGCTTGATGGCCAGTTACGGGGCATGTGGTTCATACAGACTTTAAATTCCCTTTTGGTTATCTTTCAAAACACTAAAATTGCTGAAGTTTTAATGTCCTCCTTATTCAGTAAATGACAACGTACTTGTTTTTTCATATTACATTTATGAAAATGAAAGAAATCATTCTAAATTCTACTATTTAGAGCATGTTGGCAGAGGCCATGTCTTCCTTACTCAACAATCTATCTTTTTGAGAAAAGTTCCCTTTCCACTCAGACGAGCCACCCAGAAATCTAAGAAAATGTAGTAGTTCTCAGTTTACTGAAAACAGAAGTAATAAAGAAAACCAAAACTTCATTGTTACTGTATACTTTGCAAGAATGCATATCATAGAGGTATCACTTTTTCTGTCTAGAACAATGCAGGATTAAAATATATTGCTTAAACTAATTTCCCCTGACATATGCCTGGGGGCTACTAGAGGGAAAAATAACTATTTAGGGAATTAGGAATTATTTCAGGAAACTTTTCTCAAGCCTTATAATTTTAATGACAGAAGAAAATACATATTTATGTGTAACATCATAGTGAAAGAATGTGGTAAGAAGTTATTTAAGCTGGGAGAGAAAATAATTTTGCTTTAAAAGCAAAAGTTGGGTAAATCTTAAATTTGGGGAAGATAAATATTCAAAACAAATAATATGTCTCTTTAAAAAGCATTAAGATGGAGGAGAATTTTACATTGGAGACTGGGAGATAGGGTCAATTTCTCTACCCTAGTGAGTAATATCTGATGTACTGTTCATATGTTTACTCCAAGTCAGAAGAATTTTTCATCAGAAAGTACATTTAATGCTATCTGCATCAAAAAACAGAGATGTTTATTTAAGAAACATACATTTCTTAGCTTGATGATGATGGTTCAGTCTATAGAAAATATTTGTATCTGTGAATTTCATTTTGTTTCTCCAATTGATTTAGAGTGTCAAGTCAAGGATCTGAAGAAAATAAGGAAGTACTGAAAGGTTAAGTACAGTTTGTGATAATTACTGAATTGATATAAGAAAACCAGTAAGTATCTAATTAGTTGGGAGACACAGGTATTATGGATCTATGGTTTTAAAGGGAGTATAATGCAATAGTGATTTACAGCTACTCTTAAGGGACAGCACCTGCTGAATTTCTCGTAGAGGTAAATCTGACCTGTTTTCGACTTTGTTTTGAAAGGCAAAGTGCCTCATCACACTATTTGAGAAGCAAGACAGCAGGAACTCGGTTTGGTCATTTCAATCCAGTGACTGGAGAAGACCTGCACTGACCTAACAAAAAAAAACAGTGATATCAGTTTGGGTTTTTCACAGCTTAACTGTCATTGAACTAAATGATCTTCACTTGAAACAAAGTCAGCCAGAGAAAACAGTAACATTTTGGCAACCAGCCACAACATGTGCCCCAGACATAGCTTGAATACAGTAGCAGCAGAGCAGCAGCTTTGTGTCCCTGTCAGAAGCCCAGCCCCAGCCTGCAGTCAGGACCAAGACATATCAAGAATTGTGGAAAGCCCTAGTTTGGTCCCAAACAGCCCAATCGAAATATCCCTGTGGGTTCCGCCAACTCCTAGCTTTAAAACAAACAAAGCAACAGTGACTACAGAGCAGCCGCTATGAAGCATGTCTACAAGCCTCAAATTGTCTTACAAGAAGTCCCTCTTACATCAGGAATGATACAACAATCTATTAAGAGATCCAAGAGGTCACTCTAGACCCCAGCAGTTTCTGTTGGGGTTAATCAAACCCAAAAGAAGTGCTATTTGCTAATATGAGGCAATAATAAGTATAGTTTAGAAATTAGAAAACATTTGCTTACTCTGACACTCCAAGGATAGTCTATTGTATCTGACTCTTCCTAACAAATTCTTTACCCTAGGACCATAAAATCCTGACAGTGATGACTTCTATTATTCATGTCTTATCTGTAGGTCTCAAATATATTTTACCATGTCTAGATACTTATATACAACCACCCAAATCATACCCCTTAAAGTCTTTGGTATAGGTATTCAGTTCAGTCGCTCAGTCATGTCCGATTCTTTGCAACCCCATGAACTGCAGTATGCCAGGCCTCCCTGTCCATCACCAAATCCCAGAGTTTACCCGAGATCACGTCCATTGATGGTGATGCCATCCAACCATCTCTTCCTATGTCGTCCCCTTCTCTTGCCTTCAATCTTTCCCAGCGTCATGGTCTTTTCAAATGAGTCAGCTTTTCACATCAGGTGGCCAAAGTATTGGAGTTTCAGCTTCAGTACTTCCAGTGAATATTTAGGAGTGATTTCCTCTAGGATGGACTGGTGGATCTCCCTGCAGTCCAAGGGACTCTCATGAGTCTTCTCCAACACCACAGTTCAAAAGCATCAATTCTTTGGTGCTCAGCTTTCTTTATAGTCCAACTCTCACATCCATACATGACCACTGGAAAAACCACAGCCTTGACTAGACGGACCTTTGTTGACAAAGTAATGTCTCTGCTTTTTAATAAGCTGTTTAGGTTGGTCCTAACTTTTCTTCCAAGGAGTAAACGTCTTTTAATTTCATGGCTGCAATCACCATCTGCAGTGATTTTGGAGCCCCCAAAATAACGTCAGCCACTATTTCCACCACTGTTTCCGCATCTATTTGCCATGAAGTGATGGGTCCAGATGCCATGACCTTAGTTTTCTGAATGTTGAGTTTTAAGCCAACTTTTTCACTCTCCTCTTTCACTTTCATCAAGAGGCTCTTTAATTCTTCTTCACTGTCTGCCATAAGGGTGGTGTCATCTGCATATCTGAGGTTATTGATATTTCTCCCGGCAATCTTGATTCCAGCTTGTGCTTCATCTAGTCCAGCGTTTTTCATGATGTACTCTGCATATAAGTAAGCAAGGTGACAATATACGGCCTTGACGTACTCCTTTCCCAATCTGGTATTCAGTGTCTCCCCAAACCCTCCTTTCTGCTTGGATGTAGGCCTTGGGAAGGCCTTATCAGTGCAGTTGTTTTAACCTGCTTGCCTGCTTTTTTTGTCTGTCAGGACTGTAGATACTTCACCTTTCTCTCACTGGCCCCATCCTTTGCCCATCACCAGCTCTAAATGGTTCCCACCAAAATAATGTTTGATTCTAACTGAAAGAACATATCCTGCATGTTGTAGTACAAATAGCTCATTAAAGATGAGCAGGTGGTAATAAAGATGAGAATAAATAATTTTATGAAATTTGGGTATATCTGAATCACCTAAACTTCATTTTTTTTTTGTATGTCATTTGCTACTAAGATATGACAGAAGTTACTATATTTGGATGTCTCAATTATGGTCTTATTGAGACTTTTTCTATTTCAGAGGGCAAGCCTCCATTGTTTATAAGAAGAAATCAGACGAAAATACCTGTTGCAGAATATTTCAGCAAGCCAAAATCTCTTCCCAGGCCTAAAACTCAGGAGAGCACATTAACAAAGCCAGTGTCAGCAAGGAGTATACAACAAGGATACAATCCCTCTGCCCAAAGAGCATTTTATCCTATAACATACCAAAGGTAGAAATGTTAGACTGGGCTAAACCTTTCAGAAACACGAGTTTCACTTTGTTATGACATCAATTATGAAAAACACATTTTTGGTATGGAGGAATCAATAGCTCCTCTATATGGTGGTACATGTAAATCTCATAGCAACTGTATATAAAGCTACTAAATAAATATTAATGGAAAAATTTCTATTTGTAGTTAATTAGTACCTTGTGTAAAAGATGTTTGTTTATATACTACATTTCTAGTCTTGGGCTACTATTAATATTAAAACATAAGCATTGGACTCTGATACTAGAAAAATCATCCATAATCAGAATTTAGGCAATTTCAATTCAACACTACCCCAAACTTTGATAGAAAATCAACAACAATAATAAACAAACTGAATTTTAACATCTGAGCTACTTCTTGCAATGTACTGTGTTCAATAATATAGGACTATTGAAAAAACCATTTGTTAAACAAATGTCATAAGTTAGGAATAATTTTTCTTTTTATGAGAAAGTGAGCCTTTTTCTAATAGTCCAACTTATGAGTCAGAAAGGAACTACTGCTGCTAGTTCCCTTCTATTCACTGCTAATTGTGAATCATATTAACATTTCCTAATGCTGAACTTTTGGTATTTTTAAAATAAACCACTGTAGGGCCATGCTGACCTGCCTCTTGAGAAATCTATATGCAGGTCAGGAAGCAATAGTCAGAACTGGACATGGAACAACTGACTGGTTCCAAATAGGAAAAGGAGTACGTCAAGGCTGTGTATTGTCACCCTGCTTATTTAACTTCTATGCAGAGTACATCATGAGAAACGCTGGGCTGGAAGAAGCACAAGCTGGAATCAAGACTGCTGGGAGAAATATCAATAACCTCAGATATGCAGATGACACCATCCTTATGGCAGACAGTGAAGAAGAACTAAAGAGCCTCTTGATGAAAGTGAAAGGAGAGTTGAAAAAGTTGGCTTAAAACTCAACATTCAGAAAATGAAGATCATGGCATCTGGACCCATCACTTCATAGCAAACAGATGGGGAACTAGTGGTGGAAATAATGGCTGACTTTATTTTTGGGGGCTCCAAAATCACTGCAGATGGTGACTGCAGCCATGAAATTAAAAGACACTTACTCCTTGGAAGGAAAGTTATGACCAACCTAGACAGCATATTCAAAACCAGAGACATTACTTTGTCAACAAAGGTCCGTCTTGTCAAGGCTATGGTTTTTCCAGTGGCATGTATGGATGTGAGAGTTGGACTATAAAGAAAGCTGAGCACCGAAGAATTGATGCTTTTGAACTGTGGTATTGGAGAAGACTCTTGAGAGTCCCTTGGACTGCAAGGAGCTCCAACCAGTCCATCCTAAAGGAGATCAGTCCTGAGTGTTCACTGGAAGGAATGATGTTGAAGCTGAAACTCCAATACTTTGGCCACCTGATGTGAAGAGCTGACTCATCTGAAAAGATCCTGACGCTGGGAAAGATTGAGGGCAAGAGGAGAAGGGGATGACAGAGGATTAGATGGTTGGATGGAATTACTAACTCAATGGACATGATCTTGGGTAAATTCCGGGAGTTGGTGATGGACAGGGAGGCCTGGCGTGCTGCAGTTCATGGGGTCGCAGAGAGTCAGACATGACTGAATGACTGAACTGAACTGAAGGCCATGCTATATTCTTCTTCCAGTGTTTGCTGAATTCTACCTAGCAATTAGCCAATCTTTTGTTTAGAATGTTTGCTGTGATATTCAAAACAAAAAATATTCTTATAAATTTTGTGTGTATGCATGCATGCACACAATACTAACACATACCACACTTACTGTGTGTCAGGAATCATTCTAAACACTTCAGTTATAGTAACTTATTTAATTTTCACAGTAACTATTTGAGGTAGCTATTATTGATATCCTCCCTTTTTTTTTTTCCTGAGGTAGATATTGATATCCTTCCTTTTTTTTTTTTTTAAATAAGAAAACTAAGACTCTGGGAGTTGTACTCACTGGAATGAAACAGAACAGTTGTAACAAATGTCATCATTCAAATACAACAGAGGTTTCTTCTGCATGTAAGTGTCTGAAGTGTGTGTTTTCAACCAGCAGATGACTTCACTTTACTTGGTGATTCACAGGCCCTTGATCCTTCCATCTTGTGGCTCTACCATCGTCGAGGTTTCACTGTTAACTTCACCTTCCTGGAAAGAGACGAAAAAGTAAAAGTGGAAGCAAGTATTAACTTCCAATAGCTGCTATAGTAAATTACCACAAACTTAACTGGCTTAAGCCAACACATATTTAAATTCTTAAAATTCCAGGGCTGAGGTCCAAAATAGATCTCCTTGGGCTAAAACCCAGGTGTTGGCAGGGCTTCACTTCTTTGGAGGCTTTAGGGGGGAATCTGTTTCCTTGCTTTTTCCAACCTCTAGGGGGTACCCACACTCCCTGGCTCATGACTCCCTCTGTCTTTAAAGCCAGCAGGGGCTGGTTGAGTCTCTCTTGTAACATCACCGATACTGACTCTTCAGCTTCCCCCTCTTCCACTGTTAAGGATCCTATGGTTACACAGAACCTGTCTGCTATCCAGGTTATCCAAGATAATTTTAAGGTCAATTGATTAGCAATTTAATTCCCCTTTACCATGTAACACCATAGGTTCCAGGAATTAGGATCTCTGGGGGAACATTTTTCTGCTTCCACAGGGAGGGGGCATCTACTTCAAGTCTTGGTCTTGAAATGGGAATTGTCACTTCTAGTCACCTTCAATGGTTGAGAATTAGTCTAGCTGAAAGGAGGCTGAGAAAATTATTAAGCAGGAATTGTATTTCCAGCTACAGCTATATTCTGTGGTGGACAGTTAACTCTGACACAAAAGTGACTGGTTTAAAGTATAGCTGGAATCTATTTGCTTAACCACTAGGCACTACTAATATGTATCAAGACTATGCTCCTTCATTAAATTCATTTCAAAGCTTGCTCTCTCTCTCTCTCTTTTTCCTGTCAGGGAGAGGTTGCAATAGCATTGTAGATTCCTTTTCCCTGCAAACTTAAGTAAAATTTGGGCTTCCCTGGTGGCTCAGAGGGTAAAGAATCTGCCTGCAGTGTAGGAGATGTGCATTCGATCCCTTGGTCAGGAAGATCCTCTGGAGGAGGAAATGGCAACCCACTACAGTATTCTTGCCTGGAGAATTCCATGGACAGAAGAGCCTGGTGGGCTATAGCCCATGGGGTCACAAAGAGTCAGACACAACTTAGTGAGTAATACTTTCATACTTCAGTAAAATTCACCTATCAGACCATGTAGGTTTGGTGTCTTGGGAGTGGTAGTCCTTTGACAATTTTATTTCTTCTGTGATAACTGGTCAGTTTATATTTTCTGTATTTTGGAGAATCAAAGTAATACAGCACATTAACAAAGGCAAGGACAAAAATCACACCATTATTTCAATCAATGCAGAAAAAAATTTAACAAAATTCAACACCTTTTCATGATCAAAACATTCAACAAGCAAGGTATTCACAGAAAGCTACCTCAACATAACAGAAGCCATATGTGAAAAGCCCATAGCTAACATGGAATTCAACAAGGGAAAGACTGACAGCTTTTCCTTAAAGATCAGGACCAAGGTGAAGATGTCCATTCTCACTACTTCTATTCAACACAGTCCTGGAAATTCTAACAGAGCAATCCAGACAAGAAATAAAAGGTATACAAATTGGAAAAGAATAAAGGGACAAATATAATTAAAATGATTTATTTGCAGATGATATGATCTTATATGTAAAAAACCATAAAGATTCCACATACAAAAAATTCCCCATTAGAACTAACAAATTCAGCAAAGTTGAAGATGCAAAATCAACACTTAAAAATCAGTTGCATTCTGATACACTACAATGACCAAATCAAAACGAAAATTTAGGGAAAAAAAATCCCACATCCTATAGCATTAGAAAGGATAAAGTACTTAGAAAAAAAATTAACCAAGGAAGTGAAAGACTTATACACTGAAAGCTAAAAGACAATGCTAGGAGAGATTAAAGAAGAAAGGGAAAAATGGAAAGACATTCCACATGCACTGACTGAAAGACAATAATGTTAAACTGTCCGTACTACTCAAAGAGACCAACAGATTCAGTGCAATCTCTATCAAACTCTCAATGACACTTCTTATAGAAATAGAAGAAAAACTGTAAAATTCATATGGAATTTTAAAGGACCCTGAATAACCAGAACAATCTTAAAAAAAAAAAAGGGGGGGGGGGCAGCTAGCAAGCCTCACAGTCTTTTGATTTCAAAACATATTACAAAGCAACAACAGTTAAGACAGAGTAATACTGGCATAAAGATAGGCATACAGACCAATAGAAAAGAATAGAGGGCCCAGAAACAAACTCTTGCATACATGGCCAAATGATTTTCAACAAAGGTGCTGAGACTGCAATGGGTAGAGGACAGTCTGTTCAACAAATGATGTTGGGAAAACCAGATATTCATATGCAAAGGTATAAAGTTACCTTATACTTTATAAAAAATTAACTCATTTGATTAAAGACCTAAATGTGAGACCTAAAACTATTAAGCTCCTAGAAGAAAACAGGGGAAAAACTTAAGGACATTCAATTCAGCAGTGATTTCTTGGATATGATACCTAAAACACAGGCAATAAAATTAAAGATAAATGGGACTCCATCAAACTTTAGAACTCCATGGCACAAGAAACAACACAGTGAAAACACAACCTATGGGGTGAGAGAAAATATTTCCAAATCATGTATTTGATAAGGGATTAATATCTAGAAAATGTAAGGAAATTTTATAACTCAATGATAGAAAACAAACCAATTTTAAAATAAGCGAAGGACTTGATTAGACATTTCTCCAAATAAAATTTTACAAATGGCCAATAAATGTGTGAAAAAATGTTCAACATCACTAATCATTAGAGATGATCACCATGAGATATCCCTTCATACCCATCAGGATGGCCACTATCAGAAGAACAGAAAATAAGTTTTGGTGAGATACAGAGAAGTTGGAATGCTCACACATTGTTGATGAGAATGTAAAATGGTATGCCTATCATGGAAAACAGTATAGATTCCTCAAAAAATGGAATTAACATACAATTCACTAATCCCATTTGTGGGCATATATGGAAAAGAAATGAAAGCAGGATTTAAAGAGACAGATGTACACTCATGTTCATCACAGCATTATTCAAAATAGCCAAGAGGTGGAAGCAATCCAAATATTCATGAACAGATGAATGATAAAGAAAATGTATTACAATGGAATACTGTGCAGCCCAAGAAAGAAATTCTGTCACATACTATAACTTGCATGAACCTTGAGGACATTATGCTAAGTGAAGTAACCAGTCATAAAAGGACAATATTGTATGACTCTACCATATGAAGTGCCTAAAGTAGTCAAATAATAGAAAGATAGTTACCAAGGACTGGTTGGAAGGAGGAAGGGAAATTAGTGAGTATAGAGTTTCAGTGTTGCATGATGAATATGTTCTAGAAAGCTGTTCCCCAACAATGTGACTGTACTGGGTTGGCCAAAAAGCTCACTAGGGTTTTTCTATATAATCTCACTAAACTGTACACTTAAATTCGATGTTATGTGTTTATCATAACAAAAACCTAAAGTGGAAAATATATGACTTGAACAGCATAGTTAACAAACTTCATAAATTGAGCGTTCCCTCATTTTTAGTTCTCTACAAAGAATCTGTGTAAAATAAGTATTTGCTTTTGGTATGTCTCACAGATATGCCCATAAAACATTTGGTCCTAGATTTTATAATACTAAATCAAATTACTTAGAATTATAAAATTCTTTAGGGTACTAAATATTTTTTGGTGATTTTAATTTTTGTAAGCCATTTCACATAAACTTTCATATGTACTGACACAAAGTAATTTATAATTCCCATTTGTTTACAATTTAATATCTCCATCATTTCTATATTGTCTCGTCTCCTTAAAGTTTTCTTCTTTAAAAGACCATTATTTTTTTAAAAGAATTGAAACCAATACAGTATTGTAAGTAAAATAAAGTAAAAATAAAAATTTAAAAAAAAATCCTTTGCAAATCCAAAAAAAAAAAAAAAAAAATTGTTGCCTTCAGCCTCTTAACTATATGTTTGTTTTACTTTTAATGCTGATTTTATCTTGTTTCCC
This sequence comes from Ovis aries, assembly GCF_016772045.2. NCBI lineage: Eukaryota > Metazoa > Chordata > Mammalia > Artiodactyla > Bovidae > Ovis > Ovis aries. The sequence continues at coordinate 25,421,028 of NC_056059.1, read as the reverse complement.
TCTTTCAACTTTGAATTTTATTCTGTTCTTTTATAACTTAAATTAAATGCATGGCTCAATAATACTAGTCCTGCTTTTCCTAACTTAATGGGCTATAAATTGTCCTCTAAACTGTTTTACTAAATTCCACAAGTTTTAATACACATTGTTTCATTAAATTTACTTCTAAATATTTTCTAATTTTTTCTTCTGCAACCCATAAGCTGTTTTGATATGCCTTTTCAAAAAAAATTTCCCCAACATATGCTTTTTAAACTTGTATTTTTTTAATGATTTATAATTTAATTGCATTGTGATCAAATAATATGATAGGCAAAAATGATCCACAAAAATTTTCTTGTGGGTAGCTTTGAGGGTTAGCATATGGTCAATTTTATAAATGTTCCATATGACTTGAAAATAATGTGAATTTTTAAGTTGTTAGACACACAGGTATATCCATTAAACCAAGCTTGTTAATTGTGTTGTTCAAATCTTACATATCCCATCTAATTTTTCTCTTCATGCTTATTTTCTAACTATTATGGTAGATGATGTAGTTCTGTGGTCTTTGTGATTTTGTTCACTTTGATTCATGTATTTTGAAATGATGTGTAAATGTAGTTTAGAATTTTACAATTAAGTTATAAGAAACTATCTCCAATATTGTTTTTTATGGTTCTAGGTTGCAAGCCTTTCCTCTTGTCCCACAAGTTTATTTTCTACTTTTATTGTTATTAGAGAAGTTGCCTATATTATTTTTACTTTTGAAATTACTTTCCTTTGTGATTTAACAGATACTTTTATGAATGTCCCTTATGCACTGGAAAACTTTTCACCTATAGAACTGGATATATATCAATTATATCTCCTATTAATTCTAGCATTTACATCTTCCATAAATTTATCCTTTGTCCACCTGAGCCATCATGTATTGAAAAGAATAAATTAACTTCTCCCTAGACTACTGCATTTCTTAATATTTCATATAATTCTCAGTCTTCTTTCAATGAATTTAAATATTATGCTACCTGGTGCACAGATATTCATAACTATGATATCTTCACTAAGGATTACATTCTTGAACACTACAACATGCCTTTCTTTTGCCTCTTTCACTGCAAAGTGTTGAATCTTTCCCCAATGTTAAAGCTGTAACTTCTGTCTTCCTTCTTATTATTAGCCTGATATGCTTCTATTTTAACATTGCTGAGTAAACTTACTTAAATACAGCATAAGTTTAGGTTTTGAGTTTTTAAAATCTAATCTGAGTGACTTTAGATTATCTGGTGATAGGACAGACAGATATTGTCTTGTGTGGTCCCTGTTTTATGTTAGTACTGTTTTTTCAATGTTTCCTAAAGGAATTCTGATTTCCATACTTTGATAAATGTTCGTTCTAGTAATTTAGAAAGTTTGAATATTTAGAATCTTATCTAATTCACAATCCTTAAAGCAAAGCCTAAAACAAAGGGTTATACATTATTCCTTTTGGGGGCCCGGCAATGTCAAAAAGGAAGAGAAAGAAATGAAGAAAATGAGACAAGAAATGAAGGGATGTCAATATGAGAAGGTATTATCAAGTTAGCTGCTGTTTGGTTTCAAACCAGTTGACTGCTCAACCCTAAGGGACAGGCTAAATGGGATAACATTCCCATTTTACAAATGAGGATTCTTGAGACCTAGAAAGGTTAAATAACTTGCCCAGAGTCATGCAACTATCATGTGGCAGTGGGGAGATTTAAACCAACTCTTTCCACTAACTGTACTATCTCTTGATTCTGTCACTGGTTCTCCCCTTCCTATTTAAGTGCCTACTATATGTGCCTAGCAAGAAGCCAAGAAACCAGGGATAAACATCTCTATGCTAACTGCAAGAAATTTCAATGAGCATTCTAGAACACTGCCGTCATTAATTCTAATCCCTGCCATTCTTTTTTCTTATTAATTCACTTTTTACAACAGTTGTCTGTACTATTCTTGGCACTGTATGGACAATTCTTGCCTTCTATCTATATCATCTCAGTGACCTTTCCCAGCTACAAGGTGAAATAATATATCATTTACTTCTGATTATAATTGGTGGGTTTCATAATTGTTCATTCACCTCCTAAAGTATTCCTAAAAAGAATCTTCAGAATTGCTTCCTTTTGGCTTTCCCAAGTATTTTAAAATTCTCCACAATGCAAACACTCTGATCTCTGGAGAAACAGTCTCAACAATGTCCTTCCCCTTAAAAAGGAGCTTGCTTTATAAAGATCATGCATTTTTAAAGAAATGAAATGAGAACGCAGCCACGATGGCAGAGTAGAAAGACCCTGAGTTCACCTCTTTTTAGGAGCACACCAAAATCACATCTGCAGAACAATCACTGATGAAAAAGACTGGAAGCTACCAGAACTAAAAACATCAAGAAGGAACCACAAGAGGAGCAGGAGGGGCAGATTCACAATATAATCAAATCCCATACCCCCCAGGTGGGTGACCCACAAACTGGGAAATAATTAGGCTGTAGAAGTTCTCACACAGGACAATTCTGAGCCCCATATCAGACTCCTCAGCCTGGAGTCCGGCACTGGGAAGATGAGTTCCCTGAACGTCTGGCTTTGGAGAATGAACAGGGCATACAGTCAAGAGCCCTGTAGGACTGGGGGAAATAGAGACTTTACTCCTAAAAGGCACATACAAAGTCTTAAGCACACAGGGACCCAGAGGAAAAGCAGCAATTTGATGGGAGCCTGGGCCAGACCAACCTGCTGGTTTCGGACAGCCTCCTGGAGAGGCAGGGGTGGCTGTGGCTCACACTGGGGGCACAGACACTGTTGATGGACATGCTGGGGAACATCCAGCCTGGTGAACACTTTTGCTGTTGACAGTTAACATCTCATTAGCACCAAGACCATCAGACCTATCCAATAGCCTGTGGACTTTAGGTCAAACAACAAACTGTGCAGGGACACAGCCCCACCCATCACACATAGGCTGCCTAGAGAACAGTGAGCCCAAGCCTCTGGACTCACCTCTAGACACTGCCCAGCCCACCAGAGGGCCAAACAAAAAAACCCAATCAAAAATGTACATATTATCTAAATAAACACGTCTCTAAAGAAGATATACAATGGCCAATAGGCATGTGAAGAGATGTTCACATTGCTAATTATTAGAGAAAAGCAAATCAAAACTACAATAAGTTATCACCTCACATCAGGCAAAATGGCCATCATCAAAAAGTCAACCAACAGTGGAGAGCATGTAGAGAAAAGAGAACCCTTCTACACTGTAGCTGGGAATGTAAACTGGTGCAGCCCATTATGGAGAACAGTATGCAGGTTTCTTAAAAAACTAAAAAGAGTTACCTTAGAACTCACCAATCACACTCCTGGGCACATTTCCAGAAAAGATGAAAACTCTTAATTAATTCAAAAAGATACATGCACTCCAGTGTTTGCTGCAGCACTATTTACAATAGCCGAGACATGCAAGCAACCTAAATGACCACTGACAAATGAACAGATAAAGAAAATGTGGTGTGTATGTGTATATATATACACACACAATGGAAAGTTAAGAAAGAATGAAATAATGCCATTTCTAACAACACTGATGGACCCAGAGATTACCATACTAAGTCAAGTAAATCAGATAAAGACACGTATCACATCACTTATATGTGAAATCTAAAAAAAGTTATACAAATGAATTTATTTACGAAACAGAAACATACACACAGACACAGAAAGCAAACTTAAGTTACCAAAGGGCAAAGTGGAGGATGAGATACATTAGGAATTTGAGATTAACAGATACACACTACTACATACAAAATAGATAAACAAGGACTTACTATGTAGCACAGGGAACAATATTCAATATCTTCTAATCACCTATAGTGGAAAAGAACCTGAAAAAGAATAAATATATATTTTATAAATATAGTGTGTATGCATAACCAGATCACCTTGTGATACACCCAAAATCTTGTAAATCAACTAAACTTCAATAAAAATAAACTTTTAAAAGTTAAAAAAAAAAAAGAATGAGAGAAAATCCTACTATTTCAGCAGACATATCTCCTTTTGATGCATTTAAGTACTAACTAAATTCCCCACCTTTACTATGTTCCAATACAAGTGACTTTAATATTACTTAAGTTTTTAAATAAAGTACCTCAGATAAACTAAAACAATTTTGAGAACACAGTAAAATAAGAAAAAATTACAATTATTTAAAGAAAAACGAAATTTTAAATACCTCAGAAATTAGTCATTTCTAATTGTCATCTTTGCCTTCTTGTCATCAGCAATCCAAATTAGATATGGACTTGGAGTGAACAGAATTGTATCTACCCAAAAGATATGTTCAAGTCCTAATATGTGGTACCTGTGGAGGTGAACTTATTTGAAATCAGTTTTTGTAGATAAAATCAAGCTAAAATGAAGTCACAGTGGATAATGGTGAACCCTAATCCAATCACTGGTATCCTTAAAAGGACACAACACAAGCACAAAAGAGAGAGGGCAGAAGTCCATGTGAGGACAAAGATTTAGGTGATGCAGTGTTAAGCCAAGGAATGCCAAGGATTGCTGGCAAGCACCGACAGCTAGAAGCAGCCAGGAAGGAATCTTACTCTGAGGGAGTATGAGCCGACCAACACCCTGATTCTGGACTATCAGTTTCCAGAACTATAAAGAGTACATTTCTTTTGTTTTGAGAATAAACTTCTGTTGTTTTAAATAAACTACTGTTGTTTTTAAATAAACCACTGTTGTTCGCAGCCCTGGAAATAACATAGGGCTTATATAATTAGCGAAAATTAAACTACATGGTGCTTGTAATGACCTTTCCCCACTTTTCAGTATCAAACTGAGCCTTATTCCATATGGAATGATTTAAATTATAAGCCTAACATTCCATGCTACTAACCATACTTACTCAGAAAAACCTGTAACTTTGAAAAACACAACTTAAGACACAAGCTCTGTTCTTCTACAACTGTGGGGGCTTTTCTTTATTTACATACATTTCTCAGAGACCTTTAAATGGGTTACTGTAATAGAGTACTAAGAATAAAGCAACAAGAGTCAGTGGACGTCAATATTAAATTCAGTGAATTTTCGATCAAATATGTATATAATCTGAGATGCCAATAAGTAAAAAAAAACCAGAAACTTAATTTATCCAAACTTAGTTAACTAAGGCTTCTGAATGTTACTTTAGCTGTGACAAAGAATAATCACGTTAAATATAACTGCTCTACATTTACTGGCAGGAACTAAAACATCAACTAGCTCCACCATTTCTTGCCAATGCCCTCATATAAATGTTTAGTTATAGATATTTACATTTCATGAAATTTAAATTCCTTAGTGTTTTTCAGCACATTCACACAAATAATATAGATATGGTAACTCAATCCTATCATCAATAACAGAATTATATATGATGTGGACAGACAGATATATATACAATTATATGCATATTTTCATACATGCTTATATTATTTACAGAAACATACTTACATTAGCTTAAATATTATTATACGATAGACAGATGCACATATAAAGTTAACTTTATTCGCTTAAGAATCAACATTATTTTAAAGAAGCACATATGGAAAGAAAAGGATAGCTGCTAAGGGCTACTTTTTTAAGAGCGGTTTCTTTTTAAATTTGGGTAATGACAAAAATGGACCCGTCTATGCCTTTTCTAAAAGTTAAGTGTATGTATTTATATTCGATTGGGCTAGGTCTTCACCGCTACGTGTGGGCTTTCTCTAGTTGCTGTGCATGGGTTTCTCCTCGCAGCGGCTCCTCTTCTGGAGCACGGGCTCTAGAGCACGGGGGTTTCAGCAGCTGCAGCTGAGGGCTCTGGAGCACAGGCACAGTCGTTACAGCGCATGTGCTTAGTTACCCCACGGCATGTGGAATTTTCTCAGACCAGAGATCGAACCCGTGTCCCCTGCACTGGAAGGTGGATTCTTAAGCACTGGACCACCAGGGAAATCCATCAACAGCTTTTTAAAATAATCTAGCCTGAAAAACAGGTTTCCCTGGTGGCTGAAAAATTAATTTTGTAATCAAAATAATTTACCATCATTATTTAAATTAAGAAAATATATTAAAGTCTTAAGTCCTCAGTGCTTGCCTTAGAACCACAAAGGGCATCACACACACACAAAAGGATAGAGATGGATCCACATTCCAAAAGACATCAATGTTTGAATTTATCAATCGAATCCAGGAATTCTGGAATGGGTTGCCTTTTCCTTCTCTAGAGGATCTTCCTGACCCAGGGACTGAACTCATGTCTTCTGCATTGGCAGGTGGATTCTTTACCACTGAGCCACCACAGAAGCCCCTTATCAATCCAATACTTATTTTTTCCTAAAATCACTATATTCCTTTGAAATAATTAAAGTGAATATAAAAGCTGCAAATAGAAGGTAACTTCCCATTCAGAAAATTCTGTCAGATTTAAAGGAGATTTAGGATACTTGCCTCCACAAATAAGCAGGCAATAAATCAGAAAGACACTGATATAAACATATAGTAATAAAACTGGAAGGTCAGAAGGCACATTCTGAAGAACACAATCTTGTAAATAAAAGAATATAGATTTACTAATAGGGTAATATTCTCAAGTAATGCTTGTTTGAGGCTTAGAAAATTATTTTTTATTTTACATATTTAACTCTTATGCAAAAACAAAAAAAATGCTTTCTTATGAGTACTTATCACTTAATTCAAAAAGTTTTAAAAAGTTCACAACAGAAATAAAATGAAATTTCCTTCCAATTCAAATATTCTATGAAACATCTCACTTTCTCCTGATTTTTCCTTAAACCTAAGGAAAAAAAGATGATATTAGTGTGGCACAGAGTTCACTGTAGATTCAGTGCTATTTTCTTTATCCTGCTTTTCCTCTTCATGTGTTGAATCTAGTTCATGCCTATTTTCCTCCTCACTGGAATCACTGTTTAATCCACCTTCAACACTGGCGAATTTCTTGTCATGTGAACAACTTTCACAGGCTTGGTCTGTGGGAACAGCTCCTTTCCTCTGGGGTAAAATAGTGAAAAATGCTTCTTGCCAGTCTCTTGTCTCCAGGTATTCCAGAATAATCTCAAACACTGCAACAAAGACAAACTCTGTATGTTTCTTAGCCTAGCTTATTACTTTCTTCTCTTGTATTAGCTGTCAGAGCTAATATGTCCCAAGGCTCTCAAGGCTGCTACTTTGTAGCTTTTCCTCATATCCTTTCTTAAGCCCTCAGAAGTTTACCATTTTCCATTGTCAATTATAATTACTAGACAGAGGACCCCTCTTTTGTTTCCTTCTTATTCTTTATTCCTTCCATATCTTTATCCTTTATATGCTAACAACCCTCCCCAAAATAGTTGGGGGGGGCTACCATTAATCTAAATTTCTTCTAGCTTTCCACTCACTCTGGGGAGTGTCTTGCCTTCTTTTTTTTTTTTTTTTAAATACTGTCCCTCCAAGTTCCTCTCACTTTAACACATTGATGAAAGGGTAAATTTGCATTACTTTATGATAGAAAAGGAATCCATTATATATCAAAAGTCTTGGAAGAGGTTCATTCCTTGAATCAATAAATTCATTTCTATAACTCCCTAGAGCCTGCTACAGAGAAATTTTAAAAACCCAATTAATAGTTGTGTACTAACAAAAATCTCTACTGAAAAAAATTTCAAAAAGCAAAACTCCAGGCAAAGACTTAAGTCTGAGGATATCTATTATAATATTTATAATAGTAAAACGAAAAACATGTCAACAACTGAAGAATGGCTGTATTATTGTATTGATATATTCAGATGAAGAAAAAAATTACACAGCCATTAACAATGATTCAATAAATATAAATGGAGGGAAAACACCCCACATTTATAACATTTTATGTAATAGAGTAAGAATTCAATTATATAATAAAGGATATGTATGCATAGAAAAAGAACTTGGAGAAACACCAAAAAGTTACTATGAAGTATTTCAGGGTAGTGAATAACACCTACTTATTTTTCTTTACACTTTTTTATACCTTCAGAACTTTCTAAAATATGCATGTATCAGTCAAACAAATCATAAATGACTACATTTTAATTTTCCAAAGGTATGTATTTTCTATTTTTACAAAATGTAAAAAGAAGGTTATTTTTTCACCATGTTCACTCAGGTAAATTTTTAGCTTATAAGCTTATAGCTTACCATGATTAACTGCTAAAACTTTTCTACTATTCATCTTCACAAAATTCCCAAGGGGAAGCTGTGCATGATCAATTCCATGATCTGATGCTTGTTTATACGTGAGTCCCTAAAACAAAGACATCATCACCTGGACTAGAACATTACATTATTTAAAGTTAAACTCTATGATAGAATAGATAATTTTTAGGAAAGACTTTAGTTCAGAGAATATAATCTGAATTTGTGTGTGTATATTTAACAGCTAATTTGAAAACATTCTCTTGATAATAAACATAGTCAGAACGTTGCTGGTATTTATTTTAACCAAACGAGGAAACCAAAGACATTATGCTGTCTATCCTGTCACAAAGTTCGTCAGTGGCAGAATCAAAGGAAAAGCCTGGCTCATGCCTCCTGACTTAAGCAGCTTCTCATCACTCCACACTGCCTTTTTCTCAGCTTAAAGTATTCAAACTGAATTCTTATAGAAGCATCATCACTCTTCTCATGAATCTGAAAGAGAACTGTTTCAATTATATAGCACTAAGAAGCACAAGTGGCAAAAACTGATGAGATAAAAACCTGAATGAAAAAAATTTCATATTGTCTATAAATTTTATTTTTTCATTTCTGTCAATTAAAAGAATGCTGAATTATGAAAAAACAAAAAACAAAAAACCCCAAACCCAACCTTAGCATGGTAGCATGGTAGAATAAAAAGCTTTAGAAAGGAAATCAACTTAAATCCTGTCTTAGGACTTTGTTTTAATGAAATGTAAATATTTTAGAAATTCTATTAATGTTGCACTTAATTTATGTGTGAGAAACACAAAAGTAAGCAAATAATATAACTTTCAGTGGAATAATACTTATTGGATGCATGAATTTTAACTTAAAAAAAAAGAATGCTGAGTATGAATTTTCTCCTCAAAATTAAAATCCTTAAAGCCTGGGTCTAATCAGGACTAAAAGAGCCCAAAGACATAACACAGGAGGAAAAAGAGCTAAATTTCTCAACTAACAATTTGCATTTTCAAAAAAAAATTATTCATTTATTGGCCACTCCATGTTGCACAGCTTGTGGGATCTGATAGTTCCCCAAACACAGATTAAACCCAGGCCCTCGGAAGCAAGAGCACAGAGTCCTAACCACAGGACTGCCAGAGGAATTACCAATAGTCTGCATATTTTAGAGGCCAATATTTGATAACAGATCAAGTCAGGTCTTTTTGAAAACAAAATTGTTTTAGTTCAGAGAAACATACAACATCAAAGAAAAAAAACTAGTTCTACAGAAATAAGAAAATAGATTTTTTCTAAGAAAAAAATAAAAAGGCTAAAGATCATTCTGATAAAATTCCCTACGATGCTATAGAGCTGTACTGTCCAACTGTAGCCACATGTGACTACCTAAACTTATCATACTTTTTAAAAACTCAATTTCTCAATCATACTATGTACAACTGCTCAACCAGCTAATGGGTTACCATACTGCAACACGATGATATAAATACTTCCGACAATGCATAAAATTTTCCTGCACAGTGGTGCTATATGAGAATAATGAATTACTGTGTATTATTCAGCTGACATTTTAGCAGATACTTAACTAAATAAGTTGAGCACAATGCAACATAGCTGGAAAAATACAAAATAATGTTATCTTTTAGAAATTGTATTTCTGTAATTTTTCACTTGAATGAGGGTAAGGAGGTGGGAAGAGACAAAAGTACAAATTAAAGAGGACAGATAACACATCCCATATAATCACATATTTGAAAATGGGCATAAGTTTACCAATTTGGATATAAATTTTGGTATAAATTAATATAAATTTTACCAGCAGCCTAGAAATTGATTAGCAAAAGCAGCATTTATCAATACAGAAAATCATTTAAGCACGTGGGCTCCAGAGCAATCTGGAGTTTCAAGTGTCTACTATTATTATTAATTTTAGATTTAATTTTTATGTGCCTCTGGTTCCTCATCTGTAGACTGTGCATACTAACAGCACTGACTTCACTGGGTTGCCATGATAAAGCAAGCTAACATATGTGAAATGCTTTGCTTGGATAGAAAGGTGACTGAAATACCGCTGTACTCAGTAAACACAAGCTCTCAGTATTTACTATCAAGAAAATTAACATTACTATCAAGAACACCGGTACAGTAATTTTTTCAAGTATGAGCAAAAGCAAAATTAAAAACTTAATAGTATGTACCTTGTGATGATTGTGATCTACTAATCCTCCAATCACATAGGCCTTTGATTCATCTAATTCCTTTAATACATTAGGTGAATCTGATGTAAGATAAATCAGGTCTTCTTTCTGTATGAATTCACTATAGTGCTCTGGTTTGATATGGATATCCTTTAAAACACAAAGAGAAAGATGCTATTAATTAATAGGATTTGGTGAAAATTGGCTAAAAATTATTATTTTCTTTTCCCTAGACAAACCCACCCAAAAAACACACGACAGGAAGTCTGAAAGAATATTATAACAATGTATTATTTAGAACCTATCACTCCAACATCTTTTCACCTCACATCTCAATTATTTAAGTAGCCTCCTGATGCTATTTCCACCTCTAGCCTCAGATCCCTCCAATTTACTTCCTCACATGGCTGGGGGAATCATTTTCTGAAAACACTACTCTCGATGTTTCATATTTATCTGTAGGTTAAAATTCAAGCTCCTTAACTTAGTAACTCTCACCTCAATATAGCACCAATCTATCTTGCTAACTTCCTGTTCCAACAAAACAAATGCATTTTTGTTATATATTTGCTCACATTGTTCTCCAGCCAAAGAATGCCTTCTCCAATTACTTCCTTCTCCATTTATATGAATCATCAAAAAGAAAGGGCTTACAGATTTAATAATTTTCATGTATCTACTTCCACAAAAATAGACATTTGAAATCTTCTTTACCAAAACTATCAGGTCAGAGGTACAAGGCTGAACAACAGTAGGCAGAATTTTGCAAACTACACCAAAAGAAAAAAGGAAGATACATCACAAGGTTTAGATGACACTTCTCAATAATTTTTGTGGAAATAAAAAAATGAAGCAGGAGACCTCTCACCTGAGTGTATATAGCCTATTGATTAATAAGCAGCCATTTTCTGGAAAATGATATACGACAAATATGATGCCTATGCTTAATAAAGGCCCCAAGAAGAATATGCATAATTAGAAACTTGTGAACTCATATGTCTCTGGAAAACTGGTGGTATAAAATAATAAATTCTATAAGCCATAAAATAACTGAAAGTATGCTTATTCTAACTCATTACAGTATTTCTTAGGAAAACAGGCATGAACATAAAACTTGGTAAATATACTATACTTCAGAACTTAAAAAGACTTTTGAAAATGTATTATACTATAGACTTAATAAAATTAAAAAAAATGTAATCATTACAGGATTAATGAGTGAGACAGGGAAAGTCTGTCACAGTGAGAACTGGCTTGGAGAAAGGGGAAAAGTATAAGAATAACCCACCATTTCTCTGAGTAGAATAGGATTAAGGTTCCTTAGGGATTGGTACTAAAGCCCACCTATTAGTTATCTTTGCAAATGACAGAGTAGTTTAGTTCAACAGAAAAAAAAAAGTGAGCCACATATTTGAATCCTTCTAGTAGCCACATTAAAAAACAAATGACAAGTGGCTTCCCTGGTGGTCCCGTGGTTAAGAATCCACCTAGGGTGCCTAAGTTTGATCCTGGTCTGGGAAGATCCCACATGCTGTGGAACAGCTAAGCCCATGCACCATGACTACTGAGCCCCAAAGCTGCAACTACTGAAGCCCTAGTGCCGAGCACCTGCCCTCTGCAACAGGAGAAGCCACTGCAATGAGAAGCCTGCACACTGCAGCTAGAGAGTAGCCCCCGTTCACCACAACCAGAGAAAGCCCGGGCATGCAACGAAGACCCAGCACAGCCAAAAATAAACAAATAAGACAATTTAAAAAGTGACAAGAAATGCATGAAATTAATTTTAACAATACATTGTATTCAACACAATAGACCTTAAATGTTACCATTTCAACTTAAAATAAATGTGTTTTTTTTCATTTCAAGCAGGTATTTTACATTCTTTCTTTTTTGTACTATCTTTGAAATCCAACGTTTATTTGACATTTATAGTACATCTCAAATCAGACCAGTCACACTTCAAGAGTTCAACAGCCATGTGTGGAGAGTGGACACCAGAGGGTATAGAACCGATTTAGAAGAAAACAAGTACATTTCCAAATTTTAGAGTGACTTCACTCTTATAAATAATGTATAGACAGTTTGCTGGGTTGAGATTGCATATGGACTTTTAAATTCTTTCCTTTTTTAAAAAATATGTTTTAAAGTTGGCAGTAAAATAGCAAGTGAGATTTCATGAAAGAAGATACAAACTATATCTCAAGTCTCTTAGCTTCTCTCCTTGGTAAACTTAGACTTAAGTACAGTGATACACAGGGTTTGGAGCTGCTGACTCATATTTGTTAGCACTATGTAGAACTCAGGTAAAAAATGTAGACCTTTAAGGCTAAAAATACTTTGTATTATATGAGTTAATCGATTTTAGTTACCTTCCAGTTGACCCATCCTTTGTCATTTTCATCCATGTTCTTTTTCAGCTGGCCTCCATGACTTGTCAAATAAAACTGATAAAGAGATTGGCAGGCATAGAAAAAGAGACTGAAAGACTATTAAAGTCAATATTTTATTTCCTCACACACTAATTTGAATATCAATGAAACAATATTTTCGTTCTGGAAAAAAATTTATGACATTAACTTAAAAATTAATTTATGGCTTTAAACATGACAAGAGTTATCTTTGATAGAAATGTGTATTTTTGTGCATCTCCTAACCCACTAACTTCTGTATTCCACCTACATTTTCATTCCGTTTTCTAAGCAGTTATAATCTGCCTCTTGGTTAATGATCACTTTTCTATAAAATTCCTGCTTCCATGTCAAGTTTCCCTTCCTCTTCTTTTGCCACTACTGTTATTTTTTACTAGTCCAAAGTCTTCATAATTTTGCTTTGACTTGAAACCCTGAAACCTATTTGAAATCTAATCAAGGGTAAAAATAATCTAAAATATGAAAATATAATATTACTATCACTTGATAAAAAGAAAATATGTAACCAAAATTTTAACAAGATTTTCTAGTTTTTAACATCAGTGAGCCAGAGTTAATTTTTAGCTCACTTAGAATTAAAACAATAATGAAAATGACCCTGCTCTTACGAACAGTCAATTAGTCTCACATATCACTCCCTCAATCCTTCAAAATCATCAGTGACTCAAAATCCTTTTAAGTAGAGAAAATTTGGCCAACAGGCACAATGGCACTTATCAGCCAGGGGCAGTTCCCCTACTCCCCAGAAAGGAAGGACTGAGAGCTGAGAAACTGGTATGAAAATATGCGTGTGTCCTTTAATGATGATGTTCAACTACACAACAATGAACAGGTCAAGGTGTAAAGGACTGATGATGACTGGATACAGTGTGTCTGAAAATAATGTATGAAAAACATTTAAAATACTCAATTTTTGTAGAAAAATAGAACATTTTCCCAAAGAGACATTTGGCTTGTTAAAAAATATTACCTGTAAGACTCATTCTTGTAAAGGCAATCAGGATTATCTATGCCTTTTCTGAAGGAAGATATAAAAGGAAATTGGAAGTTTGTTTTAAATTCCTCAGACATACCTGCACAGGATGCAGTGCTCGTCGATTTTCTGCATAACATCGTTGAATCTGCTTATGAAGTTTTTTAATGTCCTATAAAAGAGTGCAATTTTTAAAGTAATATTTTCAAAATTACCTGTGGCCGTTTCATAATCCGAGTGGAACAGAATAAGGAAGGATAACTAGATAGGTACATTTCTTCTTTGGAAATACCAGTCCTTTCTGATTAATTTCCATTCAATTTCCTAACGTATTATTTAAATAATTAATATGTCAATACTCTGTAAGTGACCCATAATTTCATATTTTGTATCCACTTAAAATATTAAGTTCCTGAAAACTTTCACTCTTCTTAGGAGACAACAAAAGAAAAAAATAAAACTCTAAGAGCCATAGTATTAAAATTTTCACAAGTTACAAAAGTTTGGAAAGTAATTAAAACATAGTAGCATTGTTTAAACAACCAAATTTCTCAAACTATTAATTAATCCTCTTAAGCCAATCGTATTTTTCCCCCTCCTTTCAGTTAGGATTAATAGCAAAACCCCCCACAGCTCTTTACGATTAGTATACAGTTACTGAGTTTCATAACCTATTATAGTACCTGTCTTTCCCTCTGTCTATACATATACATATAAATAAAAGCAACTTATTAGCTATTTAATACTTTAATATAGGGCCACAGATTTTGAAAAGCTTAATTTAGGAAGCATTTTTTAAGGAAAAATTAAAAAAACATTTTTTTTAATCTAAAAGTTATTATTTTTTTCTGGCCACTCTGTGCAGCATGTGGGATCTTAGCTCCCAAGCAAGGATCAAACCTGTGCCCCCCACATTGGAAGTGAGGCATTTTAACCACTGGACCACCAGACAAGTCCCAACTTAGGATGCATTAAAGCTGGTTTGGTGGTGCTGACTTCTCTTAGCTTTTGCTTGTCTGTAAAGCTTTTGATTTCTCTGCTGAATCTGAATGAGAGCCTTACTGGGTGGAATACACATTCCTATACTCTAACAACAGAAGATAAGAAAGAGAAATCAAGGAAACAGTCCCATTTACCATCTCATCAAAAACAATTAAATACCAGGAATTAACCTACCCAAGGAGGGAAAAGACCTGGATGCAGAAAACGAGAAGATACTGATGACTGAAATCAAAGATGTGTGACACAAACAGATGGAGAGATAATATACCATGTTCTTTGACTGGAAGAATCCATACTGTGAAAATGACTACACTTCCCAAAGTAATCTACAAATTCAATGCAATCCCTATTGAATTATCAATGGCATTTGCCACAGAATTAGAACCAAAAAACTTTACAGTTTGCATGGAAAAACAAAAGATCCTGGAGAGCCAAAACAATCTTGAGAAGGAAAAACACAGCTGGTGGAATCAGGCTCCCTGACTTTAGGTTATACTACAAAGCTACAGTCATCAAAACAGTATGGCACTGGGACATAGACAGACATAGTGATCCATGGAACGGGACAGAAAGCCCAGAAATATACCCATGCACCTATCATCAACTCATCTATGATGAAGGAAGCAAGAGTGCATGATGGAGAGAAGACAATCCCTTCCATATGTGGTGCTGGGAAAACTGAATAGCTACAAGAAAAAGAATGAAATAAAACACTTCCTAAAAACATACACAAAAATAAACTCAAAATGGATTAAAGAGCTAAATGTTAAGGCTAGGTAGTATAAAACTCCTAGAGGGAAATATTGACAGAATACTCTTTGACATAAATCACAGCAAGATCTTTTCCAATCCACCTCCTAAAGTAATGAAAATAGAAACAAAAATAAACAAACAGGACCTAATTAAGCTTAAATGCTTTTGCACAGCAAAGGAAACCATAAACAAAAAAGGCAGCCCTCAGAATGGGAGAAAATATTTGCAAAAGAAGCAATTGACAAGGGATTAATCTCAAAAAAAAAAAAAAAACAGAACAGCTCTTGCAGCTCAACATCAAAACAAACTACTCAAAAGATGGGCAGAAGATCTAAACAGACATTTCTCCAAAGAAGACATATAGATGGCAAAAAAAACACATGAAAAGATGCTCAACATCACTAATTATTAGAGAAATGCAAATCAAAACTACAATGAGGTATCATCTCACACCTGTCAGAATGGCCATCATCAAAAAATCTACAAACAATAAACGCTGAAGAGGATGTAGAGAAAAAGAAATCCTCCTACACTGTTGGTGGGAACATAAACTGGAATAGCTACTATGGAGAACAGTATGGAGGTTCCTTAAAAAACTAAAAATAGAATTACCATATGATCCAGCAATCCCATTCCTGGGCATACATTCAGAGAAAACCATAATTCAAAAATATACATATATCCCAATGTTCACTACAGCACTATTTACAATAGGACATGCGAGCAACAGAAATATACATCAACAGATGAATGAATAAAGATGTGGTACATACATACAATGGAATGTTACTCAGCCATAAAAGGAAAGAAATTGGGTCTTTTGCAGTGATGTGGATGAACCTAGAGTCTGTCATACAGAGTGAAGTAAGAAAAAGAGAAAAACAAATCCTATATATTAATGCATATATAAGGAATCTAGAAAAATGGCACTGATGAACCTATTTGCAGGGCAGGAATAGAAGACACAGATATGAAAAACGGACTTGTGGACACAGCGGGAAGGAGAGGGTGAAACTGAGAGAGTGGCACTGACATACATACACGACCACGTGTGAAACGGGTACCTGGTGAGACGCTGTCGTGTAAACACAAGGGGCTCAGCCCAGTGTTCTGTGATGACCTAGACAGGCGGATGGACGGTTCAAGAGGGAGGGGATACACATATACATATAGCTGACTCACACTGCTGTACACTAGAAACTAACGCAACATTTTAAAGTGATTATACTCCAGTTAAGAAAAGAAGACACGGTATATTTACATAATGGAATACTGCTCAGCCATAAAAAAGAAATAATGCTATTTACAGCAGCATGGACGGACTTAGAGAGACTATCATACTAAGTGAAGTGAGTCAGACAGAAAGACAAATGCGTGTCGCTTCCATGTGAATCTAAAAATATGACATAAATGGACTCGTCCACAAAACAGAAACAGACTGACAGAGAATAGACTTGTGCTTGCCAAGGGGTGAGAGAGAGATAACTGGGAATCTGGGATTTAGCAGATGCAAACTACTACACACAGAATGGATAACAACAAGGTACAACTGTATAGCACAGCTAACTATATTCAGTATCTTGTAATAAATCATAATGGAAAAGAATATGAGAAAGGATAAATGTGTGTATATATATATACATATATATATATATAAGTGCATAACTGAGTCACTTTACAATAGAAACTAACACAACATTGTAAATCAACTATACTTCAATAAAATAGTTTAAAAAACACACACACAAGAAACCAACAAAATAGCCTAGAGATGGAAGCAACATAAATGTCCACTGACGACAGATGAATGAATAAGCAAAAAGTGGTTTATATATACACTAAAATAGTATTCAGCCCTAAAACATAAGGGAATTCTGACACACACAATGCAGGGGCTTCCTAAGTGGCACAGTGGTAAAGAATCCGCCAGTCAGTGTGGGAGACATGGGCTCCATCCTTGGGTCAGGAAGATCCCCTGGAGTAAGAAATGGCCACCCACTCCGTGATTCTTGCCTGAGAAATCCCATGGACAGAGGAGCCTGGTGGGCTACAGTCCAGGGGTTAGAGAGAGTTAGACATGAAAGAACAACTGAGCACAGCACAGTGAAGACATAATGCTCAGTGAGAAAAATCTGTCACAAAAGTGGGATTCCACTTATATAAGATACATAGAGTAGACAAAATCATAGAGACAGAAAGTAGAATGGCCATGCCAAGGGATGGGGGAAGGGGAATGGAAATGGTTGTTCAATGGGTAGAGAGTTTTAGTTTTATAAGATGAAAAAGAGTTCTGGAGATTGGCTGCACAACATAAGTGTACTTAGCACTACTGAACTGTACACTTAAAAGTGGTTAAGATGGTAAACTTTGTTATGTACATTAAAAACCACAATTAAAAAGAAAAAAAGATGCATTTTAGTACATAAATTATATCAAAGTAATATTACATATTAAAGCAAAAGTTATTCAACCTAGTGCAGCTACAGGATTTTTCTGACAATGATTCATGATACCTTTAATACCATCAAGCTGTCAAAACTGCAGTCAATGATAAGGCGGAGTGGGCTGTGAACAACATCTCTTCGAATACGTTTTCTGTCACTTCCATCTGAATTCGACTCAGGTTGACACTGTCGTTCTAATTGCTTTCTCTTGCGTTTTTCCTTCCGCTTTTGTCTAAAATTAGTAATTGAAAGCAACTTTTTATTATTTGGATATTTACAAAACTCTTCTAAACAAAGAAAAAATTATTTTAAAATCAGTAGGCTAAATCATAAAAAACTGCCACTTCTGTGGATCAAAAATTGTCAGATACCAGAAATTTTAGATAGTCTAAAAGTTTTACATAATAAATGAGTCTGCAAAAGCAAAAAATTTTTTTACACAGATCTGAACTATAAGTTCATTTATTATTGGTAGCACGTTATATGGGGCTTCCCTGGTAACTCAGCTGGTAAAGAATCCACCTGCAATGTGGGAGACCTGGGTTCAAGGTTCGATCCCTGGGTTGGGAAGATCCCCTGAAGAAGAGGGCATGGCAACCCACTCTAGTATTCTTGTCTGAAAATTCCAATGTCAGAGGAGCCTGGTGGGCTACCGTTCATGGGTTCACAAAGAGTCAGATACAAACTGAGTGACTAAGTACAGCACAGCGCACAGCCCATTATGTGTACTTAGAAAACTTTTAAAATACTGAGTTTGAGAGTTATAAAACATTTTACTTTTACCATTTCCCTACATGATTTTCAAGCAACAATTATAATCATATATAAAAAAAGTAAAATTGTTATTCAACATAGATTCAGACATCCTAGCCACAGCAGGCAGAAAGAAAAAGAAATAAAATGAATCCAAATTGGAAATGTAAACTGTCATTGCAGATAACACAATGTTGTATACAAAAAATCCTAAGGATGCTAAAAGAAAATACCTGGAACTCAACAATGAATTTGTAAAGTTGAAGGATACAAAATTAATACATAGAAACCGATTGCATTTCTACACAACAAAACATCAAAAAGAGAAATTAAGGAAACAGTCCCCATTTTACCATCTCATCAAAAGAATAAAATGCCAGGAATAAACCAACCTAAGGAGACAAAAGACCTAAACTCTGAAAACTATAAAACACTGATGAAAGAAATTGAAGATTACACAGATACAAAGATATACCATTTTCTTGGATTAGAAGAATTAATATTGTGAAAATGACCATATTATGCAAGCAATCTATAGATTCAGTGCAATTCCTATCAAAGTATCAATGGCATTTCTCACAGAACTAGAACAAAATTTTTTGAATCTTGTATGGAAACACAGAAGACCCTGAATAGCCAAAATAATCCTGAGAAAAAAGAATGAAGCTGGAGGAATCATCTTCCCTGGCTTCAGACTATACTACAAAGCTATAGTCATCAAAACAGCATCACACTGGCACAAAAATAGAGATACATACATCAATGAAACAGACAGAAAGCCCAGAAACATATCAATTAATATCAATTAATCTATGACAAAGGAAGAAGAGAGTACAGGAAGAAAGACAGTCTCTTCAGTAAGTGGTCTTGGGAAAACAGAATAGCTACAAGGAAAACAATGAAACTAGAACACTCCCTAACACCATACACAAAAATAAACTCAAAATGGATTAAAGACCTAAATGTAAGGCCAGATACTATAAAAAACATAGGCAGAATACTCTGACATACATCACAGCAAAATCTTTTCTGATCCATCTCCTAGAGTAACAAAAGTAAAAACAAAAATAAACTTAAAAGCTTTTGCTCAGGAAAAGAAACCATCAACAAAATTAAAATACAACATATGGGCAGGGAGTAAATATTTGCAAATAATGTAACTAACAAGGATTTGCTTCCAAAATAAACAAAAAGCTCATACAGCTTAATATTAAAACAAAACAACCCAAATGAAAATTGAGCAGAAGACCTAAACAGACATTTCTCCAAAGAAAATATACAGATGGCCAATAGGCACATGAAAAGGAGCTCAATGTTGCTTTGGAGAAATGCAAATCAAAACTACAATGAACTATCATATCACCTCACACCAGTCAGTATGGCCATCATCAAAATGTCTATGAATAACAACTGCTGGAGAGGATGAAGAGAAAAGAAAGCCCTCCTACACTGTTGTTGAGAATGTGAATTTGTGCAGCCACTACAGAAAACAGTATAGAGATTCCTTAAAAAACTGAAAATAGAGTTACCATATGGTCCAGCAATCCCACTCCTGGGCATATAGCCAGAGAAAACTCTAATTTAAAAAGATACATACACCCCCAACAGTCATAGAAGCACTGTTTACAAAAACCAACACACAGAAGGATCTAAATGTTCGCTGACAAATGAATGGAGAAAGAAGATGTGGTATATATACACAATGCAATGTTACTCAGCTATAAGCAAGAATGAAATGCCATGTGCAGCAGCATGGATGGATCTAGAGATTATCATAATAAGTGAAGTAACTCAGACAAATATGATATCACTTACATGTGGAATCTAAAAAAAGTGATATAAATAAAGTTATTTACAAAACAGCAGTAGACACACAGACACAGAAAAGAAACTTATGGTTACAAGAGTGGATAGTAAGGGAGTGGGAAGATAGGAGTTTGGGATTAACATACACATTCTGTGCTCAGTCACTTTAGTTGCGTCCAACTCACTGCAACCCTAAAGACTATAGTCTGCCAGGCTCCTCTGCCCATGGGATTCTCCAGGCAAGAATACTGGAGTGGGTTGCCATGTCCTTCTCCAGGGGATCTTCCCAACCCAGGGATCAAACCCGTGTCTTTCACATGTTCTGCACTGGGAGGCGGGTTCTTTACCACTAGCACCACCAACAAGGACCTACTGTATCACACAAGGAACTATATTCAGTGTTTTATAATCATCTATAATGGAAAAGAATCTGAAAAAGTATGTATGTATATGCATATATGGGGCTTCCCCGGTGGCTCAGATGGGAAAGAATCTGCCTGCAATATGGGAGACCCAAGTTTGACCCCTGGGTCGGGAAGATCCCCTGGAGAAGAAAACGGCAACTCACTCCAGTACTCTCGCCTGGAGAATTCCATAGACAGAGGAGCATGACGGACTACTGTCCATGGGGTCACACAGTTGGATGCAACTGAGCAACTAACATTTTCACTTTCATATATATATAAATATATATGACTGAGTCACTTTCCTGTACACCTAAAACTAACACAACATTGTGAATTAACTATGAAAAATAAAGTGTTAGTTGCTCAGTCGTGTCTGACTCTTTGTGACCCCACGGACTGCAGTGCGCCAGGCTCCTCTGTCCGTGGAATTCCTCCAGTCAAGAATACTAGAGTGGGTAGCCATTCCCTTCTCCAAGGGATCTTCCTAACCCAGGGATCAAGCCCAGGTTTCCTGCATTGCAGGCGGATTCTTTACCCTCCGAGCTACCAGGGAAGCCCATGAAAATAAAATGAAGAAAAAAGTGTTAGTCACTCAGTAGTGCCTGACTCTTTGCAACCCCAAGGACTGCAGCCCACCAGGCTCCTCTGTCCATGGAATTCCCTGGGGAAGAACACTGGAGTGGGAGCCAATCCCTTCTCCAGGGAATCTTCCCAACCCAGGGATCAAACCCAGGTCTCTCACATTGCAGGCAGATTCTTTATCACCTGAGCCACCAGGGAAGCCCTTCAATAAATATAAAAGTTCTTTTTTAAGAAAAGGCTGCTCCCATTTTTTTTAAAGTAAAATTATGAAAAAAAAAAAAAACTCAGGTTTTTCTCTCATCTACATCAACAACTGATTTTCTAATAAATTTTGTCCTTCTACAATAACAGCTTAAGCCTAACTGCTCTTACCAAAACCTGCAAGAGTTCTAGGAAAATCAATGTTAGGCCCAAATTTGACCTTCCTGAGATGATTATTTTTGTTCCATATCTAGGATATGGATGCTAACTATATTCTTTTTATAAACTGGTTACTTTAGAAATTGGGGTGCTACTCATGATAGGTGTGGGTGAGAAAAGTGTATTGTGTAAATTCAGCAACACTGTTAAAAAAAAAAAACAACTTAAAACAGTTTTAGTAGCCAACTGACAAACTGAGCTAACAATATGTACAGTCCCAATTTAATTAACATAATTACTATTGCATAATTATGTAACTGCATAATTACTATACTGAAGGTCCAACATGCCATATCTCTAAATAGGGGTAGAATATATGCATTTTGATACATACTTGCGGAGTTCTCGTTGTTCTTCCCATTGTTTCTGTTTCATTAGCTTCTTCATTTGCCGTTTAGATATTGGTTGAAACTTTTCACTTAATCCTGGCTTCTGATTTTCCTCTCCATCTTCACTTAAGTTTTGCTGTCTTTCAACATTACAAGGCTCACTAAATGCTGGCAACATTGCAGATGACATTATTTGATGCCTCTGAAAAATTGAAAAGCAACTCTGACATGAACAGATGATTTACAACCAAAAAGAAAAAAAAAAAAGACCAAAGGATGTAATTAAAATGAAACCATATTAGTAATGAAAAAAGTGCAAATTTAGGCAATCAATCGTCATTTACTGGCAAAGATCATTTGATGAAATTGGATATTTTCATACACTATTGGCAGCATAGCACAATTTTTTCAGAATGCTATGTTTGAAGAGATTTAAAATGTTGATACTCTTTCTTACAATAATTTATTTCCTTAGAATTCCTGTAAATTAATTAGAAATATAAACAAAATTAATGGAAAAGAATACATGTATTACTGCTATTTTTAACAATAAAAAGTTAGAATGTCACCAAATGGGGACTAAATATAAATTACAGTTCACCTATAACACTGGATTGGAATACTAAGCAGCCAAGAAAAAATGTTTCTCAATATTATTTAGCAATAAAGGGAAATAATTGTTAAATAAGAAAATCAAAACAAAAAATGCTCAATTTTGTTTATATACACACACACACACATATATACACGTTTTAATTCTGACCCACCCATGACTTTTTGCATTTTTCAAATTTTATATAATGAAAATATAGTTTTATAAGAGAAAAATGTATTATTTTTTTAAAGAGATGGAAAGCACATTTTTGTACTTGTCTTTTAATACTGTCACACAGGAAAAATGCTAATTTCACTATCTGGGTGGACACTCAACAACTGGTTTTTGACAAAAGGTATGCTATACATTTCTAAATTTTGAACAGTACAGAAAACAAATTGAGTTGCCCCCCAACATATTTCATTATAAATATGTAATTATAAATTTTTCACTTAAGTCACAGCTGAAAAACAAAATATGTAAACTGACTCTGTAATCAGCTGTGGAATACTCAGGGCCATCTAAAACATCTTACTTAGACTTAACCACCCACATCTTTAAGGGTCTTCTCTGGTAGTTCAGTTGGTAAAGAATCTACCTGCAGTGTAGGAGACCCAGGTTTGATCTGTGTGTCGGGAAGAGCCCCTGGAGAAGGAAATGGCAACCCACTCCAGCATTCTTGCCTGGAAACTAAAGTCCCACAGACAGAGGATTCTGGCGGGCCACAGTCCGTGGGGGCGCAAGAGTCAGACATGACTTAGCAACTAAACCACAACCCACATCTTTACATCTACTGTCTAGAGCTAAACTTGCCTTTAGAGCAGGGAAAATGATAAAAATACTGAAATATCTTTTCTCTTTAATTATTAACACCATAGCTTAAGAATGTGTTCTTTATCCCTATCAAAGACTAAGCATGAAGTCTGCAAATATTCTATCAGTCTTACACAAAAATGGGTAATTCTTCCCTTTCACAGAGATAGCTAACAAGTCTGTGCAGAGAAGCCAACATCTAAAAGGAAAAAGAACAACTGCCATAATTCAGAGACTGGAAAGAAAAAAAACTTCACAGAACATAATTTGAGCAGCGGTTTTATTACATGGTTCTTGCCTTCTTTAAACATGCAATGATGTAATAGGACATATGGGGTGCCTAAGAAAAGTTAGAAAGTTTACCAAATTTTGACTGCAAGACAAGAAATTTTAAGATGCATGATTTAGGGTCCAGAGCAAAGCCCTGACATTTTACTACACTGCAAAATTACTAAGAGGGGAAAGAATCATCTAGGAATACAAGTAAGAGTTCACAAGTTTTCTTTATGCCACCAACCAAGCACTTCTTTTTTCCGCTGGATCATAGAAAAAACGAGAGAGTTCCAGAAAAACATCTATTTCTGCTTTATTGACTATGCCAAAGCCTTTGACGGTGTGGATCACAATAAACTGTGGAAAATTCTGAAAGAGATGGGAATACCAGACCACCTGACCTGCCTCTTGAGAAACCTGTATGCAGGTCAGGAAGCAGCAGTTAGAACTGGACATGGAACAACAGACTGGTTCCAAATAGGAAAAGGAGTATGTCAAGGCTGTATACTCTCACCCTGGTTATTTAACTTCTGTGCAGAGTACATCATGAGAAACGCTGGGCTGGAGGAAGCACAAGCTGGAATCAAGATTGCTGGGAGAAATATCAATAACCTCAGATATGCAGATGACACCACCCTTATGGCAAAAAGAAGAACTAAAAAGCCTCTTGATGAAAGTGAAAGTGGAGAGTAAAAAAGTTGGTTTAAAGCTCGACATTCAAAAAACGAAGATCATGGGCATCCAGCCCCATCACTTCATGGGAAATAGATGGGGAAACAATAGCTGACTTTATTTTTCTGGACTCCAAAATCACTGCAGATGGTGACTGGAGCCATGAAATTAAAAGACGCTTACTCCTTGGAAGGAAAGTTATGACCAATCTAGATAGCAGAGACATTACTTTGCCAACAAAGGTCCATCTAGTCAAGGCTATGGTTTTTCCAGTGGTCATGTATGGATGTGAGAGTTGGACTATAAAGAAAGCTGAGTGCTGAAGAATTGATGCTTTTGAACTGTGGTGTTGAAGAAGACTCTTGAGAGTCCCTTGGACTGCAAGGAGATCCAACCAGTCCATCCTAAAGGAGATCAGTCCTGGGTGTTCATTGGAAGGACTGATGCTAAAGCTGAAACTCCAATACTTTGGCCACCTGATGCGAAGAGCTGACTCATTGGAAAAGACTTTGATGCTGGGAAAGACCGAGGGCAGGAGGAGAGGGGGATGACAGAGGATGAGATGGTTGGACGGCATCACTGATTCAATGGACATGGGTTTGGGTGAACTCCGGGAGTTGGTGATGGACAGGGAGGCCTGGCGTGCTGCGGTACATAGGGTCACAAAGAGTTGGACACAACTGAGCGAGTGAACTGAACCGAAACATTTCTTTTAAGGGAGATCATCTCCTAGACATGACAACTCAGCTTTGACTCTCCACTGGAAACTCCACTTGGCAGGGCTAGCTAACATCTGCTTTTGCCCAACATTACATTGGCAACACTAACATAGTGCCGAGCACTTAGTAGATGCTTATTATGTATAGGGAGCACAAATAAATGAGTGAATATGATATTATAAAGGACTTCTAAGAGTAATGAAAATTGTAACATCAAACATTTATTCACTCTTACTATACTTAATACAAAAGTTATTATCTAATTTACTCTTAAAAAGCCCTACAGGGTAGTCATCTATGCCTACTTTGCAGAGGAAGAGGTACAAAGATTACTCACCCAAAGTTACAAAGCTATTCTACAACTCCTAAGAAACAAGGCACTACAGCAAACGTTGCACAAAACAGGTCCTCAAAATACTCGTTGAATGAAATAATGGAACAAAGATTCAAGCCCACATCCAACTCTACTGTCTTCTAGAAATCCAAAGTCTTATTTAGAAAATGGGAATTTCCAAACAATATTAAAGAGCTGTGTTGCTTTCACCCACCTGCTGTTGAAAGGCTCGGAGAAGACCTGTGTCACCAAAAGATAACGGAGGGGCAAAACCCTTTGGTTCTACTTGTATACCAATGCACCAAAAAAAAAAAAAAAAAAAAAAAAAAAATTGGGAAACTTCCTAGAGATCACTGCTGAAAGTCTATGTCTGTGACATCCTGCCTTCCAAGCTTGCAACACATGACAATGGCAGATAAAATATTAAAAGGGGAAACAAAAAAAGTATAGCCTCTCTCAAAATCAAAATTAAGAACAAGGTCTGCTGTGTAAAGACAGCTAACAGTTTTCCTATCTTTAAAGAGAAAAATAATAATACAAGACAGAGGATGGGAGACAGATGGGAGGCAATTTAAGATGAACCCTTAAACTGGTGTTAGGGGTGAGTTTCCTCTTTCCAAGAAAAAAGCCTAACAACAGGTAAAATTAAAGATAGCTTACACAAAGTTGAATACTTGGGGGAAACAGACACCAGCCTCTTGGCTACAACCTGGGCCCAGCTATGAGGTGACATATGAATGTACAATAATATGACTGAAATTCTCAACCACATATATAGGCTCTGCTATTGGCCTGAAGCACTGAAAAGGGTCATGGGGTGGAAGAAACCACAAAATCAGTAGTAGACAGAGGCAGTTTGGAAAGGAAAGCTATAATTCCATTCCAAATGAGTCTGCAATGCAAAATTATAGAAGGACAGGAAATGAGGGGAAAAAAAGAGTTAATGAAGAATAATAACCATAAAAACAAAAATTGAGAAATTGATACACAAAAACGGGCATAAAAATAGCAAAACAAGAATTCATTAAAAAAAAAAAAAGCCAATTTGGAAACCAGGAAGTGAAGTCATAAAAATTTCAACATATGAGGCAAACTCCAGATTACTTGGAGTCCAAGAGGTAATCGATGAATTAGAAGACAACCTCACAATCTGATTCAGAGTTCAGACAGAAAAATAAAACGAAAAAAATCGTATGTCTGAGCATTTAAAAAATGTAACAGCTTGAGAGAAACATAGGCCAAAAAGGTAACTGGAGGTAAATGTAGAACCTTGAGTGCATTCATTAACTTTTTTTAATCTAGAAAATAAGGTTATTATTCAATTTAAGAAACAGGAGACAGAGGGAACACAGTAAGCCTGAAAAGATAAGCAAAATTTTAAACATACATTGTGATTCCTAGAATCACTTTTATTTCCTTTCCAAAAATAAACACATGAATAAAAATTAGCAATGAATATATCCAACACAATACAGAAAACATAAGCTAAACCTGCCCATTAGGCTAAATGTGCGGGCTTCCCAGGTGGCGCTAGTGGTTAAAAAAAAAACATCTGCCGGCCAATGCACGTGGGTTCCATCTCCGGGTCAGGAAGATTCCTTGGAGGAGTGCATGGTAACCTACTCCAGTATCCTTGCCTGGCGAGTCCTCGCACAGAGGAAACTGGGCTACAGTCCACAGGGTCGCAAACTGCTGGACACAATTGAAGCAACTTGGCATGGAGAACACAAGCCAAACATGCGGCCTTTAAGGCACAATTAAAAATCAGAGGAAACAAATTGCTTTCTTCATGAAATTGATTAATATTGTAGGACAGAGTATTTCTATCATCAGTGGCATCGTTTTTCACTAGTTTCCTACGATGGTCAAAAGAGCAAGTGTTGATTGGCTCTAGACTGAAAATTTTTAATATAACAAAGTACAGCAAAGTTTTACAACTCATGCACACCAGGGGGAGCTGTCGCCTTTCCCAAGAAGTCCAAGTTAAATTTAATTTGCTTATCATTGCATACTAATACTTTTTAAAAGCCTATCAAATACAAAGGTCATGAGCTTGTCAAAATCATCACTGCTATTTTAAAAGTTATTTCCAATTAAGAAAAAGGAATGTAGTAAAAGAAAATTTTTTAAAGCTCTGAATAAGCTAGATACATTGCAGGGAATGATGCAATGATCAAGCATCAAATGATGCTAGATTGAGATCCTTTCATTATTGCTTTCAACACACTTTACAAACACACGGACCAACTCCTACTGCCTGTAACATACAGTAAGCATTTAACTATACACTAGTTTGTTCAGATTAACCTGTTGAGTAAAATATAAACACCATGGCAGATTTGCATTCGTCCCTCACATGCAGTGCTATTCACAGCAGATTTTAATTCATTCACCAGGTTCAACCAACTTTGTAGCAATTACAGAAATAATTGTGCCAAATTTAGTTTACTTGAGCACTGAATTGCTTTAAATGGTTTAGTTAGATATAGATTATCTAGTGGTTTTATGAAACTATGGATAAAGATAACTAAGTCAATTTTGTGTGGGATAGATAGATTTAAAAAATTGTATCTCTATTATCCTTGTATTTCCACTTCTTAGCACAACTCCTGGCAGGGACAATACACATCATGAGTTGTGACTGGCCGAAAGTTAAAAAAAACAAACAAACAAACAACTCACAGCTTTATTGATTGGGCTAAAGTCTTAATAATTTATAACACAGTCTCCTTTTCAGAAACATCCAAAGGAATGTCGAAATAACCGGAGAACGGAATTAAATGACCTAACGGTGGTAAAGAAGGAATACCTTTTTAAAATGCGCGGGCCAGATTTGCAATAACGACTCAGTTCAGCTGTGAGGTCCCTTAGGCAGAGGCCTGGGCCATGATGGGGAAAGGCGGAGGATTTATAACAAAAAAAAGCGAGAAATATGCCATTGCTATCCTCTGTGTATCTCTAGAAAAATTCCTGAATTTAAACACAAAATGTTTCAGGGAAATTCGGTAACACCTCGGACTTCTTAAAACCACGGTGGGGCCTACCAGCACCTGCGGCAACTTTCCCCTGGCCTCTTCCCACATTTCACAGCGCTGAGAGACATCAGCCCTCGTAGGAAAAATGAGGGAAATGAGGGAAAACGAGGTTTAAAGACGAAAAGCGACTTGCCCACGGTCTCTTGCCAATAAGTGGCACAACCACAACTCGTTTTCCGGCCTTTCAGAGTCCAAATTTCCCTCTCCTTTCATTCTTGGGAAGCGAACACACTTCACATACTAGGACCCGTATCTTGACCCCCCAAACAGAAGTCGACAGCAAGAGGTCCTCTACTAGTGAGCAGAACCGAGCCCGACTCTCGCCTCCATGTCACACACGCGCGGACGCACTCCAGAGGCGGGGTTAACTTGCAGCCGACGAATCAGAAAGCTGTTTGGCGAGCCGAAGGGGCGCGCGCTCTCTGACGTCACTTCCTTCCGGAGCTGGTCTTTGCTACCATTTTCCATTATCCCACTTACCTCTTCCCCGGAAGCCCTATTGCTAGTGGAAGGCGGGATCGGCACGAGCTCCTTTTGCTCGCGGATTATATCAAAAGGTAGACGAGCGCAAGCCTCCGCGCCAAGAAACTTACCGAACAGAGGAGTTGTCGGGGAATCTGATAACCTCTCAGAAAGCTTTTTGTAGTGGTATTTACCACTCTAGAAGGTCCTCTTTCGGAAACTTCAACTCCCAGAGGCAGAGCCGGTAGCTACACGTAGAAGGCTACGGAGGTTACGTCTTTCGTCAGCCCACTGCGCCAATTCCGGACCCGCAGTGGGAGAAAGGGGCGGGGTTTGTGTGGGGCGGGGTCTGGGGTTAGGATTTCTGGAGTGGGAGGTGTTTGAGTAGTAATACCTGTTTTTCCAATTCAAGGCAGGCATACACCTGCAGGCATTTATTCATATGTCCTCGTGGACGTGGCGAGGGATGTTAAAACATTCCTACTCTTAAAAATGGCCAACACTAATAAAGGGCTTATAATTCTTCCATGTTTGAGATGAGAGGAAAGCATCTCTTGCCTGAATTATTTGTATTTATAATACAGGAGGTTTTCAGTATCATAATTTTACACAACTCAAGTGGAAAATTAGATTTTAAAAGTGAATCAAGCTCCCAATAAGAGGTAATTAAATCTAGAATGTTTACGCCTTTTCTTCCATGTAACCATAAGTCTTACTCTCCATTCATTCCTTGAGCTGTTTTTCATATACTGTTTTGTAAGACATCTGGTGACGTTTCATTGTTTATAATGCCTGACTTT
Organism: Ovis aries; assembly: GCF_016772045.2. Classification (NCBI taxonomy): domain Eukaryota; kingdom Metazoa; phylum Chordata; class Mammalia; order Artiodactyla; family Bovidae; genus Ovis; species Ovis aries. The sequence goes on along the minus strand of NC_056059.1, from coordinate 25,391,025 downwards.
ACTATGTAACCTTTTTGATATATATATGGATCAAGTCACCTAAGGGAGAGCTGTAACATAATCCGGTTGATGGTCATTTTCTATATAGTTTTTAATTTGGTCCTACTTCTAATAAGTGATTATTGCAGAATTCGAAGATAAGAGTGATGTTTGAATCAGTGAATAGAAGACTGCCATCTCAGTATGGAAAGAACTCTGGAGTGATTTATACTTGATATTTGAAAATATTCTAACATGTTTAAAGGTTTCTGTGAATAGGAAATTCCAGACTTAACTTTTCTGAAAGAATTAAAATGTCTGTAAATTTAGTTACAAAACTGAAGTCACTCTTGTTTTAAACAGTCAAATTTTACTTGAAAAACTGTCACTGCAACATGGTTGTAGGCCACTCTCTGTTTCCTCATTATGTCAAGTCCAAAAGATCTTTTAACTAAGAATTGGCAAAGAAGTCTGGATCCATTTCTGATCTGTTAGTAGGGCATCTTTTTTCAGCTACCTCCATATCAGGCCAAAGAGTAGCTGAAGGAGGATTAGTAATTGGATATTTAGCCCTTCACATGTAGGTCATTAAGCTCAGGCTGGCATAGTGATGTGCCAGAACTTTCAACAGCTGTTCAGTTGCCCCTCAGGGATCTGTTTTGTGAATAATAACATATTTTTCAGAGCTAATACCTGATACCCTTATTAAAACAAAAATTTTAAGTTACTTAAAAAACCCTCTTATGTTTTCTTTTGACATAGCCATTTAACTTTGTAGTCATAGGGTGTGAAGTTTAAAATGGTTCTAGTATCATCCAAAGAAAGCACTAGCAAAAAATGGACAATTTAACCAAAGATATAGAAAGCATATAGAAAATACAGGAAGGCAAAAACCACAATATGAAACAGTATTATTTTCATTAATTTGTAAAACTCATTTATTTATTTATTTGACATACTTGTTGAGTCCCATGGTTTTTTTTTTTTTTTTTTTTTTGTCTTAGTATTGTTGATACAAAGATAACTAAATTGTGATCTTTGTTCTTGAGGAATCCTTAGTCTAATGGGAGAGCTGGTGTTAAATATCATACAATATAATGTACTTGAGATGCCTGTACATGGAAAGAAGCAACTAAGTGTTCCTGGAGGTGAGTGACATAGTTTCAGAAATTGAATAATTTGTTCTGTCTTGAAAAGTAAATAGATCTTCAGATATCAAGATGGAAAAACTATTTTAAATATTGGCAACAGTGAAAGCAAAGACATGTCATAGTTTGGTACATGACTGATAAGCTGTGGTTAGGATGAGAAAGGAGGAGGAAAGACTGACCCTAAGGGTTTTTCTAATTTAGACAACTGTGATAGCCCCTCAGTCATGTCTGACTTTTTGTGACCCCAGGGACTGCAGCCTGCCAGGATTCTCTGCCCTTGGGATTTTCCAGGAAATAATACTGGTGGGTTGCCATTTCATTTTCCAGGGGATCTTCCCAATGCAGGGATTAAACCTGGGTCTCCTGCATTGCGGGCAGTTTCTTTACCATCTGAGTTCTAATTTGGACAACTGCTACTGCTGCTGCTAAGTCGCTTCAGTCGTGTCCAACTCTGTGCGACCCCATAGACAGCAGCCCATCAGGCTCCACTGTCCCTGGAATTCTCCTGGCAAGAACACTGGAGCGGGTTGCCATTTCCTTCTCCAATGCATGAGAGTGAAAAGTCAAAGTGAAGTCACTCAGTCATATCCGACTCCATGGACTGCAGCCTACCAGGCACCTCCGTCCGTGGGATTTTCCAGGCAAGAGTATTGGAGTGGGGTGCCATTGCCTTCTCCAATTTGGACAACTGTAGGAATGTAATTCTGTTAACTGGATCATTTGGCAAATAGTAGAAGAAAATTAGGCTTTTAAAAAATTAGTTTGGTTTTGAATATATGGCTTCTGGGGAGTCTGCAGAACATCTAAGTAGAAACAGATCTAGAAATTATCAGCATATATTTGGTATTTTAAGCCAACATCAGAGGTTGAAATCAGAGATGCTAGACCATAGGTTACAAACCTATAATGTCTATTATGACTGGAAGGTAAATGGCACAAGCTGTCTAGAAGAAAAGTGCCACAAACCTGACAGCATGGTCTGTGTTTAATCAGGGAACAAGTTTCAAGTAGTGGGCCTAATGCCATCAGAGCTCAATTTTTTAAGAGCAGCCAGAGGTCTGGTTTTCTATGTGAAATCTGATTTTTAAGTGTTTGTAACTTATTTTGTTTGTTTTTAAGTACTAAGCAAAGCATATCTTGGACCACATTTAGACAGCAGCCAATTTGTTAAATTGGACTGTAGATCACGGGTCCCTAACCCTCAGGGCCGTGGACCGGTTAGGAACCAGGCCGCACAGCAGGAGGTGAACTGTGGTAGCAAGCAAAGCTTCATGTGTGGCTCCCAATGGCTCACATTACCACCTGAACCAATTCCCCCTCGGCCCCTCTCCCACCACCACCATCCATGGAAAAATGGTCTTCCACAAAGCTGGTCTTTGGTGCCAAATAGGTTGGAGACTGCTGCTGTAGATTGTAGAGAAGAGGGCTACAGGTAAAATCAGAATGTTAGAACACAAATATGGTAATAAATAAAGTGATGAGCTCCTCCAAAATGCTTGGCCTGAAAACATAGGGCAGTCATCACAAATTATTTTAAGCCTAGTTCTGATGTTTTATATGTATGAGAGTACTCTTCAGCAGGTTGGGGAGGTATGGGAATAGAGTTACACTTGTAGGTATATTAATTTGAGGCTAAGCAAAAAAAAAGCCTAATTTATTTTAAATGACATGAAAGGTATCTAAAAGGCAGAATCAACCTATCATCTGTAATCATTTCAACTTGCATTTGGATTGCCTTCAAAAATATAGAAAAAGCTTGTAAAAATGTTTTTAAAAATACCTTATCCCCCACCATCCTGAGTAATATGAATATTGAAGACTCTAGGAAGATGACTGGAGACAGTGTAGTCTGAATCTCCTCATAAAACATCTAGGACAGTAATTCCAAGAACAAATCATGGCTACAACAAGAAAGAATCCTTTTAAAGTTCAAAATGTGAACAGGTGGGAGCAAACCTCCAACTTAATATCAGAATCTGCGTAAGAGGAAATAGTGGGAAGACAACAGGGTAGCTAAAGGCCATGAGAACCTCTGACTGCCAACAGGTATTCACTGACAAGCAAGGGAGATCAATATGAAATTAGCAGCAGAACTGACAGACTCTAATTTCAGAGTGAATACAGACGGATGAGCAGGAAGGTCTGAAGGTGCTCATGGGATGGGGGTGGGAGGAGGAGGCGGTCTATGAATTCTCAAAACTTAATAAACCTGAGCTCCCTTCATGGAAAAGAGCCCAACACTAAGGGGACACTTCTGGGAGTAGCATTCCAAATTAGACAGATTAGAGACAATATAAGCAGAGAAAAAAGGTCCAGATGACAGTGGGAGAAGAGAAGACAGAGCTAAGAAATGACCAGGGTATGAAAGTGTCATTTTATGAAAACATCAGAAAAGGAAGCTCTGGAAGCTAGAAAATCTATTCTACACACACCTGTCTCTTTAAAGTATAGAATAGCTTATTTAAACTAAAAGTGTGCCATGAAAAGAATTATAATTCTATGTAAAGCTGTTGTAATAAAAATATGAAACATCAAAAAAGATGAAAACTGTTACCCTATATTTCAAAACAAGGGAAATTGTTTAAATGGTAGAAGATAGAACAACATAAACCAGAAAAACTCAGAAATAATGTGATTGGAGAAAAGATTTGAAGGGGAGTAACAGAACTCAGAAAATATGAAATATAAAAAGTACATAACATACTGAAAGTGCATGCAAACAGGAAGAAAAGGAAATAGAAGTAAAACTATTCTCAGGTGACATGATTGTCTATGAAAAACATCCCCCCAAAACAAAAACTACTCATGGAATTAATAATTGATTATAGCAAGGTCACAAGTGACAAGGTTAATTTAGGAAAGTTCCTGTCTACCGTCAATGAACAATTGGAACTTAAAATTCAAGAAAACATTAGCACCAAAAACAAAGGTATGCATCTAACAAAATATACAGGATCTATATGAGTGAAACTACAAAACTGATGAAAGAAAGATCTAAATAAATATAAGATTCTGAGTACATGGATTAAAAGATGATAATGTAGGGACAAGCTCAGGTCTTGCTTTCACATACCATTTTTCAATAAAAGGGACCAGAGCTCCTTGCAGAAAGGGCTGACTCTAGGATTGGGGTAAAAACATACAAGATGAGCCTGGAGCATTTTATAGGACCGGAAATGAAGGAAATGCTTGAACACACACACACGTACAAAGATGGGATATGTCAAAGGAACGTAGGAGCCAACTGAATGAGCTCCCGATGGCTAAAGCTGGAACAATTATAGAAATAAATTTAAAAGTCATATTGGATTATAATCCAAATATAAAATAGATAGTTGTGCTTATGCTGCTATAGATCACAAATAAATAGGGAAGAAGAGAGAAATCTCTCATGCAGAGAAACTCCAAATAATTTATAAAGATACTCCATCCTTAAAGAGGAGGAATATAACTCCTTAATCTTTAGGTATGAGCTGCCCATAGCACTTCCTTCCAGAAAGTACAGCATGGAAGAAGTTTAAAAAAGGTAACTTTACAGTGGAGAAGTTTGACAACATTTGTCAGCCAGGTGACCAAGGTCAACATCAACAGTGATAAATCATACCTTTGATATAGTGTGATGAAAATGGCACCTCTGTGGTTTTCCTCCAAACCTAGAAGCCCACTTGTCATAAGAAAAAATATTCCATAAAACTAATAAAGGAGCATTTTATAAAACACCTGGCCTGATCCTGCAAAACACGTCAAAGCTGTCAATGCCATCAAAAATGGGGAAAATTATTATATGTGGAATCTAAAAAAGGAAGGGGGCAAAGGAACTTACCTATAAAATAGAAAGAGTTACAGATATAGAAAACAAATGTATGGTTACTGGGGGGTGAGGGGACAGGGATAAACTGGAGGATTGGGACTGACATACACACTACTATATATAAAATAGGTAACTAACAAGGACCAGCTGTGTAGCACAGGGACCTCAACTCAGTACTCTGTAATGGTCTATTTGGGAAGAGAATCTGAAAGAGTGGATATATGTGTAACAGACTCACTTTGCTATGCACTGGAAACTAACACAACATTGTAAATACTACAGGCCCATAAATTTTTATTTAACTGAAGAAAATTGGAGAAACTAATAGCTAAGAAACGCCTAAAGGTACATGACAACTAATTTTAATGTAACCTGGATAGAATCTTGGAATAGAAAAAAGCATTAGATTGGAAATCTGAATACAGTATGGATTTCAGTTACTATGTCAATTATTAATAAATATACCACATTAGTGTAAGATATTAATAATGACAATTGGGTACAGTGTATATGGGAAATCTCTGGAATGTCTTAGTAAATAAAATGATTCTGATCAAAATTTAAGCTTTGTTTTCTTTACAATAGTTCATTGAAAGAAAGCCATCAGTTTTCTTCCTAAATGCTAGAAATTCAGTTTTGTGCCACCAAAAATAAAGTTAGACTCCTCTTAGTGTGAGTATTATTGACCCACAAGGAGTTTTTGGTTGTTGGCAAATACATGTGTGTGGAGGTGTGGGAGGCAGAGGTGAAGTTTGTTTAATAACTCCCATTATGCAAAAATGATTATCCTTTTTTGCAGGTCTTAGATTCCATATATTTCAAACCTGTCTTGTTTATTCTTTTTAAGGAAAAGCATTTTCCTTAGTGCATTTTTCTTTTATTAAAGAGAATTCTTAAACAATACCTTTAAAAATAGTATATGTATTCTCATATAATTTTTGCTTAGTATAAAAGAGAGCATTACTTTATGAGAATACAGTCTCTAAATTAGGACTGGAATTGACATAGACACATTACTATATATAAAATAGTTAGCTAATAAGGACCTACTGTATAGAACAGAGAATTCTACTCAATAATCCGTAAAGGTCTATATGGGAGAAAGATCTAAAAAAGAGTAGATATGTGTATATGTGTAACTGATTCACTTTGATGTACACCTGAAATTAACACAACATTGTAAATCAACTCTGCTCCAATAAAAATTAGAAAACAGACAAATTGAGAAAGTGTTAACTGACAAAAGTCAAAGACAAAAACTACAGTCCTGTCTCAGTAGCTGTGTGGGATTGGTTCCAGGATCCCCACGGTCAGCAAACTCTGTAGATGTTCAAGCCCCTTACAGTTGTCCCTCCTGGGTATCCCCTGGTTCCTCATCTGCTGATGCAAAGGGTGGACTGTATTCCTTACCTATCAAAAATATTTTTTGCAGGATTCCTTGAGAATGCTAATTTCCTCATTGAATTGAAAATACTAGTAGAATTTATTATGACCGCTTAGGGATAACTTGAAGAGTCCCTCTAAAAAGTTTTTCATTAGTGTCTTGCTTCTTTCTAGGACAGAGTAAAGTGTCTGACATCACAATGTCTTTCTTCCCTCCATAGATAGCTATCATACATATTGTCTTAACTATGTCTAGAAGGGTAATACATTTCCTTCCAGCCTTTAGTGGGGTAAAGTTCATTCATCTTCTAATCTAGGAAATGAGTTAACTCCTAGCAACCTCTGACACTTAACAGAAACACAACTGTACTTTGGAATTAGTCCAGTTCAGTTCAGTTCAGTTGCTCAGTCGTGTCCGACTCTTTGCGACCCCATGAATCACAGCACGCCAGGCCTCCCTGTCCATCACCAACTCCTGGAGTTCACTCAAACTCACGTCCATCGAGTCAGTGATGCCATCCAGCCATCTCATCCTTGGTCGCCCCCTTCTCCTCCTGCCCCCAATCCCTCCCAGCATCAGAGTCTTTTCCAATGAGTCAACTCTTTGCATGAGGTGGCCAAAGTTACTGGAGTTTCAGCTTTAGCATCATTCCTTCCAAAGAACACCCAGGGTTGATCACCTGTAGAATGGACTGGTTGGATCTCTTTGCAATCCAAGGGACTCTCAAGAGTCTTCTCCAACACCACAGTTCAAAAGCATCAATTCTTCGGCTGCCTTTATTTCATAGTCTCTTATTATCACTACCAAATAGAATAGCAAATATTCCATAGTGCCACGTACTTACCAATGGATTTAATTGCAATGCTGCTGCTGCTGCTGCTAAGTCGCTTCAGTTGTGTCCGACTCTGTGCGACCCCATGATGGCAGCCCACCAGGCTCCCCTGTCCCTGGGATTCTCCAGGCAACAACACTGGAGTGGGTTGCCATTTCCTTCTCCAATGCATGAAAGTGAAAAGTGAAAGTGAAGTCACTCTGTTACTTGATTGTGACCTGACTAGCACAGATCAGTTTTTTTCCTGGGACCATCTGTTCAGCCTGGAAATTCTAACCAGCAATTAAGCTACCTGTTAGCCTCCACACAAAAGTGTGATGGACTTATTAAAAGACAGTCTGAATTGATAATTCTTTGTCATACCTAATAAATCAATTTTCTACCTCCTATCTCTAATATTATTTAAGTAAAGGAGGATATTGGATCTAGGTTTCAATGTTTGTTTTTCTATGATCCTTAAATCATTTCACTAAATTAATCTAAATGTCATTTTGCTAACAAGTGAAATAATGGTTGTTAGGTTATACTACAAAACGTTCAGTGCTTGGCATAGTGTATTAACCTAGTAATTGTACCATAGATGGCAAGCTCTTATTTTTGTATCGTGCTGTGCTTTTCTGTATTGCTTCACATGCTGTGTAAATAGCCGATTTACACGTGATAAGATTTGGAGGTATTTCCCACATTATTGTAATATGTCACTTTGCTTGGTCAACAGAGTAACCAAGGAGAATGCCTCTCCTTTGGTACACAGAATTCACTGGATATGAAAACGCTTTGGCATTCTTATTTCACCTCTGAAACTATCTTAAGAAGTCTTTCAAATATCTTTGTAAAAAGTTAAGGATGATGGTTGTTATTACCAACAGAAGTAGCCTTATTTGAACATCCTATATTTAAATGACTGCTTAATACAGAGACTCATAGGTACTTTCTAGTGGAAAGCAAATGCTCAAATGAAACAGATTTTGTTAGGCAATAGTGATATGCTTTTTATTGGTTAGACTCTGGTAAACACCTGACGACGAATAGTACTATAACCAAATAGACACGTATCGTGCACCACATAGTCAAACCACAAGCATAGGGCTGTAAACCTCAAATGAAAACAAAAGGCAGTTCTCATAGAATTTTAAATAGTCCTTAATCTAAGCAAAAAAATATGTAAAGTTTAAGTGACTATAGTGGCTTCATATCACTATGTATGCAATAAAGAAATTGTGGAACTACACTGAAATCTATTCAAATGTAAAGCAATAAAGCACTTTCATGTTATCTTGTATTTATAATACCTACCATTCATAAAAACTTATATTTCTTCAACAGTTATTTTTCTAAGAGGACAACTTATTATTTTCTATTTACCCCAGGACAACTTATTATTTATAACTTTAAAGTGAAAATAATAACCAAATATTTTATTTTTGTATAGGTACTTTAGCCATAATTTATATATAAAACATGATAGCAAATGAAGTTTTAATCTCAATAGAGGATAAAGACAAATGATTTTCACATTTCAGTTCTTTGTAAAAAATATACATATTTCAAAAGGAAGTATGCTTAACTTTGAGATTTTATATTTTAGATTTCATCTTGTGGCCCTGTTTATCAAGTTGACTATCTCTTACCTGTGTTGTCTAGAAGATTTAAGCTTAAGGTTAGGATTCTAGAAAAGGGTTTGGAGAGAGATGGGGTTAGATATAAGAACCCGTTATGCTTAAACATGGCCATACTGCTGCTGTTTAGTTGCTAAGTCATGTCTGATTCTGTGACCCTATAGACTGTAGCCCATCAGGCTCCTCTGTCCATGAAATTTTCCAGGCAAGAATGGGTTGCCATTTCCTTCTCCAGGGGATCTTTCTGACTCAGGTCTCCGGCTTGGCCAAGAGGTGAATTCTTTACCACTGAGCCAGCAGGGAAGCCCCAAACATGGCCATAAGTATTTTCAATTTTCTTTGAAAAATCCCTTTACCAACACATTTGCCAAAGCATCCCCACATGGTTTGCAAATCACCTCATTTTAGTAGGTTTTATTCATAGCAAGTTTCTCTTGCAGAAGTTTACAAGAGCAGAGCTGGTTTAGTTAGTGTGGTCTTAGCCATTCTAGGGTATTCACTTTAATTCTAGAGAAGTGTCCTAATTAATTTTCTGTTGCAAAAGTAGTAAGGACTGGAATCCCCTTTCTGAATTTCTGCCTAGAACTGGGATTCAGAAAGCGCAGGGAACTGCAGCCAGCCAGTCTGAGGATCCAGACAATTGTTTATTGTCATAGCTATAGCTAGAGGTCTGCTATGATAAACTCAGTTGCCTCCTAGTGTGTTAATGGCAGACAATGCTGATTCACACATAAGAAGAATCATCTAGTTTTCGGAAATGAATGTTGTATCTATTCTAACATTATTTTGAAGTGATTGGTGGTAGTACAAGTTAAAATTTTAAAATTCAAATTCTAAAATTCAGAGTGATTTTTTAATAATAGCATACACATGGTATAAAAAATTTCAGATAACCATACGAGAGAATAAAATTCCATCAAGTTTACCTGAGTTTTCAAATCCTCACCACCCTCTCACATCAAATGGTAAATGTGAAGACAGGCATTTAATGGTATGGACATGTTGATGATTATGTGCTGAGCAGAAAAGTATCCTCCTCAGTTTTCCTTGATTGCCCCTCTATACTTCTGAATTTACAAGATGGTAATTGGTTTAGTTTAGCTCTCAAAAGTGAAAATTTTCTTGATTTTTCTTATTGAGTAAAAAAGTAAAAGAGTGAGAGACTGAAAACTATAGCCCCCCTGAGTTTAATCATTAATAGTGAGCCCTTCTGTGAACTTAGGTCCTGATTTTGGAGTTTGGAGTCTGACCTTTCTCCCAAAGATAAACATTGTTGCAGGTTCTGAGAAGGGTCACTCCCTGGCTGCCATTGAAAGAGTCCACTTCTCAGTGACTTCTAGTTGGGAACTGAATGCATTAAAGGATAGCTTAACCAATATGATTCTTCTTGCTGTGCTTTTTCTCTGCTTCATTTCCTCATATTCAGCTTCTGTTAAAGGTAAGTTTGTGTTGCCTTCTGCTAAACTTTAATTTTAATCGTTGAGGGTGAAAAAGTGTTTGTATGTGTAATGAAAGAATTCTTAACTAAGTGATCTTCAAATCCATGTAACTTGAGAATGCTGGTGAAGGCATGACTGGATTGGAATGAAAACTAAATTCGAATTCCTACATACATTAAGAAAACAGAGGCTCCTTTTAGTTTCAGTCCTTCAGACTAGCATGCTTCTTGCTTCACTCTCTCATTCATGGTTTATTTTTAAAAGGGAGAAAAAAGATGCCAGCTATTGTTACCTGGTGCTGCTGGTCACTCAATGAATACAGCTACTTCATTTGAATTGTAAAAGTAGATTTTAAAAAAAGAGTTCTTAAATTTCCTTCTAGTTGCCTAGCAATGTGACATCAAAAAGAATTAGACCCAATGAAAAAGGCATTTGATTTATCAAAGGATTATGAATGAAATGGTAAAGCCTGTATTTAATTCTATCATCATTCAAAAAAGATAAGATTATCATAGTTGATGGATTATAGAAAATAAAACTACATGACATAGATTTAAGAGATAACATTTATCTTTGGAAAAATAGTGTTGCTCATTATAGTTTCTATTTTAAGATAATATTGATTTAAAAACATACAAATTGCTAACTTTCAGAGCAAACAAACTTTTGAGTAATGATTTCGAAAAGCTGTATGAAATATATTAATATGTAATCTTGTTTTAAATCAGCTAATTTATGCATGCCTTGAATTTCTAAATATTGCGCCTGTAAAATGATCGCTTTTTAGAATCTCTTAAGAGGACTCTCCATCAAAGTCAGTTAACCTATTATAAAACAGCATGATAGTGTCCAATTTTAATAACTGTGTACGCTAAGCAATTGATATAAAACAATTCACTTGTAAGCTTCTAAAATCCTCTTGAGATAACTGTGACTTTTTCTTTTTAATACGGTAAAGTTTGTCTCAAAATTTTTTGCATGGAAAATTTCCGCGTGAGGAAAAGAGACAATTTTTGCTATTGGAACAATAAATGTGGGGGGAGGGCCTAAATTATTTCACCTAAGCAAATTGCACTTCAGATTCTTAAACTAAAGATTATACATATATTTATATGCCTATATATATATTACCATTTTCTAAAATGTTTGGTAAAGATATAGCCCTTACTTGCATGAAAGAAAATTTTAAAGAGAAGAAATAAAGGTTTGTAAATTATATCTGACAGAGAATTGTGAAACAGCTTGCATTTTATCTGTCAAATACTGCTAAATATTCATAATATGACCAATTTATGCACCATGAGATCAAACCTAATACCATGATTATTTTGAGAAAAATGATTGAGCTATTGTGGGCTTCTCTTTTTTCCTTTTCCTACATGGAATATTGGATAACTTGATGTTTTCAAATATATGCATTTGTAAAGATTCAAATACACACATATACACATACAGAAATGACATACAGGAAAATATGACTGAGAACATAATAGATAGCTACAGTTTGTTGTAAGTTCAGTGACAAATCCAGAAGTTTAGAAACTGAAGCTTATACAATTTAGGCTCCATTTTTGAGGAAAAAAAATCTACATTTTCACAAAAAATATTTTACTTTCACAAATATTACTGAAAAAAGATATGGCATGTATGCATAACACTAGGGTCCCCTTCTAAGATCTTGGAAAAGGCCTGGGCAAGTGGGGGCTTCAAAGCTTAAGTGTTATTAGTGTTGTGATATAACCTACTTGTGGCAAATATCGTGAATAAAAAATATAGGACTTGGCAACTTTCTCTTTCCCAGATGGGGTAACTTCTTATATTATGGTGCTTTGTTCACTCAGTTGTGTCCGATTCTTTGCTACCCCATAGACTGTAGCTCACCAGGCACCTCTGTCCATGGGATTTCCCAGGCAAGGATACTGGAGTGGGGTGCCATTACCTTTTCTAGGAGATCTTCCCAGCCTAGGAATTGAACTCTAGGCTCTTGTACCTCCTGCACTGGCAGGTGGATTTTTTACCAGTAGCGCCACCTGGGAAGCCGTGTATTACAGTATATTGGTTTAATCATAGATTCCTTGTCCTTTGAAATGATTGACATTTAATAAGCAAACTAGTTGTGAAGAGTTTACTTTAAAATCAGGCCATTATACATTTGGGATGTTATGCATCACTTCAAAACTCATCTCAGAGTTAATTATCAATGCAATTATTTAGCAGATCTCCAGATCTGGGTGGATGTTGAGAGCAGATTGGGCTGTAAAGAGAATGGAGAAGGAGTTAGTATAGAGAAGAGATATGCTGACTCAATGTCTGGGAGGCTCATGTAGCCTCTACTTTTCCTAATTCATATTTTGTAATGGTGGGTCTATTCTCACTGCCTTCTGTGGGTTTTATTCATAATGCTTTTCCTTTCAATAATCCACCCATATGTACACTTTCTACTTAATCTTGTTACCTCCAAACCTGAACTGTTCCTTCACACCAGTCTTTCTTTCATTTCCTGGCCTGACTGTACTTTTCAGTCCATTCACAACAACCATCTTCCATTTTTTCCCTCCCTTATCCTTCATCCTACTCTTCCTTCCAGCCTTCTGGGTTTCTGTTGGATTCCTAAGTCCCCTTATCTTTCATCCTTATCATCACGGCAGGTCTCTTCAAGCCTCACCTTTACTAGCTTATTTCCATTTTGTCTTTTTGCTTAAGTCAATTAACTATTATATTGATCTGAGTTTAATAAAAGAATACTTTACGATATTTTTTTTAAAGTTCAAAATTAAAAGCTTTTTTCCTTTTGTGGTAGTAAAAAAAAAATCCCTCAAAGGAACACATTGAAATGGTACAGACTCCTTTGGGAGCTAAACATTGATTTGCTCATTTAATCTACCATCAAGTCCTGTTGCCCTTCTGCATACTCTACAGAGCAACACCCAAAGACAGAAATTTAGTCCAGATATATAAATGGAACATGCCCCCACTTGCTGGTATTGCCGGATCTCTGAGTAACATAAACAAAGAAAAACTTATCAAAGAGGAAAGGACAGCTGGGACAACACTTCAGCATCATCCACTTATTTAAAGGATGTGTCTTTAAATCCTTTTTAGGATGTATCTCCTATTGAAAGAGGTAGGAAAAGTTGTAGAACAAAGCCATTCTTTCCTCTGCTTTATCACTTCCAAGTCATCGTCAGGAACTGAAATATATTGTCCCTTTTCACATTCTTTTGACCAGTCAAGTAAAAACAAACAAACAAAAAAACCCAACATGATAGTTTGGAAGGCTTTGGCATTAAAGAGAAACTTGTCAGAGTTATTTTCATCAGAAGCCACTTCAGGTTGCCACAAAACTTGAATTTTAGTATATTCCGACATCAAATTCTGCATTGTCTCTGCTACATTGGAATTAAACGTGGAGTCAGCTTTTCTCAACTGCCCTATATTGCTTACCTATCAGAATTGCTGTGAGGGTTAGATAAGGCAAGAAGTATTTCCTTTTTGCCCTTTGTGGAGTTTGATAGGTGTCATAAAAAAGAAGGCCTCTTTGACCAAAATATCTTCCTGGTCAGAAAGCTGGTGTTTGAACCTGCTGCAGTATCCCCAGTTTGGGGAGGCTGGAGGGACTTACAGACTTTGTCTCCTTCAAGGTTTTTCCTGCCTTTGTCTGCTTCCTTATTTTATACCTGAGGTTCTGCCTGACTTGGTGTTTGGACACAGCTTGTTATCGTGTACACGTTTGGGTAACCACTCCATTGCTTCCTTCTGGCTTTTCTGTTAAAGATTTTCCTGTTAAAATCCTCATCCCTTTTCACTGAAGTTTTGTCAGATCGTGTAACTTCACCACCCAAAACTTTTCAATAGTTTTTCATCTCACTCAGTCGAATTCTGCTGCTGCTAAGTCGCTTTAGTCATGTCTCACTCTGTGCGACCCCATAGACGGCAGCCCACCAGGCTCCGCCGTCCCTGGGATTCTCCAGGCAAGAACACTGGAGTGGGTTGCCATTTCCTTCTCCAATGCATGAAAGTGAAAAGGGAAAGTGAAGTCGCTCAGTCATGTTGACTCTTAGTGACCCCATGGACTGCAGCCTACCAGGCTCCTCCATCCATGGGATTATCCATGCAAGACTACTGGAGTGGGGTGCCATTGCCTTCTCCGAGTCGAATTCTAAGTCTATGCAAATACCTTCCCCCTTCACCTACCATCTCCCAGCCACTCATGGGTGCCTATTTGACCTCATCTTTTCCAGCTTTTTCTTTTACCCAATCCCAGAGTCTTTGGCCTCTGTTATTCCTCCATTACCCCTCTGGGAACTCTCCTCAGGTTCTTTGAACTTGTTCTCCCTTCTGTGGTGGTGAGAAATGGGAGGAAGGAGGGGTGGGGAGTGCCCTCTCTGCAGATATCCAACTGACTAGCCTAAAGTCCTTGCCCAGAATATTACCTTCTCAATAAAGATTTTCCCCTCAGTTCAGTCAGTTCAGTTCAGTTCAGTCGCTCAGTAGTGTCCGACTCTTTGCGACCCCATGAATCGCAGCACGCCAGGCCTGCATCCTCATTTCCTTTCCCATTTCATTTTTCTTCATTTGCACTTCTAATATTCTTTATAATTTACTTATGTACTTGCTTTTTGTATTGCCCATCCCTCCTCATTTAAATGTAAATGCCACAAAGGTAGACATGTTGTCTGCTTGTTAACTGGTATAGCCCCAAAACCTAGAAAAGTGCTGACTACCCAGTAGGTGCTCAGTACCTCCTTGTTGAATGAATGAATGAATTCCTAGCTCACTCCCCAGAAATGGAAGAGGTCAACCTAAAGGTTTATATGTGTATAGTGTAGGTAAGAACATGGTCTCTGGATCCAGACAGGGTGTTAGAGGCTTCACCACTAATTTCCTGAGTGATCTTGGGTAAATTGTATAATCTCTGTGTCTCTTGATTTCCTCATCTATAAAATCAGTCTAATAATAGTACCTACCCCATTAGATTTTTGTGAGGATTAAATAATACATATGAAAGACTTCGAACAGATAGTAAGGAGGTTTTCTTAGTTTTTGACTTTTCAAGTAATTTTACTTCCTTTCTCAGTTGCCTCCCTTCTCTCCTAGTCATCTCGGCCTCCTTTTCTGTCCCTTCCCCATATGCATATTTCTTGCGGGGGGAAAAAGAGACATGGTTGCCTGTTATAGTTAACTAGTCAATTCTGCCCTGTTAGCCCTGAGGAAAAATGCCTACTGGAATCTTTTTTAACTCTCTCCTGAGAGCTATGAATAGAAGATATATTAAAAGACTTGTATGACTTCAGTTCGTCTTTGGGAAAGACTGGATGCTACTATTTTATGTTTTCTTTGGGTTAAGATATACCAACTGGAAAGTATATGAACTCTTCCATATATCTTTTTTTTTTTTTTTTTGGTTATGATGCTGACTTTTATACTATTTGACATTAAACTTTAAATTGTCCCTTCCAAATTAAAACCTGTGCTGGATTTTATGTAGGAAAACATCATTTTATTCAGGAACAGCTAATTTAAATTTACATATGTGTTGCCTGCAAATGTACTTTCATACTGAAAATTTGCTACTTTAATTAATAGGATAAATTACCTTGAAGGGATATTGTTTAAATGTTCAAAATATCCAATGTAAGGGACTACCATCTAACTGCTAAAATTTCTTTGGCTTTGACCTGTTGTATTTTAAATATGTTAATTGCAAATTATCAAGCAATCTCTGGCTGAACTTCTACTTGAAATCAAAGTTTATTATTTTATTTAAAGAAAGCTGGGCAGGGAGAGGGGAAGAAATAATATACATATAAGTTAAAGCAATACAATGATATTTATTTTAAAATATTCTATAGTTCAACCAAGGCAGTGTTTAGATAATCGGATTATTATTTAAAGATACAAATTAAGTTTTCTGAAATGGAAGCTTATTTCTTTGTTAGTTGTTGTTTTTGTTGTTTAACCAATAATTTCAGCAGATGAAGAAGTAGAATCGTGTTTCACTTAGCAAAGATTTACTCCCGTTAACAAATATAAGCTCCCACTGGGTACCACTGTGCTGGAGAAGGAATGCATTGATGGCAAGATAGCATAGTCCCTGGCCTGCTGGGTGCCTTACAACTAAGACTTGACTTGCATCACTGTCTTTTTTATAGGTCACACAACTGGTCTCTCATTAAATAATGACCGACTATACAAACTCACATACTCCACTGAAGTTTTTCTCGATCGGGGCAAAGGAAACCTCCAAGACAGTGTGGGCTACCGAATTTCATCCAATGTGGATGTCGTCTTACTGTGGAGGAGTCCTGATGGTGATGATAACCAACTGATCCAAATTACAGTGGGTATTTTCTACCAGAGAGATGCAAAGATTAGATGTTAGCAAAGTCTTTGAGAAGTGTACCATTCAATAGCACTTGTTTGTGCTGTTGGCCATATGTTCATTGAATATTATCCATCACTAAAATAAGTAGATATACAGTTTTGAAGTTTTTGCTAATCAAAAATTATCTGATCTTTCCAAATTATTGAAGCAGGCAAATGAGGGTGTCTACTGATAACTGAAGTATTATGTTCAGTTCTATATGTCATATTTTGTTGTTGTTCAGTAGCTCAGTTGTGTCTGACTGTGATCCCATGGACTGCAGCATGCCAGGCTGTTAATATGTCTTGTTAATAGGTACAATAAATTAGAATCCATTTGAAATGTTCTGCATGTAAGGAGTGTAGAATCCATGTCATATGAAAAGCAATTGAGACCACTAGTCGTGTCTGACTCTGTGCGACCCCATAGACGGCAGCCCACCAGGCTCCCCCGTCCCTGGGATTCTCCAGGCAAGAACACTGGAGTGGGTTGCCATTTCCTTCTCCAATGTGTGAAAGTGAAGTCGTGTCCAACTCTTAGCGACCCCATTGACTGCAGCCTACCAGGCTCCTCCGCCCATGGGATTTTCCAGGCAAGAGTACTGATCCAGCTTTCCTGAGTTCCTTGATCCGACAGGTGGAATCACCAATGAGGGAGTAACATATTCTGCTTTCTTCCTGAGGACAGAACCAAGTGCTTCCCTGAATGGCAGTGTTTGGTCAGTTATGATGCTTTAGATTTATGTGTTGACAAAGAAGGTCAAATTAGATGGCCTTTGGGGTCTCTTTGGACTTTAATATATGATTCCACATTTGCTTTTCAAGGACCTAAAAGCAACAGATTTCTTTAGTAAAGTCAGTTCTCCTTCTACATGTCAGTGTGAAGCAGGCACCAGGACCAAGATTTTCCTCATTGTAACTGATAAGTAGTTGGCAATATACTTTATAATGAGGTTTCGTTGCAATACGTTTATCAAGTGATCTTTGCTTCTTTGGTTGTCTCCAATAGCTGTGTGTATTTTCCGAGTTGGATCAAAACTTTATCATCCACCTCCCCATTTCTCAGTAGAACAGTATTCTGCAGAAAACATTCTGTACCTCATTGTTCAGCAATCAGATTGTTAATGCTTAATTTTGTATGTATAGATGAGGTACAACGGGGCAGGATACCTTTCAAACAAATGGTACAGAAAGTGAAGAGAGCAGGCAGACAGCAACAGTTCAAAACAAATGAAGAAAGTGAAAATGACATTAAAGAGCCATATTCCAGGCGCAGTGACTATAAACCTGAAGTCATGGATTCCTTTAATGTCAGTATTTTTACCTAATTCAAAAACCTAGTTTTTGAATACTTTCTCCTTTCTTTTAAAGACGATGGCTAGATACTGTGACTCATGTGTTGAATGACAGAAGAAATTATGGCCAACTCTGTTTATTGCTTTACCATTTTATTTTCTAGGAAGGTCTGATGGAAACAGGTATAGGAAGTTTTTCTAATAGGTTTCTTTCCGTGATTCCAGATGAAAGATGTAAATGTTGAAAATGTCAATCAACAGAGAGGAGAGAAGAGCATTTTCAAAGGAAAAAAGTCATCTCAAATCATAAGAAAGGAAAACTTGGAAGCAATGCAAAGACCTGTGCTCCTTCATCTAATTCATGGAAAGGTAAAAGAGATTTTTGGAGTTCCATGTCTTTTTTTCCCCCAACTTCATCTTTTTTTTCCTTAGGTAGATATTAATATCATTTTAGGTGATCATGGTGTCACTACTTTTGTGAATAATGGAGTTTTTTTTAAAAGAACTAATAAATGGAAGTCACAAATTAAATGTTTCATAAGTAAATCAAGGCACTGGATTCACTTATATTACCTAGCCATTTATGTTCCCTATTTTTATGAAAAATCTTTATAGTAGAATCAAGTATTTGTTTATTGATGAGAGGCAGTATTAAAAGGTACATTCCTTATTAAATTAGAAAGGATTAAAAAGCTACTGTAACACAATAGGTCATCATAGATGAATGGATAAATTCAGGAAAATAGGCAAATTATAAAAATGAAATGATCTAAATTAGATAAGTGATATGCATTTGTCATAAGAGTATCAATAACTGGCTCAAGTACAAAACTGCAGCTTTTGAAGGGACATGGCATTTCTAAGATAGAGTTGATTAAAAAAATCATTTAGAGATTATTTTAAAGTTATGACTTTGAAAAGCATTTTATATACTAAAGTAATGAATGAGCACTATATGTTGGAAATTTGCTCTGAAAATTCTGTAAATATGATTACTTACAATTTGAATCTCATCTCTTAAAACTGTCTTTTGGATGTTTGGAATTGAAACGCAATTGTGATCTGTGAATTTTCAGGCATTAAATATATGGGTTTATGAACAGTATAGATGTTATATTGACATGTTAAAACATACTATAGTAGTAAAAATGAAAGCTTACTTTCAGGAATTATTGTAGAAAAACAGAAAGGGATCAGTAAAACTTCAAATCTCTAAAATTTCTCTAGATCAAAAATTTCCAGATTCAAACTAAAAATGAAAACAAATACTTTAAAATACAAATCTAAGACATATAATATGTTGCTATTCCTGATGCTCATTTTTAGTAAAGTACTAAAAAAGGGATTCTCAAGAAGGATTATTGTATCATCACTCTCTTACAACCAAATATGAATCACCATTTCAGGAATGCTTCTCTCCCTTCTCTACTTGTGAAAATATTAATACTTATTATGCTTCAAGCTTTGCTTACAGGCCTTTTCTTTTGTAACATTCACACCCTTTTAACCAGCTGGAAATAACTATCCCTCTTTAGAACCTTCTTAGCACATTATAGCTCATTCATAACCCTTATCACTTTCCTTTTGGCCATTTGTGTTCATTGCTACATGAACATTTGTGTTCATTGCTAGGTTTTGGTGAAGAAAATTGTTCTTCCTCTTTATATTTCAACCCTTCTACTCTCTTCCTGAGCAAAGCAGTCAGAACCAAGTCTTGCACTGACTGATTCGGTGTTCTGGAAGCCTTTCCCAAACGCTGTGCTTCCCTGAGCCTACCCAGGTATTGCTAGTGGTAAAGAACCTGCCTGTCAATGCAGGAGACATAAGAGATGTGGGTTCGATCCCTGTGTCGGGAAGATCCTCTGGAGGAGGGCATGTCAATCCACTCCAGTATTCTTGCGTGGGTAATTTCATGGACAGAGGAGCCTGACAGGCTACAGTCCATGGGGGTCACAAAAGAGTCAGATACAATTTAGCTAAAACATACTTAATGCTTAATACCTGCACTGACCGAAGGTATTACATGAATTCTCCCTTTTATCTCCATAACAGCCCTGGGAAGCAGGTGCTGCTTTTTCATCCTCTTGTAATAGATGAGGAAATCAAAGTTAAGAGAAGGAAAGAAACTTGCCTAGGGTCACACAATTAGCAAGTGGTGGAGCTGGGATTTAAAAGAGAGGGTCTGTGTAGAAACTTCTGTGTTTTTACTGTCTTTTCTAGCTGGAAAGTATTTGGGGAAAAAAACATGTCTCTGGTTGCTTTGTAGTCTTCTTGTCATTCTTCACTGTATGTATTAACTCAGTTGATTTTCATATGGCCCAACTTTGTAAACAACAGGAAATACTGTTATTTTTTTCTTTGGCATTCCATTGTGGCAACATGCTTGAGCCATAACATATTAATTGCATTTATAATCTAAGTGTGAAATGTTAGTCACTCAGTTGTGTCCAATTCTTTGTGATCCCATGGATTATAGCCCACCAGGCTCCTCTGTCAATGGAATTCTCCAGGCAAGAATCCTGGAGTGGGTAGCCATTCCCTTCTCAAGGGGTTCTTCTCAATCCAGGGATCAAACCCAAGTCTTCCACTTTGCAGGTGATTCTCTACCATCTGAGCCACCAGGGAAGCCCAAACCAATCAGTGCTATAGGAAATCAACCTTTCCTTTCATTGAAAGGAAATCCTCCTTTCATTGAAAGGATGCTGAAGCTGAAGCTCCAATACTTTGGCTAAACCACAGCCAATCATTTTATAGCCCTGTGGGCGGCAGTTGAGTACAAAGTCTTTGGTTACACATAGAGAAGGACTCAGTGCCTCCCTGTACAAAGGCTGGGATGGAGCTGCCACATCATTATTTCAGTGACCCCAACGTGTCGTTTCTGCAGGAGCTGTTTCTTATGATGATTTACTGTAGTCACAAGTTAAAGTACATTGTGGTATCTTTCATTTATATGATAAAGTACTTGTTGGAAAAAACATGACCCTGGAGATAAAGAAGCCACGTGGAATTTTTAGCCACTTCACTGTCAGAAATATCATTATTTTAACTATCACATCATCTTACTATGGGAGAAATTATGAAAGGAAAGTCTGTACTGCTGATTAGCAGTTTTCTCAGAGAGTATTTTCTATCCCAGATTCAATTTTTAAGTTTTACTCCCTGAAATTTCTGTGATCTCAAGGTTTCTCACCAGCGTGTATTTTTGTCTTCTCAGAGTCCAAATTTACATTATAAAAGATATCCCATGAAAATACTTAGATGCATGTTTATTGCACATATGTTTTTTTCATCTCCCCCTACTTAAATGTTTGGGTATGACTCTAATTTATGTACAAATTAAGTTGGAAACATGACAGTTTTCTACTTAAGATTGACATGCAAAAGATGCCTCGTTACCACATGGATTCTTTTTAGGCCTGAAATGCTAATCCAATTAACTGAAATATTACCAGATTTCTATTTCTGGTTTTCATTCAGTATTGACTGAATTAATCATGTGGCTGCTGAGTCTGCCCTTCAATTTTGTTGTCCCTAGGCATTGATTAAAAGACGCTTACTCCTTGGAAGAAAAGTTATGACCAACCCAGAAAGCATATTCAAAAGCAGGGACATTACTTTGCCGACTAAGGTCTGTCTAGTCAAGGCTATGGTTTTTCCTGTGGTCATGTATGGATGTGAGAGTTGGACTGTGAAGAAGGCTGAGCGCCGAAGAATTGATGCTTTTGAACTGTGGTGTTGGAGAAGACTCTTGAGAGTCCCCTGGACTCCAAGGGGATCCAACCAGTCCATTCTGAAGGAGATCAACCCTGGGATTTCTTTGGAGGGAATGATGCTAACGCTGAAACTCCAGTATACTTTGGCCACCTCATGCGAAGAGTTGACTCATTGGAAAAGACTCTGATGCTGGGAGGGATTGGGGGCAGTAGGAGAAGGGGACAACTGAGGATGAGATGGCTGGATGGCATCATGGACTCGATGGATGTGAGTCTGAGTGAACTCCGGGAGATGGTGATGGACAGGGAGGCCTGGCGTGCTGCGATTCATGGGGTCGCAAAGAGTCGGACACGACTGAGCGACTGAACTGAACTGAGGCATTGATTTGCTCTCTGAATCTGGCAGCGTGGCTCCTGTGAAAGTGAAAGTGAAGGTGAAGTCACTCAGTCGTGTCCGACTCTTTGCAACCCCATGGATAGTAGCCTGCACCAAGCTCCTCCATCCATGGGATTTTCAAGGGAAGAAGTACTGGAGTGGGTTGCCATTTCCTTCTCCAGGGAATCTTCCCAACCCAGGGATCGAACCCAAGTCTCTCACATTGTAGACAGACGCTTTACCGTCTGAGCCCCAACCTCCAAAAGAAAAATGACACCTTGAAAGCCTCCTAACTCTTTGTGTATTTCTTCACTTGTCCATTTTACAAGGCACCGTTTCCTAGCTATGCTCTTTCTTAGGTACATATGAAAGAGACATACATAGCTTCAGCTAAGCAGACCAAAGAAAGTGACTAATCTCTGTTTGCTGTGATCCTTTTTGTTTAGTTTTGCTCTTTGGCTGGTTAATGAAGTTTTGCTTTCTCTTTTTCGTAGTGAATGTATAAATTGAAGGAATGTATAGAAGCATTTTTTTCTTTAAAAAATATGAATAACCCCTACTGATTTCTAGGGGAAATTGGTCCTCAAAATTTGGCCAGAAGAAGCACTGCATCTCCTTCGTCACAACCCACCCTTATTCCTCTGTGTTTAGTTTCTTTGGGTTGACGGCTTACTTTGTGACTATGCCGCTCAGGGACTGTGAATTTAGATAAGAGTCCTGTGCTCTTGGATATTCAGAGCTCATTTCAGAACTGAATGAAGTAATCAGATTTATGGCCTAAGTATAATAAAACTCACTCAGTTCCTGTTGTGAAATAATGAATTTAAGATTGTGTCAGCCTCATGGATTAAACTTCAAAGTTCTGACTTTATTATTTCTTAATTACCAAAAGTCCACTTTATTCTGACAGTTTTTACATTTAGCTAGTAGGGATACAAGTGCTGTCTTCCCGCTGGGTCTCAGTGGTCTGCATGGGCCTCAGTGGTCTGCAACTGAAGGGAGGGAATTTAGGTCCCAAAGGTTAGCAGGCATACAAAAGGAAAAAGAGACTTGTCATCTTTTCTAGTTCTATGGAGACAATAAAAACTAACAGGAGGAATGAAAAAGAACTTTCTGTCTCATACTTTGTGTTGCTCAGCCTGCCAGGAAAAAGTCTGTCATATCATTTTCTTAGGGATATAGCAGTCAAGATCAGACGAAGGAGTAGGAGGAGAGTATTTAACCTTATCTATGAAGATTAAATCTGTCAACTGGGTTTCTGAAATTTTAGGGAAAACTTTATAAGCAATTCAGGCATATTTTATAGCTTGGAAGCAAACTGAGGGCACTGATCTGATGGTAGTACAAGTATTTTTCGTACTTAATGGATCCTCTCACTTTCTGAGGTATTTAAGGCTCAGGCCAAAAACGTCCCAGACCGTAGGCATGTGCGTATTGCTAACAGTGAACCCTTCTGACTGTGTATGGGCTCAAGAAATCCAGTTAGGATCCTTTAATAGTCCTGATATTTGGAGATTAAGTTCTCCCAAATATTTGCAAGGAAAGTTACACTCTAATTCCTCAAAGGTAAGAAAACCTAGTTTACAAAATAGAACATCAGAAACTCAACCTTGGTTCTGCGAAATTGTCAGTGATTTGTTTGAGAATATGATACCGTGGATTTCCAGACGTTGAGGTCACTATTCCAGTTCCCTTTTAACCTGGACAAACACAATCCCAACATTTATAGGTTCATCCAGTGTAATGACTAAAATTGATTGCCAGATAAAGTATCCAGTAAATCTGTCCCTAGGCAGAATAATATGTATAAAATAAAAACAGAAAATTTGAAGTACTTGTTTGAATTATCAGGCAAAGTATTTTCATCTAAGGTATGAGGGAGTTTTCATGTACACTAAATTGTTCAGACTGGTATTAATTGAATTTATTGCATAATGACTAGCTTTCAGTTTTACTTGAGAAGTCATGGTTGGTTTTAAAGAGAAATAGGAAGGCATTCAGGATATTTCTGGTAGACATGCATCTATAATTACCATAAACCTTGGGAATTTTTATAGGGAAGCTATATCCATGCTCTCCATTTCTAAATCATGTGATGTGTTTGAAGTCAGGGTAAAAAATGACAGCCTGCTTTCCAGAAAATTCTCTGTATTTTTATCCTTGTTTCTTAAACGTGAGCTAAATGGTCAAAATGGTATGAGACATAGTTATCGTCTCTGTGCCTGTAAATGTCAAGGATGAGACAAAGCTAAGATAAGCCATTTACTATTGCAGCCAAATCACAGTCCCCTTCCTCACTCTAGCCTTTTTCCTGCTTTCTGAAGAGAAACTCAAAGCAGTGCCTGTGGCAGGCCATGCTGTGTTAGCACCGTAAACCTCAAATCTTCCAACCTTCTGTGTCTCCTCATACCCAAGGCCAACAGGAATGCTCTGGAGGGCCAAAGAACATCAGCCTTGTGGAATTTTATCCATGGGCATTTTGGCCATGTGTGGGCCCTTATCATAGCCCTTAGAGGCCGTGCTGTCTCCGGATTCTCAAGCATGGTGATTGCCATTCTCTACAAGAATCTATTTCTATGATGTTACTTTGAAACTTGATTAGTTTTTTTAAAAAATTCTGTTTATACATTTTTGACTGTGATTAAGACTTGATTTTTGTCTTTGCTGCGCTGAGTGGGAATTCTCTAGCTCCAGGAGCTGCTCTTCCCTGAGGTGCAGGTTCCTCATTGTGGCGGCTTCTCTTGTTGCAGAGCGTGGGTTTTAAGCGCATAGGTTTCAATAGTTGTCTCGTGTGAGCTCAGTAGTTGTGGCACTCCAGCTTAGTTATTCTGCGGCATGTGGGATCTTCTTGGACCAGGAATCAAACCCATGTCCCCTGCGTTGGCAGGCAGGTTCTTAACCACTGGACCACCAGGGAAGTCCAAACATTGGTTAATTTTTGTTCCAAGCAGAATTACAAGTAGGGAATATGTTGACATGCTTGAAGAGAATGTTCCTGATTTCTCTTTCTTGGGCAATCCTTGTTTTCACAGAAACCCCATCCTGTATCAGTACTTTTTTTCCTTTTTCTATGTTATTCCCATCATAGCCAAAGCCTTCATTATCAGCCTCCTGAAATGTCATATTTTGGTGGTCTAGCTTTTTGAAATGTAAATGGCTTCTTTTCACAAAAAAGGAAGTCCCAGTTTTGAACTAACAGATCTCTTTCTCCCAGGATTGATGGGGGCGAGAATCTAACCTTTCCTGCTATTTATTTAACCAAGTCTCATAAATGACCCATTTCTGCTCTATTTATGTTTGTTCTTTTTTCGCCTAGATCAAAGAGTTCTACTCATATCAAAATGAACCAGCAGCTATAGAAAATCTCAAGAGAGGCCTGGCTAGCCTATTTCAGATGCAGTTAAGCTCTGGAACTACCAATGAGGTACTCAGTAATATTATTAAGCATCTAGAATCTTATTTGTTAACATAGTTACTAAAATTGTTTATATGGGTTTCTATTTGGAGAAATTCAGTAAAAAAAAAAAAAATTTACTCCTATGGTAATGATTAGAAAAGGTGAGTTGGATAGTTGTCTCATTTATATATGAAACAAATCATCCTTTACCCTAATTTGTATTTGAATACAGGGGAAAGGAAATTAGAATCACCTATACTAAGGAGACCTATAGAATGACTGAATGATCAGTTCAGTTCAGTTCAGTCGCTCAGTCATTTCTGACTCTTTGTGACCCCATGGACTGCAGCACACCAGGCTTCCCTGTCCATCACCAACTCCTGGAGCTTACTCAAACTCATGCCCATTAAGTTGGTGATACCACCCAACCATCTCATCCTCTGTCGTCCCCTTCTCCTCCTGCCTTCAATCTTTCCCAGCATCAGGGTCTTTTCAAATGGTCCGTTCTTCTCATCAAGTGGCCAAAGTATTGCAGTTTCAGCATCAGCATCAGTCCTTCCAATGAATATTCAGGACTGATTTCCTTTAGGATGGACTGGTTGGATCTCCTTGCAGTCCAAGGGACTCTCAAGAGTCTTCTCCGACACCACACTTCAAAAGCATCAAATCTTTGGTGCTCAGCTTTCTTTATAGTCCAACTCTCACATCCATACATGACTACTGGGAAAGCCTTAGGTCTGAGTAGACAGACCTTTGTTGGCAAAGTAGTGTCTCTGCTTTTTAATATGCTGTCTAGATTGGTCATAACTTTTCTTCCAAGGAACGAGTGTCTTTTAATTTCATTGCTGAATTATAGGGACCCCAAAAACCTTGGAGAACATTCCAGTGACCTCACTGTGCATCCCTTTGCCATAGGAAGGTTATAAAAATAAAGACTCCCTGGATTCACTGCAGAGATTCTGGTTCAGTAGATTAGCATCTGTATTTTAATAATTTTCTTAGCTAATGTAGGTACAGTCAGTTTGAGAAACTACTAGTCTATATGAACCCTTCCATTTAATAGACGAAAACAAAGGCCAAGTGACAGAAGTTTAGTGGCTCCCCAAGTATTATATCTAAAGCGGAGCTGAGTCCAAGTTTTCTTGTCTGAATTCAGCCAGTTCATGAGCTGGTAAGAAAATCTGATGGCAAGCCTGGGCCAAGAGAATGCTGGTTAGCTTGCTGAAAAGACTGAGGGTAGAAAGACTGGCTTATAGAGACCAAAGGGATGCCTCAGAGAAGCTATACAGAGTCAATATTGAGATGTATACTGTGATGTGCCTTATGGTAGGCTGAATTAATGCCGCAGGTTTTAAAGGACTTAGCTCATCAAAGCATGTGTGTGTTTGCATGTATACGCGCACACACACACACACACACACACACAGCCTACACATAGTATTAAAAGTCAACTCCCCTCACCCCATAATTATCCATCTGAGTGATTTTGACTGTGACTAGGTCATTTTTGGGGGTTCCAAAATCACTGTAGATGGTGACTGCAGCCATGAAATTAAAAGACTTTTGCTCCTTGGAAGAAAAGTTATGACCAATCTAGACAGCATATTAAAAAGCAGAGATATCACTTTGCCCACAGGGTCTGCCTAGTCAAAGCGATGATTTTTCCAGTAGTCATGTATGGATGTGAGAGTTGGGCTATAAAGAAAGCTGAGCGTCAAAGAATTGATGCTTTTGAACTGTGGAGTTGGAGAAGACTCTTGAGAGTCCCTTGGACTGCAAGGAGATCCAACCAGTCCATCCTAAAGGAAATCAGTCCTGAATATTCATTGGAAGGACTGATGCTGATGCTGAAACTGCAATACTTTGGCTTGATGTGAGGAACTGACTCATTTGAAAAAACCCTGATGCTGGGAAAGATTGAAGGCAGGAGGAGAAGGGGATAACAGAGGATGAGCTGGTTGGATGGCATCACCGACTCAATGGACATGAGTCTGAGTAAGCTCCAGGAATTGGTGATGGACAGGGAAGCCTGGTGTACTGCAGTCCATGGGGTTGCAAAGAGTTGAACGTGACTGAGCAACTGAACTGAACTGAACTGAAGCCACTTGTCCAATTCCTATTAGACATTAGACAGAAGTAGGAAATCATTTATTATTCCTGGGGCAATAAGAATGTGCTCATAAGACTCAAAGAGGATGGAAAGGAATCCACATGCTGCGGGAAACACTGAATTCTTCTGTCTTCCTATCTTGTCAGAGAAAGGAGTCCTGCATGACGTATTAGAACCCCAATTTTTAAGCTACTTGCCACTGGAATTCAAATGGTTCATGTGAGAATCCCATCTGAAACATTGTATTTTGGCTTTTCCTTTTAGGCAGACATCTCTGGAGATTGTAAAGTGACCTACCAGGCTCACCAAGACAAAGTGACCAAAATTAAGGCTTTGGATTCATGCAAAATAGAGAGGGCTGGATTTACGACCCCACATCAGGTATGCTCGCTATCACTTTCTTTGAGGCAACCAAGTTCTTTTTGTAGAGATGATTCAGCAATAATAGGTGAATAAAGCAGCAATATAATTTGGGAACACTTGTAATTTTTAGTTTAGGGTATAGTATTATATAATATCAAATGAATGGATTTATTTTAATATACTGTAGGTTTGTGTATTGAAGGAATATGAAAGGAGCGTTCTTGTGAAGATGAAAAGATAATTTGCTATTTGGCTTGATTCAAAGATAAAAAGCTAATTGCTTGTTACAACCACATTTATTTATTTAGGTCTTGGGTGTCACTTCGAAAGCCACATCTGTCACTACCTATAAGATAGAAGACAGCTTTGTTGTAGCTGTGCTCTCAGAAGAGATACATGCTTTGAGGCTGAATTTTCTACAATCAATAGCAGGCAAAATAGTATCAAGGTAAGATAATGCTTAAATTTTCTTTACTGTTCTTTAATGTATTATTAAAATTTTAAAATATATATGCATATATATACATGCACATGAACTAATATATTTATTACTTCCTCATTTTGACTGTGAGCTCCTTTAGAACAATGATTATATCTTGTTCATCTTTATTTTTCATATTATTTATAATAGTATATGGCATGAAATAAATACTTAATGTTTTAAAATAGGACTTCATTAAAAATAGTTTATTAAATAGAATTTAAATTTTAAAAAGGCAAACACTTTGATTCATTCTTATTTATTTTCTGATTTCTCTATCAAATGCTTTTAATGTTTAGATTTAAAAAGTGGCATTTGCAAAGATTTAATAGCATATTTTCCTTATTGCTTCTACATAGAAAACTATACAAAAGTAAAAGTCATAAATGCATAGAGACAATTATAAAGATGTTCATCATAATGTTGTTTACAATACATTTTAAATATATGATGTAATCTGAATGTCCTGTACTTAATTAGTAGATGTGTTTTATACTTTGCCTTATTCATACTATATAGTATTATAATATATGTATAGCAATATATCAGTGTGGCTAAATCAGTGCAGTTTAGTATTTGTAACATGGTATTAATAAATATATACATATATTAAAAAAAGTGGCATTTGTGTGTTCTCTCCTCAAGATTATTTTTTTGTCATTATTGTTAATAAACACAAAAATGTTCCATTGTAAAGTGATATGACAGAATTTTTGCTGCGATTTATAGTACTTACATATTCAAAACTGTTATTTCAATTTGAGAAAATTTCTCTGGTCAGAATAGTTCTCACAGGCTAAAGGACTAGAATTTCAAATCTAAGAGTATGTCTTACTTTCAGATTTTAATTTAGAATAACACATCCTAGCATTAAATGTAAGTTATATCTTCTGCTATTATTTCTCAAATATTTCTTCTGAAGTAACCCTAATGTCAGAGGTAAATGGTTAAAATCTTGGTAGAAATGCCTCAAACCACAAATGCTTGAAATTTTATTGAAGTCTCCTCTGGATTAGAACCTTGCATTCTACTTTGTACTACATCCATCTTGTTTTCATATAAAACTAATATTTTAAATTTAGGTTTATCGGGATTCCATTGTTCTATAACACACCACTCCAAACTTAGTAGTATAAAAAGCAGCAATCACTCTATTATTTTCTCTCATAATCGTGATGCTTGCCTTGATCCTGCTAGGCATGCCTTGCTTGGTGTGTGCTGTGCGGTTGCAGAGCTGGTTCACAGGCTGCTCCCTCACCTATCTAGAGTCTGGGCTGGAGATTCACATTAGGCTCCTCACTGCATCTCTCTATCTCTATGTGGCCTCTCAACATGGTAGCTTCAGTAGCCAGACTTCTTACACAGTATGTGCTGCTAGCATGCCAGATGAAAGCTGAATTCCCTTTTGTGACTTATTGTTGGTCAGCCACCCTGTCGTGTCTGACTCTTGGTGACCCCATTGATTGCAGTACGCCAGGCCTCTCTGTCCCTCACCATCTCCTGAAGTTTGCCCAAGTTCATGTCCATTGCATCAGTGATGCCATTCAGCCATCTCATCCTCTGATGCCCTCTTCGCCTTCTGCCCTCAATCTTTTGCAGCATCAGGGACTTTAGTGATGAGTCAGCTGTTCACATCAGACGACAAAAATACTGGAGTTTCAGCTTCAGCATCTATCTTTCCAATGAGTATTTCGGGTTGATTTCTCTTAAGACTGACTGGTTTGGTCTTGCAATCCAAGGGACTCTCAAGAGTCTTCTCCAACATAAAAGGACTTAGCCTTACAAGCCATATATTGAAACTTCTACTGTTCTCCACAAGTCCTGGCAGTCACAGAGTCCTGCCCAGGTTTAAGGAGAGGGATGTAGACTCCACCTTTTGAAGGGAGAGAAGCAAGCTACTGAAAGAGCATATCAGATTATTGAGGCCATATTTGGAAAACAAGATTTCCTAATTGTCTTAGTAAGTGACGTGTGGTTGTCCTGAAGATATCATTTTTCAGAGAGCTGGGCTAAAGCCCAAAGAGGTAACATCATATATCTTGCTCAGCATCCAGGCAAATTTTCTTTCCTCTAGTCACTTGTCATAATATTTTGAAATCCCAGGCTTAAACTTTCAAAGCTTTGAATAAAATTGTTGCTCCAGAAAAGTTTCATAATTATCTTGAGATTTCTGTTACTGCTGGAGATCTCTCAGTTTGAAAGACATGGCCTTATAGAGTTTGAATACATTAGTATCTTGTTTGCCAAAAGAATGACAATTAATCACTTGTTCACTCAAAAGGAGGCCGCTGATGTGGTATTTCTCTTCCTTGGTTATGCAGGCAGAAACTGGAGCTGAAAACCACGGAAGCAAGCCTGGGACTGAAGCCGGGAAAGCAGGTTGCAGCCATCATTAAAGCAGTTGATTCGAAGTACACGGCCATTCCCATTGTGGGCCAGGTCTTCCAGAGCAAGTGCAAAGGATGCCCTTCTGTAAGTGTGAGCCACAGTGCTGTGTGGCCAAATCATGGAATAATCATGGCCTACAATTCTGTTTTCCTTTCTGCAATGGAAGCTTCAGTTAATTTATAAGGAAAGTTTACACAGAACTTCCAGCCACCACTGAGTTATAATGGCAGTAGCCTAATAATATGCCATAATAATTAACAAATGACTACCACGTCCACTAAGTTCAAATAAAAACTGTTATGACTTGAAGGCAGCTTCCTCAAAGCAGACCTCAGAATGCAGTGGGGATAAGCCTGACGAAGTTAGGGGAAGCATACGGCATTGAGAGCATAGACAGTGGCCTGAATCCTGAAAGTTCTGCCTCTTGGGAGTAATATTTCCAGACTTCCCAGGTGGCTCAGTGGGTAAAGAATCCACCTGCAGTACAGAAGATGCAAGACATATGAGTTGGATCACTGGGTCGGGAAGATCCCCTGGACGAAGACATGGCAACCTACTCCAGCATTCATGCCTGGGAAATCCCATGGACAGAGAAGCCTGGTGGACAAAAGTCCATGGGGTTGCAAAGAGTAGGACACAACTGAAATAACTGAGCACACACACAGTACTATGTCCACAGGTGAAATGTTTTACTGAGCTCAGTGTTCTGAGAGCTGCTAGGAGGACTAGAAATGGATACCAAGCTCCTCACCTAAATCAGGAATACTTATTTACCACACACCCCCACCTCCACTACTGTTACAGCCAGAAATGAGCACACCCCCAAGGCTAAGTGTGTGAGTGTGTGTGTCTGTGTGTGTGTGCAGGTGTGAGTGTATCCGTATGTATTTGTAAGTGTGTGTGTAATATTTTTAATCTAATAAAGAATAATTTCTTTTGTTGCATAAATCAGTTGTGATGTATGGCCACAGGTATGACTCTGGGTTCCAGCACTTCCTAATACTTAACCCTTGGCTTCAGGCTCTGTTTGTAGCTACCATAAGATGCTTTTCCCTTGGCCATTATTAGTGTTCAAAAAAGTGGAATCATCAAGAGCTAATACCAGAATTTGCTTAAAGTGTAAGGCACCAATTCCTTTTTAGTTTCTCAAATATATCAAAATTGAGTGAAGGGGAAAACAAAATGAGACAAAACTAATTGTTCTCAAATCTTGTTTCTTCTTTTTTTCCCCACAAATTATCTAATGTTCCAGTGTCATCTTCTGATGTCATATGAGATGGAAATTATTTAGAAAGGTGACTAATGAAACCAGTGATCTTTTCTTATTCTGTTAATTTCTCTCCCCATAGTTATCAAATATTATGAGCCATCTAAGATTTCTCAAAACTATTTCTCCATTATTATAGGAAAGGTTTATGTCTTTGGTTTGCTTATTCAATGTCAGAATAATGTCACCATTGCAACTCTTTAAAGAAAAAAATTCTGACTTAACACAACACTGATGTGATCTCTGCCCTCAGAAACAACGCAGTAAATCTAGCTAAGTACAACTGGACTATTTTTTTTGACTATCCTCTTAATATTAGATAACCAAAAGGGATTTGAAAAGAGCAAAATATATATCTGTTGTTATTGGAAGGAATGAATAATTTAAAAACTGGTAGCATGTAGATTATGCAGAGTTAAGAGTTCAGTTCAGTTCAGTTCAGTTCAGTCACTCAGTCATGTCCGACTCTTTGCAACCCCATGAATCGCAGCACACCAGGCCTCCCTGTCCATCACCAACTCCTGGAGTTCACTCAGACTCACATCCATCGAGTCAGTGATGCCATCCAGCCATCTCATCCTCTGTCATCCCCTTCTCCGGTCACTAATGGGATTTAATGCATTTTTTTTTTTACAACTAGGGGAGAAATGGTAAACTATGAAAAATAAGGTTTTGAACTTTTTTCTAAGCCAAAAGATGTTATTGATCAGAACTATTTACTATTTTTAAAACCACAGCGGCATAACAGTACTGTATATGAGGATTACCTTTATCTAAATGCCACTCTACTTAACACAGAAATATGAAATGAACAGTTCAGATCTCAGCAAGATGTTTTACTATTACTAGTATTTCATCCAAACCATAAAATAAAGAGAATAGGGAGATCGAATTATTATAAAAACTGGTTTTCAATAAGGTTTCAGTTAATAAGAAATATGACACAATTCTTCAGCAGTTCTGATGATTTTTCCCAACAGAATAGCCTGTTGTTAATGAAAATTCGACATAATTTCACTATGGTAGTCAAAGCCTGGCCTCAGACATAATTCCTTTGTGTAACCATGGAATGACCTATATGGCCGGAATCTTGAGGTATCTTCATTTGAGCTAAGTTCTAATCGACAAAAAGCGTCCTCTTGAGAGGACTTGTGCACTGGTCAGCAGGCCTCTGTATTTGCCTCTGAGAGTCACAGCAATGTGACAGGGGCAGGGGCAGGGGCAATCAGATATACGGAGGTAAGATACAAAGAGCTTCTTTTGCTTGTCGGATACAAGGAAAATTTTATTTCTGGAGAGAACATTCTTTATAAACACAGATGTTCAGAATTATGAGTGTGGTCTGGGCCTGTGGCCGTGTTTTGCAGCTCTCAGAGCATTGGCAGTCCATCAGAAAACACCTGCAGCCTGACAACCTCTCCAAGGCTGAGGCTGTCAGAAGCTTCCTGGCCTTCATCAAGCACCTCAGGATGGCAAAGAAAGAAGAGATCCTCCAAATTCTAAAGGCAGAAAACAAGGAAGTACTGTAAGTTCCCTGAACATTTCCTGGGGTTGTCTATAAGAAAGTATTTCTGGATTGCTGTTTATTAAGCAGGTAAAGATCCCTTTTTAATCGGCTGCCTCACCTTCAAATCAGTTGTTTGGCTATTTCACATTTGCATTGAACAGTTATACCTCAGTGCAGTAACTCAATGGTTAATTGGCCAGAAATGCAAGTTTTCAGCAGTGACTCAGAGTGAACATTTTATTTTGAACATTTTGTTCATGAGTGTAAATCAGGTCTAGATTGGTACATAGATAGGGGGAGGGTAGAACTTTGATGTAATACCACAGTGCAGGTGCTGCCACACTCTGCTGAAATTGTGTTCCAAGAGCTATTAATTGACACTCAGAAAGAGTTCAGAATTGATTATGAAAACAAACAAAAAAACAGTATGATTTTTTCTATTAAAAATGATCTTTCATTAAAGATACAGTGATGATCCTCATAGAAGCCTTGTTTTGAAGAGAAAATTGAGAACTGAGATAAATAGCCAAAAGAATCCAGAGAAAAGAAATATGTATATCATTTGAGTATACAGTGGAAGAGTACCTTATTTTGCATCCACAATAAAGAGAATTGACAATTCTCAAACTTACGTTGTAAATACCAATACAAATACACTTTCTAAATAGAAGTGTTTTGGTCTGTAAAACAAAATTTATCTGCAACTACAAATTCAACTGTTTAACACTAATTATCCTAATTGATGATATAGAACATGGCTCAGTTAGTTTGACAAACAGTGGAAACTAGCCATTAATAGTCAAAAGTATAAAATGGCCAAGTTACACCCCTTCCCACAAACACACAACACACACAGCAACAGTCAGTGGTCACTGAGTTCAAAGGACTTGATTACTGAAGAATAAGAAAATTTAGCTTTTTTCCTGAGAAGATTGCTTATTCTTGATTGTAATGTTATTGACTTGACTTAGGGGATTAAAAAATTGATATGAATTCCATATGACTACTAGTTAGTTGGATACTGTCTTCAAAAATAAACATTTAAACTGAGTTAAATATATGCAAAATCATAAATTCTCAGACTCTGTTTTAATCATAGAACTTAAGGATATATTTTAGAGTGACTTATCTTTTTGTCAAAAAAAAATTACTGACAAAAACAGTGCAAAATTTGGGTTAACTTAGACACTAAACCTCTTTTTGAGTGTGCAAGTAATTTGTATGGCATGATCCTCCTAATATTTTCAATATAGTAAGTGTCCCCATGAATCCAGCACCAACTCTTGGTGACTGCACTCTCATCCTCTGTATCCATCCCCATGCATCAGAGTCTTTTCCAATGAGTCAACTCTTCGCATGAGGTGGCCAAAGTACTGGAGCTTCAGCTTTAGCATCAGTCCTTCCAAAGAACACCCAGGACTGATCACCTTTAGAATGGACTGGTTGGATCTCCTTGCAGTCCAAGGGACTCTCAAGAGTCTTGTCCAACACCACAGTTCAGAAGCATCAATTCTTCGGCGCTCAGCTTTCTTCACAGTCAAACTCTCACATCCATATATGACCACTGGAAAAACCATAGCCTTGACTAGACGGACCTTTGTTGGCAATATTACATATAAGTTTCCTTAAATATATTCCAAACTTACATGACCTTGAAAATCCCTCTTCTTAAAGCATTTTGTAGGATTAGTGTTACATGAAAGCACTTTAGAAAACACTGTAATTAAGACCCATGTATTCCAGAGTCAGAAAAAACTGAGTTCCAATCCTAGCTCTATTTTTACTAGCTATGGGACCTTGAACAAATGATTTGATATCTCTGAGTTTGTTTCCTTATGTATAGGGAGAATATTAGTATTAAACTGACAGAGATGTTAGGTGAGCTGATGGTATTAATAACTGCATATATTTATTGAGCATTTACAATGTGCCAAGCACTATTCCAAGTGTTTTACATAGATCATGTGATTTAATCCTCTTGACAACCCTAAAATAACCGCTCTTTATAGCCCCATGTTACAGATGAAGAAATTAAAGCAAAAAGAGGTTCCATTCAATTCAGTCACTCAGTCGTGTCCAACTCTTTGTGACCCCATGGGCTGCTGCATGCCAGGCTTCCCTGTCATTTGCTAACTACCAGAGCTTGCTCAAACTCATGTCCATTGAGTTGGTGATGCCATCAACCATCCAACCATCTCATTCTCTATCATCCCCTTCTCTTCCTGCCTTCAATCTTTCCCAGCATCAGGGTCTTTTCCATTGAGTCAGTTCTTCGCATCAGGTGGCCAAATTATTGGAGTTTCAGCTTCAGCATCAGTCCTTCCAATGAATATTCAGGAGTGATTTCTTTAGGATGGACTGGTTGGATCTCCTTGCAGTCCAAGAAACTCTCAAGAGTCTTTTCCAACGCCACAGTTCAAAAGCATCAATTCTTTGGTGCTCAGCTTCCTTTATGGTCCAACTCTCACATATGTACATGACTACTGGAAAAGCCATAGCTTTGACTAGATGGACCTTTGTTGGCAAATTAATATCTCTACTTTTTAATATGCTATTTAGATTGGTCATAGCTTTTCTTCCAAGGAGCAAGTGTCTTTTAATTTCATGGCTGCAGTCACCATCTGCAGTGATTTTGGAGCCCAAGAAAATAAAATCTGTCACTTTTTCCACTGCTTCCCCATCTGTTTGCCATGAAGTGATGGGGCCAGATGCCATGATTTCAGTTTTTTGAATGTTGAGTTTTAAGGCAACTTTTTCCACTCTCCTCTTTCACTTTCATCAAGAGGCTCTTTAGTTCTTCTTCACTGTCTGCCATAAGGGTGGTGTCATCTGCATATCTGAGGTTATTGATATTTCTCCCAGCGATCTTGATTCCAGCTTGTGCTTCCTCCAGCCCAGCATTTCTCATGATGTACTCTGCATATAAGTTAAATAAGCAGGGTGACAATATACAGCCTTGACGTACTCCTTTCCCAATTTGGAAAAGAGGTTGCATACCTAAAATAGCTAGTAGAGTGTTTGCAATACTAACACATAAGAAGTATTATCTCTCTCTCAGTCTGCTCCATTCCATGAGGTTTTGTTAGGGCCAAAATGGTATAGTACAAGAATATCTTTTTTAAAATATGTATATATATATATATATATATATATAATGCATTAAATACATGTATGTATCTGTTATGTAGATGTGGAATGAAATATATACAGACATCTTATGTTCATTAGTATAGCAACTAGTTTCAGAAATATTATCATCCTAAGACTCAACCAATCAGAGATTCTTGATGAGTGGACTATGTACCTAGCACTTTCCTGTAGAAGTTTCTCTCTACTCACAACTAATTGTTGTGATTGAACTTGAACTATGCTTGTGTGCACGCTAAATTGCTTGTTATGTCTGATGCTTTGTGATTCTGTGGACCATAGCCCACCAGGCTCCTCTGTCCATGGGATTCTCCAGGCAGAAATACTGGGGTGGGTTGCCTTGCCCTCCTCCGGAGGACCTTCCTGACCCAAGGGTCAAACCCGCCTCTCTTACCTCTCCTGCATTGGCAGGCAGCTTCTTTAGCACTAGCACCACCTGGGAAGTCCGAACTTGAACTGTACCATGGTGCTTTTTATGTTTTTAAAAAATGAGCAGAAATTTCTCTTGGATAGAAATGAAAGTTAAAAGAATGTCCCATCTTTCCACTGAATGATACTACCTTAGTTATGCATTTAAGAAATGTATATAGTTGCAAAGCTAATTAGAAAAAGAATTGATTTGGGAGACCATAGCTTTTATATATTAATTATGGAGAAAAGAATTTTAACCTAATTTGTGATATTATTTATATAATTTTATTTACAAACCTCCAAATTATATTTGGCTTAGGGTAATACAGTAAAATTAATCTGTATATTCTGAGGGTACATTGAGTGAGAAAGAAGGGAGTTAAGAGAGAGGCTTAAAATAAAATGGGGTAATGTCTTTCAGAGAAAGCTGTCACTTTTTTTTGTTTAAATAAAAAATTTTCACTTCTTTAGCAAACTCAAACCAATGGGGTCTATGAATGGTAGCAATTCAAAATAATTTATTAAGCACCCTAAAGACTGATATCTATGACTGTGTTTTCTGTTGTAGACCCCAGCTAGTGGATGCTGTCACCTCTGCTCAGACACCAGACTCATTAGATGCCATTTTGGACTTTCTGGATTTCAAAAGCGCCGAGAGCGTTATCCTCCAGGAAAGGTTTCTCTATGCCTGTGCATTTGCCTCACATCCCAATGAAGAACTCCTGAGAGCCCTCACTGTAAGTCAGATGGACACTGCCAAAATTAAAGCTCTCAGCTGATCTTCAGAATTTAAGCAGTAATTAAAAGTTGCCAGCATCAAAATAAAGGCTGAAACTAGATCTTCTGGTTATTCATATTCAAATTCTATTAGACTGTTTTCTTTCATTAATCATTAATTATAACATAGATTATTTCACAAAGTAGAATATTTCACATAGTGTCTTCTTTGCAATTCCTCTAGATAACTTAAGCTATGTTTTATGGAAATTTAAAGATTATATTCACCTATCATGTAATGTGACATAGGACAAAATTTCAATTTCTGTCTTGGTTATACTTCACAATTTGACTTTAAAAGATTTATTTTGACTTCAAAAATCTTCATGCTATTTAATGTACAGTACACTGTATAACATATAATCATTATATGTTGTGTGTTGGGTTGGCCAAAAAGTTCCTTTGGGATTTTCAGTACATTATTACTGAAAAACCCCAATGAACCTTCACCAACCCAATACATAGAATTCTTCTGATACTGAAAAATTATATTGGAAGCAAAAGCTAGAGTTCTCTTGGACCCAAGGTTTAAAAACAGAAAGTGTACTTATTCACTTATGATTTAGGGGAATAATTCATAATCTTTTTGGAAAATAGGCTTGTTTGAAAATCTGATAGCATTAGTGAAGTCCCTCATTACCCACACATACAATTTTACAGACCATTTTTTTGATTTACTGATGCAGTGAATATAATCCATAAACTTCTCAGGAATTCACAGATCTATGTTAAAAATACCTGGAAAGACTTTACCAACTCTTCAGTTCAAAGCTAGATAGTGAATTTATGTGTCCCCAAAGCAAAATTCAGAGTTCGCAATCTAGAAATATGGAAACAGTTTCTTCAGGCTTTGGCTACTTTTGTTTCTTACTGAAAAATATTCCATGAAAATGTTTAAATGTTTTGGTAATCTGTTTTATCCCTGTTTGGCTAATAGAGTAAGTTCAAAGGTTCTTTTGGAAGCAATGACATCAGAGAATCTGTTATGATCATCATCGGGGCCCTTGTCAGGAAGCTGTGTCAGAATGAAGGCTGCAAACTGAAAGTAAGTGCAAATCCAATTTCAGTCACTGTATACATAGCTCCAAACCGTCCTATTTAACACTCGCGTGCTCACGACTGGTGTTCCTAATTCCTCTCACCCTACTCTGTTTTCACTACTTGCATGGCAATTATTGCTGTTGAACATACTTTATAATTCAGTTAATTATTATATGGATTCTTTATTCTGTCTCCCACTGAAATATAAGTTCACTGAAGAAATGGATCTTTGTTTATTCCCCACCAATTGCTTAAAATGGTGCCTGGTACATAGGTAAAGTTCAATAAATGCTCCCTGAAAGTGAATAGTCCAAGAATCCCCCATCAAGAAATATTTATTGTGTACCCACTGTGTACTGTACTCAACTTTGAATGATGTGTATACGTATATATGGTAAAGTTCTTGTTCTTCGATAGTACACTCTAAGGCTACCTCCTTGAGCAGACTATTATCCATAGTAAGTATGGTTTGCAGTTTTTGAGTTTTTATGGGAGAAATTTAGTTACTTCTAACTACTTTAGAACTTTGTATTTTATTTTTAATTTAATTTCCTCAAAGCTTCTCCACTTGCCTGAGTGGACTATCAATTTTAACATCTTCCTCATTAAATTATGACAAAACATTCACTTTTAAGCACAACTAAATATGGAAAATCTAAATGAATTAATATCGAACTCAACTCATCTTTCTGTAAGGCAAACAGGTTAAAGATGTTAAACATATACAAATATAATCTTTTTTCCATCCATGTTTATTATATAACCAGCTTTCAGACCGCATTTTACTTTTATTTCTGTTTCCTATTAATATGTGTTTTTGCTTATATTTTGATCTCACTGCATCCTAATTTCTTTTCTCCCCCAAATTTATATTTGGAAAAAAATTCAGACCTATGGAAAAGTTGTGAGGATAGCGTAATTCCATGAATATTTGTATACCTGATTCATCTAAATTTGACAGTTGTTAATGTATTATCCTATTTGAATTATCTTATTTCATTTTATATTATTTTGGTTGAACCCTTTGAGAGTAAGTTGCGTGCATCTGACATTTTACCCCTAAAGACTTTTACTTCTCATTACTTGAAGGCCATTGCATCTAGGCTTTTACAATGGACAAAATACATGTAGTTATATTTATTAAATTGTGAGTTCATACTGCTACCTCTAATTCTAATCCAGTTCTACAGGGTTCTTTCTCTCCTTCCATCATTCCATAATTATATCTTCCTTCTCCCACATTGAGAACCTTGGTTCTCAAGAACATTGATACTGTGATTCATTTGCTCAATCCTAAAACATGCACAAAATAGCTTTGGAGTTGTTACATGAATATCACTACAAAAAACAAACTATCTTAAGTAAAGTTCAAGACTTCACAATATTTTTGTCTTTAGAATATATTACATGAAAGGTATATAATCAGAGTACTATGCTCAAACATTACTTGGGTTAATTCTTTTTTATTTTCTTTCGTTCATTTATGTTATTAATCTGATATTTATTCATGTTCATTAGATTTTGTTTCGATTCAATTTTAGCATCCTTACATCTTATTTCATCTGTAACTTCATCTTATTTCTTGAATATATGAAATAGGAACATGATTTGAAAGTCAAAACTTGATTTTAAAAATATTCTCAAAGAGGTCTCATTCCCTTTCCTACCCTTCCACCCATTCTTACCTACTTTTTCTACGTAAGTGATATAATTAGTTTTGTGTTCTCTTTCCTGTTTCTTTTTGCAACAGTAAGCAGGTGTACACACACATTCTTATTCCTTTTTTTTTACACAAACTATAAACTTCTGTATATCTTATTGTTTCCACTTAACAACATATTCTGGAAATCAACCCATACTGGTTCACAGAGATCTTTCCCCTTCCTTTTACAGCTGCCTAGTACTCCGTTGTGTGTTAAACTGAGGCACCACAGTTTATTCTCCCATGTATGGTCATTAGGTGATGTCCACTGTTTTTGCTCTTTACAAATAATATTTAAATGGATAATCTTGGGCACACTTTCTCTTATTTTTGGAGCTATAGCTTCAGGGCTAGGGTACTGGATCAAAATGCAGATCTGTTAGATTTTTCCAAATTATCTTCCATGGGAATTATAACATTTTAGGTTCCCACTAGGATGCCTATTTCCCAATAGGCTCAATAACAATGTATGTTATCAAACTTTTGGGTTTTTAGAGTTCAGTCTGATAGTTGAGAAATAGGACTTCTTTATTACATTTAAACTTCAGCATCTTCATTCTATTTGAGGGTCACTACCCCCCATTTCTCCCGTGTGTGTGTGTGTGTGTGTGTGTGTGTGTACCTGAAGCCTACATATGACACTGAAGCCCCTAAAACATACTTAGTAACAAAGGTGAAATAGAGCCTATTTCTAATTTACTTTTCCATTAAACTATTAACTTATTAGTTAATAGTTTCTAGGCCAGAAAACAAAAGGCCTTTCCTGATTAAAGAATATGTTTGCAAAGTACCTGCTACACAGAAGGCATTCCAGAAAGGTTTTTTGAACAGTATGTCAGCATTAATGAAATTTGGAATTGAGTGGAAATGAGCACTCTTTAAATAGTTAGAACAAGACCTTACAGTTGAGTCCTAGGTGCTTTCACCATAGTTAATACAAAAGAAAAGGTGAATGCCACCAGTTAGGCACCTTCTAACCATTATTTTAGAATTTCAATGAATGGGCAAGTCTAGGAATAATCGATTACAAGGGAATTTTAAAAATGATCTTATACATTCAGGATGTGTTTAAAAGTAAATATGCCCATTGTTAATTATACTCATTGCTTCTTGCAGATATGTTAATGTATGTATTTAAAAAATAACAACAATACCTTTATCAAGCTGTGCTTCTTCATTTTCATTGTGTGCCTCAGTCAAGCAACCAGTGCAAAAGCTATAAAACTTGAGGCTGTTGTCTTGGACACAAGAGTGAAGCCAGTCTTACCCAAGCTTTGTTTCATGTGTGGCTACACATATGTCTGACGTAGGATGTGTTCTTTTAGGGAGTGGTAGAAGCCAAGAAGTTAATCTTGGCAGGACTTGAAAAAGCAGGGAAAAAAGAGGACATCATGATGTACCTGCTGGCTCTGAAAAATGCCCGGCTTCCAGAAGGCATCCCGCTCCTTCTAAAGTACACAGAGACAGGAGAAGGGCCCATCAGCCACCTTGCTGCCACCGCACTCCAGAGATACGATGTCCCTTTCATAACTGATGAGGTAAGTTCTCCAAGAATATTTGCAACCTTCACAAAAGGGAAACAAAAGCATGCCTAATCATGCTGCTGCTGCTGCTACTGCTAAGTCGCTTCAGTCGTGTCCGACTCTGTGTGACCCCATAGATGGTAGCCTACCAGGCTCCCCCATCCCTGGGATTCAACTGGCAAGAACACTGGAGTGGGCTGCAAACTTGTCTGAAGTCACCCTATTTCCTGCCCCAAACTAAGAATCTCTTTTTCCTGTTTAGAAATAACTTCAATTGGATTTAAGTCAGTTCTGAAGTAGCCTCACATTTTGAGTAGATATTATCCTATATCCTGAAGCATAAATATTGAAGCACCTTCTTTTACTTTAAGAAACAAATTCTTCTCTGAAATATCTTTATTTCCCTGGTGGCTCAGATGGTAAAGAATCTGCCTGCAATGCAGGAGACCCAGGTTTGATCTCTGGGTAGGGAAGATCCCCCTGGAGAAGGAAATGGCTTACCACTCCAGTATTGTTGCCTGGGAAATCTCGCAGACAAGAGGAACCTGATGGGTGACAGTCCATGGGGTCGCAGAATCAGACATGACTGAACAATTAACACACATAGACACACACACGTTTTAAGATGCTCTTAAATTGTTTGACATGGGAATAACCTGCTTAAGTGTGACCATTCAGGAAGCCATCCAAATTAAAAATTTTTTTAGGACAGAGAATGTTTACAAAGTATGAGATAAACTACCTGCTCAGAATGATGTTCTAAGTTTGCAGCTACATTGTTGATAGGCTGTGAAGTGTGATAATTAGGGTCATGAGTGTTTGAGACAGACAGACTTAGAGAGAGATTCTGGCTCAGTCTCTTCTTAGTTGTTTTTGTTTTGATGAGTTTCTTAATTCCTATGTATTTGAGAATAAGGTCAACATTTGAGAGAGAGAACAAGGCAGAGGGGAGTAGAATTGAAAGAAATATTTATAAATACCTAGTATAGAACCCCTATTGTTAGGTGATGCTAGTGGCTAATGAAATTAGTTGTTGCCACAGAATGTAATTATTTTGATGAATTTTCTTCAGTATTAACATTTTGT
This sequence comes from Ovis aries, assembly GCF_016772045.2. Classification (NCBI taxonomy): domain Eukaryota; kingdom Metazoa; phylum Chordata; class Mammalia; order Artiodactyla; family Bovidae; genus Ovis; species Ovis aries. The sequence goes on along the minus strand of NC_056059.1, from coordinate 25,347,863 downwards.
AAAAAAGATTTAAAAAAAAAGAAGAAAATCCTCTATTATAACCTATGGCGTTTGGATGATAATGATGTATCAGTGTCAGTTCAGTTCAGTTCAGTTCAGTCGCTCAGTCGTGTTCGACTCTTTGCGACCCCATGAATCGCAGCACACCAGGCCTCCCTGGTTCATCAAATGTAATACACATACCACTGAGATGCAGGATGTTGACAGAGGGGAGGTTGTGTGGAAGGGGGAGTGGGAAGGGATGGAGATCAGGAGGTATATAGGAACACTATACCTGCAGCTCTGGAGAAGGCAATGGCACCCCACTCCAGTACTCTTGCCTGGAAAATCCCATGGATGGAGGAACCTGGTGGGCTGCAGTCCATGGGGTCGCGAAGAGTCAGACACGACTAAGCGACTTCACTTTCACTTTTCACTTTCATGCATTGGAGAAGGAAATGGCAGCCCACTCCAGTATTCTTGCCTGGAGAATCCCAGGGACAGGGGAGCCTGGCGGGCTGCCATCTATGGGGTCACACAGAGTCGAACACGACTGAAGCGACTTAGCAGCAGCAGCAGCAGCATACCTGCAGCTCAGTTTTTCTGTGAACCTAAGATTTCTCTGAAAAATAGTCTATTAATTTTAAAAAGATGGAAAATTCTGAGGCACTTCATTGTAAGGAATATAGGTTCATCTAGTCCATCTCTTTCCAGAGGCCCTTTGCCGTATAGCAGTAGTACCTTTGAAAAATCTGTTAGGTAATACTATGATATGCTGCATAGCAGTCAAGACTCAGAAATCTCAGTTTCTCACATCTCAGCGTCTCATTAGCTATGGCTAATCCATGCTAAGGGAAAACGTGGCCATGATCTCACTATAGTAGTGGACTAAAGAGCGGGATAAGATATACCAGCTCTTAACTGCCTCAGCCCAGAAGTCACCCACAGAAATTCTGCTTACCGTCTGTTAGCCAGAACTATGGCCCCACCCTAAGTGCAAAGAAATGTGGGAAATGTAGAGGCACGTGTCTATTTTTATGAGCATGAACTCTTCCTGCCAAGGTATCAATTCATGAAATGAGATGTGAGCTAACCAAGCTTGAACATCTTGTCTACAGGTAAAGAAGACTATGAACAGGATATACCACCAGAATCGTAAAATACATGAAAAAACTGTGCGTACTACTGCAGCAGCCATCATTTTAAAAAACAATCCATCCTACATGGAAGTAAAAAACATCCTTCTCTCTATTGGGGAACTTCCCAAAGAAATGAATAAATACATGCTCTCCATTGTCCAAGACATCCTACGTTTTGAAATGCCTGCAAGGTAGGGAACAGCGCCCCTCTCTCTGCTTATCTGAGCTTGCTTGTATAATGATGTGATACACATGTGGCTGATAACAATGGTGTGGTCTTTATGCTGGGTTATGTTGCGTAAAACCAAAGAGTTTGCCAAATTTCCCATAAGAGAAGTATTTAGCAGGCCAGGTTAAACTTTGCCTTGGCACTATGATTTGGAACTCTGGATATAGTTTTTTTCACTCTAGGTATTCTGTTCGGTCTGGTAATATCATATTGCCAAATGTTAGTGATGTTTTAAAATCCAACTACATTTTCAGTAGGACTGAAATCTTCTCTCAGCCTGACTTCATCCCTGGAGCAAAGCAGAAGAGAGCTAATCACTCACTCATATGCAGTCCCTGTGAATATTTGAGGACTGCTCTTTACCTTTTCTTCTCTATGCTAAAATCATATCACCTGGTGATTCTGGGGTGAACCCTGTAAGGAAACATTCTTCTTCTTCCTCTCAATGTTCTACATCAGACCTAGGTATGGATTTCTTTGGTAGATTATTTTCTTTTTTTGCTGTGCTGTTTAAATTTTATTATTACTGATGCAATTAATGTTAAGTAGTCAGGAATGGCAATATCTCAACACTAATTAGATAAGTAAATAAGATAGAGAAAAAAAAGTGAAAGTTTCTTGGTCGTATCCAACTCTTTGGGACCCCATGTACTATACAGTCCGTGGAATTCTCCAGGCCAGAATACTAGAGTGGGTAGCCTTTGCCTTCTCCAGGGGATCTTCTCAACCCAGGGATCAAACCCAGGTATCCCAGGTCTCCCATATTGCGGGCAGATTCTTTACCAGCTGAGCTACCAGGAAGCCCAAGGATACTGAAGTCCATAGCCTCTCCCTTAGAAGGGTAAGGCTTACTTAGAAAGAGACACTCAGGCTTCCCAGAGGGTGCTAGTGGTAAAGAACCTGCCTGCCAATGCAGATGAAAGAGTCCCTGGATTGGGAAAATCCCCTGGAGAAGGGCATGGCAACCCACTCCAGTGTTCTTGCCTGCAGAATTCCATGGACAGAGGAACCTGGTGTGCTATAGTCCATAGGGTTGCAAAGAGTCAGACACGACTGAAGTAACTTGGCACACACATTGCGTTTTACTGAGATGTTTCTTTTCTTTTTTATGGCCATGCTGAGTGGTTTGTGAGATCTTAGTTTCCTGACCAGGGATCGAACCCATGTCCCTTATGGTGGAAGCTCATGAAGTCCTAACTGTTGCACCACCAGAGAAGTCCCTTGTGAAGTGTCCCTTTAATTGAACATTAGACAACACTAGAGGGTATAGGAAAACATTTAAAGAAAGATTGGGCAGCCTCTCCAGTTTGGTACAATTTTCCTTAAAAGCATATACTATTTGACAATAGAACCACAGTGATTCAAAGAACATGTTGTTTTCCACTTCTGAGTTGTGCCCATCACTCAGCTTCAACTATATCATAGTTGGGTGTCCTCGCCTTGCTGTCATTTTGATACCAAACTAAACTTCAGATATCTGAGGAATGAAGGGGAAAACCCTCATCCTGATGCTGACACTCCAGCTGGCACCTCCCTAGTCTTGGAGTGGCACGAGGAAAATTTGGCCCCTTCTTTTTTCCACTGAGGATTTGGGTTCCTTCCAAACATGACTTGGGAAACAGCCATCACAATGCAGCTTTTTCCTTTTTTGTGTTACAGCAAAATGGTCCGTCAAGTTCTGAAGGAAATGGTTGCTCATAATTATGATCGTTTCTCCAAGAGTGGGTCCTCCTCTGCATATACTGGCTACGTAGAACGTGCGTAACCCAGAAAGGGGCTCTCCCTCCCTGCCCCATGCCCTGCTCAGTGTTGCTGTGACTGTTGTTAAATTTGTGGATTTTTTTTGTTGGTGTCATTAGGGACTTCCCATTCGGCATCTACTTACAGCCTTGACATTCTTTACTCTGGTTCTGGCATTCTAAGGAGAAGTAACCTGAACATCTTTCAGTATATTGAGAAAACTCCTCTTCATGGTATCCAGGTATCTCATTTTTCATTAATTTTGCTTATTTGACTATGTAAGCAGTTAGTGTGAAGTAGGATAAAATATATACTAATGATAACACTGCTGCTGCTGCTGCTGCTGCTGCTAAGTCGCTTCAGTCGTGTCCGACTCTGGCAACCCCATAGACGGCAGCCCACCAGGCTCCCCCATCCCTGAGATTCTCCAGGCAAGAACGCTGGAGTGGGTATGATAACACTATAGAATGTGTAAATTAATCATGGACCTATCATGTCATCCTGATTCCATCATCTGCAAGAGGCTGTGTGGTTTATGGTCCCAGAGAGTTTCAAATATGCAAACATCCATATTTTTTCAAAGGTACACATGTTCACAAAATTGAAATCATGCCAGTATTTCTCACATATGTTTTGCAAAAATATTTTGTTTTTACTCATAGATATATATATTCCTTGGAGCTCCAGATATTTAATTCTAGAATGTATTTCCTTCTCTTGGTGTTTCTATGGAGAGACTGATTCCTCATAATGAAAGCTCTCATAATAGAATATGGTTCTCCAAAGAGTTGATCTAATTTTTCTAATACTTCTAAGACAGAAAAGAATAAAGTGTAGGCATTTGACAACTGGCTGACTTCCATCCCTTTAGTTTTACCCCAAATTTGGTGACAATCTTTAAAGGCTTCCTAATTTCAAAATATACTCTGTTTTTACTTTTTATGCATATCAAAACTATAATCTTATAAATAAGCTAATTTTATCTTTAGAAATGATTCAGTGTTCTATAAACTTGAGTTCTTATCAATATTGTGTTACTACACTGTTTAACAAGACTCTAGTCAGAAACCATGCCTCTGTCCTGAGGAATCACCATCTGTTTTCTGATATGCGCTCTGAAATGCCAAATGCCCATGGCTAGGGCCCTGGGTGTGGAGGACAGAGAATATGTAGGATTCCTGTGTCTGATAGAGCTCAGGGTGTGAGCCTGCTCTCGATGTTCAACGTCTCTTCTTTTACTGGAAAAGGTTTTATGTGGAAGGTTGTGAGTCATGGCTTATAGAGTTGCCCACCCTCTCATAGCACAGACTTAGGCCAACTGTGCCAACATCTCTCCACTTCGTTTTTAGGGGCTCCCTGAGACAGGCAGTCCACTATGTACGACAATTCTGCAGAGACTCTGTCTCTAGGATGATGCCAATAAATGGAAAGTTCATGCTTTGCAGTGAGACAGAAGAGATTTGAGACCTATCTCTACCATCTGAGTGTTTTTTCAGGCTTCATCTACAAGCTGGATACAATCACGTGTACCTCCAAGTGTGGCTGTGAGAATTAAATGAAGAAAACAAAGAAGAAAGAAGAAAACAAACTCATACTCAGGCACAGAGCTGTTTTTGTTTTATTTTTTGCTTACTTTTTGCAGATGCAGGCAACTTTTGGAACCCCAGGAAAGTTGTAGGTGTAGCTCACCCTCTAGTACAGAACGGGCAGGGAACTAATGTCATGAATGCTATATCCATTTTCCCTAGGTGGTCATTGAAGCCCAAGGACTGGAGGCATTAATTGCAGCCACTCCTGATGAGGGGGAAGAGAACCTTGACTCCTATGCTGGCTTGTCAGCTCTCCTCTTTGATGTTCAGCTCAGACCTGTCACTTTTTTCAACGGATACAGTGATTTGATGTCCAAAATGCTGTCAGCCTCTAGTGATCCTATGAGTGTGGTGAAAGGACTTCTTCTGCTAATAGATCATTCCCAGGTAATTCAGTCTTCACGTGAATACTGAATATACTAGTCACATTTTATACACATGGAGGATACAAGATAAAGTTCCACTCACCTTGGAGCTAACATTCTAAGCATCCGACCCTCTTGGCATTATTGTCCTTTCTCCTTACCTACAGAAAAATGGGTTTTCTTTTGCCTGTATTATCTGATTAAGATGTCTTCTCACTGTTGAGGCAAAAGAGGAACTACTCAACGTGAGTGTAATATAATGTCATTATATCTCAGTAAAACTAAAAGCGGGGGAAGGAAACTGATGTGAACAGAAAAAACTATGGAGAAAATAACTTAGGATTCAACAGAGGACAGGTGGCCTTATTTCTTTCACTTGGCTTTCTTGGGTACTAAGATGATATTTTTTTCTGAACACAAGCACTGAACTACAAGCTTCATTAAGTTACTGATGGCATTTAACATGATGACATTAGTAAAGACTCAAGTAGTGCGTCCTCTCTACCATATCAGTAGAGGCACAAGCAAGCACTGAAACCAACTACATATTTAATGGACACTCTTTGCCCCACATTCTCATCTTCACAGAACCTTACAAAGGTCCATTCATTGTTAAAGAATAAGAGTGCTTTCATTCACTTGACCTGCATTCTTCAGAATAGTTTTCAATTTTCTTCATTCCTAAATCTTGCATTACTATACTAAGATATGACAATAGTATATTCCGTGTGGTAAGATTTAGGTGATGAGGTTACTGTAGGGTGGGAGTGGTCTGCCTCATGGAATTTTCTCAGAAACAGAAGAGGGTTAATCTGAATAACCTTTGAGTTTGACTGTGTTTGTTGTTTAATTTTTTTTTCTTTAATGACTTGGACATTTCCTGTCTTACTAAGCATAGCAATATAAAAATGGAATATTTGCTAAAAAGAGGATCTTATGAAAAATCCTTAAAGTGATCACTTGCACTCTAACTTGTATTTTTGAGTTGAAGAAGTATGAGGAGATTGGATTAAAATGTACAGACTATAGGACTTGCTGGGGAAGTTTGCTTTTGTGGTTTATTCAGAAGTAATAGCCTAGGTTTGACTTTTGCCTCCACTAGTTACCTTCTGGAATGGGTAAATTTAACTCAGATAATCATTATATCTACTACTGTGGGCGAGAATCCCTTAGAAGATATGGAGTAGCCATCATAGTCAACAGGAGTCCAAAATGCAGTACTTGGATGCAATCTCAAAAACGACAGAATGATCTCTGTTCATTTCCAAGGCAAACCATTCAATATCACAGTAATCCAAGTCTATGCCCTGACCAGTACTGCTGAAGAAGTTGAGGTTGAATGGTTCTATGAAGACCTACAAGAGCTTCTAGAACTAACACCCCAAAAAGATGTCCTTTTCATTATAGGGGACTGGAATGCAAAACTATGAAGTCAAGAGATACCTGGAGTAACAGGCAAATTTGGCCTTGGAATGCAGAATGAAGCAGGGCAAAGGCTAATAGAGTTTTGCCAAGAGAATGCACTGGTCATAGCAAACACCCTCTTCCAACAACACAAGAGAAAACTACATGTGGATATCACCAGATGGTCAATACCAAAATCATATTGATTATATTCTTTGCAGCCAAAGATGGAGAAGCTCTATACAGTCAGCAAAAGCAAGACAGAGAGCTGACTGTGGCTCAGATCATGAACTCCTTATTGCCAAATTCAGGCTTAAATTGAAAAAGTAGGGAAAACGACTAGACCACTCAGGTATGACCTAAATCAAATCCATTACAATTATACAGTGGAAGTGAGAAATAGATTTAGGGAACTAGATCTGATAGAGTGTCTGATGAACTATGGATGGAGGTTCGTGACATTGTACAGGAGACAGGGATCAAGACCACCCCTAAGAAAAAGATATGCAAAAAAAGCAAAATGGCTGTCTGAGGAGGCCTTACAAATAGCTGTGAAAAGAAGAGAAGCAAAAAGCAAAGGAAAAAAGGAAAGATATACCCATTTGAATGCAGGGTTCCAAAGAACAGCAAGGAGAGATAAGCAAGCCTTCCTCAGTGATCAATGCAAAGAAATAGAGGAAAACAATAGAGTGGGAAAAACTGGAGATCTCTTCAAGAAAATTAGAGATACCAAGGGAACATTTCATGCAAAGATGGACACAATAAAGGACAAAAATTGTATGGATCTAACAGAAGCAGAAGATATTAAGAAGAGGTGGCAAGAATACACAGAAGAACTGTACAAAGATTTTCATGACCCAGATAATCACGATGGTGTGATCACTCACCTAGAGCCAGATATTCTGGAATGTCAAGTCAAGTGGGCCTTAGGAAGCATCACTACAAACAAAGCTAGTGGAGGTGATGGAATTCCAGTTGAGCTGCTTCAAATCCTGAAAGATGATGCTGTGAAAGTGCTGCACTCAATATGCCAACAAATTTGGAAAATTCAGCAGTGGCCTCAGGACTGGAAAAGGTCCATTTTCATTCCAACCCCAAAGAAAGGCAATGCCAAAGAATATTCAAACTACCGCACAATTGCACTCATCTCACATGCTAGCAAAGTAATGCTCAAAATTCTCCAAGCCAGGCTTCAATAGTACATGAACCGTGAACTTCCACATGTTCAAGCTGGTTTTCAAAAAGGCAGAGGAACCAGAGATCAAATTGCCAACATCCATTGGATCACTGAAAAAGCATTAGAGTTCCAGAAAAACATCTATTTCTTCTTTATTGACTATGCCAAAGCCTTTGACTGTGTGGATCACAATAAACTGTGGAAAATTCTGAAAGAGATGGGAATACCAGACCACCTGACCTGCATCCTGAGAAATCTGTATGCAGGTCAGGAAGCAACAGTTAGAACTGGACATGGAATAACAGACTGGTTCCAAATAGGGAAAGGAGTACGTCAAGGCTGTATATTGTCACCCTGCTTATTTAACTTATATGCAGAGAACATCATGAGAAACGCTGGGCTAGATGAAGCACAAACTGGAATCAGATTTCTGGGAGAAATATCAATAACCTCAGATATGCAGATGACACCACCTTTATGGCAGACAGTGAAGAAGAACTAAAGAGCCTCTTGATGAAAGTGAAAGTGGAGAGTGAAAAAGTCGGCTTAAAACTCAACATTCAGAAAACGAAGATCATGGCATCTGGTCCCATCACTTCATGGGAAATTGTTGGGGAAGCAGTGGAAACAGTGACAGACTTTAATTTTTTGGGCAAAATAAAGTCAAAGTCACTGCAGATGGTGACTACAGCTATGAAATAAAAAGATGCTTACTCCTTGGAAGGAAACTTGTGACCAACCTAGACAACATTAAAAAGCAGAGACATTACTTTGCCAACAAAGGTCCATGTAGTCATGTATGGGTGTAAGAGTTGGACTATAAAGAAAGCTGAGCACCGGAGAATTGATGCTTTTGAAGTGTGGTGTTGGAGAAGACTCTTGAGAGTCCCTTAGACAGCAAGGAGATCCAAGCAGTCCATCCTAAAGGAAATCAGACCTGAATATTCATTGGAAGGACTAATGCTAAAGCGGAAACTCCAATTCTTTGTTCACCTGATATGAAGAACTGACTCATTTGAAAAGACCCTGGTGCTCTGAAAGATTGGAGGTGGGCGGAGAGGAGATGACAGAGGATGAGATGGTTGGATGGCATCACTGACTCGATGGACATGAGTTTGAGTAAACTCCCAGAGTTGGAGATGGAGAGGGAAGCCTGGTGTGCTGCATTCCATGGGGTTGCAAAGAGTTGGACACGACTGAGCGACTGAACTGAACTGAATTGAACTGAGTTACCTCCTGTGTACTCTTGGAAAGTTACTTCATAGCTTTATATCAGGAATTCCTACACATAAAGTGAGATATTTGGAACAGATGATTCAATTTTTTATTAGTTTTGTTCTTTGGTGGATAACTCGAGTATTTTGATATGTTGGGTTTTGCTTATGAAATCAAAGATTTTAAGATCTGTAAGTGACCTGAAGTATCAGATTTCCTAAAAATCCACCCAAACGTCAGTGGTTGCAACTAGAAATTAATTCCCTTTCTTTATTATTCTTCATAACAGTTCAGGATAGCTATATATAACAACAACAAAAAAAACTTAATTTAGGGTAGTTTGACCAAATAGTTTGATTTTTATCATGTAAAAGATATTTATAAGTAGATAATACAGGGTTGATATGGCAACCCTAGGTATTATTAGGTTTCAGGCTCTTTTTCCATCTTTACTTGTGGCTTTTAACCTCATCTTGCCACCTCAAGATTCTCAGATGGCTGTTGTACTTCCAGCACTAATTTCTCATTCCAGGAAGGAAGAGGGAAGGGTAAGGGGCAGCAGAGTCTGACTCTTTTCAAGAACTATCCTACAAGCCTTATCTATTTCTAAAAAAGAAAACCATCTGCAAATGGAAGTCCTTTGTTGTGACCAAAACTGTGTCATATGGCTCTCTCTAGCTGCAAGAGAAGCTGATAAAAATAGTTTTTTTGGTGGTTGTACTGACACTCTGAACAAAACTGTGTTTCTGTTACTATGAATGAAAAGAAGGAAACCAGCAATGCCTCTAATACCCCTTAATTCTCAAAATCACACATGAAAAATTGTTCCCAAATTAATCAGAGAACTGCACATCATTACACTGCATATTTCCATTAAAGTACTACCTGTGGGAGATAATCTCTTTTTTTAGTTGGAGGGCTGTGGTGGGTCTTCGTTGCTGCATGTGGGCTTTCTCTAGGTATGCAGGCTTCTCACTGAGGTGGCTTCTCTTGTTGTGGAGTGCAGCAAAACTAGGCACACAGACTTCAACAGTTGCAGCACGTGGGCTCAGTAGTTGTGGCTCATGGGCTTACTTGCTCCACAGTGTGTGGGATTTTCCCAGACCAGAGATCAAACCGATGTCCCCAGCATTGCAAGGTGGATTCTTAACCCCTGGACCACCAGGGAAGTGCTGGGGAAATGCATTCATAATGAAAGAATCTCTGAAGAAGTCCTAAGAGTGCTGAGAAAGTAGTTCACAATTTAAGATGCAGGAATAATAACAGTTCAATATCATCTATATGTACTCACCTTCCCATCAGCAATGCTTAATGTCTAAATCAGATATTAAACTTGATGCAAACATAAATAGTAATCTAGACCAGGGTTGGGAAACAATTTATATAAAGGGGGAAAAGTAAATAGTTCAGGCTCTGTGAGACATATGGTCTCTGCCATTGTAGAGTGACAATAGCTATAAATGATATATTAACATATGAGTGCATCAGTGTTCCAATAAAATTTTATTTACAAAAGTTGTCAGTGGGCCAGGTCTGCCTGCAGTCCATCATTTTCCAACCCCTGTTCTAGATTATCTTTATGGTTTTTCTTTTTTAAAAACAATTTTTTAATTGAAGTATAGCTGATTTAAAATGTATAAGTTTCTACCAAACAGCAAAGTGATTAAGTTATTGTATTTTTTTTTTATTAATTAAGCTAGGGCACCACAGACATATTCTAAGAGAAAGATCTTCACTTAGCTATTAAACATAGCATAGTGACAGTGTATTTTAAATTGAAGTATTTTGCAGATCTCAATTTATTATAGAAATGAGCTGTTTGAGTCCCTGGCTCTGCAGAGCACTCCAGTAATGCAATTCCAGCTTGAGAGGCACATACCACTCTAGGTCAAGTGCTGACATTGAAGGAAATTTTGGCAGTTGAGGGATGTCACAGCCACCAGGGCAGATGGAATTACTCTGTACTCTCTCTCTCTGTTTTGGCTAATTGGATTACTCTTCAGAGAAGGATGTTTGATAAAGTCAGATTAATAGGGGGATCCTCTTTAGCCAGCAAAGAACATACTTTCCTGAATGGAAGCAATGGGATGAGTTATCAAAACATGGGTGTCTGAGCTATAAGAAACACCTTTAGTACCAAAAGTAAAAGATCAAAGGGGTCCTATTAGCTACAAATACAAAGCTCCAGTATCTTGTTCTTCTAGTTCATGGACAAGAATTAAATATGCACTCTGAGTCAAACAGGACGTAAACCTATTGCTGTTTAGTCACTAAATCATGTCCGGCTCTTTTGTGATGCCATGGTCTGTAGCCCACCAGGCTCCTCAGTCCACAGGGTTTCCCAGGCAAGAATACTGGAGTGGTTTGTCATTGCCTACTCCAAGGGATCTTCCTGACCCAGAGATTGAACCCAAGTCTCCTGCCTTGGCAGGCGGGTGCTCTACTGCTGAGCCACCAGGGAAGCCCATACATCTGTACTTTATCTTTTTTTTTTTGTCATATTTCTTAGAACAGGCCTCCTTGCACAGTAAGAGACAAGTGAGAGTTATGATTTTGTGATAGTCATGTATGGTAGTAGAAAAGTCTTCCCACTAGAGACCATCTGGATATTCAGTCTAGCTCCACAGGTAGACTTCAAGCCTCATTTTTCTTTTCAATCTTCAGATATAATGCCAACCATGGAAGATTTGTATGGAAATGAAATGAGATATGAAATATAGAGCTTCAAGGGGCACAACAGATACTCAAAAACCATTCAGTTCAGTTCAATTCAGTTGCTCAGTCATGTCCGACTCTTTGCAACCCCATGAATCGCAGCACGCCAGGCCTCCCTGTCCATCACCAACTCCCGGAGTTCACTCAGGTTCAAGTTCATTGAGTCAGTGATGCCATTCAGCCATCTCATCCTCTTTCATCCCCTTCTCCTCCTACCACCAATCCCTCCCAGCATCAAAGTCTTTTCCAATGAGTCAACTCTTCATATGAGGTGGCCAAAGTACTGGAGTTTCAGCTTCAGCATCATTCCTTCCAAAGAAATCCCAGGGCTGATCTCCTTCAGAATGGACTGGTTAGATCTCCTTGCAGTCCAAGGGACTCTCAAGAGCCTTCTCCAACACCACAGTTCAAAAGCATCAATTTTTCAGCGCTCAGCCTTCTTCACAGTCCAACTCTCACATCCATACGTGACTACTGGAAAAACCATAGCCTTGACTAGACGGACCTTAGTCGGCAAAGTAATGTCTCTGGTTTTGAATATACTATCTAGGTTGGTCATAACTTTCCTTCCAAGGAGTAAGTGTCTTTTAATTTCATGGCTGCAGTCACCATCTGCAGTGATTTTGGAGCCCAAAAAAATAAAGTCTGACACTGTTTCTACTGTTTCCCCATCTATTTCCCATGAAGTGATGGGACCAGATGCCATGATCTTCATTTCTGAATTTTGAGTTTTAAGCCAACTTTTTCACTCTTCTCTTTCACTTTCATCAGGAGGCTTTTTAGTTCCTCTTCACTGTCTGCCATAAGGATGGTGTCATCTGCATATCTGAGGTTATTGATATTTCTCCCAGCAATCTTGATTTCAGCTTGTGTTAGCTCTACTCATTTTACATCCCTCAAAAATTAGAACCACTGTGTTGTGTGATTTAGTCGCTTTCATGAAGAAAAGAGTGGTTTGTCCTTCTACTGGTGTCAGTGGTCTATCCTGAACATATTCCTCTGTGATTATATGTAAGAATTTTTCTTTGATCCCTTTGTGTGAGAGATGTAATCTCCCCAGCAATCCAAGGCTCTCCTCAAAACCCACACTGCAGTGGAAATGCTCTCTCCCCACAAAAGTCACATTGTCTAATAGCCGTGAAATGTTCTTTCCCATGGTGCATGGTGTGTTTTGAGATCCACGTAATGTATGGTCAGTGGGAAAACCAAAGTCTACATCATAGACCTCTGCTGAGTTGGGTGGACTAACAAGATTATAGCTTTCAAATTGGAAATATAGAATATGATGCAAAGAAAGAAATACTTCTGAGGCAGGGCACACAATAGGGCCCATTTGGAAGCAGACACCATCATGGTACAAATGCAGAATTTGTATCTTGGTTCTGTAGTTCATAGGCATGGGTTACAATTTGAACATGATTACTTGGGTTTTTTCAGGATAATTTGTGTTCCTTCATACTAGTTATGATGCCCAAGACAACCTCTGCATCCTTCCACAATGCCATTTTGTTTTAGACCTAATGTAGCAGTAGATATCCTTAGGGCTGTCTCCTAATGTGTCCCGAGCTCTGTGTCAAGAATCTCATGTTTTCATCTGAATGTCTTTCAGACCAAAGGTAGTTTCATGCCACAATCAGACTTTTTTAGTAAACCTAGTTCTATGACTGAGATTCTTGCCACTCTTTTTGGAAAGTTGGAGAAAATCCATGGAGATCAATGACCAACACAATCCTCTCTAGAAATTAAAATTGCAGCATTAATAGTTGATGAAAGCGTGGTTTGTTTGGTCTGAGGAGGGCAGCTACCTAAAGAAGTTAGTCATGCTGCCAGTTGCCATGAACCTAAGATTTTTGGAGGAATATAAAAATTAAGAGTACTGAGCCTTTTTCGAAGAACTGTGGTCATTTCCAACATTGTCCCTGGGCAATCTGATTCCAACCCAGCTGAAGAAGTTTTCAGCAAACATCACTTCGTCTAGTGTACACAGAAATTGCAAGGCTTAAAAGGTATATGCTGGCAATCAGTATAAAACAACGGGCTTCAGACAACTACAAAGTTGCTGAGGATGGACTATGTTTGTACATGATTACTGTCACTCTGGAATATGCTGTGGGGTTCATGTTGATCTTTTTTGTTATATTGATGTCATTCCAAACATCAAACAATAGGGTATTAAGGCTTAGTTAAGTTACCCTGCCTTTCTTTCCCAGCTTTCCTTTCCTAGGCAATTCGTAGAATTTGTATACTGCACCAGCAGTTTTTATCTTTCCTTACATTTGCCAGCAAGATGCAGTTTACTTTATTTGACACAGCACATAACTACAGAAGTGCTAAAGGACTTCTGGAAATCATTTATCCCAGCCCTCATTCCCACCCCAAAGCCAATGCTGGATTTCCGATGGAGATGGCTTCATTTTTCCTAGTCTGGTGGCTCTCAAATTTGGGTACATCAGAATCACATGAGGGCTTGTTAAAACACAGATCCCTGGGCACCACCCTCAGAGTTTCTAATTCAGTAGATAGGGAGCTTGCATTCCTAACACGTTCCATAGATGCTCCTGCTACTCATCCGAGAACCACACTTTGAGAACCATATTCCTCCCAAAGTGAGGCAACGATTGAGAGAAAGCACCCTTCTCAACTGACACTTTACATCTTTATTATTTCAGTTGATTACCCAATGTAACATTATCAGTAATCTACTTCCAGTGATCAAGATTAGAATCTGTTTCCTAGCCTAGAGAAAGACTTCAACAGTAACACAACTCCAGTGGCATTGCAGGAGGAATGTGCTATTAGAAAAGGGCTGGCTGAATTGTGCTGCCGCTTCTCCTCCCCTCTCCCTTCACCTTCCCCTTTTCCCTCCTCCTCCTTCCCTTTCTCCTTCTAACTATTATTGCATATTTTTGTTTCTAGGAGCTTCAGCTGCAATCTGGACTTAAGGCCAATATGGATGTTCAGGGTGGTCTAGCTATTGATATTACAGGTGCCATGGAGTTTAGTCTGTGGTATCGTGAATCTAAAACCCGAGTGAAAAACCGGTAAGCATATGTACAGTACTCTACGAAAAGAACCACAGATATTTCTTTTTTAATTTTATTGATGTATAGTTGATTTACAATGTGAATTTCTGCTGTATAGAAAAATGATTCGGTTTTACTGAACATATATATGTTCTTTTTCATATTCTTTTCCATTATGGTTTATCATAGAATATTGAATATAGTTCCCTGTGCTATATAGTAGGACCTGGTTATTTATCCATTCTATATATAATAATTTGCCACTTCTCATAGCAAACTCCCGGTCCTTCCCTTCCCCATCCCACTCCCCCTTGGCAACCGTGAGTCTGTTCTCTATATGCAGAGATATGGTTTTGAAATTCTTTAACCTTCCAACCCCTCGAAATCTATGCTTTCTATTTGTAGTCATTAAATCAGAGTAGGAAGTAACCACGGGAGTCATCCTTACCATAGATCCTTATGAGCAGGTAGGTATATAATACAACTTAGAGAAGGATCTGCTTGCTTTTAAAGACATCTATGGACAGCTTGCCCAGTGGGTGAGACATCCATCTTCTCTTGGTATTCCACTTTTGGTTCAGTTTAGTTGCTCAGTCGTATCCAACTCCTTGTGATCCCATGGACTGCAGCACGCCAGGCTTCCCTGTCCACCACCAAGTCCTGGAGCTTGCTCAAACTCATGTCCATTGAGTTGGTGATGCCATCCAACCATCTCATTCTCTGTCATCCCCTTCTCCTGCCTTCAGTCTTTCCCAGAATCAGGGTGTTTTCCAAGGAGTCAGTTCTTCGCATAAGGGGGACAAAGTATTGGAGCTTGAGCATCAGTCCTTCCAATGAATATTCAGGACTGATTTACTTTAGGATTGACTGGTTTGATCTTCTTGCAGTCCAAGGGACTCTCAAGAGTCTTCTCCAACACCACAGTTTAAAAGCATCCATTCTTCAGTGCTCAGCTTTCTTTATGGTCCAACTCTCACATCCATACATGACTACTGGAAAAACCATAGCTTTAACTAGACAGACCTTTGTTTTGCTTTTTAATATGCTGTCTAGGTTGGTCATAGCTTTTCTTCCAAGGAGCAAGTGTCTTTTAATTTCACGGCTGCAGTCATAAAATAAGCAGGGTAACAAAATATTCCACTTTAGTAGTTGACAATGCTGTCAGAAAACTTTACTTTTAAGCAAATTATTTTAGCTTATCCCTCTAGTTGAGATTTAAAATCTTTCTTCTTTTGCTGTCTTCAGTGGAGAAAAATAAAAAGATGATCACTTTTGTGAAAAATCTAAGTCTTAAATATTCTGAGTCCTTATATGTATTTATCAGTGTTCATTTTTCTAAATAGAATTTTCTCAGGTCCTTTAGCTTTTTTAATTGACCCATCAGATCAAATGAAAGCATTTTATTTTGACCTTAAAGCATCTTTGAACTAGCATTATAATCAAGATAATTTTTCTTCTGTTTGTTATAGCATTGAAGAAAAGAAAATGAAATTGATTTTTACATTTTTGGATATTTAAAAATACAGTGGGGCAGAAGTGAGATAGGAGTGCTAAAATTAGATTTTTTAAATCTATTTTGAACGATGGGTGAAAGAATTGAGAAAAATCAAAAGGTAGCACACTTAACATGAAAGATGAGCCTCAGGGTTACTGAAAGGAACCAAAGAATGAGAAATGGGAGAAGCTTTCAGAGGGATAAGCAATGTAATTTAGGGCTTCCCACCAAATCAGTCATTTTTCTTGTCTTTCTGATGTATTTTCTGGATAGAAGTTTTCCAAATTAAACTGAGTTGAATTATTTGCAGAAGGAAGTCAACAACAGCAATGCCAAAAAAATAGAAAAAAAAAAAAAAGCTGGCTTTTTGAAAGGGACACAATATCCCTGATTGTCTGCCAGTGTCCACATTATATCCAATTCACCTTCAGTGTACCATTTGCTCATTTAAAGATGGTCTAAGCCTTTGTTGAGTGTAAGATGCGAGAAGGTATGGTAAAGGGTTCAGGGATTTAAATGCTACCACCTCAGATGCAGCATGCTTGGGGCTGGTGCATGGGGATGACCCAGAGAGATGTTATGGGGAGGGAGGTGGGAGGGGGGTTCATCTTTGGGAACGCATGTAAGAATTAAAGATATTAAAATTTAAAAAATAAAAAAATAAAAAATAATAATAATAAAAATAAAGCAAAAGGAAACAAAGAAACAAACAAAAAAAATAAATGCTACCACCTCTGACCTACTTTTCACTGGCAATGGCAGCAAGTGTGCTGTGAGTAGGACAGCAAGCATTAGTAGGTCTATCAAAAGAGTGAAGCGTACAACTCAGATTTCATCTGAAGTCTGCAATTAAATTAGAGTGGTCCCAGAGGTAAGCCTTCTACTAGAATTGCTTATCCTCTTCATTTCCCTCCAAGACTTTATCCTACTCAGTCCAGTCTGTCTAGGTGATCATTGGAGAACCTATGATATCTGTCCTTTCTGAGCCATGCAATGTACATGCTATAGGAATTGTTCTTCATGATACTATATATTTTTAAAAAAATATCTTGGCAACCATAGACTTCTGTCACCAAAGACCTTTTAGAGAAAGTAATGAAATGAATTAAAATAACTACATAGAAGCCAAAAGAGAGATCGGTACCAAGAAAATTGTTGTAAACATCAGCTGTCTTCTGGGTGGGCTTAGATTTTAAGATAATCAGGTATTTCTGACTTTCTGAAAGGACCAGATCCCAGGCATCTTTTCCTCTTGGCTCTTGGTATGCCCTTATCAAACATTAATGTCAGATAGACATTTCATTTCCACATTTAGAACTGAAGGCTGGGAGAGGACTCAGAGGTAAGGCAAATTTTCACTGGCCAATTCCTAGAACTATCCAGGCTCTGGATAATTCCAACAGAATTCTAAGCAAATTTAGGTCACCTTTCCAGTTATCAATGTCAGAAATTCAGACCCTATGGTCTGTTAGTTCGGCTCAGTTAAATGTGATTCATGGATTCTTTTGCTCAATTTTTAGGGTAAGTGTGTTAATAACTGGTGACATCACGGTGGACTCCTCTTTTGTGAAAGCTGGCTTGGAAATTGGTGCAGAAACAGAAGCAGGCTTGGAGTTTATCTCCACGGTGCAGTTTTCTCAGTACCCATTTTTAGTTTGTCTGCAGATGGACAAGGAAGATGTTCCATACAGGTAAGAAACAGGACTTATGGAATGTTCCAGGGACATCAAGAGTTCACCAGGAACTTGCACCCAATTTTGAGCATTCCACAGAAATTAAAGGAAAATGGTAAAACCCAGTGAGACATGAATTTTCTTTAAATGAGTAAAGAATAATTGATAAGACTAAAAAAAAAATGACAGTTTCTAGCAGGCCAAGAAACTATAATGACAAGTTCATTTGATTCTGGAGATAATATCATATTCTAGCCCAGAAATAATTTATCAAGGCAACAAAGAGATTTGACTTAGTGTACGTTTCCACATAGTTTCAGCAAAAACACTAGATGCATGTTTTCTATCAGCTGTTTTCACAGTTTTCTCTTGGCTAGAAAGCTCAAAACAGAACATCTGACAATCATTTACCATGGCTTAAAAGCCCGAATGAATTCACAAGTTTTATGTAATCCATATAACAGCAACTTGACCTGGTTTAAGTTTTGGCTCAAGCTTAAGTGTTGGGGATTTTGAATTTTAAAAAACATGCTTTTATTAGAGTACTTGTGTGTGCATGCGCAGTCTCTCAGTTGTGTTCAACTCTTTGTGACCCCATGAACTATAGCCTGCCAGGCTCCTCTGTCCATGGAATTCTTCAGGCAAGAACACTGGAATGGGTAGACACTGCATTCTCCTAAGGATCTTCCCAACCCAGGGATCAAACGCAGGTCTTTTACATTACAGGCAGATTCTTTACCATCTGAGCCACCAGGGAAGCTTCCCTGAGGCTATAAAGCAGTTACTAATTTATGTTAACTTATGTCTAGAATGGACTTCCCTGGTGGCTCAGATGATAAAGAATCCGCCTGCCAATGCAGTAGACCTGGGTTCAATCCTTGGGTCAGGAAGAGCCCCTGGAGAAGGGAAAGGCTACCCTCTCTAGTATTCTTGCCTAGAAAATCCAATGGTCAGAGGAGCCTGGCGGGCTACAGTCCGTGGGCTCACAAAGAGTTGGATGTGAATGAGCGACTAACACACACACACACACACACACACACACACACACACATCTAGAATAAACCTCCATTAACACATTAAAAAGAAAATCAACCTTCCAGTGGTCAAAATGCAGTGACCAGGAGCCCAGGCACAAGGCTAACTGATCTGGTTCCACATTTCACTTGGCCCAGAGCTCTGGGGGTGTTTCCCTCTCAGCATTGTTGGCTTAAATCCAGATGGATTTGCTCCTTACTAAAAGGGGTGTACCCCAAAGGCAGGGCCCCTGGAATGAGGGATGGGGGACATAGCAAGGCCTAGAAAGCTTAGCAGCATCTCCAAAACTCTGAGAGGCATTTGGTCCTTCATGCCAGAAAAATGAGTGGCAGGACTCTCATATCCCAGGCCTGTGAAGTGTATCTGTTTGTGGGCAACAAAATGGGAAGAAAAAAATCACCCCACTCATGGGAATGAAAGCTTTGGTACTGTCGTCCTTTCTCAGATGGCTTTGACTCAGAAGCTTGAAGTGTTCATTCAATAACTGGGCTCTGATGGGTGTGCTGTGACTTTAATGTGTGTGTGATTTTGTTATTGTTTTTATGCAGGCAATTTGAGACAAAATATGAAAGGCTGTCCACAGGCAGAGGTTATGTTTCTCGGAAGAGAAAAGAAAGTCTAATAGGAGGATGTGAATTCCCGCTGCACCAAGAGAACTCTGACATGTGCAAGGTGGTGTTTGCTCCTCAACCAGAGAGTAGTTCCAGTGGTTGGTTTTAAAACTGATGGGGGCTGTTTCACTAGACTCCATCTCACCGGAAGGGATACGATGTGACATGCCTAAGTATTGCTCTCTGAGAGCACAGTGTTTACATATTTACCTGTATTTAAGAGTTTTGAGAAACGTGATAAAAAACCTCACATAATTAAGTTTGGGCCTGAATCATTCGATACTACCTACGGTGTCATTCTGAGCCAATCTATGTGATACTTTTAGTAGCATTCAAAGTTTTCCTGCATCTCTCTCAAATTACGTTTACTATTGTGAAACTAGTTCTGCCCTAAAAAGAAACTATTAAAAAAAAAAAAAAGACATACACACACTCAGGGGAGTGCAATTTTGTTTCAAAAATGTTCAATCAGTGTATGAAGTCCTTGGTAAAATCTTACATGGCTTGTCTCTACCAAACATGCCCAGTCAGGAAAGTAGACCTTTTTGTTGCTGTTTTTAGGGGGCATGAGGGAAAAGGGACATGACTTTTAAAGGCTTCTGTCAACCATGTTCAAGAGTTAATATTTATCTCTTCTATTGTTAGTTTTATTGAGCATTGAGGTAGGAGGTACACAGAATTGGCACGTACCATCTCACTTCTCTGCGGGCCACATAGATTGCTAGAAGAAAGCCTGTCAGTCCTCTGCCTTCTGCCTTACAAAAATGTCAGACTGAGCTTACCAGAATTAGAAATATTAACTTCAGGAACTCCATTTGACTTTTTTTTTGTGCTGCCTCTCTTTGAGACTTCAGTATGGTCCACTGTCCTTTATAAGGAAGATCCTCAAGTATTCATCATTTTTTTATCTTTCAATCAATTGTTCTGTGGTAGGAGTTCCAATCTGTTGGACTACAATCTACAAAAGCTGGGAGAACTTTATAATACTTTAAGAAACCGATGGATTTGGATTCTAAAATATGAAATCAAGGAAAGAATGTCTCTATCTGTACAAATTAAAAGAAACATTATAAGAGACATCTCTTATGCCTCATGTATTAGCAGGTGGGTTCTTACTACCAGCTATCAGTACTTTACTCTTTTTACTGTTGAATAATGTCCCATTATATAAATATGCCATTTATCAGTTGATGGACATTTGGATAGTTTTCACCTTTTCATATGTTAACCATTTTCAAGTATTTATTAATAAAACAGACGCATGTATTAGTGACAGGATCCAAACAGATAATAGGTGCTTACTTGTCCATGAAACACACACACACAAAATGGAAGTTTAAGTAGCCCACCATTAGTTGTAAATTTAAGATGAAATGTGATGAAATAAATATATGGAATTCCTACTGAATTGCTTTTGTCTTCTATTACTTAGTTGTTGTTCAGTCGCTAAGTCATGTCCAACTCTTTGCAACCCCATGGACTGCAGCACACCAGGCTTCCGTCTTTACTATCTCCAGGAGTTTGTTCAGACTAGTGTCCATTGAGTCAGTGATGCCATCCAGCCATCCATTACATTGAGCACCATATTTGTCTGTTACCGTCATTTTCTGAGCACAGATACACATACAACTGAGCCTCTACAGCTCTGCGGAATAGGCCAGGTGCTCTAATGAGTGGTCAGAATCCTTTGGAAAATACACTGCTGAAAACAGCAGCAGTCAGAAGCTCTTAAAAACAAGCTCTAAGCCCAGTTTTTTAAAACTTTGGACCAGCACACTTATTGTGGTACTGAGAAAAGAAAAAAGACTAAAAACCAGGAGGGTTTTGGGGGATACTGGTAGTGGTGGTGGCATTGGTCTTGGAGGAAACATTCTGTAGAGATACTGTTGTTGCAGCTAAAGCAAGTTGATGCAGAGCACTGAGCTCAACATGTTGTGAGCTAAGAAACCTCGGCCATGTGAGGCTTGGCCCATCCCAGCTACTTCTGTGATAACAGCCTGTGTGGTGTGTGTGTGTGCGGGCTCAGTCGTGTGCAACTCTGCGATCCCACGTACGGTAGCCCGCCAGGTTCCCCTGTCCGTGGGATTTTTCAGGCAAAAATACTGGAGTGGGTCGCCATGACCTCCTCCAGGGGATCTTCCAGATCCTGGGATTGAACCCACATCTCTTACCTCTCCTACACTGGCAGGCGGGTTCTTTAGCACTAGTGACCAGTATTTGACTCTTTTTATGGTTGAATAATATTCCATTATATAAATACACCATTTAACAGTTGATGTTCATTTGGGTCGTTTTCACCTTTGGTTATTATGAGTAATTCTGTTATGAACTTTTGTGTACAAATTTTTGTGTGAGCATATGTTTTTATTTCTCTTGGGTATATGCCTCATAGTAGAATTGCTGGGTCAAATAGCAATTCTATGTTTAGACTTTTAAGAATTGCCAAATTGTTTTTCACATGACTACACCATTTTACATTTCTACCAGCAGTGTATAAGGTTTCTGATAGCTCCCTATCTTCAACAACAATCTTACTGCCCTTTTAAAATTATAGCCATCCTAGTGGATGTGAAGTGGTACCTCACTATTGTTTTGATTTGTGTTTCCCTAATGACTAATGATGTTGAGCATTCTTCAGTGCACTTTCTAGCCACTGCATATTATTATGTTCTTTGGAGATATGTTTATTCAGATCCTTTGCCTTTTAAAAAATTGGATTATTTGTCTTTATTATTGAGTGGTAAGGATTCCTTGTATATTTGGGGTGTAAGTCCCTTGTCAGATAAATAATTTCTGAATATTTTTTCCATTCTGTGTGATGTCTTTTCCCTCTCTTGATAATGTTCTTTGAAACACAAGAGTTTTTAATTGTAGTAAAACGCAAGTAATCTATTTTTTCTTTTGTTGCTTGTACTTTTGGTCACATCCAAGAAACCACTGGAAGTCCAAGGTCACAAAGATTTACCCCTATGTTTTCTTCTAAGAGTTTCATAGTTAGCTCTAAATTAAATATTTGATCTAGTTTGAATTAACCTTATACATATGATGTGCAGTAGGGGGTCCAAATTCATTCTTTTGTATGTGGACACCTGGTTGTCCCAACAGCATTTGTTGAAAGTATTCTTTTTTTCCCCACTAAATTGTCTTCTTTGTTGAAAATCAATTGACTGTAAGTGTAATGGCTCACTTCTGAATTGTCAGTTTTATTCTATTAATCTGCATATTATCTTTATTCCAGTAGGATAGTCTTTTGATTGTTGTTGCTTTATAGTAAGTTTTGAAATTGTGACCTGTAAGTCCACCTACTTTGTTCTTTCTCAAGATTGTTGTGGCTATCCTGAGTCCCTTGAGTTTCCATATGAATTTTAGGATTTAGCTTGTCAATTTCCACAAACACAGCTGGGATTCTGATAAGAATTATATTGAATCTGTGCATCAGTTCAAGAAGTATTACCATCTTAACAATATTATATCTCCTGATCCATGAATGTGAGACACTTTTCCACTTACTGAAATCTTTTAAAATTACTTTCAACGATGTTTTGTAATTTTCAGAGTATAAGTTTTGCACTTCTTTTGTCAAATTTATTCCAAGTGTTCTGTTATTTTTGAGCTATTGTGAATGGAATTGTTTCTTACTTTCATTTTCAAATTTTTCATTGCAAGTGTATAGAAATGCAATTTTTTGTATTTGATCATGTATCCTGCAACCCTGCTGAACTCACTTGTTAGTTCTAATATCTTATGATAGATTCCTAAAGATTTTCTATATAAAAGAGCATATCATCTGTAAATAAAGACTGTTTTGCTTCTTCCTTTCCAATATAAATTGCTTTAATTTTATTATTGCTTAAATGCCCTGGCTAGAACTTGGAACCTGAACATTGAATGGAAGTAGCGAGTGTGGACATAGCAAAGATGGTGGTACTAGCGATGATGGTGGTGGGGGTGAGAGCAATGAGGGATGATAACCCCAGAACGTGGAAGGAGGGCTCAAATCACTTGGTAAAGCTCCAGTTCTATTTTCACTAATTAATTTACTTTAAAATTCATAAAAACTTATTTGAAAGCTTAAAACATATTAAAAATAGTCTAAATAGTCTAAATACAGGGGAGGAGGGACAGAGTTCAAGATGTCTATCCTGTCATTGGGCTTCCCACGTGCTTCAGCTGGGAAGTTGAAAGTTAAGAGTCTGTTCTGGACTCAGGTTGATCAAATATTCACTGCACTTTCTGCATTAATTTAGTTGTCAATTAAGACAGTGGGGACAGCAGATGGGTGGAACCGGCAGGTTGTGACTTGAAATTCCAGGTCTACAGTCTGTTGGTTGAACGATCTGGGGCATATGACTCTATTTGTCCTCTTTAGAATAGGTATGATAATCCTATTTCACTGGGTGGTTTGAAGAATTCCTTGAGATAATGAATGTATATAGTGCTGAGCACACAGTGCTGTGTTTAGTCACTCAGTCGTGTCCGACTCTGCAACCCCATGGACTGTAGTCCACCAGGCTCCTCTGTCCATGGGATTTCCCAAGCAGGAATACTGGAGTGGATTGCCATTTCCTTCTCCAGGGGATCT
The DNA here is from genome assembly GCF_016772045.2 of Ovis aries. Classification (NCBI taxonomy): domain Eukaryota; kingdom Metazoa; phylum Chordata; class Mammalia; order Artiodactyla; family Bovidae; genus Ovis; species Ovis aries. Next base: position 25,323,892 of record NC_056059.1, on the reverse strand, counting down.
TCCCAACCCAGGGATCAAACCTAGGTCTCCCACATTGCAGGCGGATCCTTTACCGACTGCGCCACCAGAGCACACAGTAGCATCTGATAAATGTTATTTTCCACTTTACTTAGTACTGTTTTTAGTATTAGAGATGTCATGAGCAATGTTCTCAGTCATCAGTGATCAGTTTCAACAAAATGATATTTGTTTATACTTTCTACCTCTGCCTTCCATCTAGTGAGATAACACAGTGGTCACACTTCTCTAACTCAATGGCCAGGGTACCTGAGCCTCTCGTGTGCGGCATCCAGGAGAGTGGGAAGCAGGGAGGGCGGTTTGGAATAAGACCACATGATCTCTTTCCCTTTCTTCAGCTACTGCTTAACCAGGATTGGCTTCTCTTGTGTATCAGACTCCTTTCCTATCCAGGACTTCTAAACCCCCAAGATGGAGTCAGGTCTGTTTGCAGCTTGAGTGTGCAGACAAGCAGTTCACACTCACAGAGCCTACTGCATGATTGCATATTCTATTTGATGAGGTTAGAGAGGAGCATAAAAGTTGATATCAATAAAAAGTCCACCATTGGAGGTACATTAACTAATCATTTACCTTCCATAGTGGGGTTACCATTAATCTAGAATGAGTTAGTAATCCTTTGCTACTCTCCTATTAATAAGAGTTTAATTTGTTCACAGTTGACTTGGAACATCACATAAACCTGTATGCTATTTTCATCCTTCTATTTTTACTAAAAAGATTCCTGCCATAATCTTCTAGGATTACATGTAAAAGTTTGGACCTTCTCTTTCCAGAATAGGCTTTAGATTATATTACCTGATTCCTTTGTTAGTGAAAGTGAGTCACCTCCATTCTGTTTTGGGTTACCTATCCCCACTTTTTTAAACTTCTCCCACTTAATTTGCTTGAAGATCAACCATGTAAACACAGTCAAAAGTAAGATTTCTGTGTGAGGTGAATTAAATTATTGAGATACGAAGAGATGTTTGTGAGTGAAGATGTTCTAATATATTCCCCAATTATGGAAGAAGACATCAGCTTTCCAATAAAATCTGAGAGGACCTTGGTGAAGCCAAAGCACTTATGGGATGATCAGACAGTTCCCAAGACTTAATTAGTTGTACTTCACCAAAGTCTTCCACAGTCTCCCAGTTACCCTCATGATTCATCATTTTATCAGAACCTCTTAGGCACCAGGCACTGCTCTAGGCACTTCATAGGTGGCCTATAATTTCATCCTCAAAATGATCCTATACGGTAGAAACTGTAATTATACACCTTTTCTGTATGGAGAACTGAAGCACAGAGAGACTCAGGCCCTTGTGTAAGATCTCATAACCAGTAGAGAACACAGGATTAATCCAGGAGTCTCATTGTCCTCTGCTACCTACCCAGGATTCAATCTGAGCTCCTAAGTCTGGAAGTGAGTTTCCTCTCCACACTCAAATTCAACATTTCATTCCAGCTTCAACCACATGACTCTTCACAAACAGCACCCCTCATGTTCCTGCCACATATACTCTCCAAACACACCAACATCCAGCTGTTCAGTTCCTCGTCTCTCACCCTTCCTTCTGCCCAAACGAATCTCCCCAAGCACAGCTTCCATCATACTTCCTGTGCGTAGAAGCTGCCAATGACTGAGCCACCTGCTTGCAGGTACACTTGGTACGTCTGCCACCCACCTGGGAATTAAAAAGGGTGAGCTTCTCAAGCTTAGATCCACACTTGGAGAGCCTTGCCCTAGAAAAAAAGAAGATATTTAAAGTCATAAGAAGACTCCCAGTCTCTTCTAAAGTTTACAAATGGGGTGTGTGTGTGTGTGTGTGTGTGTGTGTTTAGAAAGTGGAGTTGTTGGGTGGGGGAGGGGTTGAAAGCAAGTGTTTGTATTTTAGCAGTGAATATGTATTTCAGCAAATCACAAGGCACTTCTCATCCCTCAGTCTTCAGGATAATTTTATACAAGTGAAGTGCTAAAATATGAAGTTTCTAAATAAGGTGTTTGCATGTTTTGGGGTAGATGATAGGGAGATATCTGTGTCAAAAGTGTTAAGATTATTCATGACCTTTTATTAGAGGACTTTGTCTCAAGGAAATCATCAGACATGCTTGGAAAGATTTGTGTTCAAAGATGTTCATGGCAGCATTATTTTCACAGCCCCAAACCATAAGAACTAAGTGCTTAAAATATGAGATTAAGTAAACATGGAATAAGAAATAAGATATAGATGTTAAAAAACATTCCTTTAAAAATATTGGAAGTTAAGGAGGTAGGTTTATAAATGTATGGAAAAAATAAACTACAAAATAGCATGTAAAGTATCAAATACACTTGTAAGTAGTAATATTTGTTTCTGGAGGTATTTTGCTTAGTGATTAAGAATTTTCCTGCTTTTTAGTTTTTAGATTATTTTTACATTTCTAAATTTCCTTCAAAGAACATGTACTATTTTTATAAACAGAAGATATCCCAGTAAGTGGTTTGAGCATTTTTAAGCAAAGTGTATAGGAGTGAACTTGAATTTTTCAGTAGCAAATGTGCTATAATTAAGAGGTATATTGTAGTAGTTTATATTTCTTTTTTTTTCTGTTAGTAGTTAGTATTTCTTGAATGCAACTATAGGCTAGGAGTAATATGCATTATCTCACAATTCTGTCTTTATAATAATATATGATATGCCACATATTATATGTATATTATAATGTTATCCTATAATCCTCTATCTAGGGTTTGTTTGTGTGGAATATACATACGTGTATAATAAAACCTGTTTTCACTCGCTATCCAGTGGTACTGAAGGTATATAAGCCTTCAGGGATGATTATACTCAAGGGGCAATCTGTTGATTGGAGCAGAAAAAAATATATGTAAGTTTTGGCTGTGTCTTTGATGACTATCTTTTCACACCACTTCTGTGTGAATAAACTTCCTGTCAAAGGGCTTGGGCCATGCTACTGCCCGACATGCTCCTCTCCTTACTGCCCTTCAACAGCTTCCTGCCCTCTGCACAACTAAACTGCTGCTTCACTTTCAGTCTCTTGCTATTGCGCTGGTTTTCTGCTTCTCTTCACACCTAGCCCTCTTTGCGCCATGCCTGCCCCATGCTGGGTTGCTGGCATGGATCTCCTCTTTGCAGCCCTTGGCCAGTTTCCTCTTTCAATCTCCATGCCTTCGACAAGGCTTAGACTAAAGAGCTTCATCAGCGCATCAGGCATTCTCACCATGTTTAAAGGCTTCCTGAAATCCTAACCTCTTCGTGAGTCAGAATGCCTGGCATATAGCAGACATTCATTCATTCCTAAAGAACATTAATTCCCTCCATGCCAGAAATACACTAGTGAGATTCTACCCTCTGAGATTCCAGCATATGCTCAACACAGACATAAGGCACACCCAACAAATCTCTTTTTTGTTTATTGGAGTAGAATTGCTTTCCAATGTTCTGTTAGTTTCTGCTGTACAGCAGTGTGAATCAGCTATACGTATACATATATCCCTCTTGAACCTCCCTCCCCTCCACATCCTACCCCTCTAGGTCATGGCAGAGCAGTGACCCGAGCTCCTGGTGCTATACAGCAGCTTCCCACTAGCTAGCTATTTTACACATGATGGTGTATGGTGTATACATGTCAATGAACAAATCTTTATAGACCATTCTCATTCTAGATTTTTTCTAGAATCTTTGACCTAACCTACACTAGTCTAAGAACTAGCTTTAAAATTCCTTCTTTAAAAAGTATCTGTTGAAAGGAAAGGAAAATGAAAGTGAAGTCGCTCAGTTGTGTCCAACTCTTTGTGACCCCATGGACTGTAGCCTACCAAGCTCCTTTGTCCATGGAATTTTCCAGGCCATAGTACTGGAGTGGATTGCCATTTCCTTCTCCAGCGGATCTTCCCGACCCAGGGATTGAACCCAGGTCTCTCACATTTACTGTTGGATCCACCAGAGAAGTCCAAAGCACTCCTTATTTAGGATGGTGGTTAAAACAAGTCCCTGAATTATTTGACACTCTTTCCATTGAGAGATGGGACTATGTTTCTGCCCACTGAAATCCGAGCTATGTGAATGCTTGTCAGATAGAGTAAAAGTGATGCTGTCTCACTCTGAACTAGGCCTTGAGAAATGGGCAGTGTCTGTTCCTGTCTCATCGGATACTCATTTTTGGAACCCAGCCACCATGTTTTGAGGAAGCCCAAGCAGTCCAGGGTTCAATCCCTGGGTTGGGAAGATCCCCTGGAGAAGGAAAAAGCTACCCACTCCAGTATTCTGGCCTAGAGAATTCCATGGACCGTATAGTCCATGGGGTTGCAAAGAGTCAGACACGACAGAGAATTTTCACTTTCTGATCACTTTCCAAGCTGTCCATGGAGAGGCCCAGCTGAAGAGGAACCGAGGCTCTTGACTGGCTCCAACTGAACTCCCAGCTGACAGCTATTATCAGCTTTCTAGTCATAGGAATGGGCCGTTGTGGAAGTAGATTCTCCCTAGAAGTTGAGCTGATATGAAAAGCAGAGCCAAACCTTCCATGCTGAGCTCTGCCCAAATTGTAGACTTACAAGTTAAACACATGAGTTTTGTGTTTTTTAAGCCACTAAGTTTTAGGGTGGATTGTTATTCAGCAATACACAATGAGAACAATGGTTCTGGACATATGCAATGAATCTGCTTTAGGAGGGCTTTGCTAGATGGTTAAATTGCTCTGCATAAGAAATAATAGGAAAATAAGAGGATTCTGAGCCAGCAAGCTAAGGAGCAGAGGATGAAGAGAGGCAGAGGGCTCCAGCCATACAGAGGATGGGTAAAGCATAAATGAACTCAACAGCTAGCAAAATGATCTAGTGCCTATTTGGAACAGGGCTGCTAGTGCTCAGGTTAAAGGTGTTTGCTGACACAGCTGGCTGCAGGCATGCAGCACCTGCCAATCTCTGTGCCATTACCGTAAGCATTCAACATAACCCTGCCACATGTATACATTCTCGAGTCTGGAATATTCAGGACAGGATGGGTACACTGCAGTGAAGCTTGGTGGAATAACACAATGCAATTATTAAGGTTTATAGTAACTTCAGTGTTAGAGCTGATCCTTCCTGCCCTGTCTCCAACTGTGTGCCTCATTTATTTTGGTTTTGAAGGGGATGACCACAGATACTTTCCTGGGCCTCAGTGTGAACCCTTGGGGACATTCGTTGTCTAGGTTGCTCTTTGGCGTCAGTGGAGCATCCCATACCTTGGTAGGTGCCCCTCACAATGTTACTTAATAATGAGAGCATGTAGGTGCCTTAGATACCTTGATTAGGTGAAATACTCTAGGTCCAAGGAAAGACCATATCAGACTCTGACGTCAAGAACCATAAAATAATAAACTCATGTCGTCTGAAGCCACTATTTTCAGTGGCTTAAGCCACTAAGTTTGTGGTTACCACAAGAGAAAAGTAATAAAACCTGGATGTGAAACATTACAATAGAGTGTTGTAAGTTAAAGGAAAGATTTGTTAGAAGGCAGAAAAAAAGGAAAATGTCCAAAGCTTGTTTCTTGAGTTAAAAGAAAGACAAAACAATGCACATTTTCTTTGCATTTACTTTTACTGGAAAAAAGAAAAAACAACAACAAAACATTTTTTTTCAAAAGAATCAAAAGACCATTACACAAGATTGCACAATCACTTACAAATACTGTCAATTAAAGGTAAGTAGGCTAGTCTCACAGAGTCCTTGTCTAAGTAGTTTTCTCCGTATGCAATACACTGACAAAGTAATTCTCAGAGCTGTTGGGCTGGATTCACAGTCCCGCTGGGCATGCTCACTGCATTCCATAATTGAATCACATCAGATCTCAAGTAGGAACTCTTCCACCAAGATTTCTATCATGACAGCAGTTTAAACAGTCACCTTCTTTCCATTTCCCACTGGCTTTTTTCGTAGTCAGAGGTATAGTTCAGCGTTATCCAATGTCTTTCTCCATTTACCACACAATTTACTCTCCTTTGTTTGGGACCTAACTTCCTCAGTCTTCACATTCTTTTCAACCACCACTGTCTTTACAATAAGCTGAGTTCAGTGTAAATATAGAAACCAACATCTTCAAAGGGGGAGAAAAATAAAGGACCACCTGCTAGAAAAAGGATACAAGGATGATAGGTAATTTCAGGAAGCCCTGGAAAGGACTTTTTGCCATTAACATTAGCTTGTAAAAAGCAAGTATGAAACTTAAAAAAAGAAATCAAATCTGATGTGTGTGTGTTTTATTTTGCACCATTATGAATCAAATACAAATACAACTAATAATATGCTCTAAGTTGCAACATGAAACAAGAATGGTAACAGCTTACAAATGCTGTGAACGTTCAGTTCTCTTCTGAGACATGGGGTATATCAATACTCCAGTTTTCAGAATCCTCCCCTGGGCCTTGTAATCACACGTGCCACAGATGGACCTGTGTTTTTATTTTCCCCCCAGAGGACCGGAGTCTGCAATTCTTATTAGATTCAAACTCAAGGTACAACTTAGCAAATGCTACATGCTTTATTAATGATTTTATGCACCTGTGAGGTCTACTTAGGACCCAGAAATTAATTAAGAATATAGAAACAATCTCTTGAAAATATATATCATATCTCTACATATACCTCTTTAGGAATTATGTAAAAGCCTAACATATTCTGTGAATTTGATTTTTATAAGTAGTTTTCTAAAACAAACCTACACATAATTTTTCCCCTCAACAGTACTGATAAAATACAGGGCACCTTTTTCTTTCAAGTATTTGGGTAAAATAGCATACCCTGAGAATTTGGGGTGCAAACCTACACCTTGTAAACTGTAGAATGAAACTCCTCAAGCACCACATAGGAAAATGTGTACCGTGATGGTTTTAAAACACAGAGACTATTACTGAATGTGTCTTCTCATGCACATATAATATATACTTATCATGAGATTATAGTCAGTCTACTTAAGAATCAACACTGTCCTGCAGTCCAAAGTATTATTTCAGGTAGCATGAGCATTCAATTGGTAACAAACACAGACTTCCATTTCTATGAAATATGAAAATAAATTAAATGCATTGAATCTCTTTAAGAGGCAAGAATGATGAAATCAAATCTGAAATTAAAAAGATTCACATAGCTATGTATTTCTGAGTGACATAGGATGGTTTTGAAGTTCATGTTAACATTTAAGATTCATCATAAAGATGTCAAAATGTAATTTGTATTAGCTTATTTGTTCAATCATATCCAGAGAGCCATACACATACAGACATAACAGATGCAGACATACAGAGAGCCAATATGTTAGGTCACTAACTGCATATTTGGGCTTCATTTCATCCTGAGGGCAATTTCAGAGAGTGTTTTTCAAGAAAATACATTCTGGTAAATTAAACTGTTGTACTGGTTACAAATTTGTTCAGTTTTCCAACAACAATTCAAAAGGAGCATATTTAAACCTGACCATTTGACCAACAGGGAAAAAGGGAAAATGGGTCAAAATTTCTACACAAAATACCCTGTGGTTCATCTAGAAAACTACATTTTCACATGTAACCCCAAGAAGAGATGGCCAAAGGCAGACTCTGCAATTCTAATTAGATTCAAGCTCCAGGAACCCTCTAGGAAATATTACATGCTTTATTAATGGTTTTGTATATTTAAACCATAAAAAGGTAGCTTGGTAGCTGAAAAGACACTGTTAGGGTGATGGTTTTATGGGCCAGAAGGTTTCATATACTCCTGGCTTTTTCTACTTAGCTTTGGTTGAATAAGGAAGGACTCAACTACTTCATTCAAATATCAACACAACCTCAAGAAATAAAACAATGAAAAGTGAGGATTTAGATTTACCTCATGTTTTTAAACATGTTCCCCTCTATCATTTGAGGTGGTAAATGGCCTAGCAGCTTTGCTTCTTATGGCTTGATGAAATAGAGAACCATGAAATTATCACAGATGATATATGGTATTCATAGAACACTACTTTAAAATCCCTTATTTTAACCACTTGGACATTTACTACAACCAAAGCAGCTTCTCAGAGGATGTGGCCTCTCTGATAGGGCCAACAAATGAAAAGTTCTTTTTTTCCTAGTTTACCTCATTGTGAAAATTTGAGGCTCAGATCTGTTAGGGGAAAATAATGATAAATAGTGATGATAAGTAGCTTATGGGATCCCCAGACCCTTGGTAGGTAAGACTCCATCACATTCTCTGGGAAAGGAGACATCTCTCTTTTTGGAGACCTGGAAGTAGCTGACTACTTAACACGAGCACTGGGTTTTCCTAAAAGTCACATGTAGTTTTGAAATAGTCTTGTCAATTCTGGTTCTATCTATGAAATTGTATCTGAGTTTCACAGGATGTGTTCAATACTTGAGATTTCGGTGTTCTGAAAGCATTGTAAGTTATTTGAGTACTATGTTTGAGATCTTTAACAGATTCTACATTCTTGTTTCAGTATTACGTGACCAAGACCCAGAGCATCTCTACTGAATATAAGGAAGGGCTGATGCTGTGAGAGACACTTCCTAGTAATGAAAAATTAAGTTCTGGGGTGAATCTGTTGATGGAGTTGAGTAAGATGACTTCTATAACAAAGGAATAACACTTCCCCCAATTATGGCACAAGGACATCTTTTCCAAATACAGAGACTATTTCATATTTCATGCTCAGTATCTCATAGAGGCAGTCTCCTCATTTCATAGCTCATCAGCACAATGATTGATTGAATTGTGACCAGAGCTGACTATTCCTGTCTCAAACCCTTCCTTTTACCCAAAAGAACTTCTTTTCAGAATAAGATCCCTTTAAGGAAAGCCCTGAATATGAAATTGAAGTTTTTTTTAAAAGAGTACAACTGAGATGGAAGCATAAAACATATCTTCAGTCATGAGCAGTATAAAGTTCTGTGGTTTCAAGATGTAATTTTAAGCAAAAATCAATATTGATGATCATTAAAATAAAAATAAGGCTTTAAAATTTACCAGAATGCTTTATCTTTTAAAAAATAAGTAAATAAGAGGAGATTCCTTTTTGAAAAGCCCAGGAGAACCTTCAAGTTATTCTTTTTAAAAGTAAGAAATATTTCAATGTAACATTTGTTGAATATATATTAACTCACTTATAAATTATGATGAGCTAAATATTTAACTGTTCAATCAGCTCTTCAAAACTTACCATGAACACTCACTAAAATAACCTTCAGAAGTGGGCTACAACTGAGGCAGTATTGAATGTCAATGAAAGATTCTATGATTTGGATTCTCGACATCTCTTAAAGCCATAGGGAGCAAGTGATATAAACCTAGATCACTGCTATTGGTATGGTGACGGCTGGAGAGAATCGGAGCCACCAAATCAGAGTTCACTTTCTGCTCCACTACTCCAAACAGGTCACACTTCAGACTCCAAACAATCTGTGAGAGAGAGGAGTATGCAACTATGGAGGGAATCATTAAAGAAGAATATAATCCTCCACGCTCATAGCAAAGCTTGGATTCTAGAGGGAAATAGATATTTTATACCTTTCTGAAACTAAGACCTTAATCTTAAATGCAACCACTGGCTCTCCAGTCTTTCAAACCATTCTATTTTAAGGCAACAAATGGTGTCATGGCATTGTACCGATGGGAAAGTTAAAACAAGGCACAAAAGTTAAAACCACTGTTTTTCACAATCACATTTGAAATCATGCTAAATCCAATAAAAGGACATGTAAAACATAACCAAGAGAATGACTAGGCTTGGCTGGTCTATGATTCAAAATACAGGCCCATCATATTTAAACCCAGACAAATGCTACAACTCTGCCCGCCAGTGCTGATATATTGTAAGAATCTGTAGGGAGATTTGTGACCCAAATGACTGATTTGTTGTTGGTTTACAACAAAACCAATCTTATTCTGTTGTATGTTTTGACGGAACTACAAGAACATGTAAGAGATGGTTTGCCTAGTCACAAATGCAGGAAGGAAAGATGAAGGGAAAGCTTATATTAAAGTACAAAAGGAAATAGTTTTACATAGGAAAAAAACGCAACCATTCAATCAGCAATAACACAAAGTGTCTTAACAGGGTTATTCAGAAAAATATGGAAACTTACACACTTGTTTATAAGAAGCAAAAACTAAGAATAACGTATCTAGGGGAAGTTTTTCCGGTGGTTCTTAGTGTTGTTACAATGAAGCCTTCAGATTTAAGAAGGTTTGTCCATCTTTCTGTCTTGCTCCTATAAACAAACATAGTCAAAGAAAAGACTGTTAGTTCTAAAAGTAAATCTCAGTCTTGAGGAAGCAAGAAAACTGCCAAGATACATTTTATTTAACTATTTGGCTAATTTCTGTGTGAATAATGCTGAAGTTCACATTTTAAAATTGGAGAATGTGTTTCTGAACCTACTAGACATCCTACTGACTTCACGAAATTGCCCCAAATGGAACATCTTTTTGAAACTTGAATTAAATACAGTCAATCCATTCAAAGAGTTAAATGTTTAGTTTTACTGAAATTATCCATAACAGAAAATAGTATAACAGATATGTTCTTAAAACATGCAAAAATGATATTTAAACTGAAACATTTGAAATTAACATGAGATATTAATTTAGTTAAATGAATAAACTCTATACTCTAAAGTGAACGGTCACCACCTAAATTGTGTGGAATTTCATACTGTGCATTTTGTTTGAAATGAGATATACTGGTTAGAGTCTATAACTTATTTCAATCCATTCTAAAACAAGCACTGATGTGTTCAAAATCTTACTGAAAATTAGCCCTTTCTTTCTGTCAATCTCTCTATATAGTGCATATCTAATAGAACTTTGCCTAAAGAACTTTTTAAAATTAACCTTTGGGAGTTGAACTTTGAACATAATACTATGAAGACAAAAATAGAGTGGCCTACAGGTAATATTTTTTTAGGGATTAGACGACTCTATCGTGTGAAAAACAACCTTCAAGTATCAAATAACGGCTATCTAATCAATTATATGCAATCAGAGTAGAGTGGCAAAGGATATTTTAATCCTGCCATCTAGAAACTGACCTGTGTTAAATATATATGCTTAACGAAAAAGAAGTCTATAAGATTAATTATAGGTTTAGAGCTCATATGTATACATTTCAAGTTTGTTGATTTTACCCTTCTGTACTTGATATCGAGAAATGACTTTCAAGAGAAAAGGGACTGTTGTGGGTCTGGAAATTCTCATTTGCTAAAGGTTTTCTACCTTAGGACACACAGAACAGGAAAAGAAAGCATAATTACAAGGGGAGGAGAAAATAGGAGACCAAGAAGAAAAATGTCAACATGGATCTAAGGACAACTCAGGCTGAGTCCTGTTGTGAAGCAAAGTTTGCAAGGACTCCTTGAGCAGAGAGGGGAGAGAGACAGAGAGAAATAGTGTGAGAGAGAGAGAGAGCGGGAACACCCCAGGATGGGGAGAGCAAGCTGAGGAATGGAGGAGAAATCTGTTTCTACCAATTGCTGGGATCATTTTCAGGGACTTGTCTAGATAACATCTTTTCACTCATTTGTGGGATATTGCTTCTGCAAATTGGAGAAGGAAATGGCACCCCACTCTAGTATTCTTGCCTGGAAAATCCAATGGATGGAGGAACCCTGTATATTAACTTTAGAGGAACTATGTTTAAAATCTTGAAAGTAACACAGTTGCTCCAATTCCTATTAAGGCTGAAATAATGATTGCCCAGTTGAACCTGGCAGAGTCATGATGAAGTCAGGGAAGGGAGGGAGTGACTGTACTGTCACCAGGGAGTCTGGCCTGGATGACTTTCCATGATTTTAGGACGGAACCCATGACAGAGTTCAGCCAGGATGTTGGGTCAGACTCTCCCTTGCTCTACACGAGCTTGCACCCAGAGAAAGGGGAAAACCACCACATGCAGCTGGCACCCTATGCCAGGAGCTGTATAACATGCTGAAAAGCGTGGGGATACTAGAGAACCCTGACCACAGCCAACTCCTGCCCCAGGGGGCCAGGCAGCATGCAGAGCTGTGAGCATGACCTCTGGTTTGAAGAAATACTAAGAAATCCTGCATACTGGCCCCTGGTGCTGCCCTGAGAGTATGCAGGAAAAAGGGCTGACTTTCTGTCTTGGTGGAAGCCCCAGAGAGATGAGGGGCGTCTAGTCTCCAAGGAAGATTGAACTCTTATGATAGGGCATGGACTGTGTGCCATGTCCTTTGCAGTGATTTTATGATTCAATCTTCACAATGCTCCTGCAAGGTATCCCCACTTTACCCTTGAGGAAATTGAGGTCCAGAGAGGGTGAATCATTTGTCTGGGGGAAGACTTTGAGTCCGGGTGCCTGACTTCAAGGCACACATACCTGGGTTTTAGTCAAAACCACACAGCTTCCTTTGGACTGAAATGCATGTCCCCATTGGCATTTAGCAGACCCTGCTTTCAAGTGACATCCCACACCTGCCCCCCACCCCCCCCTGAGTTACCTGTCCTCCCCGCCAACACAGATTACCCCATCCCATCCCACCCACACAAACACTGACAGCCACAGCCCCTAGAAGTGCTGAAACTATTTCTCTTTGGGACGTACAGTGTTCTAATGACTAATGAGAGCTAATTTTTTAATCAAAAGAGAAACACACATGGAGGCTTAATATATGCTAGACATTGCCAGATTCAGGATCAGTTTCTTACTTTATTCTCTCCCCTTTTCCCAGTTAAGAAAGAGGGACAATTCACAAGGAACTGAGATGTGCAGGGCAAAGAGGGAGAAAGTGGGCAACACATGGCCACTGAGCTCAAAGGGCCTGGATTTCAGCTGGTCTCTTGATCTGGGACAAATTATTTTTTCATTTGTCAAATGGGGATAAGAAAGTACCCACTGGCTTAAAGACAAGCAGCATGATGTTAAATCTTGGTATATAATAAATGAATACACATTAGCTCTTAATTTTCCTTTCTTATTAATTCTATAGAGGTTTGAGGAAAATATAATGACAAAAAAAAAAAAAAAACCTGTAGAGAAAAGCACCAAATAATAAGAATGAGGAAAGTTACAATCCCAGGAAAGAGAAAGGGAGAAAAGAAATACAAAAAAAAAAGACAAAAGGAAGATAATACAACAGCAGCTATATATAAATCATCAGGAGAGGAAGCCACAATCAAGGTAGGAAAAAACAGATATAAATGAGTTGATTCAGTAATGTGATCACGGGATGAGCTGAAAATGAAACGTCGAGCGTGTTGCCTGCAGCCCGCCCTCTGACCTCGTGCGCAAGGCTGCCAAGAACACAGGTGAGGGAGCTGCCACAAAGAAATGATAAAAAAAAAAAAAACCAGAAAGAAAATTCTCAAACAAATGGAAGGGGAAGAAAAGAGGGAAAGTAAGGTGTGGGCCTGACCCCAGGATGGAGGAGCAGAAGGAAGAGTGGGAGAAAAAGAGACGGGGACTGGGCAGCATTAAGAAAGAAGCAAATGGAAACAGACTCTGGTCTGGGATACTTCAGTTCTGAGTCCCAGTTCTGCCCTAGATGGACACTATGACTTCAGAGGGGTTAGCCTGAATTTTCTCCTGACATCTTTACACAAGGGGACAGGGTTTGATGACCTAAGGACCCCATGGGGCCCCTTTAGAGAACCCTATGAAAATGGTTTCCCCTGAATCTGCTCCCTTTCTCCTTCCTCGTCAGTTGCTGATGTCTGGGGCTCTACTCAGGAGGTAGAAATAACTCTGAAGAAGTGAGGAGAAAAAGAAAGAACAATGACACAGGAACAGTATATAGCACACTCAGAAATGAAGAAGCAAATGGGTCAAGTATTAAAAAAAGAAAAGACGTTCAAAGGAAACAAAATAATTGCAGTCCCCACTGGGTGTCAGGCATGGTGCCAATGAAAGTTTTCTGTTGTTATTATTACCTGTTTATCTTTATGTAAATGGTATTTAGTATCAAGTCTCAGATACAATTTTAAAGCAAAAATACAGCATGTAAGTGGGTGGGCAGGAGCAAGCAGGTGACTGAACATGTTAGGGAAGGAAAAATATAGCTACATGCCTCAAATGACAGAAATCTAAAATAAAAATAATCTCATCAGAAAAGGCATCAAAGATACTGTGGAGAAGGGACTTCCAAAATGAAACATAACAAACAACAAAGGCCTAAAACAGAAGAGGCCTAACAAAAAAGGAGAGAGCTAGGACGTTTTGAACTGGTATGCCCAGCACACTGGTGTGTTCCAGTGGGTTTCTGTTGTAACCCTCTGGCCACCAGCTGGGAACAATTTGGTCCATTTATCACACTGTGTGATGTCATTGCTAAATACAAATAAAATACATAATATTACTACTTAGCTTCTGAGATGGGTTGTGACCAGGCAAAGATTGAGGAACACTGCAATTTTGTTCACAGGAAGAAGAGAAATAGTAAAGACACACCTATGAAAGCGAAATGAGAGGAAAATTCATACCAGAATAATCCAAGAGGAGCAGCAGCTGGGTATACTCAAATCTATATGGGGGAGAAAGTAAGGCTCCTGGTTACAACGTGCAGCTAAAAATAGATGATGAAATACTTATTATTTGAGCTGGAAGGAATCTTAAAGGTTAAGACAGGATTTGAACACTGGTTTTGCGGTTCTGTGTGTTCAGCTTATGTCTTCCAGCTGGAGTGCAGGCTCCTGGCTTGTATTAATAGGATGGTCACATGTAGGTTCATAGCCTCACCACAGAGTTCACCGTGGCTGATGGAGTGTAAACATGTAATTCATGCTTGTGGAATGAATGAAGGAGTTAGTGCATTTTATTAAACATTAATTTTACAAAAGTCAAGAGAATCAGAGCAGGTCCGAGGTGTCCTGGCTGCCAGTCCTGGGCTCATTAGGCTCCTCTGCCATCCTTTTTTTGTTGCATGACTCCTACCAACAAACAAACAGCATACTGTGTGGTCCAGGAGCCAGGAGCCAGCCCCTCGGGTCCTGGTTCTCTCCCTCTCTGGGGACCTCAGCAAAACCACTTCTTTCTAAAGCCCCAGTTTTCTTCTCTATGAAATGCTGTGTTTGGATCAAGTCGTTTATGTGACTTCTTAGTTGAGAGGGGCACATAAAATCCTACTCTACCTCAAGAAAATACTCTGGAATAAGTCTAGTTTTCAAAGGAAATCTTAAACTGAAACTAGCTTCCAGGCCTTCTCACACTGACTGTCCATACGAACACCAACAGATGAAGGGGGGTGTACCATGTAATTCTTGCTGTATCTGAACCATGTTTAAATTTTTCCACACAAGGAAAAAAACTATACATCTCCTTTTTTTTAAACCTGACTTTTTTTCTTTGGCAAGTGGCATAGAACTTTCAGGATGCTGAGTCTTGAAGGATTTTAGTTATCATCTGAATCTGGGTAATTAGATTTTCACCTATACACTGAAAGCTAATAATTAACTCCTCTGTGTGTGCATGTATTTGTGTGAGTATGTGTATTAATTGCTCAGTTGTGTCTGACTCTGTGAAACCCCATGGACTGTAGTCCACCAGGCTCCTCTGTCGATGGAGTTCTCCAGGCAAGAATCCTGGAGTCAGTTGCCATTCCCTTCTCTAGGGGATCTTCTCGACCCAGGTCGCTGCATTGCAGGTAGATTCTTTACCTTCTGAGCCACCAGGGAAGCCCCAGTTATTTCCCTGACTACCCTTAAATCTTGAAGCCAGCTTTTGCCTTTCTGTCTATCTTTAGGGTTGTGGAGTAAAATAAATGTTAAAGAAATAAAAAGCTTTCAAAGAAATCACTGTTCAAATCTCTAGTGCAAAAAACCTGGGTTTGTATTTGTGTCTGATGGAAACCACGCCGGCCTAATCTCTCCAGACTCAGCAGACGGGAGAAGGGCCAGAGGCAGCTGCTACAGGACACGGAGCTAGCCTGTGCCACTTCCTCCCTCCTCGGGGCCCTGTCCTCCTTTCCCCTTGCCCTGCGCCTCCACAACTCACACAAAGGCCTCCCAGGATTAGCTGCTCCCAAACAGCCTTAGGTAAACATCCCACCTGTCCAGAAGATGAAAACACTTTGGTCTAGAGGCTACTTCTTTTCTTCTGCAAAGCTGTCTCTAAATTGGGGCCTCTTCCACATGCATATTTCTTTATTTTCTACATTGAACAACAGTGGCATTATTTATATTTAATCTTTCCCTCCTTTATTTGTGTTCATTACATATGGCCTGTTGCAAATTCTTGGAAAGGAAGAATTCGAATCATCTATTTCTAGATTAGAAGTGAAATGAGGGTTGTGCTTTTACCTTAATTTTTAGAGGAAGATCCAAGGATTATTGAACAGTGGTCTATTGTTTATTTTTCAGCCTAGTAAATATAATACATAGTAAAATCCCTTAATTTGGAAAACTTTTATATTTTGCAACAACTGTTACATGATCTGACATTCACACAAATGTTGAGCAGTAGAAATCA
The DNA here is from genome assembly GCF_016772045.2 of Ovis aries. Classification (NCBI taxonomy): domain Eukaryota; kingdom Metazoa; phylum Chordata; class Mammalia; order Artiodactyla; family Bovidae; genus Ovis; species Ovis aries. The sequence goes on along the minus strand of NC_056059.1, from coordinate 25,307,455 downwards.
TTGACACACAGTTGTCATGAGTCCTAGAGAGTTTGCATGCCCCAGAAAACAACAATTGGTGAAAAGATGCTGGCACTCTGATCCTACATCCTAATTTAACGCTTTTTCATTTCAGAAAGAAACAATGTTCCTCTCTTTCTTTTCAATACAGAGAAGACAGGAATGGCTTATTTTTCCCATGTAAGCATAGAAAGGGTTCCTCCCCTCTTCCTCTCCTTTCTTAGTTCAGTATGCTCTTAGCAAGGTATGAAACCCCTTAGAAGCATTTATGCTGTCAACCCTTCCTCATGTGAAGACACAGGAGAAGGAGAGGGCAAATCTGTCCGCCCAGTGCCGGCAGCTTCCTGCTGTATCTGAAGGATGTGTGTGTGTGTTTAGCTTCTCAGTCATGTCCATCTCTTACGACCCCATGGACTGTAGCCCGCCAGGCTCCTCTGTCCATGGAATTCTCCAGGCAAGAATACTGCAGTGGGTTGCCATTTCCTTCTCCAGGGGATCTTTCCAAACCAGGGATTGAACCTGCATCTCCCTTTCACCACTGGGCCACCAGGGAAGCCTGTCTGAAGGTTGCCCCTGCCTTATGTGCTTGACCTAAAGTGTCCTGGTTCAGAAAAATCTGGCTTCCCTTCCTATCAAGTTCCTGGACTATCAGAATCCACATGTCCTTCTTTTAGAGAGGGGAACAAGGGGGAGTTGATTCTTTTCTGATGGGAGAGAATGTAGATAGGAAAGGGTGCCTTGTAGGCATTCCCAGCAGAGCACAGTGGATTCACTCTGAACAAACTGGATCAAACACAGCAGCTACATCCCAGGAGCCACTGCAGCTTGGGAATCTTCCATCCCACAGGGGTCAAGCCGTGTTTGTGCGTGTGTGCGTGTGTGTGTGTGTGTGTGTGTGTGTGTTTGTGTAAAATACCTTAAAGTCTTTGTAAAGACTTTGGACTTGCCTAAACAAAGTATTCTGATTGTCTGAAAGCAAAAACGAGACCTTAAAAATAGGCTCTTTGTATAAGAAACTTCAAGAGAAAGATGTGGGGGACAGACAGAAGCCATTCTGCAGATTTTAGAAAACCTCTTAACAAGAAAATGTCAGCCTTCGACTCTCCTTATTCTGAGGAGCAACCAGAGTAATGGTGTTTCCAAAGATGTCCTGTGCCTCTGTCACTTGGGCTGCAAGGAATAAGGCTCACTCCACAAAATCCAGACCAGGTTTTCACTTCTTCCCCCTGCCAATCTTCACCCAAGGCTAATCCTGATAGATCCCTCCTACTCACTGTGGGAAAAACACTCAGGCAATTTGAAAAGGTCAAAGGGAAAAGGCCAGACATGGGGCTGAGGAGTGGGGAGAGAAGGACACTTCGCAGGAAAATTAGCTCCCTAATAATTTGAATGGGGTTCTATTCTTACGAAAATACCTCCTCTGCTATAAACCTGCCACTTCAAACACAAAGCATTAGGACTCCTCTTAATCGCTCAAACCTGATTATCAAAGTGATGGTCACTCACCAGCAGCTGCTCCCTTCGGCTTTCTGGTGACCACTCATCATCTGTGTTCCACCACGAAGCTCATGGTGGTGCCGTCAAAGGAGGGGGGTGCGATGATCCGCGGCCCCAGGGGCTGTGAGGTGATGCTGATGACAGGCTTGCCATGCAGCTGGGCAAAGCCCTTGGCCCCCACGAGCTGGGAGGTGGCTGCCGGGGCAGAGGAGGAAGAGGAGGCGGGAGACTGACCAGAGGCCATGAAGTAGGGGGCCTCAGTGAATGCTGCAGCTGCCTCTTTGCTGGGGGGCTCTGCTGCCAGTGGGGAGAGCTCACCGCCCCCTGGAGTGCGAGCAATTGGTGTGGGCTGCAGGGCGTTGGCGGGCAGCACCGTGGGCAGAAACCCGGGGTAGATCATGTAAGTGGGTCCATAGGCCCCAGGACTCAGGGCCAGAGGAGGCACAGGGAGGGACATGGGAGCCACTGCCTGCTGCTGGGAGGTCACTGGCACGTCCACATACTGCCCCGTCTCAGGGTCAAACAGTCTCCGGGTCATGGGCTGTACTGGTGTGTCCACCAGATAGTACTGGCCGGTGGTCACATCCAGGAGCATCTTGCGCTGGGTCTGCTGAGGTGGGGGCTGCTGGAAGGGGTCTGTGGGGACAGGAGCTGGGCCGGCAGGTGCCGGGGCTGGCATGCCTGGAGGGGAGAAGCAGAGCACCTGGGGCTGGGCACTCTGTAGGGTGAAGGGCAGTGGCTGCTGGTGGTAGATGGCGGTGGGGGGATGCTCAGGGCTCTGGGGCCCCGCAGGGGCAGCTACTGTCTCCCGGGGGTGGTCAGGTTTGGTGCGCCAAGCTGGCCGGCTGGTTCCACTGACCTGAGAGCCCTTGGGACTAGTGGGGACCTGACTGCGGGCACTCAGGGGGGGCAAGCTGCAGAGAGTGGCCGTGGCTGAAGAAGCTGGGGGTCCCTCCCTCCCTGCCCCAGGCCTGCCTGGAAGCTCTCCAGCTGCAGAGCTTCCTTTAAGAGGGATGGTCAGGTAATTCTCACAGTCACTATTGCTCTTTTCCAAATTGCTGCCGATTTTCCTGTTGGTCACCTCTTCCAGAGGTGCCCGGGTGGCCGGAGAGATCTTGAGGGACCGCAGTCCCTGCGATTTGATGCCCTTGGCGGCCGCTGAGGGACTCTCCGGAGAAGGGCCTTGCGGGAACTTGCCAGCGACTCCCCCAGTTTTCTGGGTGCTGCTGGCACTCACAGTGAAGACGTTCCGTTGGCTGGGGAGTGGGGGCAGGGGCTGGGTTCTGTCCACATCCTTGTGCACTGGCGGAATATAGAGGGACCGGGGCCGCTCCCTGGCCAAGTTCTCAAAGGCAGCCGCGCGGGCAGACACGCTCTCGGTGCTGGGGTTGGAGTTTCTCCGCTGTAGACGCTCTGGGCCCCCTCTGAGGACCACCCCACCTTTGTTCCCGATGCCCCGTGGCTCCTCCGCCTCACCCAGCCGTCTGGCCAACTTGTCGGGGTCAGCAGCCCCGGCCCCTTCCCTCTCCTCGCTGGCGATGAGCGACAGGACGTGGCTGTCGGTCAACAGAGGCAAGGGGTCACTTTTCCGCTTCCACTCATTCCTGTTGAAGCTGTACAGCTCTTCCATGGACCTCACAGCCGCCGTCAGCTTCTCCAGGGCATTCCGGGATGTCTTGGGGCCTTTCCCTTCCTCTTTGACCTCCTCCTCCTTGACCTTCTCTGGGGTCCTCTGAGCCTTGGAGACGATCTTGAGCACAGGCAGGTAGGAGCCCTGCTCAGGCTTGTTGGGGGCGATGGTGGCCACTGGCAGCCTGCCAGATGCCCTGTGCACCAAAACTGTCCCTTCTGGCGAGGAGGAGTTCAGGACCCGGCCGCCTCCCTTGCCCGCATTCTCCCTGGGCTCTCGCTCGGTGCTGTCCTCCCTGGGGTTCACCACAGCCTGGCACGTGATCACCATGGGGGACAAGGATCCGGATCCCCCAGTGGCAGGAGCCAGCTGCTTGGGTTTGGGCCCAGTCAGCCCCTGCTCTGGGGTAACGCTGCCCTTGTCACTGCTGTCCCCTGACCCCTTGATTAGTTTCCGAACATCTCTCACCTGATGGAGGGGGCCTTGGGCCTTGGACTTGTCCCTGACGTCTCTCACCTGGAACTGGGGCACTTTTTCCAGGTTGTCCCCCCGGAAGAGCTTCTGCTGGGCCCTGCTGTTGTCCTCAACGGTCTTGAAGAGGTTGGAGGCACTGCTGCTGGCCAGTTTGGGCGTGAGCAACTTGGCAATGTTGAAGTCCGAGCTCGGCTGCTGCACGCTCCCCAGGCGGATCTTGATTTCGGGAGCCTTGGGTCGGATCACTGCCGTGGAGGTGGCCTGAGCAGCAGGGTACTTGGTGGCCTGCTTCCCCGGCTGCTTATCCCTGGGTGTCTGCTGGATGTTGGGGACAAAGAGGCGAGACATGATGGTGGACTTACTGGCAGAGATCTCCCCCAGGTCGGCCCTCCAGTCACCCCCCTTGGGGAGTTTCAGCTTCCCAACGGGGGCTCTTTCTTCTCGCTTCTCAGCCTCTTTCTCCTTCCAGGACCGGAATGCACTGTTCTGACTGCGGAGAAAGATGCCCTTGACAGTCTCTGAGGCACTCTTTTTAATTTCACACACTTCTGGGAGTCCATTGGCAAAATGACGGCCGGAGCCTGCGTGGCTCTCCCGAGGGGCGCTGGCTTTGAAGATGGGGGATTTAGACCCAGCTACGGCCCCCTCCCCACCAGCATCAGACATGCTGACCACCGTGTACTCGGAGCCGGCCTCTGAGTGGCGAGAACTCTGCCTTTGCAGGCCCCTCTCGCGCTGCTTCTCAGCCCCAGGCGGAGGGCCCTCCGTCTCCTTGGAGGTGCTGGAGAGGTGATGGTGGGATGTGTCACTGAGTTCTCCCCTCTCCATTTTGAACTCGTGTTCCCTCTGCATCTTCTTGGAGATGACATTTTTGAGCAGGCTGGAAGCAAACTTGGACTTCTGGGGGCCATCAGCGCGGGAGGCCGGCTTGCCGCTCTCGGAGGTCTCTGAGCCATCATCCGTGTACACCGACCCGGGGCCCTTGCTGGGGCCTTTGGTGGCCTTGCAGGGCCCCGCGGCCAAGCTGGCTTTGCTCTCACTGCGTAAATTCAGAGGCTCGAGAAGGGTGACCACACGCGGACCTGACTGGACCTGCTTCTGGAAACACAGAGGTGTTTCCACGTGTTTGATCTCGCCCTCGACTTTGCTGACCACGAACTCCAAGGCCTTGGTCTGGGACTTCTTGGATTGGATGTAGAGCTGGTCTGCCGTGGTCCTGGCCCCACCGCCCTTCCTCAGCCCTGCAGCCACTGAGGCCGCGCTGCTCCTCAGGAGGCTCTGTTCCACCCTGGCTCCAACACCTCCACATTTTAAGTCCAGGAAGGTCGACCAGCGCCCAAAGCCGACTTCGGAGAGCACGGAGGACTCCCGGGAGCTGATGTTCAGAGCCTCAAAGTAGGGGTAAGCGAGGCTCCGGAAGGCCCGGGAGGTCAGATTACGCACCTCTTTGTCCGCATCGTCCAGCTCGCTCACGGCACTGGAGGCTCCACTGGAGTAGTCCACCAGCTCCTTCGCCCGGATGGCCCCGCACCGGGTCTGCAGGCGAGCAGGGACGGCGATGAATTTCTTTGCATGGTCCTGAGCCACGGCTGCAGCCGGGTCTTGCTTCAGCGAACTGGAATTATGGTCAGCAGCTGTAGAGACGCGGAGGCTCATGTCGCCTTCATGCTTGGCAGCATAAATAATGTTTTGCTTTGCACACACGTTGCTAGGCTCATTTATAGCCCGGGAAGTCGGTTTGATTGATAGGAGGATCTGGCTTGCTGCGTTCCCACAGCTGCTGGCGGCGGTGGCTGCTGCTGCCCCTGAAGCCGCCTCCGGGGGCTCGGGCAAGGGCTCCCGCGGGGTGGCCGTGCCAGGCCCCGTGGGTGGGGGAGTGGGGTCACCGTCCGAGGGGCCGCTGCCCACTTCCGTGCTGCTGGTGTCGCCGCCGCCACCGCCGCCGCTGCCCGCGCTGGGCCGGGTGGGGTCGCTGCTGGTGGGGCTGGGTGTCCGGGTGGCGTTGGTGCTGGGAGTGGTGCTAAGGTAGCAGCTGTTGTCGTCGTCCTCTTCGGTCAGGGTGGTGACATCCTCTGGGGTCTCGTCGCTGCCACCGAAGGAAGCGTAGTCCACAAATGAGTAGATCACGTTGTTGTCCTCGAAATCCCAGCGGGAGGCCAGGCCCACGTCGAAGTCCATGTCCTGCTCCACCTCGCTCAGCTGGATCTCGTGGGTGGTGATGTAATGGGCCTCCTGATTTCTGGGGGGGTCCCGGCTGCCCTGAGACTTGGCGATAATGTCCCTGCACTCTGTGGCATCCGCTTCCCCACATCGCCCTCTTCCTCCCCCTCCTCGTCCTCCTGCTTTTTCCCCTTCTTCTCCCTTGAGCTGGCAGCTCAGCACATTCTCACCACTGTCACTCTCGAAGCCTAAGGATGAGGAGGAGGTGGCCAGAGCCCCTGTGGACGTGGTGGTGCCATCCATCTTGGACAGGCCACCTTCTGCTCCATCCACCGGGGAGGAGGAAGAGGAGGAAGAGAAGGGGTTGCTGCCCTCATCGGTACCGGAGAGCTGGGATCTGGAGAGTTCCAAGGGGCCAGAATTCTTCAGTGGGGCTGGAGCTTCGCGCTCTTGACTGCTGACTTCGTCTTGGGCTTTCTCCTGGGGACTATTCGAGCCCCTCTGATCCCCCTGGCACTGCTCCCGAGTGAGTCTCATGGTCCGGGGACCGTCCCTTGGGACTCCAGCTGAAGCGCACATCTCCACATATTTTGCTTCTCGCAGGGAGGAGGCTGGTGGCTTGGGAAGCGGCTGCAGCTGCTGCTTTAGCTCCTGGCTATCTTGAGCTCCGCTCACCCCGTCCCCCACCTCCTTGGATCTGGCCTGCAGATTCAGTTCAGGAGGGGTGCCTTCCATTCTGAGCCCTCGCCTAGGTGTCAGCGACAGGAAGAGGCAGTGGTGAGCGACGGGACTGTCCTGGGTCCCTCCCTGGCCCTGGAGGGGCTGCAGAGTAGCCCGAAGCAGGGTCCCACGTGCCTGGACTGGCCTCAAGGCTGCAGGCACCCTTGCCACTGCCGTCACCACCTCCCAGTTCTTCAGCCCCTGTGGCGGGGCCCAGGCCAACCTGAGGGAGGTAGGAAGGCTCCTGGGTGGGGTGGCAGAGGTGGTCTGTGGCCAGGGGGCTGCTGCTCTGGCCGAGACTGTGGCCAGCTTCCAGCAGCCAAGCTGTTCTGTCCAGTTGTTGGCCTGACGCTGTCGGCAGCTAGGAGTCTGAATGCCATCGACCACGGAAGAAGCAGCATCTGTAGGTCGACTCCGGGACTTCCAGAAATGAAAGGAAAGCATGTGCTGTTTCTTGTGGAGCCTTGTCCCTTTCCTGGATGGGGTAAGAGTGGGTCACGTCATTCCAGAAATATTTTTAGTGTCCATTCCTCAGTCATACTGAAACCACACTTGAGGGAAGAGAGAAGAGGCTCTGAGATAAAGAGAGAATGTGGGAGGTAGAGAAGACGTGTGGGTTCTAGTTGAAATCAACCAAATGTCCTATGTAATCTATTACGGGGATGTCTAGCAAGTACGAAATTATTCTTTACTCACTGCCGTCTTTCATTCCCAAGTCTGATTAAATGTGTTCCCCCCCCCCACCTTGTTCTTAAATAAATCTGAATTCAGCAGTGCATTTCAAATCAATTAAGGACAGCCCAGAAAGACTTCAAAATCTCCTTTGGACATATGGCAGCTTTATGTTTGCCTGAAAATCTATGCCTTTTCTTTCTCTTTCATCTTAAATCAGTTGAGTTCTGGTAATACCACCTTTTGTAGGAATAAAACACTCTATCCCTCCTTCCCCAAAGTTCCACTTTATGAAACATAATCTGTTTGTTTAAAAATAGGAAGAACTCCTCCAGTCCTTACTGTTGACTAAAGTGTAAAAGGGCATTTTCAGAGACTTGAAACTTAACACTTGAAATAAACTTTTAATTAGAGTCACTAAAAAGCACCACGTGGTTCCAAAATGACACTACTTCAAATCCCTACAATCTCAAAAAGTTCCCTAAACTTCCAAAACCATGGCAAGACAATAAACCTCCAATTATATATATAGCCTGAGCCGCGGCCTCACGATTCAGTTACACTGGCTGGATTCCAGACCTGCAGGGCACTGACTGAGAAGGCACGGGAGAACAGCGAATACACTTACCCTTCACGAGTGCAGTGCGGCTGGCAGGGAGGCCCAGAGAGGAAATGTGGCCCACTGGCATGCCCCATGGCACCGAAGCCAGAAGCCTAGGTCGCTGGCTCTGAGATCCTTTCATGTCAAACAATCCAGGAGTTGTGCCAGTGTATTTGCCAGGCAACCCCAGATGGCGGTTCTGTGCTGGCCATCCTCAGAGCAGATCCCTTGGGTCTATCAGTGGAGAACCACAACTCTTGGTTTGGTAAGATCTGGCTCCCATCACCTGCCAGGCCCAGTTCCACCACTATACATAGTCTATGTGTCACTTATGCCGATTGAATAAAGCACTATTTTAAACATTCACATTTGTGGGAAACAAAAATAACACCATCAACCATCCCCTTCCAACATGAAGGCCACCCCCGCACTGAAAAATGTTCCTTCCTCTGGCTGGGCGTGGGGGGAGGTATGGAGTGGGAGCCCCTAGCAACTGAGGCATCCACCTTCTCATCCTTGGGATGTGGAAAGTGCAGCCCTGCCATTCTCCCGGGACAAGTCTCTCCTGCCCACATCACTGCCATTGAAAACACGACATAGGGAAGGCTGGAAATATCAAGAATCACAATGTGGATAGAGAGCCAGAATGCTAGAGGCAGAGAGTAGAAGAGAAAAGGAAATAGAAGCAGAGAGGGAGAGAATGAAAGAACAAAAAAGTCAGAGAGAAAGCAGGGACTTGCTAAATTTGTGGTCAAATTTTTGATTATGGAGAGCCAGGTGTAATGGCACAAAATCCTAGATTCTTAATGATAAAAAAAATTGTGAATTGCAATAGTTATAACTAAGAGTTACATAGTGTTTACTGTGTGTGAGGCATTATCTGAGGCACTTTTAGATGTGTCTGTATTTACTTATTTAATTCTCATTACAGCTTGGTAAGTTAGGTACAATAATTGTAGTGAATTTACAGGCGGAAAAGCTGAAGCACGGAGATGTTAAGAAATTATAGTGAAGTTGCTCGGTCGTGTCCGACTCTTTGCAACCCCATGGACTGTAGCCTCCCAGGCTTCTCCGTCCATGGAATTTTTCAGGCTAAGAGTACTGGAGTGGGGTTGCCATTTCCTTCTCCAGGGGGTTTTCCCGACCCAGGGATCAAACCCCGGTCTCCAGCATTGTAGGCAGACGCTTTACCCTCTGAGCCACCAGGGAAGCCCAAGAAATTATAGAGCAGAATTCAAACCCAGGCTGTCTGGTTCTAGAGCTCCCCCCTTCACCATGTTGCTACACTGCCTTGCTGACTTCCATACTCAAATACTCTCTGCTACACACAGACGCCCAATTAGACTGGAGCAGGACGTCCTAGGCTACTTCATCTGAATGACCACAAAATAAGCCATGTAACCATTTCTTGGTTTTGTTTTGTTTATATCATCAGCCTGCGTTCACATTATGTATTCAGGGATTAAAGAACATGAGCCTATAAATAATTATATTTGTCTCCTCCAGGCAAGCAGAATACTTCCAAAGCCCCATTTTAATTTTGCTTTGAAGCCTGGGATGAGAAACCCCGAATACTACCTCAAACACTGTGGGCCATACACACTCCTCAGCTGATTAGAAAACAGAGTTTCTGCCCATCAAGGCAATTATACTTCAAGAAGAAATGTTTCCAGCACTTTCCATATGGCCCTGTCTGTCATGACAACTCAACAGATTTTAGCAGTTTTGCCTTGCAGTTGGCAAAGCACAGAATTGAAAGGTCAGATGCCCTGGATGTAGGTTAAGCATAATTATTCAATGTCCTGAGTTCTAGAAGCTTACTTCCAGAGTTTTGCTTCTTCCAGAGAGTAAACCCTAGCCCAAACTCCCCACAAAGAGAGAAGATTAACTTAAAATAGGCACTTACCTCCAAATACCTGTGTGGCTCCTTTTCTCTATTCTAAGTCAATGCCAGCATAGGAAAAAAATTTGTAGAAAAAAAAAATTGGCCTTTTTCAAGTGAGGTCAATTTCAAACAAGTAGAGTTTAATTCAAACCACAAGTTCTACTTAAAAATCAAAAAAGCAGAAAATTTGGAGTAGGAAGACTCTATTAAAAAAAATTTTTTTTAAGAAACTCATAAATGGAAAAACAAGGACCAATCATAGAGTAAAGTAAGACTAAAGCACCAAGCTTCTGCTTCCTGGCATTTCCAGAGCTCTAGATTAGTATATGCTACTGTGAAATAATTTCAGTTTTGATGAGATAATTTTTCATCATTCATTAGCCATAGAGCCATTTATTCCTACCATGACTACAGTCATTTTTTTTTTACAGATGAACTCAGTGATTGCCTACCTGATCTCAGCTCTTGAGCAATTAGCAGTGACTAATATCACCAGCATTAACCCATGCTAAGCAAGCATACTTGCTAGACTAGGCAAGGTATACTCAGTAGATAACTTTATATGGGAATTAAAAGAGCAACAAAGGAAATGACTCATGTCGTTATATTTATCTCTGAAGAGAAAGTTTCTTAGCATTCCCTGAAAGTCTTATGTGATGTATCACAGTGAAGAAAACTTTAACATGATTAAAGAAGAATGATGTCCAGGCTATCCACCAACCAGTGAAAGGGGATCATTATATTTCAGGCCTCTGACAGTGGCATAGTACGATAGACAAATACCTCATTCAAAAGCAAAACAGTTATCCAGTGTAGACTACAAGACCAGAAATGAAGAGACAGGTTTAAACTCTGACTCAAACTAGACAAAGGGTTTTTCAAACACGGGCATTTTCGGGATTCTCTGAGGTGCAATAGGGGAGAGTCAGTTTCTGATTACTTTAAATTTGGAGTAAGTCTTCCCATTGCGTTTAAGTTGTGGTGCTGGAGAAGACTCTTGAGAGTCTGTTGGACTGCAAGGAGATCAAATCAGTCAATCCTAAATGGAATCAACCCTGAATATTCATTGGAAGGACTGATTCTGAAGCTGAAGCTCCAATATTTCGGACACCTGATGTAAAGGGTCGATTCATTAGAGAAGATTCTGATGCTGGGAAAGATTGAAGGCAGGAGGAGAGGGGGGTGACAGAGGATGAGATGACTGGATACATCACATTCATTCAACTCAATGAATATGAATTTGAGCAAACTCTGGGAGATAGTGGAGGACGGAGGAGCCTGGCATGCTGCAGTCCATGGCGTTGCAAAGAGTCAGACACAACTTAGTGACTGAACAATAACAAAGGCTTCCCCAAAACACCTGCACACCTATTTGCACACACTGATGTGAAAGAGGCTTTTCTGTTGGCCACTGCTTAATGTCCAGAGTGTGGCCAGCTGTTTTTCCTCCTAGCCAAGGCTAACACACCTAAGAATTACATCTGAAAGAAAGTATCGTTTTTGTTTGTTTGGTTGGTTGGTTTTTTGGCTGGTGGTGCCAAAGAGTGAAGACAGGTAACCTGGATGACTTCTTACAACTGCAAAGTGTTGGAGCCCTGGCTACCTGGCTCTGAGAGACTCAGACCCACACTCAGCTGATGACTGAGCTTTCAGTTCATGAGGTGGAGGTCACAGGCTCTTTTCCAGTGCTGGCCAGTAGGCTGTTCCACAGCCTCCACCAGCTGCCTGCACATGGGAGCAGCTGGTCACCATGGAGTCCAAGGAAATGGAGTGGCAGGATTAGTGTAAAACTATCTCTGTGAATAGAAAACAGTATGTCCCATGAGGATGAATAAGTAGCACTCTCTTCTTGTGCAAAGAAGAGCACGTTATCATAGAAGCGAGCCATGCACATCGGAGATGCAACCTCTAAGCTATGCCCTTAAAACTTGGAAGGACAGAAAGGGGCAGTTCATCACCAGAAATAAAATATTCATAGACACTCAAGCCTGCACACAGAGAGCAGAGGTGGTGCAGAAAGTCCTTCACGTCTCCCCTTGAGTCAGGCTGTGTATCTGGGGTTGCTCCTCACATGTCCATCCCCACCCCACCACTCTTCCGGGTTTCCTACACACTTTGCATCCCCCACCCTTGCCCCAAAGCCATGCCCTTTCTTCTTCCTTTTGGTCCCTGACAATAGTTTCCATCTTGTTTTCTCTTGAGGGAGTACTGGAGTTTTTGGTGTTTCAGATCTTACGGGATAAATAAAAATTGTCCCTTCTACATCAACCTCAAAGTGAAACATTGACAGGACAAATAAGTCTTCCTCTGTGGAATACAGACCACTTTGAAGAGCCTAACTGTCAATGTTTGTCCATCTCACCCAAGTCTGTCTGTTATCCTAGACCGTAGGAGGCGGAGGCCTGAGAAGGGTGCTGCTAAGGTTACCTCCTTGGTCTGAGAAAGCAGGTCAGGGAATAGGCCTCCTTAGGGTTTCACAAGTTAAAGTAAGTTTTTTCCAGTTGGTAATGAAACAGAGTTTACATCATCAGTCAGCTCAGCTGCCTGTCTATGGAATAACATGAATAACTTACTTCTAAGACTTTAGAAAGAAAGCTTGTTTTGCCTTTTAATTCTTGATATTGCATCGCAAGGGCTAAAAATCATGTTCCTGTTCTGTATTACTTTGGTAAATATTTTTTCTCCCCGCATTTCTGATTTCAGACTGTAGTGATTTCAAACAGGAGCCTCTATAGATACACTCATATTTTATTTTTCAGCTTTCTATTTTCTATGAATACTTGAAATCATTATGAAAATTAAGATCTCATTTCTTTCTTTACTCCAAATCTGTTCAAAACTCAGGTACTGAGATGCAAATTAAGCAACTTTTGAGAAAATAATGTGACAGCTTCTGTCTATCATATGTAATACGACTATTAGGGTTCAATAATATATATACAGGAATGTTTATTGCACTGTGTTTGATAGCAAAACAAATTGGAAATCACATAAATATCAACCAGTAGAGGACAATTGATTGATTACAGAGCACACATACTCTGACTCATTGCACAGACACTAAATACATAGAAACATACGTTCCAGTCTTTGAAGAATGGCCATGAAAAGTCAATTACAGAATAAAAATGTACGCGTATGAATCTGTTTCAAATACAATAATCAAACTCACTTAGTGAGCACAGTTCATGTTGTTCATAGTTGAATCAACCAAAAAATAGATAGAAGCATAACACCAAACTATCATTGTTTATGTATACGTAGGGAGATAAGATTGAACAGTTATGATTAAATCTTCGTTCATGCAGCTCAGTATTGTTTGAACTGTTACAACAATTATGTTTTTCTTGTATAATAAAAAAAATTATTTTGGAAATCTTCACTTCTCTATAAACATTCCTTGAGCCCAAGCAGCTTCGTGTGGAAACAAAGACAACTCAGGCTGCAGTAGACCAAAGCGACTTTTCAGTTTTACTTCCTCATTTGACTTAGCTAATTGACTGATTTAAATTTTGGTCGTGCTGGGTCTTCATTGCTGTGGGTCGGCTTTCTCTATTTGCGGTGAACGGGGGCTACTCCCTGTTGCCGTGCGCAGGCTTCTCGTTGCGGAGGCTTCTCCTGTCGTGGAGCCTGGGCTCTATCTAGGCACATGGGTTTCAGCAGTTGCATCACGAGGGCCCAGCAGGTGCAGCGTGCAGGCTCCAGGCTGTGAGGGCTCCGGTAGTTGTGGCACGTGGGCTTTAATTGCTCCACAGCGTGTGGGATCGTCCCGAACTAGGGATCAAAGGCATGTGCCCTGCGTTGGCAGGCAGATTCTCATCCACTGAGCCACCAGCGAAGTCCTTACTTCCTTATTTTATTAACGTAGGAAACGAAGTTCAGAGACTGTAAGAGACTTGCCCAAGGTCACATAGGGATGAGCCGCAGACAAAGAGTGGAATCCATTTCTCCTGACTCCAAATTCAGGGCTTGCTCCTGTGTTGCTTAAGCTTTGTCCTCAAAGTAACCAAAGGGAATAGGAAACCAAGTCACAGTCTCAAACAACTGGAGTATGTTCCCTAAGAATAAATAATTTTATTGTGGAGTTATGTTTTACCTTCAAAATCAGTGTTGGTTAGATAAACAAACCATAGCCACATGCAGCAATATAGATGTACCTCAAAAATGTAATGTTAAAAGAAGCTAGATGTAAAGAGAATATACTAGATGATTCTATTTATTTAAAAATCGGAAACAGGACAAATTGAATCACTGGTGTTGGAAGTCAGTCTGGATGGTGGTGACCTTTAGGGGACAGTGTCAGAGAAAGGCCAGTGAGAATCTCGAGTGCAGAAGTTACCTTCTGGTTTTCAGTCCACATGCTGATCACATGGATGTGTTTACTTTGTGAAACTATATTCAGCTGTACCCTTATGATTGTTCACTTTTCTGTACACATTTTATACAATATATTCATTAAAAATTCAAAAAATTATTTTACTTTTATTTTTGGGCCACACCCTTGGCATGTGGGATCTTAGTTTGCTGACCAGAGATTGAACACACACCTCCCTTTACTGGATGTTCAGTCTTAACCACTGGACCACCAGGGAGGTCCTATGTTCATCAAAAATTGATGTGATGTTTACAACCAGAGTATACTCATATATAATTTCATATATGTATTTTCAAATGTTGAAAAGAAAAGGTGATAGCTTGTCAAAATATGCATTATTTGTCCCTTCACATACCCCTTATCAAACTCCAGGGTGTCTCCAGAGGCGTGGGCACCCAGGTATTGATGAGAAGTGAGGCATCATGGGCATCTCTGGCTGCAGGAGGGAGTCAGGATATTTTAGGCCAAGCAACAGAGTGTTCCAAAGCTTGGGCACTGGAGTTACACTGCCTGAGTTTGAATAATGGCTCCACCTCTCCTAGCAGCACAACTGAGGACAAGTAATTTAACTTCCCTTTACTCCAATAGGGTACATGTTAATAGAGCTGTGAGAATCAAACTGGATAATCCACTTAAAGCACTTAGCACAGGGCCTGGCCTGTTGAAGGCATGGGATAAATGTTAATTATTGCCAAATCTTGTTAAGCTGTGTGGGAATGTTAACCCTTCCCTACCTATATGTGTATCTCTCATGTCCACCTCCCAACCAGAACACCACATACTGCTTTATACATATCAGTTCAGTTAAGTCACTCAGTCGTGTCCGACTCTGCGACTCCATGAACCGCAGCACGCCAGGCCTCCCTGTCCATCACCAACTCCTGGAGTCCACTCAAACCCATGTCCATCGAGTCGGTGATGCCATCCAACCATCTCATCCTCTGTCGTCCCCTTCTCCTCCTGCTCTCAATCTTTCCCAGCATCAGGGTCTTTTCAAATGAGTCAGCTCTTCACATCAGGTGGCCAAAGTATTGGAGTTTCAGCTTCAACATCAGTCCTTCCAATGAACACCCAGGACTGATCTCCTTTAGGATGGAATGGTTGGATCTCCTTGCAGTCCAAGGGACTCTCAAGAGTCTTCTCCAACACCACAGTTCCAAAGCATCAATTTTTCGATGCTCAGCTTTCTTTATAGTCCAACTCTCACATCCATATGTGACCACTGGAAAAACCATAGCCTTGACTAGATGGACCTTTGTTGGCAAAGTAATGTCTCTGCTTTTTAATATGCTGTCTAGGTTGGTCATAACTTTCCTTCCAAGGAGCAAGCAACTTTTAATTTCTTGGCTGCAATCACCATCTGCAATGATTTTGGAACCACCCAAAATAAAGTCAGCCACTGTTTCCACTGTTTCCCCATCTATTTCCCATGAAGTGATGGGACCAGATGCCATGATCTTCGTTTTCTGAATGTTGAGCTTTAAGCCGACTTTTTCACTCTCCACTTTCACTTTCATCAAGAGGCTCTTTAGTTCTTCTTCACTTTCTGCCATAAGGGTGGTGTCATCTGCATATCTGAGGTTATTGCTATTTCTCCTGGCAATCTTGATTCCAGCTTGTGTTTCTTCCAGCCCAGTGTTTCTCATGATGTACTCTGCATATAAGTTAAACAAGCAGGGTGACAATATACAGCCTTGATGTACTCCTTTTCCTATTTGGAACCAGTCTGTTGTTCCATGTCCAGTTCTAACTGTTGCTTCCTGACCTGCATACAGATTTCTCAAGAGGCAGGTCACGTGATCTGGTATTCCCATCTCTTTCAGAATTTTCCATAGTTTATTGTGATCCACATAGTCAAAGGGTTTGGCATAGTCAATAAAGCAGAAATAGATGTTCTTCTGGAACTCTCTTGCTTTTTCCATGGTTCAGCGGATGTTGGCAATTTGATCTCTGGTTCCTCTGCCTCTTTGAAAACCAGCTTGAACATCTGGAAATTCACGGTTCATGTATTGCTGAAGCCTGGCTTGGAGAATTTTGAGCATTACTTTGCTAGCATGTGAGATGAGTGCAATTGTGCAGTAGTTTGAGCATTCTTTGGCATTGCCTTTCTTTGGGATTGGAATGAAAACTGACCTTTTCCAGTCCTGAGGCCACTGCTGAGTTTTCCAAATTTGCTGGCATATTGAGTGCAGCACTTTCACAGCATCATCTTTCAGGATTTGAAACAGCCTAACTGGAATTCCATCACCTCCACTAGCTTTGTTCGTAGTGTTGCTTCCTAAGGCCCGCTTGATTTCACATTCCAGGATGTCTGGCTCTAGGTGAGTGATCACACCATGGTGATTATCTGGGTCATGAAGATCTTTTTTGTACAGTTCTTCTGTTTATTCTTGCCACCTCTTTTAATATCTTCTGCTTCTGTTAGGTCCATACCATTTCTGTCCTTTATTGTGCCCATCTTTGCATGAAATATTCCCTTGGTATCTCTAATTTTCTTGAAGAGATCTCTAGTCTTTCCCATTCTATTGTTTTCCTCTATTTCTTTGCACTGATTGCTGAGGAAGGCTTTCTTATCTTTCCTTGCTATTCTTTGGAACTCTATATTCAAATGGGTATATCTTTCCTTTTCTCTTTTGCTTTTTGCTTCTCTTCTTTTCACAGCTGTTTGTTAGGCCTCCTCAGACAGCCATTTTGCTTTTTTGCATTTCTTTTTCTTGGGGATGGTCTTGGTTTCTGTCTCCTGTACAATGTCACGAACCTCCATCCATAGTTCATCAGGCACTCTATCTATCAGATCTAGTCCCTTAAATCTATTTCTCATTTCCACTGTATAATCATAAGGGATTTGATTTAGGTCATACCTGAATGGTCTAGTGGTTTTCTCCACTTTTTTCAAGTTAAGTCTGAATTTGGCAATAAGAAGTTCATTATCTGAGCCACAATCAACTCTCGATCTTGTTTTGGCTGACTGTATAGAGCTCCTCCATCTTTGGCTGCAAAGAATATAATCAATCTGATTTCAGGGTCGACCATCTGGTGATGTCCACATATCAGATGCTCAATATCCCTGAACTGAATCCAACGCTTCCCCTTGGTCTATAGGAGAAAGTCCAATATCCTAGTTTTCATTTAAGATTGTTCCTCATTTCATCCCCATCTGTTTTCCAGCTTCAGTTTCTTCACTCTTCCATATTAACCTCCTGTCCCAATCATACAAGTCTACAACCATTCCCAGCTACGCCTTACACTTTTGTATCTCAGAATCTTTCATTGCTTATGTAAACTTGCACTGTCCCCACTTCCCAAGACATCCTTCCTGCTCTTCCATACCTTCTATAACAGTTTTTTAAGACCCAGATTAAATTGATCTCCTATAGCAATGCTTCTAATCTTTTCTGTTTTACAAAACCCTTTGCAAATTTGACAATTGCAATTTGACAGTTTCTCTCTTCTAGGAAAAAAATATGTGCATTCATAGAAACAAACTATCTGATTCTGGGGGTTTGTGATCCCCCTGAACCCTGGTCTAGCCTTCAACCTGTGGTCCTTGGACTCCAACACCATTACAAAGTGACTCTTGTTCTCAATACCCATAGCAATCACTATCTGAACTAATAAATGGTCCCTTCTTTTGACATTTATTTTCACTTTCTTGCATGTTTTTTCTCATACTCAGAATGCAATTTTTTTAAGGAGAAAGGATTTGTCTCACATATCTGTTTGCCCTCAATGGCTAGGCAGTATGCCTTATATATAGTGAGTCCGCAGTAAAAATGTGTGGACTAACTGTTCACTTATCATCTGCTATTATTATCCTCTTCTTAGGTGATCTCATCCTGGCCCATGGTCTTAAATGCTTTACATTTGGGACTTCCCTTGTGGTGCAGTGGTTAAGAATCTGCCTTCCAATGCAAGGGATGTGGGTTTGATCCCACATGCCACGGGGCAACTAGACCCGTGCACCTTAACTAGAGAATCCAACCCACATGCTGCAACTAAGACCTGAGGCAGGAAAAATAAAAATAAATAAATGAGTTACATTTGTTGGGGCCTGTCAGTATTATGCCTTCAGCCTAGACATCATCCCTAAATTCCAGATTCATATACCAGGAAGGCTCCTTGAATGTCCAATAGGCATCACAGATATAAAATATCAAGAAGGGAACTCTTTGTTCACACCACCCTTCCCTTTCCCCAGATATTTCCATCTCAGGATTTTCCATCTCAATAGTGGTACATCCATCAGTTGAGAGCTGGGCCCTCCCTTTTACTCTGTTCATCTCTACCCATTCTTATAGTATTAGTCACTCAGTAGTGTCCAGCTCTTTGTGACCCCATGGACTGTAACCATCAAGCTCCTCTGTCCATGGAATTCTCCAGGCAAGAATGCTGGAGTGGGTTGCCATTTCCTCCTCCAGGGGATCTTCCTGACCCAGGAATTGAACCCATGTCTATTCGTGTCTCCTGCATTGAAGGCGGATTATTTACCGCTGAGACACCAGGGAAGCCCATTAATCAGCTATACTCTAATATCAAATAAAAACTGAAAACATAAAGTTGGCCTCAGAATGACCATGGACCCCATTACTTTGTATATTCCATTTTACTCCGATCCAGTTACCTTTATAAGATGTATGTCTGTAGTTATGGCTCATCTTTTCCATCAGAATTTAAATACTCTGCAGGCAGGGGTCATGCCTGACTTGTTTGTTGCTTCAAACCCAACATCTTGGAAAATATAAGCTCCACAAGGGCATAGATTTTCTTTTCTCTTTTACTTTTTTGTTCTCTAATATTGTCCCTGGTGCCTAAAAAGTTCCTGCCACATAGTAAGCACACAACAAATCTCTGCTGAATGAAGAGTAGGGACTCAGTAAATGCTGTTTTGTCTACATTATTGAATCAATCAATCAATGGATTAATTATTACTTCAGGGTAATTGGAGAAAAGCTAGCGACATTATTTAGGGGAAAAATCCTCCTTAAATGAATAGCTAAAAATGATTTATAATAAATTTATCAGAGCACTATGATCTCTGGGTATTATTAATACACCGTTTTTAAACAGTTGCATCCAAAGTCCTTAGAAACATTCAGTACTCAAAAGCTAGTAAACAATTCCCTCATTATCTTGTTTGCCTTACAGCTTTGCATTGTAAAAAAAAGTTTCTAAATAAAGCAACATAGATTTCTAAATAGAAGGTTATCAAATAATACATATTTAGAATGAATATTCAGAATGAATTGATCCTAACATAATGACTTTGGTATATAACTCAGCTCAACAGTTGATCAGGTAAATCCGAAGAGGCTTCTTTGCAGTGCTTCATAACCCTTCATTAAATCAGTCACTGCCTCCAGCAAAATTCTCTGCTCTCTGTAGACTGCCCTTTATATCATGCAGGAGCCTCCTGGGTCAAAAGAGATATCTGAAAAAGGTCGTCTTTAAAAGGTCAGGGGTTATTCATCAAGAAGGACTGTTTACTTTAATCTCAGAAAGCTGACCATCTTCGGCCAGCAGGGTGATGGGTGATGAAGAGTGCAAGGAGATCTTTCACTGCTGAGCATCTAGGCTTAGTGGGATTACATAGGAAGGAGAAATCAGCCAGATACATTCCAGGCCTGCAGACCCTTCTTATATTTATAACAACATGTTTTCCTAGTAACAGTTTATTTTGCTGAAAACATTTAATAAAAACTTTCAGAGCCTCTTATGAGAAGATGGTATCACATTCCCTAGTCAAGCACCTGCCTGACTTTAATGTGCTACTATTTTAGGCCCTGGAAACATATACCCCCTCCCATAAGACTCAAACTGGTCTCTTTATAATTACCAAGCTCACAGTCCCTAAGAATAGAAATAGGTGCAGAGGCTTTTTCTGGATAACTCTGGTGAACTGCCCTCTCTCAAGCCCTTAGCAGCTGGGGAAGCAAACTCATGGGAAAGAATACTACTTCTAACACAACACACTTTACAAAAAAATATTTTATTTAAGTATAGTTGATTTACAATATTGTGTTAATTTCTATTGTGTGATATATATATATATATATTATTTTTCATATTCTTTCCCATTATAGTTTATTACAGGATATTGAATGTGGTTCCCTGTACTATACGGTTGGACCTTGTTTATCCATCTGTATATAAGAGTTTGCATCTGCTAATCCCAAACTTCCAATCCATCCCTTCTACCTCCCCACACTCAGCAATCACAAGTCTGTTCTCTGTATCTGTGACTCTGTTTCTGTTTCATATATAAAGTTCATTTGTCAACACAACACAATTTCAATGCAACAGTTCACAAAACATTTTTTCACTGATTTTGACACATGTTCTCCTGGTTTTGAAACCTCTCACCTGAGTTTTCTCCCAGCTATCTTAAAGCAACCTCTGTGCAGTTCTGGATAAGATCTAACAGACTGATCAAACATACAGAGAGATTTAGATTGGAACTTGGGACCAGGGGACATCTATCCCTTGGGCTTTTTCATTCACTAAATGGCCATTTTAATTCACAGTAGAGTCACAGGCTGGTTGGGATTCTAAGATTGTGTTTAAGGTAAAAAGATGTGCGTGGTGCTCACTCACTCAGTCGTGCCTAATTCTGTGTGACCCCAGGGGCTGTGGCCTGCCAGGCTCCTCTGGCCTGCCAGGCTCCTCTGGCCATGGAATTCTCCAGGCAAGAATACTGGAGTGGGTAGCCATTTCCTTCTCCAGGGGATTTTCTCTACCCAGGGATTGAGCCTGCATCTCCTGCGTCTCCTGCTTTGGCAGGCAAATCCTTTACCATTGAGCCACCTGAGAAGCCCCAAGGTGAAAAGACACATACGTTAAAAATTACCCTAGGAAATACCTTAAATTGCCCATAAATTCTGATTTCAGGTTTTGAGTATACAACACTGTGTAACATAATATGTGAATCTGCATGATTGTGTACAATAGATAATTTATAAGTGCACGTGTTTATTCAGTATGCAATAAAAGCATATATGCAGAAGAGCATTTGACAACATTTTTATTTTCCAGCCTCCCACCCCCACAAACAGAGTGGTTGAATTTGCATAAATTAAATTTACTTGAAGATGGATCGCTACTGCAGCAATCAGAGGTACTATTTGCCCTCTGAGTACTAACCTGAAGCCTTGATTTCTGTTCTGTGCTTGAAATAAGCCTATTTGGAACCAACTATGTATCTGATATCATTTTCCCAAGGGAAGTTTTCAGGAATATCAATGACCTTACTTAGACAAACAACATAATCACAAGAAACTTGTACTTGGGCCATCTGATTGTCTAGAAAGGCAGGAAGTTTTTCTTTTTCAGCCAGAGCCATGATCTTTCCAAATTCCTATCCTGCCTCTCTTCCATAAAATGATTTATTCACCTGATGGACTTTAGATGTAGTGCATGAATTTTTTAAAAAGCCATTAAATGTAAAACGTGTTCCATTTCTAATATTGTAATAAGTAATCACATTTAAATTATTTGAAAGGCTGAAGTGAGTGCTTTGAGGTTGTGTATATATGTGTGTGTGTGGGTACATGGAGGGTGGGGAGGACTGGATTGCACAACCTCTAAGCAGAGTTACACCTCTCAAAATACACTTCTAGACCACATATTTACCCTTTTGCTGAGAATGGATGTGTTTCTTCAGTTCTCACTTTGCGGAGCTGTACTTTCTAAAGTTGAACTCTCACTGCTATTGGCGTAAAACCCAGGATGAGGACTCCACAGAGAAAATAAGAATGCTCTCCTCTGTCTCCAGTGTCTGAGGAGTGGAGAATGTAGAATCCTCATAATGAAACACCTGGTAACTCAGAAAAACTGGGATAACCGTAGCTAACATGACAAGGAAAAGGATCAAAGAAGGTAAAGCACGAATGTGCGAAGTACTTAAAATATTGCCTGCATACAGGGAGCTCTGCATGTTGTCAGTAGGCCTTCTATTGCTCATCTCATGACAACAGGCATCCTGGGAGTGGTTTGAATTTTTTGGAACCATCTCAGTTCAGTTCAGTTCAGTTGCCCAGTTGTGTCTGACTCTTTGTGACCCCATGAATCGCAGCATGCCAGGCCTCCCTGTCCATCACCAACTCCCAGAGTTTACCCAAACTTCTGTCCATTGAGTCAGTGATGCCATCCAGCCATCTCACCCTCTGTCGTCCCCTTCTCCTCCTGCCCTCAATCCTTCCCAGCATCAGGGTCTTTTCCAATGAGTCAACTCTTTGCATGAGGTGGCCAAAGTACTGGAGTTTCAGCTTCAGCATCAGTCCTTCCAATGAACACCCAGGACTGATCTCCTTTAGGATCGAATGGTTGGATCTCCTTGCAGTCCAAGGGACTCTCAAGAGTCTTCTCCAACACCACAGTTCAAAAGCACCAATTCTTCAGCACTCAGCTTTCTTCACAGTCCAGCTCTCACATCCATACATGACTACTGGAAAAACCGTAGCCTTGACTAGATGGACCTTTGTTGGCAAGGTAATGTCTCTGCTTTTTAATATGCTGTCTAGGTTGGTCATAAGTTTCCTTCCAAGGAGTAAGCGTCTTTTAATTTCATGGCTGCATTCACCATCTGCAGTGATTTTGGAGCCCCCAAAAATCAAGTCTGACACTGTTTCCACTGCTTCCCCATCTATTTGCCATGAAGCGATGAGACCAGACACCATGATCTTAGTTTTCTGAATGTTTAGCTTTAAGACAACTTTTTCACTCTCTTTCACTCTCATCAAGAGGCTTTTAGTTCCTCTTCACTTTCTGCCATAAGGGTGGTGTCATTTGTATATCTGAGGTTATTGATATTTCTCCCGGCAATCTTGATTCCAGCTTGTGCTTCCTCCAGCCCAGTGTTTCTCATGATGTACTCTGCATATAAGTTAAATAAGCAGGGTGACAATATACAGCCTTGACGTACTCCTTTTCCTATTTGGAACCAGTCTGTTGTTCCACGCCCAATTCTAACTGTTGCTTCCTGACCTTCATATAGATTTCTCAAGAGGCAGGTCAAGTGGTCTGGTATTCCCATCTCTCTCAGAATTTTCCATAGTTTATTGTGATCCACACAAAGACTTTGGCATTGTCAATAAAGCAGAAATAGATGTTTTTCTGGAACTCTCTTGCTTTTTCCATGGTTCAGCAGATGTTGGCAATTTGATCTCTGGTTCCTCTGCCTTTTCTAAAACCAGCTTGAACATCTGGAAGTTCACAGTTCACCTATTGCTAAAGCCTGGCTTGGAGAATTTTAAGCATTGCTTTACTAGTGTGTGAGATGAGTGCAATTGTGCAGTAGTTTGAGCATTCTTTGGCATTGCCTTTCTTTGGGATTGGAATGAAAACTGACCTTTTCCAGTCCTGTGGCCACTGCTGAGTTTTCCAAATTTGCTGGCATATTGAGTGTAGCACTTTCACAGCATCATCTTTCAGGATTTGAAATAGCTCCACTGGAATTCCATCACCTCCACTAGCTTTGTTCCATAGTGATGCTTCCTAAAGCCCACTTAACTTCACATTCCAGGATGTCAGCTCTAGGTGAGTATCACACCATGGTGATTATCTGGGTAATGAAGATCTTTTTGTACAGTTCTTCTGTGGTATTCTTGCCACCTCTTTTAATATCTTCTGCTTCTGTAAGGTCCCTACCATTTCTGTCCTTTATTGTGCCCATCTTTGCACGAAATGTCCCCTTGATATCTCTAATTTTCTTGAAGAGATCTCTAGTATTTTCCATTTGGTTTCCTCTATTTCTTTGCATTGAACCATCTAGTGAAGGCTTTATCATTCACTGATCCAAGATACTCCAGACATAGAAAAGGCTGGTAGAGTTCACTTCAATGCTAGATATCCATTTGCAACAAAGACTCAGCCAAGTCTTTCATCTTTTATAGCCTTTGGTGGGAAACAGAAGTAGGCTGTGATTTCTCAGAGAATGAGTAGAACCCTGGAGGAAGAGTGACTCTATAGGTTATTTAGTTCAATCAACTTAGGAGAAGGCACTGGCACCCCACTCCAGTACTGTTGCCTGGAGAATCCCATGGGCGGAGGAGCCTGGTAGGCTGCAGTCCAGGGTCACCAAGAGTCAGGCACGACTGAGCGACTTCACTTTCACTTTTCACTTTCATGTTGTGGAGAAGGAAATGGCAACCCACTCCAGTGTTCTTGTCTGGAGAATCCCAGGGACGGGGGAGCCTGGTGGGCTGCCGTCTATGGGGTTGCACAGAGTCAGACACGACTGAAGCGACTTAGCAGCAGCAGCAGCAGCACTTAGCGTAAAACTGATAAAACTGAGGATAAGAGAAGCACCAATGTAATCAACACTTGTGACTATAAATGTCTATCCTACAAGTGGGTCTTCTTTCTTCATTTGTCCAATTCCAAGGGAAAAGAAGAACCAAAATCACATTTAACCATGAGATTGAAACACAGCCTAATCTTCTTTAAAGAATGTGAACTCCATGTGTCTTTTTCAGTTTGTCCTTCTATGAAGATTTAGCTAAACCCACAAAGTTATCAGACACGTGACCAAAGCCATCGTTATACATCTCTATAAAGAGTTGAATGGTAGTTTCATCACTAAGATGTGTCCAACTCTTGGAGCCCCATGGACTGTAGCCCACTGGGCTCTTCTGTCCGCAGGATTCTCCAGACAAGAATACTGGAGTGGGTTGCTATTTCCTTCTCCAGGGAATCTTCCTGACCCAGGAAATGAACCTGGGTCTCTTGCATTGCAGGCAGATTTTTTACTGACCAAGCTACAAGAGAAGCCCAAAGAGTTGAATAGCTGAACAATATATGCATTTTCATAATCTGTAATAATAGGTAACCTACCTGTAAAAGGAGCAATCAATATGAATATAAATAAACACCAAAATTAGATTTATTGCTAAAATTTTGCCTTAGTTGACTTAGTCATATGATGCTCCTATCATGAGAATACCTGCAAAATCTTGCTATATTGTGGGTTATAGAAAAGGTTGTGAAAAAACTAGAAAAATAGGCAAATTGTAAAATTAAATAATGATGATTATAGACGTAACTACAGATGGGCAAGAAGTATAGTGTAATAACTGAGATGACTCTAATATAGAAATGAAAAAGTTCTTTTACCTTTTAAGGAGTTTGCCTGCAAGTTGAAAACAAGGACATTTTTGCCTTCTACATCGTCCTCATCCTCACATTGTCACCACCACCACTGTCATCATCGACATCATTAGCAGCAGCATCAATGCCATTTACTGAGCAGTTTTTAGGAGCCAGCAATGTGCTAAGTGTTTGATATGTGTTATCTAATTAATTCTTATATCAGTTAAGTTCTTTATAATCATGACACTGACAGAAAACCAGATGCACATCTTTCCTAATGTCATATTGCTAGTAAGTGGTATCAGAACAGGATTTAACTGAACTCTGTTAATTCCAAAGCCTAATTTCAGAATCATTAAGCTCTTTTGCTAAACTGTGGTAAATCTCAAGGTAAAGGGGTACAAAGTTCAGAACTCAGAAAATATTTTCACGTGGGGATTCAACTGTACATGAGAGACCAGACAAATAAAGTTGATGACTTATTAGCACTCTAGGATTTGCGGGAGAATTGTACCTTCAAGTTCTAGGTGACACTGTGTTCATTATCGATTGTGAGTCACATATTCTGCCACAACCTAAGGGCTTAAAACAATGCATGGGTATTATTTCACACCATTTCTCTGTGTTAGGAATGTGGAAGTTGCTGAGTCCAGGTCTTCTGGCTGAGGATCGCTCATGAGTTTGCAGTGAAGATGTTGGAGAGAGCTGAAGATGCACGAGGCTGAGCTGAGGCTGGAGAATCCACTTTCAAATGGCCTACTCACCCATTGGGAAAGAAATCTAGCTTCTCACTGGTGGTTGGTAGGAAGCCTCAGTACCTGACCGCATGGACCTCTCCATAGGGCTGCTTGAGCATCTTGCTAACATGGCACACGGCTACCCCAGAGCAAGTGACCCAAGAGTGAGAGAACAAGGCAGAAGCCAAGATGTCTTTTGTGACCTGGCTTTGAAAATCACATACTGTCTCTTTTGCTTCATTCTATTGATTACAATGTAGGAGAGGGCTTCTCAAGAGTGAATTCTAGGAGAGAGTGATGGCTGGGGCCACAGACTTCTTCCAAAATTCCTCCTCACTGTCAACTTAAGTAAATAGTGAAATTCACACACAGTTTCTATTAAGATGATTAACCTAAACACCATGACCATTCTCAGGTATTATTGTGTTTACTTTCAGGAAGCTTTCATAAAATATTTGGACTAAAGATCATGAACGAAGAGAACTCATTTGAATGTCTTTTCTGGATATCCTTTAGCAGTCATTATGCAACAACCTTCCATTCTTAATGCATTATTCCTTTATTTTTCAAGAACGTTAAGATCCTGGGATCTACTGCCAGCATTATCATTATGGTCCTATCTTGGTATTGAATGAAACTGTAATAAACATAAAGGCCAACATAAGACACTGGGACCTTATCATGCTTTTTTGGATGACAAATATCTCTGAGGACTCCTCCTGACATTCTTTTCATTTCTGTGTCCCTGGCATTACAGTATATTCTGCCACATAGTGATGCAAATAAGATACAAGATAGAGCTAATCTTGGCGAGAAGAACTTTGTGGATGTTCTTATATGAGATAATCTTTGAAAGAGCAAGTTCCAAATTAGCTTCAAAGATATTCACAAGTAGATAGGCTAATAAGGGTAGAAAACTCTCCGTGGAAGTCACATAACTATGAAGAGAAGCTAGGCCTTGTGCCAGCTCAAGTCATGAAGGGTCCCAACTTCATGGAAAGGTCAGGCCAACTATTACATCTGGGTTGGTGAGTCTCAGGAAAAATGGAACAGACTGAGTTGAAGAAAAAAAAAGAGATGTGATATGATTCATGTACCAGGGAAGCTTTGCCAACAGTCCAGGCTACGGTAAGCTCTTTCATGCTTGTACAAAACCAGGACAATTCCAGTAGTAATAAATCATGAGGATAATGTCAGAGTGGAAAGGGTCCGGGTCAGAGAGCTGGGAGAGATTTGTATTTGAGGCTTCTAGAGGCAATGTCCTGGAGGAGGAAATGGCAACCCGCTCCAGGATTCTTGCCTAGAAAATTCCATGGACAGGAGTCTGGCAAGCTACAATCTGTGGAGTCACAGAGAGTTGGACACTACTGAGCAACTGAGCACAGAGGCGATGGGGCATGGATACATAGTCATTGTTTAAAGGAGTAAAAATTGTCACCATGGAAATGGAGCCAAGCACAAAGCCCAAACCTGGCATGAAGACAGAAATGAGAGGACAGCAAGGTAGACCAGCAGAAGAATAAGAGGCAAGGCAGAAACAGGAATAGTTTGGGGAACTTGGTTCTGAAACAAAGACTGCGAATGATTTACTCCAATCAAACTTTACGGTCGCCACTCCATCAAAACTGCTCTTTTAAGAGTCAGTATTGAGTTCTTGGCTTTAACATTAAGCCTCATGTGGTTAAATACAAAGATCAGCTCTTAACTTTTTTCAGCCACATTGGAAAGAGTTGACTATCTTTTCCCCCTTGATTATATTGATAACTCTCTTCATTTGGCTTCCTGGCAACTGTATTACTTGGCATACTGCCTACCTCGTTGATCCCTCCTTCTAAGTGCTTGTTGCGTTTTTTTTTTCCTCAGTGCTTGGTCTTTTCTTCTCCATACATACACATTCACTTGTGATTTCACCCAGTACCGTTCAGGACTTTCAGTATGATGTATATACCAATGATTTCTCAGTTAATATCTCCATCCTCAGTTTTCTTGTGAACTCAGATTCATGTCTCTGCTGAGGTGTCTAGTAGACATCTCAAACTTCATACATCCCAAATGGAGCTCCTTATCTTATCCTCAAATCTGTTATACATGAAACCTTTCCCGATTCAGCTGATGGAAACTCCATCCTTCCAGATGCTCAGGTCAAAATCCTTAGTGTCATCTTGGAATCCTCTCATTCTCTCACCTTATGGCCAAATCCATCAGCAAATCCTATGGCTCTTCCCTCAAAGTATATCCAGAAGCCTACCTCTCGTACCACTTTCTTTGCTTACTCCCTTCTTCTTGCCTCCATCGTCTCCTCCCTGGATGACTGAAGCAGTCTCCTAATCATTCATTCCGTTTCAGTCTCCCCACTCCCCACCTTTGCCTGCAATCTATCCCCAACACAGCAACCAGATGGTTTCTTTTAAGTCAGAGCAACTCATTCCTCTGCTCAAAGCCCATTTCCCCAAAGAGTAAAAGCCAGATTCCTTATACTACCCAAATAGACCCTTATGAGCTGACCTCTCCCTTATTTTTCTGACTTTCCTTTATTTCTCTCTCCCTTACTCTCTTTACCAGCCATAATGGCCTCTTCACTGTTTTTTAAAAATGTGAGGTACTTTGCACTTTTGTGGATCACATTGGCTGTTCCCTCTGACTGTCACCCTCTTCCCCAACATGGTTAGTTCCCTCTCTTTCTTCAAGTTTTCACTTAAGTGTCAGTGTCTCAAGGTCTGACACTTGAGGTCTGCCCTGGCCATCCGAGTCAAAGTGTAAACCTGCTCTGAACTCTTTCACCCCTGACGACCTTTCACTGTTCACGTTATTAGATAGTACTTCCTACTGTCTAATACCCTATGAAATTTACTTATTTATACTTATTCACTGTGTTCTTCATTGTCTAACTCTCTTCATAGCTAGATGGAGAGAGAGCAGGGGTGTCTGGCTGTTTAGTTTACCCACATTCCCAAGCATTTAGCAGAGCATCTGATGTGAGGTAGCTGCTCTGTAAATGTGTTAAGGAAATAAATGATTTTACATATTAAAGGGATGAGTTTTGATGCACTGTGCAGGGGAGACGTCTGAAGATGAGTGAGAGGTGAAGAAGACTAAGAAGGAGCCTAGCATTCCAGGTGAGAGGCGACAGCAGTTGAGTAATCCAGCTTCTGGCCCAGCTGTGTTGTCTGAACAGAGCTGGCCTCACCGGGAGTGATTGCTGAACACTGTGTCCTCATTTGGTCCTGGTCTTACTCTTAAATCTTGATGGATAGTATCTCTTTAAAGCCTGGCTTAAATGTTAATATCTATGTGAAGCCACAATCAACTCCTGCCCCATCCCACGCCAAATTCATTACTGCTTCGCTTGTTTTCACGACATCATACCCATCCCTTTTATATAACACTAGCTGCACTATATGAAAATTAGAATACATGCCTTTACATAGCCGTGACTGTATGCTTTTCCTGCCAGACTGTGAAACTCTACCGAAAAAGTGATTACTTTTTTATTTTTTGGTCTTTATCTTTGTAACTAACCTGACATTAATACCTGACCATTGTAAATTGTCAGGAAATAAATGACAATTATTTTCAATCCAGCTGAATTAATTTCACTTTAAAGATGAATATCTTTTTGTCTTAAATAGTATTAGTGTAATCATGTAGTAGCAATAGATGCAAAATGATTCTGAAAGAAGTTATGCAGTTTTACAATTTTTAAAATAATTTTTAAAGCAAATGAGAGGGACTACAATTTAAAAAAATTTTAATGTATATAGTTCAAGCACAATAGTTTGTGTTTTGGTTTTGTTATTTTGCCAGAGAAAAAGAAAGAATTTCAGGTGATCGCTCTTTAAGTCCCAAGTTTCTGGTCTGAAAGGTGAAGCGTGTCTTCAGCTACAAAGAAGCAGATTAAACCAGTTGTGCTGTCAGCTTGAAGCATTTGGAAGCTGGCCAGAACTGCCTAAGATTTTTTTTTTTTTTCCTTCTTACTCTCTTCCTTTCTGCCAGGCTCACTCGGTGAATCCATTTGCAGAATCAAATGAAAATCAATCCCTTTTATGCAAACCTTCCTGAAGCAACAGGACTATGTTTGGTCACAAGAGTGGAGGTTCATGCAGTGAAAGCCTTCATGGTGATTTCTCCCCACCCAGGGCTTGCCAAGGTCCACTCCACCACGTAGTGATGAAAGGGAGGATCAAGCAGCTTTCTCAGAGCCCAGCTCCATCAGACAGGCCTTTTCTAAATATAGCAGACTTCAGTAAACACCACTGTGAATGTGCAGTGTGCTTGCTGGAGAATATATCTACCCCCATCAAAATTTAATGCATGCATGTACATATCTAGGTCTTGTTGGGTCCTTTTTTTATCAATTAAAATGATAAGTAAGTTCTCTTTTTATTTTAAAACTTGACATTTGATCAGTTTCTGCTCAGCGCTTTAGATCAATTAACTCGAGAGAAAGGGCCCTGAATGAGGGAAGGTTGACTAAATGAAGCTTAACCACAGACAAAGCTGAGGTCTCTGGGATTCTTGAAAGTATCACCATAGACCAGGTTACTGTGTCCAGGATATGAGACTTCCACCAGTCAAAAGAGGACTGGTTTAATCAGATTAAGACATTGCATTGTTATAGACAGATTCTCCTGGGCAGTGACTCTGATATAATTATAAAAATATGTTCTGTTTTATTGTCTGAAGCCCCCAGTGGTGAAGGTACCATCCTTATTTTTGGTTTGTGTTCACCTTTGATCCTGATGGAAATTACAGAGCTTTGTTCTGGAGCCAGCACCTGATCCTTGGGCTTCAGTTCACTCTCACCTAAAAAAAGATCAGTAGAGAAAGCATACCAAGTGTGCAGAGCTCAACAATGGTTTAGGAGAGGCACCAAGAACATGATCTCCGAGGGATCCCTGGGGATCTCCACCAGAGGATGTGAAGGTTCAAACTGACTTTGGCCCATGAAGCCCGCATGCAGGTGGGAGAGACACTGAAATCTGAGAGGTGACACTCTCTGATATCAGCTTCCCTCACCACTGAGCTCAATCACTTTAGTTTTTACATAAAAGAAAGTTCAAAACCTCAGTGATTCATGACTCTTTCCATCTACTGTTTTTAATAGTTGTGATTTGAGGGTGGGAGGTTTTTCATAGACACCAATTTCTACTTTATTCATCTATCAAGTCAACCCAGCAAATTAGGATCCCAATTTTAGAAAACAAATCTTTCAGTTTCGAACCAGATAGAAAAGGAAATAAAACATTAGATAATGCTACCAAATGTGAGAGAGGTAGATTCTGATAGACAGGACCAAACAGGAAAAGTTAAGAAGTTTAATTTCTTTTTCTTGCACTCTGCTTTAATCTTTTTTTTCATTTTTGTGCCTACCAACTATTTGTGTAAACTTTATGTGCTTCAGTTCCTCCACCTTCAAAAAGAGTACAAAGTAGGGATTTATGCATTTATAAGATGAGAGGTCCACTTTAGGAAAATCCAAAATAACACCTAAAAAAATAGCTGACAATATATACATTAATTGTGGTTTTCTTTACAAAAGTATTCCTCAGTAGGTTCCTTTAAATCAGAATTACACAGACCAGAGCTTTTACACACAGCTGTTAGCAGTGGAAAGAATCAAGAGACCTCAGTTAGAGTCCCAGCTACACCATTTATTAGCTGTGTGACCTTGAGCACTTAAGCCAGTTAACCTTTTTGAGCTTCTGTTTTCTCTTCTGTGAACGGAGATAACAACACCTACTTCACAGGCTGGTTAGGATCAGATGAGATAATTTGTGTAGAAGCACTTGGTTAACATCACTCATTTATCTGTGAGTTCAGTGAACATTTAGGGAGCAGGTATCATGTGCCAGGCACCATTAGGCACTGATATTGTGATCAACAGTGTATGGCACTTTCATTTGCAATTTTCATCTCTTACAGACTTCTGACTTGATCTGTATGTAGTAAAACCCCCACTTCTCAGAATTATATCAACTGGGTAAAGTGAAAGACAATTACACATATTCATTTACTTCCTTGTATATTTCACATGCACCATGAAGCAAAGATCTACTTCTAGAAGACTTGTCATCTTGATTGGCTAATGTGAAATAAGAGAAGGTGTGGGACCCTCAGCTTTTCCCAAACAGAATGGAAAGGAAATACCTCAGGGTATGTGGGTGCAGATGTTACTGAAGGGCTGGTCATTCTGAAGACTCTTCTAAGTTTCTCCATGGCTCATATCTGGGGCCCTGGAATTGGGCACTATGGCAAGGTGTCTTTGTTTGGGCTGGTTCCTATGTTCCAGAGCCAGGGTATATTGATGGAAGTGCTCCCTCAGTCTATTCTCATCCCAATGGCCTTGTACCAGCTCCCTTTGTCCTTCTTCAACCACCTGAGGGCCCACTGCCATATGCCCTCCTCTTCTCTCTCAGCTTCTGTGTGAAGCAAGGACTGTTTCAGTCTTGCATCAGATCCTAAGAGCAACCATCCGGAATCTTACCTTTCCTTCACCTCTTCTATTTAGTAGGACTTTTGTATCTCATAGAGTATTCTCAAGCAGCTGTGTAGACTGTCTCTAGAAATGTTTGTTTGCACAGCCATAGGGAGCAGGAAGGCACAACTTCAAGAGGCTTTAAACACACTGTGGTCTATATCAGCAGCATCTCCCGGAGTTGCTCAGTGCACAGCCTACCAGCCACATCTGGTAGCCTTGATAGGAAAATTAGAAGCTTGGGAAGAGTCCCTGAAATTGAATGTGAAGCTTGGTCACATGTGAGGGCCACACTCTTTCATGGCCCCCAAATTGTTTTGACCGCTTCAATCTAGCTTTCTAGTCAGCAGTCGTGTCCTGTCTAAGTACAGGCATGCTTAATGTCTTGGAATCTGTCTCCTCCACTCCACTCAAATTGTCACCACCTCAGTGGAGGTCTTCTGTCATCTCTTGCCTGAATTCCTAGAGCCACCTCTTCTCTGGTCTCCCTGCTTTCTGTCCCCGCTCCCACCGCCATCCATTTGCTAGTGTTGACAGCGTGACCCATCTCAATCACAAGTCTCATTTTGTCATGCGCTTGTTTGCAGTCCTTTAATATCTTTCTATTGCCCTCATGACAAAGCCCAGAGTCCTTGGCATGGATACAGAACCCTTCACAATTCTAGCTCCTGCTCTGGTTTTCTGCTTCTGAAACACTGTACTGGCCCAAGTCAAGTTCAGGCCTTTGTGTCTAACATCTGCCGTGCCTAGAAGGCCTTTCCATCCCCCGCCCCCTCCTCCTGACCAAACCCAGCTCAGTGTTGAAGACAAAAGTAGGGACTGTGCATTGAATAATGAAAATACCTCTTAAGCCCCAAAAGTGCAGAGTCTTGAAGAAAGGTCAGGAAGAAAATCATGGCCGCACCTTCTAGTTCAGGGGTTAGATGCTGGCGGCAAAAAGTTCAGAGAGCCCTGCGGAAAGCAAGTCCATGCTGAATCTATTGCTCTCCATTCCTTCCTGGCCTCTGGGCCACCATGCAAAGATAACCAGATGGCGGAAAGGCCCATAAGTGGCAGCCTCAAGTTGCCTGGGAAGTAAGGCAGAAAATGCAGCAGAAAAAGTTCAAGCATAGGAACCAGAAAGACTGAGTTCTGGTCACAGTATCTTTAGATCTCAGCTTATCATTTTATTGTGAAAGGACTGGACTTTGTGGGATGTTTTCATATTGCGCTTCATAGAGCCCTAGGGGTTCCAGATGCTTTTCAAGGACCACCTCAGGGGAAGAGAAGGGATGTAGAGAAGGAGGAGGCAACCCCCCAGAGCATCCCCTCTCTTGTCTTTCATTCTCTTCTTCTGTGTAAGAAGTGTTGCTGCTGCTGCTGCTAAGTCGCTTCAGTCGTGTCTGACTCTGTGCAACCCCATAGATGGCAGCCCACCAGGGTCCCCCGTCCCTGGGATTCTCCAGGCAAGAACACTGGAGTAAGTTGCCATTTCCTTCTCCAATGCAGGAAAGTGAAAAGTGAAAGTGAAGTCTCTCAGTCGTGTCCAACCCTCAGTAACCCCGTGGACTGCAGCCTTCCAGGCTCCTCCGTCCATGGGATTTTTTCAGGCAAGAGTACTGGAGTGGGGTGCCATTGCCTTCTCCGGAAAGAAGTGTTATGCTGCTTAAAATGCATTGGAAAGCCCCCAAAGAAGTGAATGAACAGCTGACATTCCACAAACCAACCTGTGCTTGAGCTTCCCCCAGGGTTAAGGTGGACTTGTTGACTGATGTGGTCAGTGGGAACCAGGAGGTGCTTGTGGCTCCCCAAGCCACCTACCCCCTCTACTAGCTTCAGTTGGGCTGCTTATGGTTCAAGGATCAGTTGGATTTTGTCCCCAAACCAGCCAGCACCAATTATACTTGTTATTTTGATTGTCGTTTTTTCAGTTCTGTTCGGTTCTGTTGCTCAGTCGTGTCCAACTCTTTGCATCTCTATGGACTGCAGCACGCCAGGCTTCCCTGTCCATCACCAACTCCAGGAGCTTGCTCAAACTCCTGTCCAATGAGTCAGTGATGCCATCCAAACATCTCATCCTCTGTTGTTCCCTTCTCCTCCTGCCTTCAATCTTTCCCAGCATCAGGGTCTTTTCCAATGAGTCAGTTCTTTGCATCAGCGGGCCAAAGTATTGGAGCTTCAGCTTCAGCATCAGTCCTTCCAATGAATATGCAGGACTGATTTCCTTCAGGATTGACTGGTTTGATCTCCCTGCAGTTCAAGGGACACTCAAGAGTCATCTCTAACACCACAGTTCAAAAGCATCAATTCTTTGGCACTCACCTTTCTTTATGGTCCAATTCTCACATCCATACATATGTGGAAAAACCATAGCTTTCACTGTACATACCTTTATATTCTTTTAATTGCATATTATTACAAGCCAGTGAAATACAGTAAAATGAGTTTCATAAGTATTTCTGTGAATACTAAAGAAAATGATTTGGAAAGACTTTTTAAAGTCACTAATAATATTGCTATGAAATTACATGTAGACAAGTTAATTCTTTGTAAACATCTAGATGGAATCTACTCTCAGATGGTTTAAGTTACTTGGAGTTCCAAGAAATTGGAACTCTAAAGAAATTCAGCCTGGGAATTGTGCATGGTGCGTTGGAAAGTGAGTTTCACCCATAAGAGGCAACAACATAACTTCAAACAGTGTGTCCACACTCAAAACAGGACCTGGCCTTCCATTAGACACTGGAAAATAAATAGACATCCATGTTTTAAGACAACATATTTATATGTATGCATAGTATTTTTGTCATTCATCCCTTTGCCTTTTTTCAATTGGCTGCTAGCCCAACCACCTATATACGTGTGTGTGTGTGTATCTAGAGATAGACTAGAAAACATTCTTTCTGCAAAAACAAACAAATGCAAAAAACAAACAAACAAACAAACAAACAAAAACTGAGCAACAGCCCCGGATCTGAAGTTCTGTTGGTGTTTTTCCTCCAAACAGAGAAGACACTTGTATTGAAGTGGCCCCTGACTGGCCTTGAGTTTGTGCAGCTGCCAGGCTTGGTGGCCACTACAACACAGACAACACAGCCGTTTCCAGCTACAACAGGTGTCCCTGATTTTCAGTCTTTCTTAAATTTCAGCAGAGACTGCAGTATGATCACGGAAAAAAAAAAAAACAGTTGGACAAGAGGAAGAAAGATAGTCGAGGGCGTGAAGTGAATGGTGTGCCCTGCGGGCCTCTCTAACTGGTTAGTACATTTGTGGTGCCAGAGGGCTCTGCTTGGTGAGTTCAATATTAGGAAGATTTGCTGATTCTTCTTGCAACCATGATCAGTCACTGAATGGCTTAGCCCATTTGGGTCAGGTAGTGACAGCACACCAACCACACAAAGCCATCCTTGCCCAGAGATAGTTATAACTGTTTACAGCAAAACTAGTATTACTAGAGGTCAATAGAAATGTGCCAACTGGGTGGGCACTGACCTAAAAGGAGAATACATTAGTGCAAGAAAGATGCCCTGCCTCTGCTGGTGGAGGTATAGATATTCTGAAATCTGAGGGTGGATCCTTGGTGTGCAAAGCAGTTTTGTGAAAGAATAATAATTTATTTTATAAGGAGTCTCTATGACCTGTAGAGGTCATAAAATATAAAAATTTTACAAATGACATAAAAATTATGCTGTTCACTAAATTACAACATTTAGTAAACAAATCAAGAACTTAGGTGCTTAAATGATAAATATGACAGGAGCTTTCAGAGTGGCAGGGCTTCCCTGGTGTCTCAGGTGGTAAAGAATCTGCCTGCAATGCAGGAGACCTGGGTTCAGTCCTTGGGTCAGGAAGATCCCCTGAAAAAGGGAATGGAAATCTACTCCAGCATTCTTGCCTGGAGAATTCCATGGACAGAAGAGCTTGGAGGGCTACAGCCCATTGGGTTGTAAAGAGTTGAATCACTGAGTGACTAACACTTTCAGAA
Source organism: Ovis aries (assembly GCF_016772045.2). Classification (NCBI taxonomy): domain Eukaryota; kingdom Metazoa; phylum Chordata; class Mammalia; order Artiodactyla; family Bovidae; genus Ovis; species Ovis aries. Next base: position 25,271,183 of record NC_056059.1, on the reverse strand, counting down.
CGGCATCTTGGCCCATGTAGAATTTCACCTGGGAAAGTAGACTAGGTCTTTTAAAACCTCCAAAAAGTAAATATCTCCTACATCCAACAACTCTCCCACCTCCTCAGCCTCTGTTCCTCATAGTGGCCATTATCTCAGTCCAGACAGATTTTATGTATATTAAAATGTATTTTCTTTTTTATAACACAGTTGAAATCACATCTTATATACTGTTCTGTGACTTGCTCTATGCATCCTATTTTTAAAGCTATAACACAGTGGATAGCTCTCTTAATAACCATAAATTATTCAGCTAGCTAGCTCGTGTCATACTTTAGAGAGGTAATAGGGGCATAAAGGAAAAAAACATGGATACAATACAGAAGGATATAATTTTTTCAAAAACTGCTGACAGCATGGGAAATACAAGGGAATGGGGAAGAAGCTGACGTCTGAGGATTAGACATACCTTTTAAGAGCAAAAATAGGCCTACTGTGATGAATTGTACCACCATCTATAAATTCAGAGCTGACTTCAGTGTCAGTGAGAATGTTTAATTTTCCAGGGGGAAATCTGTAGAACAGAACTTGAGTAGTATCAGGACAAGCCCTTTGCACTGTCATTATCCCCAACTGATCTCTGCTAGCTTATAGCAATTCAGCTAAGGTACTAATTAAGTAGGAGTCAGAGTTTTTGAAAGCCAGCCTTTCTGGTGGAGGAGAGTCAAGCTGTTACGAGGGCTCTCTATTCCTTTAGTTACTATTTTTTCTTTCATCCAGGACTGCGCTTACTCTCTGAGGGTAAGTTGAGTGAGCTTAATGGAGTTCTCTAAATTAAAGGAGCCAACTGGAGCACAGTTCTTGGGGGATGAAGAGTCGTGGTGGTCTACAGCTTCCATCAGTAAGATGTAGTCCTTGAGTTCCACAAGAAGGGCATTGGGTTTGCGGTTGAATCATGTGCTGAGTTCAAATCCAGGATCTACTATGTACCATCCATGTGACCTAGGCGTTACTCAACCCTCAGGCCTCTATTTATTCATGTGTAGGATGAGGTATATTCATCCCTCCATTACAAGGCTGTTGGGAGAAGTCACTAAGGTAACATTCTCATAAGTCAGATCCCTGTGCACACTGTGTCAGTCACTATGCTAGATTTAGAGAGACGGGATACATGCTAAGCATGTGGTGGGCAGTCACTAGAGACTTGTTGAGCTGACATGATCCCATAAAGTTATCGGGAGACGCAAAAATAATCAAAACATAAGACAGTCATTCAAAGGGCTTTGGAACTGTGCTGCAAGGTAATAGATTAAGTAACTCTTTCCACATAAGCTCCACAGGTCTTGTTCCCCAGAAACAGAAATGGAGAGAAAAAGCAGGGAGAATGAAAGTAAGACATTTCTTGAGACTAAAAGAAAGATTCATAGAACTAACATCTAATATACCCACTGCAGCATAATTATTCATGAAAAATTCTGTTGTGAAAGCTCAGTCGTGTCCCACTCTCTGCGACCCCATGGACTGTAGTCCGCCAGGTTCCTCTGTTCACAGGGATTCTCCAGGCAACAATACCAGGGTGGGCTGCTGTGGCCTCCTCCAGGGGATCTTCCCCACCCAGGGATCAAACCCAGGTCAGCCACATTGCAGGCAGATTCTTTATCATCTGAGCCACCAGGGAAGATATTAAACCCTGGCCCTATTCTCAGATGCAGATGTTAGATCTGTATTTCTCAACCTAGGCATTATTGACATTTGGGGATAGATAATGCTTTGTTGTGGGGAGCTGTCTCATGCATTTGAATGTGTTTAGCAGCATCCCCAACTTCTGCCCTCTAAACACCAGTAATACCCTCCACCGCGTTGTGACAGCAGAAAATGTCTCCAGACGTTGCCAACTATCCCATGGGGAATAAAACTGCTCCCACCTGAGAACCACTGCTCTAGGGTCTATTTGATGAAAAAAGAAAAAAAAAAAGAAAAAAACAAACTTAAGAAAAGATAATGTTCTCAAAATATATTCCTGATGAGGAGACTCAGTACCCAGGCTTAGCTGCACATCAGCACCTCAGTTGCTGGGGCACTTCTGAGTGCAGATGCTTCTACCACCTAGCTTTGACTTTCAGTCCAGCTGCATATTTGTGCCCAAAGGGCAAAAGGACTACAAAAAAAACAGAAAGATCTGCTTTCACTGAAGTCTCTCTGAGACACTGAGCTATATCCCTTCTTGTTACTTCCTCTTGCTAACCTTCCTATAACCACTTTGCCCCATTGAGGCCACAGTGTCAAAGTAGTACTGTAGCAATCATACCTTTCACTCTGTCCTTTGGATGCTTTGGCATCCTGGAGCTTGCTGGCCCTGGAGGGACTCTTATCCCAGGCAGTTTCTAGAGGTATCAAACAGCTTGCATGAGTGTGCCTTTCAAATATAAATCAATCAACCCAGAGCTCAAACTATCAACCACCTCTTTGCACATGCAGGGTTACTATTTCCTGGCTCTAACCATCTCAGGACCAGGTAGCAGACAAGCAGGGACAGCCGCCATTGCCCAGAGCCCACTACTGGGCTAAGCCATTCAAACCAGTTAATTCTAGGCTGCATACCCTCCTTGCCCATTCCTTCCCACAGAAACCATGACAAAGGCTCTTGCCCACTTTCTTCCCTGGCTCCCTAGCCTCTGACCCTCATGCATCCCCATGTGCCCCATCCTCTTGGAATCTGTGAGTGTAAGGAAGGATCTTCTCAATGGCAATTGTCTCCTGACCTGTCAGCTCCTCCATACCTGGAAAATAAAATCCACAGTTTCAAAAATGAAAGTGTTAGTCGCTCAGTCGTGTCCGACTCTTTGTGACCCCACGGACTGTAGGCCTCCAGGCTCCTCTGCCCATGGGCTTCTTCAGGCAAGAATATGGGAGTGGGTTGCCATTCCCCTCTCCAGGGGATCTTCCCAACCCAGGGGCTGAACCCAGGTCTCCTGTATTGCAGGCAGATTCTTTACCACCTGAGTCACCAGGGAAGCTGCATAAGATTGAGAGTAGGAGGAGAAGGGGGTGACAGAGGATGAGATGGTTGGATGACATCACCAACTCAACGGAAATAAGTTCAAGCAACTCCAGGAGATAGGGAAGGGCAAGGAAGCCTGGCACACTGTAGTCCATGGGGTCGCAAAGAGTCAGACATGACTTAGCCACTGAACAGTAACAGTTTTAAAAGACATCATATGGCATGCACTCACAGCCTCAGGGGCTTTCTTCAGTTCATCAGGCACGCTGAGACCCTTCCTACCTTGCCATTTCTTCTACCAGAGATGACCCTCTTGCTTCAGAAAGACTTTCCCCCAGACCTAGCAAGCTTCTGCACATCTAAATCTGATCTCAGCGGGATCTTCCTCAGAGACCTTCCCCGAGCCCCAGCCTGAGCCAGGTCCCTTTGCCATTGTTCTCAGGGCTCTCTACTTTTTCTTCATGGCACTTCACATAGCATGTGCTTGATTCCCTGGCGATTATACAATTAAGGTTTGGTTTCCTGCAGAAGATTGAAAACACCAACAGAGCTGCAGTTATGCCTGTTTTTCCTCACTATTGCATCCCTAGGGCATTGCTTGCTACATGCTCTGTGTTCAATATTTGTTGAGTGAATGAATAGATGAATCCCTCAAGGGCTCCTAGAAATGAGAGACAAAGTCTTTGAAGAGAACCTAAAGCCCAGCAAAAGAAAGTTGGAAGAGAGGCAGAGAAACATATTTTATTACTGGTAACATGGCTTCATTTTCCCCAGGCAGCATACAGTTGGCAACATAAGGTGTCAAATAAACTGTGGAATACCATACAACCATTAGAAATCACCTTTGTCATCCAAGTGTTTCATACATATGTCATAGTATATTAAAAAAAAAAAAACACTATGTAGTTATTCAAATTATATTGCAGTTTGATGTTTGTTAACATGTGAAAAGGATCGTGATATATTATTTGCTTTTTTGAAGAAAGCAGGTTTTAGAACAATTTGTAGAGATTGAAGTTGCTTGGTTTAAAATTAGTATAAGGTTATATGTACATGCTTTTTATATGCCAGACACTGTGAGAAACATTTTATCTTTATATGAAATATCTTATAACAGCCCTGTAAGGAAAATATTATCATTAGTGAAGATTTTGAAGATTAAAAAAATGAGGTTTTTAGAAGTAGAACACTAGTTGGCTCAGAGCCAACTAGATTAAACGTTCTCTTTTCTGGTTAGTTAGGACTAACTAACTAACTAACTGGGCTTCCCTGGTGGCTCAGAGGTTAAAGCATCTGCCTGGAATGCAGAAGACCCGAGTTCAATCTCTGGGTCAGGGAAGATACCCTGGAGAGGGAAATGGCAACCCACTCCAGTACTCTTGCCTGGAAAATCCCATGGAGGGAGGAGCCTGGTATGCTACAGTCCATGGGGTCACAAAGAGTCAGACACGACTGAGTGACTTCACTCACTAACTAACTAATTTCCTAAAATTTGCTAAATTTTTTACAAATAGACATGGGTTAATTTAATTTTGCAATAAAACATATTTAATTTTAAAATATATTTAAATGTTTTTTTTTTTAGTTTTTATTTTTAAATTTTAAAATCTTTAATTCTTACATGCGTTCCCAAACATCAACCCTCCTCCCACCTCCCTCCCCATAACATCTCTCTGGGTCATCCCCATGCACCAGCCCCAAGCATGCTGTATCCTGTGACAGACATAGACTGGCGATTCAATTCTTACATGATAGTATACATGTTAGAATGCCATTCTCCCAAATCATCCCACCCTCTCCCTCTCCCTCTGAGTCCAAAAGTCCGCTATACACATCTGTGTCTTTTTTCCTGTCTTGCATACAGGGTCGTCATTGCCATCTTCCTAAATTCCATATATATGTGTTAGTATACTGTATTGGTGTTTTTCTTTCTGGCTTACTTCACTCTGTACAATCGGCTCCAGTTTCATCCATCTCATCAGAACTGATTTAAATGAATTCTTTTTAACGGCTGAGTAATACTCCATTGTGTATATGTACCACAGCTTTCTTATCCATTCATCTGCTGATGGACATCTAGGTTGTTTCCATGTCCTGGCTATTATAAACAGTGCTGCGATGAACATTGGGATACATGTGTCTCTTTCCATTCTGGTTTCCTTGGTGTGTATGCCCAGAAGTGGGATTGCTGGGTCATAAGGTAGTTCTATTTGCAATTTTTTAAGGAATCTCCACACTGTTCTCCATAGTGGCTGTACTAGTTTGCATTCCCACCAACAGTGTAGGAGGGTTCCCTTTTCTCCACACCCTCTCCAGCATTTATTGCTTGCAGATTTTTGGATCGAAGACATTCTGACTGGTGTGAAGTGGTACCTCATTGTGGTTTTGATTTGCATTAATGAGTGATGTTGAGCATCTTTTCATGTGTTTGTTAGCCATCCGTATGTCTTCTTTGGAGAAATGTCTATTTAGTTCTTTGGCCCATGTTTTGATTGGGTCGTTTATTTTTCTGGAATTGAGTTGCATAAGTTGCTTGTATATTTTTGAGATTAGTTGTTTGTCAGTTGCTTCATTTGCTATTATTTTCTCCCATTCAGAAGGCTGTCTTTTCACCTTGCTTATATTTTCCTTTGTTGTGCAGAAGCTTTTAATTTTAATTAGATCCCATTTGTTTATGTTTGCTTTTATTTCCAGAATTCTGGGAGGTGGATCATAGAGGATCCTGCTGTGATTTATGTCTGAGAGTGTTTTGCCTATGTTCTCCTCTAGGAGTTTTATAGTTTCTGATCTTACATTTAGATCTTTAATCCATTTTGAGTTTATTTTTGTGTGCGGTGTTAGAAAGTGATCTAGTTTCATTCTTTTACAAGTGGTTGACCAGTTTTCCCAGCACCACTTGTTAAAGAGATTGTCTTTACTCCATTGTATATTCTTGCCTCCTTTGTCAAAGATAAGGTGTCCATATGTGTGTGGATTTATCTCTGGGCTTTCTATTTTGTTCCATTGATCTATATGTCTGTCTTTGTGCCAGTACCATACTGTCTTGATGACTGTGGCTTTGTAGTAGAGCCTGAAGTCAGGCAAGTTGATTCCTCCAGTTCCATTCTTCTTTCTCAAGATTGCTTTGGCTATTCGAGGTTTTTTGTATTTCCATATAAATCTTGAAATTATTTGTTCTAGTTCTGTGAAAAATGTGGCTGGTAGCTTGATAGGGATTGCATTGAATTTGTAAATTGCTTTGGGTAGTATACTCATTTTCACTATATTGATTCTTCCAATCCATGAACATGGTATATTTCTCTATCTATTAGTGTCCTCTTTGATTTCTTTCATCAGTGTTTTATAGTTTACTATATATAGGTCTTTAGTTTCTTTAGGTAGATATATTCCCAAGTATTTTATTCTTTTCGTTGCAATGGTGAATGGAATTGTTTCCTTAATTTCTTTTTCTACTTTCTCACTTATATTTAAATGTTTTTAATGGCAAAAATTTCCTTTTTTTTAAGTTCAGCATGTGGGATCTTTAGTTGCAGCATAGGAACTCTTAGTTGAGACATATGGGTCTAGTCACCAGACAAGTGACCAAACCCGGGCCCCCTGCCCTGGGAGCATGGGCCCTTAGCCATTGGACCACCAGGGAAGTCCCAGAAAAAAAACTTTCTCTATGCAGTATTTAAGATCTTCCCTGTAGCTCAGATGGTAAAGAATCTGCCTGCAATGCAGGAGACTTGGGTTCGTTCCCTGGGTCAGGAAGATCCTCTGGAGAACGAAATGGCAACCCACTCCAGTATTCTTGCCTGGAGAATCCCATGGATAGAGGAGCCTGAGGGGCTACAGTTCATGGGGTCGCAAAGAGTCAGACACGACTGAACAACTAACCCACCACATGCAGTATTTATTGTCAGATAGGATAGTAAGACAAGTATGTGTGTGTGTGTATATATATACATATATACATATATATATATATATATGGTATACTTTCAGTTATATTTTCTAAAATGCTGAAGGAACATACTAGAAGGAAATGGATACAAATGTTATAAATGAGTCTTTCTTTTTCTCTTTATTTAGACATTTTTATTTCCCAAATTTCTTACAATGACTTTGCGTTTGCCTTCATTATTAAGAAATTTACCAAAGTTGCCTGCTGTATAGCAGTGAGCCCTGAGATACTGCAACTTCAGACCAAATCCCCAGAAAGTATCTGAGCCAATTTCAACTCTCCTCCCACAGTGTCAGGTATGCAAGAAAGAGATTTAAAATGTTTTCTTATAGCAATGTTAATTTTTATTTCAAAGCTTCATTTTCCAAGAATGGAAAATCTTCCTCTCAGTACACTTCACTCTCCTTCCTTCCCCAGCCCATCTCTTCCTTCACCCCTGTCCGCGCTCCCATCATAAGGATTTACCACTGTGTTTTAGTGCATCTCAAATATCAGGGAAAGAGTACCTATGTTAATATCTCAGAAATATATCCCCTCACATCAGTGGTGCTGAAACACTGAAACAAGCAATCTGATCCCAAACAGACCACGCTGGATTTACCTAACTGAGTGACTGGCCTTTGCAAGGCAGACTAGGTTGTAAAATCCACCCTCCTGTGACTTCAAGTCAGCCAGGCTGACAGAAGCTCTCTTTCCTCAGGTTGAGGATTTATTGTCAAATGGAGATAGAATCCTCTTTACCTAGAAAGGGTGGTCACCCCAGGTCATCCTGGAGGGAATGAAAGAGTACATGGAAGCCTCAGCTGGCAGCTGCTTTTGCCTGGTAAGTAGTCTCTCTGCTCTAGAGCAGATGGTGTTGGCCGTGCCACCCAAGTCACTCTGGAAAGTCATAAACACATTTAAATGTTGGCTTTGGTTTTCCACATTGAATGTCCTTTGAGCTTATACATTCATTTAAAAAATATATCTTTTTAATTTACATATCTATATCTTTTGAGTTTGATATATGCATAATATTATATGCACATATCACTAGCATTTATGTGATGTTTACTTGACAGGCTGGTCTGTCAGTGAATTTTCAATACCTACCTAACCCGGCGCTTGACACCTCCTGCCTGTGTACTAAGTTGCTTCAGTCATGTCCGACTCTGTGCAACCCTGTGGACCATAACCTGCCAAGCTCCTCTGTCCGTGGGATTCTTAGGGCAAGAATACTGGAGTGGGTAGCCGTCCCCTTCTCCAGGGGTCTTCCCGACCCAGGGACTAAAACCGGGTCTCTTATGTCTCCTGCATCCGCAGGCGCTTTATTTACCATAGAGGCACCTGGGAAGCCCCCTGGTGCCTCTTGGGCACTCACCTCTCTGTTGTATTGATGATAAATAAATGAACGGTAAATGAGTCCACCCTTTCACAAAAGGGAAATATCCACAGATAACATGCACACAGCTATGACACAATTCAAAAATATTTTATCTATAAAAATGACACCTGGGAGTCTTAGGGATAAGAGTGTAACTAGCTGCTTTCCTCAGAGCTCCAAAGCTGGAACAGACTCATCTGGCTGTGCAGATCCACCTGGAGTAGAAAATACTTAGAGCTGAGCCATGCTGAGTGTGGGGAGGAGGGAGATCCTTCTTCGTCCTCAGGTGTACTAGGTTCAGACCAGAATGGAGGCATGCCAGGGAACCTGCAGAGAGTCAGCTTCAAGCTTAGCTTATCTCACAACTCAGGAAGGCCTCAGGTAGAAGAGCATCCTTAGGTACCCAGGACCAGCCAGGTGTACACAGGTGGAGACTCTTCATAGTGGCTGTCGAGCATAGAATCATCCAAGAACCCAATCTCAGATACAGATCTCATAAGAAGTTTGGGAATTTGTAACTTGGTGCCTGTGGACATCCTCTGTTTTTATTATCGTTGTCATGATCATTAACTTTGCAATTACATTTATTTGAATACCTACACACCAGGCACTGTACCAAGTACTTTGTTTCTAATCATTGCAACCTCTCGGGAAGGTTTTATTAGCTCCACATTACAAAGGAGAAAATGAGTCCCAGAGAGGGCTCACAGCTAGGAAAATGCTTGCCTTCTCAGCTCAAAAATCCATTACTGACTCCTCATTACCTGAAGTTCCCATTTATACGTATATTTAAAAGAATCCTAGAGGGTGCCACAGAGGCCCTTCCGGAGCCGTATCAAGGCAAGTTACAGGGTTCTGCCCTGAAGCACACATTTGATGAAGCTTTCTTGATTTCATCTATTTTCAATAATAAGCAGTCACACAAGATTTAATTTCATTTCTTTAAGGCTCTATTTGAAAAAAAAAAAAAGAAAGAGAGAGAGAGATTGAAGTAGGAAGGGAGGGATGGAAGGATTAAAAACCACCAGCCTAAACAAAGAAGAAAATCTAATTTTAATTTTGGCATTTCTAGACCTTCAAAAAATTTCCCCAGGATATCATTCCTTAAGGAATCACAATCTCTATTCTTGAACACTTTACTCCCATTTTAAAAATTGTAAAGTGAAAAGAACTTTGAACTTTGAAGAAGAGCAGAGTAAAAGAGGGGGTTTAAATTCATTGTCCTGTCTGATCTTCAACAGATCATGCGCTTTATTTTCAGTTACAATCAGTTTGATTCATCCCACAATGTTTCCTGAGAAAATTCAAATGTTAAACCTGTAAAATTAAAGGACTGTTCTGCTGGTATTGCCAAGAGGCTACTATCTGTTGATGCAGAAATAAGAGGGCTACTCATGTTATTTACCATTAGAAAGCATGCCTTACCCATTTGCATGCCACACAGTTCCTTTGACTACCACTGCGCTGCACACAGGCCCAGGGCTGCCCTCGTCACAGCTGACACTGGTGGACACAGTCATTTCACGCTGGCTAATTGGCTATGTCAGCTCCTCAACATATGGAGCCTCTAATCTTTCTTAAGAAAATAATGTGGCAATACAGAATGTTCTTCAATTAAAACAATTGCAAAAACATAAGCGAACATAGAAATAAATTTTCCAAAAGAAAATAGATCTTATAATTACAGATCATGCTTGTGGGTAAATTAAAACCCGTACACTAAATAGGTGCAATGTCTAAATGACGCCAACACTGTGTGCCAGAGGTCAAATCTATCCTAAAATAGATCTTACTTTTCCTGAATCATTCCTTTTGCTGTTGTAAAACAGTGGGGATTAGAGGATTCCAGAAAATGACATCTCAGAGTTTCCTCAGTGATGAGTCACCCAGAAGAACCTGAGGCAGGGAGTGGAGCTGTTTGCATGAGTTTGGCCACTCACTGAGAGCCTCTCTTTTATGATAAGCTAAGATTTAAAGGCCTCTTTTAGAAAGGAAATAGGGAATTTCGTGGAGACCCAGAAGAGAAAAGAAAAAACAGAGATTCTGCTTTCGTAGTTACAAGTAACTGATAGAGATTTGAAACGAGAGTAGATGTGAGCAGTCATTAAAGGCAGATAGATGATACTATGAGGACCTGATGCCAACTTGGGATAGTAGGTGAGGAAGAGAAGCTTATTTTGAGGGTGAAATGAATCCTAGCATATCACTGTCTAGTGAATATGTGTCAAGTAAATCATTCAAGTTCGAGAGAATGGATAAGGGCTTGAGGCGGAACATCTAGGGCCCCAAGGTCACAGAGTCCTTGCTGAGAGGACTTACTGTAGTGGAGATGGCGCAAGATAGAGTGCCTGAGGGTACATGGACACCCTGAGAAATGGCTCCCTCCCCAGGGGCCAGTGAGAGGGCAGATCCCAGGACAGGGCAATTGAGCTGCCTGGGACCCAAAACTGGGGCTGCCCTTTGGAATCAGCTGTGGGTGAGATGATCACCACATTTTAATAGGGCTCATCCAAATGTGTGTCATTTACCCTAGCCAACTCAGAGGGGGATCAGCGACAAAAAGAAAAAGATGAAGGCTTCCCAGGTAGCTTAGTGATAAAGAACCCGCCTGCCAGTGCGGGAGACACGGGTTCAAACCCGGATCTGGGAAGATCCCACGTGCCATGGAACAAGTAAGCCCATGCACCACAACTACTGAGCGTGTGCTCCAGAGCCGAGGATCACAACTGCTGAAGCACATGTGCCCTAGAGCCCGTACTCTGCGATGACAAGCCGCCACGAGAAGCCTGCACACCACAGCTTGGGAGTGTTCCCCGCTCGCCGCAACTAGGGGAAAGCCCACGTAACAGTGAAGACTCAGTGCAGTCAAAACCAATAAATGGAATTATTTTAAAAAATGAAAACAATAAAATTTTTAAAAGCTGGATTATCTAGCTAAGACACATGGGATTCTCTTTAGTCAGATTAAGGAAAGAAATCTCCACTTTCTGTGTCAGCCAATTCCGTGCTAAAGTCAAAGAGGACCCCTACTTCAGATGGACTGAAAGATGAGGCCATTCTCCAACTTGGTGACAGTGAGGATGAGGAGAAGAGGGTACCATGTGCTGGGGATGCTCTGTGCAGATGACAGGGGCCATCCTGGACAGGAGGCTGGAAAGAGATAGCAGTATAGCAACAGGAAAGGTGAAGTACAAGAGGGAAAGAGTTAGGGCTGCTTGAGGATGTTTACATTGCCCAGTCTGGAACCTTCCCTGTAGACATGTTGATGTATTTGATCTGGTCATTCAGTAGCTGGTGCGAAGTGTGAAAGCTGCCAGTGATTTCCAGTGATTACCTCTACCATCACACACCAAGGATGAAAAGAGAATTTATATAAGCAACATCTTTGTGAACACAGCAGTGGCCCACAATAACACTCTTCTTAACTCTACCTCAAGCCTCATAAGAGATATACAGATTGAATTTATGATAGAAATCTTGAAACAGGACGATGTCTTGAGCAGAAGGATGAGTGATACACAAAGTCCTGCCTAACTGCCCCCTATTCAGCTAGGGCCTCTTTCCTGGGATAGTTCTCTAAACCCAATCTCTGAATTTTTACTTTTTCAGTAAGGATCAAATGTCATTTTTTCAGATATAACCCGTGTTGAGATTGTTGCTACTGGCCAGTTTTATACACTTTAAGTGAAGCCGTAATCACAGACTTTTTTGAATGAAATAATCCTTTATGCATAAGTTATGCTTTGTATCACATGACAGTGTTTGCATGAGTACAACTGACTGGTCAAGGGCACGCCTTTGAGCTAAAGGCAGTCATCCATAGTCTTATCAGCAGCTTATGAGTTGGCTGGAGCCAAAATGATACCTGATAAGGTTGTTCCCTAGGTGTTCCAGGCACACTGCAGTCAGATGCTCTCTCTCGGGGACTTTAACTTAAAGAGAGATGGAAAGGAAGAGAACTTGAAGGGTGCAGAAGTAAAGCGGTGCATAGAAGTCCAAGACCTCAGGATGGCAGAGGCTATCAGTGGCAGCAGAGACAAAATGCTGAGTCACCAAATGGTGGAATGCTGGGATAGACAGCGAGAGATGTGTCCTGTCGATGGAATGTGGACGTAACCAAAGGACAACCAAATGAGAGCAAGCAAAGGGTATTTACCCTGAGCGTGCTATAGCAAAGGAGTTTGCCACTGTCACTTGCATTTTGGCAGACACTCAAAGGCAGACAGAGGAGTGGGAAACTTCACAGTGGAAAAAAGAAAGGCTTCAGCTCGGCTCTGACTGGAGGCTATGGCATGGGGAAGCTGTAGGCGGGTTGAACTATTCACAGAAATGGGCCATCCTGTGTGATCGGTTAGAGGTGCACACTTGACTTTCTTTAACTGGTTTTAAATTGGAAGCAGGGACAAAAATTAGGGAAGTTGTCAGTTATTAATCAGATTCCAAGCACATTGGGCTGATTGTTACAAAGGTTATCATTTAGCTTCCTAAACTGTTGCTCGAGATAGCAACAGGCTTCCTGCAAGTGTGATTTTTAGCAGGTGGGTTTCCTGGGTTGTTTATTGCAGACAAGGGGTTGGTTTCCTGGGCAGGTTGCTGGAGGTTGTGGATCATGGGTCTGTTTTAATAGATGGTCTGGCCGTTGTCCATTTATGTTCCATCTCTCAGGAAATCATTAGCATTTGTGTCTGAACAGATAATCTGGTTCTCTATAGTATCTGACTCTATGGTTGCTGAGACTATTCCCTGTATTTTCTGTTTCTGAAATGCTTTCTGTTTCAAAAACTGGGGCTATCTCAGATTTCACTTGAATTCTAGGAAAGCCCTCAGTTCCAGGCAAACCAGGATGGTAGGTCACCTACCTGTATATACTCTATATTAACTGAGTTAATAAGCAAAGCACGGATGGTTTTTAAGTTCTCATCATACTCAATATTTCTATCCCTTGAAAAATAAAACAGCCTAGCTAATGCAAGGCAAAATGATATCCTCATGTTGAATAATCAGAATAATAAAAAGTGCATTAGTCTAATATCGTTTGCATGTGAGTGTGATAGCACATGGCCCTGGAAATTAGGAGGCCTGAGTTTGCTGCCAACCAGCTCTGTGACCTTGGACACATCACAGAGGAGCATAATGTTCACCTGTGCATGTCTGGACACAGTGTACAGATTTGGTTTTGACAATTCCTTCTCTGTAGCTTAGAGCTCATATTTTCTCATTTGTCAAATAGAGATTCTAACAATCTCGATTTAAGATCACTGTGAGACGTCTATGAAAATTAATGTATGTAAAACAGTTGTCCCATTGCCTGGCACATCATACGCTTTAGTACACTCATGCACACTGTGAATATATGTTCTTGCTAATACCTCCTGTTATGGACTGAGTTGTGCCCCCCCCCACCCACTCTCCCCAATTCACATGTTGAAGTCCTAACCCCCACCCCCATAATTCAGAAGGAGACTATTTGAAGATAAAATATTGAAAGAGGTAATTAAATGAAAATGAGGCCATAAGGGGTGCAGCCTCATCCAGGAAGACTGGTGTCCTCATAGGAAGAGATTAGGATACACACAACTACAGACGGAAGGTGATGCGAAGACCGGGGAGAAGACGGCCACCTACAAGCCAAGGAGAGAGGAAACCAATTCTGCAGACACTTTGATTGCATACTCACAGCCTCCAGAATCATGGGAAAATTCATTCTTTTATCCACCTAGTCCATGTTACTTTGTTATGGCCATCCTAGCAATCTAATATACATCCCAAAGATATACCATCCTGATTCAAATAAACAACTTAAGATAGAGTAGCAACATATTGTAATCTGCTATTTGGTTGATTATTGTCTGATCTGATCCATATCTGATTTTTGTACATCACAAGAAAATATAATGCAAAATGTTTTTCAAGAGGTCTCTGTAGCAAGCAAATGTTTGAATGTTTCAGAATGTTTCATGTTGACTGAAATTACATTAATTTTGTGCTATATAAATCTTTAAACCATCTCTTGGGATTCATATTTCAGTTTTTTCATGAACACCTGATTTCTAATCTCAGTAAATGAGAAAATCTGTGTTTCAAAGACCAGTCTATACACTCCATGACAAAATAGAGTGTCTGCATGACCAGAGGCAGTAAGATGCCTCTAGAAGAGATGGCTGCTGTCAAGAAGGATTCCCTCTTCACTATCTGACATCCTCTGTTGCCAGGACTATAGCCTGGCCTGGTGTGGTCTTGTGAATCTTTAGGTACTGATGGGCTCAAGTGCATGAGCAACCACAGGGAGGGGTTCTTCCTCCAGGGGTCTGCCGGAGAGAGCCAGGGGTGGCCCCTGTTCTGGATCTGTCTCCCCTCTGATTGACTGGCTTCTGATAAAGCAACCAGTTAAGGGAGGGCTTAGCTGGCGGCTCATATGGTAAAGAATCTGCCCACAATGTGGGAGACCCAAATTTTATCCCTGGGTCAGAAAGATCCCTTGGAGAAGGGAATGGCAACCCACTCTAGTATTCTTACCTGGAGAATTCCATGGACAGAGGAGCCTGGTGGGCTATAGTCCAAGGGGTTGCACAAGCTAGACACAACTGAGTGACTAATACTTTGAGAGAGGGCAGACTATTTCAGTGATTCCAATTAAAAAGTCAAGGCTGCAACTTCATTAGACATTTCAACCTAAAACACTTGAATCCTTTTTTTTTGCACAGGTTATCTACAGATGCCTGACTGGTTTTCAGAGAGACAAGGGCTGCTCCATTTCCTACATTCCCAGAGGAGAGTATGAGCTACTCTCACTGAGGAAACAGCTATTCGCCTAGCTTGGGTGTCAATTTCCTTCAAAAAGACAGGACCAGAGCAAGAGAATAAAATAAAATTGAATTAAACATAAAAAAACAGGCCATACTACATCATAACCACAACTAAACAAAGTAATACCACAGCAAATATGCTGTAAAACACAGCAAGCACACCCTCTTAAGAAAAACGCATAGTAATTTGATGTCTCTCATTTGGAACACGCACCAGAGCTTTGAAAACAAAACAAAACAAAACAAAAAAGCCCTGAGGAATCCAAACTAATGGAAGTTTTTCAAAAAATAAAACAACAACAATGGAGTGTCTAGAAAGGATTTCCCAGGCAAGAATACGGGAGTGGGTTGCCATTTTCCTCTCCAGGAGACCTTCCCAACCCAGGGACTGAAGCCACATCTCCTTTATCACCTCCACTGGCAGGCAGATTCTTTACCACCAAGCCACCAGAAAAGCCCATCCAGGAAGGAAGGCAATATCAAACTAGTCTATGCAGAGTGCCAAAGCACCCCACAGATTTGAAAATCCAATTTAATCGGTCACCTAAAACCATATGGGATGCCCTGACTGACTACAGTTTGGGATATTTGTAATATCCACCTCTATGTGACTTCTGAGCTCCATTCCCTTCTGCTCCTCTGATGCTAGCTGAGGAAAAGGAATGACAGTTGAGGCTGGAGGGAGCCTGAATTTCTTCTCAGGCTGTCTGAGAAACAGCTATTCCCTTCTAGCAGGGACTGGATTTCAGTCTGAAAATTTTTGTCACAGTGCTCTTTACCTTTTCTCCAGCCTTTCAAATTTGAATTCTATAAACATTTGGGTGTTTTCAATTACTACAGAAAATAGCTCTGCTGCCTTACTTCTTAAAAATTTTAATTGGAGGGTAGTTGCTTTACAATATTTGTGTTGGTTTCTGCCATACAACAATGCAAATCAGCTATAAGTATACATGTGTCCCCTCCTTCTTGAACCTCCCACCCCTCTAGGTTGTCACGGAGTACTGCATTGAAATCCCTGTGTTATACAGCAACTTCCCATTAGCTCTGTGTTTTACATATGGTAATGTACATGTTTTAATGCTACCCTTTCAATTCATCCCACCTCTCTAACCCCCTCTGCCCTTGAGTCTGATTTATTTTTAAATAGCCTTTCAAATATTTTGAAATCACTTAGTGCTACACTCTGAGAATCCTTAGTTTGGGAGATGTTCTGTTCTCCAAGGAGCCAAACGGCAGTTCCCAACCCACCATTACAAAGTTAAGGGAAAGCTGCCTGTGACTTTGAACTTCCAAGTTTTTTCTCAAGTGAAAAGGAAGGTAAGAGGGGAAAAAATGGTTTAACTCTTTGGTCTTAGAATGTTCATGCAGCCTACAAAATCCCTACTGGTCTTTTTCCTTTTTCCAGGGACTGTGGCAGTGAAGTGCCAGAATGATACTCTGTGAGCTGCAGCAGTGGGTCTCTCCACTCTTCTAAGCACACTATAACCTAGAACAGCTTTAATAACCTTCTGCAAAGGTATAATATTAATTTAAATGAAAACTTTTGCTCTCCCAAATACTGAGTTTTCCACGCTTAATTTCTTTCTTGCCTTGTGCATGTTGTAATTATTTTAATATGAACCAAGGGCAAAAGGATAGAGTTTTCCACCACATCCCTCTACTTGATTAAGTCCTACTCTGCACCCAACTCAGAGCCCTCTAACAACCTTGAAGAACCTTCTCCAGGTGGGTCTAGTTCCATCCTCTCAAGTGTCTTAGAGCACCATGTTTGTCCATCTATAATAGCACTCAACACACCAGAAATGCCTCTCAACACTGGGTTACACACTTCTTGAGAAGAGAAACAGTATATGATTCTTCTGTGCATTCTCAGAGCCCAGCACCATCCCTGGAATGCAGGGGAAGTAACTCCGTATTGAGTTGAATTTTCAAGACTCTATTGAAGTCAAAGACATCTTTGGACACCTCTGTTTTATGAAAACTCATCCATGATCAAGATCTAAAAAAATAGACAGTCCCAAGATAATGCTAACACTTGATATTCTGTCTTTATGACAATTTTCTTTAAAATTATAGAAGTCTCAGATCTGTTTGTACATCCATGGGATTTCCCAGACAAGAATACTGGAGGGGGTTGCCATTTCTTCCTCCATGGAATCTTCCCAACCCAGGATTGAACCCACATCTCCTGGATTAGCAGGCAGATTATTTACCACTGAGCCACCTGGGAGGCTTATCAGAGTCATTGTCCTTGGGATTCATAGAAATTATTGAGGGAAGAGCGGATGTCAAGATCCTTGCAACTCTGAGAGTTACAGTTATTAAAGGAAGAGCTGAAGTATGTTAAGGACCTTCTGAGTTCTCTTTCTATTTCATGGAGAAGGGCAAGATTTAAAAAGAATTAAATCAGTTTTTGCCTTGTATGCTTATCTTCATGATCGTGAAATTTTCACAGTCACAAATATTAGTGACACTTGTAAAGAGTTTATTATTTTAGAGTTAGACCATGTCTTTTCTTAACATATTAAGACCTCATTCAATAAAAATGTACAATTTACTGTCTTCTGGGCACAATGATAGATGCTGAGATTGCAGCCATAACTAATCTTGTCCTACTCAAAATCCAATTGTCTTGCCCCTTACTTCCTTATTAATTTTGTTCAAGGTAACAATGTTCTGGGGTTTCCCTGGTAGCTCAGTGGTAAAGAATCCACCTGCCAATGCAGGAGATGTGGGTTCGATCCCTGGGTCGACAAGATTCCCTGAAGAAGGAAATGGCAACCCACTCCAGTATTCTTGCCTGGAGAATTCCATGGACAGAGGCGCCTGGTGGGTTACAGTCCATGGGGTTGCAAAGAGTCAGACACAGCTGAGTAACTAAACAACAACAACATGTTGAACTGAAAGTCTCAGTTCAATTAAGTCTCAGTTCAACTAAGTCTCAGTTCAATTAAGTGTGGCAGAGTCACATTGTCATGGACAATAAAACATTAAAGGTTTCTGGGAGATCATCTTTATGCTCTTAAGTCATTTGGGGGCCAATTCTTTGTTACTTGCAGCTGAGTGAAGTTCTGACAATATAGCCAGGCAAGCCCAGTTGAAGAGTGGCAGTTATCTGCCGGAAGAATGATGGGGCTTAAATGTTGGTGTCTCATATCCTGAGCCTTTTATCTCCCGACCAACCTGAAATCTTCTCTGTGGGTGGATGAATGAGAAGAATTGAGGAAATACACCTTCCTCTGTTTTAGGGAAGGAAGAGGATTATGGGCCCATATGATTACCATTAGGCCAAAGATACAGTGTGGGTGTTCGTTGCAAAGTAGCCATGTGTGAATGAATCCATTTGGGGGTGTGTTCTGGAGAGGGGTAAAGAAATAAAGTTCAAAATGAAGGTCAGTTCCCACTGTGCCATGAAACACCTCCAGGGCAGCTACTTGGCCCTTCCCAGGAAGGCAATGTGATCATTACAGGAGGATGTGTGTGTTTGTATTTGCTCAGTCATGTCCGACTCTTTGCGACCCTGTGAACTGTAGCCCTCCAGGCTCCTCTGTCCAGGGAATTCGCCAGGCAAGAATACTGGAGTGAGTTGCCATTCCCTTCTCCAGGGGATCTTCCCAGTCCAGGGATCAAACCCAGCTCTCTTTCATTGTTGGCAGATTCTTTATTATCTGAGCCACCAGGGAAGTCCACAGGAGGATAGAGAAGGCATTTATTTCTTATTTCTCTAAATCCAGATTTCCTTCCAGACACTGTTACCAATGCCCTTGGAAAAAAGGTGGTCTGGGACAAGAATTTCCTTCTTAGCAAACAAATTGTAGCTGAAAGTCAAACCCCCTGGTAGAGGAGTACTGGATTAGAGGAGGGGATTGATGTTAAATGAAGTGAAATGGAGTGATAGGACTGCATTTCCTGCCTCCCCTTTGAAGTCACCTTAGTCCTTAGATCATCTTTGTAACAATCATTTACTTTTGCCTGGAGAAGCAAAGTCCCACTGTTACAGGTAAATATAGAAAGACACTGGAAACACAGGCCTTTGAGGAGCCAGGATCCTCTATAGGAAGCCACCTCATGCCGATGACAAAGAGATAATAAAGCGACTCCAGCTGGCCTGATGGGTGTTTAGGAACTCAAACAGCTGCTTCCGGATGGAGCGTTCCCACCTTTCACACTCTTTCAGCGGAAACAGTTATTGGCTCACTTGTGGGATAGAAAGTCTTTCTAATTAAGCATAAAGGCACAAGATGAGAGCTGGCAAAGTCTCCCAGAGGGGTCCACCTCACACGGCAACCTGAGTCCCTGCTGAGAACAAGGGTACCTCTATGCACATCAGATGCTGTGGTCGCAGACAAGGGCCCAGGGTGCTGAGGATGGAGTCCTGCTCATTTTTTTTGTATTATGTCATTTCTGGTGTTGGAGTCTTTAAGAATTCTTTTCAATCATAACCATAAATCCTTTCTGAGTAGCTATATGTGTATGTGTGTGTGTGTGTGCGCGCGTGCGTGCATTTGTCCTGTATGTTTGGAGAGAAAGGAAAATGAGAGGGAAGAAAAAGCCTCCTTCTCCCTGGAGACTGACATATTTGCAATCATATGAGATGTTTATAAATAAATATATTTACAGTATTTTCTGAATGGCTCAGATATAAGAAACATAAAGAAGAAAGGATTGGACTAAATAAAAAGTCCTAGGAAAGGGTCTTGCTACTTACAGAGCAGGCTTTTTTTTTTTCTCTCCATCACCTGCCTACCCAGTCTGGCCAATTCATGTTGCCAAGGCCAGTGACTCAGCAGAGAGTGCCTCCAGCAGCTACTGAATGACACCCTGCAAGCTGCAGCTGTGGGTCTCTCTGCTCTTCTAAACAGCAGAGTGTCCGGGGAGGCATCGTGTCTTTGTTCTTCCTGTTTCTGTCTTGACATGCATGTCCACCGCTGCGTGCGTTTTCTGTATGTTTCTACATTGCCTCCTTATTATAAAGCAACCCCAGTAAAGTGCTGCTAGAGAGACCTCCTGCAGTCTTCCGTCTCAAGTCTGCAATTTTCTGATCTGACTTGGCTTTTAGAACAGTTGGATAGCTCCAACCCCTGGCAAACATTGCTTGGAACTGTGCACTGGGGGTGTGTTGCTTTATGACACGGTGAAGTGAAAGCATATGCTTTCCTGTGTGTTGGCTTTCTTTGTGCTCAGAGCAGCAAACAACCCAATCAGGTCAACCCTGATGAAGCAGATGAGAAAACCCAAGGCTTCTTATTGTTACTGAGGAAAGCCCATGTTCAGTTTCCTTGATCTCTTTAGGGGAGTTTACCCTTTATCTGGAGACAAAGAATTTCCGTCCAAGGTGAAAATCACGGATTTGCCATTAGATGGAGCTCAGTGAAAGAAAAGAATAGAGAATGGGCTATTTCTGTGTTAGAAAGAGGTTTTTCCTGGGAATAGTATTAGAAGTGTGAAGGGGGCAAGTTTCACTCTGGTATATGGCTTTACAGGGGGAACCTCCTCAGTAATGTAAACTCAGCAGATAATCTGTCTGACATTAATGTCATCAGTGCAAACCCACGAGCATGAACATCAGAGAGAAAACTGTTAAATGTGAAATATAAGGCCCTAGGAAACGATATCAAACCTAATAGAATGATCTAGTTTATATGACGGGGTGTAGTGCAAACACAGAGTCCTCATAATTTATAAAGTGAGGTCTATCTACATGTGTGTTCATGTTCAGTTGTGTCTGACTCTCTGTGACCCCATGAACTGTAGCTTGCCAGGCTCCTCTGTCTATGGAATTTTCCAGGCAAGAATACTGGCATGGTTTGCCATTTCTTACTCCAGGGGATTCCTTCCAACCCAGGGATCGAACCCACGACTCTTTCATCTCCTGCATTGGCAGGTGGATTCTTTCCCCGGGTGCCACCATCTAGCTCATCCCACTTCCGTGCTTCTCAGTTAACCACACTACCATCTCGCAAATGGAGAAAACTAGAGTCAAAGAGACATGCAGCCTGAAAAGAGGAAGGTCACTGAGTGCTTCCGGGTAAAAGGCCGTTTCCAGTCTGGCTCTGCGTGATGGGGGCATGACGGCTGAGCCAACTACCCAATCAGGAAAGACTGTTCTCTTTGCTTTGTGGGTGGGGCCAAATCGCGATGTACAGGATCCTATGTAATAAGGGAAATGTGTATGTCATGGGAAAAATACAGCACTTCTGAGGGACACGGAGTTAAAACAAACAAACAAACCCTCAAAGGGTTTTCTTAATACCAAGCCAGTAATATAATTTAATTGTATCATGACCATTTATATTCCATTGAGTGACACTGGGAATTTGTGAAGGAAATTTCGTCTAAACACTTCTGTGTGATGAGATTTTACATTACCATGAGCTTAAAACACCAAGGGAAAGAAAATAAAAATAAATCATGTCACTTATTTGTTTGTACCCACACTAAACCATCGTACTATAAGCATTTAAAAGGTGAATTCGGTTCTATGAACTTATCTGTACTGATCAGTTTTTGAAAAAAGTCATTTTCCTTCTCTTTTCTCATAAACACAGGTACGATTCTTCTCTTCATGCAGGGATGGACTATTTGTCCTTTTCTTTCTTCCTGTATATATAACTTGACATGTCATAAGAGATGTGCCTTTAAAACTTTTACAAATCAAAATATGTTTTAATTGCTATGAGATAGTCTACTACACTTTGGAGAAGGGAATGGCAATCCACTCCAGTGTTCTTGCCTGGAGAATCCCATGGACAGAGAAGCCTGGCGGGCTACAGTCCACGTTTCACAAAGAGTTGAACACGACTGAACGACTAATGTGATGCAAGTCTACTACGCTTTGGGCTTCCCTGGTAGCTCAGCCGGCAAAGGATTTGTCTACAGCGCAGGAGACCCTGGTTTGATTCCTGGGTTGGGAAGATACACTGGAGAAGGCATAGGCTACCCACTCCAGTATTCTTGGGCTTCCCTGGTGGCTCAGCTGGAAAAGAATCTGCTTGCAATGAGGGGAGACCTGGGTTCGATTACATTATTAGAAATAATTTCAGAGAAAAAAGCATCTTTTAGGAGGTAAGCAATTAAACTGTTATAAATCTTTTCTCATTAAAAGTTCATACGTGGTGTGCATAATATTAACCATTCTACACAGTGTAATAGATTGTGATGCTCTCCACATGTGGCAGGTGTTCCCAGCTTGGCCGACTAGCTCTTATTTTCTAGAAAGATGTCTAAGAGGTCCTCGAAGATCCCAAAGGTCTAACCTCCTTTCCTAGACTTCCAATGACAACCTCACATGCCTTCATTTACCTCCTGATTTCCACTCTAAGATTCTCCAAGAAGATATTTTCTTCCAAAGAATCAGGGAAGAAATCTCAAGCAAAATGAAAGATCAGGAAGAAGACAAAAAAGCATAATTAAGTGTCATGGCACTAGTCTGTGATTCAACATTAGGCTTATCAGTGAGTTCAGTTCAGTCGCTCAGTCGTATCCGACTCTTTGCAACCTCATGAACTGCAGCACACCAGGCCTCCCTGTCCATCACCAACTCCCAGAGTCCACCCAAACCCATGTCCATTGAGTCGGTGATGCCATCCAACCATCTCATCCTCTGTCATCCCCTTCTCCTCCTGCCCTCAATCTTTCCCAGCATCAGGGTCTTTTCAAATGAGTCAGCTCTTTGTATCAGGTGGCCAAAGTATTGAAGTTTCAGCTTCAACATCAGTCCTTCCAATGAACACACAGGACTGATCTCCTTTAGGATGGATTGGTTGGCTCTCCTTGCAGTCCAAGGGACTCTCAAGAGTCTTCTCCAATACCACAGTTCAAAAGCATCAATTCTTCAGCACTCAGCTTTCTTCACAGTCCAACTCTCACATGCATACATGACCACTGGAAAAACCATAGCCTTGACTAGGACCTTTGTTGACAAAGTAATGTCTCTGCCTTTTAATATGCTATCTAGGTTGGTCATAACTTTCCTTCCAAGGAGTGTCTTATAATTTCATGGCTGCAGTCACCATCTGCAGTGATTTTGGAGCCCCCCAAAATAAAATCTGCCGCTGTTTCCCCTGTTTCCCCATCTATGTGCCATGAAGTGATGGGACCGGATGCCATGATCTTAGTTTTCTGAATGTTTAGCTTTAAGTCGACTTTTTCACTCTCCTCTTTCACTTTCATCAAGAGGCTCTTTCGTTCTTCTTTACTTTCTGCCATAAGAGTGGTGTCATCTGCATATCTGAGGTTATTGATATTTCTCCCAGCAATCTTGATTCCAGCTTGTGCTTCATCCAGCCCAGTGTTTCTCATGATGTACTCTGCATATGAGTTAAATAAGCAGGGTGACAATATACAGCCTTGACGTACTCCTTTTCCTATTTGGAACCAGTCTTTTGTTCCATGTCCAGTTCTAAATGTTGCTTCCTGACCTGCATACAGGTTTCTCAAGAGGCAGGTTAGGTGGTCTGGTATTCCCATCTCTTGAAGAACCTTCCACAGTTTATTGTGATTCACACAGTCAAAGGCTTTGGCATAGTCAATAAAGCAGAAATAGATGTTTTTCTGGAACTCTCTTGCTTTTTCCATGATCCAGCGGATGTTGGCAATTTGATCTCTGGTTCCTCTGCCTTTTCTAAAACCAGCTTGAACATCTGGAAGTTCACGGTTCACGTATTGCTGAAGTCTGGCTTGGAGTATTTTAAGCATTAATTTACTAGCATGTGAGATGAGTGCAATTGTATCAGTGAGTACCTGGATTAATTCGGATTCCTATTCCTGCATTTACCCCCTTTAAAAAAATAGATAGATAGATAGATAGATAGATGCCCCAGGACTCAGTCACTGACTGGGAAATGAGAGGGGAAAAAGGGATCAGAAGGATGTGGGGTTCCTGACGTGGATCACCAGTGGGTAATGGGCCCTTCACTGTGCTCACGATGGGCATTTCTACAAGTTCAGTACTAGACTGGTAAGTGCAGAACACATCTGTCTGCACTGGGTAAGACAGTGTTATAAAGAATGGCAGGACTAGGGCTATATTTATATAACGTTTTGAGGTTCTCAAAGTATTTTCAAAAACACTATCTCTTCTGACACAGCAGTCTGATAAAGTATGCAGGTTAGTTATCAATAGCCTTGTTTTAGAGATAAGAAAACTGAGGCCCCAAACGCTGAATGATTTTCCAGAGGTCACAGAGGAAATAGGTGGTGGGGTGGGGCTTGACCTTTAGTCTGCTGACTCTAAATCTTCAGGGCACTGAATTTAGTATTTAATTATTTTTCATAACTTCATGAGTGTTAGATTGCTGGTTTGCAATTAGAGTATAAATTCTCTGAAGCAGAGGATAATAGTGTGTATGTAGTCCTGGAGTTTCTTGATCTTAGCCACAGGCTGTCCTGTGCATTGTAGGGTGTTAGGTAGCAACCCTGGCCTCTACCCACTAGACCACCAAGGCCAGTAGTGTTCTCCAAGCTGTGGAAAGTAAATATGCAAGCAGGCATTCCAAATATTCCCTGGAGGCTAGATCATCCCAGTTGAAAATCAGTGATTTAGTCACTTTGTAGTCCTAAGCACAAAGGAGAAACCCAGTAAATTTCTGGTGATTGGCTGAAAGCTTACATGCATTCTGAAATGCTTTTAAAAGAAACCAGTCAGACAGTGAAGTTAAAATGGTATGTTAGGTCAAGGACATTGCCTGTTTTAGAGTTTGGAATGGTGCCTAACAAATCAGGAAGGTTGTGGTGGTGACTGTGCTTGTGCTGATTAGCAGATTAGTTTTGTAGGGATCAATTTGGGAAGAGAAGAGGGACATTGTTTCTCTCATCCATAGGTGTGTGCACAATCCTGCATCTCCCTGCACAAGGCAATAGCGAGTCTTGAGTACAGGATGCACTCATGTATATTTCATTTGTTTAGAAATCCCAGCCACCATAGAGGAGCTCATTAAAGGGCTGAGAGTAGAAGGAGCCCAGGATTTGAGCACCTTGGAAGTGGAGTCTATTTCTATCTCCGCTGCTAACCGAGTAGTAAGACCTTTGGCAGGTTACCTCCAGTCTCTGAACTCAGAGTCCTCATTCACAAAATGAGGTTGGAATGTATTTTCTCATAGGCTTCCCAGATGGCGCAGTGGTAAAAATCCGCCTGCCAATGCAGGAGACACAAGAGCTTCAGGTTCAATCCTGAGTTGGGAAGATTCCCCTGGAGAAGGAAATGGCAAACCACTCCAGTATTCCTGCCTAGAGAATTCCATGGACAAAGGAGGCTGGTGGGCTGCAGTCCTGGGGTTGTAAAGAGTTGGACACGACTGAGCAACTGAGCACCTTCTGAACATTTACTGATGATTCCATGATAACAGGTTCTTGATCTTCTATCTGCAAACCTGGAGATTGCATGTGTTCCCAAATTCAAGCGTTTCTGTCTTTCAAAGGTAATAAAGTGCATAAAACGTTTTAAATAACACTTTCAAGGGGGTTGAGGCAGCACTCTCAAATCAAACACAATGTTTCTCCAGTAAAGTGTTTAGCTGTTCACACTTGGTGAAATAAATGAATATAATGAACAGCCTCACATCAGTTCAGGTAAGATTTTGTTGCCAAACAAATTTGCCACAAATACAAACAAACAAAAACCCTTTTGGTTTTTACACCACTTTTAACGTCAGAATTGTGGGTATGTAATCATGGGCTTCCCTGGTGGCTAAGAGGTTAAAGCGTCTGCCTCCAATGCGGGAGACCCAGGTTCGATGCCTGGGTCAGGAAGATCCCCTGGAGAAGGAAATGGTAACCCACTCCAGTATTGAAAGTGAAAATGAAGTCGCTCAGTTGTGTCTGACTCTTTGCGACCTCATGCACTATACAGTCCATGGAATTCTCTAGGCCAGAATACTGGAGCGGATAGCCTTTCCCTTCTCCAGGGGATCTTCTCAACCCAGAGATCAAACCCAGGTCTCCCACATTGCAGGCGAATTCTTTACCAGCTGAGCCACAAGGGAAGACTGTGTAATCATGTATGTGTGCTCAATTCTGATTAATGCTAATTCATTAATAAATCAAGTTGCTGCTGTTAAGTCGCTTCAGTCGTGTCCGACTCTGTGCGACCCCATAGATGGTAGTCCACCAGGCTCCGCCATCCCTAGGATTCTCCAGGCAAGAACACTGGAGTGGGTTGCCATTTCCTTCTCCAATGCATGAAAGTGAAAAGTGAAAGTAAACTCGCTCAGTCATGTCCGACTCTTCGAGACCCCATGGACTGCAGCCTACCAGGCTCCTCCGTCCATGGGATTTTCAAGACAAGCGTACTGGAGTGGGATGCCATTGCCTTCTCCGAATAAATCAAGTTATAGGTAAGTAAAATCTGCGAAATAAGCCTAAGAATACTTTTTAACCCTTTGGGAGATATTTATTAAAAATAAATAAATAAATAAAAGGTCTTTTCTTAATATTTATTCTTCTGGCTTCTGAATTTCAAAGTTAACATAAAAGGCCTTTTTTTCAGGCCTTAATTTTGATTCTAACATTTAATTATAAATGCAAAATTTATTATCCCGGGTAATGTGTATGAGAAAAGTATAAATGGAAAATGAAATGAGTTCCTTCTTTCCCTTAGTTTTACATATAATGAATTTCATGAAAAGAATAACTGAATGAAAATGTACCAAAATAAAGACAACACAACTTAACAAATAAAATGAATAAAGTATTACTGTTGTATTTATATTAATTAGGATCATGTCAACCTGCAGCTTGGAAAAATGAAAAGGGAACAGAATTCGGTGAATATCATTCCCATGGCAGTGCTACGAGAAGGCTCAGGTGGGTTGGACGTGAGTCTTACCCTGTGGAGCTCTGTTTCCCAAAGGACTATTAATAGTACTGCCGACCATGGCACCTTCCTTCCCCCACTCAGCACTTTCTGTCACGCATTAGTAGTACTCCACAACAGGAAAAACACCTCTGAACCAAATACACTAAGCAGTACCCAGAAGAGCATGCGTGCTCACAACACTGACAGGAAAACTAAGGGAGGCGATGAGCCAGCAGTCGTCATCACGCAGTCTTTCCAGCAGAAGCTGAGAGCATCTTGCACTTTCTGTGAGTACAAGCATCTTGCACTTTCTGTGAGCAGCCAGGTTGGAAGCTGGAACTTTACACATTTCAAGCCATCGAGAAATAAAAGACAGAAAGTGTCGGGAAAGGGACAGAGGGAGGAAGACGAAGAGGCAGGAAGAGTTTGTGAAATAGTGTTGGTTATGGAGATTTTCCATGAAATAGCTGCCATTTAATCGTCCATTTCATCACATTCGTGACTGTGCTGCTGATGCTGATAAACGTCCATCAGTGTGCCAGGCTTGGGGAGTACAGTGAGGAACACGACATTTGAAACTTAGAGCTTGGTGACATAAACAGACAATAAACAAGTAAGAAAAAAGATTTCAGATAAATGCTGTGAAGGAGAACAATTACATAATCAAATGGCACTTAACCTGTATGGGATACTTCTGATGGGATTTTTCGGTGGAGGCCTTTCTAGGAGGTGTTAGAAGGAGGAGAATAAGTCGGCCTTGGGAGGCTCTCCCAGTGCCAAAGCGAGAACACAGGAGCACAGGAAAGTGTGCGGAAGAGACGGGAGGAGGGGGATGAAGGGGCAGAAGAGGCACGATCCAGGCTGCAGGACCTGTAAGTCACAGTGAGGAGGCTGTGCTTTATGGCAGGGACAAGGAGAAGGCCCTGAAAGGCTTCAGCAAAGGACAGGTGATCTGGTTTATATTCTAAAACAAACATGTCAGCTGTCTTGAAAAGGGGCACGGGTGAAACTGAGAGCACTAGCTAGAAGGTTAATGTGGATGAGGATATTGCAATAATTGAAGTACGCTCTAATACCTTAAGACTAAGGGTTAGTTAATGAGAGGATGAGATATTACCTTCCCACATCATTGTCTTCCAAGCTTATAATTTGTATAAGTTTTACACCTATCTATTTATGTTGTCGACTTGAAATGTCTGTATGATTAAAAAACATTTATTTCTTGGTGTGGGTGCTTTTTTTATATTCCAAATATGGACAAGACATCCACAAAGACCATCTTGTTAAAGACCTAAGCATTCACACTATCATCAGATGAACAATTCCTCTTTAACTTGTCCAGCTCCTGTAGGATATTAAAGACTCACATCATATTTCCTTTCAACCCTTACCTTCCTAGGTTGAGAAATATCTGACTCATATAGATGCTCCTTTATTATTGTAGCTATTTTCAGTCCTCTTGCCTCAGTTTTTTCAATTGACTAGTGGATTTTTTTGAGGTGTAGAATTAGCGCTGCATCTGAAAAGCCAAACGTGAATCCTGTGTTTTATTGTGTTTCCTTTAGAGCAAAATTTTACCTTGTTTTGGCATTTGTATTACGCTTCAGTGGGTCAGAAGTTTGTTCCAGCTCAGAACCGTGAAAGATAAGGGGATCAGCTCTATTCAGGATAACGCAGGCATGAGTACCAGGACATGAGTCATCGAGGGCCGTCTTGGAGGCCTCCTACCACACGCAGGACGGTAACTAGAACGGGGAGGGGCCTATGGGGGAGGAGTACGTCATGGAACCAAACACACCACAAGGAGACCGACTGCTGTCCTTTAGGGGACGACCCGCTTGCCAGATGCGGAATCTGGAAGGTGTGGCAGCCATGTGACGTCTAGAAGGTAGAGGGCCACGCATGTAGTGTCACAAGGGCTCAGAGCAGGCATCAAAACATGGCCATGATTCATGTCGGAGCAGGAAGTATTCTGATTCAAATGGGCTTGGAGCAGCATCTGGGAAAATAGTTATCATTCACTTATTTAGTAAATGTTTACTGAAGAACTATGGGCGAGACAGCAAAAGAAACACAGAAGTAAAGAGCAGACTGTTGGGCTCTGCGGGAGAAGGCAAGGGTGGGAAGATTTGAGAGAATAGCATTGAAATCTGTATATATTCTATGTGAAATAGATCGCCAGCCCGGGTTCCGTGCATGAGGCAGGGTGCTCAGGGCTGGTGCACTGGGATGACCCTGAGGGATGGGATGGGGAGGGAAGGGGGAGGGCGGTTCAGGATGGGGAACACATGTGCACCCGTGGCTGATTCATGTCAGTGTATGGCACAGACCACTGCAATATTGTAAAGTAATTAGCCTCCAATTAAAAGGGGAAAAAAATCAAGTAATTGACTTTAAAAAAAAAAGAACTATGGACACTAAGGCTACAGTGCGAAGATTGCCTCCCTGACATCATGGCACTCAGAATTCAGGAGGGACTGTGTCTAAGTGAAAAGGTCACTACAATGTGAGGAGGTCTGTGAACGCAGGGTGGTGGGGATTTCTTAAGGGGAACATTTGACCGAGGGGTGAAAAGAAGAAGTAACAATGGCCCCAAAGCTTAAGAAAGAGTTGGAAGTGAAAGGCAGAGACAGAGAATATTCCAGACCATGAGTATAGCCCTGGGAACAGAGAGGACCCTGCAGCAAGAAAGAACCAGTCCCCCAAAGCAGCTAAAAGGTGTCTAGAGCTATGCATGCCACAGCGAGGCAGCAAGATTGACAAGGGAGTGGCAACCCAGTGCAGGGTTTCAGATGGGGCAACAGGGTAGGATCACAACCTCAGGAGGCAGGAAAGCTCAAAGAGAGGGAAAGGAAGGCGCAGCCCCGGAGTCTTCCAGACAGGAATCATGAGGCTAGAATAGATATTGGGTGGGAGGTCTAGCCAACGTGGGTAGCATCTAAGATGGGAGGTCTCTCGTTTGTTCATATCAGAAGCGGTCCTTTTCATGAAAGTGCTGGCACCAGGAGGACCAGGAGAGGCAGGGAGGGGCCCCGAGAGGCAAGGTGGCACAGGAGCTGAGAGGATGAGGCAGTAGATGAGCAGAGGAGACCTCAGACAAGAGTATCGAGAAGCTAATGCCAGAGTGAAGACGAAGCAAATAAGGGTCAGGAGCTAAACTCACAACGTCTGGACAAACATCCCTTCACGCAGAGCCCCAGGCTTCTTTCCAGGAGAAGAGTAGCTTCTCAGAAAGCCATCCCAGACCAGACAAGATGAGTAAGGGGAAAAGAGTCTGCTTGAAATTAACGTCGCAAAGCAAGGCAGAAACGGTGATATTCCTGGTGCCTAAAGTCAGAGCAGACCTGGGGTAGTAAGGCTGGGTGCCATTGCCTCCATCAGATCAGAGATCTGCAGAACAGACTGGGAGACTGCATGGAATGAGCTTTCAACAGGGGTCCATCAGTGGTCCTGATGGTGGAGAAAATAAGCAGGACCCAGCATACAATGGTTCCTGACCCACAGAAAGTGTGAGGCTGTGCTTTATTTCTTAAACTTTAGTCTGCATCAAAATAATGTGAATCCTTGCTCAAATACAGGTTTCTAGGGCTCACCTCTAGGCATGCCAATTCAGCTGAGCAGGAGTGAAGTGCAGTGTCAGTCTGGAGAAGAGAATGGCTACCGGCTCCATTGTATTTTTTATGTTTTTGTGTTTTATGAAGACTTGTGGGTAATTCTGAGGCCAAGAAGGGGCAGATCACGCTTTGAAAACAGTTATTTGGAACTTGAAATTTAGCCTAATGGCTAAGAATGTGGGCTCCGTAGCAAGCCTGCATTGATATCAATGCCCATCTCTGTCACTTCCCACAGACTCCCAGAAGGTCAGCCTATGCCTCAGTTTTCTCAGCTGTAAAAGGGGGTGATGATACCTACCTGACTGGGTGGTTGCAGAGGTTAGACAAGTTCGTAAATGTAAAGTACAGCACCTAGCACAGTTTGAATTCTTAATGTTAGCAATTAGCTGCAAACTTACACCAAAGTACTTGAAAACCTGTTTAGAAAAATTTACACGTGAAATTCCAAACCTCATGGATTTTTGTAGGCCTCAAGATTTCTGGTACAAGAAAAAGGATAAAAGTTGCATCAATATCCATTTCTGTCTCCACAGATCGGTCAAATACTTTATTCCTTTCTGCCTGTCCTGAAACTCTTGGACTCAGTATAATTACTTGAAAATGTTAAAAATGGGAGGAAGTCAGAAACAGTATTGGAAACACTGATCAAATGGTGTAAAGATGATGATTGTCATTTTTGTGATGTGCTTCTTCCCTGCCGCATTCAAACGGCGATGTGTGAGATGAGCTGCAATCAGGCCCCATCTTTTCAGCCGACCACCCATCATACTGCTCAGTGGGCGATACCAAGCACTCGCCAAACTCGCTCTGCCCTGATGCTTAGGTACTCAGATATCATAATTCAGCCCAGCCCTCTGATTTGCTACGAGGAGGACAAGGTTGATGACAGTTTCCACCTCCACAATTCTCAGCCATTTCCTCTGTAGGGATATAAGGCAAGTCATACTGTCCCTACCCACTCCAGTACTCTTGCCTGGAAAATCCCATGGATGGAGGAGCCTGGAGGGCTGCAGTCCATGGGGTCACGAAGAGTCGGACACGGCTGAGAGACTTCACTTTCACTTTTCACTTTCATACATTGGAGAAGGAAATGGCAACCCACTCCAGTGTTCTTGCCTGGAGAATCCCAGGGATGGAGGAGCCTGGTGGGCTGCTGTCTATGGAGTGGCACAGAGTTGGACACGACTGAAGTGACTTAGCAGCAGCGGCATACTGTCCCTATTCTTATAAATGAGGAAGCTGGAACCCCCAAAATTATATGTGGCTGATGAAAAGGATAGTCAGGATTCAAGCCCAGGCCTTCAAATGCAGTCTAGTCTTAAATATGTATATCTACTAAGCTGTCTTTCTATAAAATAAAAAGAGAGGCCATTAAAAATAACATCATACCTAGATATTAGAGAAGGACTTCAAAAAAAACGAAAGAGAAGGAAAGCAATACATTAAATTATGCACATGAGGAAGAGTAAGCTAGTGATACACAGTCTAAATGTTTAGGCACCCTCACTTGAGTGCATTTGTATGATATGATTAAGATATATATATATATCTTAATCATATCATATAAAAAGACGCTTACTCCTTGGAAGAAAAGCTATGACCAACCTAGATATCATATTCAAAAGCAGAGACATTACTTTGCCCACTAAGGTCCATCTAGTCAAGGCTATGGTTTTTCCAGTAGTCATGTATGGATGTGAGAGTTGGACTGTGAAGAAGGCTGAGTGCTGAAGAATTGATGCTTTTGAACTGTGGTGTTGGAGAAGACTCTCGAGAGTCCTTTGGACTGCAAGGAGATCCAACCAGTCCATTCTGAAGGGGATCAGCCCTGGGATTTCTTTGAAAGGAATGATGCTAAAGCTGAAACTCCAGTACTTTGGCCACCTCATGCGAAGAGTTGACTCATTGGAAAAGACTCTGATGCTGGAAGGGATTGGGGGCAGGAGGAGAAGGGGACAACAGAGGATGAGATGGCTGGATGGCATCACTGACTCGATGGATGTGAGTCTGAGTGAATTCCAGGAGTTGGTGATGGACAGGGAGGCCTGGCGTGCTGCGATTCATGGGGTCTCAAAGAGTCAGACACGACTGAGGGACTGAACTGAACTGAACTGATACCTATAAAATGACTTTTAGCTGTACAGATATGCAGAAGTAAACTTAATGACAGTTTTTCAAGTTAGAGTAATACGATACAAGGGGGAGGGAATATCTGATAGTTGTAAGATGATTCTGCTAGAGTATTTTCATACCTGTTTTTGAGAATTTGTAGGAGAACCATACTCAGTACTGTTTACTGAGCACCGACTCTGTACTAGGAATTTTTAAGAGGTAGATCTGAAAACAAACAGAAGAGCTAGGAGTTGGCTTCCACATTTAACGGAACAGTAGCTGAGACTCAGAGTAGTTTGTCCACCAGGCCGGGACTTGTGACAATGGAGTGAGTTGTTATTTGAAGCCTGTGTGATTGGCTCCAGTCCACACAGTCTTGCTCCAACACCCGCTACTGCAAATGAACAGAACTAAAAGAATTCTCGTTTCTTTCTCTTCTGAGTCCTTAAGACTGAGTCTGTTAAAATCTATTCTCCCTCATAGACATTTCTCCCAAATCTGCTTCTTCTTATGTCTTTCTCTCTGTGTCTCCCCTGTCATCCATCCCAATTAGTCAGGCTTGATGCTTTTCTTCCATTCATCCCCCATCCAATCTGCTTGCAAGTTCTGGCAACTCTAATCCTGTGTTCACTTTCACATCACTCCCCTGTTTCTGCCTGACAGAAACCACCTACTGCAATGCTGCCCTATTTCTAGCTTACTAGGTTGAAGTAACCCCTCAAATGGCTCCCAATGATCCCTGCATGCTGATATTTACACCATTGAATAATCCCCTCCACCTGCATGTGGCCTGGGCTTGGCAACTCACTTTGAATGAATAGAATAACACATACTAAACAGAATATAGCACACGGGTGGGAAATCACTTCTGTGATTGGGCTACAAAGAAGACTGGTTTCCATCTTGCTTGCCCTTTCTTGCTCTCTCCCACTGGCTTTGATGGATGCTGACTGCCATGTTATGAGTTGCCCAATGGAAAGGCTTTGGGGCTTCCCTGGTGGCTCAGAGGTAAGAAAACTGTCTGCAATGCAGGAGATGCTGGTTTGATCCCTGGGTTGGGAAAATCCCCTGGAGAAGGGCATGACAACCCACTCCAGTATTCTTCCCTGGAGAACCCCATGGACAGAGGAGACTGGAGGGCTACAGTCCATGGGGCCGCAAAGAGTCAACATGACTTAGCAACCAAAACAAGAGCAATGGACAGGCTCACAGGGGTGGGGGAATAAAGGAGGTTTCGGTGCCAGTGGCATCAAGGAACTGAGATTCCCAGTCCACATGCCTATGAAGAGCTGAGTCCTGCCTATAACTCCATGCATATTTCTGAGCTACAGAAACTGTGAGGTAAAGAACACTTACTCATTTAAGATGCTACATTTTGAGATAATCCGTCATGCAGCAATAGAGAGCCAGTACCCAATCCAGGAATAGCATTGTTAGTTTTTCTGCTGCCAAATTAAACTTTCTGAAATAAAGGTCTGATTCTGTCATTCCCGTGTTCAAAACCATTCAATGACTTCTCATTTGCCTCTAGAAAATACCTAAGCCTCTCAACTTGGCAATGACGCTGCTTTATCACCAAGTCCCAGTATACCAGTTAATAATTGATTAGGGATTCGTTGAAGGCAATAATGTATAATTTAGATATCAACTGAGGCTGCTCTATTCCCTAATAGCTGAATAAGATCGATTCCAACCACTACTACACAACTTTGTGGAAGATTCAATATCCTTCCCAAGGTTCCTACCAATTCTTGGTAGGTTTTTGTTCCCGCAGTTACCTCTGGCTTCATTTCACCTTTACTGAGTTAAGTCAGGGTAAGTGTTCAACTCTTTGTGACTCATGTCCAACTCTTTGCAACTCTATGGACTGTGTAGCCTGACAGTCTCCTCTGTCCATGAAATTCTCCTGGCAAGAATATTGGAGTGGGTTGCCATTCCCTTCTCCATGGGATCTTCCCAACCCAGGGAATAAACCCAGGTCTCCTGAATTGCAGGCAGATTCTTTACCATTTGACCCTCAGGGAAGCCCCATGGATTACCTCTCCATCCCTCACCTGTTACTGTTCCACATCATGTCAGCCAGATGTGAAATTCAGGCCCTTTCCTTGACACACACACACACACAAAACCACACCCTTATACAACACTTTGTGTGAAGCAGAGTTTATCAAATTTCAAGAATTTGCTTCACAACTCAAATAACCTGAATACTAAACATCATTATTAAAATATATTTGGAAGGCAGAAAATAAAATACAAATTAATTTTGGTTTATATTTGCATAAACACTGGAAGGAAACACTGGGAAGTAAAAAAGGTATCGCCTAGTGGGAGAAGGTAATGGCACCCCACTCCAGTACTCTTGCCTGGAAAATCCCATGGACGGAGGAGCCTGGTGGGCTGCAGTCCATGGGGTCTCGAAGAGTCAGACACGACTGAGCGACTTCACTTTCACTTTTCACTTTCATGCATTGGAGGAGGAAATGGCAACCCACTCCAGGGTTCTTGCCTGGAGAATCCCAGGGACGGGGGAGCCTGGCGGGCTGCCGTCTATGGGGTCGCACAGAGCCTGACACGACTGAGCGACTTAGCAGCAGCAGCAGCAGCGGTGGGAGTGGTAAGAGGGGCGTGGGGGGTGCGTAGGGCAAAAGTTGAGCTAAGACATTTCACTCTGTCCTCTATGTCATTTTAATTTATGAATTTTGTAAATGGTTTTATTTTTCAGGGAATTCAAATTTAAAAATTAAATTAAAAAGTCATTTAGATGCCCTCCGTTGGGAATTTCTCAGTGGCTAGATTCCGAAAGGCCCTCTCCCGTCCCATTTCTTCTCCTTTTACACTCCCTCCAGAACTGAGTCATTTCACTGCTCTAATCCAGATTTTTCTCTTAATTCAATCAAACTCTCTTTTGTCCATAATCTTCAATTCAGCTCCAGGCCCACTTTTCCACATTAAAAGACTCGTAAAAGTGCTCATATGAACAAAGTACAAATGGAGACCTAGGAGTGATACTTTTAAATTCAATTCCTGCCCCACCCTTCATTAGTATGCAGAATAAGGGAAGGGATGGGGAAGAGGTGTCAATGAGGCTGTGATATCAGAGAAGTTGAAAGGGAGGAAACCCTAGTAGGTGAGGCTTTTGAAAGGATCTCAAAGGGAATCTGTGCTTAGTAAACAATTTTGCTTGTGTCCAGACCCCTTCAGAATACCTCTTCCTTCAGCAAACTCTCCTCGAGTTCATCCTGTTGGATACCACCTCCCTCTCCTCTGACATCCTGGCATACTTAATCTATATGTCTCTTGTGGCAAGAGCGTCCTCTACCTTACATTTTAATTATTTGTTTTCATTTTGCCTATTTCAGACTCAGCTCGTTTGAGAGAAAAGTAGTTGCATTGCTTAAATGTACTCTGCTCATCAGAGATGTTTATGAAGTACTTGTTGAACTAATGAATTCATTTAAGAGTGTTAATATTATCAAGGCAC
Organism: Ovis aries; assembly: GCF_016772045.2. Lineage (NCBI taxonomy): Eukaryota > Metazoa > Chordata > Mammalia > Artiodactyla > Bovidae > Ovis > Ovis aries. The sequence goes on along the minus strand of NC_056059.1, from coordinate 25,235,084 downwards.
ATCCTACATCACAAAAGAAATCTAATATTAGAAAATTAATATTGAAACATTTGAATCAAATGGTCAAGAGGTTATTATTTTATAGCTCTATGTTTCTGCATCAAGGTTTGTCATATACAGTTAAATGGACTGAGTCTGATAATTACTATCCCATGGGCCTTTAATCTGGAGAGGACTGTGAATATCTGTCTGAGAAAGCATGCATTCATTTCTGAGATGAACCCACACTCCCTTCCTAAGTAGTGCAGCAGGCATGCGGAAGTGCTGACTCTATTTGTCTCAGGTTGGTCTTTTTTCTCTCTCTGACCTCCTGTGTGTAACAGATGCAAAAGAAAGGCTTTGCAGAGTTATAGCTAAGCCAGGAGAACCTGCTGGGGGCCAGCGTGAGGAACTCCGCCCATGGCAAAGGTCATGAGGAAGGAGGCTTGGCATACGCAAAGGCGTGATCAAGCCTCAGGAAACCCCCTGTTGCCGAGTATCTACCCCCAAAACCAGAGTCTGTTTTATGCTCTCACCTACACCTCTGACTTTACGGGGGCCTCTCCCCCATCACCGTTTCTCTCGGAGAAGGAGTAAACGTGCAGCTCCAAGGCAATAAAAATTCCTGGGCATGGCAAGAGTGTTTCAGCTTACGGACTCCTCTGAAGGTTATCTAGCCCACCTGTATAGGTTCGTCCGGCCACATGTGATTGTTTACAGCCTCCCAACCTGAGAGGCACAAGATGTTTTACTAAGGCAAATTTACTAAGATGTTTTTACTAAGGCAAATTCTTCTGGGAAATTGTCAGTATAGTGGGTTGGTTAGGAATTATATTGGTGAAGGGTTTTTTCACTTGTTGTGCCGATAATTGCTGCTAATTCCCTGCCCTGGGTGTGACAAGGGTGTCTCAGGTCAAACCTCTCTGCTGACCGACTAGCTTGTGTGACAGGATTATCCATACTCCTGCCACTACGCACATGATTGTTTACTACCTTTCAACCATAAACAGCACAGAGTTTGGAGTATTTTGAGAGTCTTAATTAGCATAGGGCTTTTCTCATTGTTGAGTCAGTGATTGCCGCCAGGCCTCCATATCCTTAGGCACCTGGGAATATATTAATCACTGCATTTGGAATATAGAAAAGGAAATATAGTAGCTTTTAAGGTTAGCAATACTAGACTTTTTGAGTTAATGAATTTTCTCTTTTGTAATAGATCACTGTACTTTGTTACAAATCACTGTGTCCTTGCTATGTAAAAATGTAACTTAAGACTAAATAGATCTTAAGGCAAACATTGGTGAAAGGATTTTCATTTGTTGGGCTGATGTTTGCTGCTAAATCTCCATGTTCCCTGCCCTTATAATGAATATAACTAGCATATAGGAGAAATAAGTATTGACCTTTAAGATTAATCATGTTAACCTTGGGTTAAATAAATTCCTTTCTTGATTGTAACTCGCTACACCCTCACCCTATAGGAATGTAACTTTATTTGGAGGGTGGTGCCTGGTTTAAGAAAAAACACCCTTGGAAGAAATAAGTTTTTGGTTATCAGAAAGAAAGGATCATAAAATGTCAGCGGGTCTTATGGCCAGAAGATGATGTAAAATCCCTAAGACCTTTTTTTTATACATTTATGTGAAGCACCTGATTTTGATAAAGGTTAGGACTGCTGACCCCCACGTGACTCTATTCATCCCTATGTGTAACAAAAGGTATATAAGCAAACCCAAAAATAAAGAAATCGGGATCAGTTTCCGGAAAGACTGATTCCCCCATGTCGCTTCTTTCTTGCTCCCCATTTCTCTGGCTGAATTCCCATCTGGAGCATGGATGCTATTCCACATAAACCAAGTCATTCAGCCTCTTTTTCTCCACTAATTTTCCTACTACACTATCCGTTTCTAATCTCTCTATATATCTGTAATTAAATATGTATTTTTCCAAGGACACCGACTCCGTCCCCACCTTCGAATTCCCTGGATCCACCGGGGCTGGACCCCGGCAAGAACCATCTCCAAGGAGGGTTCAGTTAACCTTCAATAGCTCATCTTTGGCAGGTTGTTGCTAAATTAAGTTCTGTAGATTAGTGGATTTCGGTCTTCCATGCACCAAGCAGACTATTCTCACTCCTGTGAGTAAGCCCTAAGGAAGTTATAGCCATGATGATCCATGCGGGGGTGAGAACTAAACTCAAGACTGGAGAAGTTTTCAGGGTAACAGTTTTTTGTTTTTTTTTTTTCCTTTTTAATGTTAGAATGTAGCAATTATGTAGAATGCTCAGTTCAGTTCAGTTCAGTTCAGTCGCTCAGTTGTTTCCGACTCTTTGCTACCCCATGAATCGCAGCACCCCAGGCCTCCCTGTCCATCACCAACTCCTGGAGTTCACTCAGACCTGTGTCCATCGAGTCAGTGATGCCATAGCAGATATTAAAACTTGCAGGTATGTTTTAAGTAAGAACCTTTACCAAATGATGTACAAAGAAAAGACAGGTGTGTCTGTTGCATTCGTAAAGAAATGATGACATATGGTAATCAAAGACCAGGGAGTAGGTGAGACCCTTCTTCCCCACTTCTTATAGATTTCACTGTACCTGGGAAGATAAATGTCAGACCTCTTATTCCATTTCTTTGATTTACAGCAGAACTTTATCTTGTCTTGAATCACATTTAACATTGTCAAGGAAGAAAAATGATACAAACTCAGATATGTTTTGCTGAATTCGTTAAAAGGCATCTCAATTTTGAGTTTAGCCTTATTGGAAAGCAGGTACTCAAAGTTTTAAAATATGCCTGTGATTCAACTAAGAAGCTTCACTTCTGGAAAGAAACAATTAAAGCTCGTTCCAAATACATACCTCTAAGAATATTTGTGTGAGAACTATTTGTAAGCGTGAAGGGTCAGAAATAACCTAAATGCCCAACAATAGAGGATTGGTTAAATCAATTATAGCCTAGCCACATGCTTGAGTATTATCCAGCTCTTCAGAGGGAAGTCAAAGAAAAAGTATCACTGAAATTAAAAGATATTTACTATACATGCTTAACTTTATAAAAATAATATATGTTAAACACTATTAAAGAAAAACTCAACAGCTAAACTGTGTTCAGTGTTTACATATACTAACATTTCCATGCATCTTCTGTATTTAAAACAGTTTTGTATTTAAACTTTTTAAAAAGTTTTGTGTTTTGTATTTGTATTTAAAATAGCAAACTATTTAAAACAGTTTTATCAAGTAGATATTACTGTTACTTTCACTTACAAATGCTGAATGTTCTCAAGGTCATAGGGGTAGTAAACAGCAGAACCGCAGAAAAGATAGCGAGGGAGAGAAAGGGAGAGTTCAGGAGGTAGAGATAGATTATGCTACACCACTTTGTCGTACAGCAGAAGCTAGCACAACACTGTAAAGTGAAATTATGCTCCAATAAAAAAGAAAATAAACAATAAAAATGGGCAAAATATTTTGACCAAAAAATCATCTGCTGCAAGATGTTAAAAGCTGTTCTTTCCATTTGTATGGGGTTGTGAATTTTGTTGTTTTCTTCTTTTTGTCCAGATCATCTGTGATTTTTTTTCTCTAATGAGTCTGAGTTGATTTCATCATTAGGATTGCTTAGTCTCTCTAGTGTCTTTTCTTCTCTTTGGTCATTTTCAAGATAGCCTCACAGTCATGAGAGGGCACTCTGGCTCACAGAATCTCATGGTTGAAGGGATGGTGGGTAAGACATGAATCCATGCAGAATTCTCTAGATTGTGCCATGCTCTGCTGCAGAGTGGCTGGTCTCAGGTGTTCCTTGATCCTGAGGTGCAATGAGTCTTACCTGACTTTCTGGATAAAGTCTTCCATTGCCATTGACTACATAGTCTTTGGCCACTGGGATCCTCATTCTTGGAGGACTCTTCTTCCCAATCCTAGCCTCTGCAGATCAATGATGCTCAAAAAACAGCTGTGCTCCTATAAGTCAGCACCTGGGCACATCTGCACCCCATGAAAATCTATGTAGACTCAAGTATTACCTTTTTTTAAAATTGTGTTGTTGTTGGTTAGTCAGTCAGTCACATCCAACCCTTTGTGACACCGTGGACTGTAGCCTGCCAGGTTCCTCTGTCCGTGGAATTTTCCAGGCAAGATTACTGGAGTAGGTTGCTCTTTCCTTCTCCATTTATTGTGTTAAGATCAGATATATAAGCCCATGAAGCCAACTCAGATGTGAGAGAAACTAAAAGAGATGACAGTGGAAAACCACATGTCCCCATTTGCCATGAAAGCTGTCAAGCAGAAGTAGCCTGAGCTTTGAGGTCACACAGAACATAAATCATAATGCCGCTTTGCTAGTTACCGATGATAAGACGACTGGAAGTGACCAAGTCTCTCTCTTCATCAGTGTCCTCATCTAAAAGGTGGAGATGTTAAATAATATGTCCAGAGAATAAAAATCAGATAAAGAGTAAATGAGCGTAAATAATGTGTAAATGGCATAGAATAGATGTTCAGTAAACAATGGCTAAACAAAACAGATCATCATCATTGTCAACATCACCACTACCATCATTAGAAAAGGCATTGAATGAAAAACTAGAAAGCTGCTCCTGGTCCAGGCCTAGAGGAAGCTGTTAGAGGTCATTACATGGATAGTGAGCGAGAGCCAGAAAAGAAGATGGAAGATAGATCAACCAGACACTTGAGGAAATTTTGCTTGCATGCAAGCATGCTCAGTTGCTCAGTCATGTGTGACTCTATGGACTGTATCCTGCCAGGTTCCTCTATCCGTGGGATTCTCCAGGCAAGAATACTGTAGTGGCTTGCCATTTTCTCTTTCAGGGGATCTTCCCAACCCAGGGACTGAACCTGCGTCTCCCAAGTCTCATCCGTTACAGAAGGATTCTTTACCACTTAGCCGCCGCTTTCCTTCACCAAGGAACTTGGGGCGGAGGAAAATGAGCGTGTATATGGGATCACTATAGATATGGAACCTGGCATGGAAGTAAAATCAAACTCCCGGAAGCTGAATTTAGAAAGGTCATCATCCTGTTTCCTCTGCTGAGCCACACATAGGCAACAGGCAAGGAGGGGGAGGAAGAGCAGAAAAAATAGCATCCACTATATTTAGACTTTCCCCTATTGGTGGTAAGGGCCATGGATCCTATAAGCATCCTCCACAGAGGTGGCTTCAGTATCCAGGCACAAAGCCGCCTCTGAGCATAGAATATGTTGCAGCCTGGGTGTTCTCAGGCTGCTTTTGCGGCCTCACTTCATTCCCTCGTCTTCCTGTGCAAGGCCCTTTTAACTCCTGAGAAACCCTTACCAACTGCTATGGCTGGTGCTGTGCTGGAGACAAGGCTCCAGACACACATAGGTGAGCAAGATGGCTTACCACTCAGAATGGACATTTCAAGGAAAGGGGAGATGCCACAGTGCGGCTTTCTCTGGGCAAGTGGTCCATCCCGTACTGGATCTAGGACAGGTGTTCAGTATTTGCCCCCTGTTTAAGCCTGCTCTTGTTGCTGTTGTTATTTCACTGCAGTTCTTTGAATTTATGGAGATGTCACCTGTTTCTAGCCTACAGTGTGGCAGGTCCTGGCCCCCATGATGAGCGCATGGGGGAAAGGCTCCGTTGGTCTCTGGACTGTCCTCTCCAGGAACCCTACACAGCTATCTGACCCACGAGCAGACATGTCTGCAGGCTAGATTGTTGTCTACTTCTCTGCCAGGCAGGAGAGCTCTACTGGGGAACATTCTATCCTGGAGTGAGTAAAATATTACTTATCTCCCCCAACAGACCAATATGTATGTGCCCACACCACTTACAGTTTCACAGCTGGGTTGCTGTAATGATAACAATTTTTTAAATCTAAATTAACACTACTATTTGCCTACAATCTCTTCTTAGAAGTTTTTGTTTGTTTGTTTGTTTGTTTTAGGAAAAGGGGGCTGAAATATCTCATTTTAATCTATGCATATCTGATGTACAGAGATTCAGGAAAAAGCAATTTTGCCCATTCAGAGAACTTGGAAATGAAAGTTTGCATTATTTATACCATAAAAATGCTTTTCTTCCATACTACAGCTCCAGAAATCCTTTATTCAAATTATCTACTGTGATATAAATATTGTGACTAAAAGTACAAGCCTTTGGCTTATTCTTTCCTCCAAGTCTCAAAAGTATCTGTTCATTTAATTAATGAGTCAGTCTCAAATCACATTTATTAGCATATGAAAACACTGGCCAGGCTGAAATCCCCAAAGTCTTCTGAAACTCAAACACAACATTAAAACCCAAAGTTGGCTTAATTGGTAGGTTATCTTTATTTGTGAAGGACCTGTTAGTTTTGTTCCATTGCACTCAGTTCAACTAGTGGAATGTGCTGAGCCAGGCAGAGGGGAGACAAAACTGCTCTCAAACACTTGAAAGTCTCCTATGGCAACCACATCATTTCAACTGGATGCCTCACACTGGTTGCCATAGGAACTCAGAAAGGGAACAAGACAAGAGAGTGAAAAAGCTGGCTTAAAACTCAACATTCAGAAAATGAAGATTATGGCACCCGGTCCCATCACTTCATGGCAAATATATAAACAATGGAAACAGTGACAAATTTTATTTTCTTGAGCTCCAAAATCATTGCAGGTGGTGACTGCAGCCATGAAATTAAAAGACACCTGCTCCTTGGAACAAAATTTATGACCAAACTAGACAGCATATTAGAAAGCAGAGATACTACTTTGCCGATAAAGGTCTCTCTAGTCAAAGCTATGGTTTTTCCAGTAGTCATGTATGGATGTGAGACTTGGACTATAAAGAAAGCTGAGTGCTGAATAACTGATGCTTTTGAACTGTGATGTTGGAGAAGACTCTTGAGAGTCCCTTGGGCTGCAAGGAGATCAAACTAGTCCATCCTAAAGGAAATCAATCCTGCATATTCATTGGAAGGTCTGATGTTGAAGCTGAAGCTCCAATACTTTGGCCACCTGATGTGAAGAACTGACTCATTGGGAAAAACCCTGATGCTGGGAAAGATTGAAAGCAGGAGGAAAAGGGGACAACAGAGGATGAGATGATTGCATGGCATCACCAACTCGATGGGCATGAGTTTGAGCAAGCTCGGGGAGTTGGGGATGGACAGGGAAGCCTGATGTGCTGCAGTCCACGGGGTCGCGAAGAGTTGGACATGACTGAGCGACTGAACAGTTTAGAGATATCTGGAGGAAGTGTTCACCAGACCTAAAATATGAAAGATGTGTAGAAATTGACCTGTCCAGGGGAGAGGGTAGACATCTACACTCCAGCAAAGTAATTTACCCATGTGTGACATGTGAGTCGGGCTTCCCAGGTGGCTCAGATGATAAAGAATCTGCTTGCAATGCAGGAGACCCAGGTTCAATCTCTGGGTTGGGAAGATCCCCTGGAGAAGCACACAGCAATCCACTCCGGTATTCTTGCTTGGAGAATTCAGTGGACAGAGAAGCCTGGCAGGCTATATTCTGTGGGATCTCAAAGATTTGGACATGAGGGAATGACAGCAGGTGAGGACAGAGAAGTTTTAGATTAATCATAAAACATTGCTAGAGCCAAGCATTTTGGTCTACAAAAATGACAATTTCATATGGTTCCACCAATGATCAGGAAAGTCAGTTTCAGACAACTTTTTACTAACTCCAGGTGGAAGAATTTGCACTTCATCTTGCTTGGAGTGGGAAAGTAATGAAGAATTGTAACTGGGTGAGTTTCCAGCTAAGATTTTAGACAGACTATTCTCACAGATGAAGAGGGTGGCCAGAACCACTTTACCCTTATCTCCAACTTCCCTTATTTTTTCCCATCTGGTCGTAGCCTAGATAACAGATAGCAGAGGTCTTGACTAAGACTGAGGTACTAGTGCAGAGCAGCAAACATGTAACCACAAGAGAAAATCTGTTGGAGTCAGTGACTAATTTTCAGTGGAGAAGATGAGGGAGAAGAAAGCCCCAGGTTTCTGGTTTGCTTCACAGGAGGGGATTTGGAGCCATTGGTGTTGATGTTCAGCCACTAAGTCGTGTCCGACTCTTTGTGACCCCATGGACTGCAACACATCTGGCTTCTGTGTCATTCACTATCTCCTGAAGTTTGCTCAAACTCATGTCCATCGAGTTGGTGATGCCATTCAACCATCTCATACTGCCCTCAATCTTTCCCAGCACTGGGGTCTTTTCCAATGCTGGAAGGGATCGAACCTGGGTCTCCTGCAATGCAGGCAGATTCTTTACCATCTGAGCCACCAGGGAAGCTTCTTGGAGCCATTAACTCATATGGGGAAAAAAAAGAGAGAGAGAGAGAGAAAGAGAAAGAGAAAAGGAGCAGGTCTGGGGTGAAAACAATGAGTTTTGGATATTTGGATTATGAGGTTCTTGAGATAAGAAATTGAGTATAGGAGTGTAATTTAGGAAGGATTTTGATTTGGCATTGGCGATCTGGACATTGTCAGATCATCAGGGGTCATGGTGTTGGATAAGGCAGGGGGATTCCGAACATGAGAGAGGTTGACACTACTTAGAAGCATGCAGTTTTCCTGGGACTATAGAGATCTTATGTTTTCTTTAAATGCTTTTTCACTGAAGAGGCTTTAAAACTAATCTTACTTGGAAGACTGACAAATGAAAAAGAGTTGCTGTGGCTGAAATGGGGGTGAAAGCTGCAGAATCTCGCTTGCTCAGGCTCCCCACTTCTTTTTGTTTCCTTGAGATGGTCCCAGAAATCTCTTGAGGAACACTTGGAAAATGATTGATCTGGACTAGTGGTCAAAAAATGCCTCCTGTGAGTCATATCCTGCCCACCACCTGCTTTTGGATAAAGTTATACTGGAGTATAGCTACACACACTCATTGTCTGCATTCACACTGTAGCAGTAGAGTTAAGTTGTGACATGGATTATGGAGACAACACAGAGAAAATATTTTCTCTCTGGTCCTTTACAGAAGTTTGCTCAACTCCGATCTAGTTGTTGCTTAGTCCCACAGTCATGTCCAACTCTTTGCGACCCCATGGACTATAGCCCGCCAGGTTCCTCTGTCCGTGGAATTCTCCAGGAAAGAATACTGGAGTGGGTTGCCATTTCCTTCTCCAGGGCCTCTGATCTAGACTAAACTCTTTATTTCACAAATGAGAAAGCTGAAATCCGGAGAATTTAAATGACACTTGACAAGCTTCTTAATTTAGAATCCAAATTTTGAGATACAGCCTGCATCGTCTTTTAAAAGATGGCAATGATGACCCTGTATGTGAGACAGCAAAAGAGGCACAGATGTGTAGAGCGGACTTTTGGACTTTGAGGGAGAGGGAGAGGGTGGGATGATTTGGGAGAATGGCATTGAAACATGTATACTATCATGTAAGAAATGAATCACCAGTCTATGTCCGATGCAGGATACAGGATACTTGGGGCTGGTGCAAGGGGATGACCCAGAGAGATGTTATGGGGTGGGAGGTGGGAGACGGGTTTATGTTTGGGAACGCAAGTACACCCGTGGTGGATTCATGTCAATGTATAGCAAAACTAATACAGTATTGTAAAGTAAAATAAAGTAAAAATAAAAATTAAAAAAAAATTTTTTTTAAAAAGAGAAAAGCAATCAATTTAAAAGAAACTTAGCAATCAACTTGCCAAAGAATGAACTGGATACATTGCCACAGTAATTCCAAATAATAATAATTCTAAACAACAATAATAAAAACAGCAAATAGCTCTGAACTTCCTTTCACTCACTGTTGAATAAAATACAAGTTTTAGCATTTTGCTGTTGTTATTATTTCTGAAATAAATTCACTTTGTCCTATATTACTAATTGTTCTTCCTTAAATTCAATGACCACCTTTATGTTAAAATGTGAAGTACTGTGTAAATTTTTTCCTACAGTAAATGAATAGCCTGCATGCTAAATTGCTTCAGTCGTGTCTGACTCTTTGAGACCCCATGGACTGGAGCCCACCAGGCTTCTCTATCCATCGGATTCTCCAGGCAAGAATACTGGAGTGGGCTGCCATTCACTTCTCCAGTGGATCTTCCTGCCTCCAGGGGATCAAACCCACATCTCTTTGGTTTCCTGCATCAGCAGGTAGGTTCTCTACCACTTGCGCCACCTACAGGAAGTAGTAGTAGTAGTCTTGGTTGCTCAGTTGTGTCTGACTCTTTGAGACCCCATGGACTGTAGCCCACCAGGCTCCTCTGTCCATGGGATTCTCCAGGCAAGAATACTTGAGTGGATGGCCATACCCTCCTCCAGGAGATCTTCCTGACCCAGAGATCGAATCCAGGTTTCCTGCATTGCAGGTAGACTCTTTACTGTCTGAGTTACAGGGAAGTCCCACACAGTAAGTAACATGGTTTTCCAAGATAGAGTCACTATAATTGATTCCCAGAGGTGGGACACCTGCACATTTCTGCCCTCTCCTTATGGCCCAGGACATGCCTGGGTCCCCCATCTCATGCCTGGGTCCCCCATCTCTCCTTCCCACCCCCACCCCCACTTTCACCCTTTCCCTCATCTCCTACTTTTCAGGCATCCAGAGACAAGCTAAGGGATAAGGCTGCAGAAGCTTCAGAGCTGGAGATGTGAGGAGTGAGGCAGGGGAGGACCTGCCATCCAGATAGGGGCGGGCGGGACGGTCCTGCATCTGCATCCCTCCTCCTCCTTCGGTCCAGCTCTTCTGCATTTGGGTAGAGGAGGAGCACAAGGCGAGAGGCCCAGGCTGCAGACTCTAAATGTAGTTCAGGCAGCACCAACTGAGAAGGGAAACAGCTTCCCGCAGCTTGCCAGAAGGATTTTAACGGAGTCATTTAGAGATCTGGAGTTGAAGAGACCTGAGTTTGGTCTTGGATCATCCACTGCCAAAGCGATATTGAAACTGACTCCATTTTCTTCCATTTACATCTTGCATTTCTAGAACAGTGAAGTAGATACAGATACATAAATGGTAACTTCATTATGAGGTTTCTTTTAAGGATGAGGATGGGGAAGTTATCTGTCACAAATGAAAAGAAAATGGTTACTTTCGTAGATACATGAGCACTGAGATATTTCAAAGTCTCAGAATAAAATTCCCATTGTGTTTAGTTAAGACCTTAATAGATCACACCAAGCGGAGAAGAGAATGCGAAGGAGGAGCATGGCATAAAGATCATTATGAAAACACGAGGTATTTAGCTCTTTTTTTTACTGTACCAACCCCCTTAACATACCCGTCTTCACTGGTTTTGTAAACCGTGAGTTCTATTTCATATCATTAGCAAAGCTGATTTCAAATAAAATGAAGAAAAGCACATTTAGGGTTAAATTCAAACCTTGAGAGTCGACATTTTAGTATCGTGCATTTATTTATTAACTATTTATGGAGTTGTTTACTATGTGCCAGGAACTGTTTTAAGAGCTTCATAAATACTGACTCAGATAGTTATGGAGCATATTAGATAGTTATGGAGCATATCTGAAAAAGAACTGAACATCCATGTATAAAAATTCATTCAGAAAAAAAAAGAAAAATATTAGAAGCAAGATTCAGGAAAAAGGGAAGCAATGTGTTGACAATTTGCACTTCATTTTATTATATTCTTCTTCTACAGAGCCCCTCCTTTCCTGAGTACCTTATTGCTTCACTTGTATTTCTGTGAGAAAGATAATCCATGCCTAAAGGCTGCTCGACCGACAAGGGCATTTCATCTCCTTCTGGGGGTACTCACATTAATGATAGGTTTTTTGTGCTACTGGGATTTAAAAGAAAAATAAATTGCTTACATTTCTGTTCTTTAAGTTATTCTACATACATCTTTACACAGATTTAAATATGTAACTTATATTTAAATTTTAATTAAATTACACTATAATTATAGATTTAAATATGAAAACTGTAATACCAAAAAATTTATTTAATGACAATATTTGTACATTTCCCAATTACCAAGAACTTTCCATAGGTGTATAATAAGCATTTCCTATAGCCACAGTGTCCTCAAGTTTCCATTATTTTCCTTTCCTTTTTAGTTCATCTGGAAAGTGTTGTCCTGTTCTTCCAGTTGGCTCTTCTGGATCTTTACAAATCTCTGACTTAGGCATTTCCACTAGATTTACAATCTTATTCATGCAAATGTGATTCTGTGTGTGTCCTTTCCTCCTTCAATTTGCTCACATCTAAGCAACTTTAATTCACATAATTCAGAGACCTTGCACGGTCATCTTCCCTCCAGACCCCTCCATCTTTCAGTCAGAGTGTGCTATTGGCCCTGAAGACCTCGTTGCCTGAAGCCAGAAGACGGGTATCTGAGTTTTCCATGTGTTTCTGCTGTCTGAGCCCATCTATTTCCTGAGCTCATGCCTCATCCTCCAGTCCACTCCTTTCTAAGGCTCTTCTTTGTATCATATAAAACAGGTATTTGAATCTCCTTTCATTCATTCATCTGACAAACACTGTTTGTTGAGCTTATAGTATGTGCCAGGCACAGGTGTGTTATCTCTGTGTATCCAATGATGAACAAAACAGATATCATCCCAGACCATATGAAGCTGGAGGAAGCAAACAAATGTTCTTGCAGTTGGGTTAAGTGCCTGGAAGGAAATAATGGAGGATCATTGAGGAGAAGGAAAGAGCAGACCTTCTAAAAGTGGTCAAGAAAGGCTTCTTAGTGAAATGTCATGATAGCTGGGATCCTAACGCTTTTCCTGTGATACATTTCCCTGATTTTCCCTTTAGGGACTTTCACCCTTGTCTTTCTTTCACCTCCTAGGATCCTTTCATAGAAGTTCCCTTCTCTGTTAGCAGAGCTCCTAGATTAACACACACCTTTGTGAGGAACTTTAAAAGCTTGCTTTCTTTGTTGTCACCTGTTGCCTTAGTAATGAAAGAGTACTACCATCTGGTGACCTACGCATGGGTATGTGAGCCACCAACGGTCCTCTACTATGGGGTCAAAATAAGACGCCCTCCGTAGATCATGGTCCTTACAACCCAGTCAAACTTGGCCACTAGGAGAGAGATGTGGCTCCAGGGATAACGTGACCAACTTTATCTTGTTTCCTGAAAACTCTTCTGATCAGTCTCTTTCTTCCCCAGGATTTTTTCCTCAGGTTTTGATTTCTGAATTCCTTCTGTTGCTTTCATCTCCTCTGAATAGCCTATCAATATTCTCTAAACCATCTGCCACTTGTACAGCTTTAATGACCTGAAGCTCCTTTATTCCCTGGACCCTTTACTTTGGGAGGCAGGAGAGCACAGTGGTTAAGCACACAGCCATACACTTGAACCCACGCTTTACCACTCTCTAGCAGTGAGGTCTTGAACAAGTTACTGACTTCTTAGATTCCACTTTCCTCATATGTAGAGTGAGAACAGGTCGTCTGTACTAATTTTCTATTGCTGTGCAACAAATCACCACAAACGTAGTGGTTTAGAACAGCACGTGGGTATTAGTATTATCTCACAGTTTCTGTGGATTAGGAGTCCAGGTAGAGCTTAGCCCGGCTCCACCGCTCAAGTCCTCACCTGGCTGCCGTCAGGCCATCAACTGGGCTGCGTTTTCATTTAGAGACTTGATAGGGGACGAATCTGCTTCCAAACTCCCTTAGTTTGTTGGAAGAAGTTTTTTCCTTGCAGCAACAGGACTGTGGACCCCAGCTTCTTACTGGCTGTTGACTGGAGTCTGCCTTCAGGTCTAAGATGTCAGTTCCCTGACTCATGGCTTCTCCAACAAGGCCGCTTACTTCTGTAAGCAGGAGAGTCTCTAGCTCAAGCCTGCCAGACAGGAGTCTAATGATGTAACATGATCACGTGACTCACCACATAATGTAACCTAATCAAAGGGGTGACATCCTATCACCTTTGCCACCTTCTATTGTTTGAAGCAAGTCACACATTCAGTCTGCATTCTGAGGATAATAAGGATGTGGCACCAAGGGGCAGAGACCATTTGCTTCTTTTAACAGCTCTGTTAGCTCCCCACAGTTATCTTTGACTTGCTCCTCAGATTTTTTCTATTTTTCACTTCTGTGTTTGGAAGTTGGGGAAATATTTGTTTTTAGAATTGTCTACACTGAAGGGTCACTACTGATTCTTTTACTTGAGAAAATTTTGGCATGTTTTAAAAAGTATCAGTCTCTGATATTTAGAAAAACGGATTCAGAATTCTATCCATTGACCTTACCTCTTATAGTAATAGCCTATATAGTATGTATATCTCTTTCCAGATGGTGCAGTGGTAAAGAATCTGCCTGCCAATGCAGGAGACACAAGTGATGTGGGTTTGATCCCTGAATTGGAAAGATCCCCTGGAGGAGGCATGACAACCCACTCCAGTATTCTTGCCTGGAAAAGTCAATGGACAGAGGAGCAGCAGTGCATCGGGTCGCAGAGTCGGACATGACTGACCGAGTGTGCATGTCATCACAGTATGTGTGATGTTCTAGGCACTGTTCTAGATACTTTATCTATATTAAGCTAACTCAATTACTAAGCAGAAACATTTGATAAGATATCTACTATTATTATATACATTTTATTTTATTTTTATTTTTTATTTTATTTTATTTTATTTTTTTAAATTTTAAAATCTTTAATTCTTACATGCATTCCCAAACATGAACCCCCTCCCACCTCCCTCCCCATAGCATCTTTCTGGGTCATCCCCATGCACCAGCCCCAAGCATGCTGCATCCTGCGTCAGACATTTTAAAGATGGAAATGAGGTATGGAGGAAAGAGGAAACTGAGGCACAGAGAGGCTAAATGACTTGCCTAAGGCCACACAGCTAATAAGAGATGGAGCTAATATTCAGACTACAAAATCCATCCTCTTGAGTATTTTGTTATGTTCCCTCTCATATTTTCATATCTTCTTGTTCTAACATTTTTTTAAATTTACAATAATTTTTTCCCTCTCTCATTTCCCTTATCCAAATTACCACTTTTTGAGAAACTACACTGGTTGGATGGCACCACTGACTCGATGGACAAGAGTTTGAGCAAGCTCCGGGAGTTGGTGATGGATGGTAAAGCTTGGCCTGCTGCAGTCCATGGGGCTGCAAAGAGTCAGAAAAGACTGAGGGACTGAACTGACGGAAGCTGTGCTTAGCCGCTCAGTGATGTACGACTCTTTGCAACCCCATGAACTGTAGCCCACCAGGCTCCTCTGTCCATGGGGATTCTCCAGGCAAGAATACTGGAGTGGGTTGTCATGCCCTTCTCCCAGAGGATCTTCCCAACCTAGAGATTAAACCCAGGTTTCCTGCATTGCAGGTGGATTCTTTACCATCTGAGCCACCAAGGAAGCCCTTTGAGAACCTAAGTTCTTCTATGAGGACAGCAGGATTAGAAAAAGAAAGTACAGCATCTCTCATGATCTCTGTTCTTCTAGGCACATAAGTGCCACGAACCTTAATGATGATTACTCTTTTTTGGAAGAATATTCCTGTTTACTGCTGTATTCTTCAGTCCTCTATTTATGCAAGTTGATCTGAGGTATTTGATTTCCAGTCACCTTTGATCTCATTTGAATGCTTTCTGTAACATAGTTACGCCATATTATATCATAAACCGGATAAACACCATAAATACTCCAAAGTCAAACTCACTTTTACATTTATTGTTAGAGAAGGAGAAAGAAATTAAAGCTTATCAATTGGCTCTTAGGCCAGAAGAGAGGGTGCTTTATCAAATGTCTTATTTAACCTTCACCATGAAGCTATGAGGCATGTGGTTCCATCCTTATTTTACAAGTGAGGAGGGAGCCCTCAAAAGGATAGCTACTTCTCCCATAATTACTGATGGCTTGCTTTGATCCATCACTGTTTCCATATTTATCTTATTTAATCTTTAAAGCAACCAAACCAGGTGGTATCACTTATGTCCATTTATTTATAGACAAGGTTAAATAAATTCCCTAAGATCATACAGCAAACCTGGTTTTTCTGACTTTAAAGACTTTTTCCTTTCCTCTTTGCCACATCTTAGCTCCCATTTCTGTTGGAGAATCTGTTATTATGTTCTTTAATCCTTCTTTATATGAATTTCTCAAAATTAGGGTAAATGCAAGTGTCTAGAGGACCAAGCAGGTGAACAAAAGGGAGTGAGACATGCCATGTGTCAGAAACACAACGGTGCAAACGATGATGCCTGGAAGTGGCCGCGGGTCCTAGACCGCATTGGTCTAGGGGCGCATGCGCAGTACGAGCTTGCGGCTGATCTGTGCAGAGTACAGGCTTAGAAGCACCGCATCACCGAGTGATGGAGTCTCTCTGAGGGCTCAAGGGCCACACTTCATGTGGGAACACGCCTGAGGCTCCAGCTCTTCAGATTTTTTAAGGTGAGACAGAAAGTTATACTTTTAAATTATACTTCCTAATTTACAATGACGGCAATTAATTCAGCTCTTTCCTCTTGAGCTTCCAGTAAAATTTCTAAATACTCTCATGTTCCCTTTGGTTCACTTTACTTTCCTCCTTTTCCCATAATTTGATAGAATTTAATTTCCTTATTTCCTATCTAATTTTTTATAGTATATTTGCTTTTCAATGTTGTTAGTTTCTGCTGTACAGTGAAGTGAGTCAGCTACATGTATGCATATATCCCCTCCCTTTTGGACCTCCCTCCCACTTCCACCATCCCACCACTCTAGGTAATCAGGGCACCGAGATGAGCTCCCTCTACCATACAAATACAATGGAATATTACTCAGCCACTAAACAGAATGAGATTGGGTCATTTGTAGAGATGTGGATATACCTAGAGTCTGTCCGAGAGAGTGAAGTTAAGTCAGAAAGAGAAAAACAAATATCATATATTAACATATACATGTGGAATCCTATATAACTTTTTAAAGAAATATTTCATCTCTAACTTTTCATATGACCTTTATTACCCAGGGAAAAGACAACCTTCTTTGAACCAAGTCGAGAGGCTTAGAACAGATTCTTCCCTCACAGCTCTCAGGAGGAACCAACCGAGCTGCCACCTTAGTCTCAGATTTCTAGTCTCCAAAGCTTCGAGAGAAGTTTCTGTTGCTTAAGCCACCCAGTCTGTATGCTTTGCTACAGCAACCTGAGAAGGCTCATACACCCTCCTTCACTTTGTTCAAGAGAGCAACAGGGCAACCCTGTGACAACACGAGTCTATGGGGATATGGAAAAAGAAAGGAAAATGAAAGGAACTAGAAACTGTAACTGAATTCTAAAAAGCAAACAAAAAAAAATCCTGAGTCTGTTGGGAGGTGGATTTCTACCCTTTGTGAGTTCTTATGCTGGCAATAATACCAAAATTGATGCAGGACAGATGAACAGAGGAAAAATAAATTTTAATTCATGTCACGGAGGTCTCACAGAAATGGGGCCTGAGACGTGGCCAAAGCAGGAAACTTTTGTACTTACACACAAAGAATCAACACTTGTGAGGAATTGAAGGACCCAGAAACTTCTGTTTGCAGTACCCGATTAGTGAAGAATGGAAACAGAGCATGGGCTTGAGGTAATGCTTTAAAGAAGTTTCAAGGCTGATTTGGACTTCGCAGGTGGTGCTGGTGGCACAGAACTCGCCTCCCACTGCAGGAGACACAAGAGACATGGGTTTGATCCCTGGGTTGGGAAGATCCCTTGGAGGAGGGTGTGGCAACCCGCTCCAGTATTCTTGCCTGGAGAATCCCCACGGACCAACCCACAGGGTTTCAAAGAGTCAGACACGCCTGAAGCAACTTAGCACGCAAAGCTTGTTTATACAGGTTTCTCAGCTAGAATTCCATTTCTGGTGATAAGGCTATCTTCCTGCCTCCGGGTACAGGGGAGGGCTACTTTCCCTGGAGAGATCTGCCTCCTGCTTTCAAGGACATGGAGGAGGGTCAGAGTGTCCCTCTTGCACTGGCCGTTTCTAAAATAACTTTAAGTCAAAATAATCAACATGCCATTGTGGTGTATTTGGGGGCTACCTGCCGTGGGCCCCAAGAAGTCAAATCACATCTCTTCTCTATTAAAACTCCCCATCACCAGCGTGATCCACATTCCCTCCCGTCTTCCCAACATCCTGTCCTGCAGCCTCCACTCACCACTGGGCCTTCTGCCTCAAGTGCTCTTCCCAGGCTCTTCACCCAGCCCAGGTACAGCCTTTCCAGTGAGGCCCTTCCTGGCCATTTGATTTAAATTTACAACTCTTCGCATCCTGCTTGGCTGCATTCTCATGCTCTGTAGTCCATGTTACTCTCCAACATAGGATATTGTAATTTTAATATTGTCTGTCACCCTGATAGAATAAATTCTACTGAAGGCAAGGAATTTTGACTACTTTAGTCACTCCTTTATCTATAGTTCCTAATACTTAATTGGTACTCAATAATTAGTTTTTGAATGAATAACTGAATTCATGAATGAAGAAAATTTTAATATAAATTAGAATGTTTCTTTCTTCTTAAATAAACCTTGAGTGATACGATTGACTTCATCCTTCCCTTTCCACAGTTGATAGCACATTGTAATGTAAGCCTTTGTCTGATGGTTTTACTGGTGCTATTAACTTTTCACAATACATCGAAACACAGTTTCAGTTCAGTTCAGTTCAGTCCCTCAGTCGTGTCTGACTCTTTGCGACCCCATGAATCACAGCACGCCAGGCCTCCCTGTCCATCACCAACTCCCGGAGCTCACTCAGACTCACGTCCATCGAGTCCGTGATGCCATCCAGCCATCTCATCCTCGGTCGTCCCCTTTTCCTCCTGCCCCCAATCCCTCCCAGCATCAAAGTCTTTTCCAATGAGTCAACTCTTTGCATGAGGTGGCCAAAGTACTGGAGTTTCAGCTTTAGCATCATTCCTTCCAAAGAAATCCCAGGGCTGATCTTCAGAATGGACTGGTTGGATCTCCTTGCAGTCCAAGGGACTCTCAAGAGTCTTCTCCAACACCACAGTTCAAAAACATTAATTCTTCGGCGCTCAGCCTTCTTCACAGTCCAACTCTCACATCCATATATGACCACTGGAAAAACCATAGCCTTGACTAGACGGACCTTAGTTGGCAAAGTAATGTCTCTGCTTTTGAATATGCTATCTAGGTTGGTCATAAAACTTCAAATCAGGGGTTAGGGGGTGGGAGGGAGGTCCAAGAAGAGGGGGATGTGTGTATACTTACAGCTGATTCACGTTGTTACACAGCAGAAACTAACTCAATAATGTAAAGCAATTATCCGCCCCCCCCCAAAAAAACCCTAATTAGTTCTGAAAGAGGATGAGAATTTTTTTTCCTTCATAACTGTCAATGACTGTTTTTATTATCCCTTTTCCTTGATAAAATAAATCTAATCGATCTAAAGCAAATCTGGTTTCTTTGCTTTTCCAGAGTTTCCCATTCACAATGTTTGTCCTGGCCATAAAGTTCTATTCTCCTGCACCTCTATCCTTTCTCCACAGAATTTTGAATTGCTACAACCATATTCCTTGGTTTTTATCTCAATGGAACTAGTAATCAAAGTTCTCACTGCCTTGCTGTGGCCAATGTACAATGTTTGCTTCCCTAGTAAATCCATAAAGTCATGCTTTCTACCAGAGAAGGCAGTGGCAACCCACTTCAGTGTTCTTGCCTGGAGAATCCCAGGGACAGGGGAGCCTGGTGGGCTGTCATCTATGGGGGTCGCAGAGTCGGACACGACTGAAGCGACTTAGCAGCAGCAACAGCAGCATGCTTTCTACATGAAAAGAAATTTCGAACAAAACTAAAACCATTACACTTTAATAAACTGCTAAGGATAAATAGTAAGAACTTTCTTAATCTCTGAAAGTTGAACCATATTCTAAACTTGACGAGAGTTAGAAAGGCTGTATTAAAATTTAAAAAAGGGCCTGGAAAAGTTTCAGAATGATTTTAAGCATTCAACATCTTCGATATATCCTAGAAGCCCCTGAGCTCATCCTGCCCTTAGTGGAAAAAAAAAAAAATCTTATTTTTGGTTGCATGAGTCTTCCTTGCTTGCACAGGCTTTCTCTAGTTGTAGGGAGCAGGGGCTTCTCTTTGTTGAGCAGTCTTCTCTTGTGGAGGATGGGCTCTAGGCACGCAGAGTTCAGTAGTAGCAGCACGTGGGTTCACTGGTTGTGGCTGTGGGCTCTGGAACCTAAGCTCACTGGGTGTAGTGTAGCATTAGTTGCTCCACAGCATGCGGGATCTTCCCAGACCAGGGATCAAACCTGCGTCCCCTGCATTGGCAGGTGAATTGCTGTCTACTGCACCACCTGAAAGGCCTCATTCTGCCCTTTTAGGACTTCTCTGATGGCTACTTTTCTCTCCATCACGTGACTTGCAAGATTAAAAACTGTATCTTCCCTAAAGTCTCTCCCATCGAGAGTCTACGACTGTTACGTTGGGTAAGGAACTGCCCACAAATTATTTAAGCTGTCATTGGTATAAGAGTCATTGTTGAAATATTTTTGGTCTTTAAGCAAATATGTTTTAAAGCAAAGCTTTCTTTTCGGTTTCTAAAGGATTTTTAGGAATCAGAGTTACCAAGAGACTGTTCTAGCCATTGAAGCTTCTGACTTAATTTCACTTGATTTCGGCGGCTTCTGACAAGTATTTGCCAAGTGAGACCACGGTGGGAGGCAGAAGAGATGCATAATCTCAGCCTTAGAAACGCTTGCCTTCTGGCAGGAAGCATCAAATGAACTAACATCTTTAAAACGGTGAGAGGCCAAAAATGCAAATTGGGCGATACTAATGAGAAGTGTAAGAGCAGTTCAGAGAAAAGGCAGAAGTGTGGTCTGCACAATCAGGGTAGGCCTCAGGGAAACGGGCAGCACTTTCATTTGAATTTAGGAGTGCTAGGGCTGTCAGACACGACTGAAGCGACTTAGCAGCAGCAGCAGGGTTGGCGAGGCAAGAGTGAACCAGGAGGGAAGGGGGCAGGGGGCAACCTTTGAGAAGAATGACATAGCCTGAGAACACAACATAAACTGATTAGAATCAAATGGCTCCCAGGTGGCAGATAAGTCCGCTTCGGCTAGTTCTTGATCCTCAGTATATGCTTACTGTAACACTTTAGCAAGCTAGATGACACAGCCGGAGGTGCCATGACAGTTCCAAGGCCAACCATCAAAGACCAAAAAGTACACGGTGGACCAATTCCTGGAAATCTCCGCCTCTTCCCCAAAATGGTTGGAATAATCCTCCCACTCATTAGCCTTTTGAAATTACCCAGCCCATAAAAGCTAACCACACCACATTTCGAGGCCACACTCCGCTCTCTGTGATGGCCCACACTTGTCTGTGAAGTGTATTTCTCTCTGAACAAATCCACTTCTTATCTATCACTATCTCTCTCTGAATTCTTTCTGCGATGAGACATTAAGAACCAGAGCTTCATTAGGTCCTGAAACCAGGTCTGTGATCTCAGTTGGAAGAGCGTGGGTTTGGCTGGGTTTGAGTCTCGGCCATGTGGGTTCAAATCCCAAGCACGGTTTAGACCAAGTTTAAGTCCTGGCCTTGTGGGTTCAAGTCCCAAACTGGGTTTTGATTGGATTTGAGTCCTGCAAGTGATTCCAAGTGTCAGTCTGAGGTAAATGGTTTCAGGAGGGCATTATAGTCAAGCAAAACAGCACAGGCAAAGCATAGACATCTTTCCTGGATTTCTCAATGGAGAAGAAAAATCTCCAGCCTCTAGTCCTTTCCTCCCTTCCTCCAAGATGTCTGGGTGCCTGCCCCATGAGTTTCTGAAAACCCACGAAGACTTAAGCCCACATGTGTCAAGTGAGAGAAGACATTTGATGTCTATCCCCAGAATAGCTATGAGTAGACTCTTGACTTTTCCATTAGATTTTGAAGAAAATAAATGAGCAAATGTCAGATTCAAATAGATCCCCCAAGGAGGATAATTTTAGTTGACTCTTTGGAACTGGAAGCCTGTCTGGGCACGTACAAGCACACAGATATCAGTTACCTTTGGTTACTGAGGAGGAGCAGGTGTCTAAACAAAGCTTCTGCTAGCCAAACTGATTTGAAATGGCACAGCCCTCCTCTGCAACCCCAGGGATTAAAGAGCATGTGGCAGGCCCAAGATCATCTTCTCTACAGATGGCTTCTGAGGACACCTGTACTCAATGAGCTGTCACAGGCTAGGGCTACATTTAACCCTGATGTTCTGTCCCCAAAGAAACACAGGGTATGACACCGTTGAGTGTAGGGCCTGGAGAAAGTGACTCCAGACTATCTGTCCTGGGTTCAGTGACTTCTGGAACAATGCTGGGTCTCTCTGAGCTCCCGTGTAACTCGAAGTCAGGCAAAGGTATAACTTCTGCATTATTACTTTTTCAGTTTGTCCAACCATGTTTACTGAGCATTTTCTCTGTGCAAGGCTCCCTGCCAAATGTTTGAGAGAAAAACTGAGTGCAGAAAGGTGAATGAGGCAACTTATATCTTCACACAGTGTAAAATCTTTGGTAGCTCTATAGGGGAGAATAAGTCTCAAAACTTTGCATAAATCTTTATTGTTTATTGTAGGCTTCCCTGGTGGTTCCGAGGGTAAAGCGTCTACCTAGGGAGACATAGGTTCGATCCCTGGGTTGGGAAGATCTCCCCCGAGAAGGAAATGGCAACCCACTCCAGTACTCTTGCCTGGAGAATCCCATGGACAGAGTAGCCTGATAGGCTATAGCCCACGGGGTCACAAAGAGTCGGACTTTAATTTTAACTTTATTGTTTGTATATATATAAAAAAATTCTATCTCCTTAGCCTGGCATTCAACTTCCATTCAACTTCTGGCACAGAATATGCCAAGAGGAGACAAGAAATGGCATGATTAATTTTGAGGGAAATTTTCTGGACTGTCACCTCATAAGTATCTTTTGACTTGTATTTGCCAAAACAGACAGTATTCTGATTGGGAAGAGAAACATTCTACCATAACTGAAGTATGTAGACCAAGGTACAGGAATATGCAAACACATGGTATATTTGAAAGGAGTAACCCAGTGTGGTTAGAAGGGCTATAATGAAAAATATGTTTTTAAAAGTGGGTTGAAGCTAGATGATTGGGGAAGTTGAATGCCAGGTTAAGGATATAGATTTTTTTTTCTAATATATACAAATAATAAAGAGTTACTGAAAGTTTTGAGCAGGAGAATATAACACATATATTTTGGTTTCCCAGACCACAACTAGTAATGAGTAGACGAAGGTTGGCCAAGCATCTGACTTCAAATCCAGGAACTGGGAGAATAAAATAGTTGTAAATGAGGAGGAGGGAAGTCTCAAGAACCAGGTCGTGAAAGAAGACACTGAAGGACACGCTGGGTCTTCAGCTGCCAGGTGGCCGTCAGGGTAGTGACCGTCCAGTGCTGATTAGAAATGCTCACTTTCTCTCTCACAGCATTTGATAGAGGTGGTGTTGTTGTTCAGTTGCTCAGTCGTGTCCGACTCTTTGCAACCCCATGGACTGCAGCACGCCAGGCACTCAATATGCCAGCAAATTTGGAAAACTCAGCAGCGGCCACAGGACTGGAAAAGGTCAGTTTTCATTCCAGTTCCAAAGAAGGGCAATGCCATCACACGATTGGACTCATTTCACATGCTAGCAAAATAATGCTCAAAATTCCCCATGCCGGGTTTCAACAGTACGTGAATCAAGAACTTCCAGATATACAGGCTGGATTTAGAAAAGGCAGAGGAACCAGAGATCAAACTGCCTGGAGAGTTCAGTTTCAAAATGGCATAGTACAAGGGCCTGATAGAGGTGATGGCTGGTATTTCAGAAATTTTCAGAACATTCAGAGTGATGTTTTGTTTTTCCATTCATTTATTTGTTTGGAAAGTTAACTGTATACGAAATATAAATATATTTATATTTATAAATGTAAGTTTCATTTCTGGTCAATCTCCTAAACTAAAAACAAGAAGAAAGAAAAATATTCTGAGGTCAAATCTCTCCTGGAAACCTTCAGCAGAGTGTAGAAGCAAACATTATGGGCAGTCTTGTTAACAGAGCTGCTGCTGCTCCTGCTAAGTTGCTTCAGTCATGTCCCACACTCTGTGCTACAAAGGTCATAATCATTTGTCTTTGAAGAGGGGAGACCAGGCCTTTGGCCTGAAGGCACAAGATGAGGTTCATTTATTTTAATTCCATCTGCTAAGACCCTTATCCACATAAGCAATTGTCTTTGGCCAGTTATCACGGATTATGCCTTTCCTGAATCAATCCTAGAGCTTCCTCTTTCCCAAAGTTTGTGAGGAGGGGAACTCTGTTCTTGGGGAACTCCAAAGAGATGGTCCCCGAGGAACACACCTGTGTTCTGAGTAGCCTGCAGGCTTTGCCTCAGGAACAGAAGAAGCCACCCTTTGACCAAAGAGCTTATTCAGGAGCAGCGGGAAGTAAAGCAGTTTGATAGAATTCATGCAGAAGAGTTTCAGATTCTTCTGAGAGTAACGCCAATGTGCTCTAGTGCTTCCAGAGCAATTATTAAAGTTTTTATTGGTTGAAAACTTTGGAAAGATTCAGATTACTAGAATTAATACCTTGAAATTATCTTGCTCAGCATCTAGACAATTATCTTAACTTCAGTAATAACAGTTGCTTTCATTTCTTCCAAAACACTTTTGTAAAACATGGTTTGGAAAACACATTCCTGAATGACAAAAGCAAAAACATAAAGCAAATTTGGTATCCAGATGTGAGCATTTTGATAAGTTCATTCATAGTTATAACTTAGCAGTGTGTTGATGCAATTGACATTTATGATTGTTGTTGCCTGCAAAGGAATATTCATAGCCTTGGATTTCAAAGTAATTTTGAGTGTGTATATATGCATGTGTGTGTATGTTTGAGGTTTGCCTCAACTTACAAAAGAAAAATTATATAAATTAGTCATATGGGAAACTATTTTTGCCCCCAAAGAATTCTTGATTCCTGTCCTGTATCATTACCTTACAGTTTGAGGAAGATGAAAATGTCATCTGAAAGGGAAAATGCGCTTAGGAAATTCACCACGCCTCTTTTTGATTTTTAGGTAGTTTCCACAAAGCTAACATGGGGTTTTTTTCTTTGTGACTATTTCTCTTACAAAAGAAAAAGACATATATATAATTAAGAAGATGTTTTTTAACAAGAGTGAGTTTTACCCCTTATTTGATCCTAAAACCAAACATTCTCAAGATACAAACTTCTCTAGCAAGGGGAAACAGATGAAAAGAAGGGAAAGCATTCTTTGTAACAATGCCATCTTGTCACTAATGAGTTTGGGTTATCATAGCTAGCCATGACGCAAACTGCCATGGTGCGGGGGCAGTGTGATATTCAGAATGGAAGATGCAAGCTGGTTCTCAGAGCCTCGGATACCCTCTCAGATCCAGTCCTCTCTGCCCCAGGCCTCCTCCTGGCTCATTCTCAGCTGTGGCCTCTCATGTGGAACCTTGTGGAACCTTGTCTAAATCTGCCAGCCCCACCAGGTCCTATGCCCGATGGAAACTTAGCATCTGCACATGTTATTTCCCGTCTTCCCTGCTGGAAGACGCTCCTGACATGTAATACTCCAGGCTTCCAGAGCCACTTGCCAGGAATCCACTATTTTTCATGGCAGGGGTCCATGAATCACTCTGCTCTATAGATGGCCAGGCTGAGTCCCCAGGATTGAATGACTTGTAGTCTGAAAATCCCTCACAGAGCAGTGGCAGAGCCAGGTTCAGAGGACAGGAGGGCCCCCAAAGAAATAGGTCACCCCAAAGGCAAACTCTGGAAGTGAAAACGTAGCCTCGGGCTCCGTGGCAGGGGAGAACTTTGAGTCAGGCTAAATATAGTGACCTGAACTGGAGGACAGCCAGAGCTCGGGCTGCCAGACTCATAGGAGCATTCTAGGATCCTTAATTGCCACAGGTGGGCCGCATAGTTCTTTTAAAGCTCTCCTAAAAATAAACCTTCAATGAGTCTAACTCCAAGCGTTGATTGTATTATCATTAGAAAAGTCAGCATGAAAAGAGGTAGTGGTGACGGGGAGGAAGAAGAGGTGGGTTATTCTTGGGAAACTGGAGGAGGTACACGCCATGAGTTGCTGGGGAGTGATGTTGAAAGGTGAATTTTTTTCTTCTTCTTTTTTAAAAATGTCTCAACAGACAACTATGTCCTTTACTCTTTCTGCCGACCTGTGATTGCTCACTCCTGCCGCGGCTCTGAGGGTCAATCTGTCTCATCCGTGGAGAAGTCTGTGTGCATCCTGGGGTGTCAGCCTCACGCAGGGCCAAGTGAGCCCACCGCTGGGCCAGCAAGGTGCCTTCTCCACTCCTTGGGGAGCTCCAACCTCCTTGGGTACAGTGGCGTGATGGAACAGGGTGGGGATGAAGAAAGGCTTTGGAGCCAGAGGGACCCAGAGTTGGAACCAGGGTTTCACACATACTGATGTTTCCAGATGCAAGCCTTGGATTATTTGTTTCTACCTCTGAAATAATAATACCAGCCTTCAAATAGAGGCCAAGAGATCAGCAGCGTGATTACCATCAGTCTGCCTTCAGGAGTCCTTGCTTAGCCTCTAAATAATCACCTTGAACAATTTAGTTCATCGCAGTTGCTTTTAGTGCAATGAAAACCCTTTTGTAAAACGTGGTCTGGTACCAGCAATAGAGTATTGGGGACAGCCTTAGTTTTACAATGTCAGTGGTTCCATGGGGTAACACCCAGAAACACAGGGAATAGATGCTCTTCTGCATCGGTATTTCAAATGTCCTCTTTTATTTTTTGACTCTCAACTTACGTGAATTTCCTCCCTTGCTGGAAGGCACATGGCCGGGGCCCAGCTGTACGGAACCGGCTCTGGTGGTATGTTTGCCACTGGAAGCCCTGCATATTTTCACGTGCATGCTCCCCTTTCCCCAAAGCAGAAGCCATGATCTCTGCTTCCCTAACCTACCGACTCCCCAGTTTTCTGTGAACTCTTAGTCGATCAACACTGGACTCAGTGGGACCATTTTTTGCTGAGGGATTTCTCCAGAGACACAACCTACAAGCTGAGTCTCCCAGTTCATCAAAGCCACTCTTGCCTCCCACACTCCTGCTTTTAAATATAATCTGCAATAAACAAATAGCCTTATTTTGCCACGAGTTGGCCCCTTTTCTGTTTGACTGTTATTTCCATCCAAGTCGACTTCTTTGTGTTTTCTTCCTATAAATTCTGTTTTTAAAAACAAAAAGCTTTTACTCTGAGCTTTTCTGAAGCTAGAGGGGTGGGGTGGGTAGACATCTTTGGCCTGAATTTTGTTGATGTGCTTTCAAAAATTCTAATTTTAACTCTCTGGGGAGTCGCTCTGCACAGGGCTATAGAAGAGCTGGATGGGTGGCCAGACACACTGGTAGGGATTAAACAGATACGTCACTTTGGGGCTGGATGCAGCTGCCACAGCTAGCGCCCCAACCAACAACCCTGGGGGCAAAAGTCTACTAGGATACACTGTTGTGTTTTCCTGGGTGCTTGGAAGGAGACCTGTGCAAGGAAGGAGATGGCAGGACCATTGATTCGGGGAAAGTTGGCTGCCTCTCCCAGCTGATTTAGGGGCACCAAAGAGTCCCCTGAAATAATTCCCCTATCTCGTTCTCTGAAAATGGTCCAAGCCTTTCATTCCATAATTAAAAGGTCAAGTGTAGAATCTAAACACCCCTGCTAAAGTCACAGTGTGTATTTTGCACTTTAAAGTCAGAGCCTGACCTACTAATTAGGGGACTGTCATCAGAGACAGCACGGTCTTAGAAGCCCCCTTAGAAGGAAAAGCTTTGGAGAAGGGAATTTATGACTGTGTTTTTCCTGGGCCAGAACAATGAAGTTAAAATAGATTTTCTCATCAAGGACGTCCATGGAGGAGTCTCAGGACAGTTACTCCCGCTGCTCAACTCCCACCACCCCTGCTTTACAATCCACCAAGAACACCCAGCCCTTTGGGATAAGCATTGTCTATTTCCCTGAGTGTATAGGTTCAACTGTTGTTTGCAAATGTAAGGGCCTGCAGGGAGGCGAGGAGAGCACCAGATTGCTTGTATCTTCACTTCACAAACTTTGGCTGTGTACCAGCAACATCAGCGTCACATGGGAGGCTGATGAAAAATGAAATATTGATGATTCAGAATTACAGTCTGTATTTTCACAAGATCCACAGACAACAAATCTGCATATTAAAGTTTAAGAAGCACTACACTTTATTGTAAACCTACTTATTCTAGGTTTGCAAGTCGGAAAGGCAACCGACAGTCTCTGGATGTTGAAAGGGGATAAGACGACACAAGAAAGTGGGCCTCATTCTGTCCCCTGGTAGATTTACCTGAATGTCTCCATGGTCCATCAGCTTGGCCATCCTAGGCAAAACTCTCTCCCAGTTTGTCCCCGTGCCTACTGGATCCACATCTTCCACCCACCAGTGTCAGGGTCCCAGGCACTTCTCATTCTTGTGTCTGTCTTGAGGGTCCTGGAAAGGAAAGGGGTTCCCTCACAGACACTCTACCTGCCGCTCCAGCTGCTGCTTGGCTCTCTTTGTGTCCAATCCGTGAAGCTTTAATGCTGCTGCAGACATGTCTCCAACCACCCTCAGAGAAAGCGGATGTGTTCTGGACCTCTGAGCCCAGAGCGGCGGCTCTCTGTTGTACTGTCAACCTGGAGAGCCTTACCGTCTGCTTTGTGGTCTCAGATACTCACCTTTTTTTCAGGTAAAGAACATCTTCCTCCAAGTGGCCGCCTCTTTTCTGGAGAGGAGGCCAGTGACTGAGAAGGGTGGGAGAAGAAAGGAGCCTCGTGCAAGATGGTGGAGAATGTGGTTCAGCTCAGCCCCAGGTGATGCTCGGCAGTGGTGCTGAAAAAGACATTCAGCATAGACTAGAGTTCAGCATGAAGGTGTTTTCCTGAGCCAGGCCATAGTATGAGCCTCCCTCCATTTCTCCAAGCAGATCTTTGGTAAAGTCTTCTGTCTCCAGCTCTTTGTCAGGAGAGCTGAGGTTTGAAGGACCATGTATAGACAGAGGTCAGGGGTGGGGGGTGTGGTGGGTATAGCCAAAGGTCAGGGGCAATGGGGTAGGAGTGGTGTTGAAAGGAGGCATCACTGGCCTGAGAAGGCAGAAGAGATGAACCTTTCAGTGGAAGCCAAAAATGTAAGAGAACAGAAACTATGAAAGTGTCAGCATTCCAAATTCATGGAAATCTTGGGGATATCACTGGATGTCACTGAATAGGGGATGGGAGCACTGAAAAACTGATGCTTTCAAACTGTGGTGCTGGAGAAGACTCTTGAGAGTCCCTGGACTTCAAGGAGATCAAACCAGTCAATCCTGAAAGAAATCAACCCTGAATATTCACTGGAAGGACTGATGCTGAAGCTAAAGCGCCAACACTTTGGCCACCTGATGTGAAGAACTGACTCATTGGAAAAGACCCTGATGCTGGAAAGAAAGATTGAAGGCAGGATGAGAAGAGAACGACAGAGAATGAGATGGTTGGATGGCATCAATGGACATGAACTTGGGCAAACTCCGGGAGATGGTGACGGACAGGGAAGCTTGGCATGCTGCAGTCCAAGGGATCGCAAAGAGCTGGATATGACTTGGCAACTGAACAACAACGCTGGGATGGGAAAGCCTAGAACAATTACTTTTTTAATTAAAGGAATGAGTGTCCCCCAGACAGACTTGGATCACCTAGGAAACAGTCACACACTGAGTATCCTTGGGCCCTTTCCTTCCAGAACACAAAGGGGCAGGTGAGTGAGAGAGCAGGTTGAGTTGAGGCCAAGAAAAGCCACTGCTACCTGCCTGCATCTGCCCTTGAGGACTCCCTCTCTCACCCCCTGAAATTCAGCTTCTGCCCCTGTCAAGTATGTGTGTGTCTGAACCCTAAGTCTGGATAAAGTTCAAATTCCTTTTCATGGGTCTTTAGGGCCCCAGAATTATCAGTGATATTGAGTAACCCCTGACTCATAGGAAGGCTTGGAGCACACGGGGAAGATCTCCATGGGGAGGCAACCTGTCCCGACAGCTGCAGAATTCAGCTGCGCTGCGGCCGAGAGACCTGGGCACAAGAGACCCTGGGTTCATGTTAGCTGCCACCAAGAAAACAGGGCTGGCCTTTTCTGTTTCTGGAAGTTCTCCTTTCTCCTCATCCCCAGCTCACTGCCAGCCAGCACAAACAGATGTTTCCAGGGAATGACTGAGCCTTCCTTGGCGCAGTGTTGACCCATGTAAACACGGACGGGAGGTTAGGTCACACCATGGCCAGCTTCTTTGGCTCAGGCTTATGGCGTGCATCCTTTACCCAGAAGTCCCCAAATCTCTTGCCATATCACTCTTGGTCTGCAGGCTTTTCCATCATCTCCAAGTGTTCTCAACATTTGGAGGGCGCATGAACCACCCGGGGGGACAGTCAAGGATGCAGGTCCTGGGCCCTGGGTGTGGCTGGGGTTCTGAGGCTGTGGACACCGTGGGAGAGGCTCAGCTCTAGCGCTTGATCTTGGTCATCCGGTGTGCAAGCCCAAGCTCTCCACCCTCCAGGGTCTTCTGGAGGGAGCCATTCAGTTTTCCTTCTACATGGCCTTCGGCTCCTTAAATCCCCTCCAGGTTCCTCCCTTTTGCTTCTGGTATTTTATTGTTTGGGGCTTCCCTGATGGATCAGTGGTAGAGAATTGGTCTGCTAATGCAGGAGACATAGGTTCAGTCCCGGGGTGGGGAAGATCCCCTAGAGAGGGGAATGGCAACCCATTATCGTATTCTTGCCTGGAGAATCCCATGGACCGAGGAGCCTGGCAGGTACAGTCCACAGGGTCACAAAGAGTTGGACACGACTGAACGACCAAACTTTATTTCATCAGCTTAGCCAGGGCCCTCTTCTTTAGTTTCCCTGATCCCTTCATTTTTTCCCCCTAAAACCCTCTTCTAGTTTCTCATAATTCCGCCCTTCCACCTGCTTCCTCTCTCCACTTAACTTTCTAGAAAAAAAATCACCTTCATAATAGTCCCCTTAATATAGACCAATAAAGCAAAAAAAAAAAAAAAAACCCTAAAACAAAATAACACAAAACACAATTACATTTTAAAG
This sequence comes from Ovis aries, assembly GCF_016772045.2. Taxonomy (NCBI): domain Eukaryota; kingdom Metazoa; phylum Chordata; class Mammalia; order Artiodactyla; family Bovidae; genus Ovis; species Ovis aries. The sequence goes on along the minus strand of NC_056059.1, from coordinate 25,204,069 downwards.
CAAACTTCTCTTTGTCATCATTAGAATTTTTAAAACACCAGAAACTCCATGTTTATATGATTAACTTATGGGCCAGGAAGGAGCGGTGAGATGCAGTCTAGTTCAGAATTGTTGCTGGAGCCAAACCATGTTCTCTGTCAAGGCGGTGGGGGCAGGGGGACTGCTCTCAAATGGCTCTCATTGTGAGACTAAGAACCTTAAAGGTGTTGTCACTGTTCTCAGTTACTGATGGTGACTGGAAATGAAATGAGATTTCACTCAGTGAAGAAAGGAAATGTTTTGAAGATCTATATTTACTAAATGAAATTTCATTCAGTGAAAGGAGTCTGCTCTAGTAGTTTAACAGTTAACATGTAGTAAAAAAAAAAAAAAAAAAGATTTCTGCTTTAGCAGTTTGTCACCTACATGCTTTATTTTAAATGAAAAATGAAATGTTTTGAAGATTTATATTTACTAAATGAGGGGGGAAGTAAGTTCTTAAAATATTTTGTAATCGCAGGGACAAAAATCATTTTGAGATTAAAAACTGAAATTTTAGATTCAAATCACTTTTTACTCATTCAAATCCTTTTGGTAAAGGTCAGAATGCTTCAAAGGAAAGGAGAGCAGAATTAAGAATTCGACCATTTAAAGCTTGATGAGACACACAGTGAACGATACTTGAATCATTTAACAGTTTTTAATCATCTTTTACAAATGAGGTGTTGGGTAGTAGTCCTTAAATTCGGCTTCTTTAAGAAAGAGCTATACTCGCTTTTCCTACTTTCTTTATACCTGCTTTTATAGGAAAGCAATGGAGCTAACCTTCACTCTGAATAAAGTAGCAGAGCCCCTTAACTGGAGCTTCCCTGGTGGCTCAGATGGTAAAGCTTTTGCCCGCACGGGTTTGATCCCTGGATCGGGAAGATCCTCTGGAAAAGGAAATGGCAACCCACTCCAGTACTCTCGCCGGGAAAATTCCATGGACCGAGGAGCCTGGTAGGCTGCAGTCCATGGGGTCGCAAAGTGTCAGACACGACTAAGCGATTTCGCTTTCTTTCCCTTAACCAGTGCGGTATGACTGCCATCTAGTGGCAGAATATCCTCATCACAGGCGTCCTGCCAAGAGGACGGCGAGGAAGTTGGGTGTTGAAAGCTCCCTGACTGCCGCGCTGATCTGCAAGCTAAAAGCATCAGGTGACTACAGTAAAGTTAAACTTTCTACCATGTCAACTCTTACAGCTTCTATTTGAAGGTCTGTTTTTAAGAAATACGTCTTTATTGATACAGTTTTAAAGAGAGTTATGTAAAGACATGTAAACCTTGATTTTCATTTTTAGGAAGTTTATCTTATTTCATATAGGCTCCAAATGGACAAATAATATATATCATATATATATATGTGTGTGTATGTATAATATATACATTTATAAAATATAAATCCCTGTGAATTTAATTCTAGCCCAGAAGGCACTCTGTGTCTTAAAAAAAAGCCCTGAAGTTTGCTGACTTTTGTATCCCTGGAATGGGTAAGGAGAGAACTATGAGCTAAGTCAGATCCACTCAGCTCCACCACTGACCTCAGGCTGGACTGAGGCAAGACTGCTCAGGTCCGATGGCTGGACCTCAGGCAAGAACTTTACCATGTGCCAACCCACTTGCCCAGCCTGTTAAACAGGGGAGTTGAAGTAGGCTCTCTCCTAAGGTGCTCTCCATGAAATTTCCAAGACCTCTCCTGTTGATTGGTTTCCTCCCTAAGTGGTACCAAACGTTTTGAAATTTTAGCTGACCTGCTCCACTCCCTCTGCATGCTCCACCCCCATCTTATTATGGGTGATTTCAAGGCTGACCCATTTTCATAACCTAGTTCTATCCTGGAGCCTCCAGGGAAACGAGAGTATCTCAGAAATATCTAAGCTGGCCAGCTGGTTCGACAATTTTTCCTCTTTGCTATTTGCATCTATTGGTCCATATAGCAATATTTTCAGGTAAACTCAGACCAAGAAGACAAAAAGGATTAAAATAAGGCCCACAAGATTTGAAGGTGTGTAACCTGACATGGTTTCATTTTGTTGAGTTAGCAGCTAATTTTGCAAACTGAAAAACAAAAGCTTATGTGTTCAAGGTTTCATTTCAGTTGTGCTTTCACTATTCAGCAATCAATGGAAAGACAATTAAGCATGACCTTTCTGTACAGATGGCGCCACCCTTCACAAGCAAATAGCACCATCACATTAACTCTCAAATGCAGATGTTTGCTTATTTTTGAGATTTTAATAAGGTACAGTGAGTGCTAAAGTACAGGCATTGCAGAAGAAAGCTTAATATCATTTAATCTGCCTATATCACTTGTGAAAAAGATCTTACTGCAGTTCTAGGAAATCAGGAGACACGCAAAACAAAGCACTACTCTTAAACCACACGGACATGTGCTTTCTTCAAATTATTACAAACACTGCTCTATCTGAAGGTATGTTGATCCCTGTGATAAGCAGTGTTTGGTTCAATGCAATGGTCCCTGACTTCAATGCAAAGCATGATATGTACTGTGCGTGGGCAGGAGAGTTTCAGCAACTCTCTGGGACTGTGGGAAAGTCACAGAATCTCAAAGTTCAAAGGAATCTTAAAAGCGATTTTCTCCAAACATTAAGAATCGTTTTATCAGTAGCTACAAAGTCAGAGTAAAGGAGAGAGTGAGAGTGATCTAACCCCAAGGATAAAATTGAGAAACAGTGATAAACCAGAGTGAGATACTTTATTTTGGGGGGCTCCAAAATCACTGCAGATGGTGACTGCAGCCATGAAATTAAAAGACACTTGCTCCTTGGAAGAAAAGCTATGACCAACCTAGACAGCATATTAAAAAGCAGAAACATTACTTTGCCCACAAGGTTCATCTAGTCAAAGCTATGGTTTTCCCAGTAGTCATGCATGGATGTGAGAGATGGACCGTCAAGAAAGCAGAGCACCAAAGAACTGATGCTTTTGAACTGTGGTGTTGGAGATGACTCTTGAGAGTCCCTTGGGCTGCAGGGAGATTCAACCAGTCAATCCTAAAGGAAATCAGTCCTGAGTATTCATTGGAAGGACTGATGCTGAAGCTGAAACTCCAGTACTTTGGCCCCCTGATGCAATCAGAACTGACTCCTTGGAAAAGACCCCAATGCTGGGAAGGATTGAAGGCAGGAGGAGAAGGGGATGACAGAGCATGAGAGAACTGGATGGCTTCACTGACTCAATGAACAGAAGTTTGAGCAAGCTTCAGGAATTGGTGATGGACAGGGAAGCCTGGCGTGTTGCCGTTCATGGGGTTGCAAAGAGTCAGACACGACTGAGCGACTGAACTGAACTGAAGAGCACATGCATGCCTGCTCAGTCACTAAGTCATCTGACTCTTTGCAACCCCATGGACTGTAGCCCACCAGGCGCCTCTGTCCATGGGATTCTCCAGGAAAGAATGCTGGAGTGGGTTGCTACTTTCTTCTCCAGGGAATCTTTCTGACCCAGGGGTGGAACCTCTGCTTGGCAGGAGGATTCTTTACCACTGAGCCACCAGGGAGGTCCGACTACGAGCACACTTCTTTCTAAGTTTTTAAAAACGGGTTTTCAACTTCCTATTTGCTAATTACTAAAGTGGTATTTTATATCTTAGAAGATATACAAACAATATTAAGAAGGATTTAAGAAATTGTATATAATTTCACATATTCATAGCTGTTTCCAGCCTACCTTTTGGAAAATTTCCTACATTTCCTTCTATCAAGTTTTTCTTTGAATGATTAGTATTATTTGTATATCTATTCTAAAGACTCCCTTGAAAACTGCATTTTTAAAGACTATATAAAAATCCACTCCATGTCTGGGCCATACGTTTCTTAACTATTCTGTTAATAATAGGCGTTTAGGCCTGTCAGTCTTATAAGATGAAGATTACTGTATTATGTTTGTCTATTGTATACTGGAGTGGGTTGCCATGCTTTCCTCCAGGGGAATCTTCCCAACCCAAGAATTGAACCCAGGTCTCCCTCATTGCAGGTAGATTCTTTATCATCTGAGCCACCAGGGAAGCCCAAGAATACTGGAGTGGGTAATCTATCCCTTCTCCAGGGGATCTTCCCGACCCAGGAATCGAACCAGGGTCTCCTGTGTTATAGGCAGATTCTTTACCAGCTGAGCTTGGAAATTAAAAATAAACTGCTAAATGGCCAGTTTTCATACCCAGAGCAGTGTGTAAAAATATTCCTTTATACCAGACCTCATGACATTGAACGTTGGCTTCCTGTAACCATGCAGAGCTGATGAAACACCAGGAATGGGCTTAGGAGGAGAACACAGGGCAGACACGAAGGAAGAGTGAGTCCCGGGTGAGCACTCCCCGACATCTACTCACTCTAATCACTCACTCTTCCTAGAAGAGGCCGGGCCTTAGCCTCTATCCCTCGCATCCTCCACAGTTACTTCTCACTTTCCAGAAACATCGGCTTACATGTGCAAAACCAAGTCTCCTGATCTACACCTGGTGCCAAGGGTTTTGCCAAAGCCCTTTAGCCCTCATCCTCCTTAAGATTGCTCTATGTAGCACAGGACTCCACCTGCTCCCCAGAACACCACTTTTGGCTAAGCCAGTCTGGCTCTTTGAAGGCAGTTAGTAAAGTGGACAAAAGCAGGTGAGAGGGCTGGCTTTTGGATGCTTTTTAGCTTTCTTGTTAGGTAAGTGACTTTGCATAACTACCTTCAGTGGATCTGTGGTATCATTGTTTATTGGATACTCTTGATATGAGGAAAAAACAAGCTTGAGGTAGACCAGATGGACCCTTTTGATGTTTTGGTGAGACAACATTTTGTTGTGTGTTGTATGTGTGTTGGGGGGGGGGTGTGTGTCTCATGCACTAATGCTCACTAGATGCCAGTAGTTCCCCAAGTTGTGAAACCAAACCGTGTCTAGATGCTGCCAAACTGGATGACAAAATTGCCCCTGTTGAGAACCATAGTTTTAAGGCCTATGGACCCTGTATTAGGATTCTCCAGAGAAAGAGTCAATAGCATATGTATGTATATATCTACATATCTGTCTATATCAGTATCTATTTATCTATCTAACTATCTATCTATCTATCTATCTATATATATATATATATATATATATATATATATGAAGAGATTTATTTTAAGGAATTGGCTCACCTGATATTGGAGGCTGGAAAATCAAAAATCTGTAGGATGAGCTGGCAGGCTGGAGACTCCAGAAAATTGATGTTCCAGTTTGAGTTTCAACATTGTCTGCTGTGGAATCAGGGAGAATGATGTTATGGATGAAGTCTGAGGGTAGTCAGCTGGAGAATAGTCTTGATTTTGTTCTGTGCAGACCTTCAGCTGATTAGAAGAGGCCCACCAAATTCTGAAAGCATTGTACTTTACTCAAAATCCACCAGTTTAAATGTTAATCTCTCTTTAAAAAATGCACTCACTAAAATACTCAGAATAATAGTTGACCAAATATCTGAGCAACTTGTTGCCCAGTCATGCTGACACAATAAATTAACCATCATAGATATATAGCTCACATGCATATGAAGACAGAGATCACATTCTGGGCAGTGACCCAGAGGGTAAACAACGGTTTCAGTTATTGATCAGTGGGTAGCACACCGCCACAAACTTAAAACAGCAGCCATCTTATCACGTGTGTGTGTTCCTTAGATCTGAAATTCAAACGGGGAGTAGAGGGGAGGGCTTATCTCTGTTCTTCAGTGTCTGGGACTCAATTAGTAAGACGCAGATCCCTGAGACTGACAGCTGGATGGAGGCTGGGGTCATCTGGAGGTTCTTCAATACTATTTGGAACTGGGACTGAGATAACTTGAGTTGGGTCTCCTGGGACTATAAACAGAGCACAGCCAGGAAGCATGGCTTCTCCCAGCGTTACTGCTGGGCTCCACAAGGGAACACTCTGGAAGGAATGTCTGGAGATTGGGTGTGCGACGAGACCAGGCTGAAGCTGCGAGGCTTCTGATGACCTCCCCTCGGAAGTCAAGCAGTGCCACCCCATCACATGCCTAGCTGACATCTTCACTTGTCTGCTTTGTAATTCTCAACAACTAAAATTTATCTCTATGTAATATTTCCTAAGCAACTTGGAGCCCACATCATGGGTCTGCTGATCTTATTTTTTCAGAATTTTAAGTTACCCAGGAAACCATGTTTTCTCTAGGAGTGCACTAGGAAAGTAAAATCCAACGTGTTTATATTCTTCCTTTCCCTTTCAAGAGAAAGCTCCTTTTATTTGTTTCCAGCTTCCTGCTCTCCTGAGAAAGGAAAGGGATAGAGTGAATGTTATACCTTAATGTTGGTGAGTTATGGCTACATGCTTGTGTGCGTCAGTCGTATCTGACTCTTTGTGACCCCATGGACTATAGCCTGCCAGGCCCCTATGTCCGTGGGGATTGTCCAGGCAAGACTACTGAATGAGGTTGCCATGCCTTCCTCCAGGGGAATCTTCCTGACCCAAGGATCGAACCCACGTCTCCTATGCCTCATGCATTGAGGTGGGGCTGAGCCAGTAAGGAAGCCCAAGTTATAGCCACTTACAGACAGCTTTATCCAACAAAGAATCTGGTACTGCTTATCTAGACAAGAGAAGAAAATGAAAGGGTCCCAGTTAATTCACATGACCTTTGATATTGATCACACAGTTGTGACAGAGAACACAGAGATGGTGGCTTGAAATAAAACTCAAACTGACATAGTTTTAAAAGCAATGTGGCAGCTCTGAGCTTGCCACGGGGTTAGAAAGAGAATGAGAAGCCTTCCTTTTGGAAAGCTGGCCTGCAGCCGAAAATCAATGGTTAGTTCTTTCTTCCTCTACTGTTCCTCTCTTCCAACTTTATATGAAAACAATACTTTCTTCTTTTCCATGAGTGGAAAGAACAGCCAGTAATAAATAGAGGGAGGGTCCCTCAAGCCCAAGCTATGGTAACCTCAATCCATGGTAATCCCATATATTGTTCCCTTTTCCAGAATGTGTCATTTACTTCCCACCAACATAAATGATGGAGAAGAAGAAATCATGCTTGTGTAACAGTTAATCAACCGAAGGAACCAAAGGACCATTCCCCTAGCACTCTGAAGAGTATGGGTAGAGTTGCCATTGCTAGGTAACCAGGTGCAAAGCAGCATTGTGACATTTGAGCTTTCCGTAGAGAAAAATAGATTAGGAAAAGATTTAAAAGTTTCTTCAACCACATGGAGTCATGTTTTTTGAAAAACATCTTAGAGTAGTCCCAAATGTTAGAAATCTATTTTTCTAGTAAATAAATTCAAATCTGGACAAAATAACTCCCTGAATCCTCTAAATGAGAATATTGATGATTAAAATGTGATAGTCATCCCGACGAAGGTTGATAAAGAAAATAATTTCCCGTCGAAGAATAAGATGTTCCAAAATTGTCAAAACAGCTCAAGACTGTTTGTGCCCATTTCTATGTCCAATACAGTGTGGAAAGAACTCAGTTCTATGAATCAGCATCATTGAAAAGAGAATAATGAAATAAATATGAAGTGAGCTATCTGCTTTTAAAAAATATTCTTTGTGCCTGTTTGGAAGGTGTTTGAAAGCAAAAGTTACAGTTTCTTTAATAAATATATATACATGTTGTTGCTATTTAGTTGCTAAATCATATCTAACTCTTTTGTGACCCCATGGACTATAGCCCATCAGACTCCTCTGTCCATGGGATTTCCCAGGCAAGAATGCAGGAGGGGGTTGTCATTTTCTTCTCCAGGAGATCTTCCCAACCCAGGGAGTGAGCCCACGTCTCCCGCATTGGCAGGCTGATTCTTTACCACTGAGCCACCAGGGAAGCCCAAATATATATTATATATTATTAATATATATATATATTAATATATATTTATGTTGATGCTGCTGCTAAGTCACTTCAGTCGTGTCTGACTCTGTGCGACCCCATAGACGGCAGCCCACCAGGCTCCCCCGTCCCTGGGATTCTCCAGGCAAGAGCACTGGAGTGGGTTGCCATTTCCTTCTCCAGTGCATGAAAGTGAAAAGTGAAAGTGAACTCACTCAGTCGTGTCCAACTCTTAGCGACCCCATGGACTGCAGCCTACCAGGCTCTTCTGTCCATGGGATTTTCTAGGCAGGAGTACTGGAGTGGCTTGCCATTGCCTTCTCTGATATATATTTTTCTATATTTATAATATATAATTATATATATAATATATTAATATTTAAAATATACAAATATATGTAAGCCAATATGTAAATTGGCATGTGGCCAATTTAATATAAAAAATTACAAATATTTTATGACTGTTCAGCTTTTCATTGAAACCATCTAGTGATGCTGTGGGAACTGGTCTCCCCACAATGCTTAATGCCAACTCAGTGGAGCATGGGGATGGTAGGGATGAGAGGGAGTCCTGGAGAACATGGGATACGGGACCCCAAAAAGTATGACATCAAAGTCAAAAGCAACAGATGGGACAGCAAGATGAGAAAGGGAGAGGGGAAGGAAGAGTGAAAAGGGGAAGACAGGCATCTTAGTGAAGGCTGCTACTTTCCTAAAAATTAAAAAGATTAAGCGAAATTTGCTAAAATGGGATCAGAAAGAGCAGTAGAAAGAGAACAGGAACTCTGCCCGACTGTCGCCCTGTCTCTGCAGTGTTCACATTCAGCAGCTCCCTGGCCAGGACAGGCCTCTGTTCCAAGTGGACACTATGCTTCTCTCTGAACAAACTGTAGCTAAAAGAATTTTAAATATGGATGTACCACTCATTCCTGTGTGTTATCAGAGCTTACCAGGCCATCTCTAGACACACAGGAATCCCTCCCCAGCAGGCAGGGTAAGTCAAGATCTCAGACAATGGGGATGAGTAGAGGCCGGAGGGAAGGCCCCGGGGGAAAAGCTAGAATAACGTCAGGTACAGACTGACCTCTTCTTGCTGGTGGTGGTTTATTCACTCAGTTGTGTCCGGACTCTTTACAACTCATGGACTGTTGTCTTTCAGGCTCCTCTGTCCAAGGAATTTTTGAGGAAAGAATACTGGAGTGGGTTGTCATGCCCTTCCCCAGGGGATCGGGGTCTTTTCAACCGAGGGATGGAACCTGGGTCTCCTGCATTGCAGGCAGATTTTTTAAACAATTTAATTAATCTATCTGTGGCTGTGCAGGGTCTTCGCTGCTGGGCTTTGTCTAGTGGCAGTGAGTGGGGGCTACTCGAGTCGCGGGGCACTGGCTTCTCCCTGCAGTGGCCTCTCTCGGGGTGCAGCGCAGGCTTGGGGTGCAGTGCAGGCTTGGGGTGCCAGGCCTTCAGTCGCTGCGGTGCATGGTTTTAGCCGTTCTGCAGCACGTGGGATCTTCCTGGATTAGGGATTGAACCTGCGTCTCCTACATTGGCAAGTGAATTCTCTACCAACTGAGCCACCAGGGAAGCCCTTCTTGCTATCTTGATTTCCTATAAAGCAGTCTCCTCAACCTTTAAAGCACTACAGAGTCAGCTTAGGGATATTGTTCAAATGTAGATACCGGTTCAGAAGCGCTGGGATGAATCCAAATGCTACATTCTTACAAGCTTCTGGTGATGCTGCTGGTCTTCAGACAGCCCTGGGAGGAGTGATTTATAGAGCACCCTGACGAACCCTGATTGAGTCGGGTGTCACAAGAGGAAGGGAGAGAATGAGACAGAGACTCTTTCCTGCAGGTTCCTATAGAGAGTATGCGGGAAGCAACATATGTTCTTTGTCCCCTTATTATAGTACTCTGTCCACTTCCCCAGGATTCAGAGTGATGACAGTTTCCCTTTTGAACTTTTAGGGAGCTGGCAAGCTCTACCCATGAGACTGGACACAGAGCAATACCAGGTGTTAGTCACCCAGGGAAGGAAGCAAAATGCAGCGATTCTGGGAGCTCTAACCTGCCCTCTGAGCTGGGCACCTGGCTGCCCCCCTGCAGCTTCTCTACTTTGTTTGAACTTAATCCTTCTTCCCTGGAGGAACAATAATTATCTCTGAATCACGCTCAACCTGAACATCAAGTGTATGTTGAAAAGCTTGAATGATGGAAGCAGCAATATTGAGAAAAGTGATAAAAATCAGACTTCAGGACAGAAGCTAGTGGTTCAAGTCTGATTTCTTTGCCTCCTTGAAAGATGTTTCTCACCTAGAAGCTACCTCCGTGCTCCTGTGTGTGAGACAGAAGCAGGGGTGATGGGATGCATCCCCTACAAACCAGAGGCAAACAGCATTAAGAAAAATGATGATTTGGCCTCCTGAGGAGAGTCAGAGTTAATACTCAATCTCAGTTGGAGTACTTTCATCTTTATTTCCTTTGACAGTAACTGCGTGTTGCGTGAGGCAGTGTGGGTGTCCTCAGGGGTGGCTACCTAACTTTGCATGTTTCCTGACTGACACAACACTCCTGCCACTGCCTAGGGGCCGGGGTGGTGAGTGTCAGTGGGAGGAGTAACCAAGTTTCACTTCCTTGCTGGTTGGAGACTTGCAGCCACAGCCGGCTTGGGTCTCACCAAGGAGGGGAGACTGTGAGGAACAGCAGAGCCGTCCCTCTCTGCCGCTTACCCAGAGCACCTTGGCAGGGGCTTTGTGGACGTGAGGGGCGTGAATGGGCAGAGCAGACTATCTAGAAGGGAAGATGAGCACCCAGGATCCTTCAGATCTGTGGAGCAGGTCAGATGGAGAAGCGGAGCTGCTCCAGGACTTGGGGTAAGAGGGCAGGTCCCCTTCTCCAGGAGGTTCTTGGGGGAACCTTAACTCACGGCTCTGACCTGAATGCTCAGCTTGACGAGTGATTACCTTAGTACTGTCTCTCTCTGCCTGCCAATCTTCCATTCTTGTTACTCAAAGGACAGTAGATACTCATCTCTGTGTGGGGCCAATTCCACTGTGAAAGCATGTATCATCTTTGCAGATCTAAAAATAAGGAGGTGGAGAAAATGGGACAAAAATAAAATATTGGAAATTCTTTGAGATTACAGACAGAATTGGGCTGTGGTCACTGATGTTGCTGGGTTTCCTTGTTGTTATTGATCTGGTTTATAAATAAATGTGCTGTTTAAGAGTTCTGAGCTCCAAGCTGTGAAATAAACAGAAAGCCTAGACCCTGCCATAAGGGAGAGGGACTTTTTCAAAAGAGAAAGAATGAGGAAGTGTGTGCAGCCGTGTCCCATATGTGTTTCTTTCTCCCGACACTACACTTGTGACCTCTTGTATGCATGCATGTCTGGAAGGACAACTTTGACTCTTTCAAATACTAACAAGTCAGGAAGGGGATAAACTTTCTGCTTCAAACAGGCTGTACATTTAGGTAGGTGAAATCATCGTAGTCCTGTCTTTAGAAAGGGACCAGACGAGACAGTTCCTCAGGATACTTAATAAAAGAAGCAAGTATTGCGCAAGAGAAGGGCAGGGGATTTCCTAGAGAAACTGCTCCTTTCCCCGGATGCACCAGGAATAGACTGGCAAGGCTGGTTTTGACACCTGTGATTCCAGAGAGGCAAGCCTTGCACCTGCTGTCCTACTAAACAGCTCTGATCTTCACAAACACCCAAGGACAGAGGACCTTCACTCATCTCCGTCTTACAAAGGAAGGAAACAAGCACCAAAGGGACTGAGTAAGTTCCAACAGTCACCAATCAATTACGAGTCAGGTTTCCAATCTGCCAGGTCTGTGTTCTTAATCAGAGAAAAACTGGGGATGAACTCTCTCTCCTTGAAGACCGCAGAGATTGTATCTTTTGGAGTTGTTTTACTATAAGAGTTCTCAACGAGTCCTGTCTATATTAATAGATTTTAAACTTGAGGTCTCAGAATTGAACTCTACCTTCATAAGGTAAATCAGACATAACAGCCAGATTTTTCAGTAAAGGAAACTCCCCTTATGGGGAGTGGAGTCAGAGCTCCAGGACACTTCTAGCCTCCTGGACCAAATCCCCAAACAGCAGAGGTCAAATGCCCCCTGAGCATCCAAAACAGTCATCACAGAGCCGAGGCATGAAAGTGGGAAGCTGGGCTCTCACTTAGATCTTTATTAACTTATTAAACTATCATTCTTTATGCGATGGGTTATCTAGATTCCCAGCCCACAATTGGTAGGAAGCCCCAAAGGAGGAAAAACAAAGGAAATACTCAGCTCTGCTCCCTTAATTCAACAATCCTTGAACCGAGGCTCTGTGATTGAGTACCCTTGGCACTCACTTCAGTGACAGAGATGAGCTAATGCTGTGTCTTCTCCCCCCCTTAGTGCTCATATCAAGAAATGACTACAGGTAAAACCCACCAGGAAACAGGTGTCTTTCCTCTACATGTGGAGATGGACATCCACTGTAACGCCCAGTTACCCCCAAAAGGTGCTTTTATGTCCAGACCTCTCTATTTCAGGAGGCCTGGAAATGTCTTTAACATGCGAGGATGGTTTCTGCAACAACAGGCCAGCTACAGTTGTCTAGGGAAATTGCTCTACAGTTGTGTTTCTTAACCTTGGCCATGAACTAGTATAACCTAAGGAGTTTAAAAAAATTCCCTGTGCAGGCCACCCACCAGACAAATGACATCAGTGTCTTGGGAGGTGAGCATTTTCTTTGTAAAGTTTCCAAGTGATTCCAGAGGGAGACTGAAGCTGAGAATCCCTGCACAGAACAGAAATCCGTCAGAATCACTGAGTCAATGTGGCCTTGTTTTTCATTTGTTGAGTACATACATGAGGAATCTTAAAGCCATGAATAAATAGATACTGATATTTCATTTGTGGGTTTGGGAGCATTTTGTTTACCAGTTTTTTACAGATATATTTAATACATCATAGAATTCACTCATTTCTAGTGTACAGTTCAATAATTTGTAGTGGCTTTAAAGAGTGCTACAACCATCACCATAAACCAATTTTATAACATTTTCATCATCCTGATAAGAAACCAAAAGAGCATTTTTTTTTTTTAATACTCAGTGTTGGGTTAGTATATCACCTGGCTGGTGGATGGCCCTGTTTCCCAGGTATAAATACTCTGACCATGGGCATTTTCAAGCTGCCAAAGGTTTAACAACAAGCTTACAAAGTCCCTGACAATTTAATAATGGACTTGAGCTCTTGTCCCTCTAGGACAATCCTGATACACTTCTCGTCGGTCATAGGATCTGAGAATACTTGAAAATGACTTCTTGTCTCTGGCAGAATTCTGAATAAAGTGAAACTTCTTCTTTGAACCTATAAGCTACTGGTTAGGTAGAATCTACCCCCAAACAGAATGTGGAGGCTCAATGATGTCTGACTCTTTGCAACTCCATGGACTGTAGCCCACCAGACTCTTCTGTCCTTGGAATTTTCCAGGCAAGAATACTGGAACAGGTTGCCATATATTATTCCAAACGATCTTCATGACTCAAGGATCAATCTAACCTGTGTCTCTTGCATCACCTACATTGGCAGGCAGATTCTTTACGACTGTGCCACCTCGGAATCCAGCTACTCCTACACTTCTAATTAATTCAGTTTTTCAAATGTTCCCTAAAAACAAAATGATTTAATGCAGTTGGTAGATAAAAAGGGGCTGATTTTATTGCCTTCATTTTAAAGTTGTTTTTAAAAGGATAATTTGAATAGTTAGATAGATTCTTAATGTTTGTATTTTTGATAGAGACAAACAGATAAGGTGATGGTTAAATGGAAGATATGTTATGCATTTTTGTTCTTCGGTCCCTATTTTCCTCCGGGCTCTGGAATCTGTCAGCTCTGTAAATTAGACCCTGAATTGCAGCAGCTCCTTCCCCTGCCTTTCTAGGACACACATGACTTGCACAGAAGATGCGTTTATTCTCTCTAAAGTACCTAAATTAAGCAACTTGGATGCATTTCTGTGTCTCATTTGTCCGAGTGTCAGCCTAAAAACATTTTTTTCTTCACCCTAAACATATTCACGCAGCCAGAAGCAAAGGGGAAATAACACAATCTGCAATGGTTGCTCAGCTTCACTTACACACCGGCTGAATGGGGGTGGGGGGAGGTGGGAAGGGAGGGGCAAGGGCCGTGGAGGATCCGTGTGAAGGAGAAGGTGGGCAGGGAACAGAGGTCAGGCTGTGTGAGGCTTTCAAAATCAAGTGATGGGGAAAGGAAACAATGACGATTTGAGACACCACCTAAGGAACAAACTAGGCTAGAATGCTAATCAATGTAGTGTTGTCCAACTCTCGGGACCCCACTGACTGTAGGCCCGCCAGGCGCCTCTGTCTGTGGAATTTTCTAGGCAAGAATACCGGAGTGAGTGTTCCCTTCTCCAGGGGATCGTCCCCATTGAAGGGCTTCCCTGGTGGCTCAGACGGTAAAGAATCTGCCTTCAATGCCTGAAACCCAGGATCGATCCCTGGGTCGGGAAGATTCCCTGGAGAAGGGAATGGCAGCCCAATCCAATATTCTTGCCTGGAGAATTCCAAGGACAGAGGAGGAGCCTGGTGTGCTACAGTCCATGGGGTTGAAATGAGTCAGACCAACAAAGCGATTAATAGTTTCACTTTCATTTTAACTATTTAAAATTCCCGCAATTCTTTTATTATAACAAAAGTTCCTACAAAACAGTGTAGGAATGGTGTAGGTTTGTAGTTTGTTTAAAGATGCTCCCTTGCAAAGGGTATAACTACAGACACAAAATAAAAATATTTTAGGATATTTTAAAACTAAATATTCATGGGGACTTCCCTGGTGGTCCAGAGATTACAAGAGACGTGGGTTTAATCCCTGGTTGCAGTACTAAGATACCACATGCTGTGGGGCCAAAATGCAAAAAGAATAGAAAAAAATTATTCAAATTATCTAGTCATACATATTCCTTCAAGTGAGAAATATAGTAAATATTCCTTTAAAAAATATTCTTTTGTTATATATATACTTTCCCAAGTATCAAATTTGATAAGAAAGTATCTGTGTTTGGCTGTGTTGGTCAAAGTCAAGAAAGTAGATTCTAAGCTCTGGATATTAAAATAAATTCATTAAAAGTCTCTCACTTCTCACCTCTAAGAGAAGATTAGACCAGATGAAGGCTCAGCAAACATTTTTGTCAAAACCCAGGTTATAAATATTTCAGACTTTGCAGGCTTTATGACTTATGCTTCAGCTACTTACATCTGCCCTTGTGGGGTAAAAACAGCCATAGATAACACAAAAATAAATGACTATGATGGTGTGCAAACACAATGTTATTTAAGGACCTACCCTAAAATTTGAATTTCATATAATTTTCATGAATCACAAAATATTCTTTTTTTTCCCTCTAACTGTTTAAGTATAAAACTCCACTTGGCTCACAGTCAAAACAAAAACTTGTACCTTGGCAGGAATTGGCCCTCAGATGATGACTTGCTGACCTAGGGAATGAGTAATAACAACTAAAGCAAGTTCTCACGGCAAGGGCAAGGCAGGCATTTTGCATATACTCACTCTGGTCTTTGAATGATACTGATGCTCCAGCTCTATATCCAAGGAGACTCATCAGCAGAGCAATCAGACTGCCTAGAGAATCTGGGTCCCCAGTCCATGCTTATCCCATGGAACCAGGTTGTTCTCCTGTTCTGAGTCATGTGCCAGCCCCAGGCCATTCACATCATTTGACCTTCCCAATAGCACCGTGTGACTATGCTCATTTCATAAATTCAGGAGGTGACTTCAAGTCAGTCAAGTGAACTGTCTCTAGGTCACAGACCTCGATGCTGGTGCCCTGACAGTGCCTAGGAACTTGCTCCAAAGCTGCTACTCCTTCCACGAGATGAAAGAAGGCAAATGTTCTAAGAATGGCAATTAGTCATTGCTGGACGCTCACCATATACCAGGCGTTATTTTAAGCCCTTTGCTTGTGTGACTTATTAAATTCACACATCACTGTGTATAGATACTACCACTTATATCATTCTTGTTTGCAAATGGAGAAATGAAGGACAGAGCTTTTATTATCACATGCCCAGGTTTACAGGCTCACTAAACTTTGAATCCGGGAGTTTGGCTCCAGAGCACACATTTTTCTCCACTAATATGACTTCCTAATTTCTGTCAAACTTCTCTCTTCTTATTATACCTGCACTATTAGTGCTGGTGAGAACTGAGAGAAAAAAAGTTCTGTGATGACTATCACCAAAATGTTTTTTTTTTTTTTAACTAAAAGACATTATTCTTTCACATTCTTCATACAATAAATATGCACACAAAGCCAGATCAATACCCTAATTCATCAGAACTTTTAAAAATTGAGGGCAGATTCCTTTCTTCTAGGCTAGACAAATTGAGTAAGCTAAGAGAAACATGGTAGAGTCAAAGCTTTAAAGGAACCTGTTTACTTGATACCAAGTAGAGCAATGAAGCTTGTTCCTCTTCTAGCACAATTCTGTAATCTTGGACTCTGAACATGAGGGTGATTCTCTTGTGGCTGAGCAAGAGTATGTAACTTGCAGTGCACAGTTCGATCTCCGCTTGAAGCAATTGAATTTCCTCTTTGCTTGTTGTGTTTCTGTTCCTCTATGGGTAACGGTGACTTCCTCCCACTTACATGTGGAAGTCTGGCCACACAGGTTCTCCACACTGGGTGAGGTCACTTTGTTTCATTCATTCTCCCTTCTATTCCTTCATAGATCCGTCTGTTGAATGACGACATTAAGCAAGGCAGTTGTGGGAGATGCTAGCAGTAAGCAGTGGCTATCCCCTGGAGGAGTTTACAGTGCAGAGGACAGGGCATGCCGGTGTGGGTGGAGTTAGAAGGCAGGGTAGAGGGGCAGGGGTCATCACTGCATCTACACAAGGCTCACGGCAGATGGCCAGAAGCAAGGAGATCCATAGAATTTCTGTCAGTTGAAGGGAGCGAGAGAGACATTTTCTAAAGAGAAAATGGCATGAATAACACAGTAGAAGGGGGAAAGCATGTGGATATTCAGAAAATGAAAACCATCCACATGGACTTGGACCCTCCCAGCCCCTGGGAGGGTCATTACTCAGCCTTCAGCCTGACTCTGGTCTTCACCTCTGAGAGACCCCACCTTCGCTATGTTCTTTGAGAACGTTTCCACCTGGCTGTCCTCTTCTGGTTTCTAGTTTCTTACCACCCCCCTTTTTTTTTTCAAACCTGGGTTAATTTCTTGTTCCCACCAACTCCCTCCCACAACTGTCCCATCAGCTAGGATAAATTCCTGGTCTGAGCCCACACACTCCGGCTCCTGCTCCTTGATGTGGGCCCGTATCTGAACCCCACCGCAGCTGGGTAGCTGAGTCTTAGCTGTTGCCTGGTCATCTCCAGGTTCCTTGTAGCCCTGTGCTCCCAACTCCCTGCCCACTAGTGTCTGCTCCCATTCTGCCTTATTTAAAAATCTTTAAAGTTTAAAAAGCATAAAGGCAAGAGTTCAATTTGTTTTGAGAAAAATATAGCTATGTCAGACAAGGTTGCTTTTTGGAGGCATGTGCTGAATTACTTAAGATTAAAGTGCTGTGATATCTGTAATTTACTTTTAAATGTTCACTCAAAAACATAGGAAGAAAATATGGCAAAAAGTTAAAAATGATTTTACCTAAAATATGAATATTATTTAAATATGTGGGTATTATTTATACTATTTTTCTACTTTCTTATATATCTGATATTATTCATCACAGTTTAAAATAATAAATGCATTAATTATTGAAAATTTGGGAACAAAGAAAAGCACCCAAAGTGACCCCCAAAATGACATATTATTCAACTTCTCTCCAGTCTTTTAAAAGCAGTTTTCTGTAAACACACACAGATGGAATTGCGGTCATACCGTGTATATAATTTTGCTCTGGCTTTCTGGTACTGTATATCTTCTTCATCTATTTTTAGTTCTTTCTCAAAGGGGATTCTGGGTCTGGTCTTTCCTCAGCTAGCCTGTTTCTCTATTTTAAAATCTGAATATTTAGACTGGTCCAAATTCCAGAAAGCCTTAAATAGATCAGGAGTTTGGACTTCAGTCAAACTTCATTCGACAGTATGGAAATATTGAACATTTACAGGAACGTGGAATTGTGTGGCCACCATGCTTCGTTTTGGGATAGATTAACCTGGGAGTTGAGCATGGTACATAGCAATGAGTTCAGAGCCAAGAAAGCTAACAAGTGAGGGAGTTTACAGATCTGTGAATAAGAAACTAGAGTGAGGATCTGGGAATAGTAAGGGAGGAACAGGGGTGGATGCCAGTAATTCCTCTGAGCTAAAAACATAAGGGATTCATATCCAAATAAGAATGAGTTCTGCTTTTGTATAGTTTTTCAAAATGACATAAAAAATTTTTGACAGTCTTAATGTCATGAATGCCTTCTAATTCATCCATTGTTTGCTCTATCATTATAAAAATCTAAAGGTGCCTGAGTCTCATTTTACTGCTCATAGCATTCTGACTCACCACCAGTTTTGTATATCTTTTGGATTAATTCTCCGCATAGTCTTAGAACCATTTCCAGATGATGTCAGTCCTAAGGCCCTCAGAGGTTTGGACATCTGCTCCAGGCTGAGCACTGAGTCCTCCTTTTGACAATGAGCAACATAGGGGCAGGGCTGTAGGTTACACATCTTGGTCTGTTCCATCCAAGCCCAGCACTTGACAAAGAGCAGATGTCTAAATATCTGAATCGTCTCAAGTTGGGTCAAAACCAAGACAAGAACTCAAGGTCCCTGACTTCAGTTTTCCACACCAACACTGGTGATGTACTTCTATATATTACCCCTAGACTCACTCAGTCCTCTTAACAAATGGTTTACCTGCTGGGAAAAATTGACCTCAGTTGGAGGCACCATCTAAATAATGAAATAGACAGGAGATAATGAAACAAGGATCTTTCTTTTTTTACGTTCCCCCAAAGTTTGGGACCTTTTCCTATAGATGTAGCTTCCTGAAAGTGGCCATCTCTGTCTCCTGTCCCAGCCCACAGTGGTAGGTTGTCAATGGCAACTACAGTCTGAGGACAATTATCCACCCTGAAGCAGCACTGCATGATGTTTAGGTTGTAAGGGACTAAGTGCAGAGTCAAGCTTGCTTCCACTCAGATATGAGCCTTCTTGAGAGAGCCTCTGGTTTGGAATGTCTGCCCAGTCATTCAAGTCCCCCTCAAGCTCGTATCCATGAAATAGTTTTTCTAGCCAGTCTCTGAAATCTGGTTCCAGGTCCCAATCACACATTCCCTGACCCCCAGCCACGGGGAGAACAATGATGCTCTTTCGGTTTTACAGCCGTTTATGCACACTGCAGGCAGACCTGGGGACTGGACAGGATCTCCGCTGGGATGAGATGCACTTTGCCCTCATTCCCCACCCTCCCCATTCCTGGTGGCTCTGCCCTGGGGTCCCACGTGTCTCCGACCTCCCTGGGTCCACTGACCCAAGTCAGGCTCCGTGGGTCTGCGTCCTTCTGTCACTTGGGGTTCTCCACTTTTGTGTCTGGATCACTCTGGGTGGGTCTCTGTTAGTCCCTAGGTGTTTCTGGCTGCCTATGTGAGCCTCTGTGTGTGCCTTTCTCGGTCTCCAGGTCTCTGTGTCTCTCTTTTTACAGTTCTTGGCTTATGTGTCTCTGACCCTTTGTTTCCCTCTGTGTCTCTGGATTTCCGGGTCTCTGCCTCTCTTTCTGTGTTTCCACCCCTCAGAACTTCTTGTCTCGCTGCTCAGTCTCCTTCAAGAACAGGTTTGGCCTGGTTTCCGACTCCCACAGAATTATCACACCCATTCAGTCTGTTTCCTTTTAGCTGGGCCTTGGCTCCACGAGAAAACACTGGAGGCCCCACCTTCAGTGCATTGTGTGGCGAGACTACCCTGGCCCTGCCGTCACTCAGGTGTGCTTCCTAAAGCCCGGGCAGCTGGCCGCCCCATCTAGCTCTGCTACTATCATTTGTAAATGTGGGCATTTAGAATGCCAATGGACACTGCCTCGGACCAGCTGGTTCCATCACAGAATCCTCCTGATTGGAGACTGTGGTGAGTCTTTCTACAACTGCCCCATGTATCACACTATGATACACAGAGCTTTCAAACTTCTTTGCCAAGCCTCTGCTTGGTTCTGTTTATTTGGATGGGATCCTTTGCTATGATCAACAGAAAGATGAGCCCACATCTGTGAACAGCGGACTTAACATGCTCATGTGGACAGTACCACATTGTCACATAAAATATGCTGCGGCCTGACTATGGTACCAATTTCACTACTGACATCTTCTGAGCTGATAAGACATTTCCTTTTCCTTAACCCATGATTTCTGATGGCCGAGAGCTTCATTTTTTCAGGAAATCAAAGTATCTAACACTGCTGCTGCTGCTAAGTTGCTTCAGTCGTGTCTGACTCTGTGCGACCCCGTGAAATAAATGAATACAAAAGCAATCCCATGGAGGGACTCAAGCACAGAGGATGAGGTAGCCTGAGTTAAGATGGCTTAGGTTGAGATTGCCTAATAGATTCATTTTTTTGTGTTGTTCTATCATCATTGTGTTCAGAAGATTCTGAGGGCAAGCATAAACTTAGCAAGGAAGAAGACAGAGAGCGCAGAGACTTCCCTTATGGTCCTGTGGCTAAGACTCTGCGCTCCCAATGCAGGGGGCTGGCTCTGTTCCTGGTCAGGGAATTAGATCCCACATGCTGCAACTAAGGGTTTGTGTACTTCACTAAAGATTTCAGATGCTGCCACGAAGACTGAGGATCCTGAGGGCCTCAACTAAGACCTGCACAGCCAAATAAATTTAAAAAAAGAAAAAGAAAGAAAGAAAAGGGGAGTGCATCATATGTTATGAATTTGCCATCTTTGGTCTAGAGCGTTCAGAAAGTATGTCAGTGCCATTCAAAAGTGAGAATAATTTTCAGAACTGTTTCTTTTGCATTCTAAAGCTTCTCAAATATAATCTATTTAAGTTTTTGATTAAGAAGGCTTGCCATGTTACTTTTTGTCTAGAAAAGAAAATGCTTGTCATGAACACGAAAAAAAGTGAGCGTAATTTTGAAAATGAATAAAAAGTGAAAATTCTCTAAAGAAGAGTGCTTTTGTTGCCTGCTCAACTCCAGAGCCTATAAGCTGTTTTCACACAAGCAGGACTTTCTGTTATTGTTGTGGGTTAAAATATATGTCCTCGTAAGTCTGAAGGGACAGAAACTTATTTCTATGTCACTTCTCTTTGGCAGGAAGGGGGAAAATAGGTATTTAAATATGTAAATAATCTGTAGACGTGAGTTAGGAAGAAATTTTCTCCCCAAGATGTATATAACCCAAACCGGATGTATGGCTCATGTTTTAATATGTAAGAGTGGTTTCTGCGTCCACTTGTTCCTCCAGTGTTATTTTGCATTGTTCCTCAATATAGACCCTCTGTTCCAGGCAGGCATTGTGTTTTCTATAGACCCATGCATGTGTCAACCCCAGTGCCTTTGCTTATGCTACCACTCCTGTTGGAATGCTCTTTTTTCTTATACTTGATGAATTCTGTATCTATTCTTCAAGTTCCAACTCATGGTCTTCCTCCTCCATGAAGCTTTCCTTGATCGTTTCATCTCCTCAGGAGCTCCCCCTTCTATATCATTTATTGTCCGTCTCACTAAGAGACCAGCTATCTGGGGACTTTTTAAAAATTAAATCAGCCACAGACCCTTCTCTTTTCTTCCTAAGTACTGTGAAGCCACTTAGTATGCTCTTTGCTCTCTTTGTCTCCCTCTTTAATACGACATACAGTACACTCAAACCATCAAGACTGTTGAAGTGGATTAAAGTTTTTAGGACCAAGAGTCCTTCAACTCTGTGCTTCTCAAACTCTAAACTCATACCAATCATGTGGAGCTCGTGATGAAAACAGATTATAATTCAGGGGGTCCAGGAATGTGAATGTGCTAATGTGAATTCCTTACAAAATCTCAGGGTTCTGAATGACAAAAGACTTCACGTTGTTTTTCAAACATCGGATACAACCCAAGCACGTCCTTAAAGTTAATTTAGTGTATCACAATCAATATTTGTTGAAAAGAAATAGAAAAGAAAATAGTAAACAGCATTTAAAAGGATAATATTGTTTCCTATAACACTTTTTGGGTTTTTTTGTATGTATGTTTATAATGTAACTGTGTATACACACACACACACACAGATGCAAAATATATTTTATGCTGTTGGTTAATTCAAAGAGCTTGAAAGCTTCTCTTTCAAAGGACAGAGCAGAATGAGAAATAATTGTATCAACAAATTAAGTTAACACAATTAAACTCAAAGGGATAAGAAACCATGAAGACTCCAGTATGGTGGGGCAGTTTCCCAGGAGGCTCTAGCACAAAGGTCACTGGAATGAGAGAAGAGGCAGAACTGAGGATGGGGTTTCTGGATGGAGCTCGTCTGTTTTGTCTGTGGTTGAGCTTATTTCCTGTATCTCACTGAGAGGCAGCTATGAAAAGTCTTTAGTGGGTGGATGTTTCCTAATTTGTTAATGTATCATGGAAGGGATAACACCACAGTTTCCTTCAAGGCCAGGTGCGGATTTGATAAGCTAGTAAGCCCAGTACAAATATTCTTTGGAAGTTTGGTAAGCTTTGGTTGACTGTATTACCCTTGAGCCATTTATGACAACATGTGGACCTTGGGAGAAAAGAAAATACAACATTGCTTCAAATGTGTTGTTGTAAAGAGTAGTTTCTGGCTCTTTTTCACTTCTTCAGGGACAATGAGACAAAACTTTTTTTTTTTTTTTTTTTTAAGTTTCTGGAAAATGAACCTTATCCCAAACAGCAGAGGAGTTGTATTCCCAGCAACCAACACAATGTCTAGAATATTCATAACTGTTGTTCAGTTGCTCAATTGTGTCTGACTCTTTGCAACCCTATGAACTGTAGTCCACCAGGCTCCTCTGTCCATGGGATTTCCTAGGCAAGAATACTGGAGTAGGTTACCATTTTCTTCTCCAGGGGATCTTATGGACCCAGGGATCTAAACCTGTACCTCCTGCATTGGCAGATGGATTCTTTACCACTAAGCCACCAAGGAAAACCCATGTATGTTGTATTAGTTGCAAAGATTGTATCTTGCTCTCTTCTGCAAAAGTTAAAGAATCATATAAGAGGTTTATTAAAGAAGTCAATGTTCCAGCATGAAAATAAGAGAGTTTTCCTACCAGGTGTTATTATTAGTCACTTTGACAGATGAGAAAGATGGAGGTTGCTACTTGCATGGAGTCACAACCATTGCGTCAGAAGTCACTGGGGCAGATGGACTCATCACTGAGGAAATAGGGGAGATAAAGGCGTGCTCTTGCCTCACAAAATTTTCGAAGCTACCGCATGGGTGTTTGTGAGCCAGGTTGACTGCGTATTAGCATTCTTTTTCACTTGGCAGTTCCCAGCAGTAAAAAGGTTTTTTATTGCACTAAATTCTAAAAACATCATCTAACATAGCTGGCGGAGATGTGGGAGAGCCACAGAGGAACAGGACTTATTTAGGGGTTTTAATCAGCAGCAGGTCTAGAGTGAATCAGCAGTGTGATGAAACTGTTGAGAAATGACTGCAATCTTGGGTTGCCTTGCAACGTACCTGACAGCTGGAATAAGGAGAGCCTCTGGGCTTTTGGTTTACATATCAAATCTTACCTTGAAGATAGATTTTAAATATTTGGAAAGTATTCAGAGGAGACAAGTTCTCTGGGTGATCAAGGGACTAAAAGTCTATCATAAAAGGAGAAGTTGAAGATGATGTAAACAAAATCGAGAACATTTTAAACACTTTTAACTATTTGTGTAAGTGACATCTATATAACTCCAAGAAGTAACTTTGAGACCATCTGTTGAATGCTGTACATCAGGAAACAGTAGACTGATGTAGGCAAGGGTTTTCTGGCTGTAAATCATAGAAGTATGTACAGGTTTGCCTGTACAAGCAGTGAGTTCCCCATTACTAGCAATATGTAAACAAAGATTAGATAAGAATCTTACTAGGGTTGAGACTTTGCCCACACATTGTACAAAAATTAGAAATATAAACCTAGCTGTTGGCGACTAGGGACTCAATGTAGCTTTTATTTACTAAATCAAACATTTTAATTGTTTACTCTAAAAAAAAAAAAGCTGATGTGACTTTTGTAATCACCAGAAGTGAGTTTACTGTGAAGTCAATGAAGCTTCAGCTTCAGGGCCTCTGTCTTGCACAGACCCTACTGAGGTAGTTAAAATAAACGCATCAGTTGGAAAAATATTTACGATTAGTCCCTGAGCATTAAAATTTTAAATACCCTTACAGCTCATTTATGAAAGAAATTTGATAGAGGTTCTCAAATTTTCCAACAATCCTAAAAACTTCATTATCAACATCACATTATGAAGTTGAAAATAACTTTTCTCTGCTATCTATAATTTAAAAAATTATAGGTGAAAGACTGAATTTTTCTGTTCTCTCTATAGAAAATTACAGTAAAACATTGTTTTACATGAAAAAATAAAGATGATATGGCCAAAAGTCTAGAGAAAAAAGTCTGGCGGTGTGTTAAACAGGTATTTAATGAATATAAGTTGTTTTCTCAGTTTGTCACCTTTTAATTTTTTAATTAGTGATATAATTGACATATAACATTATATTTGTTTCCGGGATATAACATAATGATTTGATATTTATGTATATTGCAAACTGAACACCACAGTAAGTTCAGTTAACATCCGTCACCACATGGGTAACAAAACATTTTTTCTTGTGATGAGAACTTTCAAGAGGAAATTTGTACCTTTTGATATTCTTTATCCATTTTACTACCCCCTCAACATGCATCTCCAGCATTCACCAATCTGTTCTCTATATCTGCGAACTTGGTGTTTTGTTTCTTTTTTGTTGTTTTATTTTTTCTTATTTTTCATAGCTAAATGTTGGTGTATTTCATTCTTTATTAATTGAAATATAGGTGGCACAGTGCTAAAGAATCCGCCTGCCAATGCTCAATCCCTGGGTTGGGAAGATCCCCTGGAGTAGGAAATGGCACCGTTTATTCTCCATTATTGTTGCCTGGAAGATTCCATGGACAGAGGAGCTTGGTGGGCTATGGTCCATGGGGTCGCAAAGAGTTGGACGTGACTGAGCGACTGAACACACACACATATAGCTGACATACACCATTATGTTAGTTTCAGGAGTACTACATAATGACTTGATATTTGTATACATTATGGAATGATCACCACAATAAGTCTAGCAACCATCTGTCCCCTACAAAGTTCTTACAATATTATCACCGATATTCCTTATGCTGTAATTACATCCCTGTGGCTTATTTATTTTATAACCAGACGTGATTACCTACACCTGATTCACACACAATCCTTTCCTTTCTGGAAACTGTACATTTGTTTTCTGGATCTATGAATCTGTTTTGTTCTGTTTGGTTGGTTGTTTTGTATTTTAGATTTCCCATATAAGTGATATCATACAGTATTTGTCTTTTTTCTGTCTGAAATTTTGTTTAGCACAAGGCCCTTAAGGTCCACTCATGTTGAAAATGGCCAGATTTAACTCTTTATGGCTTAATAACATTTCCCTTATCCGTTCACCCATCAATGGACATTTAGGTTATTTCTGCATCTTGTCTACTGTAAATAATGCAGCAATTAACATGTTTTTTTAAACATATATGTTTTCTAATTAGTGATTTAATTTTCTTCAGATAAATACCCAAAAGTAGAATTGCTGGGTCATATAGCAGTCCTATTTTTAATTTATTGACAAACCTCCAATCTGTTTTATATAGTGGTTGCATCAATTTACATTCCCACCAACCTTTTTTTCCACATCCTCACCAGCACTGGTTAGTTCTTGTCTTTTTGATGACAGCCATTCTAACAGGTGTGAGGTGATATCTCATTGTGGTTTTGATTTGCATTTCCCTGATGATTAGTGATGTATCTGTTGGCCATCTGTCTTTGGAAAATGTGTATTCAGATCTTCAGTCCATTTTAATATTGGATTGCTTTGGGGTTTTTTTTTTTTTTTTGCTATTGAGTTCTTTATCTAGTCTGAATATTAACCCCTTATTGAATATATGATTTGCAAATATTTTCTCCCATTCAGCAGGTTGCCTTTTCATTTTGTTGATGTCAGCTTTTAAAATTTGCAATTTATTATGATCTCTCACTCTAAATAATTTTTCTCTTTTGATAAATTAACATTAATTTTTCTTAAAGAGACTTCCAAATTTTACAAGTTTCAAGTCCCTTAAAATTTGAATCTTCCATCTAAAGTCAGAATAACCAAATAAAAACACTTTAAACACAGCCCCAGTTACAGGAATTTTGACCCAAGCAATTAGTACTCTATGTAATGAGCTGTTGTGTATGCATTTTAAGCCATATCAGCCAAGGAACAGTCAGCGTCTAAAGCCAAGCATAGGATAGCATCAATATCCTCCCAGGTTCATCTCACCATGCCTGGCTGCTGCCCTTGGCACTCACCTGGATATTGCCCACCCCACTATGCAGGGCTCTGACCTGATACATACCTGGTGTCTGCCTGCTTCCTGGCCTTTGCTCCTGTTATTCCCTTTGCACAGATAGCTCCCTGAACAATTGTCGCTCCAAATTCCACCAGACTTTAAATAGAGAAAAAGTCTCTCTCTCCCTCTCTCCATCCAAGTACTAGATCACTTCCAGAATTCAATTAACAGTAGTTGAATAGGTAAATAAAATAAAATAATTAAATACAATAAGCATTACCAGGGCCCTGGAGGTTGGATTAATGTAGAAATACTGTATTCTCTTTTTCAAATTTTAGTTACTCAATTAATATATGTATGTATTTTTTTTATTAGAACAAGGTAAATTAGGAAAACTTAATCAAACTAAGGACTCTCAACACTACTCTCAATCACGGTTCTTTCCATTAAGGACCGTTATTATGAGTTTGGAGTATATTTTATCAGCTCCTATTTTGTGCTATTATGTGCTTTTATATGTGTATGTGTTGTATTATTTGGAGGAGACGAGAGAGATTTTTCCTTAAGCGGTTTCATACTGTACCTGATAGTACGTTTTGGGATCTGTCTGCTCTGACATGTGTGGACCTAAGCATTCAGTGTTTTCCCATGAGGGTGCAACTGGCATTCTGAGCGGGACAATTCTCAGTTGCTCAGAACTACATCCGTCTTCACAGGGTGGCAAGCATTTTGGCATTCCCTCAAGGAGTGCTGGTTGCACCCGACCTTCTGCCCCCAACATTTGGTGACCAACACGCTCTCACCTTTTCAAATTAACTTTTTAACTTTTTTTTCATAGCTTAAAAAAAAATAACTGGAGGAGAATTGCTTTACAACGTCGTGCTAGTTTCTGCTGTACAACAATGTGAAACAGCTATAAGGACGCACATATCCCCTCTCTCGAGCCTCCCACCGCAATCCCACCCCTCCGGGCTGTCACAGAGCGCCAGGCGCCCTGAGCCATTCAGCCCCTTCCCGCCAGCTGTCTGTTTTACACAGGATAGTGTATACATGCCAGGGCCACTCTCTCAGTTCACCCCACCCTCCCCTTCCCCACTGTGCCCACCAGACATTCTGTATGTCCGCATCCCTATTCCTGCCCTACAAATAGGTTCATCCGTACCATTTTGCTAGATTTCATATATAACATATGTGTTAATATTAGATACCTGTTTTTCTTTTTCTGACTTATACTTCATTCCATGAGACAGACTCTAGATTCATCCACATCACTACAAACGACCCAGTTTCGCTCCTTATCTGATTAACTTTTAACAAAATCTCATCCTCTGAGCACTCAACTTTATCATCTCACTGTTGGTGGAAAATTAGGATAGCTCCTAATTTTTATTCTCGCAAAGGCTCTACGGTAAACATCTTAATTCACACGTCCTTCTGTGTACTTGTGAGTGTTTCACTAATCAGACATCAGAAGTAGAGTCGCTGGTTGTGTGGACATGTCCAGTTACACTAGATATGTAAGTTCCCCTCCAACTTAAACACCTGCCAACAGTAGATGATAATATCCGTTGCCCCTAAATTCTCCAATACTTAATACTAACCGGTCTGGTGGATTAAAAAAAATACTACATTATTGTTTTAGTTTGCATTTCTCTGATTAATAGTGAGACTATTTATTTGAAATACGTATTTTCTCTTCTGTGAATGACTTTCATTTCCTCTTCTGTATATATACATATTTTGATTTTTGCTACATATTCTTTGTTACCAGAAAAAGAAAAGTACAGTTTTAAAATAACTTGTATGTTCTTTAAGGCCTGCTTAGATGTTGAGACTTTCAAAAAATGGCCTTGATCTTTACTCTCACAAAATACTTCTCTTACCCTCTCGCCTAGATTAATGGTTTCTTGAAGCCCAGCCTGGGTTCTTATTCCCTTTGACTGCCTAGTATAATGCCTTGCACAGATTTGTACTCAGTAGACAAAGATTTATAAGGTCGAACCATAGAAAGTAGAAAAGGTTAACTATGGGAAAACTCCTGACTGACCAAGACTATATTTGCAATCTTTTGATCTTTTTTGAAAAACTCATTATTTATTTGTTGGTTTCTTTTTGGCTGTGCTGGGTCTTCACTGCGGTACCCGGGTTTTCTCTCGCTGCGCCGAGCAGGAGCTGCTCTCCAGTCGCAGTGCATGGGCTTGTCTTTGCAGTGGTTTCTCTTTTGCGGCTCAGGTTCCAGGGTGCTTGGGCTTCAGTAGTTGCAGCGCACAGGCTTGGTTGGCCCACAGCATGTGGAATCTCCCTGGACCAAGAATCAAACCCGCATCCCCTGGGTTGGCAGGTGGATTCTTAACCACTGGACACCAGGAAAGTCCCTAAACTTTCACTCTGTATGAACACAATCTTGAACCATCCTTACCAAAGATGGACATATTCCTCCAAAGGATATGTAATGCTGTTTGGCTTTATAGTCACTTCCCTGAGAGATAACCTGATCTAAAGTTTCTGGGAAATGATGCTTAACTCAATGAAGAGAGGAAGTTTAGGCATTTGTGAAAGAGTTGTTTGGGGAATGAAGATCCTCATTGCCATGCAGACATGGTGAAGTGTAGGTTGGCTGCCTGGCAGGCTGTATCTTAGATTTGCCTGGGCCCAGGACTCCATGAAACCTGGGATGGCCATGCTGACCCTACCAAGCTGCTACCAAGAAATTAACGACCCCTGCGATGTTCCAAATTACAGCACAGTGTAATGCTTTATATTCAAGGATTTCTTATGTGCTTATGATATATAGTTACTGTTTCAAAGATTACCTTAAAAAAGTTCTCAACTGGGACTTCTGTGGTGGTCCAGTGGTTAAGAGTCCATGTTGCCAGTGCAGGGGATGCAGGTTGGAATCCTGGTCAGGGAACTAAGATCCCGCATGCCTTGCAGCACAACCAAGGGATTAAAAAAAAAAACCTCAATAAAAACTGCTATCAAGCTGTAATTATCAGAATTCTATAAATGCTTTCAACAGACATCATTAGATCTTGTTGAAAAGAATGCCAATGTCCAGATTCTTTACATTTTAGAATTTTGTTGCTTCAGATAAGTAATCTGTTAACTTAAACTGAAATGTCCATTCAAAATATAATTATTGCAACATACATTTAAGAACTTGTGACTTCATAAAGATTTCATTTATCAAAAAAATTAGTATTCTGCCTGTAATCAAACCTGAAGTTTTTGATAGCCTCACTTTTAGCTCCTCCAATTTTCCTTTTTCCTTTTTTTAATTCAAGTATCATCGACAAACAACATATTAGTGTTAGGTTCCAACATTTAAAGAATTTGATGCTGAGAAGATTTGAGCACATTTGGGAATTAGTCCAATGAAAGAGTAAATAACTCAATGGGATTTCTTATAAAAATGCTTTTCCTTGCCATTGTTTTTAGTTAGCAAGTACATTGCTAACTCAGGACTGAGGCATCTCTGCCACAAAGAAATGTGCTAAAGAAGCAGACATTAGGACATGCTGATTTAGAAAACAGATAGCTCAGAGACCTATGTAGAAACTCCCTTTGCCTTTGGTCTTATGTTTAATTTTTATTATCAGGCTTAAATATCATAGCACAGGACATCCCAGCAGATCCATCACTCTCAGAGCAGGGCACTTCCTTGTACACCATGCACACCTCTGTAATAGTACTGAGTTCACCGACATTATCAGCAATATTTGTGTAGCTGCTCCTGTCTCCTTCCCCTTCGCTGCCCTGCACTACAGCTCCTAATAGCAGCTGCTACCCACCATGACCTAGCTTCCCATATCTGAAAGAAGCTGAAAGTAATCAACAAGTATATCTGAGCAACAAGAAAATCACACCTCAGAGGCAACATCACAAGTTATGGCTCTGGGGATCTCAACGGCTTCATGACAGCTAATGTGTTCTGAGCTCAACTATTTGCCAAGACTGCTTTGACCATAGCAAGCAGAACTTACTGCTGGCCCATGAGGCACTGCTCTTATTAATTCTGTTTTAGAGGTGAGAAAACTGAGGCTTAGATTGGTTATGTAACTTGCCCAAGGTGTTACAGCTGTAAGAGGTTTCACGTGGATCAGGACTCTGGCAAACTGACACCAGAGACCACAGTCCTAATCACCACACTGAACTGTCTCTATTGACTCATTAAAAAGAACGGGAAAGGAAAAACGAGTGAGGTGCCTGGGATGCTCTTGTCTCCATAGAGCTGGGATTGGGGACATGCCTAGATGCCTCTGGACACAAAGGATTCCTCTCAGGAGGAAGCACAGAAAATGGGTAACATTGGGGTAACATTGGGAAAGGAACAGGGGTGATGTGGATTAAAGGGGAGAAAAAAAGCTTCATTTTCATTATGCCTTCTTTTGAACTATATAGATTTTTTTCTACCATAGATATATGATACCTTTTCTAATGTGTTTTTGGAGTTTATTTATTTTTTTAAACACATACATTAGTCTGACTATCCTTGGGACTTCCCCAACTCTGCAGGTATTTGGGAGTTTTAAACAATAGTGAACAGGGCTTGCGTCTCTGTATAAAACGTCTGAATTCCTTGTGTTCAACTTCATTTCCCTCATGACAATGGACTCTGGGATAACAGCTCAGTGGTTTTACACATTACAAAACATGGTACCACACTTTTAAAAGAGAGCATGATAGATCAAAAGAAAGAGAGAAAATTGGCCCAAGCCTATTCTTATGGTTATTTTTTACTTGAAATTTTAAAAATCTTTCTGTCTACAAAGTAATGTGGGTTTGTTTGCTAGGACTTGCATGAGTAAGTACCACAGAATGGCAGTACTTTAACAGAGGAAACTGATTGTCTCATGTTCTGGAGATTAGAAGCCCCAAATCAAGGTGTCAACCCCAAGGAGGGTTGGTTCCTTCTGGTGGCTATGAGGGGGGATCTGCTCCAGCTCACCCTCCTTGACTTACAGATGGCCGTCTTTAGGGAGAGTGTTCACAAGGCACGCTCCCTGTGTTCAAGTCTGTCTCCAAAAGTCCTATTTTTATGGTCCTATTGAATTAGGACCCACCTTGAAAATGGAAGTGTTAGTCACTCAGTCGTGTGTGACTCTTTATGACCCCATGGACTGTAGCCCACCAGGCTCCTCTGTCCAAGGGGTTCTCCAGGCAACAATTCTGGAGTGAGTAGCCATTCTCTTCTCCAGGGGATCTTCCCAACCCAGGAATCGAACCCAGGTCTCCTGAACTGCAGGCAGATTCTTTACCATCTGAGCCACCAAGGGAGGAGACCCCTAGGACACCTTAAGAACCCTCATTATAACTTGCTAAAGACCCTATCTCCAAATAAGGAAGCATTCTGAGGTACTAGGGCTCAGCACTTCAACATAAGAGTGTTCAGGATACAGTTCAACCGATAACACGCTGGGATAAGGCAAACCCCTCCTTTCCCCTTCAGCCTCATCCAGCAATTTTCTTTTCTTGATGTCTTTGCTCAGAGTTTGGCCTCAGGGCTACCAGGGTGGAGAATATTGCTGAGGTAATCTCTGAGAGGAAAACCCAGTGCAGGAAGAGTCCCTCCGTAGTTCACTCTGAGTGAAAGTGCTGCTCTCTCTTCCCCAGGTGGTACCACGGCAATCTCACCCGCCATGCCGCTGAGGCACTGCTCCTCTCCAACGGACGTGATGGGAGCTACCTTCTGCGGGACAGCAACGAAAGGATTGGGCTCTACTCCCTCTCTGTGAGGTAGGGTTCATAAGAACTCTATGAGTTTAGTGGGATCCCATCTCTTCCTTATATGGGCACTGACTTCAGCATCACATGCAGACTGCCAGAAGATGGAATTCGCTTGATTTTTGTTAGATCAGCAGGTCCAAGGATGCCAAGCTCTGAGTGGTGAGACTGCAGAAAACATGCCTGCTCCTTCCATTAGCAGGGGAAATATTATTAGAGCTGGGACCAAAACAAAATGTTAAAGCTGAAGGAGATTTTATGAATTATTTAATCTAAAACTCTTGCTTGACTGAGGAAGAAACTGAAGTGGTAAAGTGTCTTCCACTCAATAAAAGAGTGCTAGAAACAGCACCAGAATCCTCATCCCTGGAGCCTGGCCCGGTACCCTTTTCACTGTTGTTTGCTTTCTCTGGAAAATCAAAATGACTTATGGCTATGAAACTTTCATAACCACAAACTCCAGCAGGCAACATGCAACTTTTAATTTTTTTCTATAAACAGAATTTCTCAAAGTTCCATTTCCCCCCACTGTTAAGAAAGTTAATCTAGTCCCCACCGGATATGCCTGGCTCAAAACAGTCATTGGCCAGCCCTTTCAGGGTTTCTCTCGCACACTTTCTCCTGGCTGACTTCCCTTTCAGAGAAGGTGACCTAGCCACCTGATAATCAGGGGGAGTCATTGCTTATCTGTTAGTACCGGTCACCTTGGCTTCCACTGACATATAGCAAGTCTCACTGGGTTCACAGGCAGTTGCTAGGATATGAGGACTCCATGAAATTGCCCTCGGCTACCCACCCATTCTTGCCTGGAGAATCCCAGGGATGGAGGAGCCTGGTGGTGGCTCCTGGAGGAGCCATCTATGGGGTCGCACAGAGTCAGACACGACTGAAGCGACTTAGCAGCAGCAGCACCCACCCATTAACCTCAAACCATTATTGTTTTATTTTGTTTATAAATTTTTCTAAACAACATCTTTGGAAAATTTTTAATCAAAAGTGGAATTCTGCTTGAAGTAGGAATTCAACTCTGGGTTAAGCAGGAATTGTGCTTTCTCGAATCAACAGCAAATGTTAAAATTATATTTAATGGTTGGATTGTTGATCCTTTATTGCGTGGATCACTCCAAAATCTCAGACAAACCTGTGGAATTGTTGGCTCAAAGAAAGATAACTTTTCACTTTTACATGTTTCATAAGGCTTATAAAGAGATAACACATATATTACATCTATATACAAATTTAAAATATAAATTGTTAATTTCCATTACAAGCACTTGGAAATGCTTTATTTATTTTTTTTTTGGGAAATGCTTTAAAAACTAATAACCACCAGCAAAAGTGAGATGAACCAAAGACCAGCTCAGGAGAATGGTTGTTTTTATTCATTTGTTCATTCACTTCCTTAATAATATTTCAGAGCAGCCACTCTGTGCTTACCACTTTAATAAGTGTTGTAGGAGATTCAAAGACCTTGTCTTCAGGAAGTCTAGCCTCACAGGGGCAATGAGGCCATATATAAATACTTTACTACAAAGGAGAGTGCTCTAAATGACGTGAAGACAGCAAGGTAAGTGTGTGAATTGTTGAGAAGAGAAAAAACAAGTAACTCAAGCTGGAATACCATGCAATATTTGATAGAGTAAGTGGTATTTGAACGGACACAATCAAAAACAAAGCGGAAGAAGTCACAGGTGAAGGGAACAGTACAAGCTAAGGAACAAAGGCAGAAGCTCCTAGGAGAATAGTACAGCTGGTTGGACGATGGCAGTTGCCAAAACGTGGTCCCCAGACCTGTAGCACCACTTCAGAGCCTGTTAGGAACACAAGTCTTGGGCCCAGCCCTGGACCTACTGAATCAGGAATTCAGGGGGTAAGGCCCAGAAACTTGCACCCTCTAGGTGATTCTGACTTCTGGTTTTTGCTTAAGGTGGAAAATTACCTGAAAGAGAATAATAGTGGAAGTGAGGCCATATGTGTATGTGTGTGTGTGTATATGTTTATAGATATAGATATATATAAAATTTAATTTTCTGCCTTATTTCAAAAATGGCAATGAAGGAAAGTTGGTATTTTATTCAGCAGGGAGTGAAACAGGTGTGGGAGGCAAAGGACTGGGCTCACATAACTGATTAAGTGAAAAGAGGCAGAATTTGTACTGACTCCCAAGTAAGGGAGGAGGACCAGGCACAGAGGAGAATCTGGGGAGAGGGTGGCCTGCCATTTCTATCATCTCTCTTCCTGTCTCTCTTACACTTACGCCTCCAGCAAAATACAAACAATCCATTTGAAAAATGAGCAGAAGACCTTAATAAATGTTTCTCCAAAAAAGACATACAGATAAGTGCATGAAAAGATTCTCGACATTACTAATTATTAGAGGAGTGCTATTCTTTAAATGCCAGTGGTTTTGGTGATTGTGTCATAACTCTGTTTTGAGAAGGGTTTCACAGTGATACTAATGCCTAAGGTTACATTTCCCTTCAAAAAAGATACTTGT
Source organism: Ovis aries (assembly GCF_016772045.2). Taxonomy (NCBI): domain Eukaryota; kingdom Metazoa; phylum Chordata; class Mammalia; order Artiodactyla; family Bovidae; genus Ovis; species Ovis aries. The sequence goes on along the minus strand of NC_056059.1, from coordinate 25,169,443 downwards.
TTCTTAAGTAGCATTAAGTTTTTTTTTTTTCCTTTTTTTTTCTTTTAGAGCCAAAGACTCAGTCAAACACTTTCATGTTGAATATACTGGATATTCATTTAAATTTGGCTTTAATGAATTCTCATCTTTGAAGGATTTTGTCAAGCATTTTGCAAATCAGCCTTTGATTGGAAGTGAGACAGGTAAGCTATGCACATATAGTTGACCTGAGAGATATTATTTCAGGAGGGAGGGGGGGACAAATGGATTTCAAGTAAATGGTTGTCACTTCTATTGGATTATTTGCATACTATATATAATGCTTAGAAACATATTTTTTCAATTACTGTGCCATATGCTACATAAATAAATTATATGTATTATATATATATATATATACATTTCAGTATTATCTTTAGGAGAAAACAAAATGCTTTGTACAAAATAGGTATTTTTCTCAGGATATATTATTTAGTGGATTGACTAAGAGTACACATTTTTAAAAAATGGCCTAATGATATATACAATAAAGAAAGAAAGAATAAAGGAAAGAACAACTTTTTGATTCATCAGAAGTTTAGGTATGGGCAGTTTGCCTATCTGGGAGACACAAAATGGTCATTTTGAACAGTTTTTGAGCATTTTTAAAAATGAAATTTACACTTAAATTTCCCCAAAGGTCATTGAATAGTGAAAATACTGACTAAAAATTGTTCTCCTAAGTCTTGGTTTCTTGTAAATTTTTAAATGGGGCTTAAGTATGCCTGAAAAAGTTTGAAATTTCCTTTTCGGGTGGTTAGAGTCAAACCAGAAAATTCAAATTAAAACCAAAACACACTATCTTGACTTTTTAATTATCTAACTCATTTGTCTATACTATTTAAAGTATGTAAAAGATTTCCTTTGTATTTGTGTTAAAAGAATCACAATTTTGTATGTCCTAAATGATGATAATTCTCAGTTAATCAAAAGTTGGACAATTCTAAGAATCAAGCACAAAAGGAATTCAAGCATTAATAACACAGTCAGTTGCTAAGAATTTGTACACACTCATGTTCATGGTAAACTCGGTTAGCGGGCTTTTTGTTAACCACTCTGGGGAGAGATACGATTGCCTTTTCCTCTTCTGCTATTTCTGTGGCCCGAACAGACCCTGATATGAATCATACAGTGTTGAGCAGAGACGGAAACCACAAAATAGTTGCCTTACCTTATACTGACCGTGCAAGGTCTTTAATAGAATATTCCAAACTGTAAGACTGAAGTGATCTTTTTTTTTTCTTTTTTTCTGGTGAAAATCCTCCTAATAAACCCTGAAAATTACCATTTAACCAGCAGTAGTTCTCATAAACAAAGGGCAAGTGGGGATGAATTGATTTCCGTTGCCACCTTGGCCTGTTGTTGTTCAGTTGCTAAGTTGTGTCTGGCTCTTTCTGACCTCATGGGACTGCAGCAGTCAGGCTCCCTGGTCTTTCACTGTCTCCCAGAATTAGCTCAAATTCATGTCCACGGAGTCAGTGATGCTATCTAGTCATCTCATCCTCTGTCGTCCCCTTCTCCTTTTGCCTTTGATCTTTCCCAGCATCAGGGTCTTTTCCAATGAGTCAGCTCTTCCCATCAGGTGGCCAAAGTATTGGAGCTTCACTTCAGCATTAGTCCCTCCAATGAATATTCAGGGTTGATTTCCTTTAGGATGGACTGGTTGGATCTCCTTTCAGTCCAAGAGACTCGCGAGTCTTCTCCAACACACTACAGTTCAAAAACATCAATTTTTTGGTGCTCAGCCATCTTTGTGGGCCAACTCTAACATCCCTAAATGACTACTGGAAAAACTATAGCTTTGACTAGACGGACCATTGTCAGCAAAGTGATGTGTCTGCTTTTTAACATGCTGTCTAGGTTTGTCATAGCTTTCCTTCCAAGAACCAAGAGTCTTTTAATTTCGTGGCTGTAGTCACCATCTGCAGCGATTTTGGAGCCCAAGAAAATCTTTCACTGTTTCCACTTAGTTCCCCTTCTATTTGCCATGAAGTAATTGGACTGGATGCCATGATCTTAGCTTTTTGAATGTTGAGTTTTAAGCCAGCCTTTTCATTCTCGTCTTTCACCCTCTTCAAGAGGCTTTTTAGTTCCTCTTTAATTTCTGCCATTAGAGTAGTATCATCTCCGTATCTAAAGTTGTCGATATTTCTCCTGGCAATCATAATTCCAACTTGTGATTCATCCAGCCCAGCATTTCTCATGATATACTCTGCTTATAAGTTAAATATGTAGGGTGACAATATACAGCCTTGATGTACTCCTTTCCCAATTTGGAACCAGTTCGTTGTTCCATGTCCAGTTCTAACTGTTGCTTCTTGTCCTGAATACAGATTTCTCAGGAGACAGGTATAGGGGTCTGGTATTCCCATTTCTTTAAGAATTGTCCACAGCTTGTTGTGATCCACATAGTCAAAGGCTTTAGTATAGTCGATGAAGCAGAAGTTATTTTGGAATTCCCTTGCTTTTTCTATGATCCAATGGATGTTGGCAATTTGATCTCTGGTTCATCTGCCTTTTCTAAATCCAGTTTGTACATCTGGAAGTTCTTGGTTCATGTGCTGCTGAAGCCTGGCTGAAGGATTTTGAGCATTACCTTGCTAGCTTGTGAAATGAGTGCAATTGTGTGGTAGTTTGAACATTCTTTGGCGATTCCTTTCTTGGGATTGGAATTGAAAACTGACCTTTTCCAGCCCTGTGGCCATTGCTGAGTTTTCCAAATTTGCTGGCATATTGAGTGCACCGCTTTCATGGCATCATCTTTTAGGATTTGAAATAACTCAGCTGGAATTCCATCACCTCCAGTAGCTTTGTTAGTAGTGATGCTTCTTAAATCCCATTTGACTTGACTTCCCACTCCAGGAAGTCCAGCTCTAGGTGAGTGACCACACCATGGTGGTTATCAGGGTCATTTGGACATTTTTTGACTTCCTTGGAAGTCACAGAGTCAGCACTGTGACCTATGAACAGTTCTGTGTATTTTTGCCACCTCTTCTTAATCTCTTCTGCTTCTTAGGTCCTTACCATTTCTTTTCTTTATCATGTCCATCCTTGCATGAAATGTTCCCTAAATATTTTCAATTTTCTTGAAGAGATTTCTAGTCTTTCCCATTTCCTCATTCAATCATTTTCCTCTATTTCTTTGCATTATTCACTTAAGAAGGCCTTTTTTATCTCTCCTTGCTATTCTTTGAAACTCTGCATTCAGATTGGCTTATCTTTCCCTTTCTTCCAGAGAAGGCAATGGCAGCCCACTCCAGTACTCTTGCCTGGAAAATCCCATGGACAGAGGAGCCTGGTAGGCTGCAGTCCATGGGGTCACTAAGAGTTGGACACAACTGAGCAACTTCACTTCCCTTTCTTCCTTGCTTTTTGCTTCTCTTCTTTTCTCAGCTATTTGTAAACCCTCTTCAGACAACCACTTTGCCTTCTTGCATTTCTTTTTTGGAGGGATGGTTTTGGTCACCACCACCTGTTCAATGTTACAAACCTCCATCCATAGTTCTTCAGGCACTCTATCAGATCTAATCCCTTTAATCTATCTGTCACTTCCATTGTATAATCGTAAGGGATTTGATTTAGGTCATACCTGAATGGTCTAGTGGTTTTCCCTACTTCCTTCAATTTAAGTCTAAATTTGACAATAAGGGGATCATGATCTGAGCCACAGTCACCTCCCAGTCTTGTTTTTACTGACTATATGAGCTTCTTCATCTTAGATTGCAAATAATATAATCAATCTGATTTTGGTATTGGCCATTTGGTCCTATACATGTATGGAGTTGTCTCTTGTGATATTGAAAGAGAGTGTTTGCTATGACCACTGCATTCTCTTGGCAAAACTGTTAGCCTTTCTCCCTCTTCATTTTGTACTCCAAGGCCAAACTTACCTGTAACTCCAGGTATCTCGTGACTTCCCACTTTTACATTCCAATCCCCTATGATGAAAAGGACATCTGTTTTGTTTTTTTTTTCCCCCTATTCTTATATTAGTTCTAGAAGGTCTTGGAGGTCTTCATAAAACCATTCAACTTCAATTTCTTTGGCATTAATGGTTGGGGCATAGACTTGGATTACAATGATGTTGAATGGTTTGCATTGAAACAAACCGAGATCATTTTGTCAGTTTTGAGATTGTACCCAAGTACTGCATTTTGGACTCTTCTGTTGACTATGAGGCCTACTCCTTTTCTTCTAAGGGATTCTTGCCCACAGTAGTAGATACAATGATCGTCTGAATTAAACTTGCCCATTCCTGTCCATTTTAGTTCACTGATTTCTAAGATGTTGGTGTTCACTCCTGCCTGGAAAGTTTTTAAATTTCTTAAATCTCTTCCCTTCAGGCTTATTTCCTACTTGTGTCCCAACCTACACTTATTTTTGCTCAATTCTTGGGCACTGGCAATGGACAGTAGATGTTGAAGCTGAGGACTCTGTTTCACCTACTTTGATTTTTGTCCTTCTCTTTGTCCCCCAGGTGCTGGGACAGTGAGTGATACTTTGGGCGAGTGAATGAGTGAATGAATGAATGATGAGCTGCAGCTCTTTGTGTCTTTCAGAGCCAGAACCATTGTTGCTTTCAGCCTTCTTTTCTCTTTCCAAGCAAAGCTGACTCCCTTCTTTTAAACTCTCCCTCTAGATTCTATTTTCAATCTCTTTGGTCATTCTCCATGCTCCTGTCTGGATTTTCTCCAAGTTAGGAAAAGGTACATATTCTGCATACCAGCAGATTTCAAAAATCATTTTTTTTAAGTTTTTTTTTTAACTGAAGTGTAGTTGATGGATAATACTATATGTGTACATATAGTGATTCACAATTTTAAAGTTTTACTCTGTTTATAGTATTATAAAATATTGGTTATATTCCCTGTTCTATACAATTATCCATGAAGCTTATTTTTATACATTAGAGTTTATACCTCTTAATCACCTACTCCTATGCTGCCCTTCCCCTTCCCCTCTCTCCACTGATAGCCACTAGTTTGTTCTCAATATTTGTGAGTCTACTTCCTTTTTATTTTATTCACTGTGGTGATGGTTTAGTCGCTCAGTTGTGTCCAACTCTTGAGATGCCATGGACTGTAGCCCACCAGGCTCCTCTGTCCATGAGATTTTCCAAGCAAGAATACTAGAGTGGATTGTCATTTCCTTCTCCAGGGAATCTTCCCAGCCCAGGAATCAAACCTGGGTCTCCTGCATTGCAGGCAGATTCCCTAGTTTGTTCTATTTTTTAGACTCCACATATAAGTGATATACAATATTTATCTTTCTCTGTCTGACTTACTTCACTTAGCCTTATGCCCTCCATCCATATTGCTGCAAATAGCAAGATTTCATTTTTTATGGCTAAGTAGTAATTCACTGTGTGCATATATGTGTGTCTTATTTGAAATGAATGTGTTGCAGTACTTTCTGGCTGAACCTTCCTGGCACTGATCCAGTCACTAGGTGATTGGGACAATGTTGGGACAATGTTAAGCTTTTCCAGCAAATACAGTCATCTGAATAAATGTCTGTGGCTAATACAATAAAGATTATAATGATTTGTAACCCAGACTCCTACAGTAGATTTCTCCAGATCTAAAGCTTGCTATATCTCTTGTCAGTACTGTAATATTTATTTTATTTATTGCAATAAAACTTGGGAAACTGAGATTTTCATCCTTTCCATTGCCTCTCCTCTCTTCTATTCATTACCAAGTTGGGAATTTGCTACTATTTAAACCTCTGCTATAGACTCCAGGTGGTGATAGATATGCACTTGACAGTCTGGCTTCCAGCCCTTGAGTTATATTCCAGTAACTATAAACATTCCTCTTATCTGTCCCTGCCAGCTGAAGGCAAAGCCACCAAAGCTGGGAACAAGAGGCAAAACCCATAACTTATGAGTGTTGCTATTTTGTCCTCTGGGAGTCGTAGGCCTCAGGAAACAAGATAACAGGCACCACGTGCAGAAGCTGTGATGGCTCTTAAACCCAGATGATCCTTGGAAGTCACAGAATCAGCACTGTGACCTATGAACAACCATGGACAGAAACTGGGATTCCATCTCCTAAAAACCAAACTCTTGTTCATTTAAGAGCTGGCTCCTGCAAAATTGTAATTCAAGAAGATACATGTGCCCTATATTCATAGCAGCACCATTCACAATAGCCAAAATGTGGAAACAACCTAAGTGTCCATTGGCAGATGAGTGGACAAAGATGCGATATACATGTATATCACACACACACACACACACACACACACACACACACACATGCAGGAATACTACTAAGCCACAGAAATGAAACATTGCCATTTGCAGCAACAAAGATGCAACTAGAGATCGTCATGCTAGGTGAAATAAGTCAAAAAAAGAAAGACAAATACCATGTGATATCACTTACACATGGAGTCTAAAATATGGCACAAAAGAACCTATCTATGAAACAGAAACTGACTCGCATAAGGAACAGACTTGTGGCTGCCAAGGGCAGGGGGCAGTGGAAGAAGGGTGAATTGGGAATTTGGGGTTAGCAGATGAAAGCTACTATATATGGAATGGATGGGCAACAAGGTCCTACTCTATATCACAGGGAACTAATATTCCCTGTCCTGTGATGAACCATAATGGAAAAAATATAAAAAGAATATAGAACCATAATGGAAAAGAATATAAAAAAGAATATATATATACATATATATGGCTGAATCACATTGCTGTGCAGCAAAATTAATACAAACTGTAAACCAACTATACTTCAATAAAAAAATTTTAAATTTATAAAAAAGAATTGGCTTCCAGTGATCAGGAGACCTCCACCTAATGATTTCTTGCTTACTAGCAGATGAAGTGCAAATTCTTATTAAAATTTTTGCTCGGTTAAGGATCACCTGGAGAAGCATTTTTCTGCATTGTAGATGAGACCCTGTCAGGGTCCTGACATCCAGATCTCTGGAATGGGAAGGAGTAGAGCTGGGTATTTTAGGCCTCTCAGCCCAGAGCCCACTCAGGCCAGCCTCACTTGGTAGGGTCTGGGAGTAAGTTTATTTAAGAGAGACTTTATCTTTGATGGCAATGGGAGAGATAATCAAATAACCAACAACTGTAAGCTTTTGCTTTACAGTTTTCTGTCTATATAATGTCTTTCATAGAGTGAAACCAGAATGCTTGGTTCTGGGTCATCAGAAAATATTTGCACTCAAGATAGGTAAAAGTGTTAACCTATAGGAATGTATACTCTTTTAAGATTATTTCCCCTATTTTATTCTTATTTTCTTTTCTTTAAACTCCCGGGATTTCTGTTTCCTTAATAAAGAATGAAGATTCTTGTGAGTAAGATCTAACCCTCCTAATAACTTCAAGATTCTATTATTCTTAAATCTCTTTTCCCCTTGTTGTAATCTCTCTAATCTCCATTAAAGTTTCTGTTCACTGTAATTTCTTCTTATTTCACTCTTAAGATACTTCTCCTTCTCAAAACCCAATCATCTCCCAAGTATATCATACAATTTGCCCATTTGCTTTTACTGTATTTAATAGCCCTTTTACCTTTAAACATATTTTTATAAGATATTTCAATTGTTTGATGTGGACCATTTTTTAAGTCTTTATTGCATTTACTACAGTATTGTTTCTGTTTTATGTTTTGGCCACGAGACACGTGGGATCTTAGCTTCCCAACCAAGGACTGAACCCACATCCACTGCACTGAAAGGTGAAGTCTTAATCACTGGATTGCAAGGGAAGTCCCTAACTATTTTTAACCCACTTATTTTTTAAACATCTTCACATTCATATATAAACTCTATGAGAAGAAGGATTCTTGTCTTTTTTCCCCCTGTTATGCCCCATAACCTAAAAGAATAAATGCTAATCATGACCCACAGCTTTCTGTGGACAGTATACCAATACCAATGTCCACACTGCAGCTTTTGGGACAACATAACAACTAGCAAGCTGCTGGCAATTTTTACTTCCAAAATATGTACAAAGCATAATTTGAAAATGATTTGTGTTGTATGCATGCTCAGTAATGATTAAATTCAGACTCTACCTTTCATTTGTAATAGTACAGTGAAGTGGCTCAGTCGCATCCGACTCTGCAACCCCGGACTGTAGCCCACCAGGCTCCTTCGCCCATGGGATTTTCCAGGCAAGAATTCTGGAGTGGGTTGCCATTTCGTTCTCCAGAGGACCTTCCCAATCCAGGGATTGAACCTGGGTCTCCCACGCTGCAGGTAGACTCCTTATCGTCTGAGCCACCAGGGAAGCCCTGTAATAGTAAGACATTATGTGAATCTTCTACTCATATTTGTACATGGCTTCTAAAGTCAACTCAAATAGATTTGAAAATATGAGAATTATTTTTAGTATGGACATGTTTGGTTCATTATTAATTTTTAATGAATCCTCTGGTATTTGACTCCAGAGAAGACAATGGCACCCCACTCCAGTACTCTTGCCTGGAAAATCCCATGGACAGAGGAGCCTGGTAGGCAGCAGTCTACGGGGTTGCACAGAATTGGACACAACTGAAATGACTTAACAGCAGCAGCAGCTTGTATTTGACTAAGATTTGTCTTGGAAAATGTACCCGGCATTTATCTTTATGCTTACATGTCCAAATAGTATTAAAATAAAAATTGCCTTTTCCATTACCTTTTCTCTATATTGCAATACTTTTGTACATGAAATTGTCATGTACAATTTATTATAGAAATTACTGTGTTGTGACTTTAATCACCTAACTAGCATGAAAAAAAGAATAAGTGCTGTGTTTGTGCTTACCCTTTATAGTGATTGGTTCTCAGTTTTGAAGATCCTATCTGGTTCTTTGTTAAATGTCAAATTTCCACTTCTCTTTTTGTTCTGATATGGGGATTCCCAACCTTTTGATAACTGCTATAGTTATTATTATTTTATTTTGTGACTCTAGCCATTCCATCCAGGTGACATTTTAAAATAATTAAGTTAAAATTAATTTTAATTTGAGACTTCTGTGACTGTTCTGAAAATAATTGGTGATAACTTGGAATATTGTCAAACCACAACCAGGAGTCACTTCTTTTTTTTTTTCTTAATACTTATGTTCGTTTATTTACCTTTGGCTGTGCTGGGTCTCCATTGCTGCTTGGGCTAGCTGCAGGGTGCAGGCTTCTCACTGCACTGGTTTCTCTTGTTGCAGAGCACGGGCTCTAGGGCATATGGGCTTTAGCAGCTGCAGCACGTAGCCTGGGTAGTTGCTTACTTCTAAGCTCTGGAGCACAATAGCTGTGTGCACAGGCTTAGCTGCTTCAGGGACGTAGGATCTTCTTGGATCATGGGTTGAACTGGTGTCTCCTGCATTGACATGTGAATTCTTTACCACAAAGCCACCAGAGAAGCCCAGAAGTCACTTCTTTAGTTTATGTTTGCCAGAAATACAAATCTTCATTTGTAGATGAGGCATGTTTGGAAAAGTAAAAAGCAGGCAAGGAAGAGAATGAAACAAACCTTTGCAGACTTTTAGTAAGTTCCAGGCATGCTATTAGATATTTTCACACATACCAAGGTATTTAATCTTCTGGACCACCCACAATAGTGGTAAAGTCGTCCTATTTTCAGATTAGGAAATAAAAACTCAGAGATTTTAATTTATTTGTCCAAGCTTCACATATAGAGAACATTAGCGCTGAGATTGGAATCCAGGCTAACCTGGTTTTAAAGCCTGTGTGCTTTCCATTCACTTTGTGTTCTCCTAAAACCGGTGTCCCAGTGACACTACAGGCAATACTGCCACAGCACAGCATGGCTTTGACTGGATTAGGATGGAGAGTCCATGCCACTCGATGCACAAAATGCTCGTAGGATATGGCAGGCCTACAGTACATTGTTTAGTCCTCAGTCTCCTTAAAGCCTATAATAATATTTCTGATATGATATAAAACCCTTGTTCTAAAGAATATGACTCAATTTGAGCTTTGTGTTTATTGTTATTCTTAATTTATTAACATTAATTTTTACCGGAGAAATTTTTCTAGAAAATCATAAAACACCAAAAAAGTTGACTAGGGCTTCCCTGGTGGTCCAGTGGTTAAGAATACACTTTGCAAGGCAGGGGACATGGATTCGATCCCTGGTCGGGGAACTAAGATCCCACATGCCATGGGGGCACAACTACTGAGCCCACGCACATTAGGGTGCATGTTCCGCAACAAGAGATGCCACTGCAAGGAGAAGCCCATGCTAGCAACTAGAGGACCAGCAATAAAGACTCAGTGCAGCCAAAAATAAAATAATCAAATACATTAAAAAAAAAGTTGACTAGAACACATCCTCCAAATACTTAGGCCCATCTCATGTATGCCTCTCCAGAAAGAATATAAAACAGCCTATGTAACTACAGTAAAGTTAAATAAAATTCAAAGTTTGAAGAGAAGGGGGAGGAAAAGAAAAATGAGAGGCAAAAATAAAATGACATCAGAAGTGAAGTATATCAGATGAATATTGCACATTCACTGAAACAGGATAAACCTTTGGTTACTATGCATCCTAATATTTCTTCACTTTCAGTTGGGCTTGTGCAGTTAACTAGATTTATGCAATGTTGGAATTGGAAGGGAGCTCAGAGACCATTTAATTACTCCTTTACAAATGAAGAAACTGAGGTCTGGTGAGAAACGTTGAAGTAAAAACTCTCCTTTTCTTTTCTTAAGCTGCTTCTTGAAGAATCCATTTCATCAAATTTTGGTTGATACACGTAATTCTCTTGTCCACAATAACCAAAGTACATTTCACATGCCGTAGAGAGTTTCCATGGTGGTGATTATCACCAAGGCTAGGAAAAATGGACGGTATGATGTGTAAACATGTGAACCTCAGGTCTAACTCCAGCCTTTGCTATGTACCAGCTGTGTTTCTTCAGGCAAATTATGTAACCTCACTGAGCTTCAGTTTCATCATCTTATGAAATTAAGCTGATGGTAATAGTTGATACCTTAATGACTTGCTGTGAAGACTGGATGAGATTAGGCATGTAAGATAGTGATATTTATAATAATTCTTAGCATGGCAGAAATAATCATTATTAATTTTATTTTAAGAGGCCCTTTTATGGTAATTCATTCAATAGCTATATGCTAGAGCTATATATTTTTTGACATATCATGAAGCATTGGTTTAGGAACGATTGGATTAATGTTTACTTAAATCTCTGTGATGTCTTCTTCAAATTTTAAGTCAGTTCCATAGTGCACTCATATGAAAGGTAGAATCAAGTACTCCAAAAAAAAGTGACCTGATTTGCCTTGGATATTTATTATAACAGAATCTTCCCTTGGATATTATAACAGAATCTTCCCTTGCCCTGGCTGTCAGGTCCGCTTTCCTTAACTCAGTGTATTTCTCTCTATGAGCCTGCTGCTGCTGCTGCTGCTGCTGCTGCCGCTGCTGCTGCTGCTGCTGCTGCCGCTGCTGCTGCTGCTGCTGCTGCTGAGTCGCTTCAGTCGTGTCCGACTCTATGCGACCCCATAGACGGCAGCCCACCAGGCTCCCCCATCCCTGGGATTCTCCAGGCAAGAACACTGGAGTGGGTTGCCATTTCCTTCTCCAATGCATGAAAGCGAAAAGTGAAAGGCAAGTCGCTCAGTCGTGTCCAACTCTTAGCGACCCCATGGAATGCAGCTTACCAGGCTCCTCCGTCCATGGGATTTTCCGGGCAAGAGTACTGGAGTGGGGTGCCATTGCCTAACTCCTTCATGTGTAAACAAACGTGATTTTATCAGCACCATTTTATGATAGTTCAAGTTCATTTGCAGAGCAGGTAGCAAAGAAGAGAACAGAAAGACCATCAGTACTCTTGTAACTCCCCTGGAAGGTCACCCTGTATTAGCAGGAGGAGATGGAGGGATCTGCCATGCATATGCAGCAGGAAAGCTTGTTTTCTGGACCTGAGGGCAATAATGAAGCATGGATGGATATGATCTTATTTTAATTTAATTCATAATTAATCATCTGTATTGAGAACCAGCTGTGAGCTGGGCACTGCTGGCCACTGGTAATACAGTGATGAAACAGGTATCGTCCTTGCCCTCCAGCCATCTTCCAGTCTAGGTGGGGAACCTGGGGGCAGCACTCACTTCAGTGGAAAAAGGAAATACTCTAAACAAAGTTTCCTTTTTAGGAGCTCTGTGTGCCCTGCACTATACTCTAGTTTAGATATCAAACCAGTGCCTGAGGCTTGAGACTGTCCTTACTTATTGTCGGAATTCCTGCTGGAATATAAGATAAGGAGTCTTTCAATGCAATCTCATAGTACTATACACTGAGTAGGTGTCTATAAGTTACAGTTCAAAAATATTCCCCCCCACCCAAGAGTTTCTGATACCAGGTTTCATGTCAAAGGCAGGAAACAACAATCTCCTTCATGTAGTTCGGAAACTGAAGTGAAACACAGCCAGGGTTCCAACCTGTAGTTGCAGAGCTTTCTTCTCTCTCTACCAGCCCCTGCCTCCTGTTTGTTGCCCTTTGTCAGAATCTTCTAACCAAGTCCTGGAATTTGTTTGGCCTGAATATCACTAACCCAGAGTTCTTCCTTATGGAGTCAGCATGCTGTCATGAACCTTGAATCTTCTAACTTAATAATAAGTCTGTGATGTCTACATTAGACAAGTTTATTCCAATTGCCAATGACAGAAACTAACCCTAGCCAGCTGAACTTAAAAAAAAAAAAAAGATACGGGGAGAAAAGTGGGAATTTTTTGGAAAGATATTCGTATTCCCATTCAGAATTTAAGGGCAAGAGAAACAGAAAGAGACAACAAGGAATCAGCCAAGTGATCATGAGGCTACTCTGAAGCTTTCAGCTCACTGAAATACCTGCCTTCCTCATGCTCTGATCAACTCAAAAGTGTGCCTTCATGGACTTGCTTCTGAAACCAGCTTTCATGTCAAAGGCAGGAAACAACAGTCCCCTTCTTGAACTCAGAAACTGAAGTTAATGAGTTGTCTCTCCAGAGGAGTGACTAAGCAGATCCCTGGGTCAGTCCAATGAGTGAGTACAGGTTAGGTGTCTGTGGAGGAGGGCTAGGATCTCTGGGGGTCTACCTCTATGTAAGGGGTTGGGATGGTGTTTAGAAAAGAGAAAATCATTGTAAGCCTGGAAGCCATGCCAAGAAGACCATATATTGGCCCTTCCTTGGGCAGAATGGTTGGCTAAGGAGACATGTCTCTCAGGAGACCAGATTTTTATCAGTGGAAGCTTGAATTTTATAAGTAGCTTGCTATTTTCTTCATGACACCATTCAAACTAGCCTCATGCATGGTCTTAGTAGTTAAAATTAATATGTCAGTTCTGCTTTCCTGGTTGACTCAGTATCATTTACCTTAGTTTAGCTATTCACTGATTAAACTTCAGAGGGAGTTTTCAAAATAGAATTTGAGTGCTCCCAGTGGAGATATGGGTCTTCCCTGGTAGCTCAGCTGGTAAAAGAACCTGCCTGCAGTGCAGGAGACTCCTGTTTGATTCCTGGCTTGGAAAGATCCCCTGGAGAAGGGATAAGCTACGCACTCCAGTGTTCTTGGGCTTCCCTGATGGCTAAGTTGGTAAAGAACCTGCCTGTAATGCTGGAGACCTGGGTTCAGTCCCTGGGTGGGAAGATCCCCTGGAGGAGGGCATGGCAACCCACTCCAGTATTCTTGCCTGGAGAATCCCCATGGACAGAGGAGCCTGGCGGGCTACAGTCCGTGGGGTCACAAAGAGTCGGACATGACTGAGCAACTAAGCACAGCACAGTGGAGATTTGGAGAGCTGAACTTGGGCTTGCTGTCCTGCCCTGTCCTTGCCCTGGCCAAGTTAACTGTGGACCTGGAAGCCTGGTTCATGTCATGCTCCCCCCTGCCTTACACCTGAATTACTGCGGCATTTGTGCACTCATCCATTCACTCACTAAGCTTTCCCTCTGTCAGAAACTCTATCAGGAGGTAGGAATACAAAGATAAATCTGACACCATACCTGCTCTGAAAGGACTCACAGGGCTTGGAAATGTGTGTGTTGGAAAAGCAACGGCTCTATGGTCCCAAGTGATTACAGCGCTGCAGGCTCAGGCAGCAACCCTGGCCCAGAGATCCTTACACTGCAGCACAACGGGACCCTATGGCTAAGCTCACCACCCAGAAACGGATACTGCAGTAAACAGAATCATGACACTTCCCCACTTCAAAGGTTCATATCCCTCCCTGGAAGTGTAAATGCTATGTTACACGGCAAAAAGGAATTCTGACTTTGAGATGCAGAGCTTATCCTGGATTGCCCAGGAGCATCCACTGTGATCACAGCAGAGAAGACCTGGAGAGACAGCAGCATGAGAAGGACCTGACCCACTGCAGCTGGCTTTAAAGATGGAGCAATGGAGCCGCCGATCAAGGAACGCAGCAGCCTACAGAAGCTAGAAAAGGCAAGGGAATGGATGGTCTCCGAGAGCCTCCAAAAGGAAAGCAGTTCTGCCAATACCGTCCCTTTAGATTCATGAGACCCGCTTCAGACTTCTGACCTCCAGAACTGTAGGATAATCAAGTCAAGTTACGTCACTATGTTTGTGATGATTTGTTACAGCAGCAATCAGTTCAGTTCAGTTCAATTGCTCAGTCATGTCCGACTCTTTGCGACCCCATGGACTGCAGCACACCAGACCTCCCTGTCCATCACCAACTCCCAGAGTGCACCCAAACCCGTGTCCATTGAGTCGGTGATGCCATCCAACCATCTAGTCCTCCGTTGTCCCCTTCTCCACCCACCCTCAATCTTCCCCAGCACCAGGGTCTTTTCAAATGAGTCAGCTCTCTGCATCAGGTGGCCAAAGCACTGGAGTTTCAGCTTCAACATCATAGGAAACTAGTATAGGCAAGTATATACCTGGGTGACGCTTGGTTTTATGCAAAAGGACAGAGGATTGACCAGGGGCATCTTTCTAGGGCATCATTTAAAATAGTATTTTCATATTAAGCATATGAATAGGATGATAATTTAGCATCACCTTTGAATTTGAATGGCAACCCACTCCAGTATTCTTGCCTGGAAAATCCCATGGACAGAGGAGCTTGGCAGTCTACAGTCCCTGGGGTTGCAAAGAGTCGGACACAACTGAGCGACTTCCCTTCACTTGAAGATGAAGCACAAGATTTCACTTTTTTTCTTTTTTTTCTAATTTGTGCACTGCATTGAGCCCTGAGCTCTGGTCTTCTTCTCCTCCACTGTCAGACACAGAAGTATTAAGAGGCATCTGTCTGAGTGCTACAGTCAGTGACAATCTAGACTACTACCATTGTTATTCTTAGCACATAGTTACATTTAGGTCTTTTTTACCTAATTTTAAAATCCTAAAATCCATGTTCCCAAAGATGGTGCTCACTGGAACTTCACTTAAGAATTTTAAAATATATCAGAACGTAACAACATCTAACATTGTTATAATCCTTTCTCAAGCCCTTCTTTATTTGGGGCTTTAAACAAATAAGCTTCATGAAGAAAGGGTAATCATTCTCACTTGTCAGAAGAAGAAAGAGAAGCTTGGAATAGAATGTCCAAAGTAACAGGGGCTGAGTGCCATGGCGGCTCTTTCTGCAAAGCCAGGGTGGCTGCCAGAGAGTGTTTCTCTCGGGTAGGTCCCTGGGTAGCCAGTTCCCAGTTCCCCAAGCATCTGCTGTGTCACAGCTGCATCCAGATGGCCCCTGGGCCTGCACAACGGCTGCTCTGGGTTTAGGTGTCGCTGCTTTCATTATGACTATGAACCTGTAACCGGCCCCTTGTCCCCATATGACTGGATCTGTTCTCACGAAAGAATCGCCTCAACAAAAAGGAGTGCAGGCAGTGTGCAAGAGCAGGACTGGGCCTTCTGAGAACTGTAAAAGCCACTTTTCACTGTGATCCCAGCGCTCCCGAGATGAGCTGGGTGCAGAGCGAGGAGGAGGCCACTGTTTGGGGGCCAGGGCGAGTGCGCCTCTTTGGCTGTTCTCAGTGACCCTCTTCACTTTCCAGCAGGGCCTTGTCTGGGCCCCTGGGTCAGAAGGCATTGTTCTGTTTTTGCAGTCAATTCACTGTCTCTACTCAAACCTCATAGAAAGAGTTTGCTTGGTTTGTAGGTTTATCATTATTATTACGGTTTTTTTTTTTTTTCAACTGCAGAGGAGGTATTTTCCTTTCCTTGTTGCGTCTTTTTCACTCCAATTCAAAGTCTATACTTTCTATGAGCTTTCTGTCACCCCATCAAAGAAGATTTCCCTGGCCTGATATAAATACCACGCTACCCAGACCCCTTCTCTTTTCACTCTTCATTCCTTTGCTTTGCTTTGTTAAGGTTTTCATAACAATTCTCTCACCTGACTTCTCTTTTTTTTCTGAAATGTTTCTGTCTCTGCGGCCGTGAGAGTGAAAGCGCCGTCTCCTTGGTCTGCTGCTGTATCCCCGAGGCCTCCCCAGGTGCCTGGCACTCAGGAGAGCTCAGGAAATACGGGTCAAATCAACTACTGAAATCTTTGCATCTCACCCAGTGTCTGGTACAATCCTGGACCTTCTGTACGAAAGACCCAAGTGAAAAAAAAAAACAAAAAACAAAAAACCAACAAGCCAGAGCAAAGGGGAGAAAACCCTTAATTACTCTTTTTGCAGTCACTTTCTAGTTTCTGATTGACTGATTGATCATGGTAAGGGAAAGATGCAGAAGGGGGAAATATCAGTGTTGAGTTGAAATCTCTCAGCCCCCAATACCTGGCCCCCCAGACTGGGGTTGGGGTGGGCTTTTTCTGCCTTCACTTGGAAGTGAAGGTAATTACACACAGTGGCCTCAGCCTATTCACTTCATATCCACCAACGAAAAGCAAAGCCTTCTTTCCTTTGGCTGTCAATGGGGTGGTAGCAGACAGGAGGGAAAATGCTATAAGCTCATATGTTTTAGGTCCACGGATTTGTTACAAGCTGTTCTGAAAATCGTGCAAAGTAGAACAGTGGAATAAATCCTCCTATACCTGGTACATTGTGTGGTTTAGTCTGCACAACTTTTGTAAAGCCCACCTGGAAAACCAGCAGTTATTGCTAAGGTCTAATGGAGTCTAATGGTGTCGCCTCCTCTAGGAAAACATTTCTAAAGCATTTCATAGAACTGCACTTCTTATGCATGATCTTTTTGCCTCTGTGATACTTTTTATACCCTGCCACCTACACACATCTCTCCTAGAAAGCAGAGTAACCACATGCACAACCAGCATGCTTGGTTCACTCTGCCAATGGTGGTCTCATCACCCTGTTCAGTTAAATGACTATATTCATGGCTAATTCTGTCCTAGACTAAGAGGGCAGAAATTATCTCACAATGCTTTATATCTCCAGTTTCCAGTGTAAGAGCCTGGAATGTAGTTTGTACTCGATAAATATTGAGACAGTGAGTCAGGTAATCCATGAAAAACAAGAAACTTTATAATCCAGGCACAGTGATCTGGTGTTAACATTTGGACTCTCTTTCTGGGGCTTATATTTGACTTTTTTTTTTTTTTTTTTTGGTCTACATGCAGGCACTCTGATTGTTCTGAAACACCCCTATCCCAAAAAAGTGGAAGAACCGTCCATTTATGAATCTGTCCGGGTTCACACAGCAATGCAAACGGGAAGATCAGAAAATGACCTGGTGCCCACTGCGCCTTCTGTAAGTGGCCATCCATCTGCCCACCGGGCTCACTGCCTAAAAGCAATAACATCCAATAAGTTACACACATTTTACAGCACTTTTGCTCACATAAAATTCACCCTTGGGTTATAAAACTGGAAAAGGAACGTAAAGTTCTTAAGCCTATGGCTCATCTGGTCCAGGGTAAATTGTAAAAAAAAAAAAAAAAAAAATTACAATGTGATAGTGATAGGATTTTAAAGACTTCAGAAATAGTGCTTAAATCCTGTCCTTACTTCACCAAAAAAGTTCATGGTAGAATATGCGAAAGATGTTTATGGTCACACTGTTGTCTAAACGATTATTCTATAAATTCATTAAAAATTTTTTAAAAAGTTCTTTTACATTTCAATTTTCTCTGGAAGAAAAAGATTCTCCACCTTTACTATAATTCCTCAGGATATTATTTTTTTCCCTGGTCTTTTTATTACTTATGTTTTTCCTTCATTGAATGAAGGGTCCAGACAGAAGACATCTGGACTCCTGTGCAGCATGTGAGCCACTGTTCACTTTCAGCGCAATGGGGGCTTTCATTGCTCTCCTTGGAGTCCACTGACGTTTGCTCTGTGAGCTGCGACCCTGCAAAGATTCCTCTGCAGCACCTTCTTCCCTTCACTGTGCCCCGGGCGCCCTGATTCTTTTCCTTTTTCTCATTGGCTCCACGCTCGCGTATAAAGTATCTGGCTTGTGTCCTCATGATAAAGAGGATCACACCTAAATGAAACGTCAAGCACTAGTTCTAGATAGCAATCATTATACTTGAAGATATTTAGCTACAGGTTAAATAGAAACATGCATGACCTTTTGGTCTCTGTGGCCGTACTTCTTCTACCCTGCCACCAGAGACATCTCTCCTGAGAAGCAGATTTATCGCGACTTCCAGCTTAACAGCTTTCGGCGGATGCCCACTGTCTTCATCCGCCGGATGCCCACTGTCTTCATCCGCCGGATGCCCACTGTCTTCATCCGCCGGATGCCCACTGTCTGTCTTCATCCGCCGGATGCCCACTGTCTGTCTTCATCCGCCGGATGCCCACTGTCTGTCTTCATCCGCCGGATGCCCACTGTCTGTCTTCATCCGCCGGATGCCCACTGTCTGTCTTCATCCGCCGGATGCCCACTGTCTGTCTTCATCCGCCGGATGCCCACTGTCTGTCTTCATCCGCCGGATGCCCACTGTCTGTCTTCATCCGCCGGATGCCCACTGTCTGTCTTCATCCGCCGGATGCCCACTGTCTTCATCCGCCTGGATCCTGCTCTTCTCCCTGACCTGACCTTATACTTCTCTCCCACATTCACGCTGGAGGACCCCAAGTTTCTGAATGCTCCTCTTCCCCCCCCTGCATCTGAAACCCTGCAAATATCTCTACTGTTTTCTCATCCTTAGAGGCCTGCATCTGGGATCAGTCTCTTCCAGAAAGCCTTCTTGACCCTTTCTGCTGCTGCTGCTGCTGCTGCTGCTGTCGCTTCAGTCGTATCCGACTCTGTGCGGCCCCATAGACGGCTGCCCGCCAGGCTCTGCCGTCCCTGGGATTCTCCAGGCAAGAACACTGGAGTGGGTTGCCATTTCCTTCTCCGATGCATGAAAGTGAAGTGGAGTCGCTCAGTCGTGTCCAACTCTTAGCGACCCCATGGACTGCAGCCTGCCAGGCTCCTCCGTCCATGGGATTTTCCAGGCAAGAGTACTGGAGTGGGCTGCCATTGCCTTCTCCGTGTTACTACGCTACGTCCACTCAAAAATAAAAATCCTGGAAATTGGCTGAGGAAGATGTTTTAGCTTTTTTACAAAGGGACGTAGAAGACCTCTGAATTAGAGAAACTTAGGAACGCAAGACAGTAAATAGTCTCAAGTCAAAACAGACCAGAGAACACATCAAGATCTA
Organism: Ovis aries; assembly: GCF_016772045.2. Lineage (NCBI taxonomy): Eukaryota > Metazoa > Chordata > Mammalia > Artiodactyla > Bovidae > Ovis > Ovis aries. Next base: position 25,149,862 of record NC_056059.1, on the reverse strand, counting down.
ACCAAGTCTTTGTTTTCCAGTCGGCTGTACTCTTCCTGTCCTTCCTCTTCACCATCCTACACCCCCCCCCCCACCCCCCGCCACCAATCGCTTCACCGTCATTTTCATTTGTCCTCTCAGTTTTACTCTACATCTTCTCTGTTACCTTCCCTTAAAGATCTCCACTCAAGGTCGATCAAACCAGACCCTACTGCGTGCCTTCTTTTTCAATAGTAGAATGCAGATATGACCGAACTTGTGGAGCTGGTGTGAGCATGAGGCACGGGGCATACTTAGGTAGAAACAACCTTGGGATCAAATTCTGCAAGCTTTATTGCTTGCCTCCTTCGCCCACTTCAAGTGTTGGATGGATTCACCTGCCCAAGGATCCAGCAATGAACATAGCAGAAGGTTCTGCATAATGGCATTTTTAAAACAGTGGTGGAATTCCTTGGGAGTCCAGTAGTTAGGGCTCAGCCATTTTCACTGCCCAGGCTGGGTTCAATCCCTGATCAAGCAACTAAGATTCTGCAAGCCAGGGACAAGGCCAAAATTAATTTAAAAAAGTGAAACAATGGTGAGTGGTAAGTTGAAAATATCTTCACTCACGCTGTGTAATGAGAAGTCCATGACATTTATTCTGCATTGATATGGACAGAAAACTAGAAATATTTTCTAGTGGATTCTTGTGTCACAGTACTCCTCACTATGAATGGATGGACCAGCCAGCTGGGGAACAGTTACCGTCTTATCAGGGACTCTCCTCCCCTGGCTGAACACAGCAGCTCACAGCTTTGATTGAGGGCTTCTGGACTTCTGCCTTCTCTTGTGGAGATGCCCTTCTTGCACAAGCACTGGCAGTGGAGGAAGGGGATTAAGTACTATTTACAGGAAAAAGAACTTCTTGCTTGAAGTGAAAATGAAAATAGGTGTCCTATCGCCCAGAAATGTAGATGCTTCTGTAAAACTGTTTACCATCCTTTGGCAAGTGCATCTGGGGAAATGATTGTTTATGTATTTCATACACAACATAGGATTGGGCTTCTGAGATAGGATGAATTTAATTAATTCATTTGCTTAGCAAACTTTTTTAAAAAGTGCCTACGATGCACCGAGGCCTGTTTTAAGCACTGGAGGGTTGGCAATAAATTAGGCAAATACTCTGGCCTCATTGAGCTCACACTGTATGTAGTAGGGGATCATGCCAATCATCAAAAGAAGAATAAAAACCCAGGTTCTAATAGGAAATTGGCACTGATGCAGTGCCACACTCCCATCCGCAGATCTCGTTTAGGCGACAGTCATCAGTTTTCTTAGTAAGGCGCCTCAGAGCATAGGGATGCGATCCAAAACCACCAGTTGCCTTTATCTGTCTTGCCTCTTGAGTAGGCTTCATTCTGGAATACATCCTCAGTTTATCCCGCCTGATGGCTTTTGACTAAAATTAAGGCAGGCAGGGCTTCCCAGGTGGTGCTAGTGGTAAAGAACTTGTCTGACAATGCGGGAGACATAAGAGATGCTGGTTCGATCCCTGAATCAGGGAAGATCCCCCAGAGTAGGAAATGGCTACCCATGCCAGTATTCTTGCCTGGAAAATTCCATGGACAGAGGAGCCTGGAGGGCTACAGTCCATAGGGCTGCAAAGAATTGGCCATGACTGGCATGAGCACACACAAGGCAGGCAGATAGAAAGGATGATAGGCAGGCTAATGCTTTAATTTTAAAATATTTTGGTTGTTTCCAATTTGGGGCTATAAACTCTCTTCTTCTAGATGAGAAGATTTTAAAAAATAAATCTGCTGCTATATAGATATTTCCTTTCTTACCTCCTGAGACCATGAATAAAATTGGTATTCTCAGCTCTTTTCTCTGCAGCCTTCCACTTATCTATCAAAACCTTAGAAAAATACTAGATTTATCATATATTGTTTGGATGGAGGTAAGATGGAGTCAGTAGCATGATTTCTTAGTGTGATTTCAATTCTATCAGTATCTTCTACAAAATAACTTATCTTTATTTTGCCTCTGTAGACTCAATAATCCAAAATGGTAATTTTTTGTTTCCATAATATAATATCCAAACTCAAATCAGTCAGTTCATTCTTTTAATGTCAGAATGAATCAAATTGATTATTCAATATCAAATTCACCAATGCTATAAACATTATTTAAATGAATACCTGGGAGTTTCACTGTTATTTCAACGCCCTAAGAATTTTAAAGGAAGTGGTCATAGTCATATGTTATTTCTGGCTTTAAATCTTTATTTTGATGGTTGCTGTTCCTCTTTTTCCTTGGTAGGGAGAATTCATCTCAGGAACAAATACTGTGGAAACTCCCGTGAAAAAACATTGACATCAACCAAATCATTTCTCAATTTTTATTCATTTCTTTCTTACTAATATAAGATGTATTATGATATCATAGAACAAAATAGCCTACCACAAATCTAATTTCTTCAGGAATGTATGAATTTTGACATTTTTTCACCTGAGGGTCCTGGTTTTATGCAAATTGCTATTCATACTGTTCCCCACCATTCCTTATACTTCATAGGTGCCAGCTATGTGTCATATTGTTACCCTTGAATTATTGATAGGTGAGATGAAATGACTCATTCTCACTTTAAATCCCTTCTAGATGAATCAAGTCTAAATAGATATGCACTCTTGAGAGTCTATCCCATGGAATATAGGTCTCAAGAGATAGTCTGTGAAAAAACAAAGGGGTGGGTTTGGAGAATTGTATGATAAATTGTAGAAAATGCGATTTCTAATTCACAAAGCAGATTAGCAGAATACAGACTCTGGGAAGTACAGAAATCCCTCTTCTTTGCTTTATCCAAAGTTGCCCACGTATTGACCTTACGGCAGTGTGTGTGGCCATGTTTATGTACATAACACCCCAGCAACAATCCGAGCAGATGGGATGCACAGACGCCTGTTGCCCAATGCAGGCTCTTATAAATGGTATAGCTTATATCACCTGGTTGATATATAACATTGCCACCAAAGATGATGAGTGCAAAGTGCTAGCTCACGTTAGAGGAGAATCTGTGCACTGTTCTCTGTTGCTGCAAAATCTCACCGGACAATCTGGTCTGAAAACAGTGTTTACCACACGGGAAGGATTTTCAAGTGCCTCGATGAAGAAGGAAAGGCAATTACTTAAAGATCAAAGGCAAATTCTTGTTTCATTTTAAAATAGGACAGAAATAGACAAAATTCAAGTTGTGATAGTTCTGGGCTTCACTTGAGTGTTTCTTTCTTTCACAGCTGGGTACCAAAGAAGGCTACCTCACCAAACAGGGTGGTCTGGTCAAGGTAAGGAAGCGTGTGGCCTCCAGCATCAGCCACAAAGAGAGAGAATGCATCCTGGGAGCTCAGTCCTCATTTTGACTTTTAAAAAGCAGAACCGCCTACTCATTTTGACCCAGTTATAACATTTACCTGTTTACAGAATTCATCTTGATGGCTAATGTTAGTCAAAATTCTATAAAATCACTTGACTATTCTTTGGCAAAGTGACATGTATGAAAATAGCCTATCATTGATAATCAAAACTTAAAATCCTTTTGATGCAATAATTGAGGATTAAAGTGGCAAATTAACTCCAGCACATATCTTTTTATATTCAATAATTTTTTTTTACCATCTTAATCATTTTTTAAACCTTTAATTTTATATTGGGATATAGCCAATTAACAATGTTATGGTAGTCTCAGGTGAACAGCAAAGGAACTCAGCCATTCATATACATGTATCCATTCTCCCCCAAACTTCCCTCCCATCCAGGCTGTCATATAACATTGAGCAGAGTTCCATGTCTAGTACATACCTTCGCTTTTTAAAATTTTTTTTTAGTAAAAAAGAGTCAAAATTTTATGAAAATTTTGTTAGGTATGTCTACCTAACAGTAGAAAAGGAAAAAAAAAAAAAAAAAAAAAAACATCTCACTGGTACTAATGTAACTATCTTATAAAATCCCAAAGAAAACAAAATTTGGGACTTTACTGGTTGGGAGGTATCCAGCTGTTTTCTGTTTATGCGACTGTACCTTTAAAGTTATTCAATTTCATATTCATGGGCTAAGAAGACATTCACGGAGTGTCTGTTCTTTCTCATTTAAAGTGTCAGGGCACTGAATCTCTCAAGGGTACTGGCCTGCTTGAATTTAACCTAAATATTTAGTTATTTTGTCCCGACTCAAGTGTATTATTCGTGGGAAGAGGAAGTATTCATGTTCGTAGCATTATTTTTAAATCCATTGTTACTTCCTTTAATTGGGAACATTGCCACCAAAGATGATGAGTGTTCTGTTCAGTTAGTACAGAAAAAGGAGACCAAAAAAAAAAAAAAAGGAGACAGAGGGTAACAAGACAGTGGGTAACATTTTTCCACCAATGCCCTGAAATTTCTAGGCAAGGTTTAGAATAGCATGTGGTTTGAGGTTCCTAAACCTCAGTTTGTTTGTTTGTAAAACAAGAATAATAATATTTGGCATTGTATGAGGGCTGTCTATAATGTATATAAACCTCCAAGGATAGTATGAATTTTCAATAGATGCTCAAAAATTATATCTTTTCTTACCATAATTTTATTAAGATTATTAAGTCTTACTAAGATGGAAATTTTAGTGGTTTATTGTAATGCAAATCACCTTAAATATTTATGATAGGTTATTTCTTTTTACTTGCTTAAAAATGTTAATGATATCCTTGCCTCTGTTATGAGCTTAAGGCTTGGAATCATTTTAATTTTTTAAACTTTAAAATTTTAAGGTTCACTTTGAAAGTTTTTTTTTTCTCAGAAATAACACCACAAGAATATTTCATTGTATCTAATCTTTTAGATACTTTTTTTTTTTTTTGAATCCACCATGGGTGTACACATGTTCCCCATCCTGAACCCCCCTCCCACCTCCCTCCCCATACCATCCCTCTGGGTCATCCCCGTGCACCAGCCCCAAGCATCCTGTATCCGGCATCAAACCTGGACTGGCAATTTGTTTCTTATATGATATTATACATGTTTCAATGCCATTCTCCCAAATCATCCCACCCTCTCCCTCTCTCACAGAGTCCAAAACACTGTTCTATACATCTGTGTCTCTTTTGCTGTGTCACATAGAGAATTATCATTATCATCTTTATAAATTCCATATATATGTGTCCATATATATTCCATATACTGTATTGGTGTTTTTCTTTCTAGCTTACTTCACTCTGTATAATAGGCTCCAGTTTCATTCACCTCATTAGAACTGATTCAAATGTATTCTTTTTAATGGCTGAGTAATACTCCATCATGTATATGTACCACAGCTTTCTTATCCATTCATCTGCTGATGGACATCTAGGTTGTTTCCATGTCCTGGCTATTATAAACAGTGCTGCGATGAACATTGGGGTACACGTGTCTCTTTCAATTCTGGTTTCCTCGGTGTGTATGCCCAGCAGTAGGATTGTTGGGTCATAAGGCAGTTCTATTTTCAGTTTTTTAAGGAATTTCCACACTGTTCTCCATAGTGGCTGTACTAGTTTGCATTCCCACCAACAGTGTAGAAGGGTTCCCTTTTCTCCACACCCTCTCCAGCATTTCTTGCTTGTAGACTTTTGGATAGCAGCCATTCTGATTGGCATGAAATGGTACCTCATTGTGGTTTTGATTTGCATTTTATAAGAAAAGGAAATTATCCAGTCCAGATATTATAATCATGTATGCAAAGCCTATGTTTCATTTTTTTTTTTCCAGACCTGGAAAACGAGGTGGTTTACTTTGCACAGGAATGAACTGAAATACTTCAAAGACCAGATGGTAAGAAACATGATCATATATTTTCCCTTTAAAAATGAGACTCTAAATGAAAGGAATATCTGCCTTTTAAAATCCCTGAAATTATGGGAAACATCCTGTAAATGACTGGAGATGAGCTTTCTCGCATAAATGAGACCTGTATAGCAGACACTGTTCTCAGTCTGGCTAACCTCTAACTCTCTGGGGCATGCCACGCCCTGTGTTTAGAGCAGTGGAATTGTTCCCTTACCACATTGGGTGGACTGTCTCGTAGCAGTGTTCTCTATTAAAAATATGTCCATTTATCAGGGCTAACTCATTAAGCAAATTTAAAATTATTTCATCTCTTCTCATTTTTCCTACACAAAATTTCTGAGAAAGTGGATGTCTAAAAACATGGGAGAAAAATATGCCTCCCTTCCACGTGTTAAAAATCCATCTCCACCAAATTTGAATTGACAATGAAAGTATCTTTCTAATGTCCAATTTCACGAAAAGCCAATCCCCAGACAAGCATGTGGCTTCCCTTAGGAAGTTTTATTATCAATTCCTGTAGTGGAAGTAAAGTTAACAGTCACTCATAGTGGAGACTTGTAAACAGATGTGTGTGTGTGTGTGTGTGTGTGTGTGTGTGTTTTATGATGACATAGTTTGTCCTTTTGTTTTAAGTCACCAGAACCAATTCGGATCCTAGATTTGACTGAATGTTCAGCTGTACAATTTGATTATTCACAGGAAAGGGTAAACTGCTTTTGGTAAGTTGTTTTATAGAGGAAATGTTTTTTTTTTTTTAAATCTTCTTGCCAGATACTTATTTTGGCAGAATAAAAAATCGTATGTCTAATGTGTACAGATGTTTTGACCTGAGGCGGTACATGCATATTAGGAGTCCTTTCAGCTGAATGTGACATAAAATCTCATTTGTTGTTGTTCAGCCGCTAAGTTGGGCTTCCCAGGTAGTGGTAAAGAATATCCCTGCCATGCAGGAGAAGTAACAGATGGGGGTTCAATCCCTGGGTTGGGAAAATCGCCAAGTTGTATCTGACTCTTTTGTAACCCCATGGACTATACCCAGCAGGCTCCTCTGTCCATGGGATTTCCCAAGCAACGATATTGGGGGGAGTTGCCATTCCCTTCTCCAGGGGATCTTCCCAACCCAGGGATCAAACCCACAGCTCCCGCATTGGCAGTCAGATTCTTTACCACTGAGCCACATGGAAGCCCTACACTCGTTTAAAGTGGTATAAACAAATAAGCACTTCTGCTGGGTTTGATTCTTTATGTTGTACACTGCAACAAGTATGATGCCCACGATGGGATGCCAGTCACATGCTAGACAGCTTTCATTCTTTTGAGATGTTTTATTCAATTTTAGTTATAACTTTGTTGACTCCAAGAATGAGTGATTTGTGTAATTATGACAATTCTTGCAGATGGCACGAAAGTGTTTTATTCTAACACTGTCAGTGTATCATGATAATTTTCTAACTGGGAGGAGTAAAGCGTCTTGAGAAAAAAGTGTTTTATTTCCCACCAACATTTATTTTAAGGTTTTAAAACATATAAAATTTGAGGGACTTACATGGACCTCTGCTCAATGTTTATGTGCCAGCCTGGATGGGAGAGGGGTTTGGGGGAGAATGGGTTTATGTACATGTATGACTGAGTCTCTTTGCTCTTCATCTGAAACTATTATAAAATTATTAATCAGCTATACTCCAATACAAAATAAAAAGTTTGAAAAAAAAGAATGAAACAAGTGGAAAGACTTATATGCCCATATACCCTTCACCTAGATACATCAATCATTAATATTTTGCATATTTGCTTTATCTCTATCTGTTCACTTTCTTTTGTTGAACCAATTGAAAGTAAGTTGCAGACATCATGGCACTTTCCCCGTGAATATTTAAATTTGTATCTACTAAGAATAAAAATATCACCTATAGAACAATATCATTGTCCCACCTAAGAAAATTAACATCAACTATTGTTAATGAATGATTGGATAGTATCAGCCAATGATGGAAATCTTCTTTAAATTCACATAAAGATACCGTACACACTAACAGGGGGTTATATTTCTCATATAACAAGCAATCGGGAGGCAGACAGCTACACTGACAAGGTCCTGTCCAATGTCTATATAGTTCTTTTGGTCTTTTCCTCATGCTTACTACTTCAGAGTCCAAGTGAAATAGTCCAGCTGTAGGCCTCATATTTTCATGTAAGCCATGAAGAAAGATGCTGGGATGGGATGAGCCAGGTCTGCCCTTTTTATCAGGAAAGCAGACATTTTCTCAGAGAATCTTCTATCATATTTTCCCTCCTATCTCATTGGCCAAGACTGCAGCCAATGGTCATCAACAGCAGCAAAGGAAGCTAGAAAAGGGTACTAGTATGATCATGATTGGGCTTCCCAGGTGGCTCAAGTGGTAAAGAATCTGCCTGCCAGTGCAGGAGACACAGGTTCAATTCCTGGCTCAGGACGATCCCCTGGAGGAGGGCGCAGCAATCCTTTCTAGTATTTTTGCCTGGAGAATCCCATGGACAGAGGAGCATGGCAGGCTGCAGTCCATGGGGTCGCAAAGAGTCGGACACGACTGAGTGATTGAGCATGCACACATGATAATTGGCTCCAACTAGTTGTAATTTATCGCCTGGGGTTTTGTTAGCAAGAAGAAAGGAAAACTGATCTGTATTAACAGGTAATTAATCATGTCTCTCACAAGAAGTACCAAACAATGACAATTCCAGCAATCAGTTTTGCACGGTGTGTGCACAATATCACACCCCCTCCCCAACTTCCCCTCTGTCTACTAGTTGCCCAATCGGACTTCCCCTCAAGATTTACCTTTCATACACAGAGACTCACCTCTTGTCTATTCAACATTATTCACTGGTGTAAACAAGATATGTTGCTTTGGTTTTAGGGTATAGAAACCCTTCTGGTTTCAGTTCAGGCTTTTTTTTTTTCTTTTTTTTCACGAAAAGGACAAAAAAATTTTTTAAAGTGTTTTGTGCTCAACTGTTAGGACAGGAAATGTGGGCAGGATATAAATCAGAAGATTTTTTAAGTTAATTAACTAGACTGCTTCAGGTCTTATTTATGGCACGTGGGATCTTTTAGCTGTAGCGTTTGAACTCTTAGTTGCAGTATGTGGGATTGAACCTGGGCACCCCCTGCACTGGGAGCTGGGGGTTTTAGCCACTGGACCACCAGGGAAGTCCATGAGGCAAATGATTTTGACTCTATAACCCAAGACACCGTCAAAGGAGGAGTTAATTCTGTTCCTAGAACAGTCTTTCATTCCAGTAGGCAAGTTTGTCTTCCCTTCAGCAAAGATTAACTCACGGCAAGAAGGAGGCCAAGTGAATAGTTGAGGAGATTTATTGTCTCCTTTCCCGCTCTGAAAAGTTAAAACTGCCTTCATCCACAGAGGCCACTGTCTTCCTTGTTGCAGCCAGCTAACACAAATGAATTCCTTCAGCAAACTCTTTTATTTGTGTTGCTTGTTCTTTGAATTGTAGCACAAGTTCTGAGTCATTTAATGAATCAGCGGAATAAACACACATGTGTATTCAGCCTAGATCATGAACAATAAAAGGATCTGGGTTTGACCTGGACCTCTTCCCCACCTCTATCCCACCCTTTGGACCCATTAAAATATACAAATCTGCCTGTAAAAATAATAATGTGAATCAACAACATCCTCAGCACTTCTGCAGTTTGCCAGCAGGACTAGCTGTCTATATACCAACGCCTGAGGTTCCTACCCAGGTTCTATGTCAATTCTTTTTCCACTTGGAATACTTTAATGAGTGCTCAACTAATAGACGTTCAACGGTCTGGAATATCTTACATTCTTTCTTTTGTCTTATCAGCTTAGTATTTCCATTCAGGACGTTTTACCTCTGTGCAAAGACAGGAGTAGAAGCTGACGAGTGGATCAAGATATTACGCTGGAAGCTGGTGAGTTATTCGTGTCTCTGAATGCCTAGTACTCCCAAATCACATGTTGACGATTTCAAACTTATTTCTATTGGAAGAGTCAGGGAACCCCTGAAAACCTACGGGAAGTCAACATGCAGGCTTGTGGAAGAGTAAAGGAGTAAAGACAGAAGAATGAGGCTGCACTGGGGTCTCACTGCCAGAGCCTAGCCTAGTGTCTATCAGACTTCTGATGTCTATCAGACTTCCTGTTAGTGTGTGGGTGGTCCAAGATGGCCTGGAGGAGGACGTGTGGTACCAGAAGGACAGAGAGAGGAACGCTGACGTAACTCTATAGTAGAAAATCCTTTTATATTGTCTGAGAAGGTGGACTTGCCAGAAAGACTTGGCTTAGTGTCCTGTATAATCGTTACTTTGTGCAGGTCAAAGCCAAAAGGTATTTTAATTTATCTGTTTTCCATATACCTCCTGGGAGGAAGACAAAGTGCTTATAAGAACATTCCAGTCTCATGCAATTTTTGTGCGTGTGTGTTTGCAAGTTAGTGAATTGTTAGCCAAGAACTTGTCAAAGCTTTCTCAAATTTCATATAAATACCACCTTGAATCCCTTGATGTCTTCAGCTATAGACAGTAATCTCCAATTTTTGAAATGAAATTAGCTTATATTTAGAATCTTACTGGATAGTCCTTTCTAAATACTAGGATTTTTGCTTTTGGTTCTTTTCAATTTTAGATCCAAAGAACTACAGCTCTCCTTTTGAGATAGTTCCAATGTATTTGATATTCAGTGGGGAAATCCTTTGCCATATGCAGTCTTTGCTCAAATATGAATTATTTTTTATTGTTTCTGTTTCATAACTTTGACACATAATCATTATAGAAAATTTAAAGTAAAAACAGCAAATGAACATTTCAGATTACTCCCTTTGCATATAAACATTTAAAACAAAATTTTATCATTCTGTAGTATTCTTCATCTGCTCACTTAACAATATATCATGAACATTTTTCCATATCAATAAATTTAATTTATATCTTCATTTTGATTCATTAAATAGTGTTGCTATTACTAAAAGTGCTGGGCCAGTTCCCAATTTGTGCATGTTTTAGCAACTATAGTATTTCTCCTGAGAAAAAAACAGAAAACAAGAATAAAACTTGGGGAAGAGGGGATATGATAATTACTTGTTGTTGCATAGTTTTCTTACCAGTCAGCATTTCATATTTAATATTTGTTGAAAGCCAACGTTTATTATCTTAAAGTTGCTCAACAGTCCATTCAGGTGGGTGTGCTTTCTTACAGTCTCAAATAAGAAAACAGCTCGGTCAAGGGGATGGCGCAGTCCGATCTCGGTCATTCATCTTTCAATAGATCTCCCTCGGTGAGGGAGACGCTGACGCAGGAGCAGGGTGGAATGCTCCCAATGCTGGGGTCCACGGCACATTTCACATGAAAACTGACTGAGAGTTTTTCTGTAGAAACAAATCAAAAGCAGATGCAGATTTGGACCATCCAGAAGACACCACATTTGCTGACTCATGGAAAACTGCTGCCCTTCAGGATCCTGCCATCTCTCTGAGACTAGCGAAGCATCCTCATTCTGATGGGAATGGACAGGCCACTGCAACCAGGCGTGCTGGCTCTTAGAACACGCAGTAGGAGATGGCTCTGTAATCCCTCATTGTCGTCCCCAAGCTGGTTGACATTGGTTACCCGGAGTCCCACTCTGCATCATAGTCAGCTCATCTGAGTCCCAGATTGTGCTATTAACCAGGAAGGAAATGGCTATATATGTAGCCTGAAGCTTAAGACTGCTTCTTCAGAAGGTATATTAGGATAGCAGACGTCCAAGATTGGTGGGAGGGCAGTGTTTTTGTTTTTAATTTTTCCCCTCATTTATACAAAAAAACAAAGCAATTTCCAAAACAAAAATGGAAAATATTTGTAATATTTATTTTCTCTTTGTAAACATCTCAGATATCTACTGGGTCCTGTTTTCCCTTCTAATGATAAACCCATGAGAACTAAACCTCCTGTGGGCTATGAGGCAGAATGATAAAGATAACAGGAGGTACAATCTTAAAAAAATCATCTCTTTTAGTCATTTTGGGGGAAACGTTATAAAGAATGAGAAAACAAATAGAGGAAGAGTGATAAAGTCATAGGTAATTTCTAGTTTAATAATAATCATGATAATTATTATTGTAACAGTAAGAGAGGACTTGTAAGCACTAAGTTCTTCATCTCACTTCTCAAACAGCTGAAAGAGACTAATCAAGCAGAGTGTGTTGTAACAATGCCTGCCAGAAAGTGAGCGGTAGGTACTGGCCCAAGAGAAATAGGATGTATCCTGCACTGCAAGGAGCATCCTATACCTTATTCAAGAGCAATTTATTTTGCCTACTGAGGGAGCAACACTAATCCACATATGGAGTGTAATGATGTGTTCGTTACACAGCATTTTCAAGCCAGAATAAGGGGGTTGAAATTGGGAGATAAGATACCATCATCCAAAGCTCCTAAGTAGATTCTAACTCCTTCTAGAGTCTTTATTAATAATGCTTTAATAGGCTGAAGTTTGAAGGGAGATGAAAGTATAGGAAGAAACCAAAATAAAAATGTTGTGGGGCAAAGCTATGACATTGCTCTTGCAGTCCAAAGGGCAACTTTGTTATTGAATACGTTTCTTCTGTTATTTGAACATCTAAGTCTCACAAATTACATATGTTTCGACAAGGTTTTTAATGTATTTTGTAATATTTGTATCATATGAGATAAAGCAAATGTCAAGTTAAAATGTATTGTGTCGTTTGCAAAATAAGAAGTTAGACATAAATGTTCCCCGAGATGTAGTTTCATGTTTTGTTTTTTTAGATCCAGAAGTGTTTGTGTAGGTAGCATTGTTTCTATTTTTTGTAAAATATGTTATTTATATCCTTTGGTTTTATCAAAAAGAGCATGATTTTTCTGTCTGTAATTTTTGCTATTAAAGTGTTTTTAGTATCTAATTTAAAAGAAATACAATTGATTAATATAAATAGCAATGAAGAATCCACTTTGGTTAGACTACAAGTTACTAAGGATTGAAGGATTCAGAGTTGAAGAAATAGTCCCTGTCCCCAAGGAGTTTTTAGTTGAATACAGGTAAGATAAGAAATACACGCATAATAATGCATAAAAGTAAATGCGATAAATGCTGAAAGTGAGGCAAAGCTAGATATGGGGTGTGCTTTAGCAGCACTGTTGTTCAGTCACTAAGTCCTGCCTGACTCTTTGCGACCCCATGGACTGCAGCACTCCAGGCTTCCCTGTCCTTCACCAACTTCAGGAGCTTGCTCAAACTCCTGTCCATTGAGTTGGTGATGTCATCCAACCATCTCATCCTCTGTCATCCCCTTCTCCTCCTGCCTTCTATCTTTCCCAGCATCAGGGTCTTTTCCAATGAGTCAGCTCTTTGTATCCAGTGTTCAAAGTATTAGAGCTTGAGCTTTAGCATTAGTCCTTCCAATGAATATTTAGGATTGATTTCCTTTAGGATTCAGCATGGAGGAAATCTTTCTTTGGGAGGATTTTGACATGAAAAGGGCAGTCTTAACACACACTATGTAATTAGTGTGTGTTTACCTGCTCTCAACAGCCCTGGAAAGTGGTCGTGATTTCACCTCCTGAGAAAGCTCAGGAAAAGGGCCTCAAAGGAGGATATTTCGTGCCAATGGCAGGCCAGTGGGGTTGTTTAAGATAATAGCTGTCTGTGTCAAGCTCTGTCACTAACAGTACGTGCTCATTGTAAAGGAAGTACCTCAAGACCCAGCCGAAGTATCAGCAGTTGTTCTCAGAATTCCTCAGGGGAAAACCTTGCCCCACAGAAGCACTGTTGCCTCTGGATGAGGGGAACCCCCCTCAACAACGGGAATGGCTGTAACTGCCTCCAGGGAAACCTGCCCTTATTCCAGGGCTGCTGGGCAGAACCCTCAGTGCTCAGAGCCCTCTCATCCAGCCAGGCGGCACCCACAAGTGGGCTCTTTGATCCTCTCCTCTCACTCACGTTGGGAGTGCAGCGGGAGTTACACTGTCAGTTTCAGGAAAGAGCAGGAGAATTATCACAGGGTGAATATAAATTCTGCTCCCCTCCTCTACTGCTACTTCAGGTCAACTGCAGAAAGCCTTTACTTCTGCCCATCTTTCCAGCCACACCCAGCCTTACACACTGCTTACCATGGATTCAGGAGTTTAAGTCATCTGTGGAAAAGGGCCAGATTTTTTTTTTTTTTACAATCATTGGGATTTTGTAAAATCTAGTTAAGTTACTAGAAAAGTGAAGAAACAAATACAACTACCACAATCCCATTTTTTAAATTAAATTAAATAGACTTGGGACTTCCCTGATGGTCCAGTGGCTAAGACTCTGAGCTCCCAATGCAGGTGGCCCAGGTTCAGTCCCTGATCAGGGAACTAGATCCTACATGTTGCAACTGAGATGGAAGATTCTGTGGGCCGCACCTAAGACCCAGTGCAGCCAAACAGATAGATATTCTAAAAAATTCAATAGACATAGTATACCTGCTGTTTTTTTATACCCTTAACTCTCAACTTCTGTAACTTGTCATGTACTAACAAACAGAACAGCCCAGTCTGTGGACTACATTTCAAGTAGCTCTGGCTAGTGGACTGCCACGTAAAACAGACCAGAGCCTTCTTGAGGAAGAATTCATCTTGATGTTGCTACGAATGTGCTTAATAACATCTACAGCCCCTTGAATTTATATAAAAGAGGTTATCCTCCATAACATGTGCAGGTCTCATTCAAGCAGTTGAAAGACCTTAAGAGCAAACCTGGGGTTTCCATGGAGAAGAAATTCCCCCTTTAGATGACAGGCTCAGCTCCTGCCTGAGATTTTCCAGCTTTCTGGCCTGCCCTACAGATTTGAGGTTTGCCAATTTCCAAAATCACGTAACCAGTTCCTTGAAATTAATCTAGTTCATATATATCCTACTGGTTGTTTCTTTGGTGAACCCCGAGTGATACAACTTCCTTTCCCAAATACCTCATCATTTTATTATATATTGTATTGTTTGCTAAAATATTTCATTATTTTTGAATAGTTAAAAATTTAAGAAGTGCAATAAAGTTTACAGTGAAAAGGGTCATTCCTTGGATCTGTTCCCCAAGTATCCAGTTCCACTTCATGGAGGTTATCGATGACACCCCATTCTGTGGATCTCCATGGACACCATCGTATCAATACAAGCAAGTATCAATACGTACACGTATTTTTTCTTCCTATACATAAATTGCAGCATTGCAGTTTCACTGAACACTACTTTTCATTGGACATTATGTTTTGGAGATCATTCCATCTCAGTACCTAACATTCTTTTTTTCCATTGAGCCAATATAGAAATTTCTCTAACCAATCCTCTGTATTAGAGTGAACATACAATTTATCTAAAGTGGGACACTTGAGAGCTGAAAGGAGCACTTAATGATTACACCAAAAACAGCAGGTATAAACTGAAATTGTTAAAAAAAAAAGTCACCTTATCTGATAGATACTTCAGCTGTTTCTAATCCTTTGATATTACTAAATTGCAATGAATATACTTGTAACTATACACTTTTCACACATCCCTGTGGACTGGCAACATAAATATCCAGAAGTGGAATTGGGGGCTTTTGTGTCAACTTCACCAGTCATGGGGTGCCCAAATTAAACATTTTGTGCCCGTGGGTTCTGTTTCTTTGGAGAATCTTAATACAATGTGTCAAAGATTATGCACATTTGAGCTTGGTATAGATTGCCAAATTGTGCGAATTAAAAGGGTATAACAATTCACATTTCCGTCAGTGGGGAATAAAAAATGTGCTTTTTGAATCTTTCCTCATTGACTTATGATGTCATTGTTACAATTTTTTATGTCTTATATGTATGTACTAAAGTCTGTTTCTGGGTTATTCTGTTCTACTGATCTGTCTAGTCATATGTCTGATGTAGGTTTATACTATCTTTAAAAATAATCTAGTTTTATATTACCTTTTCAAAAATTCCTTAAGAGTTTTACCTTCCAGATGAACTATAGAATAATTATAGAATCTATTATACCTCTTAAAATGGAAATTTTAATAGCAGTACTATTCACTATGCAAAGGTTAAGTATCTCCATTCATTAGTTCTCTTTCCTGGGGGGTGTGTACGTATGCACATTGTGTGTATAAAATATATAATATAGAGATAAATAAAATCACAATCTTGGTCACCTCATTTATAAAAGACTTTCTTGTTTCATGCATCACTGCACTGGCAAAAACTTCCTGGACACAATTAAAAATTGGGATAATGGGAATTCTAGATTTTTATCGATGTATTTAATGCTTCATTAGGTTGTAACAACTATTTACAGCTTGCTGAAGGTAAAACATTTGTCTTGTCCTTATTTCTTTGTAAAGACTATTGTCCTTGCTAAATTTTAATGCCTCATCCTGTGTTTTCTATAGCATCCTGTGCACAGCTTCATCGCAACACTTCCTATGCCTGTTTTGTTTACTGAGCTGTATATTCTTTAATGACAGGTTTACTCTCTTATTTATAGAGGATGGGAGGAGAGTGGGAGGGAAGAAGGGAAGAAGGGAGGAAGGAAGGAGGCAGGCCCAGTGCCTAGCCACTCACCGCACAACTTGAAGGACTGCATTCACTCATATGCCATGTAAAATGCATCCTTGGAGCACAGAAATATGACATACACGTGTGCGGCTTAGAATTCTGCAATGTGGTACTTCTAGTGAACAGCACACATTTGCTACTCAATGCCAGGTACCAGCGATGAACTCTGACTGTCAAAGAACCCAGGAGGAAATTAAAGCCTTGAATGATAGACTGCATTCCTAGAAATGAAAAGCACGTGCTAGAACTGTGATGCCAATTACACAAAGATTAAATTAGGCTCCTGGATGAGGTTTATTTTCCAACTGACAACTTATATAAGGTAAAACAGTCTCCAAACTAGACAAGAAACACTTATTTATGTGGTTGAAAGAATGAATTAAATTGCAGTTTAAACATTTGAAAACAGTCTGGCAGGGGCAGGGAAACCTATGTAGTGCTCAAATTGTACTTTTAAAAATACTATTTTATTTATCCTCACGTATGAAAAAACGGATATACTACCATGCATACATACATACCAATATTGGAAACAGAATTCAATAATGAATCACACCTAAATTTACAAAGACTAAACAAACATTAAAAAAAACACTGATTGGTTATAGAAAGCAGAGTGGAAGAAAAAACCATTAGCTATCATCTTCATTTCCATTAAAGACCAGCACCCTCTAAGAAGAAACAAATTCGTTAGTGAGACTCACCTACAGTGCACAACAATATATACAAATGAAAGTTAGTGATTGTACTCGTTTCATTCACTTTTCCTAGGCCACTTTATCTTCCTCACACTCAATACAAAGAAAATAATATGAAGAAAAAATATGTCCCCATTATTCACAATAAAAAGAGTCTGCCTCATTCTGCAGGCCTGGCATATGGTATAAAAGGGAGCACTTCATGGCTCAAGGGGGTCAAAGTATCATTTTGATTCTGAGCCACCAAATAGGATCTCATGCGTATTTGGTGACTGGACTAACTCCACAGGAGCTGTGATAGACTGAACCATTTCTGTGGTATCCCCAGATCTCACCTACACAAAAAAAGATAACCATCAACCCATCCATAAATTCTATCTGTAAGGCTCTTTTTCTAGAGTAAAGTGGAAAAAGGGGGTCCTTGAGTACATGGATACAAGTGTCACTGTGGCCTAAAGATTGCTGGATTGATATTGTGTCTGATATGATGAAGAAAATTCCAGATTAAGAAACTTCCACAACTTGTCTCAATTCTTCAAATAATGGAGCAAGTTCCTTTTCCAGGCTGACAATTAGTCCTAAAGCAAAGAGATTAAGAAATTTGAACATTAGAAAAATGCTCATCAAAATTTATATACTAAAAAGTAAATGAGACATAGTTCATTTTCTATAACTATACTTAAAACAAACTACTGTGATTCTGAACAAAGTAATTGAAAACACACAGTTATTATGAAGTTTACTTTCATCTATTATTAATGTAAATAAATAAAACCATTATATGTATTAGAAGATGTAAAATGAATTATATATGTGTTATACTTTTGCTGGAGTTTTATGAAAAACTTTAATTCATCTATACCTCATTATTTCAAAATTTGCACCAATTCAAGAATAATACACATGATTTTTACAAAAAAAAAAAAAAGACCTTTTCCTGACCCAATTTTAATGAACTTTATCAAAAAACAGATAGATAGCAAAGAAATAATCAGATACTTATTATATAAATTCAGTAAAGCTAAGGCACAAATGGATATTTCAAAGGCAAAAATGTTTTAAAGATGCCTCACAGGACTATAAAACACACACTGAAAGAAGCAAGCTAATCTAGAAATCAGCACATCCAGCTTGTTAGTTTCCTAGGGTAGAAGGCTATATATCTTAAATACTGCTTGTTTTTTGCTCAACTAAAGATCTTCTTGTCTCACACAGCATTCAAAGCACCTGGGATTCACAAGGAAATGTTCTACGTACTAGAATACAATTCTGGAGATTATCATAATTTATAACAACTGATGATTTTATAGTATGATAGTGATTTACCACAACTGAGGTTTAACATATTTAAAATACCGACACCACTACTATCCTATACAAAGAGTTTTCACATACAGTATTTTACGGTTGAAAACATTTAGAAATGAAAGACACCCAACAGTTCATTAAATCTAAACCCCACATTTTAAACATGAGCAATCTAAATACAGGCTTCAGTGATACAGTCAGAAACAAAACTGGCTCAAATATCTTGGAAAGAAAAAAACAGAACAGAAAAGTAAAGCAGTGCTAACAGTGGTGAAACCTGGAGACAGACCTTTAAAAAATTCCACTTAAACTAAAACAGAGTAAAAAAAAAAATTGTAATTCAACTGAATACTGTTATGATTTTACACAAAAATAGCCAGTGAAGACCACTGGATATAATGAGATCTTACAATGCTCTCTAGAAAGTACAGCTTCCAAGTGTTAGCCCTCAAATTCTTCCACTTTGAAAAAAAATTGAGTATATTCATACTAGTCACACTCTTTAAATTCCCAAACACATTTACCTTGCCCACTATTGTTCAAAATTTTATAGATCGGTCCTTATGGACCTGAATTCATCTGTGATCATTTTTATGTTTTGTTTGGTTATTTTCTCCACTGATTTTTTTTTTTTTCTGGCTTTCTGAAACTGTTGTAATGTGAGCAAGATACTGTATTAAAGAGGTGAAAATAACATTTAATTTTCCTATCGTAAATGATCACTTATCTATACATCATCTCATCTGAACTAAAAAAATAATAGCATAAGATCAAGAAAGCAGTTCTTAGCTCCATTATACAGATATAAACAATACAATATTTGTTTATATAAATAATTGTTTATAATATATAAACAATTCAGAGAAGTTATATTTCCAGAAAACAAGGAATAGATGGTAGCGCTGGGCCATGCATTAAGGTTTTCTTACTCTAAATCTGTATTCATATCATATTAGACTGTTCAGATCCGGTATTATAAAGATTAAAAGCTGTATTTAAGGTAATTAAAACATACCTGTATTAGCATTGCTGCTGGCTATGAAACTCACTACCAAAGGTAAACGATTGAATTGAACCACCTAAAAAGAGAACAAGATCTAAAGTATAATGTTATATAGTGAAAAAGTGGTATAATTCAAATCAAATATCTTAATCTTTCTAAAAACTTTAAATGTGTAAGATACTAGCTTGACATCATGGTATTACGTCATGAAAGGTGAAAGAGCTGAAAATAAGTATTTCCGTAAAACAGACTTACTAATTATCTCTTAGAGACATTAATATCACTTAGTCTGGAAAGTTTCTAAGGTGGGGCTGTGTCTTCCTCATCTTTTTTTATCTTCTAAAGCCCTGCAAAGTGTCAATTACATAGTAGGGGCTCAATAAATATTTGATAATTAAGGAGCTAAAGGCATTATTTCTCAGTCATTCAAGTGGTTATAACGTCTCAATCTTTTGCCTCCTCTGTACCACTATAATTTAAATTAACTTACATTTAAGTTAACTTAAAATCAGCTATCTTTTTAAAAAATTTAGCTTCAACCTAACCTTTACTGACTAAATTAAAGGTCAGATGAGCTGGTTATCTTCTGCCTAATAGATACTAAAATACATAACCTTTAAAATAAAAAGTAACACATATGTATCATTGGTAGTGCATGACTTACACCCTGGGAAACTCTGCTCTATGGAAAGCAGTGTATGCTCAATTGCTCAATACTGGAGTGAGTTGCCATGTCCTACTCCAGGGGATCTTCCCGACCCAGGAACTGAAACAGTGTCTCTCATGTCTCCTGCACTGGCAGGCAGATTCTTTACTACTGTGAAGAAGTTACTGATTCATTCTAAAGAAAATACAGCTGGCGATCAAGAGATCTGTAGCAACTAATTTCTCTCCCACAAATAATAACCTCATTTATTTTATATATTTATATAATCAAGCCAAAAGATGGGATTAGTAGCAATAACAAATGTAAATAACTATCGTTTGACTTTCAAGGAAAATCCTGTATCTGTCACAACAACAACCACTGTGTCATTTGAGAAATCACAGTTGTTAAATAAGCTAAGGGCACCATCTACTGGAGGTATTAATAACAGTGACCTGACTTACCCTTTTGAGGATAATATATATTTTACTATTCAATCTTTTAATCTAATTGTTCATATTAATTCCTGAAGTAAAATGTGAAAAAAAATCACTACAGTTTAACATAACCAATTTGAAGGTGAAGATGTTAAAATTCCATCACTTTGGAAACCAAAATTTAGAATTATTAAAACAAACTATTCTACAAAGAAGAGAGAATAATAGTTGAAATCATCAGCAAACCATTTGATAATTATGAACTTACCTGGTAGGTGTTATAGTAACAGATGATACTTTTATTTTTTGAAAGTCCGAGTTTGCTCCCTTGGTCTGTCGCAAGGGCAAAAGTTGATAAGAAACCAGGTCTCAAAGCATGCTCTGGAGCATTATCATTGGCCACTGGAAATACAAGTGATTTAAGTAAAAATTATGTAGGATATACAGCGAGAAGACATTTAGAGTATTTAAAAAAAAAAAAACACATAAACTTGTAGAAAAAAAAAGCACAAGAGTTACGCTTCACAATGCTGAAGTTCATAATACTAATTGGGTCTCATCAGTTTAGGTGAGAAAAACCATTCAATCACAACTAAGGGAAAAAATACTGGTTCTCACAATTTTTCAAAAAATTTCAAATGAATACTAACCATCTCTATCTTCTTAATATCTAACTTAAAACAGGTTATGATTATCAGTACAATTAATAAGTTGAATATTCTGGTTAACTATGAGCTAAGTGAGAATATTGGAAAAAAGCTTTTAACCTTTGCTCTTACAAAACCCACAGAAGCATCATTTGTAGATGATGATAATTCTACACCTGGCCACTGATTTAAGTTTTTTATACTCACTGAAAGGTCTATGTGGAGTTGGTTGTACCGTAAGTGCTGAGCTTAAGGTTTTAACAGAGATCCTCAAAAAGAACACTGGAGCTGGAAAATCTGAGATTATTTTGTTCAAAGTCCTCGTTATGGAACTGAGAAAAGGAAGTGATTTGCCCATGGCTACCTATGTTCTGTGCTGGGTTAGGAAGCATACTGGATCACATATCAGAAGATGATGGGTTCTATGACCATCTTGTCACTGACTCATGAGCAACTTGGAGCTGACAATCTACTCTTTGCACTTGACCATTTTCATTAATAAAATGAAAGAACTATATTAGCTAACTTCTAAACTTTGATTGAATTCTAAAGTCTGAAATTATCTGACATATATGATAACCTCAGGTGGAGAATATATTGTAAACAAAATATGCAGAACATTATTTAGCCTTTCTGTCATATCACATATACTTAAAAAAAAAAAAAAGAGTTAAACCCTTAGGCAAAAAGAAACCTTTTCTTCCTTTTTTTTAGGTTAACCAACTTTTCTTCAAGCAAAAATTTTTGCTAGATTCTGGTTAACTAAAGTAACTGTGAAGTTAAAAGTTTTTCAAAATCTTATTTCCAATAAGGAAGAATAAGAAAGAGTAAACAAAACAATAAATTTATGTTAATTCAAATGTATGGCTGTTTATCCTAAAACCACCAGCAATACTGATGAAAAATATATGCTGGGGGAGTCCGTGGGTATAATATGTCTCGCTGCATATATGCTCATTCTCATGATTCAGATTTACTAGTTGTTTACATTATACATAAAATGTCTTTAATGGGAAACTGGGCCTTCAATAAATCCTTACTTAAACTCTGCATCCTATCATGAAATAGTTGAGATATAATTAGATTCCAACCTATCCTTCAACACACAACCTGAATGTACTGAAATGGGTTATTTTTTGCTTGCTTTCTCTATTACCCAAATATAAACACATTTGTATTCAAAAGCAAACATGGCACTGACATGTAATTGTGGCGTTTTACCTTTGATGACAGGCACTCCATCTCTATCTGACACAACAATAGCATGGAGCCCCTCAACACTAGAAAGGAAAAGTTGATGTATTATAAAACACTGTCTCAAAATATGTACCTTCAAAATCATAATGATAATTCTCATATAGATTTCTGAAAAACCATGAGAACTCAATCACGGATATAAGCTCCTATAACATGTTTGCAAAACTCTTCCACCATAAGAAGCAAAAAAGAGACCCAGTTGCTGCCTTCCCACAACTTGCAATCTAAAAGGAGAGTGGCTATCGTTCAGATTACCTCACACAAATCTAACACTACAACTGTGAGAACTGCCATTAAGAGATGTGTGGGGCTACGAGAGAGCTTATAAAAGGAGGGGTAGATTCAGATAGATGGGTCAGGGAGGGCTTCCCGGAGGAAGTGGTACCTCAGCTGAGACGTTATGGTAATAAGAAAAGTGGAGTGGGGAGATCACTGTAAGCTGAGAGAACAGGACAGAAAGAATGGAGGTCACAGGGCAATCCTCTGAACCACGCTTACACAAGAAGGAAACAGAATGGTCAAGACCACAGCTCTGAAGTAAGAAAGACCTGAGTTCCCGTTCAGGCTCTGGTGTTTACTGTTTATGCTACCTTGCATCAATTACAAAACCTCGCTAAGCCTCAGTTAATATGAAAATGGGGATACTTGTACTCATTTGTGTGTGTAAGTCATTTCAGTCGTGTTCAACTCTCTGTGATCCCATGGATTGTAGCCCGCCAGGCTCCTCCGTCCATGGGATTCTCCAGGCAAGAATACTGGACTGGGTTCCCATGCCCTCCTCCAGGGGATCTTCCCGACCCAGGGTCTCCTGCATTGCAGGCAGATTCTTTACTGCTGAGCCTTTGGCTACTGTTAAATTTAATACAATGATGCATGCAAAGTGGAAGGTGGCTGGTAGACAATTAAAATTCAAAAATATGAATTAATACCAATGTTGTCATCTGTACACACTGAAAATAACATAATTTGTCCCTGCAATTTAAATATGAAATTATTAGTGAGAATTCCTAGAGCCCCGAAATGTTAAAAATTATAATGGGGAAACACTCAAATCATCATCATTTATACTGGGCTTCCACATGGTGCAGTGGTAAAGAATCTGCCTGCTAATGCAGGCGACACTGCCACAGTCACCCCAATCTTTAGCAACCACTTCCCAGACTGGTCAGCAGCCATCAATACTGAGGCAAGATCCTCCACCAGCAATAACATTAAGACTCATTAAAGGCTCAGATGATGGTTAGCACTTTCTAGCAATAAGGTATTTTTTACCTAACGATGTACACTGTTTTTTTAGACATCATGTTATTACACACTTAACAAACTACAGTAGAGTGTAAACATAACGTTTATATGCAATAGGAAACAGAAAAAATTGTGACTCGCTTTATCTCAATATTCACTTTACTGCAGTGGTCTGGAACCAAACCCACAATCTCTCTGAGGAATGCCTGTATCTTAAAATATCTGCAAAATGCAATGTTTGTTGTTCCTACTATATCCCCAAATAAATGGATGGTTGTTATTAGCTTAGGAAAGAGAAGTATTAGCTTAATATTTTAGCTTAGGAATGAGAAGTATCACTATTAACTTAATGGGCAGGTGCATAGAGTATCTCTGACAGTTAACAGTGGGTGTCTCTGAGACAGGAATCGTGTGGCTGGATGACAGGGTTAAGAAACTCCTCACTCTGTGTCCTTCAATTAACTTTTGCATCTTGAACTTTATAAATATATTGCCTACTCAAAACGTGGCAGTGTTAGTCGCAAAGTTGTATTCAACTCTCTGTGACTCCATGGGCTGTAGCCGTGAAGTGGTAGGCATTTCCTTCTCCAAAGGATCTTTCTGACCCAGGGATTGAACCTGAGTCTCCTGCACTGCAAAAAATTGTCAATCACTATACTGTGTACCCCCATGTAGGCGCAGCAATTAAGTCTTAAAAGCAGTATGAAAGATAAAGGCAAGTTCCTAGGTTTTTTAATCTAGCAAACTGCTATGAAAGAACTCTAAAGTGGCAAGAAACTGGGTTCTAGCTCTTCACCATTCACCAGCTGTTTAATTTGAGACAAGTCATGTAACTTCTCTAGGGATCATGTTGTTTATCTGCAAACTCAAACCGTATCACTTGTGCTACCTAAGATTATGTTAGCCATTTGAAAGTGCTAAATAACAGCAGAACATAGTATTAGTCTAAGATAAACAGAAACAAAATACTAAACAAAACACGTTAAGCAGAATTTATCTAATAACAAATTAGTAATTTTTACCTCGGTAATTTTTTATACAGGAATCGTTTTAGATCCTGAAAGAGAGTATACACATTTTATTATAATAATATGCCTGGTACTGGTTCTCTAGACACTGTCCTATCCACATCTCAGGTACCTTAAGTATTCATTCACAACCATTCGTGCTTGTGTTTTGTCTTTCTCGTTTTGCTTTTGATGCTTTAAGGAGTGGTGTAACTTGCAACAACTAATCTTTGCTTCTAAGCCTCAGTTGCATTATTTGCTGAGTAAGCATAATTAAAGAACCTACATTATAAGACTGTTACTAAAGTTTATTGAAAACACTCATGTCAAGTGATTAGCATATCCAGCAGTGGAAACACAAATACATATTAGCTATAGCATTAGATCATACTTCTCACACTACTGTACATCTTGTTGCTAACTTTGCATTCATTTCAGAATATATTATGAATATTTTTCCACATCCACAGACTTCTTAACGTCACTTTAAGATCCGAGGTAAGTTGAGTAACCTCGTGAAACTCAGTTTTCTTACATGACTAAAGACACATGACAAAGTGTGTCAAGCATTTAGCATGGAACATAATTATGACTAAAAAAATTATAAGACTACTTTGTCTCATTATACTCTCTCATCTGGGGAATTTCACTGACAGTCCAGGTAGCAATCATGAGTTCTACATAGGTAAATCAGATACATGTTCTTTTGACCCTCTAATTCCTACTACTCTCCAAACCTGAATGTTCATTTTAGTTCATGCTATCACCACCAGCTTACCTTTGCTCTCATCTTAAACACGAAATCACAAAACCCATCATTTTTCATCCAAAATCTAGATTTCCTCAATCTCTTCCTGTGTCCACTAATGGCACTACTGTTCCCTGTTACTTAGCTTTGAAACTTAAGGTAATATAATAACCCTAAACTCCCATGTGTCACTTTAAAAACCACTTGTGAAGTCAAGTATTTTTAAACTGATGTTCTCCTCTCCTTTTCGGATGACATTACAATTTAGGTTCATTTTAATATTTATGACTTACACCAGCCTCCCAATTGGTGTGATGGTCTATCACTTCTATCTCACACATGTCTACACAAAGCCAATAATCATATAATTCTCCTTCTCTAAATGGACAATTGCAGTGACTCTCAACCCTGGCTATGGACAACACTTGCAGAGTATAAAAAGAACTTTGACGTCTGTATTGGAAATGCTCCCCAGAGCATTCCCCATGCAGCCAAGATCAAGAACCAATGTTTGAATGGCTCTCCACTGTTTACCGAATTGTGGACGGATCCTGGAGATATCTGAGGCTCTCTACAATATGGATGGGCTACAACACATTTTATAGTCCTGCTTCCTACCACTCGCTCATACACTTCCTCAGCTCCAGATGAAATGGGCTATTCACAGCTCTGCAACACACATCTTTCTGTTTCCTATCTTTAACTTTGCTCATGCTTTCATTCTAACTATTAATAGTAATACCCTCTAGATCTTACTTTTAAAAAAAAATGCTACTCATCAATTAGAGCTAATCTCAACCACCAAATACTCCAAACAGGCTTCCCTGATAAAGACAAACTGATGTAATCCCTCTCTTCTCTGAATTTTCACACAATAATGTATGCATAGCTATGATCACTTGCCTATTGTACTTTTTTTTTAACCTTTAAAAATCCTTAAGGAGAGAAATTATACCTTAGTTATCTTTATTTCTCCCACAGCCCTTATTAGAACAATCTTTTCAAGGGAGATGCTCAAAAGAATTCAGTGATTTGATTAAGCCTGGAGAATAAGGCCTCAAAAATATACTGGAAGACACCCAAAAATGGAGTGATAAAGACATAAAAAGTTGCTAAATGTTGAAACACATAATCCTGCAACCTAAAAGAAAAATCAGATTCATACTGTTGAATAATCATTTAGTGTAGTTAAGAACATGGATTCTGGAGTCTGCATGGGTTGGTATCCTGACTCAGCAACAAACTAGCTGTGTAATCTGAGGAAGTTACTAGATCTTTCTGTGACTTAGCATCTTCATCTATAAACACAGTGATTAACAGTGCATATCTCATGAAAGTTATTGCAATAATTAAATGAGTATCTGTTCAATGTTCCAAAGAATATTTAGTGTATATATAAACAAAATGTGTGTGTTAGTTGCTTAGTGGTGTCGGACTCTTTGCAACCCCACAGACTGCAGCCCATCAGGTCCCTCTGTCCATGGGATTTTCCGGGCAAGAACACTGGAATGGGTTGCCATTTCCTTCTCCAAAAGGAATTATAGAAAGAAAGTGAAGTCGCTCAGTCGTGTCTGACTCTTTGTGACCCCATGGACTGTAGCCTACCAGGCTCCCCCATCCATGGAATTTTCCAGGCAAGAGTACTGGAGTGGGTTGCCATTTCCTTCTCCAATATAAACAAAATAACAGTATGTAAAAATATAACAGTATGTAAAATATAAACAAATATAAACATTAATAATATTAATTCCCTGTTGTTTCCAGAAACTAGTACAATAAAGTTTCCTAAATTTAGAATTTTAATTGTATTGCTGTGTTAAAAAGGCAATGGTTATAAATCATCTGAAATTGCTACAGTGAACCCAAAGAGACTTAACTGGAAAAGGATTCAGAGCAGCAAATCATCATTTAGAAACTGAAATGGTAAATATGCAGAATCTGTCTTATGCCCGCAGAACTGGGGCGTAGGAAAAATAAAATTGTCTCAACCTCAGGCACCTTTAAGTGTCTTCCACCCCCATTCCAGGCAGAAACTCAGGGCCCCGAAAATTACTCCTATTAGTCTCTGACTTCAGATCCTAGACAAAGTAATTGGAGGGAAGCGGTAAAACGAAACAAATTTGTATTTGGGAAGCGCTCTCTCCCCACCCAGTAGTCTCAACCTACTCTCCACTCTCTCCTTCCTCTTATATGGGGGTGTTAACTCACATCCGCCATGATGAACCCCTTTCTCCCGCAGGATCAATCTCCACGCCTGAAAGAGAAACTCCGGGTGACTCTCCCCTCAAGACTTCCTCTCCCTCCCCACCCCCAACCTAATAAGCAGTGTCAGCTCTCCGCTGGGTCAGGCAAGGATCCACGGCTCCAGGGCTCCAGCCAAGGAGGCTGATTGGAGTCGGAATTCCCAAATACTCAGCCGGGTAACCGAGATGCCTGACAGCCCACTAACCCCCAAAATCCAAGCCCAAACGGGAGGCGAAAGCGGCATCTTCTCTTCCGTCTCACCACCCGTGCCACTTGCGGCCTATGCCACCGGGCAAAGTGGCTGCAGTTACCTGGGTTTCTGGGTTGCCTGTTTCTCTGAACTGCCACTTCAGGGACAACTTCTGGGACAGGTTCCTCTAAAAGCCGCAGTCACATGATTTGTGACCTCTTCTGTGCTCCCGGAAGCACTTCTCAAGACACCGTCGCTAGGTGACTAGGGATTTCCGGGGCGGTACTTCGACAAGGGAGCGCGCATTTGCGCGATAAGCCCCGGTCCACTCACCGCGGGTTCCTTTTGCATCTGTGAGGAGTTCAGGCTGTCCCAGACCTCTGCACTTGAATAGAGATTGCTTTGCTTTGAGATCCCGGAACCCTGAAGATTCCCAGAAAACGCAAGCAAGAAAACGTATTTGTTTGAGGCGGGTGCATAAATTTCATTATTTTTTTCTTGTGGTCCGTTATCTTAAAACCTCTTCTTGTAGATGAATACATTTAAAGGGGGTGGTGTTACATACTGAACAGCAAGCCCCAGGTCCGTCGGTCTCTGATCGTAATTTATTAATCTTTTGGCTTCCCGTGGGAGCTACCCTCGTACTGTGACTTGTCTGGATTGAATCAAGGATCCTTGAGCTTTCTGGAGATCTCCTCTGTGCGTACATCAAGCTTTTACATATGCAGACATGGAGCAACCTTCTTTCATTGGCTCTTTATTCAGAAGACCATACTTTTTTAAAAAATTTAAATTTATTTTAATTGAAGGCTAATTGCTTTATAATATTGTATTGGTTTTGCCATACATCAACATGAATCCGCCACGGGTGTACCCCTATTACCAATCCTGACCGCCCCCCCCACCGCTACTATACCTCTGGGTCATCCCAGCGCACCAGCCCCAAGCATCCTGTATCCTGCATCGAACCTAGACTGGCGATTCGTTTCTTATATGATATTATACATGTTTCAATGCCATTCTCCCAAATCATCCCACCCTCTCCCTCTCCCACAGAGTCCGAAAGACTGTTCTATATATCTGTGTCTCTTCTGCTGTCTCACATACAGGATTATCATTACCATCTTTCTAAATTCCATATATATGTGTTCATATACCGTATTGGTGTTTTTCTTTCTGGCTTACTACACTCTATAATCGATTCCAGTTTCATCCACCTCATTAGAACTGATTCAAATGTATTCTTTTTAATGGCTGAGTAATATTCCATTGTGTATATGTACCACAGCTTTCTTATCCTTCATCTGCTGATGGACATCTAGGTTGCTTCCATGTCCTGGCTATTATAAACAGTGCTGCGATGAACATTGGGGTACACGTGTGAAGAAGACCGTACTTTTAAGAACTGTCTATAATTTTTTATTTGGTGCATTGCTTGTTTGCACATTGCACATTGCACATTGGTAGGAAAATGAGGTCTAGGGGAACTTCTTTTCCACAGATCATCAAGTTCAGTTCAGTTGCTTAGTCCTGTCCCAGTCTTTGTGACCCCATTGACTTCAGCACGCCAGGCTTCCCTGTCCACCAATTCCCAGAACTTGCTCAAACTCCTGTCCATTGAGTCAGTGGTGCCATCCAACCATCGCATCCTGTGTCATCCCCTTCTCCTCCTGCCTTCAGTCTTCCCCAGCATCAAGTCTTTTCTAATAAGTCACCTTCACATCAGGTGGCCAAAGTATTTATTGGAGCTTCAGCATCAGTGTCAACCCTTCCAATGAAAATTCAGGGTTGATGGATTGACTGGTTTGAGCTCCTTGAAATCCAAGGGATCCCTGAAAATAGAAGTGCAAAAGGAACCAGCTATAGACCAAGGTGTGGTGGAAAGATACTAATTTGCTAGTTACCCTTAGGAGGTTGAAATGGTAAGTTACAAAGCACCTAGATGTTACAAATGATCTCCTTGTCATTATAAGAGAACTTGACAGTTCCATAGCAACTGACATTGAAGACCACTTCCTTTTCCTTTGATTTCTTAGCCTCTAGAACACTGCACTTATTTTAGTTCCTCACTCAGCCTCCTCACTGTTAAAGTTTGTCTTCGAGTCTTCTGCTGTTTTTCTTTCCACAGTATCCTGAGAATGTGATTCCTAAACCTGCACCTTTCCTCTGAGCTCAAGGTTCATATTTTCAGCTGCTTGTTGGATATTGGATATTTCTACATACCTCTGTCAGTTCTAACCCAAAGGTACTAAAAAACTCCAGTAAACCTGTTTCCTGATCTATGTCCTTGTTGGTTCCATGATTCTGTCAGGTATCATGTTTGCTTCTCCTTTCTCATGTCCTTTTCTCAACAACGATTTTTTACATCTATATTTTTTTCAGCTCTTCATTCAACCCTTACTGTATTCAGCAAGACTATATCAGTAGCCACTTAAGGAAGCCCAGTTAAACCTTTCTAAAACAATGTATATTATTTCTGACCAAAGAAATCTTTAGTGACACACCATTGCAGACAATGCTTGACATAGTCTTTAATCATTTCATTTTACTTGTAAATGCAATCTAATGTGAATCCTATTTTTCAGCCAAATTGATTATATCACCCTTCCATCAAAATGACTCTTATTATCTCAGGTAGTTGTGGGGGTTCCTGAATCTGAAATGTTTATTTCTCCTGTAGGAGAGGAAAAACTTCCTTACACCTGATTAGATTCTGTGGCTGGGGCCAACAATGAAATTGACAGACAGATTGACAGGATCAAAACATACAAATTCATTTACTATTTTTACATGTACATGAGAGTCTTCAGAAGAAAAATGAAGATCCAAAACTTCATTAGGCCCGAAAATTTATATGCCATTTTACACAAAGAACAATAAACTGTGAGGATGAGACAAAACAAGGGGCTTAGGTTAACAGCAGTAAATTGTATGACGGTGACTATTAAACATATGGAATAAACTAATGGAAGATAAGGGTTATTTTAGTAGGTTTGTTTATACAGGTCCATTTCAGTGTCAGTCCCATCTCTGGTGCTAAGAATGTTCTTCTCTTCCTGGTAGAAGGAGGGCGCATTTCTCATGGGAAGTTTTACGACAAGCCTTTAAGTGAAGATGGGAGGTCAGAGAGCCTTTCATGCATTTGCTGTGGCATATTTCAGGGTGGCATGTTCTAAACCCTTTCATTTTCTACCTTAGCTATTTAAATCTTGTTACCTTATAACACCTCATCCATCACATTCTCTTGAATGTTCCTATATATTACCAAGAAGAAATGATATTTATTTGTACATAATTATGTGTTATAGCTTTAATTTGCTTATCCAATGAGACCATAAAGTCTAGGAGGGGTCATGGTTTCAATTTTTTTTTTTCAGTTTCTTACAATGCTTGTTTCTTGCACTCTGTAGGTACGCATTCAACATTTGTAGAATGAAAGTGATTACGAGAAGTCATTAGTCTTGACCCTGACTAAAACTCATTTTTCATTTCCCCACTGTTTCTCCCCTCCGTTTGCCCCTAAGTTTGGAGTCAAATAAAAATATGAACTCTATCAAGACTTCTAATTTCTGGAAGCATTAGTTTTCATTTTAACAAAATTATCCATCTTAATGACATTATTACATACTAGTTGACCTGGAAAACATTGCTGATTTTTTTCTTCCTCTTGAGTGACAAAAAGGGAAAGCACAGCTTTCCAAGATCTTCAGATACCAAATACCACCACTAACGTCTGCAAATTGAAAAATCTAGTAAGATTTTTAATTTCCAAGCATGGTGGTTTCTAAATTATGGCATGTCAGTAGAGCTCCTTATGTACTCAGACTGATCTGTTTGCATTTACCCATGCATTTACCCATCAATAACACTGCTGTTGGTCCAGGACTAGGGGAAATATTTACTGACCTAAAAGATTATCAGCAGGATATGCCAGTTTTCCAAAGTGGGATGTAACAGATGATTGCTGAGGTTCAGAAAGAAACAGACATTGTATGCATGCCTCTGCACATAAAATTTTTACCTCATTATACAAATTTGCTATTTTGCATAATAGTACAGGAAATAGTTAACAAACACATGCTCTGACTGTTATATCAGAGCCTTTGTTTCTGCTGCTCTTTAGCTTAAATTTCTCTCAGCTGTTGAATACAGCTTAAAAATTTTTTTTCTTTAATTCTCAATTTTTAAAAAAATTCTGGTTTCCTATCAAAAAATAAACAATCATCTGAATTTAGGTTGGTTCCACTGGCTGTGTAAAAATTCTAGCTGGTATGCAAACTCAAACGGGAAGGAGAGGCTTGCTGATTCTCTAATATACAAAAATAAAAATTTTATAACTTACACTGGCCGAGTTGTAAAATGTCTTATAAATTTTGCTTCTGCCTGTGGTTTAGAATTTAGTCTGTGGAAAATACAATCTAAGATCTATACAATAACTTTCTCTACTGTACTATCACCCATTGTTGTCACACATCAGTCACTTCAGAAATCACTAATTCCCTTGATCTCTGGCTTACATCTAATAGTGCAATTACTCACTTGTCAACATCTTAGACACCCCTGCCATCTTTCCTGCCTGACATAACCTCAAATTTAGATGAACTAAATAAGTGTATTCTCCACATTTATGCCAAGGCTGCTGAGTTAAGCTGGAAAAAATATACAACATTTAACAGACTGTAAATTCTGTCACTAGTTTGGTAGCCACAGAAATCATCCTTTTCACTAGTCAGCTGACTGAGAATGATTTCTTCAAACTGTCTTCATTCTAAGTGTCTGCTTATCATCCTTTCCATTCCCCAATTTTACATAAATTGCTTATTGCATTAAGAAAATACAAGCCATAACATCGAGCCACTAATGCTACAAATCTGCTTTTGTACTCATCTTCTGTATATTCCTTTCTGAAAGAATGCTGGTGGTGTCACATAGCTAAAATAATTATTCCATCTTTGCAATGGCTCCAACATCCTCTGGAGTATCAGGTACTTAATGCTATTATCCTTCTTTTTCTCTATCTTTATTCTTTCACTCTGTACTTGCCCCTTTCCATCAGAGTACAAAGAATTAGTAAGGTTTCTCATGTAATAGTAAGTCTTCATGTAATAAATAGTAATTGAAAAAATAAAAGCCTTCTTAGAAACCACATCTT
Source organism: Ovis aries (assembly GCF_016772045.2). NCBI lineage: Eukaryota > Metazoa > Chordata > Mammalia > Artiodactyla > Bovidae > Ovis > Ovis aries. The sequence continues at coordinate 25,116,894 of NC_056059.1, read as the reverse complement.
CTTCCAGCTACCACCCTTTTTCTCTACTTCTGTTCACAGCCAGATTTTTACAAAGTTTTTAAATTGCTGCCTCTATCCCAAATCTAATCAATCAAATAATTCTCTTGATTCTACCTCCTATCTCAAAATCAATCACTATATATATATTTCTACTCTGGTGCAAGCCATCATCATCTCTCCCTGACAATACTTCCTATCATTCCTACATTCACTTTTACCCTCCAGTCTTCTCTGCACAGCAACTAAAATGTTATTTCAAAAACACAAATCTCATCATATTAACCCCTTCATTAAAAGTCTCAAAGGTTTTCTTTGAACACACACACACACACACACACACACACACACACACACACACACACACACACAGAGCCTCATGGGATTTGGCCCTTAATTCTCTAACTTGGTCTCGCTCCCTAGGTCATAATCTTACAAGTTTGTTTTCACTTCTGTAAAGTTTCTATGACCTTATCGACTCAGCACACTCTGCCTGAAATACTTATCCAGCATTCACCTCACTCTGACTTATCTCATCTTATGGGTTTCAGCTTAAACTCACTTTCTCAGAGAAAACTTCCCTAATCTCCCAGAGTAAAGTCTTCTAGATACATGCTTTCATTGTACCTTGAAATTTTCTTTGTAGCATTTATCATGCGTAGTTATTTACTTGACATTTATTTCCCTTGCTAGATGTAAACTTCATGAGGATTTTGGTCTTGTTCAGTGATTAATTCCCACATTACGTCCTGGGTCATAGCAAATATTCATACGTTTGTTGACTGGTTGAATGAATGAAAGAAAAGTCATAGTAAGAATATAAAACATGATAAGAACAAATCCTTTACAGTGAGAACAGACCTTCTTTTTATTCATATATTGAGATAAACTGCAAAGACTGAAAGACAAAAATTCATCATAAATCATTCAGAACATTCATTAAAAATCAAGTGTATTTTCTTTAACAGAGTTCTCACACAGAAAATTTCATTTTATGTAAGTCTGATACAACATTAAATATTTTACAAATCAGACATTTCATTTTTAAATCTAACTATAATTTTGAATGCACTATAGACAAAGAAGATCTTTACCAATTTCACTTCATTTAACTTATACAAGGCTTCCATTAAAATTCCATCACACCTTGAAAATTACCTGCAGCTTTTAAAAAAACACATGATCTAAACTTTATATGGAAAGAAAATTCTTATGTAGCAATCCAAAAACTGAGAAAAACAAAAAAGGTAAGAAGCATTTCTTAATACAAATAAATTACAAAAATGCCATTTATGTGTGAGTTTCTTTCTTTTCACTGATAACTGTCATCCACCCAGAGTCCAAAACAATTCATTTTAAAATTGATGCTTAAAATACTCCAATGTCACTGAAAAATCTATTATTTTAGTGGTACTATTAAATGGCAAAGTAGGATATCAGATTAGAATGTCCAAACTCCTATACTAAAGTGAATGAGACATTCACATTCATGCCAGATGTCATCTGTTATGCATTACCAGTTTGGCAATAAATAATCCCAATTTTTAATGGAAACTTACTAAAACATTGCAAAAAACACTTCTTACCCTTTACATATTTCCAGACTGCTATAGAAAATACAATTATATTTGAAGTATGGGCTTTATAGTAGGAATCTCTGTTAAAATATGGAAAAGATCAACAAAAAAGAACCCACACCAATGAAATTCTATGGACTGATTTTCAAAGTTAGAAATAAGAAAATCCACTGCTAGTGGAAGCCCTGCACTGTGCACATATAGTGTGGTATATATTAAACAATCACACATTTGAGGTATTAGCTGGAAAATATATTTATATATATATATATTTATCTATATATATACACCTATACATGGACACATCCACAGAATATTCACAAATCTATTGGCCCCAAAACCAGCAGATAATAAAATTAAATGAAAAGAAATTACATACCAACAGGAAAGTTACACACAAGGAATTTACAAAAGATGTGGTTACATAATCCTTAATATAAGGAATATGTTCTGAACTAGTGTTTTGAGGGAAAATGTTTCCATTTACATGAAACTATCAATTTAATAGTAATAAAACCAGAAAGGAAGCCTGAATTTGACAACTGTATTGCCTGCCAGATGATTAAAGGGATGTACAGGAGTTCTTAAAGATGCTCATTCTATGCACTTGTTCTTTAAAAAGAAAACAAAACAGAAACTGTCGTTATGAGACTATATAGAGAATTTTACAAACTTTAAGCAGTAGTCCAATGTGGCCAAGAGACAGTCGTTCAGCTATCTAATACAGATTAAAATTAATATCTATTATTCATTTTCAGAAGGTTTTCTGTTTAAAAAATAGATTATAAATGCCCTTTCAGCTGGCTACTCAGTATGAAGACAGACAACAGTATAGTAATACTGAACACAAGCTTCATATGGAGAAGCTAAGTAAGTGCACAAATTCTCCTTTTGAATCTTTTGGTCTTTTGACATACTTCTTACTTAACTAAAAAGACAGCTTATTGGTCCTCAGGCCAACATTATGGAATATTTCACTGCCTTTACACAGGTGGGAGTTTTTAAATGAAATCTGTTGAATGAATTATTAAGTAATATTAACATGTCACATCTGTTAAATAACACCTGCATTTAAAAATATTACAGACCAACAAAGGGAAGTCAAGAGGTTAATCATTTCTCTCAGTATCTATTTTACATGCTAGTGTAACTAAAGATGCAACAGGAAGAACACTTAAACATTAAAGTGCAATTAAAATAAAGGGCTGGAATTCTATCTTCCTGTTCTTAACAATAAAACCTGAAGTGACATACAAGCAGAGAGGCCTAATGCACTGGCACACATGTACCTTAAGGATTTACTTTTCTCTACCAAATCTTTGTAGATCATAAATAAGAATGGAATGATTATGAAACAAATACTTATTTAAGCATTCAAATGCAGTCTGTTCCCAAAACATAGTTTCACTTATCATTTCTCATTGTTGAGAATTAAATTCTCAGATTTGCTCACAATAAATTCCAAAACTTACAAAGGACTAACACCTATTGGGAAACAAAAAAATCAAAAGAGGAGGAGAAAAGATACTATTTACCTTCTCCCAAATTCCTGCAAGAACACTGATGTCTGTGTGTGTGTTTAAAAGGGATAAAAATGTAAAGCATTAATAAACGTAATTGCTTCCAAACTTCTAAAATACCAGTCAGAGAAGCTAGTAAAGCAATATTCAAAGACTGAAAGCATTAGGCAGTGATTAAAATGAAGAGGACAAGTTATCATATTTAATTGGAGAGCTCAGGTAGCTAAAAATACGATGGCAAAACATTGGGATTTTTGTTAGAAGAGCAGAAAAAGTGAGAATCTCACATTTCAAGATACTTTGATTACAGAAACAAACAAACATAGATTAGGTCACTTTACTTTGTAGAATTAACCCAAAATTCTAAGACACTTACTTGGACAGGCCTTTATATCATGACATAGGTGACATTAAGGACTTACTCTTTACTTGCATACTTTCATGTAGCTTAAATTGTCAGGCACTCGATCAGTGCTTTACCAAAGTCATTTGAACATTTTATCAAACACATTTTATGAAATTTAATGTAATGCAACTGAAATATAATACTGTCCAAAAGCCATGTATAACTTCGTAAAATATAACCACTTAACATGATAACTTCACCTGTTCCTTTAAAATCAGGATTAAGGGAAAAACAATCAGTCAACAAGAGTTCAATTCACATAAACATCAATCACAATAGTGTAAATTTCCCATTAAAACCAGAAAATTAATGGATGGAATTTTTTCATTTAAATTTTTATAAGTTTTTGGGTGCATACAAACTTTCAGTTAATTAGAATGCTATTACTTTATTTTTTTAAGAAATTCTATAGGCTGAAGAAAACATTTTAGATTATATTTTCTTTTAGGCATGCTATTTTTTTTTTTCAAGGTTACATTTCTAAAGAAAGTTGGTTAAGCTGTCCAGTTTTCCTAGGACAGTATCTTGTTTAGTTAAATGACTAATTCAATCAAGGCATTTCTATTGATAAGAGAACATTTAAAAAAGAATGGTCATTTCAGAAGTTCTATTCAACATATGCTATATAAATTATACTCAGGAAAAAAAGATTTAAATAAAAGAACACCATGCTCTAACTAGCATTCTTCCACACACAGAAAAAAACCAAAGATGTGTTTATGTTCTGTTAAATGAGTATGAAAGCAAAATCATTAAAATACTACAACTTGTTAAAACATAGAAGACCAGAAATAAAATAGCTTCATATCCAATATACAGGCACCCAAAACTTCAATTTCCAGCTGATTTTTCTAATTTACATTTTTGGATGTAACTGTAAGGAGCTTATTCCTATAGGATTAATTGAATTACTTAATGGTGAATAAATTTGAGCTCAAATTTTGTAAAGATAACCTGCTATAAATCACTATTCTACCTGCTGCTATATTTCTGCTCACTGTGTGTATGGCCAAACAGTCATGCTCTGATCAAGTAAGTGTGCTGTAATCTACGTATATGTTTAACAGTTGGCAATCAGGTTAAAAGGCACAAGCTTCATTTTAGTAGTAATTTTTCTTATTACTTAGACAATAGTAAGAACCCATTTACTTTTGGATCCTGCTTAAATGATCACTAAGAAGAAACTGCAGATTTCCAAGGGGCAAGGAGTAAAACAGGTAGGTCCTTTTCTTCATAAATTTTAGCAGCCTTCAAAGATGTACATATGAACATTTGGGGGCCTTTTAGTTACTGGAATTGCAAATGACGTAACTGCAATTTACTGTTGAAGACCCTTTTTGGTTAATATTTATATAGCCATTTCCTCATATTTTCTTTAAAATCTATCTATGCATGGCTTAGTAATTCATAAACTAAATAAATAGCAAACTGATACTTTACACCAGTTCATTTATCTCAATATATACTTTAGAATATAATGGCAATATTAAAAATATCAATTTTCTCTAAGCTGATAATGCTACAAGATTTTACACAAGTTAAACAGCTTCAGTTTTTTTCTTCTCTTTTTGATAAAGTTTCATTGTAAACTCCACACATTTGACATCTAACAGGAAAAATGTAATTTTGTCATAAAACATTTATTCCATCAATTTAAACTAAAGTGTCTCATGGAGTTAAACCCAAAAGAATTTAAATAAAAAGGGAATAGACTGTATATACACAAAATGATCATTCCATAAATATTTACATGACAAGGGAAAAAAACGGAGGATCTAAAAACGAGAAATTGCTACAGGTATGATAATCCTTTCTCAAGACATTTTTAGTTAGGAATCATATAAGCTTTTAAAGTAAAAATAATTACAGAAGCATAACTAAAATAATAATTTTAGTTTTCATTTTCTTACTATTTAAAGGAGCCAGTAGATCATAAACAGTCCAAGATTTCAGGATCAACTATTCAGTTTAGTTTTCAATATCAAATCTTTTTCTTTAGCTCTCATGATGAAACTAAACTTACAGAAAAAATAGAAAGTACTCTAAAAGGTATAAATAAAATTCCCATTCATCCTCCTTTATAAATACTGGTCAGCCGCTCCAACTCTTTACAGTTGTCCATGCTTAAGGCTTCTGCCTTCCTGCGGAGTCGTTCGTCATGGTAAACTTTTGCTGCATACTGCATATCTGTTTCTGTTAACAAACAAAAATATTTTGCAAAGTAAATACTTTAGATCAACTAGTTGTTTAAATTCATGATGCTTCATAGAAGCCCTTCAATATATTTCTATTAACTGTTTTTTGTTTTTAAATTTATTTGGCTAGGCCAGGTCTTAGCTGCAGTGCACAGGACCTTCAACCTTCACTGTAGCATGTGGAATCTTTAATTTTGGCATGTGAACTCTTAGTTGCTGCATGTAGGATCTAATTTCCTGACGAAGCATCGAACCGGAACCCCAGCATTAGGAGCTCAGAGTCCCAGCCACTGGACCACCAGGGAAGTCTCTTATTAGCTGTTTTCTTTTTTTAAAGAAATCCAAGTACTAGACCTAAAAGCCATGTGGAGTCTTACCACGTAAGATAAATACAAGTTGCTCTAGAAAAGAAATAAGGATAGTATCTTATCAACTCTTTCCCTCCTCCACTCCTGTCCCCAAAGGTTTAAAAACAACTGCTCTAAAGCATCCTTTTGATCTCTTTCCCCAAAGATATCATATGCTATTCAATACTGTCAGTGGTTGTTTTTGCCGCGACCTTTATTAAAGTTCCAGATTAACTAATTATGCTGAGGTCTCAGTAGAAAAATTTACAATCTTGTTCTGAGTTCATCTGAATTAATGCAGGGGCCCAGGTTCGATCCTTTCACGCCACAGCTAGAGATCCAAGTGCTACAACTAAGACCTGGCACAGCAAAATAAGCCAATAATTTTTAGAAACCATATATACTAAACTTATTGAAGGAACACAAAAAAGAAAAGAAAACCTTGCTATACAATCAGAGTAGTGGTATTTAGCAAATAAGTACTTTTGAGCCTTCCTTCAATATGTAGGTAACATTAGTAAAGAAATATAGACTAGAAATCAAACATTCTTCAGGGAACTTATTCCTTGTCATTTTCTTGGTAGTCTCAGCCATTTCACTATTAACACTTCTAAAGGGTGGGAGCAGTGTAGATAAGATGTAACCAAAAACAGACATTAAATTAGAAGACATCAATCAGGACGATATTCAAAATAAACTCAAATATAAGTGTATACTCTATTTGTAAAAATCTTCAGAAATGATCAATCAGGTTAGGATTTAACCAATCAATCAAAATCATTCCACTGCTTTTATTTACAAGTGCTGCTGCTGCTGCTAAGTCACTTCAGTTGTGTCCAACTCTGCAAAAATCCATCTGCAGGTGATTATTTTCAACTGAGGTAGATAAACCAAAAAGTTCACAGAGCTAGTAAATGGCAGAATCTAGATGCCGATTCAAATCTTTACCTAGCCTAATATTCTTTCCATTAATTACCTCAAATTACTGCTTGTATTTTATAAAACACCCATTTTACCAATCTAGACCTCTGACAGTATTAGAAGTGACTTCAAAACAGAAAAATGCTGGCGAAAGAGTATCCAAGCCTTTAACCTATACATAGATGTGCTGAGTTTGCTGAATTTTATTTTAAAAATTTCAAATATACACAAGTTAAAGAGTACCACAATAAACATTCTAAACCCCTTTACCTTGATTGACTAATTTTTCATATTCTGTCAAATCTGCTTTAGCGTTCTACAGTAAAGGCTGCTGTTATTGTTGTGGTGGTGATTATTTTGTAGAACTTTTTGAGAGTAAGTTACAGGCATCATGACCTTTCATTCCTAATACTTCAGCAAGTTTCTCCTAAGAACAAGGGCATTCTCTTATATAACCACAATACAATTTTCAAATCCATAAATTTAACAATGACATAATACTATTAGACATAATACCATTATCTAATACATAGTCCATATTCAAGTTTCACCAATTGTCCCAATGATGTCCTTTATAACTGTTTCCTCCCACCCAGGATTCAATTTAGGATCACATACTGTATTCAGTTGTCATGTCTCTTTGTCTTTAAGAGCTTTGCCTTGTTTCATTGATATTTTTGAACACAAGTAAGTTGTTTTATAAATAATGACATTAAAACAGATTTAGCTAAAACTTCTGATAATAACTTTAAAAGACACATGTAAATGTGTACAATATAGCTGTAGACAATGTGGTATAGTGGACAGAAGATGGACTGAAGGGTCCATGAAACCAATTGATAGTGATTTTGTTGAACTAGTAAGAGATTAAATTATGCAAAAAACAAAAACCACTTGGCTCATGCTAGGTAAAGAGTAAAACAAAATTATAATAAATAATAATATAGAATACATATGGGTACAAGGCATTATGCTAAGTGTTAACAAATATCTGTTCTGGTCCATATTTTAATGATGAGATAACTGAGATTTAGAGAGGTTAAGTAACTTGGCCTAGGTAACTATGTTGCTGAAGCCAGGATCTTGCAAGGGATTCCCAGAGTCAACACTTTAAACATAACATTACACTTTCATCCATAAATGTTGAGTATCTTTCCTTCTTTCTATTTATGCAGTCACTTCCCTATTATTTAAGGTAATAGAATATAAGCATGCCAAACTCAAAAATCACCTGTTTTTGGCTGGGGACTAGAACTTGTATTTGAAAGTGATATATCTAATGTGCTCATCATTCTTTTAGCACAAAAGAGGTAGGCCTTTCATTCATTCATTCATTCATTCATGTGTGTGTGAGTATTAGTTGCTCAGTTGTGTCTGACTCTTTGTGACCCTGCGGACTGTAGCTCACCAGGCTTCTCTGTCCATGGAATTCTCCGGGCAAGACTACTGGAGTGGGTTGCCATTCCCTTCTCCAGCTATATTGTCCAGGGGATCATCCTAACCCAGGGTCTCCCACATTGCAGAGAGATTCTTTACCATCTGAGACACCAGAGCCCTGTCATTATTCATACGAATCCATTACTCATTCATCCAACAATTGTGCAAGGTACTACAGATAAAAAAATTAAGTGAAATAAAATTAAATAAACAAAATTTGGTAAATACTTAAGACATCTGGCTAATGCACAGTTTCTCAGCCTCAACAATACTGGCATATAGGGCCAGATAATTTTTATTGTGGAGGCTGTCCTGTGCACTGCAGAATGTTTCAGCAGCATCCCTGGCCTTAACCCATTTAGATGTTAGAAGCAATCTCTTCTACTCCAACCCCATGCTGATGCACATAAAGTTTCCAGACATTATCAAATGTCCACTGGGAGGTGGGAGCAAATCATTCCCAGTTGAAAACCACTAAGGTAACCTTCTCTTCATTGAGAACATACTGATTCACAGACTCAGAGACTCAAACACCAAGGAGGTTTCTACTCTATCAGTATATAGATGAAGAAACCAAGGCTAGAGATAAGAACTCTCTGAGAAATATATAAAGGTAATGTTTCATCAAGTTTTCCCTAGCAGATAAGAGATAATGTTAACTGCTTCCATTTTCTGAGTATTTACTGCATGTGAAACACTTCAGCTATTCCCTGATTTAATTTTCATAACAAACCCATAAAGTTAGGTATTAATGAGAAGACTATAGAGCACTCTACCTAGATTCTGAAAGCAAATAGGTTTTGAATCACAGATTACCTTAATGACCTTGGCAAGTTATTAATTATTCTCTCTTTGGCACAGTTTCCTCATATGCAAATTGGGTATAATAACCTCAAAGTGTTATTGTAGATTTTAAATAAGTTAATATATATAAAGTGCTTGGGACAATGACTGAGAAAATAGGTATTATATAGTTATTCCTCTTCCCACTCATCATTATCATCCATCTTATACATGAGGTTAGAATATTTGGTACTAATCACTCAGCTAAAAATTTCAGAGCTAGGATTCAATTTCAGTCTATTTAATTCCAAAGTCTATACTATATAATCTACTTTATGACTTGGGACAGACAAAAAACTATAATAAACAGTTCACAAGGAACATTTCAGCAGATTCTTATGGTCAATCTTTTTATAGATACAACTACTTAAATTAAGGAAGCTGAGGCTGGAAGATGCTAAACAATTAAGTGTTCACAAGAACTTTTCTACATACAAAATAAGTAAAGGAAAATGAATTGCCAACAAAACTCATTGTATACTGACAGTGCTACCTGTTGAAGCTAAATTAATGAAGAGTTTCAAAGTTAATTCTGAAACAGGATGTATATTAAAACTGATGACATTGTTTATGCGAAGACTTTCTTTCTTAGTGGTCATAAAATAATGATGCATGTTACAACCATCAACATCTTAAATACAATGAAATTTGATACTATCTACTTATTCCAGCTATAGTTACTAAGAACAACAATAACACAAATACCATTGTCTTTGCCACATGCCAAATATTGTTATAAGGCCACAAGTACATTTAAAACACATTGTCTCACTTAAGTACCAGGCTCCGGATAGGTGCCAGGCAATTTCAGAACATCCCTTGAGTAAGGAAATCTTCAGTAATCAATTCCAAGGCTGAATAAGTTTTTAAATGTTAAACATTTAAAATGTAAACTTACTTTGTTGTCTTTCTTTCCAGCAATTATTTCGAATATTAGTCACATAATCTTCTTCCACACTCTTTTCTACCTTTTGTAGTAACATTCCTTTATATTCATTTTTAAAGTCCTTGTTGACGTAATAAACAACACCCAAGTTTTCTGTCTGCATTTTAATTGTTTGTCCTGATCCACTGTAAAAGAAATGTTTGATCATTATTTTTTAATTAAAATTCTACATTCTGATCTGCTTCTACAAAACAAGCAGCAAAAACAATTAAAAATAATTTAAAAGTTACTATTGGTAATCAAGTATTTATATAATTTCAAATTACCTAAAGCTACTTTTTTATGTGATAAAAAAGTAATCATATTTTAACACATTATGTTCTTATAAGTTCTCTCAATTTTCAGTTAGCAAAAATCTTATTTGGAAGAAATAACTTATTTGTAGACCAATCATTTTAATACTATAAAAGAACTGGTGATATGGTTTTACAAAGTTTCCTTTATCTTCATTGCATTATACTAAAGTTTTTTAGAATGTATACTGCATTAAATTTGCTTTGTCCCGATTGCTTATAGCATACAATGTATTGTGGAAAAATACATAAAAAGTAATACTTGCTTTTATTTAATCGATATTTTATAAACAGAAAAGTAAGATCATTTCCACTTTAATGACACAAATCTATGTATGTAGCATCAATCCCAATTCTACTTTTGTCTTTGAAGTATTTTTGTCTTCTGAAGGTTTTTGTCTTTGATGTCAACCCATTACCTATTACATTAAATTGCTATCAAGTTCGAATATAGCACTTCTGTCCTTATCCACAATAGAATAGAAATGTAAACTAACATAATACAAACTTACTGCTTTAGGTAAATTATTTTTAAAATTAAAGATTTTAAAATGGTACACATGAAGTAACAGATTTGTCACTTAAAAGTTTAAAAGTGCACAGGGCCCTTTAAAGTTATCTAAGTAAAAAATAACAATTTTGGGGGTAGAACTTCACTTAGCTACTTACGATCTGGGATATAAGGAATAAGGAGGATTAGAGACCATCAACTGGCTTAATAATGATACGAGGATCAATACGATAATAGGCATCAGCTGAATAAACACAGAAAAACCTCCCTGTAAAAAATCATCAAAGAATAACAATATTGCAATATAACTGTAGTTGTCAATAATCCAACAGTTGTCGAACATTTTTAGAGGCAGAAATGACATTTGAGATCATCTGATTCAGTGCTTCCAAATCTGCCTGATCAAACCAACTTCCTGGGATGATTCTTAAAAATACAACTTTTTAGGTGCTTCACCTAGAGATCCTGACACTGATATAACCTGTTCATGGGGTTGTCAAGGCAAGAGTACTGAAGTGGTTTGTCATTCCCTTCTCCAGTGGACCACGTTTTGTCAGAACTCTCCACATGACCCATCCATCTTGGGGGGCCCTACATGGCATGGCTCATAGTTTTGTTGAATTAGACAAAGCTGTGGTCCATGTGATCAGTTTGGTTAGTTTTCCATAACTGTGGTTTTCATTTTGTTTTTTTTTCCTTGGAAGAAAAGCTATGACCAACTTAAAAAAGCAGAGACATTACTTTGCCAACAAAGGTCTGTCTAGTCAAAGCTACGGTTTTTCTAATAGTCATGTATGGATGTGAGAGTTGGGCTATAAAGAAAGCTGAGCACCAAAGAACTGATGCTTTTGACCTGTGGTAGTGGAGAAGACTCTTCAGAGTCCCTTGGACTGCAAGGAGATCCAACCAGTTAATCCTAAAGGAAATCAACCCTGAATATTCATTGGAAGGACTGAAGCTGAAACTCCAATACTTTGGCCATGTGATGTGAAGAACCAGCTTATTTGAAAAGACCCTGATGCTGGGAAAGATTGAAGGTGGGAGGAGAAGGGGACAACAGAGGATGAGATGGTTGGATGGCATCACTGACTGGATGGACATTAGTTTGACTAAGCTCTGGGAGCTGGTGATGGACAGGGAAGTCTGGCGTGCTGCAGTCCATGGGTCACAAAGAGTTGGACATGACTGAGGGACTGAACAGAACTGAACTGATATAACCTGATCTCATTTTACAGATGAGGAAGTTCTCTGTCTCCCCCCTTTTTTTTTTCCATACAGAGACTCTATCAATATGCAGCAGGCTGCAAAACTATTTTTACCTTGGATTTGAGGGTAGAATGTGGACACTGATGAAAATGGCAGAACTGGGGCCCAGACCTTTTAATTTCTAGTCTAGAGCTCCTTCCATTTACCTTTCTCCTTCGTGTAATTTAACTGCTATATGCAGTGACATATAACTGTATTAGAACAAGGAAAGTTACCTCTAATTTAAGTTTTTCAGTATTAATTCTAAATTCTTTAGACCCAACAATAAGAATTTACCTTAGGAACATGAACATTTGAGGTTTGTCTTCATTAGAATCATAGAATATCAAATGTGAAGGTGTCATATTGCCCAACCACCTGCCACCCTGACTTCTTCTCCTGGTCCCTCAACATCCCTAGGGGATTCTCTAGTCTATGCTGAACACCTCTGGCAAAAAGAAAACTCATTACTTCCTTTTAAAACAACATGATCTGTTTTTACACAACTCTATCCTTTTCCTGAGCTGAAATCTGCCATTTTCTGATTTCTAATCATATCATAAACATACATCTCCTCTTTCTTCTTCTCTTTCATGTCCACTATGTCGATGCTGATGTTGATTGCTATAACCAGCTCGTCCATTTGAAAATGAATGTACACTACCTAGAAAATTAAAAGCAAGGTTAAATTAGGGAGAAAAGTTATGATCAGAAAAATTATATTTTCCTTTATATTTTTATTTTTTTAATTACTAAAATAATGCACATTTGAGTAATGAACTCTTATTGCCCTCCTGTAAACGAAGAGTAGACAAAACCCAGAATGATTCTTCGTTTCTCTTAAAGTAAAGGAGAAACTCTTGATGAAAATTCGAGTAAGAATTCCTCTCTAATACTGCATACAAACAGGACTTTTGTTGTGGTTGGTTGATTTTACAAACCTGTGATCATTAATCTGAAACTCTGCCTTCTGCATTTATCAACGAATCTCAAATATCTCTAGAAATCAAATGATACTACTTTCATTCATTAAAAAAAAAAAAAAACAGCTGCATAATATACTATCATACAGGTGGACCACAACTTTCCAACATTTTCTTGTTGATGACATTCAAGCTGTTTTCAAAAAAAGGTGACCAGTGAGCAATGGCTATCACTAATAAAGTAAACTATGTTAAGACAAGCAAAAACACTGCAAATCAGCAATCAGAAATCAGAAATTCACTATTTCCTGCAAGATTTCTAATTGTTCCTAGCATATTTTTAGTCCAAATTATTAGTCTGAATAATTTTTCCATGAGAGGGAATTACATATCCTAATACGTCTCAAGGTTATATTTTCAGTCATTAATTTGTTTTACATATCCTCTTTCTTTCAAGGATGTTTTACGAAATACCTTATCAATGACCACAATGTTTCTCAATAATATTCAGACAGTGCTACCAGGCCACATTATACTGCTACATTCATAAAGACTCTCCTAATTTTGAATGGGATGTTTATTTAACTCAGCACCTTTTTAAACTGTGGTAAACAAGACTAGAGCTACAATTTTAAACACCTTACAGAAGCTACTCTTAAAAAATAATAATTTCCACACAAGCAACTCACAGTAAATGTAAGTAAAACTCAATACTACATATGCTGTACTATGAAGTCTATTTATTTAGTAGTACTTCTACAGCACTTTACTTTGATAGCCTAGTTCAAGTAATTATTTCTATCTTAATGTAATGTAAGTTGTTAAAACCCACTTCATACAGAACCAATGATTCAGACATTTTAATATTCCAATGGAAAATATCTCACATGTATTCATAATATATTTATAATGTTATTAATGAAATATCTATGAAGATCTTCAAAGAACACATGTCAAATAGTCCTCCAAGAGACAGATTACTTCCTATAGTTGTAACAGCATTTAACTAAGACATTGCCACTTGATTTCCTACTTATAGATCCTTTCTTCAGCTTTATGTAAAATACAGAACATCTTTTTAAAATTAAAATATATTCTGGGAAAAAGACAGACTTACAATAAAGCTAATAAGTCTATATTTTCCTCCTATTTTTATGAAGAACTATCACAGGATCATAATACTATAAGAAATGTCAGAGGGAGGTACATAAATCTCTAAATAGCCTAATTGGTGGTGAGGATCTCTAGCTTCATAAAATATAATATTTATAATTAACACTAAAATACCTGAAGGAAATCCGCCACCAAAGAATATATTAAACAAATCTTCTGGAGTTATATCAGCTTCACAACCTCTATGGAAATTAAATCTACCATTGTTCTGCTGATTACATGCTTGTTCTTCATTGCCTGTGAGGTCATACTGCTTTCGTTTTTCTGGATTGCTTAAAACAGCATAAGCATTTCCAATCTCTGCAAAAGTAATGAGAAGTTGATAAGCACAGTTTTTACAGTAAAAAAGACTGTACCATATAAAAACTACTTGTCAAACAACAACAAAAAATATTTGAGGCTAACCAGAAGAAAAAAACAACAGTAACAATTTCTTTTAAAGGTATTATATACATTACTTATATGTATTGCCTCCCAATACAATTTTTTATACTGTATAGTCTCCCTACTGCCTTGAACATAAAGGAATGCCCATCTTGCTTTCTTACTATTGTGCTCTACCCCTAAGAGCCTGCTATTATTTCCTTTTTGAGTATCCTAATCTAGTCACTCACTAGTAACAGCAATAGCTACCAACTGCCAGGCTCTGAACCCAAATATCTTATTACATTATCCATTATTATCCCCACTTTACAGATGAAGTCCCCAAGTTTCAAAAGGGTTAGGAAACTTGCTCAAGATCAAAGTTATTTTAGCACAGTAAGTAATCTCTCTGCAAGCGACACCATAAAACTTTTTTTTGCACACACCAGCCCAGAGTGAGCTATTCTTCATTCTAATCCTGAACAATTTATTTCTCTTAAACTGTCAACTCCATGAAGGTAGGAACTGTGTGTTTCACTGCATAATCTCCATGGTCTAGCATAAAGTCTGAATTTAAAAAAAAATGAATCCATATAGTCTCTAGTTTTCCTATCTTACTTTGCTACTTTTGTGATATTCATAAAAAGTTTGATTTCCTATCTCATATTTCCATGTCCAAAAGAGCACATTAATTACCAAAATGTCTTCTTGAGGTAATTTACAAAAACTGTACTGTTTTAATCTAACAGCAGGAATTACCCTATTCTTATTCTGAAATTTCTAATAACTAATCATTTCACAAATACAACTTGCTTCTCAAACTAGATCATAAGCCTCTTGCATATGGGATTATTTTAAAAATACTTTCTGGATCCCATGTGGTGGTTGTCATAGGTACTGAACAAGCAAATAGATGCTCATTAGGTAGTTGTTTCTGGATGACTGCATATCACATTGAAATTAATTATATGCAGATACTCTGGAACTTTTTTCTGAGTCAGAGATAGCTTTCCAGTCATCTGTGAACACTATGGAATGAAAATTTAGGTGAATAGTCCATTTATCTTGAGGAGATGGCCTAAAACTTTCTTTAGATTTCCAAATAGATCTATGACTCAGAAATATAGCAATAATTTATAATGTTGCTCCAATGGGAAAGCATAATCAGAGATCCAAGTAATATACTTATAAACACCACCAAGGTACCTACCCAAAAAAGAAGCATATCTATCAATATCTGCCAAAGCTGTACTTCCAGTATTAGTAACAGTTTTAGGATTTTTAACCTTTATACACTGAACCTATTTCAGGTTCATAATGCTATTACTTTTTAAACTATTAACATGTTGGCAACTCAATTCTACTTCTAAGACTTTGCTATAAAAAGAATTTCCAAATGCTATGATATTTTAGATGATATTTGTGAAAAATTGTCATAATTCATAATTGTATATGTAAGACAATTTATCTACTGTGACAAATTTACTATTTATTTACCTTGTGCTATACCTATAATCAATACTTTTTTTCAGTTCTTTATTACCTTAAAAATTAAAACCAAAATTCATTTTGGTATTCAAAGCCTCACAAAATACATTTCCATCTCAGTGTTGTTTACTTCACAAAAAGATACATTCCACTTTATTAATTTTCCTTTAATTACACTGTTTATTTTGAGGTTAACTATAGAGTCATATGAAGTTGTAAAGAGTAATATAGATAGACTCTTCTATCCATTACCCAATTTCCCCCATGGTAGTACCTTATAAAATTATTATATCAAGGATACTGACATTGATAACAATCAGGATAGAAAACATTTCCAGCACCATCTCAGGCTGCCCTTTTATACCCACACCTACTTCCTTCTCGCCCTTCCGCTTTTAACTCCCCACAACTACCGACTTGTCTTCTCTATTTATACAATTTTGACATTACAAGAATGTTAAATCAATGGAATAACATGGTATATAAATGGAATGAAATCTCCTAGATTGATCTTTTCCAATCAGCATAGTTTTTTGGAGATTGATCCAAGCTGTTATGTAAGTCATTCATTCCTTTTACTGCTGATTAGTTCTCCATGGTATGGATGTATCACTGATTCACTAATCACCCAATGAACAACACCTGCATTGTTTCTAGGTTTTGGTTGTTACAAATAAAACTGCTATGTACATTCATGAACAGGTTTGTATGTAAATATATATTTTTATTTCTAGGATAAGTTCCTAGAAATGTAATTGCTGTGTTGTCTATTAGTTAAATACTTAGTTTTGTGAGAAACTGCCAAACTGTTTTACAGAGTGACAATGTCATCTCATAATCCATCAGCAATGTGTAAGTGATCCAGTTACTCTGCATCTGTACCAGTATTTGGTGTTCCTACTTTTTTTAATATTAACCATTCTAATAAGTATGCAGTAGAATCTCATTTTGGTCTTACCTTGCAATATCTCTAATGGCTAATGAATGATACTAAAAACTTTTTCACATGCATACTTGCCATGTGTATATAATCTTTAGTAGGATGTCTCTTCATGTCTCATATCCATTTTCTAATAGGGTTGTCTATTTTTTTAATTGGGAGTTTGGGGGAGTTCTTTATATATTCTGGACACTAGTCCTTTGTCAGATAGGTAGGTGCTTGGCAAATATTTTCTCCTTCCTTGTTGCTTGTCTTTTCTTCTACTTCATAGCATCTTTGCAAAGCAAACAAAAAAAATTTTTTATCAAGTCCAACTATCTACTTTTTGTGTTATAAACTGTCTCGTGTTAAACTTGAAGAAGTCATTACATAGCCTACGATCCTAAAAATTTGCTCCCATGATTTTTTGCTAAAAGTTGAAGTGCTCTCTTATACTTCATAAGATTCATGTTGAAATCATTCTTATATAAAGCATGAGATTTATTTCAAGGTTAAATTTTGTTGTTTGTTTTGCCTATGAATGTCCAGTTGCTCCAAAACTATTTTGTTGAAAAGGCTACCTTTTCGCCACTGAATTGATTTTGCACCTCTGTAATATCTCTATGGGTTCCCATCCTGTTCCACTGATCTGTGTGTCTCTCCTTCTGCCAATTCTATACTATTTTGCTAACCATAGTTAGAATGTAAGTCCTAAAATCAGGTACACTTATTACTCCTACTTTAATGAATCACTTATTCAGGTTCTTTGTATTTCCATATGACTTTTAGAATAAACTTCCTTTTATCTACACAGAAGTCTGTTAAGATTTTGACAGGAACTGTATTAAATTTGTATATCAACTTGGGGAATCTTGACATCTTTACTACTGTGTCTTTCGATCTATGAACATGATATATCATTCTATTTATTTAGATCCTCTCTGATTTTTTTCATTAATATTATATAGTTTTCAGCAAACAAATCTTACACAAGTTTTGTTAAATTTACACCTAAGTATTTCTTGTGTGTGTGTGATTATAAATAGTAATGCATTTTTAAATTTCAGTATCTACATATTTAGTATGCAGAAATATACTAAATAGTATACATTAGTATGCAGAAGTATACTAAATAGTAATCGATCTTTTTATGTTTATCTTATACCCTGAAATCTTGCAGGATTTACTTACTGGTTCTAGGATTTTTTTTCTTTTAGGTATACATTCCTTGGTATTTTATACATGATCATGTTATTTGCAAATAGGGACAGTTTGTGTGCCTTTCATTTCTTTCTCTCACCTAAATGCACTGATTAGAGTTTCCAACACTATGCTGAATAACTTATATTTGTTTTGTTTTATAACTAATTCAGTTGTACTTTAGTGTGAGTAACAGGGAAAAGTCTTCCTGAAAGTGGAAGTCCTCACTGACTTTTAAATCACTTCCTTCATTCTCATACCCAAGTTTCTGCCATCTTCTTTAACCAAAGAAATCTTACTCATCTTGAGAATACATAATTCTCACCTATAATATGAAAGCTTCTCCAATTACTCTGATTATAACTCTGCTGTATCTTTCTGGCTTTTCTTTGGATATCTTTATTCTATGTTTTGAATTTTAATTACATTCAGTCTTCTGGGAGATCCTGGGTAAATGTTAATCTCTTTAAGATTCATATTTTCTTACTTGCAAAGGGATGACACTGGTCCCTGTTTACTTCAGAAGATTTTTAATAACATTAAAGTTTTAAAAATGGGAATGAAAAACTATAAAATGCTTGTTGAATGTTAGGTATTACTATTATTCCAAATGTTCTGTGTGAGATTTGTCTCCTCTTCATAAATTACAAATTCATTTAATAAGAGGATATCTTATATTTTCTTCTTGTATTTCTCTAGAAGAACTAGCCCATAAGGTAGACTGACTTCTCTATTCTTAGAAGTTCACTCTAGATGTTAAGAACACTGAGGGGGTTCTCTTGTGGCTCAATGGTAAAGAATCCACCTGCCGATGCAGATGACACAGGTTCAGTCCAGGAAGATCCCACCACATGCCTCGGATCAACTAAGCTCGTGAGCCACAACTACTGAGCCTGTGCTCGAGAGCCCGGGAACCACAACTACTGAAGCTTGTGTGCCCTAGAGCCTGGCTCTGCAGCAGGAGAAGCCACCGCAATGAGAAGTGTATGCAACATTACTAGAGAGCAGCCCCTGCTTGCCACAACTAGAGAAAAGCCCATATAACAATGAAGACCTAGCACAGTCAAAAAGAAAGAAAGGAAAAAAGAATCCTGAACTACCAAAACCTGACATGGGCAGTAGCATCTGATCCATTATTATTTAACAAACAAACGTACAAACACTTAATCAATGCCCTTTGTAATCAGATTCATGCGTATGTCTACAGGCACATGTATTATTAAGTCTATGAAATACTTGGAGTCTTCGAAGATAATGCAGACAGGGCATATTTTGAAAATATTCACATCAGAGAGAAGGAAAGGGATCCATTTCAAATATTTTTAAAGGTATGTTTATATGTATTATGCAAGTTATTGTCTAGATGTAAATAAAATATTCCCTGCTTTGAGAAATTCACAAACCTAATTAAAGGACAAAGAGCTACATGAACTTAAGAGTTCATTTAATCTACTCTCTAATCTACTCTCTTTGATGGTAAGTTTTTAAAGTTTTACAAAACACACATCGAAAATGTATCTTCTATCTAATCTCATTCCTTTAACTAATTGTCTCTTTTTCTATTCTTGAAGGAAATAAAAACAAAAATGGTTTCCATCTTCTGTAAAAAGTATTTCAGCAATCACAGAGCAATAAATCTATACTTCTCTCTTACACAAACAAAAAACTATAGTCTTTATTTAGACTAAATAGCTTGGTATCCTAGACACAGAAGTTAAGATCAATTGATTAAAGAGAAAATAAGATGATTCAGAAGGTCATGCAAAGATCCTATGTGCTGAATGAAGGAAACTTGCCACTTCTCTGTGATGACACACTAGCAGTAATATTGTCTAATTAACTACCTTTGTTCACCAGTCTTCTGTGGCTTACAGTCTGGGTTTTCTTTTATTTCTTTATAGCTGCACCATGTGGCATGCAGGATTCCCCATCCAGGGGTTGAACCTATGCCCCTTGAAATGGAAGCACAGAGTCGTAACCACTGGATTACCAGGGAAGTTCCAACAATCTGGGTTTTCTATGTAGTATCTACTCAATGAAAAATGGGTTCATCAACCACCATCCTATTATGATCCTCTTTGGGATTAATAAATTGGCATTCTGATTTACAAATAACCTTCTGTGGATTGAATAATGTGCACCTTTCCTCTACAGATGAGTCACCACCCAGCATGTTGATAAATATTGTTTCTAGTTTTGCAAATTAGAGCATTAGATTCTGAAATGTACCACATCAAAGTAGCATCACCTTTGTAAAACTTCTCTGAGTGTCTGTGTGGGGTGACATTTATGTTGCTCATCTCTTCAAAACACAACACAAGCTGTAAAAATATTGGTAGATCCACTCACTGTTATTCTAAGACCAATAATGCTATTAATAACACAACTTCAATACAGAAATGGGAGAAAGAAGCATGTTCTTAGCATTAACGAAGAATTAATACTGAAATCATCTAACAGATCACAGACGTGCAAATAATTCACTGCCAAATATTTTAAACATCTTAAAAACCAAAAATTTTAAATTAAATGATTTTAATTCAGAATGTGAAAAAAAGTTTTTTAACTTGGTGGGGGGAATATGTGGTAAAAGTTAGTGTTTTTGAGCAAAGAAGCTTTTCCTGTACTTTTAATATGCTACTTTTAATTTAAGGAATCAATCAGAGAAGGTTCTCACTGTCACAGTGATATTTTAATTCCAGTACCACTTTGGCAGCTGCTTTTATTGAACTATATTAATAAACCCCAAATGTATGCTGATTGGCAACATCCTTTAAGAAATAAAACCATTCTAGAAACAATTTTAATGATATTTTGTTGAATGACCAATTGAGTCATCTATTTTTAAGGGAAATTAAAAAAATTAGTGTCTCCTTTCTGTTATTCCAAGGCCCCAGCATTTCACCGTAAACATCATACGTTGGCTCTATGAATGCCAAATTCACAAAAACAAATAATTACAAACGTAAGCATTTTCTTATTAATCAGAAAATAACTCTTATGAATAAACTGTAATAAACATGAAATTATAAAATCAGTTCTCTCATGCTTGTTTACTAAATTGACAAAATAAAACTGAAGTAATGAAGAAAATGAAGAAAAATGAATAGTAGCTAAGAGGAAAGAAACATATTTGAAAAAAAATCATGTTAGAACTACATATGAAAAATGCAAAAAATTGTCTCGAGTTAACAGAAATAGAAGAACACTGGACAAACAGTGATTCTAAGTAATTTTCCAATTCTAGACAGTCTCTAATATTTCAAAAACTCATAGAAAATATATTTTGCTTTTAATTCCTTTAGAACCAGCTGATAATATGCTAGAAGTTCATGCATAGTCATCACACTACTTGTGTGGTAAACAAGAAAGCATGTTGTGTATCTAGAAAAGTTACTTTGAAATTTGCAAAAATTGACATGATGCTTTTGTGAATACAAATAGCATTTGTTTGGCTCTTGGTATAACAAGTTAAGCTTTAAAGGATTTTGAGGACCCATGCTTATGCTGGTCCTCACCAGTCTAAAATGCTTATGCTCCAATCTAAAGGTAGGACTTAGTATCTGAAATACTGTAAAGTGAATTCTAAAAAGAGCTTAGAAAATTGCTTTAAAAGGTTTACTTTACTTTTAAAAGCATCTGTTGCTCCAGGTGCATGGTTTTTGTCTGGATGAAACTTCAAAGCAAGCTTTCTATAAGCTTTTTTCAAATCTTCATCACCAGCATCTTTGGTTACTCCAAGTACTTCATAGTAATTTTTACATTTGTTTATGCTGTGAACAAGAGAGTGTGTTACAAGTAAATTTCAAGGAAGAACTCTGAGTAATACTTCTAATTCTTTATTGATTCAGTTCAGTTCACTTCAGTCCAGTTGCTCAGGTGTGTCCAACTCTTTGCAACCCCATGAATCGCAGCACACCAGGCCTCCCTGTCTATCACCAACTCGCAGAGTTCACTCAAACTCATGTCCATCGAGTAGGTGATGCCATCCAACCATCTCATTCTCTGTCGTCCCCTTCTCCTCCTGCCCCCAACCACTCCCAGCATCAGGGTCTTTTCCAATGAGTCAGCGCTTCACATGAGGTGGCCAAAGTATTGGAGTTTCAGCTTGAGCATCAGTCCTTCCAATGAACACCAGAATAGTATAAAGAACTATTTGCGGATTGTTTTCTCAATATCAAATGATAGTCTATCCACTAAGGGTCATTGCTCCATTTTCTTTTCAACCACAGACTATTTCTCCAACCCCTCTCTAATAAGAATTGACCATGAGAATGTCCTTGTACAATTTATCACAACTACAGAGAAGTAAAGCAAAGCTCATAACAAATGTGGATGGAGGACAGAGCACATACTAAAATGAGAGATTAAGAACAATTTTATAGTACTCTTAAATAGATGAGAAATCCCAAAACTGCTCTCAAGATGTCACGGCTAAGGAGTAACAGACATTGCATTTCAAGAGTTTTGTGGTTGCATAATGCAAACCTAACCAAATAGCAAAGCAACAGTTTAGTGCATGTAAAACAACTACTGTATCCCATGGCTTAAATGTCAAAGCAAGTGAATTCGGCTAGGCAATGTTAAAGAGAGTTCACCTGTGTTACTCTCTATGAAAGATAAAATCTCATAATAAAACACATTATGGGACTCAAACATATTTGTTACACCTGATTTTCATTTTGATGAACATACTCTTAAAAGACTACTTACATATTTTATAACCCTAAATATGCGACATTTAAGCCCAGAGTCTTTGAAGTAGGTTAGGAAAAGAAGTACTGGGAATGGAGCAAAGAACACTAATCCTTTTGGATGCTTATATTTTCTCATGACCTAATAATTTTCCTTCACTAAAATACAGATATATTTTACATATTTTTTGGTGTGTACTTTATGACTTTAAATGTGTTACATGTATGAGTGGCTTGATGACAGGTAGTAAGAGGTTAATGGACCTGAGGCACAATTGCTCACTGACAGCTAGAGGACTGCAAAGACTGACTCTAAGTGTTCTAAGAAAAGAGAAAAGATTGACCTTTTTTTGCTACTAAACCTATTAGTCATCACAGAGCTTGGTACATGAGGGGTTCTCAGTAAATATTTATGGGATAAATGAACTTTAGTCCTCCTTTCATAATGAAAGCATTCATCATTTGTTATACGAACAAGGGTAAAAAGAGAACACACTGAAAAGATTATAGAATTCTTTTATAATCACATCAACAAAAATACGTTAGGCAGTCTTCTTCAGAGTAATAATAATTAAAATTAGACTTTTCTAATTTAGATAATAAATACCGACACAAGTCAATTTTATTTCATAATCATGGTATTTCCTTTATTTAGGAAATAATGTTTATTGAGCAAAAAATAACTAATATTTATTGATTCATTATTGAGTCAATAATATTTATATCCCAGGGTTCTTGAGATCAGTTAGTGAACAAAACAGAAAATGATTACTCTATCTTTGTAGAGACTCATTTTCCTAGATATGTTAAGAAACTATGCGACAGAAATAAAGGGAAGAAGGACAAGTACAGGTAGTAAGAGGTTAATGGATCTGAGGCACAGTCTGGATCTGTGTGTCCGGAAGAGGAGAAATTCTTTGAGAAGCCAGTAGAGAGGTATAAAGTCAATGTCACCAATGGACAAACTGTAGACTACATATTTCAAGTAATGCTAAAAATATACTTATTTACTTAACTTTTCACACCTAAGTAAGAAATTACCATTCACGTATTAATTTTAATCCACACCTTTTCACCAGCTGATGCATTTGTCACACTTTTTATAGTTTGCTCCTTCTTCTCCATCCTCATTGAAGAATTAAAAAAGAAAGGAAGGGAGAAAAAGAAAATAAGAAGAGGTAAACTGTTACCTGCGCTGGAAGGAAATATGTGGACAAAGGCCAGAAAGATGTGTCTGGGAGCTCAACAAGGGAGGAGTACACATGGCTCAACTTTATGTCTTCCTTTATGTGCTAGAAAGCATATTGGCCAGGGCAGGGAGGCCTCGTTCTATTCTTTTTTCACATGTTATAGATGACTTTTTGTTGTTGTTATTATAGATGATTTTTAAATATACTCCAAATTTAATTGGTATTTAGGAAAATAATTCTTTATTCCTGAGACAAAAGATTATTTATTCTATAAATTTAGCAAAATGATTTGTTTCCATTTAAAGAAGTATAGCTTAAAACCAATCCTAATGAAATCCCCATAATTCAAATAATTTTAACAGTTATACAGAAGTGTTCCTAACTGATAAACATAATGATGGCCAGTTAATGATTTCACACTGATCATATTTTTAAAACAAAAAGATGGGCTTCTTTCCCAATGAGATATTAAAAATCTCCTCAAATAAGATCTAGGACACCTTTTGTACTGTGATTTTTCAACGCATTTCAACACTCAAAGACAATAAATAGTGCTTAGTTTCACAGAATATGAGTTTTACAAAGTTACACACTTTTTGTTCAGTCTTACTGTATGCTAGCTCTTACTTATGCAATGGATGCAGTATTATTGCATGGCTTCTCCCTTTGAGCCAAAATGTCACTGAGCAACTTGTTTACATAATCATGCTAACCAACAAGATAACATGGCTTTCTTCAGAAAAATCCCCTGTGTACAGGTAAAACAAAAGCACACAGCATGTAAGTGTTTGCTGGTGATCTGTTACCTCACTAAAGCAACACTTATGAAGGTTAATATGATGAATAAGTGTTACATGATTAGCTAAAGCTAAGCAACTCTTATATAAGGAAGCAAATGAAATACTCTGAATAACTCAGGGATTCTATTAAAGAATGTTCTGATCATATTAATCCCCCCCAAAACTACACTTATGTAATACAATAAAAAGGTATGCTAAAATTGATCAGAGAAACCATCTCTAAACACAGGCGTAAACCTAAGCTAATTCTTGTAACTCACTAAGGATTCAGTCTGAAACTTGGCTGGTTCCTCAGTGCTGGCCAGCAATCCTCCCTTCCTGTCTGCCTTTCTGTCTGCAAGTATTCCATACTTTCACCATTCTTCTCAAGCTTTCAATCTTATCTCTTTCTTCTAACCTCAGAGGATAACTTCATCTCCAATTTCACAGAGAATACAGACCCAACAGATAGGATCTCTCTCAACAGGATCTCTCTCAACATTTTATTTCCATCTGCCCAATTCTGGCCACATACAAAAGTGGGTCTGTACCCACCATCATCTTTCATTCTTCCATTCTCAAAACGTCCCCCTGCCTATCTACTAAGAAAGAGAGGAAAACAAAACACTGCTCTTCTCTCTTTATTTCTACCATTCCTTGAGCTACTCCTCTTTTCCCTTCAAGGCTAGAGTAGAAGAAACGAAGAAAAGAGATTTTTAAAAAATAATATCAGATTCAGGATATTCCTATTCTCCAAAATTTCAATTTGGGGAAGAGGGTATATTTTCCAATATATAGGGGATTCTATAGTCTTTCTTTAAAAACAAATTATAAAATAATTCTAAATAAGAATCACATATAACAAAATTCACTCTAGGTCTTTTACTGAGAATATGTTCTCCTAGTAAAAGTAGTTTCTACCAGAAAATACAATTTGGTTTTTGGAGAGAGATGGCTTCCTAGAACACATTTCAGCACACTGTTTAGTAGAAGCTTTTTCTTAAAGAAATTCAAAAGAAGTCTCTCATTTATTCACTTATCTCACTTATTCAGCCTCTGATGCAACACTACAGTTATGAAAGTGGTCACCAACATTATTTATAATTCTTAAAGGAGTTCACTACCATTCAGGCCAATCGAATACCCTTTATCATTATTTCATCATAATTAGGGAGTCTTTGTTCTTATTGTGTTCACACATAGATAAAATGTTACATTTAAACTTTAGCATATGTATGAAAAAAAGTAAACTATAAATACATTGATATTTAATTTAAAAATAACTTCAATTCCAAATAATGCTGAGTTAAAAAGAACTAACTAAAAATAAGAATGGAGAAAAAAAGGAAAAACAACAACAAAAAAAGGAAGGTTAAAAGAGGATAAGAAAGAGCAAATGAGAAAGAAAACTAGCTTTACCTACTCTTCACTTAAGCTGCTGCTGCTGCTGCTGCTAAGTCGCTTCAGTCGTGTCCGACTCTGTGTGACCCCATAGATGGCAGCCCACCAGGCTCCCCGGTCTCTGGGGTTCTCCAGGCAAGAACACTGGAGTGGGTTGCCATTTCCTTCTCCAATGCAGGAAAGTGAAAAGTGAAAGGGAAGTCGCTCAGTCGTGTCCGACTCTTAGTGACCCCATAGACTGCAGCCCACCAGGCTCCTCTGTCCATGGGATTTTCCAGGCAAGAGTACTGGAGTGGGGTGCCATTGCCTTCTCCTTCACTCTCCAAGTTGAATTATCCCATTAATCACTGTTCAGAGTCCTTCACCCTTATACTTTGGATTCCCTAGAGCGCAATTTCAGTACCACATTAATACAGCATCCTTAAGCTGTAGAAGGAAATAATAACAGTATTTTTTCTAGTGTTTCATACTCAGTTCATTTTCTTTCCAGAAAAGATTTTAATTACAAAATTAATAAAGTTAAATCTCCAAAACCCAGTTCATAATTTACCAATTCTACCTAATTTTCCTGCTTTAAGTAGAGGTGTATCATGAAGTAAAAATAAAACACTGAAGCAGAACAATGAGAGTAAGAAAAAATATTAAAAGGAGAAGACTATAGTATTTGCTATATATAAAGACAGCCTTAAAGAAATAATACAAATAGAAAAAAATTTCCTTCATTTATATAAGTAGAAAATTGAAAACGCTTTGCAACCGCCCTCAATATTCTCCTCATGAAATTCTCCTTCATACATATATCTATGCATTTGTTGTTGTTGTTTGTTTTGTTTTTTGTTTAGTTGCTAAGTCATGTCTGTCTCTTTTCCGACCCCCTGGACTATAGCCCATCAGGCTCCTCTGTCCATGGGATTTCCCAGGCAAGAATCCTGGAGCTGCGTTGCCATTCCCTTCTGATGGGGGATCTTCCAGACCCAGGGATAAAACCTACGTCTCCTGCATTGGCAAGGGGATTCTTTACCACTGAGCCATCAGGGAAGGTTTCACTGTACTGTCTCAAAAAATTGAAGCAATTTTTCTAAAAAAAAATTTTTTTGTGTAATTAGTTTTGTGCCTTATATTTAACAGATGGAAATTTCAATAGAATTGGTAATTTACACTACTTTATAAAGAATATAAAGCATAAGACACCAAGAGTTCAACTCCTCAATGTTTGTTCTTCTATTGAATTGTAATTAAAACCCATTTTTTAGGTCTTACAACATTAAACTTACATTAGCATCAACTACAATTGACACATATTTAAGTCATATTCATTCCTACCTGAGAACTCCATCTACTTGGTCTTTGGTGTAGCCTTTTCCACTTTCACCACTACCGGATGAGCTGTCCTTTGTGCAGTTAGGTTTGCTGTGATCACCACTACCTGATGGTTTTCGGCAGTGAGGGCTATTTCCAGCAGTGCTTCCATTTTTCATGATAATTTCCAACAGTGCTGTAGAAAGATATGGAAAGCATACTCCATCTGTTTACATCAAGGTACATACACATGGTCTTGAGAAGAAAGTTATAAAGTGACAAAATGTGTACTCCAGAAAGATACACCACAGGGCCTTTTTAAATAGATAGTAAGCATTCCCTTATGTACATAGCTGTTCACAGATCACTAATCACTATTTAGAAGTAGAATATTAAGTTTAATGTTAATAACTCAAAATTACTATCACCTAATTTCTTATGACATATTTTATTTGTAATATCATGGTGAAACTGCTGAATATCAAAGAAAACAATAATCCTTAAAGTAGCCGATGAGATTATCTACAAAGAAACAGAAGTTCCCTGGTGACTTCCCTGTTGGCTCAGAGGATAAAGCGTCTGCCTGCAACGCAGGAGACCCGGGTTTGATCCCTGGGTTGGGAAGATCCCCTGGAGAAGGAAATGGCAACCCACTCCAGTATTCTTGCCTGGAGAATCCCATGGACAGAGGAGCCTGGAGGGCTACAGTCCACGGGGTCACAAAGAGTCGGACACGACTGAGCAACTTCACATACACACACTTATTTCCCAACAGCAACAATGGCAGCTAAATTCAGTAATAGCTTCAAAATGCTCAGGGAGAATAGCTGTCAACTTGAGTTCTGCACTGCTGCAGCTACTGCTGCTGGTACGTCGCTTCAGTCATGTCCGACTCTGTGTGATCCCATAGACGGCTTTGGGATACCACTTTACATCCACTACGATGACTATAATCAACAAGGTGGACAATAACACGTTGACCAGGTTGTATTACTAGGAAAATGGGAACAGTCATATATTGCTAGTGGTAATAGGAAATGCAGTGCTTGCTTTGAAAAAAGATCTGGTAGTTTTTTCAAAGATTAAACATATAGTTATAACCTGACCCAATAATCCTATCTCAGTGTATAACCATGAGAAATGAAAACATACATGTATACAAAAACTGGCTCACACATGTTCATAACAGTATTGTTCATAATAGGAAAAAAGTGGAAACAATTGAAATGTCCATCAACTGATGAGTAGAGGAATAAAATGTGACAGGTCCATACAATGGAATACTATGACAATCAAAAAAAAAAAAATGAAGTACTGATATATGCTGCAATACAGCTGAACCTTGAAAACATACTAAGTGGAAAAAGTCAGTCACAACAGACAATATACTATATGATACCATTTATACGAAATGAACAGAATAGGCAAATCTAGAGACAGAAAGATCAGTTGTTGCCAAGGGCTACTGGGGAGGGAAGGATGAAATTTGGGAGAAGTAAGAAGTGATTGCTAGTATGAGGTTTCTTTCTGTGATGAAGAAAATGTTCTAAAATTAATGGTTGCAATGGCTGCACAACTCTGTGAACCCACTGAATGGTATATTCTGAATGAGCTGTGAGATAAGTGAATTACATCTCAATAAAGCACTATATATCTTCCCTTGTAGCTCAGTCGGTAAAGAGTCTGCCTGCAATGCTGGAGACCCAGGTTTGATCCCTGGGTCGGGAAGATCCCCTGGAGAAGGAAATGGCAACCCACTCCAGTATTCTTGCCTGGAGAATCCCATGAACAGAGGACCCTGGCAGGCTACAGTCCATGGGGTTGCAAGAGTCAGACACGACTTAGTGACTAAACCACCACCACCAAAGCTGCTATATAGATATTTAAAAAATCCAGCAGTCATTGCCACACAGCCTGTGGGTCTCAGCTCCCTGACCAGGTACTGAAACCAGGTCATACTAATGAAAGTGCTGAATCCTAACCAGTAGATCACCAGAGAACTACCAGTAATTATTTTCAATATTCCAGGAAAACATCTGCTTCATTGAATACACTAAAGCCTTTGACTGTGTGGATACAACAAACTCTGGAGAATTCTTAAAGAGATGGGAATACTAGACCACCTTACCTGCCTTCTGAGAAATCTGTATGCAGGACAAGAAGCAACAGTTAGAACTAGGCATGGAACAGACTGGTTCCAAATTGGGAAAGTAGTATGTCAAGTCTGTATATTGTCACCCTGCTTATTTAACTTCTGTGCAGAGTACATCATGTGAAATGCCACACTGGATGAAGCAGAAGCTGGAATCAAGATTGATGGAGAAATATCAATAATCTCACATACACAGATGACACCACCCTTATGGCAGAAGGTGAAGAAGAACTAAACAGCCTCTTGATGAAAGTGAAAGAGGAGAGAGAAAATGTTGACTTAAAACTCAACATTCAGAAAACTAAGATCATGGTATCTGGTCCCATCACTTCATGGCAAATAGATGGGGAAACAATGGAACCAGTGACAGACTTTTATTTTCTTGGGCTCCAAAATCACTGCAGATGATGATTGTAGCCATAAAATTAAAAGACGCTTGCTCCTTGGAAGAAAAGTTATGACCAATCTAGACAGCATATTAAAAAGCAGAGATTACTTTTCCAACAACGGTCTGTCTAGTCAAAGCTATGGTTTTTCAGTAGTCATGTATGGATATGAGAGTTGGACTACAAAGAAAGCTGAGTGCTGAAGAATTGATGCTTTTGAATTGTGGTGTTGGAGAAGACTCTTGAGAGTCCCTTGGACTGCAAAGAGATCCAACCAGGCAATCCTCAAGGAAATCAGTCCTGAATATTCATTGGAAGGACTGTTGCTGAAGCTGAAACTCCAATACTTTGGCCACCTGATGAGAAGAACTGACTCACTGGAAAAGATTCTGAGGCTGGAAAAGACTGAAGGAAGGAGAGAAGGGGACGATAGAGGATGAGATGGTTGAATGGCATCACTGACTCGATGGACATTCGTTTGAGCAAGCTCCCAGAGTTGGTGAAGGACAGGGAAGCCTGGCATGCTGTAGTTCACAGGGTTGCAAAGACTTGGACACATCTGAGTGACTGAACTGAACTGAACATATAAGAGAACTTTATCTTTTTCATAGCTCATGCATTCAAGAGGTCACCAAAGACATAAGATATTTAGTTTTTATAACAATTTAGTTGTAGGCGGTACAGAAAGGCTCTTAATTAGGTAGCTATCTAGCAGTTTAACAAGATAATAACATATAGTTTATTTTTAACTATTGCTATTCCTATTGCTAAGTCGCTTTAGTTGTGTCCGACTGACTCTGTGTGACCCCATAGACGGCAGCCCACCAGACTCCCCCGTCTCTGGGATTCTCCAGGCAAGAACACTGGAGTGGGTTGCCATTTCCTTCTCCAATGCATGAGAGTGAAAAGTGAAAGTGAAGTCGCTCAGTTGTGTCCGACTCTTAGTGACCCCATGGACTGCAGCCTACCAGGCTCCTCCGTCCATAGGATTTTTCAGGCAAGAGTACTGGAGTGGGGTGCCATTGCCTTCTCCAATGACAGTGTTAAGTTAGTTAAAAAAGGATGTATTCCTATTGGGTTGCATTTCTAAGTCAATTTTTCAAAGCCCATTTTTATATCTAATCATTCTATTCTACTGGTTAAAAAAAATACTTCTGAAAATCGAAAAGTAAAAATTTCCAATTTTGAAGTTTGCTAATAAAAATTTTTTGAAAGATTTCATAAATACCTATTAATTTCACATGTATGACTCAATCATTTTCCTCCATTAAATATCTGTGCTGAAATAAAAATGAAAATACTGACTCAACATGGTTACCTTATGCAGCCCTTATAAGTTACAATATGCAAACTAAACAGACAATTTGAGTTCTTTGATTTTATTTTTAAGATGGCTCCATTTCTTAGGACAGAACAATGCAAATACAAGAAGCAGTTCTTGGGACCGGCTGAGACCATGTTCATCTGCCCTCTTAAGCCCAAGAACTATAGTTCACAGTTAATGCAATCATATTGACCTTGAGAGTAGAAGCCCTCATGGTCTAGGGGGTAGTAGTTCACAACTTTCTAATATGAAAAGTTTTGTGGAAATTCTGGGAAGGCAGAAGCTTAAATTTTAAATCTCATAAAATCAGAGCAATTAGATAACAAAATTAAAACATCATGTACAAAATCCCAAAATACAAGAAACTGGGACAAACCACCAACAGTTGCAAGGTTTATGTGGGTATTAGTATCTGTGTGGGGAAATATGGAGGACAGTAACAGGGCATTTTACCAGCCCATAGAACAAAATAACTCCAAAAGAGCCAGCAAGGACTCTCTATGAAACACAGCAGGCAAAAATGAGAAAAAGGAATAAAAAGAAATGGGTTTTGCTCACTACAATAGCATGTGATTGAAAGGATCTACAATAAAGTCTTAAGGGCATAGAGTACTCCAGTCACTAGAACTCTTAAAACTAATCAGTCAAAGCTCTTCTCTAGAGCAAAGCCACATAAAGAAGAAATTTCTAGGAACAAGATCCAAACTGAAGAGGCTAGGGGAATGGAGAAAAGAAAACAGAAAATTCAGGTCAAGTGAGGAAGGAGAGAGTGAAGAGATCTTATTTATCAAGGTGACATATTTTCAAACACTACACAGAAACTGGAGATCTCTGTGTATTTGACAGGCTAACTTCACATAAAAATAAATAAAATGATAAAAGTTAACTCTGATACAGAGTTACAAAAGATAAAAGAAAACAGGACAGATCTCCAAACACAATGAAAGAAAGCACACCAAAAATACTTGCCAACATAATAGGTAAACACCATAACCTACTATTTCAAAACAAGCTGAAAAGACTTAAAAATTATACATTATACAGAAGAACAACATAAATTAGAATGAAAACAACGCCCCAAATTATCTACCCACTGCTTAAGTGATAAACTGCGGACGGGGGTGGGGAGCGGGGGGCGGTAATAAAAGGGAGAATCAATTCAAAAAAGAACTAAACTAGAAGAAACAAAGAGTTAATAAACACAACAGATAATGTTGTCTAAGTAAAAGAGAACATAAAAAGGAAGGAAAACATCTTAATTAAATGAAAAAGGCAAAAAATTAGAAAGAAATAGCAAATATTGAAGATAGTTAAAGAAGATCCAACATACACAGGAGTCCTGAAAAAGAAAATTAAAGGAAATAAAACCAATATAACAATAACTGGAGAAAATTTTTCTGATACAAAAATAAAAATATCTGAAACCAAATAATGAAAGGACAAATTACATATCTAAAAATACTGGCCCAGAAAAACCAACATCAAGATATATTCTAGTAAAATTAATTGGGGATCTAGCCAAAAAGATTAAATGACTTATAAAGGAAAGAGTATTGGATCGTCAGTCTTTGCTCATCAGTAGT
Source organism: Ovis aries (assembly GCF_016772045.2). Lineage (NCBI taxonomy): Eukaryota > Metazoa > Chordata > Mammalia > Artiodactyla > Bovidae > Ovis > Ovis aries. The sequence goes on along the minus strand of NC_056059.1, from coordinate 25,083,782 downwards.
ACTTGTATAAAACAATAGAATAATATACTTACATATCCAAAGAAAGAAAATTTGAGCCAAAGATTTTGTATCCATCACTAACTTCAAGTGTTAAGACCCACAGATGAACTGTTTTCAACATTCCCCAGAACTTAGGGAACACAGTTCCCACAAGGCCTTCGTAGAAATCTACTAAAGGCTTTAGGAATCCAAAATAAATAGATAAACAAGGACAAAAGGACCAATGGTAAGCACTAAATGTACAGTGACCTATTGTATTAAGACTGAATGACAACTAAAAAAGAGTACATAGTGTGTAGTGATAATGAGCTCTGACACTGTAGATAGGTTAGATACTTTTTAAGTGGTAGGCTTCCTCTGTCTTTCCTTTAACTGTGGCGAGGGTGGGGAGGCCAGAAACTGTCTTCTCTTGCTTTTAAATCTGGCACCTGAGGCTTGGACCAAGACAACTTATTGGGACCAAGGTAACACTCAAAGCCTAAAGCATGACTGAGCTTGATAGGGAATGTACCACTGAGGTCAAAAAGGCAACTCATTACATATAGAGGGAAATGAACAAATAAGTAAACTGATGATAACAAGAGCCACATTTCTTGGCTGTCAGAGAATGGAATTACAAATATGAAAATGCAGAAGGCAAGAATGAATCCTATGGACTTCAGAGGGAGGTATGTGAATCTTTGCACAGATTGCGAAATTAATATAGTGTAAATTACTATAGGTATGTGTATATCCACAAATGCATATAAGACACAGATACACATAAACATACATTCATGCGTCATGCATACATATATGTCTTAGCTCTGTCTACTAAGAGGATCTGGAGGCAATGACACACTTGTAGCAATGAGCTTATCAAGTGTCCATATCTTAGTTTCCAAGTATCATTATCCACTAAAAAGAATCAGGACTCCTGGGGAAAGAATTGATTCCCAGGGCAGAGAAAATGAGCTTGAAAACTCTGTGTTTGAAAGTAAAGAAATTCAAAGAGTGATGAGGATATGTCATAAGACACAGGAGCTTGAAGGGGCTCTTACGATTAAATCTGAGGCAATCTGAACATCAAAATGAACAGTGGTAATAATAGATTAAATAAGAATCTATAAATCCATATTAATAAATATGGTTGAATGTCAACTAATAAACTGTAGAAGGAATAATGGAATAAGAAAACCAACATTTGGCAACCATCAGAAATTTATTCTGGAAAGAATCATCATTGGATGTTAAAAGGAGCTGGTGGAAGTTTGTTGTAGATTAGGATATTCAGAGTTTTAAAGTATTTTCCCACAAAATATTTATTAACTACAAGAGGGGAAAAAAAGTAAGTTTAGAGTAGACAAACCTGGTAACACCAACTTCACCAAGTGATCAAAGTTAACCTCACCAGTAAGGACCAAATCAGCACGTTCCTGATACGTCACACTAAGAATGCAACATCACTTCTATAGTATGCCTGCCAAAAATCCATAAGGAAATGTCAGCCAAACCTAAATTGAGGGAAAATCTATAAAATAGCTGGCCTGCATTTATCAAAAACACAAGATCAAGAAAGAAAAGAGACTGAATGCAAACTGGTACAGCCACTATGAAAAACCATATGGAGGTTCCTTAAGAAACTAAAAACAGAGCTACCAGCAATTCCACTCTTAAGCATATATCCAGAGGAAAAATGGTTCAAAATGATATGTACACCCCACTGTTCCCCGATACACGGTTTACAATAGCCGAGACACGGAAACAACCTAGTCCATCAGCAGACGACTGGGTACAGAAGACGTGGCACACATACACAATGGGGTATTACTAAGCCACTAAAAAGAGCGAAATAATGCCATGTGCAGCAACATGAATGGACCCTGAGATTATCATACTAAGTGAACTAAGTCAGAGAAAGCTGAGTATCTTATGATATCGCTTGTAAGTGCAATCTTCAAAAAATGATACAAATATACTTATTTACAAAACAGAAAGACTTGCAGACTTAGAGAAGGAATGAGAGGGGGGAGAGTAGGGGAGAGGGATAAACTGCGAGTTTGAGTTAAATACACTGCTTTATTTAAAACAGATAATCAACAAGGATCTCTCTGTGCAAATGGGAAAAGAATTTAATAAGTGGATACATGTATAACTGAATCACCTTGCTATACACCTAAAACCAACACAAAATTGTTAATTAACTATACTCCAATATAAAATAAAAATTAAAAAAGGAAAAGAGAAAAGATGGTATCTAGATAACAAAATATGCCAAATAAATGCAATGTAACAGGGAGATCTGGCAGAATCTGAATGAGGTACTTACATTAATTTCATGACTCTGACAGCTATACTGGTGTTATGTATGAGTGTCCTTATCTTAAAAAACATACACTGAATTACTTAGGTGTAATAGGATATCATGTCTATAACTTACTCTTGATTGGTTTTGGAAAAAATATAAGAACAAACTGTATACCTGTGGGGGTGGAAGAGAGATAGCAGGGAGAAAAAAAGGGCAAAGCAAATGCAGTAAAATTTTATCAAATAGGAAGCACTGAGTGAAATGTATATAGGAAGTGTACACTATTTTTAAGACTTTCCTATAAGCTTCAAAGTATTTCAGAATTTTCAAAAAGCTAAAATGAAGAGGGAAAACGGAGAAAGCACATGCAAAGAAAATTTAACTGTTTTCAGTAATTTTATCAGTGAGGTAGTACTGGTAATGTTACTCTGAAACTATTACATATATCATGTGGCATAAAGCAAATAAACAAACATGACATATTCTACCATTTGCCATGGCCTTGAAAACCAGGATTACTACTATAGAAAGAAAAAGATAGAAATATATGCAAGAAAAGTTTAAAGACCCCAAAATACTTAATTTAAACTTCACTTACTAGTATAAATGTATAAGCTGTTTTAACTTAAAAAAAAAAAAAAATCCCTAGTCTGTACACTGAAAAGGCCCAGAAACAATGACCAATCTATTAACCACAGCATTGTTAGTACCAGACTATGATACTAAAACACCATTTTCCACTAAAAGAAACCAGGGCTCATTGGAGATATGGTTGATTCAAGATCTAGTACAGGGAATGTATAAGAGAAACCTGAAACTTTCTGTCATACCAAAGAAAAATAAAATTATTAAAGATTATTAGGAATGTGTCTATGAAACTTAGGAGGTAACCTAAAGAGGTTCCACTGGCCACATCTAAAAAATCATATTATCTGCTTTTGGAAAACAGGAGTCAATTCCTTTTCATGAAAACTGATAAAAGCAGTCAAGCACTTATCATATCTTGCCTTTCCTATATGAACTGTACCACTGTGTAACCCTAAGATAGGTGAGGGGAAAGTGTCTCTTTATAGAAGTATTTCAGCCTAAAAAGAAGAAATTATTTTGAAAAAATTGTGAAACCAGATGAGAAAGTGGTTATATGTATTTATATTTACAGGTGGCCACAAAGTCCCTATGCATGCTAGTTAGAAGTTACCTGTACATTCCCTTTCCGTCTTTGCACAAACACATTCTCTCAGTTTTTCTGGACATCTCCCATGCTAACAGCTAGATGCTGGATATTGCTAAAGCAAGATCATATAGTTGTTTTAAATTTTCAAGTTATTATGACACTGAACATCTTTCTACAATGCCTAGGGGTTCTGCTTAACAATGGCTATGTATATATGTGCACTCACACCAAGCATTTTGGCTCCAAACAGTGAAAATTTGAACAAGTTCCATTACCTCTGTGTCCCAATATCCAGTTTTATCATCTTAAAAATGGAATCAGCAAGGTTTTCTGTATTAACAATCATTGGAACCAATGCCTGAGAAGGTAATGTGGTTCAGTTCAAGTACTGCCAGAATTTGGAACTCACAACCTTTTTCCGATCTATTAAATGTCTTAGCTATTATATGAGATCACATTTATAATAATGTGCAGTATTACAAACATTAGTTGGACCAATATAAGATATCTGCTTATAAACCAGATTACTTTTGGTTTTAAAACTGTCCAACCTTATTTTGTATGTTCACTTTCCAGACATACAGCTTTGCTTGTATGTCTTAATTAATGTCATCTGTATGGTTTTAATGTAATCTGTACTTAATTTACACATATCCCATATTAAGGACCAGGGAAAAAATAAACATAGTATTAAAAATATTTATGTGGATAATCCAAAAGTGAATAACTAAGATCTATTTTTATTTCATAAGGTTCTGCTGCACATCTATTATATATAATACTCATCACTAACAAAACCTAAAATAAGAATATATGATTTGGAAAACAGATTTTTCATTCCAGGCAAACTGAAAATAGCTTTTATTTGTGTGATTATAAAAGTAATGCTGTTCAGTTCATTAAAAAAAGATAACAAAGTAAAGATCTATAAATCACACACAAGAAAAAAGAAAATCACTCAACCATTGTGATATATTTAACTCTAGCTACTCTAGTTGGCTAGCTGTCTAGCTTTTTACATATTTTGAAACAAAACGAGAATAATCTACATATGTTGGTAGCCTGCCCTTAATAGGTTTATAATTCAATGTATATATCATTTTATAGCAATAAATCTAGGTGCACATCATCTTTATTTTTTAAGACCTTATTCAGGACTATTGCAATAGGGGAGTGACAGCAGGCTGAACTCTGAATTCAGTAAAGACAACTGGAAACTTATAGTCAATGAGCATGGTAAGGTGGGTCACTGAATGGAAAATTACTGAGGCATATCATCGTTTTTAAGTGCACAGTATATATAGGCAATTCAATTTGTTTAATCAATTCCCAGTGATGGACTCTTCCCAAATTTTTGCTACAATGACAACCCTTATATACATTTTCCCATACTTGTCTGTTGTGGGAAAATTTCATTTGTTAATATATTATCACAAAAAGCCTTACCGCTATAACTTTTTCATTTATTTATGAACAAATTGTCTTCACTGATAAGAGATAAAACTACCTAAACAGGTATCATTCCAGAAAACCAGGATTTATAGATGCCACAAGTATATGCAAAAGACTGGTAGACACCACAAGAGTAGAAAAGATGACAACATTAAAATAGTTCCTGACAGAAGAACAATTTTTAATCTAGGAGAGGAAGAGCTCTATATATAAATAATACAAGGAATAAATGCAAAGTAGGGAGAACTACATATTAACTAAGAATGGAATGAGTACCTGAATTCCCATGGAGATTAATCCTAACAAGGCAATTTTTTATGTTAAATAGGTAAATAAAAAATGACAGAAAAGAAACAATTATTATATAAGTAACTCCAAGGAATCATCCAAATACTTTTGCCATTGTACTAATACATGAAATTCTTATAGCACTTAATAAACTAACCTCATAATAATCCTGTGAAGATTACAGATGAGAAAACTGTGGCTCAGGAAAGGAAAAGGGAATGATAGGAACTGAACCATTTTTGTGTCTAGCAGAGATTTCCTATTTCATTTCTCTAAAATGTAAGCTCCAAGAGGACAAGAACTGTCTTATTGATCACTGACTCCCTAGTTCTGAGAATAGTGCCTGCCACAAGGAAGCACAGATTCAGTAAATATTTGCTGAATAAATATATCCCCATCCTACAGATATCAAAATTGAGGCTCAGAAAGACAGTTATGGATATAAACACATAAAACCATTAAATTAAGGTTCAAAACTAAGTTTAGTATTCTTTCTTCAACTATAATGTTTGAAACAGTTTGGTTATTAGCTGAAATGTGGAAATAATTTTATAATATTTAACTAGTGCTACCAAAATAATGTTTTGAATGTATAATTTACACTTATCAATAAATTTTGATTAAGTCAGAAACAGAAACAAAATGGTATTATCTTCAAAGGAATAGGCTGGATAATACTCCAGATGTGAAATGACAGTTTTAACTGTTTTATCATTTTAAGTGAGACTAAAGGGAACAGAGGAGAAGGCAATGGCACCCCACTCCAGTACTTTTGCCTGGAAAATCCCATGGATGGAGGAGCCTGGTAGGCTGCAGTCCATGGGGTCACTAAGAGTCAGATATGACTGAGCGACTTCCCTTTCACTTTTCACTTTCCTGCATTGGAGAAGGAAATGGCAACCCACTCCAGTGTTCTTGCCTGGAGAATCCCAGAGATGGGGGAGCCTGGTGGGCTGCCGTCTATGGGGTCGCACAGAGTCAGACACGATTGAAGCGACTTAGCAGCAGCAGTAAAGGGAACAGAACTTTGAACTTTTTAAAATAAAGTAGCAAAAAAAGGAAGAAAAATCTATACACATAGCTCTCACCTGAGGGGAAATAATAAAAAGAGGACTATTTTAATTTGCTATTGTACAGATAGAGGCTGCAAATTATATGTTACTATTCATTAAAGTAGACACAGGATGGTCATTTTTGAAGCTGTAGACTGCCATTTGGTTCAAATTACTATGAAACTCTTGAAAATAATTAAAATGTTTTTCTCCGAAAAAAAATCTATACTTCAAACTGCCTGACAATGAGGATTAAACACTAAAGTATTAAAATAGCAATGTAAAAAAAAAGCAATGTAAAGCATTAAAACTGAGGCTGTATCTCTCTGTAAAAATCTAAAACATATCAATAATCCAGTAAACATAAAGTTCAAGAAATCAAAATGCAATTTACTTCTTCTTGCTGATATTTCCCAGTTTATATTTCCTATGTAGCATCATATACATATATTAATCCTTTCAAATGTAAACCAAACTCATAATATGAAAATATTTGAAAGTTATAAATCAAATTTGCTTAGAAGCCCATTTAAATAAACTGTAAAATAATATTTCAACTAAATACTTAGAAAGCAAGCAATGTCCTAGATTCTTTTGAAGATGCAGTTTTTCCTTAAGGAAAACTCTTGCCAATTTTTTTAAGTGGTTTATCAATCAGATTCCTTACCTAGCAAGAATAAAATTATAAAGGGGACAAAAGCTCTGGAATTTAGCTAGAATTTAGAATTTTGTCTCACATCTTTGCATTCACTATATAAAAATAAGAGAAATCAAAATGCAATGTTTTATTTTGCCTACCTTAGCATGAAAATACATCCAAGAGGAATATTTTTAACCAAAGCTCTAAGTTATAAAGATGTGAAAGTGGTCTAGAATACATGAAATTCAGGGATAAAAATTTTTAATTTAATTTTAAACAATAGCTTCAATTCCCTTCTACACTAAATATTTTATCAGGAGCTTATACAAGTGTTCTAGATCTTTTCCTCCTCCTCTGGATTCTTAAATTATTCCAGTATACATCTGAGAACATTCTATGTAAAATACACTTTGTTAAGTATTTGCACATGATCTATTTCACCTAACATCAACCCTGTAATGAAATCCTTATGTTATACATAACTAAACAAGGCTTGGCAATGATAAGTAACTTATCCCTGTCAGAGTAACTCAGATCTGTCAGAGGCAAAGTCCATATCTGAATAAGGTCTTCAGACTACACCACAACTGTAGCTAATCACTTTATGTCATACTCACATGTTGCCTTACAATACATTGTACTATAACTTTCACTCTTCCTGTCTTAATTTTTCCAATGTTCATGTCTTTAAAAGCAACAGCTGCATTGTGCTTTGATATCTTACAGTATCTTTAGTAGACTGATTCCAGTTGCTTGTTTCATAGAAGAATTACAGACTACAGGTTTAAAAATTCTGTCTCACACTTGTTAAATGGAAATGACACCAAATTTTCAAGCACGATTAAGTGCTTCCCATGTATTAATTCATTTAATCCTCATGCCACCCCCATGAAATTGGTACATTATTGTCCTATTTTGCAGACAGAAAAGCTACAAGCTAGATAGGCTATCTAACTTGCCCAAGATTAAGGTTACAAGTGCGTTACAGGCGAGGCTTCAAAAGCCAAGTTATTCCGTCTGGAGTGGTTACATGCATGTGTGCTAAGACACTTCAGTCATGTCTGATTCTTTGCAACCCTATACATAGTAGCCCGCCAGGCCCCTCTGTCCATGAGATTCTCCAGGCAAGAAGACTGGAATGGGTTGCCTTGCCCTCCTCCACAGAATCTTCCCAACCCAGGGACTGAACATGTATCTATTTCATCTCCAGCACTGGCAGGTGGGTTCTTTACCACTAATGCCACCTGGGAAGTACCCCCTAAGACTATATAATGACTAAATGAAATTATGCCTTCATAAGTAGAAAAATACAAAAAGTTTTAACTCTTGGCAATGATTTCTTGAATATGAAACCAAAGTGAAGTGAAGTTGCTCAGTCTGTCTGACTCTTTGCGACCCCATGGACCTCCATCCATTGAATTTTCCAGGCAAAAGTACCAGAATGGGTTGCCATTTCCTTCTCTAGGGGAATTTTCCCAACCCAGGGATCAAACCCAGGTCTACAGCATTGCAGACAGACGCTTTACCATCTGAGGCACCAGGGAAGCTCTAATGAAACCAAAAGCATAGGCAATAAAAGAAAAAATAGACAAATAGGCCTATATCAAAAGGAAAAAACTCTCGTGTATCAAAGGAAACGACAGAATAAAAGACAACCTACAGAATGGGAGAAAAAAAATCTTCAAATCAGACATCTGGTAAGTTTCCTAGGCGGCATGAGTGGTAAAAAAAACCCCACCTGCTAATGCAGATGTAACAGATGTGGGTTCAGTCTCTGGGTTGGGAAGATTCCCTGGAGGAGGGCATGGCAACCCACTCCAGTAATCTTACCTGCAGAATCCCATGGACAGAGAAGCCTGGCAGGCTATCGTCCATAGGGTCACGAAGAGTCAGACAAGACTGAAGCGATTTACCATACTGGCATAAGTCAACAACTAAAAATAACCTAATTTAAAAATGGGTAAAGGACTTGAATATTTCTCAAAAAATGATATAAAAATGGCCAATGAGCAAATAAAAGGATCCTCAATATCACTAATCTTGAGAGAAATGCAAATCAAAACACCAATAAGATATCACCTCACACTTGCCAGGATGGGTACTGTCAAAAACCAACAAAGAATCAAACAGAAAATGACAGGTGTTGATGAGGATGTGGAGAAACAAGAACTCTTGCCCACTGTTAGTAGGAATGTAAAATTGTGTAACTCTTAACAGAAAATGGTATGGCAATTCCTCAAAAAATGTGAAAATAAAATTACCAATATGATCCAGCAATCCCATTTCTGGGTATATATCAAAATCAATTAAAGCAGGATCACAAAGAGGTATTTGTACACCCATGTTCTTATAGCCTTATTTACAATATAGACTGTGATGGTTTCCAAGAGATGGAAACTATCAATACAATCTATTCCTAGATGGTGAATGGATATTGAAAATGTGGTATATGCACACAATGGAATACTATGAAGCCTTCAAAAAGGAACTATCATATTTATGCTACAACATGAATAAACTTCAGGGACATTGTGCTAAATTAAATAAGCCAGTGAAAAAAAGGCAAATCACTAAATAATTCCACTTACTATATAATAAGTATCCAAAGTAGCCACATTTTTAAGAGAGTACAGTGGTGGTTATGAGGGGCTGGGTGGAAAGGGGAAACAGGGAATTGTTTAATTGGCATAAAGTTTTAGTTTTGTTAAGACAAAAAATTCTGTAGATCTTTTGTACCACAGTGTGAAAATGCTTAACGTTATGGAATTGTACACTTAAAAATGGTTAAGTTGGTAAGCTTCTGTTTTTGCCACATTAAGAAAAAAAATCACTTATTTTCTTTCATTTCCCTCTTTCCTTTTCCTCAACAGCTGGGAAATTAAAAGGACAAAGAAAAGTAAAGAAATTCAAGGACTTCAATAAGTAGAAAAAAACTAAGAAAACAACAATATAACACAGGTAACCCCACAGTCTTACTGACTTATTGCTAATTTTCTTCTTAACGTGGAAATATCCTGAACCTCAAGTGAAACTGTATCCTATGGACCAGATAATGGAATGTCATGGTTAAGGGCCTTTTGAAGCTGGAGAGCTCAAATACTATTCTGACTTTGCTACAGATTACTGTGTGACCTTGGGTAAGATATTTTCATTCATTCACTCATTCATTCATTCACTCATCAAAAGGTCTGTTTCCATAAGAGTGAGCCTGGTCAAATGAATTCTAGGATCGATCTGAGGAATAAACGAAATAAGTCATATTGAACAGTAGGTACTTCACAAGCATTCACGAAGTGCTGGCTATAATTACTTTAGAGCCTGAAGAGCAAGAGAAGAGCAGGATTTCGACTAATGGAAGTCCAGAGCTCTGTTCCTAAAGATGTGCCTCATTTGTCGATAATTACGGTGCTATCAAATCGGACACTATTTAGCAAACCCTCACTGACTCTTATCATTCTTGTGGTCCTCTCTTCTAAAGAACTCTCGCCCAGGGAAAAGCAATGTCATCTCAGGTGTTCGAAAATGTTTGCTTTGGGAACAGCGTTTTCCACCCCAGAGGCGGTGGAACCAGGGACCTGTATATTAACCACTGAGTGCCCTGTTCCTCTCACTTCACTAGGGACCTAGGCCTTAATCGAGGATGAGGATGAGGAGGGAGGGGGTCACACAACCACACATCCAGATATAAAGCCCCATCTGGTAAGGCAGGACCAGATGAATCTCCTGGGAGAATGACAGCTGGACATTCATGAAAACCGATAGGGGAACCGGCAACTCTAGCCGGGTGGCTCAGAGCCGGCATCTCGCAGGTAGGCCGGTGAGGAGGGAGTCTCGGGGAGCCCACGGCCGGCCCGGCCCGGATGTTCAGGGCCCGAGCGGGGGTGTGTCGGCGAGGAGCGTTCTGGGGGTCCGACCGGCGGGGCCCGGCGGGTGGGGGGCTCCGCGGCTCCTTGAGGGCGAGGGTGGGGGCGGGGGCGGGCTGCGCGGCGGCGCGGGGACAGGGCGGGGAGGAAGGGGACCGAGGGCCTCACCGCGGGCCGAGGGCAGTGGGTAGAGCTTCTCGGCCTTCTGAAGGAAGCGCTGGGCCTTCTCGCGGTTGCCGGCGTTCAGGGCCTCCCGGGCGATCTCGACACATTTCTCCGCCTCATCCCGGTTCCCCTCCATGGCTTGCGCCTTCTTCCGTTTCCTGCGGGAGCTCAGCAACGAGGGGCGGAAGCCGCCGCCGCCGCTGCCGCTGAGGAGGCAAGGCCGGCCGGGGCTGGGGGCGTGCGAAGGCGAGCGGGGAGGAGCGCAGGCGACCGCGGCGGCGGGGCCCGGGCGCACTGGCGGGCTCGCAGCTCCGCCTCCTCGCGGCGGCCTCCCCGCCCCCCGCGGGTCGCTACGGCGCGAGCCGCATCCCTCTGGCCTCTGGGCTGGGCTCCACCGCCGGGCCGTCAGAACCGGCTCGCTGATCCTTGCTGGCGCGGACAGGCTCGGGGCCCACCGACCTGGAGGGTGAGGGGGGCGTGCGGGCGATACCAGGCCGGCTGGCCGCCGGAGGGGCTCTCCTGAAGGGGTTCCGTCGCGGCGTGGACCCAGCCGCCAGCCTCAGCAACGCGGTGCCCTCCAACCCCCTGCGCGGCCCGCGAAGGCGGCAGCCCGCCTTCCTGGCGACCGGCCGACGAGTGGGGTTGGGGACATTCGTTTTCAGGAAAATCCCCAGGGATCGAAGGCCCCACCCCCGGCCCCCTTCAGCCTAGGTCAGACTAGGGAGAATTCGGTCAGTTGAGGACCGGGCTGCCAGTCCCTGGGCACCGCTTCCGGCACAGCTGTTCAGGAACCCAGTAGGGTGTCCTTTGACCCTAATTCCCGTTTCATTGCCTTATTTCATTCATACTCTTTCTGACTCAGTGCCATTAAACTGTCTCTTAGTACATCCCAAGAAGTACAAACACTTAATTTGTAGTTTGCACTTATTCTGGTGAAAACCAAAACGCTACTAACCATGACCAAAACAGGACAGGAATCAGCTCTTTGGCAATGTATTACCTCATATAGGTAAACTTGGTATACCTAATTTTAATCATCACCCTTGTGAAATAATTGCCATGCTGGTATCCTCAGTGGAGGCAAAGGGCCCACCTTTTGCTTGGTATTAAGAAGTTGCCAGAAAGTGTCAAAATGATCCACTTAACCTAATTACAAAGTAACTACTTTCACACGTTGTTCACTAAAGATATTGTCTGCCATAGCAGCAAACATGGTAACTCAGGACTTTAAAAAATCTTGATTCTCTGTTAAATGTGAATAGTATGTTCCCCAAAGATGTTACCATATACTGAACAATTTAATGCAAGTAAACTTCAAAAGAGCGTGTAGCACACTGCAAACATTATCAGTCTAAACTGAAAAGTTTAGACTGTGTAGGCAGCTGCATATAGGACCTTCCTACCTGGCCTCTGCTCCCCAACCCCACCCAAGTCCCCACAGTGCGCTGGTGTAGTGCTTGCTGCTATCACAAACAGCAAACAAAGCTGATGAACTCAGATGGTTAAACTTAGCCTAAAAAACATCAACTTGTGCTGAAGTTTTAAAATCTTTTAATAGTTCATTACAATGTATTTAAAAAAAAAAAACTTGGGCCTTTTAACTTTGTTGATCTACAGACAGAATTAACAGTAATTTCAAGGGAAGAAATGTGCTTAAGTTATTGCTAGCTAAGATACCTATTCAAAACAAAGCTGTTCCTACTATAATCAAGCAAATTTTATACACAACTAGTTTGGGATATGACCTTTATTGAGCTTATCCACCAGAGTGGAAATAATGTCTGTACAAAACCAAATGTTTGTTACTATAACTTCTGCATCACAATTAAAATCCAAACAGTTTTTTAAAAACAGTCAACTCAATCAAAACCCACTACTTCAGAATCAATAGCTTCTTTGAAGCCACAGTAACACTTAAATATGGTTAAGACTCAAATGCAGAAATTTGGTTGGTTGGAAAGCTAATTAAACTTCCAACTTTCTCAAATAGAATTACAAAAAGGCAAAATTGTGTTTTTCACAGAGATACAGTCCACTGGAATCACCAACACTGGACAGCTGTTAGAGTATTTAGAGTCCTGAGATAATAAGGAATCCAGGCATCCTTTAGACAGTCTTCTGTTGTCCTTTCTTTCCAATCAGAGATTTGTGGATGTGTGGAATGACACCTAGAAAAGGGATAAAATAACATACTACTTTAAAACCAAGAGTTTAATGTTCAACTTGGAAGATGTCTTTCAATGTAAGCGCAGAGTAAAAATTCAGAAGTACGTAAGAGAAATCAAATTTCATGATGCAACCATACTACAGATCAATGAAAATATACTGTGTCCTCTTTTAGACTGAAAATTACTAGAGGGAAATTTAAAAGCAAATTCTTTTCTCTAGAGAAATTTATAAGTTAATATTTACATACCACCACCAGCAATTGTAGCCTTGATGAGAGAGTCCAATTCTTCATCTCCACGAATAGCAAGTTGCAAATGACGAGGGGTAATACGCTTTACCTTCAAGTCTTTCGATGCATTTCCTGCCAATTCAAGTACCTAGAAGGCAAAATGCGATCAATCTCCTTCCAACTTTCATTAACGTCAAGATCCAGACAAGAATCAAACCTTCATGATGAAGGTATATCTACCAACTGTCATCTCCCCCACTACCTGAATGGCAAGATAAGCAAAAGCCATAAAGAGGGCACGCAATTTTATTTCCTAAGGCCGCAAAGTCAAGCTCAGGAGGATCCCCATCATGATCACCAGCCCCCTCTAGCGTTGTCGGAAGCTTCTCGCTGCGTACAGAGCCTGGGAGTTTTCTTGCATCACTTTCCTCCTTCCCTCTCGCCGCCTCCCCCCACCCCCTCCCAACCTTTTCCAGATTATAGGCGTACACCCATTTACCTCTGCGGTGAGGTACTCCAGGATGGCTGCGCTGTACACAGCGGCAGTCGCGCCCACACGTCCATGGCTAGTCGTCCTAGATTTGAGGTGTCGATGAATACGGCCCACTGGGAACTTCGTTTTTAGCATACACAAACATAAATGCACAAAGATAGACGAGCCAAAGATAATTAATTATACGCGCGCCAAAGGCAGGGTCATGGACGCCGGTGCAGCAACGCGCCCCACCACAGACACACGTGATCGCCCCCCCCCGATATTTATTGCATCGGTAAACCAAGTCGCGACACTATCACCCACGCAAAGACGAAACGCTCATCTAGAGCGATGATAAACAAGAGAGGAAAAGGAAAGAAAAACGCCACGATTCCCAGAATGCACGAACAACCACTGACCTGCAAACCGGCTCTCTGCGAGCGGGAAACCGCCTTTGTCTTGGCCTTTCCGGAGTCCTTCCCAGCCTTACCGCCAGCCTGCGGCGCGCACACGCCCGCGAGCGAAGGAGGAACGCAGAATATAGGATTACCAGAGCAGCGCGCCCTTCCCCCACCGCGCCGCGGCTCGGGCGCGAGCGCGGCCCCGTGCCCAGCCGGGGTCTCCGGCCCGCGGCGCGCCGCAAGGGCGACCCCGCCCGCCCGTCCCCCGCCGCGCGCTCGGCGCGGCCGCGCGCCTCGGTCCGCCTGCTCGCCGCCCGCCGGCCCCCAGCGGCGCTGCGCGCGCCACCCAACCGTCACCGCCCGCCGCGAGATCCGAGGCTGCTCCGCTCGCCGCCGACAAAACACCTCCCCTTGCTCTTCCAAATCCTGTCTCCGCGCGTTCCCAACCGTCGCCGCTTCACCCCCATCTCCGTGTGTAACGGGTTTTTCTCCCGCCGGCAAAAACCCGCGGAGTCTTCGAGCGTCTCCACCAAGTTTACCATTTCGAATTCTGCTGAAGCTCAAACAAGCAAAGCAGAGAAAGGACTAGTCAGACACCCAGCGAGAACCAGCCGCCTACTCCTTCGTCGCACCGCGATTCAAACTGCGCTGTCTCCCGCCTTCCCCGCTCCCTTTATACTGCAGAATGTTCCCTCATCCGGGAACTCGGATTGCTCATCCCACCAATGGCTGCCCCCCGCCCTCGGGACGCGTCCTTGAAGCTTCAGCCAATGAGAAAGCGAAGAAAAGGGCGGAGGGGCGGGCGCTTCACAGCTCGAATCCCTATTGGAGCATGCGGAAGGAGGGGGGGAGGGCGGAGGGATTGGAACTGGGGAGAAGAAGGGCACAGCGGCGGGAGGGAAGAAACAGAGCGAGCTATGCTGCGGGAGCTAGGCGAGCCCCCCCCAACCCCGCCCCGGCTGTGGTCACGTGTCCGAGAGGCGGAGTTGAGAGGCTCAGGGGAGGGGCACGCAGTATCGCGCACCCTACCATCACCCGTTCGCCTTCGTCTCCTAGCCTGATTCCAGAGACCACGTGAAGTCTCCGCGGGGTCTAGCGCGCCCCACTTCCTGCCCTCCCCTTCCAAATGAGCGCCTCGAAGGCAGAGACCCAGCAGTCCACAGCCTTCTCCCGAGGCCCGGGGTACTCTTTTCCCTGGTACCCTCAGCATCGCCCAGCTTTTTCAGTCTGACAGGTGGCGCGAACGCGTCCGGTGAGAGGAGCCCCAATTCCTTCCCTGACCACAGTCTTGATAGTGATTTCAGTCTTCTAACCCCCCTGGGCGAGTCTCGAGCCACCGACTGATCATGATCCACTGCTCCCACGTCATTTTCAGTTCTAACTCCCTCGTCTTTCCTCACCATTTTTGAATGCCTTAACCACCCCCTCCACCCCAGTGGGATACTTTCACGGGAAAAACGGTGATGAAAGCCCCCTTGCTGGTCAGAAAAGACACTTCAGTCTACCCCTAGAGGGCTTGGAGTGAGACGATATTCTTCAATCAAATCATAACCCGTGTCTTTCTGGAGATTACACATCAATGGGTTGTACCTATAGCCTGGTGTCTAAAGTTGATTTAATGAAACCTCAAAGCTATTCTGTATCAACTTTTCTATGCTAAACAGTTTGCTACATGACAAATGTTCTGTAAATGTCAGTGGGGTAACTTCTAACGTGATTCAAGGACAGTTACAGATGGTCCATGTAATCAGTTGCAAATGATGGGCTTAAAAAATAGTACTGTACACACAGCACTATCATAATGCCAGCTACATAGTCGTCCAACTAATAGATTAATAACACCTGTGTACATGTCCAGCTGCTTGAAGACAGTAATGATCTGTCTTTTATATTTATAGCATTTAATAGTGTATTACATATTAAATATATTTCTGATGTCCAAAAGTTTTAATATATGTATTCTCAAGTACTGTAGTTTGAGTTTCAGTTTGAAAGATTTTATCCAATTAGAGGACCCTTCCATAGCTGGTAGATAAGTAAGTTCCAGTGAAGGAGTTCCCAACAATTTGACAGAGAGTTTTGTTATTTTCTTCCCCTTACAAATGAGAAATTTTTACATTGTAATCAGTAGCAAGAGTTAATCAGTTCTCCCACTGAATTGTTACAATGACATTTAAAAACTGTGAAACCTGATGTAATAGTTACTCTGAGCTCTGCTGAGGCTTCCTGATATGTACTTTAGAAACCGACATTAATACCTTTTCCAGTTTGGATAATATGTACTCTTTCCTATGAGATCCAGCTAAAGGAATTCACTGTTGCCTCACTGAACCGTGCTTAAGAGAATGTGCTCTGGAGCAAGAAGACGAGAACTCTGCTCTGCTTCCTTCTCAGTGTGTCATCTTAGTTACTTTTTGGAGCTTCAAGTTTCTCTTCGATGAAAAGAGTACAGTAACGCCTATTCTCAGGTAGTTGTTGAAAGAGTAAAGGAGAGGTATGCAATGTATGCTCCAACGTGTGTTTGTCACATAGCAGCAGATGATAATGATGGTGTCCTCTGCATTGGATGTGGGGAAGGATGAAATAAAGTATCTTTGATTCCTAAATCTTTTCCTCTGTCTACCACACCGTCTTCCTTGGACATGAAAGTAAAAAGCCGCAATGCAAGCCTGAAACCCACCTAGGCCCCCTGCATTGGGAGAGCAGAGTCTTAGCCACTGGGCTGCCAGGGAAGTCCCCACTTTAATTTTAGATTGCCTATCACTTGCTGAAATGGATCTTAACTGTTACAGTAAGGCAACAACCTAAATCTTGGGGAAAGAAAGCACACTTTACTCTGCAGCACTGAGAAACCCATCACTATTTCTGAGAAGGGGAGAATACAGTGTTCCTCAATTTGAAGGTACTAATTTAGCATGGAGTAAAAGCCAAATCATAAAAGAGAAAATTTTTGTGAGAAGACTGATGTATGTCATAAAGCTGATGTATGTCATTTAGGTATGAACCCTAAAACCATGTAACACTGAAACCAAGACAAGGATGTAAAATCTTGAAGGAAGACTGAGTAATATTTACTAACTCGGTGTGGCATTTAAGAAAGCGTAGGAAGGATAAAGTGTAAATGAGAAAGGGCATACAAGAAGATCCTCAGGTTTTTTAGATTGATGGTTCAGGATATGAAGTAGCATCTATAGAAATGAAAATGCCAAAAGGGTAGACATGGATGAGCAGAGGAGAGAAGAAAGAGGAAAGCCAGGAACGTTATGAAAAGTTTAAGCTGCCATTCGGGGAATCCAAGTGGAATTTTCTAGTAAGTATGCTGACAATGAGGGCAAGAGTTTGTGAAAGAAAAATTTTCAAAAATATATCCTAAGAAGCATCTCTAAGAAAGAAACTTTAGGTGATATCAGCACTGTTACAAGATAGCATGAGGCATATTTAACAGTTTATGTGAGCAAAAATTGGTTGGATCCACTTTTAAATTAAGTGAGTCATTATGAAATTTGTAATTCAACAAAGTGGTGGCTCAGATGGTAAAGAATATGCCTGCAGTGCAGGAGACCCAAGTTTGATCCCTGGGTCAGGAAGATCCCCTGGAGTAGGAAATGGCAACCCACTCCAGTATTCTCGCCTGGAGAATCCCATGGACAGAGGAACCTGGTGGGCTATAGTCCATGGGGTCACAAAGAGTTGGACATGACTGAGTAACTAACATTTACTTAAAGTTTCTTGTTATTAAACATGTTTAAAAAATCATCAGTTTAATGTGTAAAAAAAGCAACCAATTGGAATTGGCGCCACCAAGCTGGAAGTAGTTAGAGGTACTCCACCAACAGGAGCTAGGGGAGAAGACTTCTTTAGGGAAGGTCTGGAAGCAAAGAGAGGAAATTATTTGATTGGTTTAAAAAGATTTGATTAACTTAAAGCAATTGGTCATCTCTAGGTTTTGATTTCATAGCCTTGAGGCATTCACAGGTATAGATTTTAGGCTATTTTCATAGCATTAGAGCCACCTCAGTCTAATAACCTCCTCGTTTAATTTGACACCACAGATGCCAATACCAAGGAAAAGAGTGAATACAACTGAAAGCTGAAGAGCAGTCAAAAAGATCTAGAGAAGTAAAATGTAGTGTCTCACTAGATGTAATGATTCCACACTAAACTAGAAAACTGTAGTCACTACATCTAGTAATATGATGTTTATCACATGTATATTGCTCACTCTAGGTAAAGAGCAATCTGTATTTGGTGTTTACTCCTCTCTCCTGTTTACCAAAGATGATGATGTTGCCATAAATTCTGAAACTAAATGGCTTTATCAAAAGTCTCGGTTATTAAGTAAATATTTTTTGCTCAATGTTATAAGGTAATGAGAAAAGTCCATTTGGTAAATTCAGTAAATCAGACATTCCACAAGGCTATTTTAGTACTTTTGGGAATCAAAATGCCACTTTCATCCTGAGAAGTTAAGGGAGCACCAAAAAAAAAAAAAAAAAAGGCAAGAGTCTAAGGCCATTCAGTTTATATTGCACAGTCCTCTACAGACTCAGCCCCAGGGGAAAACCATATAAAAAGTGTGACCATCACACCTATTGTTAAAACCTTATACAGATACGCGTGACTCCCTAGGCCTCTCAGTAGGATGATCATGGCTCAGAGAAGAAGCTGAGGGTTTTTCCATGCCCTAAGACTTTCCCAGCTTTATTTTGTGTGGGTGCTATGTATGTGTGTTGGAAAAGGAAATGGCAACCCATTCCAGTACTCTTGCTTGGAAAATCCCATGGACACAGTCCACAGGGTTACAAAGAGTATGACATGACTGAGCAACTTCACTTCACTTTATGTATGTGTGTATATGTGTGTGTGTGTGTGTGTAGAAATGGGAGTGGTTGCTTGGAATTATTTGTCAGCATAGAGTAACCTGCTGCTGCTGCTAAGTCACTTCAGTCGTGTCCAACTCTGTGTGACCCCATAGACGGCAGCCCACCAGGCTCCCCCGTCCCTGGGATTCTCCAGGCAAGAACACTGGAGTGGGTTGCCATTTCCTTCTCCAATGCATGAAAGTGAAAAGTGAAAGTGAACTCACTCAGTCGTGTCCGACTCTTCAGTTCAGTTCAGTTCAGTCACTCAGTCGTGTCCGACTCTTTGCGACATGAATCGCAGCACGCCAGGCCTCCCTGTCCATCAACCAACTCCCAGAGTTCACTCAAGACTCACATCCATTGAGTCAGTGATGCCATCCAGCCATCTCATCCTCTGTCGTCCCCTTCTCCTCCTGCCCCCAATCCCTCCCAGCATCAGAGTCTTTTCCAATGAGTCAACTCTTCGCACGAGGTGGCCAAAGTACTGGAGTTTCAGCTTTAGCATCATTCCTTCCAAAGAAATACCAGGGCTGATCTCCTTCAGGATGGATTGGTTGGATCTCCTTGCAGTCCAAGGGACTCTCAAGAGTCTTCTCCAACACCACAGTTCAAAAGCATCAATTCTTCGGCGCTCAGCCTTCTTCATAGTCCAACTCTCACATCCATACATGACCCACTGGAAAAACCATAGCCTTGACTAGATGGACCTTAGTCGGCAAAGTAGTGTCTCTGCTTTTGAATAGGCTATCTAGTTTGGTCATAACTTTTCTTCCAAGGAGTAAGCGTCTTTTAATTTCATGGCTGCAGTCACCACTGCAGTGATTTTGGAGCCCCCAAAATTAAAGTCTGACACTGTTTCCACTGTTTCCCCATCAGTGATGGGACCGGATGCCATGATCTTCGTTTTCTGAATGTTGAAAGCTAATTAATCCAACCAACAATCTATCTGAGAATCATCTTGTTTACTTTTGTAACTGCTTTAAGTTTTCCCCAGTTTGCTATAGAATTACTTTCACTGAGATTTTGCACTGTTTGGGCCCAGGCAGAGAATGAAAGAGCAATGCTTTTGTTCATAGGAATAGATAAGGCTATCAGATCATGATTAATGAGTCACTAGGTTTAGGGTATTTGAGTATGATATTAAGCAAGATCAATTACTCAAAATACTTTTTTGAACCTTGTAAATTCTGTACATTTACAAGGCATTTTATGAGTTTTCTATGGAATTTGACCTAGAGGTCAAATTTCAACCTAAACGTGTCTGAGGTAGATGTGATCATGGCTTATCTTCATTTTAAAAGATGAAGAAATAGACTTAGGGGACATTCAGGGATAAAAGAGACCTGATGTACATTCTCTGTGCTCTTTTATCGTTTCATATTAATGAGTTAAAAACCTTGAAAAAAAAAAAAAAACAACCTTGGAAGAGGATTTGATTAGTGCCCATGACCATATATAGCTGTGATTATCTCTGTTTTAAATGAAATAGATGCAATCTCTGAACAATTTTGAAGACATCAATGTTATTCTTTCTAGATGAATACCATTTTCATTATCTTCTAGTGTCCTGATGTTTTGTGAAATAAGTTATTAATTTCTTCGATAAGCCTTCTCTACTGCTCAGAACCTCAGCAGGAGGCAGCCTGAGATGAACTCTTCCTCCATTAATAGATTATTCCAACAAGTCTAGGCAAGAGCTGGCCAGGTCATTTATCATATTTCACCACAGGATATGGAAATTTACATGCTGGCTCTTTGTTTAGATTTTTATTTCCTGTTTTTAAAGTAAAACAGTGTGCTCATTTTAATTCTCAAAAATGAAACAAATCACTTTTTCTCCAAACTTAGCTGACAATTCAGAAATTTTATAAAAATCTGAAGAAGAGAGAAAAGAGTTATATATATAATTATAATGTAGAACCTGTTTTACAACACTGATTTTGTAATAAAACTTTACTAATTTTACATAAAGTGCTGTTTCAAATTAATGAATATTATAAATTACAGAGCACTTGATAAATAAATATATATGATATGTATAAAAATAAACATATAGTAAAGGTATAATACTTTTACATATGAATATATGTAAAACTCCAAGTGACCAGTAAATAGTTTTGCCAAGAACTAGTCATCTCCAACTATTTGTGACTCTGTACTGTAGCCCGCCAGGCTTCTCTGTCCATGGGATTTCCCAGGCAAGAATTCTGGAGTGGGTTGTGATTTCCTTCTGCAGGGGATCTTTGTGACCCAGGAATCGAACCTATGTCTCTTATATCTGCTTTGGCAGGTGGATTCTTTACCATTAATTAGCGCCACCTAGGAAGATCATATATAACACTCCAAGTGACCAGAAAATAGTTTTGCCAAGAACAATATTAGTAGATTTGCTTTAAAAAAGAATTTATAATGGCATTAATGATATATAAATGTATCAAAGATCAAGAACTTTTATAATATATATTTGGAAATTTTTGTATTTTGTGTTTTCTATTAAGTAGGTTTACAAACATTCTTTGTGGCTGATTTAAACCATAGTTCGGTTTCTGTTTCCAATGATATATTAAAAATTCTCAAATAGGATCCGAAATATTGAGGCTCTACTCTTGGTTGTCTGTGGCAATCTGATTGCCTCCCAAAAGTGGGGGACATGACTTGAGACTGCATTTACAAAGCATCACATTTTTATTCAGCCTGCTTATTGTGGAGGTAGGTCAGATATCCCTAAGTCACTCCTAGGTGCTGAAACTTTGCGTTGAATGACAGCTCGTGTGAAAATACAGACACATAGAAAGCTGCGCCTGTCATGGATCTTTGTTCCACTTGCCTCACACATATCCAAAGGCTATTTTGCAAGTGGGACACAGCACCTTTTCAGGGACATGATCTTTTTATGGGTTACAGATTGCTATAGAAACATCGGAGCAAATATATTGAAGAATATGAAGCAGATAACCAGAGCCTTAACTGACCAAGACTGTTCATCAAACCCATGTTTTCTTCCTGAGCTTTCCACCAGAAGTCCTGCTCCATGCAGAGGGAGTGGCCAAGTGACTGTTTCTTGTCAAGATGTGTGGAAGTAGTGTGTGGCATTTCCACATCAGGGCTTTTGAAAGTAAGTGTGCCTTCTCCACCCTCTTTTTCTCTATTGAGAGTTGGATGCAAAGCAGGAGACTTCCAAGTAAGATGGGAGATTAAAACCATGAGATCAATCTCACAAAAGCCACCTGCCAAGAAAATACACCAGGCAAATACTTGCATTGTGTTTAGTCCCCACAATTTTGTTGTTTGTTACAGCAGTTAGCCCTCCCTAGCTAATTACCTAGCTTACAGACACAAAATGTGAAGGCAGAGGTGTTTTTGAGAGACCTGCTGCTGCTGCTGCTGCTGCTGCTGCTGCTGCTAAGTCGCTTCAGTCGTGTCCGACTCTGTGTGACCTACGTATGTGTAATCTATTATTATTAGTACGCTGGTTTCATTTGCCAGTATTGTAAAATAGAAGGATAAGTTTTGGCAAACATTCCCTACTAAAGAATCCTTGTTTTCATTATTCCCTACTTTTAAAAAAGTAATTAATTAATTTGGCATTTGGCTGCTTTGGGTCTTATTGCCGCATGTAGGATCTTTGATTTTTGTTGAGGTGTGCAGGATCTTTATTTTCAGCATGCAGGTTCTTTAGCTGAGAACGTGAACTCTTAGTTGCAGCATGTGGGATCTAGTTTCCAGGGATCCAGTCTAGGCCCCCTGCATTGTGAGTGCAGATTCTTAGCCACTGGACACCAGGGAAGTCCCCATTATTCCGTACTTTTAAAAAGACTGTTATTGTAAAAATATAACTTGCGCACAGGTTTACTTTCCATGGCAGTATTTGTAACAGCAAAAGACTGGAAATAACCCAAGTGATCATTGATCAGTTCAGATCAGTCGCTCAGTCATGTCCAACTCTTTGCAATCCCACGGGCTGTAGCATTCCAGCCTTCCCTGTCCATCATCAATTGGTGGAGCTTGCTCAAACTCGTGTCCGTCCAGTGGGTGACGCCATTCAACCATCTCATCCTCTGTCATCCCTTTCTCTCCTGCCTTCAATCTTTCCCAGCATTAGGGTCTTTTCCATGAGTCGATTCTTCTCACTAGGTGAACAAAGTACTGAAGTATCAGCTTCAACATCAGTCCTTCCAAGGAATATTCAGGACTAATTTCCTTGAGGATGGACTGGTTGGATCTCCTTGCAGTCCAAGGGACTCTCAAGAGTCTTCTCCAACACCACAATGCAAAAGCATCAATTCTTCCTCACTCACCTTTCTTTATAGTTCAACTCTCACATCCATACATGACTACCGGAAAAACCATAGCTTTCACTAGACAGATTTTTGTTGGCAAAGTAATGTCTCTGCTTTTTAATATGCTTCCTAGGTTGGCCATAGCTTTTCTTCCAAGAAGCGAGCGTCTTTTAATTTTATAGCTGCAGTCACCATCTGCAGTGATTTTGGAGCCCAAAAAAATAAAGTCTGTCACTGGTTCCGTTGTTTCCCCATCTATTTGCCATGAAGTGATGGGACCAGATGCCATGATCTTCGTGTTCTGAATGTTGAGCTTTAAGCCAACTTTTTCAGTCTTCTCTTTCACTTTCATCAAGAGGCTCTTTAATTCTTCTTTGCTTTCTGCCATTAGAGAGGTGTCATCTGTGTATATGAGTGAAGTGAGCTTGCTCAGTCGTGTCCGACTCTTTGCAACCCCATAGACGGTAGCCTACCAGGCTCCTTCGTCCATGGGATTTTCCAGACAAGAGTACTGGAGTGGGTTGCCATTTCCTTCTCCAGAGAATCTTCCTGATCCAGTGATCAAACCTGGGTCTCCCAAATTGTAGGCAGACGCTTTACCGTCTGAGCCACCAGGGAAGCCAAGTTATTGATATTTCTCCCAGCAATCTTGATTCCAGCTTGTGTTTCATCCAGCCTGACATTTAGCATGATGTACTCTGCATTTAAGTTAAATAAGCTGGGTGACAATATACAGCCTTGACGTCCAGTTCAGTTCGGTTCAGTTCAGTCGCTCAGTCATGTCCGACTCTTTGCGACCCCATGAATCGCAGCATGCCAGGCCTCCCTGTCCATCACCAACACCCCGAGTTCACTCAAACTCACGTCCATCGAGTCAGTGATGCCATCCAGCCATCTCATCCTCTCTCATCCCCTTCTCCTCCTGCCCCCAATCCTTCCCAGCATCAGAGTTTTTTCCAATGAGTCAACTCTTTGCATGAGGTGGCCAAAGTACTGGAGTTTCAGCTTTAGCATCATTCCTTCCAAAGAACACCCAGGACTGATCTTTAGAATGGACTGGTTGGATCTCCTTGCAGTCCAAGGGACTCTCAAGAGTCTTCTCCAACACCACAGTTCGAAAGCATCCATTCTTCGGCTCCTTCCCTATTTGGAACCAGTCTGTTGTTCCATGTCCAGTTCTAACTGTTGCATCTTGACCTGCATACAGTTTTCTTAGAAGGCAGGTAAAGTGGTCTGATATCTCTTTAAGAATTTTCCATGGTTTGTTGTCATCCACGCAGTCAGAAGAGTTTCGCATAGTCAATAAAGCAGATGTTTTTCTGGAACTCTTGCTTTTTCTGTGATCCAACAGAAGCTGGCAGTTTGATATCTGGTTCCTCTGCCTTTTCTAAATCCAGCTTGAACATCTGGACGTTCACATACTGTTGAAACCTGGCTTGGAGAATTTTGAGCATTACTGTGCTAGTGTGTACTGCTGCTGCTCCTGCTGCTGAGTCGCTTCAGTCGTGTCTGACTCTGTGAGACCCCATAGACAGCAGCCCACCAGGCTTGTGCGTCCCTGGGATTCTCCAGGCAAGAACACTGGCTAGTGTGTGAGATGAGTGCAATTGTGCAGTAGTTTGAACATTCTTTGGCATTTCCTTTCTTTGGGATTGGAATTGAAAACTGACCTTTTCCAGCCCTGTGGCCACTGCTAAGTTTTGCAAATTTGCTGGCATATTGAGTGCATCACTTTCACAGCATCATCTTTTAGTATTTGAAATAGCTCAACTGGAATTCCATTACCTCCACTAGCTTTGTTTGTGGTGATGGTTCCTAAGGCCCATTGAGTTTGCATTCCAGGATGTCTGGCTCTAGGTGAGTGATCACACCATCATGTTTATCTGGGTCATGAAGATCTTTTTTGTACAGTTCTTCTGCGTATTCTTGCCTCCTCTTCTTAATATCTTCTGCTTCTGTTAGGTCCATACCATTTCTGTCCTTTATTGTGCCCATCTTTGCATGAAATGTTCCCTTGGTATCTCTAATTTTCTTGAAGTGATCTCTAGTCTTTCCCATTCATTGTTTCCCTCTATTTCTTTGCATTGATCACTGAGGAAGGCTTTATCTCTCCTTGCTATTCTTTGAAACTCTGCATTCAAATGGGTATATCTTTCCTTTTCTCCTTTGCCTTTAGCCTTTCTTCTTTTCTCAGCTATTTGAAAGGTCTCCTCAGACAACCATTTTGCCTTTTTGTATTTATTTTTCTTGAGGATGGTCTTGAACACTGCCTCCTGTACAGTGTCACAGACCTCCATCCATAGTTCTTCAGGCACTCTGTCTATCAGACTAATCCCTTGAATCTATTTGTAACTTCCACTGTATAATTGTAAGGGCTTTGATTTAGGTCAGTGGTTTCCCCTACTTTCTTAAATTTAAGCCTGAATTTGGCAATAAAGATTTCATGATCATTGAAAAAGCAAGGGCGTTCCAGAAAAACATCTATTGCTGCTTTATTGACTATGACCAAGCCTTTGACTGGATGGATCACAATAAACTGTGGAAAATTCTTCAAGAGATGGGAATACCAGCCCACCTGACCTGCCTCTTGAGAAATCTGTATGCAGGTCAGGAAGCAATAGTTAGAACTGGACACGGAACAACAGACTGGTTCCAAATAGGGAAGGAGTATGTCAATACTATGTATTATCACTCTGCTTATTTAACTTGTATGCAGAGTACATCATGAGAAACACTGGGCTGGATGAAGCATAAGCTGGAATCAAGATTGATGGGAGAAATATCAATAACCTCACATACACAGATGACACCACCCTTACGGCAGAAAGTGAAGAAGAACTAAAAGCCTCTTGATGAAAGTGAAAGAGGAGAGTGAAAAAGTTGGCTTAAAGCTCAGCATTCAGAAAACTAAGATCATGGCATCTGGTCCCATCACTTCATGGCAAATAGATGGGGAAATAGTGGAAACAGTGTCAGGGTTTATTTTTTGGGCCTCTAAAATTACTGCAGATGGTGACTGCAGGCATTAAATTAAAAGACACTCGCTCCTTGGAAGAAAAGCTATGACCAACCTAGACAGCATATTCAAAAGCAGAGACATTACTTTGTCAACAAAGGTCCATCTAGTCAAGGCTATGGTTTTTCCAGTAGTCATGTATGGATGTGAGAGTTGGACTATAAAGAAAGGTGAGTGTGGAAGAACTGATGCTTTTGAACTGTGGTGTTGGAGAAGACTCTTGAGTCCCTTGGACAGCAAGGAGATCCAACAGTCCATCCTAAAGGAAATCAGTCCTGATTATTCTCTGGAAGGACTGATGTTGAAGCTGAAACTCCAATACTTTGGCCACCTGATGCAAAGAGCTGACTCATTCGAAAAGACCTTAATGATGGGAAGATTGAAGGCAGGAGAGAAGGGGACGACAGAGAATGAGATGGTTGGATGGCATCACCAACTCGATGGAAGTGAGTTTGAGTAAATTCTGGGAATTGGTGATGGACAGGGAGGACTGGAGTGCCTCAGTCCATGGGGTCACAAAGAGTCAGATATGACTGTGACTGAACTGAAGTTCATGATCTGAGCCATTTTTTCTGAATGTACAGAATGTACTTCTCCATCTTTGGCTGCAAAGAATATAATCAATAGGATTTCAGTATTGACTATTTGGTGATGTCCATGTGTAAAATCTTCTCTTGTGTTGTTGGAAGAGGGTGTTTGCTATGACCAGTGTGTTCTCTTGGCAAAACTCTGTTAGCCTTTACCCTACTTCATTTTATACTCCTAGGCCAAATTTGACTGTTACTCCAAGTATCTCTTGACTTTCTACTTTTGCATTCCAGACCCCTATAATGAAAAGGAGATCTTTTGGGGGTGTTAGTTCTAGACGGTCTTGTAGGTTTTCATAGAACCATTCAACTTCAGCTTCTTCAGTGCTACTGGTCGGGGCATAGACTTGGATTACTGTGATATTGAGTGGTTTGCCTTGGAAATGAACAGAGATCATCCCATCATTTTTGATATTGCACCCAAGTACTGCATTTCAGAGTTTTGTTGACTATGATGGCTAGTCCATTTCTTCTAAGAGATTCTTGCCCACAGTAGTAGATATAATGGTAATCTGAATTAAATTCACCCATTCCAGTCCATTTTAGTTCATTGATTCCTAAAATGTCAATGTTCACTCTTGCCATCTCCTGTTTGACCACTTCCAATTGACCTTGATTAATGGACCTAACATTCCAGGTCCCTATGCAATATTGTCTTTACAGCATCAGACTTTGCTTCTGTCACCAGTCACATCCACAATTGTTGTGGATTGGCTCTGTCTCTTCATTCTTTCTGGAGTTATTTTCTGCTCTTCTCCAGTAGTCTATTGCACACCTACTGACCCGGGGAGTTAATATTTCAGTGTCATATCTTTTTGCCTTTTCATCCTGTTCATGGGGTTTTCAAGGCAAGTGTACTGAAGAGGTTTTCCATTCCCTTCTCCAATGGACCTTGTTTTTCAGAACTCTCCACCATGACCCGTCTGTCTTGGCTGGCCCTACATGGCATGGTTCATAATTTCATTGAGTTAGACAAGGCTGTGGTCCATGTGATCAGTTTGATCAGTTTTCTGTGACTGTGGTTTTCATTTTGTCTACCTTTTGATGGATAAGGATAAGAGGCTTATGGAAGCTTCCTGATGGGAGAGACTGTGGAGGAAAGTGAGTCTTATTCTGATGGGTGGGACCATGCTCAGTAAATCTTTGATCCAATTTTCTATTGAAGGAAGTCGCCATTATCTTCACTACCTCCATCAGAGTTTGGTCTCGGGTCAAACAACAGGGACGTAACAGAGCCCCTCCCATGGTGGCTCAGAGGTTAAAGCGTCTGCCCACAGTGCGGGAGACCTGGGTTCGATCCCTGGGTCAGGAAAATCCCCTGGAGAAGGAAATGGCAACCCACTCCAGTATTCTTGCCTGGAGAATCCCAGGGATGAAGGAGCCTGGTGGGCTATAGTCCATGGGGTCACAAAGAGTGACACTACTGAGCGACTTCACTTTCTTTGCCATCAACAGAAAATTGGATTGAAGATTTACTGAGCATGGCCCCGCCCATCAGAAAAAGATCATTAACAGAGAAAAGTGAAAGTGAAATGGATCAGTCGGACTCTTTGTGACCCCATGGACTGTACCTGCCAGGCTCCTCTATCCATGGGATGTTTCAGGCAAGATTACTGGAGTGGGTAGCCATCCCCTTCTCCAGGGGATCTTCCCAACCCAGGGATTGAACCTGGGTCTCCTGCACTGCAGGCAGACTCTTTACTGTCTCAGCCACAAGAAGGCTTCAGTAATAGAGAACTTATTAATAAACTATGGTTCATCAACATAATGAAATAAGATGGAGCTGTAATGTGAAATGATATGAAAGAAAGAAAGTACATATTAGGTTATCTAGCATGTTGTGTTTTGTATAAGTTGCATATTTGGTAATATTTGCAAAAAGAAACAATAGTGGATTGATAAGCCAAAATCAATAAAAATTATGTTAGTAAGAGGGAGGGTAAAGAGAACAGGGATGGAAGCAAAACTTGTTTCATAGGTTTTACCTTGGTGTCTTTTAAATCTTTCTATATAAATAAAAAACAAAACTTAATATGTTGTCTGTAAACATTAAAGGCAAACAACTAAATAAATCTGCCTGGATATTAAGTTAATGCCATTTTCTAACAGAGAGAAGAAAGTATATCTAAGTAAACTTAGAAGTAATATTACTTTTAATCTTCAATGGAATATATTATTGCTGTTAAGTCATTAAGTGGTGTCTGATTCTTTGTGACCCCACGGACTGCAGCACACTAGGCTCCTCTGTCCTCCACTGTCTCCTGGAGTTTGCTCAAATTCATGTCCATTGAGTTGGTGATGCTATCTAACCATTTCATCCTCTGCTGCCACTTCTCCTTTTGCCTTCAATCTTTCCCAGCATCAGGGTCTTTTCCAATGAGCTTGAATATACTATAAAGACACACACACACAAATACTAAGAAGTCTTATAATTCTTTAAATAGTCAATGTTGGGAATAATATCAGTATTGTTACTTTTAAACTTATTGCAAGTATATAATCGGATAAAGAAGTATGTTAATTTTCTTAAGTATCAGTAATTTAGCATAAGGGGAAAAAGAGATATGAATATAAAGCCAAAAAAAGACCATGTAATCTTACATTTGAATGGGAATATCAGTGAAAACATATAAATTTTCCTTGGTTCTTTAAAAAACAAAAAAGCAAAGCTCAGTATCTTAAATCTCTCTAAGGAAAAGCCTTAGAAACAATGACAAGCTACTAGCAGCAAATAACGTCAAGATCCCTGTCTCTAAATACCATTTCCTACTAAAAGCAGTTTTTGGAGAAGTGACTGACTCCAGGGCTGGGGCAAAAAATGTACATGATGGGTTTGTGATATTTTAATATTATATTGTCCCAGAAAGTAAGGGCACTATCAAAGATTGTGGAATCTTGCAAAAAGCGCATAGAAAAAAGTTTGAAGATTCTCCCACTGGCCAAAATGGGGGTAATTTGAACATTGAAATAATAGTTGTAAGTCCAACACATTGAAATGAGAAAAAACAATGAGTTCAAATTAGACAGAGAAGAGGGGAGGAAATGGGACAGTGGAGAGGAGAGGGAGAGGGAGGAAGGAAGGGGTAGGAGGAGGGAGGAGAAAGAGAAGCAGAAAAGAAAATCCACTGAATGCCATTGGAAGTGTGCACAGTACCAACTCATTACTCTAAAAACAACAGTTATAGGTGGAGAGGTGAACAGTATACCTTATCTCTATGCAAGGAACTGTATTTCATTTTGAAGTGAAAAGTGAACGTGTTAGTCGCTCATTCGTGTATGACTCTGCCCCTACCATGGACTGTAGCCCACTAGGCTCCTCTGTCCATGGGATTCTCCATGCAAAAATACTGGAATGGGTTGCCATTCCCTTCTCCGGAGGATCTTCCCGACCCAGGGATGGAACCTAGGTCTCCCACAATGCAGGAGGTTTCTTTACCATCTGAGCCACCAAGGAAGCCCATATTGCAGTTTATACTGAATTAATTAATGAGGACAATTTCTTCTAAACAAAAGAATTCCAGATAATAAATACTGAAGAAATAAAAAAATTAGAAAAAAAATCCCATTTTGCAACCTTCACTTGAATCACTTACAGTTCATAAATCTATGGTAAAACCACTTTTTCTTTGTAGTATATTCCACTGAAGATTGAAAGAAAAATATTTCTAAGTATACATGGAATAATCTTTTTAAAAGAATATTTATAGATGAGGCTGTGTAGTTTATTTCGTATCTATTTGAGTCTTTAGGACTAATTTCTTGGCCATTGGAAATCAAAGGACACCAGACAGGCAACGCAAAGGACCATTATTAGCCACATAAAAAATGGAAAATTGACCTGGTTTTCCCAATAAAGAAATAGCAATGAGAAGAGAAGGGGAAGAGAGAGGGAGAGATTGAGAGCTAGAAAGAGAAAGAAAGAGAGAAGAACTCTGTTCTAAATTGAGAAATTTTAAAAAAGAATTAGAGACAGTACAACCCAATAATGTGTGAACCTTCTTTGGAAGCTGATGTTTTGTCCCAGTTTTGTTTTTCTTTTGTTTTTATGTTTAGATAATTGGGGAAAGTTGGATATGAAGTTAGCATTAGATAATATTAATGAATTATCATTAATGTTATTAAATAAATTAATAGCATTTAGTTATGTAAAGAAGTGTCCCTCATTTTATTATTTGTAAAGAGGCACACTAAAATATTTAGGGTAACATGTTTCTATTCAAAAATACTCAAAAAAATATTTATGAAAACATGTTTGGAATTTGCTTTAAAATGTTTCAACCAAAATAAGAAATGTTTTTAACGCAGCAAAGATAAACTTGGCAAAATGTTGATGATTGTTGAAATTGGGTATTTATATTTTGAAAATTTCAGGCAGAGTTCAAAACACATTTTTTTTGAAGGTGATGAAACTGCTACAGATGATATCTTCATGGTGGGAAAGGAAAAAAATTGTAAACTTTGCTCTGTAGTCTTGCAAAGCTTAAGTTCAACACACGTGGCTCCTCCCTTGTTGGGTCTGAAACTGTTCTACATCATGGTTTGCCCTTTAATTCTTTTTTTTTTTTTAATAAAGAGTAACCCCAATATCTGATTTGTACAAACCAGGATGGCTCCTCAGCCACTCTGGTTTCACCACGTGAAGGATCTTTTATTGTTTGATGTTGTGCTAGTTGTCGTTAACAGACAAGTTCATCTCTCTAAATGTTTTTATTGTTAATTTTGTTGTGCTTTAGCTATACTAAAATAACATACAGGGAATTTGTACAAGAGTTCACAGTGTACCAATGTGAACCACAGAAGATAAGGAGCAATAAGACAGGAGTAGAATAAAAGGAAAATTGAATTCAGGCAATGTGGATCTGACATTGATACTGCCCAGTTACGAGGCACTGGTCTCATCAATCTCTGTGAATACTGCACTTCTCTTGGGCAAGACGGGAAGGGTAACACGGTTATTATAAAGACTGCATGAGCTAGGGAAGGTACTTTTTCAGCTCTAAACCCTTATTACATTATTAGCATGAAGAATGAATGCTGATACTATTTCAATTACTCTTTTCACTTTCCAAAAGTGAAAAGTTTTCTAAATTAATTTTTAAAAGTAAAGCAAATAAGCACACCAAAGTTTTCCAGTAAAAGATGCCAGAGTAAAGAAATGATAATTTCATAATGTACCTGTTTCACTGTTTTATGCTTTTCTTCAATATATCAAGTCTTGGTGTTGGCTTTACCTCAGCACCTAATACAGTTCCACCTATTCAAAAACTTATAGGTAAATTTAGTACCATACTGAAGGGCAACAGGTAACACTGACTGTGGCTTAACTTATTTTCAGTAATTTATAATTTCAAGTTGCAGTCAATACTCAGTGCTGTTATGCCCTTGAACTAAGCTTTTCTCTAAATTGTTTAAGGTACTTAAACATCTTGCATCAATGAAAAATTATTTTACAATAGAGTTGTAAATCATGAAAAGAGAATTGAAGAGAAAACATATAACATTTTGCCCTATCATCTCTGCCAATGCAGGAGACGCAAGATCCTTGGCTAGGGAAGATCCTCTGGAGGAAGAAATGGCAACCCACTCCAGTATTCATTCCTGGAGAATCCCAAGGACAGAGGAGCCTGGTGGGCTACAGTCCATGGGGTCACAAAGAGTAGGACACGACTGAGTGACTGAGAGTAAGCTCAAGCACTCTTTGACAGAACGAGTATCTCTTTAAAAAAAGAAAAGAGTATCTTTTCACGGGAAGGAACGAGTATCTCTTTAAAGTAATTAATGACTTAAGGGCTGCAAATACTATAAAACAAGCAAACAAAAAAAGATTTTTTTCCTAATAAATAGCAATAAGAAACACATTTCATCTGATTCTACATTTTCTGTCAGTAGAAGGATTAGATCAGCTCATCAAATACAGAGCTCCACAGTGGCTGTTTGCTTGGTGCCGGCCAAGCCTCGTTTCACTACAGTTATGTACTACCTTGCATATTTAAACAATTATTCTGTTTCTTCAGGTGATAGGATAGAGAAAACATACTATATTCCTATGGATAATGTTAATACTTCTAATACCTTTATCAACTGGCCCTTTCATATTTCATGACCCTCACTTTTTACTATTCTTGTCTTTCAATCCAGACTGATCTTTTTAAATAAAAATCACCTACATATCTGTCTACCTGTTTCTGAAGGGGTTAAATGTTTACTGCTGCTGCTGCTGCTGCTAAGTCGCTTCAGTCATGTCCGACTCTGTGCGACCCCATAGACGGCAGCGCACCAGGCTCCCTCGTCCCTGGGATTCTCCAGGCAGGAACACTGGAGTGGGTTGCCGTGTTCTTCTCCAATGCATGAAAGTGAAAAGTGAAAGTGAAGTCGGTCAGTC
Organism: Ovis aries; assembly: GCF_016772045.2. Lineage (NCBI taxonomy): Eukaryota > Metazoa > Chordata > Mammalia > Artiodactyla > Bovidae > Ovis > Ovis aries. The sequence goes on along the minus strand of NC_056059.1, from coordinate 25,050,460 downwards.
GTGCCCGACTCTAGCGACCCCATGGACTGCAGCCCGTCAGGCTCCTCCGTCCATGGGATTTTCCAGGCGAAAGTACTGGAGTAGGGTGCCATTGCCTTCTCCGAATGCTTACACGTTTCAACAATTTAAAAGGCTAAAAAAGAGGTATATAGTGAAAATTATCTCTCCCACCCGTGTACCCCAGTTATCCAGAAATATGATTTCCCCCATAATTTTTTGATCACCTGCTTTTGTTCACATTGCTGTCTTTATCTGAAATGTCCTTCAGACATCTTTCATTTTTTCCCCTTCACTTCTTCAGAATGTAGCTCATTATTCTCCTATAACAAGCATTCCTTGAACCATCAACTCTAAAATTGATTCCTTATTTCCCTTATTCTGCATAATTGAATACGATTTAAACCTTGCTTTCTTTAATATATTTAAAATGCTAATATACCTAAAGTATTTTCAGATTTCCTGAACAGAAGATTTCTGAATGGCTTATGGATTTGTAGGTTCCTTGAAAGCAAGAAATGATCCCTATCTCTTTTGTTTTAATGTAACAGGCAGTCTGGACTTGATGCCTAATATGTTCTCTATCCTCAAACATCCTACCTGGTGATTCTCAAAATTTGCTGCTTTTAGAATAAGCTGGGAAGATGTAGAAACTCATAATCCCCTGCCTTCACCCCATTTCAATTACATCAGAATCTCTGGGGGGTGTTATCTACACATAAGGACTATTTAAAACTTGCCACATAACTTAGCTTCCAATGTGAAGCTAAGTTTAAGAATAGGTAACTTAACCCACCTGCATGCCCTCCATCTCAGTCCTTGATCGCATTTCATGAAACCATGCTCTTCCCGTCAGTATCGACATGCCCACTCCTTGCACTCACAGCCATCTTTCCTGGTTTTCTCTGGTCGCAGGTAAAAAGGGGCTCCTCTTCCTCCTGTAGACCTTCTTCCAGCAGCCACATTTTCTTTGTTCCTCTTCCCTGAAAACCTTCTGGTAAGGTTTTGCTATGTAGATGGTTGTCATTTTTTTCCTCCTCCAAGTCTCTCTTCGACCCACTTATATCTGGCTCTCATTCCCATCATGCCTCAAAAATGTCCTTGTCCATGTCACTTGTCACGTTGCCAAACCCAAGGGCCAGTTCTCTGCCTCCTCCTTACCTCTCAGCAGCATGACCTCTCTGCTCCGAACACTTTCTTGATTTGCTGAATCCATGTGGTTGCTCCTTCTCCTCTCCCTCTGTCCCTTCTTTATTGACTCTTTGCTACCTGACTGCAGGATGGCAGTTTCCTAGGGCTTCATTCTAAGCCATCTGCTTTCTCCACACATTTCTATGTACAACTTGTGTATATAGATGATTTCAGATAGCAAATGATTTGAAAAAATTTTTACCCTAATTTCTTTTCAGTGATATTAGAAAAGACTACAGCCTACAAATAGAACTCACTTTAAGGCTATAAAGTGAAAGAGGTAAGTTTAAATAACAAAGCACATGATGAACTCCGTAATACACCCTTTACATATCTTGGTTCTTTCCTTAAATTTCTCCAGACCATAGCTACCTTTGTTTCTTCAAAATCCTCCATCAGCTGCTAGGTTTCCCTTTTTCTTTAGCCTTCCCTTCAAGCATCCTTTCCATTCTTCCCCACTCATCTCCAGCAGAAACATCCGGATGCACTCCTGTTCACTCTAATTTGAAACTGCTTGTACAACGGAGAACGCAGTGTAGTGCGAGTGTTAATCGCTCAGTCGTGTCTGACTCTTTGCCGCCCCACGGAGTCAGGTTCCTCTGTCCATGGGATTCTCCAGGCAAGAATAGTGGAGACACTTGCCACTCCTTTCTCCAGGGAATCTTCCAGACCAAGGGATCGAACCTGTGTTTCCTGCATTGCAGACAGATTCTTTAGCATCTGAGCCACCACGGAAGCTTGAAGTGTTCACCTAGTAGAGAAATCTTTAAAATGGGAAATGTATCCATTGCCAGGAAGTCACAGAAAAGTTACTTGATGCAGAAGAGATATTCTGGGGAAGAAAGAGATGTAGCAATAAAATGTTGTATACATATATTTCAATAATAAAATCTGTCTCAAATATGTTTTTAGTATCTAAGCGTCTAGAATTGTTCACATTTAGAAATGCTGGTATACTTTAGAGACAGGGAGTCTCAAAAGCACCTGGGTCAAGATCAAGGCCCTCATCTCCATCACCAATTTATTTAAATATTTAATGAGACTGAGCATTGTTAACATATAACTCTATCTAATTATTATTAATAGATTTGCATCCCTAATGTTTTAATAGAATACCTATAATAAATCTTTTTTCTAATATTTCTGTTAGAATCTCTTAAGCTCATAATAATAATTTCTGACATAATATATATAACAATTCTATTAGTATCTATAGGTTACATTTATTAGCTCACATTAAAGTAAATGGAGTATACTGTCTTTGTAGGACTGGAAATAAAACAACACAGAAGTCAATGTCTTAGTGAAAGTGAAAGTCACTCAGTCGTATCCGACTCTTTGTGACCCCATGGACAGTCCATGGACTTCTCCAGGCCAGGATACTGGAGCATGTAGCCTTTCCTTTCTCCAGGGGATCTTCCCAACCCAGGGATCGAACCCAGGCCTCCCTCATTGCAGGCAGATTCTTTACCAGTTGAGCCACAAGGGAAGTCTGAGAATACAGGAGTGGGTAGCCTATCCCTTCTCCAGTGAATCTTCCTGACCCAGGAATTGAACGGGGTTTCCTGCATTACAGGCAGATTCTTTACCAATTGAGCTATCAGGGAAGCCCGTCAATGTCTTAATGAGCAACCAATATCTATTATTATCCTATTACTGCATTTTTTTTTCACTTAAAGTATTTTATTTCTTCAGACAGGAAGGCTACAAAGTTAAAAGCTTCATAACCAAAATTTAATATAATAATCCATTCTTCAAAGTAGCCACAAGCTTTTCAACTCTGGACATCCAGGTTACACAACAACCCAAACCTTCATGCTTTCTCCGTAAACGTACATCTTTCTCAAGAGGCCTTGCATTCCGACTCCACAGCTTAAATTCCTGTTACAGGACTGAACCAAACTGAAATCAGGCTGCAGTCAACCTACAAAGGCCCTGATGTACACAGGGCTCTGGTCCAATTCTCTCCCAATCCTGGATCTATCATGATCCATTCAATGTCTGTTAACTGTGAACAGTGAGCTCCAGAGGTCAGGAAACTGAAGGTTGTGCATATCTACACAACCCCAGCAGGGACTCCTCCTCCAAGGTTCATTCTGTACTGTCTGATCACGCAAATAGCAGTAAACTCTGATTCCCGGGTTGAGACAACATTGGATGAGGCACAGACAACCGGTGATGAAGAGAAAGCAACGCAGATGCGAAAAAAGCCTGTTACCGCATTTTGTCTTTGTTTTGTTATCTTCAGTGGGGTTGTTTGGTATGGGTGGCATCCTTTTTCATCATCACAAACTATAACAACCAATAAACTGTAAATGAGGCGGGTAAATAAGGCATAAATCCTTGGAAATGAAATGATATATATTTATGTAATGACTTCTAATAAATTAATCCTCCCATTTGTGGGGGCTCATACACTATATTCCTAAATGTTTACATGTTAAAAATTAAGCTAACATTGCTGAATATCTTTTATCTCCCTACATAGAAAAGATTACACTTATAATAACAAAAATTTTTCAATATGAGGAACTATGTTACTGTTTTATAACTCAAAGTCACAAAATGTAAAGGATGACTGATTTTAATTATGCTTGGCATGTCTGGCCTTTTGTTGATGAACCAGTGATATTTGGATAATATAAAGGAATATGGAACTAATAAATTAGTATATATTTATTTAAAAATAATTGTTACTCTTCATTTTAGAAATGTCATCAATTATGCTATGATTAATATTTTAATGCAATATCTGTGGCAGTGTGCCAAATTAGACAATATATTTTGATTCACTACAACTTTTTGATAGTTTTTAAAAATGCTTTAATGAACCAGTCTGCATTTTATTTTTTAATCTTGCCACACAGTGCAGCAAGTGGGATGTTGCTTTCACCACCTGGGATCAAATCTTCATCCCCTGCCTTGGGAGCACAGAGTCTTAACCACTGGATCACCAAGGAAGTCCTGATAGCTTTAAAAATTAATTTTAATCAGGCAAAACTTTGCTGAGGCAATACCATCAGATTTTTAGTATAATTCTTAATGCAATACTTAGATCTGGTAATGAATCATGAATTTTACATATCAAGCATTGTAGTAGGTTTGCATATCATAAATTATTGTTACCCTATAAGATTTCACAAAATATTTAAAATTTCATTGGCATCATCTTTATTGGAATTTATGCTGTCTCTTAAGGCAATGTAAAGAATTGATAGTACACGACTGATGCCATATCTAGATTTACAGGCTCAATTATAATATGAATGACAATACTGAAAATCGATTCTCAGCTACCATGTGCAATTATGGTGATTATCATGTTAATTTATGAGCAGTTTTAGAATCACAAACAGAACATGCATGAACAAGTGGACACAGCACTACTGGAAAATAATATTTCCTTACCCAAGAAACTACTGCATTGCCCTGGGTTTAGAATTGCCTTATAGATGTGCCATGGTATCAATAAATAGCCCTATTTCTAAATAAAGGTGCATATTTCCAGGGCATAAAAAGTCAAATCTCTATTTTGTGAGTTGTGCAGTGATGGTTGGAGATGCAGATGTTTCAAAATGTCTTGAATGCTGAAGTGATCACTGATATTTGAGAAACTGAATATAAAATACATATCTACCAACCAACAAGGTTTAAAGTTGATGTAAATTATTGATGTTAATTTCTAATTAAGTGACAATTTTTAGAATGTTACTCAACGTAAGCTTAAATATGCATAGTGCTGCAAAATTTCTACGTCAATATACCGTTTCAATACAAGTGAAATCCATAAATATTAGAAAGGCAAAATTTTAATGAAGAGTGGTCTGTGGACTACTAAGAAATAATGAATATTCAGGAAGTAGTATATATCAAGAACTGTGTGACAAAAATCTAAATATAAGCAAGGAACATATTTTAAAAAATATTTTTAGTTTTATTTTATTATGGCAAGAACTTGTAATATGTGATCTCTCTTCTTAAAATATATTTAAGTGTGTAATACAATATTGTTAACTATAAGCACAATATTGTACACCAGATTTCTAAACTTTATTTATCTTGAATAACTGAAACTCTATACCTATTGATTAGCAACTCCTTGTTTCCCCCTGCCTCTCACCCTTGGAAACCAGTGCTCTGATCTCTGAATCTATGAGTGTGACTATTTTTGATGCCCTCTGTAAGTGAATTCTGCAGTATTTGTCCTTTATTTCATGCAGTGTAATACCCTTCAAGTTCATGCATGTTGTTGCAAATAATAGAATTTCTTTCCCTTTTTAAGGCTGAGTAATATTCCATTCTATGTATATATCACATTTTCTTTATCCATTTATCCATTCATGTACAAGATACAGATGATCTTAAATGAACCACTGTGAATATGTGAAACAAAGCAATGAATTTTATAACAAGCTTGTGAGATCTATTTAATTGCTTTTCTAGAATTGTATTTTTAGTTAGAAGTTGGGATGAGAAAATTGAGTTCTAAGAACCCTTAATCCCCTACCTTATTTAACATATTTAGACCCGTTTGTTTGGAACGAAATGCCTTCTGGGTTTTTAATCAAAAAAAGTCATCAGTTTATAAAGTAAACAACCAACTACATTCAGTAACTTAATAAGTGTTTATTAAGTACCCGCTCTATACTAGCTATTGTTCTAGACACTAGTTTATAACAGTGAACAAAAACAGAGTCCTGCCTTCAAAAAACATGCTTTCTGTAATGGGATAGAGTGGGGGTAAAGACACAGATAGAGAACAAATGAGTAAATTATATACAATGTTTGAGAATCAATGTTATGAAGAAAACAAGTCAGTACAGGGGTATGGGGAGGTTGCAGTTTTAAAGGGATTGTCATAGAAGACTCCACTGAGAAGGTGATCTTTGAGTCAGGAAGAGGTACGTTTTAAAATATATAAACATAGTTTAAAAAAATCTCAAACTTGAAAAGTTACAAAGAACTCATTTTGAGACTTACAGACTTAGAGAACAAACTTATGGTTGCAGGGAGTGGGGGACAGATTGGGAGAAGGAATAGTAGGGAGTTGGGAATGGACAGGTGCACAAGGCTGTATACGCACCAACAAGGACCTATTGTATAGCACATGGAACTCTGTTTAGTGTTCTGTGACAGCCTGGATGGGAGGGGAGTTTGGGGGAGAATGGACACATGTCTGTGTATGACTGAGTCCCTTGCTTCCCAGGTGATGCTGTGGTGAAAGTATAGGAAGGCCTGCCAGTGCAGGAGACCCAGGTTTGATTCCTGGTTTGGGAAGATCCCCTGGAAGTGGCAACCATTCTAGTGTTCTTTTGCCTGGGAAATCCCATGGACAGAGAAGACTGTCAGACTACAGTCTATGGCAACAAAACAGCAAAGAATATGATAGCCAAAGAACAGAACCAATCCACTAACAAATATTTTTAGAGCTTCTACTAAGACACAGAGAATCACTACTGACCAAACTTTTCATATTTCCAATAGTCTTTAAGATTTCCATTTACAATAACCCAATAATTAATGATCATAATGCTAAATGAGGCATCATGAAAGGCAAAGTGAAGTTCCACTTACTTTGTCTTTACAGGAAGGAAAATATGAAATATACACATTAGGACAGATTTCGGAAAAACGACTGACAATTATTTAGTCCTTAAGTTTTAGTTGTCTGAAAAATTTGTGTGTGGAGAAAACTCCATTTTATTTATTAGAATCATTAGAAAATAAAGTACTAGTGTTTGTATTAGAGCCAAGCCAAATGCAGGGTCCTACACTCACTGCCTTCAGCCAGCTGTTGTATCTTAGAGTAGTCACTGAACCTCTTAGGGCCTTTTGCTTCCTCAGCTACTAAATAGGAAAAAGAAAAGAAAGTGAACGTGTTGGTTGTTCAGTTGTGTCTGACTCTTTGCTATCCCGTGGATTGTAGCCCACCAGGCTCCTCTGTCCATGGAATTTTCCAGGCAAGAATCCAGGAGTGGGTTGCAGTTCCTACTCCAGAGGATCTTCCTGACCCAGAGATCTTGCTTCTCCTGTATTGGCAGGTGGATTCTTTACTACTAGGGGCAATTGGGAAGCCCTTATAAAATAGGAAGGTGGTCTAAAGTAACTCAAAAATAATTGTGAACTCTAAAATTCTATATCTTAAAGAAAATTATGAGTTTTTTTTTCAATCTCTTAGAAAGAGCTTCAAGTGTATACTTTAAGCTTAAAGTATATACAAGTCATTAAAGGATAAAGTATTTTATGTTGGAACTTGCCCAATGGGGCAAAAGAGACTGATTAGAAATGAAATCTTCACTCACAAGATACTTCACAAGTCTAAGAATAAGATCTGGTTTTCTTTCAACTGGTAGAAAAATTTAAATAATGGCATATGGAGTCTGTAAGTAACCAATTTACTGTTTATGACTTACATCAGAGATCAGTTGTTGGAATTTCCCAGAAGGTAATTTCCCACTGTGGCTTGCCTTTCCTGATATATAGACCATTGGAAGGCACCTAGACTACAAATCAGAACAGTGACTAATATTTAGTTTGTATGGAGCTTCTACAGGAAGACTTCTCCCATTTCCCCTTCTTTCTTAAAGTCCATGTCCTCAGCCTGACTTCTCAAGGCATAGCTTTAATGTCTTTGGCTGTATTTCCCCCTAACTTAAACCAATCATATTTCCTCACTTGGGATGTTGAACTAGAGAATATTAATACGGATTTAGATATAAGGGAAATTGAAAAAGAAAGACCATACCAGGCAATCCCAAGAGGTGAGAAGGAAAGTGATAGCCCACATGTCTGCTCAGATTATTGGGTACAGAAAAACTGACAAGGTTAAAGAGAGTGGAGAAAGGAGATGAGCACGGAAGAGCAAAGACACAGCTTTCACAGCTTCTGTGAGGTAATGTCATATTTTTATAATGAACTGTAATTTACAAATTAAAAAAGTAATACTCAGAAGGGGAATGATTGACTTTCCAAAGGTCACATGACTAATTACCATCACAGTTATTTTGGAACCTCAATTTTTTGACCTGTAAACTGGTTCTCTTCTTATACTACACTCTACTAACAGTACTGACTCTGCCATTGGCCTTGTGACTTTGGAAAGGTCAGTTAATCTCTCTGGGTCTCAGTTTCCAGGTTAGTAAAGTGGAGTTAAAACACAAGCTTTGCCCTACTTCATAGGGATGTTTTAATACTACATAAATATTTTAATTCTTATTATGCTTTAGAGTTTATAATGGGACAATGATGCATAATTTCATACAGTCCAGTTCCTACAAAGATGCTGTAAAAATCAAATAAGAATGTATACAAAAGCAGTTGCATGTAATTATCACATGCTTCTACTTCCATATACTACTTCCCATCTCTGAAGCTGTTGAAATTCTTGAGATACATTAATGAATTAAAGGTTGTCCAGTGAGACTGGTCAAACAGACACTAAAGCCTGTTTGATAATGCTTAGAATAAAATAGAGGCATAATGAGAATTTTATAGCTTGTAATGTCAATAAACTGTGGAAAATTCTGAAAGAGATGGGAATACCAGACCACCTGACCTGCCTCTTGAGAAACCTGTATGCAGGTCAGGAAGCAACAGTTAGAACTGGACATGGAACAACAGACTGGTTCCAAATAGGAAAAAGAGTACGTCAAGGCTGTATATTGTCACCCTGCTTATTTAACTTCTATGCAGAGTACATCATGAGAAATGCTGGGCTGGAAGAAGCACAAGCTGGAATCAAGACTGCTGGGAGAAATATCAATAACCTCAGATATGCAGATGACACCACCTTTATGGCAGAAAGTGAAAAGGAACTAAAAAGCCTCTTGATGAAAATGAAAGAGGAGAGTGAAAAAGTTGGCTTAAAGCTCAACATTCAGAAAACGAAGATCATGGCATCTGGTCCCATCACTTCATGGGAAATAGATGGGGAAACAGTGGAAACAGTGTCAGACTTTATTTTTGGGGGGCTCCAAAATCACTGCAGATGGTGACTGCAGCCATGAAACTAAAAGACGATTCTCCTTGGAAGAGAAGTTATGACCAACGTAGACAGCATATTGAAAAGCAGAGACATTACTTTGCCGACTAAGGTCCGTCTAGTCAAGGCTATGGTTTTTCCAGTGGTCATGTATGGATGCGAGAGTTGGACTGTGAAGAAAGCTGAGCGCTGAAGAATTGATGCTTTTGAAGTGTGGTGTTGGAGAAGACTCTTGAGAATCCCTTGGACTGCAAGGAGATCCAACCAGTCCATTCTAAAGGAGATCAGCCCTGGGATTTCTTTGGAAGGACTGATGCTAAAGCTGAAACTCCAGTACTTTGGCCACCTCATGTGAAGAGTTGACTCATTGGAAAAGACTCTGATGCTGGGCGGGAGGAAAAGGGGACGACAGAGGATGAGATGGCTGGATGGTATCACTAACTCGATGGACGTGAGTTTGAGTGAACTCCGAGAAATGGTGATGGAGAGGGAGGCCTGGCATGCTGCAATTCATGGGGTCGCAAAGAATCGGAAATGACTGAGCAACTGAACTGAACTGAGCTGAACTTAATTGAACGTCCAAATTCTTCAAACAGACTTTCAGGGCTATTAATAATCTGTCCACCACAATATTCTTGTAAATATCCTCCAACTTTATTATTCCCAATGTTAAATGTTAAGTGAATTCTTTCTCCATGTAGATCTCTTTGGGGGTTCATTTAGTATTCCTTTTCTTTTTAGCTGGACAAGATATGTTAGTGAAAAGAACTTGCTATAAATAGACCTTTAGCAGTATGGTGGCCAGCTATTGGGGTAGGGATGTGTTCTACAGCCCTATGGTTGGGTCTTAGTCTTTTATTGAGCCTGTGTCTCGTTTAATAACCCATCTTGATCATTTAAGTTTACATTGAATAGAAAGAACTAGGTATTGCTTGAACATTATCCTCATTTTCTAGGATCTTTGGCAAGTCATTTTGTCTCTCTAAGCCTGTTTCCTGGTGATAGTAATATTACCTTGTAGAGATGTTTCCAAAATAAAATAATTCATGTAAGAGCATTTTGTGAATTCAAGGGCTACACCAGAGTACAAGGTTTAAAAGTTGCTATTTTGCAAACAGCTCCATATATTAACATTTTAATGCCTACAAAGAAGTGTCAAAATTTCCCGACATTCTGCTGTTTGTTAAAGAATGCCATCCAAGTTGTAAAAATATTTCCCAATGGAATTCAAAAAAACTACTTTGAGATTAAAAAAGTGTAACCTATGAGTTTTTTCCCTCCATACTGGGCCATGTGCTAAAAAGACTTGATAAGCATATGGGTATCCATCCAGCTTGCACGTGACCCCTCTGACACTGAATGTCCCCCACCACAGACTATTCCATTTTCACAGCTTCCACTAATCAATCCTAGTTCCTCAAAGCCTCACAGAATATTCCCAACTAACTGCCCCTCAAATATTTGACAAGAACAGTGAATTCCTCTTGCTAGGTTTTCCAATTTTTAGCAATCTGACCATTGTGCATTAGATATTGTCAGTTTTTCTATTTTTCTCATGGTATCTAGAATAGAGCAGAGTATTCCAGATGTGGTATGAATTATAAGGAAAAAAAAATCGCTTTCCTTATTCTAGGTCCTGTACTTCTATTAATGTGTCCTTGTGTGTATGTGTGCTAAGTCACTTCAGTCGTGTCTGACTCTTTGCCACCCCATGGACTGTAGCCTGCCAGGCTCCTCTGTCCATGGGATTCTCTAGACAAGAATACTGGAGTGGGTGGCTGTGCCTTCCTCCAGGGGATCTTCCTGACCCAGGGATTGAACTCACACTTCTTACGTCTCCTGCATCAGCAGGTGGATTTTTTATCATTATCACCACCTGGGAAGCCCTAACATGTCCTTAGTTCATATTCAAGTTTTAGTTAAAATCTTGACTTTTCTTTTTCTTTGCAGTAGCTGGTGGCTGAGCTGTACTTCCCCCATTCTGTTTCCCCCAATGGCTTTTTAAGGTTCAACTGCAAGAATCTAATCTATTCTATGTAGATTTTGTCCTGTCAGATGCAAAAGTGAAACTGTATAGAAAACATTTTTGTTTCCCAACTTTTCATTTCACGTGAAATCTGTCCTAATTTCTTCCCTGTCCTTAGACTATGTAAAACCAAGAACAGTGCTCCTGTATCGCCAGTATTGGCTTTCTTTGTACTTAAACTAATGTGAGTGGGTTTCTGGTCTTTGCATCCAAAACAGCTGTTGATAGAACAGGGCCTAAACCCGCCTAGGGCTGACTTTATTCATCCCTAGTCTGCAGGACTGGAGGCCAGAATAAGGAGCGTCTCAAACTGAAAGATCGAGAATTGTGGAAGCGTTGACTACATGATTGCTTGAACAGAAGAAAGTACTGCAATTGTCTCTTGTACTGAAATGGAAGCAGCTATGTGTAAAAGAATCAAGTATGGGGAGGCAGGGAACGAATGAAGGTTGGGGTGCAGGGAAGCAACTCCACTGGCCTTGGAGTTGGAGAACGTTGATTATTATCTTAATTCTGCTGCATTCAAAGTGTGTGACACTGAGCTAGTCACAGCCTTCTCAGCCTTTGGTTTTTTCATATGTGAAATTTAAAGAGTACATGGATTACATATGATATCTAATGTCTTTTCAGCTTGAAATGTCAGCTTTCGGTGTAGCTCTGCACCACTTTGTCATTGCCCGTAGCAGCCCTCTTCATCCTTGCTTTTGTTTCTTTATCTGAAAGATATTTCTCCCCAAGTCCTGGAGACAGCCAGGACTGTCACAGGGTGTGACTGTGGTTCCTAGATTCGGAACCTTTCCTCCCCCTCTCTAACCGTGTCATGTGCCTGAACATGTGCAAGCTTTTTTTGTTCTTTGATGTTGGACAAGTTCATTTCTGCTTTCTCAAATCTTCCCAGGCCTAAAGTGAAATCTAGGGTCAGAGGGAAAGATGTATGGAGGGAACATCTTGTCAGGAGGAAACAACAGACTTGAGTTATTCAACCAGAAACAAGCTTAAGGAGGTTTGTGGGCATGTATCCAATTCTTGATGATTGATTAGGGCTTCCCTGGCAGCTCAGATGGCAAAGAATCTGCCTGCAGTGCAGGAGACCCGTGTTCCATCCCTGGGTTGGGAAGATCCCCTGGAGAAGGGAATGGTAACCACTCCAGTATTCTTGCCTGGAGAATTCCATGGAAAGAGGAGCTTGGTGTCCATGAGGTCGCAAAGAATCAGACACAACTGAGCGACTAACATTTCACTTCATTTTCAATTCTTAATTGGTGGCTCAGTGGTAAAGAATCTGCCTGCCAATACATGAGACACAGGTTCGATCCCTGGGTCAGGAAGAACCCCTAGAGTAGGAAATGGCAACCCACTCCAGTACTCTTGCCTGGGAAATCCCATGGACAAAGGAACCTGGCGGGCTACAGTCCATGGGGTTGCAAAGAATCAGACAGGATTTAGTGACTAAACAACAACAACAACAGAATTCTTGATAAAGTACTTGTTTTTGATTTTTTGGTTTATTTTTATGGTTTTGATTTTTTTATACTTAGACTTTATAGTTAAGCAAAAATGACTTACTATCTTTTATATACATATTCATGTATATGCTTTAGTATTTTTACATAATTTTAAAATAGATTAATACAGAAACAGATTATCAAATTCAGAAGATACAAGAATGCATACATACCATTTCTTCCACAGCTCACTGTTTTCTGGATGTTTATTTTCCCTTCTAGGAAGGAATCACTACTTAAACTAGCATTTTAAAAAATTATTTATTTATTTGCCTTGCTGAGTCTTAGTTGTTACATATGGGATCTAGTTCTCTGACCAGAGATTGAGCCCAGATCCTTCACTTTAGGAATGAGGAGTCTTAACTGCTGGACCGTCAAGGAGGAGCCACAGTTTTTTTTTTTTTTTAATGAGACCTTTTAGAGATACTTTTATCCATGCACAATCACACATGAATTCATGCACACATGAATATAGTCATAAATATAAAGACTGCTATAATTATGATATTGTTATCATTTTTCCCCTTATGGCAACATATTATGTAATAAAGCATCTTCACCCACTTACCAATAAGGCTTGGCTCTGATTGCTATAGCAGCATTTGGAGAGCTTCCTGGTTTATTTAACCAGCTTTATAGTACTTCATTGTTTGGGCTTATCAGAATTGGCTTATTTAGTTTTCTATTGCAGTTGCAAGTAATATTCTTTTACCTTTGTTGATTTGTACATGTATATATCCTTCCATAGGACTGGTTTCTAGAGATAGACTTGCTGGGTCAAAGGGCAGGTGTATGTATGATCTTGATGGATGTTTCTAAATTTCACCCCCCAAAATAATGGTTGCTTTTATTTATATTCCCACAAGCAATAGTAAAGGGCCTGTTTTCCCTACACTCATTCCAACACAGTGAATTATCAGACTTTTGGGTTTTGCCAATTTGGTAGATGAAAGACAGTATCATTTTTGTTTTAAATTGCATTCTCTTACTGTGAGTGCAGTTGGTTATCTTTTCATGTGTTTAAGGACTATTTGTCTTTCCATTTTTATTAAGTATCTGTTAATATAATTTGCCAATACCTATATTTCTATATAGGTATCGTAAAGACAAGTTTGATCAGGTTATTTTGAATTCTGTAAAATAAAAGCCAAGTAAAGGTCAGAAGTCAAAATAGAAGGTTTTTAATCTTAAAATAATTAAAGAGAAAAGATTTGAAAGAATTTCTGCTGATCATCTTCCCTTCAGCATTTCATTCTCTGTCTTCTTTTTCCTATTCACCTCTGTTCCTTCTCTCTCTTAACTGTTTGTAAGATTTTAAGTATGTGTAGTATATCTATTTACTGAGCACAGTTTTGTGATCTGTTTCCTTATTGGGTAAAAAGAAAAAATAATTAGGTGATTCTACATTTCAGTTCAGTTCAGTTGCTCAGTCTTGTCCGACTCTTTGTGACCCCATGAACCGCAGCATGCCAGGCTTCCCTGTCTATCACCAACTCCCGGAGTTCACCCAAACCCATGTCCATTGTGTTGGTGATGCCATCTAGCCATCTCATCCTCTGTTGTCCCCTTCTCCTCCTGCCCTCAATCCTTCCCAGCATCAGGGTCTTTTCCAATGAGTCAACTCTTTGCATGAGGTGGCCAAAGTACTGGAGTTTCAGCTTCAACATCAGTCCCTCCAATGAACACCCAGGACTGGTCTCCTTTAGGATGGACTGGTTGGATCTCCTTGCAGTCCAAGGGACTCTCAAGAGTCTTCTCCAACACCACAGTTCAAAAGCATCAATTCTTCGGCGTTCAGCTTTCTTTATAGTCCAACTCTCACATCCATACATGACTACTGGAAAAACCACAGCCTTGACTAGATGGACCTTTTTTGGCAAAGTAATGTCTCTGCTTTTTAATATGCTGTCTAGTTTGGTCATAACTTTTCTTCCAAGGAGCACGTGTCTTTTAATTTCACGGCGGCAGTCACCATGATTCTACATTCATTAAAGGATAAATTAAAGATACGATGCTTTTTGTGTGTGTTGGAGGTTTTAGTTGGAAGCAACAGAAACAATGGATGATTTGAACACAAATGGAACAGCTCTAGAATCTGTGGCAGGCATTTAACTAGGTTACTGATCTGTGAACAGTGGTTTGAGTCAAGTCACAGAACTCTGAGTCTATCCCATCATTGAGCATGGGTTGAGCACTACTGATAATAGACCCTGGGGGCCACTGCTGGTACCGCTTCTCCTTTACCCTAGAAGATGGATGTGGCTGATATCGGCTTCTCTGGCTTAAATATAGAGCACTCTTGCATCTTTGGCACCATAGCATCTGATTTAGTTTGTCTAAGCTTTGTTTGGCCTGTGATCTGGTTGTGGTGTCTATGTTCTAACTCGAGAGAAGCTATGGAAGCCAGTATCAGGCATGCTCACCTTCTGAAGTCAAAGCCAGGCTCAAATAATAAAATGGGGGAGGCTCCATCATTGGAAGGGTGTTTAGATTCTGTATGGCCAAAAAGATTGACAGTCATCAGCAATTCTCACTTGCTTTTCTCCTCTGGGCAGAGGTCTTCAAAAGATGACCACTTGAAAATCAATCTGATACACTATTTCTTCTCTTGGCCTAAAATGTTGAGGGCTAAGGAGGAAAATAATTGGTCCCCTCTTTGCATAGCTTGGTCAGAGTTTAGCTGAGAAAGGAAAGAGATTACAGGTAAAGAAATAGCTGCCAAAGCCAAAATTTATGCAAAGCCAGAGTTTATGCCTGAAAGTACCAATTTTTAATCCTTCCTTCACAATACTCTGATAGTAAAATTACTTC
Organism: Ovis aries; assembly: GCF_016772045.2. Classification (NCBI taxonomy): domain Eukaryota; kingdom Metazoa; phylum Chordata; class Mammalia; order Artiodactyla; family Bovidae; genus Ovis; species Ovis aries. Next base: position 25,034,949 of record NC_056059.1, on the reverse strand, counting down.
TATCTGCTTACTTTTTCTCAAAAATGATTTAATACATTTACAATTTCTCCATGAAAATAACAAATTTATTGTTTTTCTATCTTCTGGAATTTCAACAACTGAGTTAGGGCTAGCCATAAAGATACACATGGCCTAAAAAGTGAATATAATTCATTTTCCTCAGGCTAATTGCACAAGTTTGTTAGGGCTGCTACAAGCAAGTACCACAAACTGGGTGGCTTAAAACAACAGATCTGAACCTCTTGCAGTCCCGGAGACTGGAAGTCCAGGTTCGCTAGAAGTCCAAGGTCAAGGCATCTGCGGGGCTGGCTCTTTCTGTGGGCTGAGAGGGAAGGCTCTGTTCCAGGCTTCTCTCCTGGGCTTGCAGATGGCTATCTTCTCTTGGTGTCTACACTTCGTTTTCCCTTTGTCTGTGTCTCTGCATCCACGTTTATCATTTGTATAAGGACAACAGTTGTACTGGATTAGTGCCCATTCAAATGACCTCATTTAACTCACTTGTCTCTATAAAGATCATATCTCCAAATACGGTCGCATTTGGAGTGCTACAGATGCAGACAGCAACGTTTGAATTTTGAGAGGGACACAATCAACATTAATCCTGTTGCTAATCTTAATACAATTTTGTGTTTAAGAGAGGAGGAAAGGAGACTATAAAAGACTCCTTTGGCTGTATTGGCTTCTAATTTGAGAAGATAGTAGTGCCAAGGGCCAGGAGTCTGAGATAATGGCATTTCCAAATGTGAGCAGGCCTGAGAAGACCTCTCAGTGTGCAATCTATGGGAGTGATGTTTTAAAAGCATAGTTTGCAGACATGATCTAGGCAATTACATATATGTAGAATTTGGTAGGTATGTGTCCTGTGTATGTAGCGCTAGAAACATTTTGTTGTGTGTGAGAGACTCAGAAGCACAACTTCTCTAATTTGCTCTAGGTGCTAAAACTTAATCTGAAAACAATTTGACAATATTACAATAGAACTTAATCCTGCTATTTTTACTGAATTTCCCTTTGATTATAGGAAATCATAGATCAATACAAAATCTCAAAACTCACCAATATTTTCATATGGATCCATCCGATTGAATGAAACCAGCTTTTTGGAGCACTTAAATTTAAAGCAAAATGGAGTAAAGAAATGTACTAAAGCCAGAAAATTTTGATGGAATCTTCTCTAATTCTTCTGTCTTATCTATCTCACAGGACACAAAAACTATAGTATAAACTACATAAAGCTCTACAAGTCCAAGGTACTTTAATCAAACTCTGAGTAAAGCCGCTCTTTTGCTTTTAGGTTACTGAGACATCTGGCAAATACTTTATGGGTCTCAAGCACCTCAGAAATAAAATGAGGATGATTGCAGAGATGTTGCAAAGAATTAATAGTATAAACACTTAACGCCAAATGTTACTAAATAGCTTTATTAAAATTATGGCCTGAAGGTTTTAAAATAGATTGTAGCTTGAGATAGCTGACTCTCACCTGAGTCTCCTTTGCACTTAGTCTAAGTTTTTTAGGTTCCTACCATATTCCATCTTGGACTTTGGCAAATTGCATGTATATTTCACATCTTTGGCAAGTTATACCTATTTTATGCCATACTCTGCACGAAGCTCATAGGAAGAACGTGTTCTGTTCATTTTCCTTTTCTTTGAGGGCTTCCTGCTTTCCATGTTGCTGAATAAAGGAGTCACTGTAAATGTTATCTTGGAAACTCTTGAATGTGAACGAGGAAAGTAACCACATGATGGCAGTATGTTAAAGGAATAAAGAGTCCTTCACTTCAAGTCATCGTTTTAACTTAAAAACATCTATATGATCAAAGAGAAAAACCTCAAATCTACCCACTTAGTGAAACCTTTATCCTAGTTAATTTTTACAGATGCAGGAACTGAGGGTAAATGACGGTTTCCAGATTTCAAAAACAGCAAGGATTAAAAGAGCTCTGAGTTCCGAGATTTTAAAATAAAACCAATCAGGCTGTGACTCATCCTTCAAACTGAACGATTTTGGGTAACAAGTAAGGGAATTATTTGGCTAATTGTACAAAGAAGAATAATTTATGTGTCGTGCCTAATTTTACTGTCTAGTAATTATACAAGACATTTGAGGTTGCTCTGCTGGTTAAATTGAAAAACCTCTCAGTTACATACACGCATGCATTACTTTTGAATGAATAGCCAAAACATTGCAACAATGAATTTGAGCAACAATTTTGCCTTGTAGTCTGTGACTAAGGATTTTTATTTCATTAGCAAACAGATTAGTCAACATTTGAAAACCTCCAACTGCTTGATAACTGCCCAAGGAATGAGAGAGAGCCAGAGGCAGGTTCTTGTACTGGAAAAGTCTAGGTGTGATTAACAATGTCATCAGACAAGTCTTTCAAACTCTCTTTTCTTTTTCATTGGATTTGTTTTCAGCCAGGATTTCTTTTGTGATGGTGAACATCACTCCAGGTTGCATTTAGTTGGAAGTTTAGCTAGTTCAAAAAGAAAGATGTCTTTCCCATAGTTTCAGCAAAATCTCTGAGGCTGACTCCCATTGGCTGGTCTTGGATACTTACAAATTCCTGAACCAATAACAGTGGCAGGGAGGAATGGGATGCTCTGACTTGCCTGTTCAGTCACAGGCACTCAGCTGAACCCAGAATGGAGTCACTTTCCTCTGCACTAATAACATGACTTGAGAACGCAAGAACAGAGGTTTCCCAAACGAAAATCAGGATTCTGTTACCAAAATAAATGGGAAGGGATATTAGGCAGATTGTTGTTTAGTAGCTCAGTCATGTCCAATAGCTCCAGTACTCTTGCCTGGAAAATCCCATGGACAGAGGAGCCTGGTAGGCTGCAGTCCATGGGGTAGCTACGAATCAGACACGACTGAACGACTTCACTTTCACTTCTCACTTTCATGCACTGGAGAAGGAAATGGCAACTCACTCCAGTGTTCTTGCCTGGAGAATCCCAGGGATGGGGGAGCCTGGTGGGCTGCCGTCTTTGGGGTTGCACAGAGTCGGACACTACTGAAGCGACTTAGCAACAGCAGCAGCAGCATGTCCAACAGACCCCATGGACTGTAGCCCACCAGTCTCCTCTGTCCATGGGATTTTCCAGGCAAGAACATTGGAGTGGCTTGCCATTTTCTTCTCTGGAGGACCTTCCCGATCCAGTCTCCTGCAAGTCTCCTGCTTTGCAGGCTGATTCTACCACTGAGCCACCAGGGAAGGTAAGTAGTAGCTGTTCACTAAAATAAATTTAAAAGACACAGTCCCTGCTCTCAAGAACCCTACACACTTGAAAAGAATCACAAACTGAAGAAGGATGATCATCAACATTATGTTTAAAGTCGCTTTAGAGTTTTGGAAATACTTATTTCTTGCAATCCTTAAAAGAAGTGTTTCAGGTCAGTCCTGTTTTGTGATTAAGGACAAAGAGAAACATAAACACTAAACTATTTAACTTCTGCTTAGCATGTCCAACACAGAACTTACATCAAAATAGAAACATATTTATATTTTCCAGTTGACGGTAGCTCTACCTGTGTATAACACTAGGGCATGCTTGTGTGTGTGTCTGCTTAGTCGCTCAGTCATGTCCCTATTTGCAATGCTACGGATTGTAGCCTGGCAGTCTCCTCTGTCCTTGCAGATTCTCCAGGCAAGAGTACTGTAGGGGGTTGCCATGCCCTCCTCCAGGGGATCTTCTAAATCCATTGCTGCTGCTGCTGCTAAGTCGCTTCAGTCGTATCTGACCCTGTGTGACCCCATAGACGACAGCCCACCAGGCTCCCCCGTCCCTGGGATTCCCCAGGCAAGAACACTGGAGTGGGTTGCCATTTCCTTCTCCAACGCATGAAAGTGAAAAGTGAAAGTGAAGTTACTCAGTCGTGTCTGACTCTTAGTGATCCCATGGACTGCAGCCCACCAGGCTCCTCTGTCCATGGGATTTTCCAGGCGAGAGTACTGGAGTAGGGTGCCATTGCCTTCTCTGATAAACCCATTATTGGTAGTTATTTGTGAGTAGAAAATACGTTCATATTATAGGATCTGTTTGCATGTGCCCAGTTGTGACCCCATGGACTGTAGCCCACCAGCCTCTTCTGTCAATGGAATTTTTCAGACAAGAATACTGGAGCAGGTTGCCAGGAACCCAGGGATTGAACATTCGCTTCCTACATCGGCAGACAGATTCTTTATCACTGTGCCACCTGGGAAGCTCCCATACATTATATGATCTAATATGCAATAATCAAGCTGTGTTTGACATAAGAAATACCACCTAGCACAGTGTTTTCTCAAATTGTGGTCTGCCTACAGAGTAATTTCCTTGAGTGTTTGTTATAAATACAAATTCAAGGGCTTCATCCTTCAGACTTCCTGAATCAGAACCTCTAGAGATGAGGTCCTAGAAATTAATGTTTTTAAGCCAGAGGCTCACATGAGTTTTATGCACCATGATGTTTAGGAATTTCTGACTTACCACATTTAATTGCACACAGCCTTAGTGATCTGATAGTTATAGGAATGAAATCAGAGATCTGCAGGATTCCACTCAGTCCCTCCTCTAGGTTTTGCCTCTTAGTCTGGTCATATTTCCCTTTTTATTCTCTTCCCTCTACATTAAAATATTCATAAATTAGAAAGACTAAGAATCATGCCATCATGTCATCTAATTTGTGATATTCCAAATTAATCAGTGAATGAGTATCAGTTTTTGTAGCAAATACCATAAAATAAAAACTTAGAACTGGAAAGGAAATAAGCTGAGTGATTCTTAGGCTCAGATAAGGAAACCCATTTCCAGGAAACTAAAGTGACTTACTTAGCTAGGCAGTTGGTACGGATGGTCCTTTTGAAACTACTCATTTTTAAATGACTATCTCATTTGGGGAAATCGTCATAAAATTCAGTTAGCATTTAGAATTAAAACCCAGCTTTAGTTACATTTAATTGTATGCACACTAGAGCATAGAATTCAATTTCTGAATCCTGAACCATATTTTATTACTTGCCTTTATGAATAGTTAATGGACATTTGCTATTCCTATGCATGTATTCCTCATTATATGCCCACAGTGGTAGCAGTAAGTACTTGTATTCCCATTTGATAGATGAAGAATCTGAGGCATGTATAGATTAGAAGTAGGAACTAGGAAGCAGGAGGTCAAGGATTTCCTGGTAAGGCCAACAGGCCCTGTTTTCTAAGATGGGCTAGTTAAGCTGAGTTGGAGATGGAAGACAATGACTGGTGTATGCTAATTTTCTTGACAGGGATTTTCCACAAGTGCAGTATAGCTTAGGTTTAGATTTGTGATGTTGGCCTGGCCACTGTGGTGGCCTCCATTCTGTGAGTCCAGATGTATGGGTTAACTTTATCAATATAATATAACCATGTATTACTTTTGCTTCATGATTTTTAGCTTACCTTACTTTGCTTTTCATTTTCCTGGGTGTTCTTACAGTTTATTTTCTTCTGCTTCATCTTTTCATCCTATACTTTCTTTTAGAGCAAAATCACTTCCTTTTTATTATACTACTCTAATTTTAACAGTTACTAAAAATGAAGAAGATTCAAGTTAGTCACTTTTTATATTGTATTACTCTTGCAAAAAACAGCCTTTTCCCTGTTTTATTTTTCTTCAGGGTGAGGCAGTTTGACTAACTTGGTTTGTTCAAACTGAGGGACAAGAGGAAATAAATCTGGGTGTTCAGCATAAAAAGAGCGAATGACAAAGACGTTTTAGGGACAGGGACTTTTTGTCTTTCCTAGGTTATTCTTCATGTCTTTTTGACATCTCTGTTCTCTGGTTCTTATCTTTAAAAGACAGCTGCTTTACCCCAGGCATAAATCAGAAGAGAAAAGCCAGTTACCCAGCAAAGCTGGGCCTGGAGGGAGGATGAAAGGGAATAAGCCTCCAGAGAAGGAGAAAGGAAGAATAAGGGACCCCTGGAGAGTCCACTGGGCCAAACACAACAAACAGGCAGTGAGCACAGACAGAACAGAGGCACTGACTAGGGAAGAAAAAGATGACGCCTTTGATGCCTCATAACCAGAAAAGAAGATCCCAGGCGAGTGACACATATGCCTTGGGAACCATTCTGCCCCGGAAGTACAAGGTGCACGCCCGCGATTCATGGAATACATGGGAGGTAAGGGCTCAATTCCCGGGCACGAGACCAAACAGGAAAAGAGGGAGAAATGTGCTAATTGTAAATCATGGTTACATAACATAGGAACCACACTGTATTTTTCCACAATGCTGCAGTTAAGAATTAATAGAGGAAATATTTGTTTTCTTGGAGAATATATTGAAGACACATTTATTCAAGATTATATGCATCAAAAATTTTTTCAAAATTTATGTGTACACACAAATTTGGACTTCCCGACTTAACCAGTTAGTTTATTTTAAAACCTGTAAACAAAGAACTCATAAAACACTCATTAAAATTTAGCTGATTATTTGACCCAGATAGCTAGCCTCGCATTTTTCCATTTTTTAGTCAGCTGATAGAAATCATATAAACATAGTTTAATTTATACAAACTTAGCTGAAAAGTTGGAGGGCTAATATCAATTTCAGTTAATGTTTTCATGTTTTGAAAGTTTGTTTGGTATCAACAGAGCTTTTAAAAAGTTGAAGTTCTGTGTGAGGAAAATACAAATCTATTATGAGACTTGCTTGCTATTACTGTTGTCAGCTCATTCATATTTTAACATCCTCTCACTCTAAGGTATTAGAAACTGGATTATTTTCATGCAGGTAGATAAAGGCGATGAGGTGGTGGAGGGGGGATGCTAGTGGTTTTGTGATGGCAAAGAAAATGTATTTATGAACTAATTTAAAAGTACATATTTTTAGACATCTATTACAGATAGAAGGCAATGGTACCCCACTCCAGTACTCTTGCCTGGAAAATCCCATGGACAGAGGAGCCTGGTAGGCTGCAGTCCATGAGGTAGCTAGGAATCAGACACGACTGAGCGACTTCACTTTCACTTTTCACTTTCATGCACTGGAGAAGGAAATGGCAACCCACTTCAGTGTTCTTGCCTGGAGAATCCCAGAGATGGGGGAGTCTGGTGGGCTGTCATCTCTGGGGTCACACAGAGTCAGACACGCCTGAAGCGACTTAGCAGCAGCAGCAGCAGCACAGCTAGAAATGCAGCTTTAGGTACTTTAACGGTACTGGTCTTGATTTGTCCTGCTTCTCACAACTCCCCTTAAATCTACCACTTTATCTCTGTGCATTTCTTTTCTCTTAGTTGATGGTTAATGGACATTAGCCATCAACTGATAATCCCCAAAGAAATGAAACTAGGAGGACCTTTAAGGAGCATAAAAATTCAACTCTGAGCTGTGAACACACACACACACACACACACACACACACACACACACATACCAGAAACCAAAGGAATTTAGGGAGAAGCTGTGATGCACACATAAGAAAAAAAGCTATGGAATATATTAAGGTAGAACTTAGTTTTACAGAATATTCTTGAATAGAAACTATTGTAACTGCTATGCTATCAGGTGATACTGAGTCTGAATAACAGCAATTATATGAATATTTTAAGACTACAGATACTTCCTTATGTATAGGATTTTAAAAAAATTAGTTAAAAAAACTTTTGCACCATATGAATACAGTGCAAAATTCAAGAATTATAGTAAGAGGAAGCCACTAATTCCCTATCACAAACTCCTACTTCATCACTCCTAACCTTCACCCACCAAATTCTTCCCCTTGGAGGCAACTATAGTTAATATATCTTGTGTATTGTCCAGAGATGTTATGTGGAAAATTTCAAACGCTCTATTTTGTCTCTTGGTTGAAACTTAAAGAACTTCAGTTTTCCATTGACTTAAAACAGCAAAGTGGAATTCTAGTCTTTGGTTCTGACATGGAAATGACTTCCATATCAGTCCAGACAACTGAGAATTTGCTGATTATGCCAGGCATGGTTCCCATTCTGCCTTAGAGAGAGTTGTTTTCTCTCTCAACAAGATAAATAGACAACTCCTAGGAAGCTGTCCTCCCTTAATGAGTCTTATTTCATTAGTTCATTGCCAAGAAATTACAGCTGATCCAAACGAAAATGTGAAATGAATGTGATTTACTTGTATAGTTTGAATGATATGAGTGACCTGGACTGTGAAAAGAGACAGATTACTCTTTGTTTTTTATTGTTATAACCAACCTTTCCTATCTGTATTGGGTGAATTATCACCAGCCACCTGAAAATACACTAATTAAAAAAAAAACACAAAACAAAACAGGGAGAAGCTATGCATCTTCCTCCTTGCAGAGTGCTGATAAATTTATAAAACTATCTTGTCTGTATAAAATGCCTACTATTAATAATTCAGCAATAGATCTTTCTCTTTAAACAATGATGATGTCACCAAAATAGCTATAATTTGCAACCATTTGAAACTTACTAAGATGGTATGGCAGAAAGTCTTTATCTAAATATCTGTGGTTCCTATAATGCCAAAGTTTTGTTTTGATATTTATAGCAGATAAATGTCAGTACTGTGTTCTCATTGCAATAAATGTGAGATTAAATTGGAATGACAAACAAGCTATGATGACAGTTAATGATGGAAACACTCTCTGGTATTCCCTGTTGCCATCTAAATTGGTCCGCATAACAGTCGGACAGGTCGGTTGCTGGGTGCAAATTGTTGTTACTGTATAGTCACTGAGTCCTGTCCAGTGTTTTTACAACCCCTAGGACTTTAGCCTGCCAGACTCCCATGTCCACGGAATTCTCGAGGCAAGAATACTGGAGGGAGTTTCCATTTCTTCCTCTAGGGATCTTCCCTACCCAGGGATCAAACCTATGTCTCTTGCATTGGCAGGCAGATTCCTGACTACTGAGCCACTTGGGAAGAAAGACTGCTGGGTGCAAATAGGATCATTCAAATTTGGCAGAACAGTTACACAGTGATGGTATTCAAGATGAGAATCTCATACCTCAGAAAGTATCCTAATTGTATTGCTGCTGCTGCTAAGTCGCTTCAGTCGTGTCTGACTCTGTGCGGCCCCATAGACGGCAGCCCCCCAGGCTCCCCCGTCCCTGAGATTCTCCTGGCAAGAACACTGGAGTGGGTTGCCATTTCCTTCTCCAATGCTTAAGTGAAGTCATTCAGTCATGTCTGACCCTCAGCAACCCCATGAACTGCAGCCTACAAGGCTTCTCCATCTGTGGGATTTTCAAGGCAAGAGTACTGGAGTGGGGTGCCATTGCCTTCTCCGAATTGTATTGCTAGTTATGAATAATTACGCCCTTAGTATGTGCCAGCAGGAAATCACAAGTGTCTAAACCTGTCCAATACTTATTTTCCTAGGTCAACAATCACTAAAATGTTCATTTGTCATTATTTATAAATTAAATTTAAGTCTCTGAGGATAAAAGTCTTTTTTCTACCTTCTAAATTAAAATTTTATTTTAACGCTATAAAGAGACTTTTTTTTTTTAAATCAAGTATTTCACAAGGTTTGTCATTTAAAAACAGCAGTCTTCTCCTCCTTCCTTCTCCTGATTATTGTTCCTCAAAAACTACTTTCAACTTTTAGATCTTTTTCCTGGTATTTATAAATAACATTCATGTAGTACTATTTTGTTCAATTTATTACTATTGATAAATTCTTATTTCTAACCTCTGCACTCCTGTCTTTCAAACACGAAGTTACCCTTTCTCTGTTCTATTATAGCTACAGCTTCCTCTTTGCTAAACCAATATTCAATGTTTATTATCATGTCCATTTAAATATCATTTACAGCTGACCCATGTAGTATATTATAGGGGAGGAAAAATGTTTTCCTTGACCCTTTTGATTGAGTCTGAAAGTTAAACTGACAAAGACAGATTAATAGGAGGAGGAAAGCATAATTTATTTAACACGTTTTTACATGACATAGGGACCTTCATAAAGAAATGAAGATCTGAAGAAGTGGTTAAACCTGAATGTTTTTCCTAGATCTGATGAAGAGTGGACAGCTGTGAAGAAATGTGATAGGACAAAGGGTGTGAAGTCAGTGAAATGACAGGGAAAACTTAGTAAGACCTGTTCATCTAGATTCTGGGTCCTAGAGAAAAAGATGTTCCTTTCCTATAGGTATAAGGAGGGTACCTCTACAGTAAGCATCATGTGACCTGCTTCAGGGGAGCGGGGCAGGAGAAGGTCAAAGAGACCTTCTTGCTTATTCAGTTTTCTCAGACTCTTTCAAGTTACAATATTAAATATGCCAAGGTGCCATGTTTTGGGGTCTCCTATTCTGAGCTCCATCAACACAACGATTACAATTGCTTTCTTCTATAATTTTGTTGTTTAGACAGTTATACTTTCATCTTTTTATTTTTTTGATTAATTTTCCATATGCTTATGTCTAGTTCATCCTGTGTTGCTTTACAAAGCGTTACCTTCCTCTTAATATATTCTAGAAGAGGTGGAAAGAATATACAGAAGAACTGTACAAAAAAGATCTTTATGGCCCAGATAATCATGACAGTGTGGTCACTCACCTAGAGCCAGACATCCTGGAATGTGAAGTCAAGTGGGCCTTAGGAAGCATCACTACGAACAAAGCTAGTGGAGGTGATGGAATTCCAGTTGAGCTATTTCAAATCCTAAAAGATGATGCTGTGAAAGTGCTATACTCAATATGCCAGCAAATTTGGAAAATGCAGCAGTGGCCATAAGACTGGAAAAGGTCAGTTTTCATTCCAATCCCAAAGAAAGGCAATGCCAAAGAATGCTCAAACTACTGCACAATTGCACTCATCTCACACACTAGTAAAGTAATGCTTAAAATTCTCCAAGCCAGGCTTCAGCAATATGTGAACTGTGCACTTCCAGATGTTTAAACTGGTTTTAGAAAAGACAGAGGAACCAGAGATCAAATTGCCAACATCCTCTGGATCATCGAAAAAGCAAGAGAGTTCCAGAGAAACATCTATTTCTACTTTATTGACTATGCCAAAGCCTTTGTGTGGATCACAATAAACTGGAAAATTCTGAAAGATGGGAATACCAGACCACCTGACCTGCCTTTTGAGAAACCTGTATGCAGGTCAGGAAGCAACAGTTAGAACTGGACATGGAACAACAGACTGGTTCCAAATAGGAAAAGGAGTACGTCAAGGCTGTATATTGTCACCCTGCTTATTTAACTTATATGCAGAGTACATCATGTGAAATGCTGGACTGGAAGAAGCACAAGCTGGAATTAAGATTTCTGGGAGAAATATCAATAACCTCAGATATGCAGATGACACCACCCTTATGACAGAAAGTGAAGAACAACTAAAGAGTCTCTTGATGAAAGTGAAAGAGGAGAGTGAAAAAGTTGGCTTAAAGCTCAACATTCAGAAAATGAAGATCATGGCATCTGGTCCCATCACTTCATGGGAAATAGATGGGAAAACAGTGGAAACAGCGTCAGACTTTATTTTGGGGGGCTCCAAAATCACTGCAGATGGTGATTGCAGCCATGAAATTAAAAGACGCTTACTCCTTGGAAGGAAAGTTATGACCAACGTAGACAGCATATTGAAAAGCAGAGACATTACTTGGTCAACAAAGGTCTGTCTAGCCAAGGCTATGGTTTTTCCAGTGGTCATGTATGGATATGATAGTTGGACTATAAAGAAAGCTGAGTGCTGAAGAATTGATGCTTTTGAACTGTGGTGTTGGAGAAGACTCTTGATAGTCCCTTGGACTACAAGGAGATCCAACCAGTCCATCATAAAGGAGATCAGTCTTAGGTATTCATTGGAAGGACTGATGTTGAAGCTGAAACTCCAATATTTTGGCCACCTGATGCAAAGAGCTGACTCATTTGAAAAGACCCTGATGCTGGGAATGATTGAGGGCAGGAGGAGAAGGGGACGACAGAGGATGAGGTGGTTGGATGGCATCACTGACTCGATGGACATGGGTTTGGGTGGCGTCCAGGAGTTGGTGATAGACAGGGAGGCCTGGCATACTGCGGTTCATGGGGTCACAAAGAGTCGGACACAACTGAGCGACTGAACTGAACTAAACTGAGCACTTTGGATAATCTCAGATTTCCATTTCTCTTGAAGACACACCTTCCCTCCTACTGCTCCAATCTGGAAACTGTTCTCACCACCTGCTTCTCAGGAGCCTTCCTGGAATGTCCATCACAGCATACCAGAAATCCCCTTTGCCCTCCTCCTGCACTGGATCCCTCATCCTTGAATCCTGAGATGTACCTCTTCCTGGTTTACTCTCCTTTCCTGATGGAGTGCATCCTCTAGTCATTTCCTACAAGACTGTGTGAGAGGTAGATGTGGAGACATTTCTGTATCTAAACAGGAAAATGTCCTAAGTCTACCATTAACTTATGTGATAATTGGACTGGGTGTCTGGAATTCTAGATTTCAAGGGCTTTATTCTTAAAATTTGAAGGGTTTGTTCTTCCATGCTGCAGGTAGCAGCTTTGAGGCTGAGATATCTGGAGTATTCTGATTCACCCATCTTGGTACGGGACTTCCCTTTCCTTTTCCCTCTTCTCTTCTCACTCCTGACCCTCAGGAGCTTTTAGAATCCCTTTTCTCTAGCCAATGCTCTGAAGTGTCTCAGTGATATTCATTTATATAATTTGTTTCCTTCCTGTAGTGGTGGACATCACCTTCAGTTATGCTGTGACCTTTCAGTCAGGAAATTCCTGTCCTTCAGTTCTGGGAAATTTTCTTAAATTGATTGTTTGATAACTTTCTTTCTCTTCATTTTTACTCATTTCTTTATGGAACTCTTATATTTGGAAATCAGATTTCCTGGAAAGATGCTCTAATTCTCTTATCTTTTTTTGCTGTTCTCTCTCTCCCTCTCTCTCCCACCACCCCCACCTCTCTCGTTGGTTTCCTGTCAATTTAATGAGGTTTCAGGAGGGAGTAAACTCTACTACTTTGGTCACCTGATGCAAAGAGCTGACTCATTTGAAAAGACCCCGAAGCTGGGAAAGATTGGGGGCGGGAGGAGAAGGGGACAACGGACGATGAGATGGTTGGATGGCATCACCGACTCAATGGACATGAGTTTAAGTAAACTCTGGGAGTTGGTGATGGACAGGAAGGCCTGGCATGCTGCGATTCTTGGAGTCACAAAGAGTTGGACACAACTGAGCAACTGAACTGAACTGAACTGAATACATGAATATATATTTATTGCATGATATTTAATCACAAGTCTGACAGTTGTGAAAAACTGAAGTTTTGCAATAAACTAACTGTTCCCTAGGAACCTGTGGCTAAGCCCTGATGCTGCCATTGCTGTCGCTTCAGTCGTGTCCGACTCTGTGCGATCCCATAGATGGCAGCCCACCAGGCTCCTCTATCCCTGGGATTCTCCAGGCAAGAATGTTGGAGTGGGTTGCCATTTCCTTCACCAGGCTAAGCCCTAGTGGCCAGTATAAACTGGTGGTTGATATGACATTATCCTTTTTATTTTTTAAATATGAAATCACCTTACATGAAAACTTTTCTGAGGATGCCTGACTAATTACCTATTAACTAGTCTAGAAATGCATCCACAAAGTTTAGCATAGGGAAATTATTCCCAAGTCAGAGAAGGCAATGACACCCCACTCCAGTACTCTTGCCTGGAAAATCCCATGGACAGAGGAGCCTGGTAGGCTGCAGTCCATGGAGTCGCTGAGAGTTGGACACGACTCAGTGACTTCACTTTCACTTTTCACTTTCATGCATTGGAGAAGGAAATGGCAACCCACTCCAGTGTTCTTGCCTGGGGAATCCCAGGGACAGTGGAGCCTGGTGGGCTGCCGTCTATGGGGTCGCACAGAGTCGGACACAACTGAAGCGACTTAGCAGCAGCAATTATTCCCAAGTAGGAGAAAAAAAAATCCCTTGAATGAAATCTATATCTTGTCCATAATATTAAGCTGGTTCCAAATATCAGTGGCATTCTCTTGGCCATATAAACACCCAACACTCAAAATAAAAACATGTCATTTTACTACTGATCTGAAATACTACTATGGAAAAATAGTAGTGTGTATACTGCTAGTAAATAATACTACTACTAACAAATACTACAGTTGCTTAATTTATATATAGGAGAAGAAAATGCCAGATTCTATGCTAGTTTGAGCTTATAGTTTTAACCTTCTACACAGATAGTTATGATTCAAGGGACATTCGAGAATGCATGCTCCTGTAACTGATTACTGTGGTTCTCTTTTAGCTAACAGTGGCTTTTGATATTCCTTATATGTTCCCCAATCATTCACTCTCCTAATGTTAACCAGGACTGTTTTTTTTCTTTAGCATGGACATACATGTGGATTGCAGGTGCGGCTACCAGCTTCCCCTCCAGCATGAGGACCAGATCTGTCATTCAGGAAATAGGTGCAGAGATTATTCCTGGGCTAAACACTCACAGGAAGGGTGAATATGTAAGATGGCATAGGAGACATGTAGCAATCATGAGAGATGAGTCACGCACTTAATCGGAGAAGCCATAAGTTTTATTATCTTTTTTTCCTCTCAGGTTTTATTTTATTATAATTTATTAGAGAGTATCCTTTCCCTCGTTGTTGTTCAGTTGCTAAGTCATGTCAGGCTCTTTGCGACCTCATGGACTGTAGCTCGCCAGGTTCCTCTGTCCATGGGATTTCCCAGGCAAGAATACCGGAGTGGGTAGTCTTTCTCTGCTCCAGGGGATCTTCCCACCCAAGGGATCGAACCGGCATTTCCTGCATTGGATTTTTACTAAGCCATTGGGGAACCCCCCCTTCCCCTCCCCACAGTTTACCTGTTGATCAGTTATTTATTGAAACCGAGGGCATGAAAGGGTAGTAGGCCATGAGGAAAGTTTGGGCTGATCCAGGCCTGCCTTGGAATGTCTCCTTATGGTACTGTTTCCTTGGCCACAGCAGAGTGAAGATAAAATGTGGAAGGTTGTGTCTATCTTGCTTTATTTACCCTTGGTCTGTGCAGCTGGGGTGCAGTGAGTGGTGATGCAGGCCTTAGGCTGACCTGTCTGGAACGGTTTAAAAGACAGGTGGAAAGTCGAGGGCGGCCTCAGGGAGGCCCAGGGACCACACACACCTGCTCTGTGGCCACCCTGCAAGTTGTGGCGGAGGGGTGGCTTCCAGGCCCCCGGATGAATGCAGAGATTATACCACCTGTATTTCCTCTCCCATTTCCCTCCATAAAGCTGAGCAAACAGACTGTTAGATTGAAGCCTATTTGTGGCTTGTGAGCCTGGCTGTCAAGTTGGACTAGTAACAACCACTGAGGTACTGTAAAAGCAAATTCAAAACTGTTATCTCGGGTTCTTTTTTTTTTTTTTGGTAATTAAAGCTATTTTCATTTTGTAAATTACCAGCGTATTTTGTGTTTTCTTATTTCTCAATAAATGAATTCAATGGGTTTTCCCTAACTGAAGCTAAGGACAAGCTAGAGATAACCGGTAAGTGTTGTAAATTAAGTTCAAGTTCTGCTCCACTTAGACTCATTCATTGAACTATTAAAGAAGCTACAGTGTATGAGGCAGGTAGCTGGGTATACAAATAAAAATGAAAATAAGCAGAACAATGTTTCTTTTGTGGAGCCTATGAAATGTGGGTTTATGTGTGAGTGGGGCTGGGAGTGGTATCACTGATGCTGTAACAGAGGTGAGTACCCATCGCTATGGAAGAAAAGGAGGGTCCTCTAACCATTCTGAAGAGTTCAGGTGAGATGGGGTGGTTACAGTGAGTCCACAACAGTGGGGAAGCAGAAGGGTGAACATATGAGAGACAGGAGTCTGATTACACAGAACTTGGAATTGATTGAATGTAAGGGAAGGGGTTTGCCCAGGTGGCTCAGTGGTAAAGAATCTGCTTGCCAAGCAGGAGACACGGGTTCAACCCCTGGGTCGAGAAGATCCCCTGGAGAAGAAAATGGCAACCCTCTCCAGTACTCTTGCCTGCAGAATCCCATGGACAGAGGAGCCTGGCGCGCTACAGTCCATGGGGTCACAAAGAGTCAGACAGGACTTAGGGACTGAGCACGTGTGCAAGGGAAGTGAGGAAGGGGCGAGTTGTGAGGGAGAAGATAGGGAACTCAACTTTGGACAAGCACCATCCTCTTCTCTCCCCTGGAACTATGTAGTCTGCATCTTTGCAAAAGAGCTTATCATTCTGTTTTGCAACTTACTTATATCTCTGCCCACAACTTTGAAATGCTTGAAATCAAGGCCCACATCCTATGTTTATCTTTGTAACCACAGAGTGTAGCACAAACTATGTCTTCAGATTTGTAGAACTGACGATAGCCAGGGACTGAAATACTGATTTCAGTCTTTTATCACAAAGGATGAACTTAAAACTCTTATTTCTCTTAATGAGTTTTGTGTTTTAATAAATTTCTACTAAGCAAATTGCAATATAAAAATAATCTCTGGCTTATGATCCTTGCTGATATAAACACACACCATAATCCTTTAAAAATTCCAATCAAAAGTAAAGCAACTTGATGTTTTGGTTAGTTTTAGCAATGCTACTGTAGTTAAATATTGTGTGTGTATGTGTGTCCTTAGTCACTCAGTCCTGTCCTATGAAATACTGAAATAGCTTGGAATTTCCTTTTTTTCCTTCATGCTGATTTTTAGAATTAATGCTTGGTGATGTAGCTAACTTTAGCTCATTCTTGCTTAAAAATTCAGCACAATGTTGAACTTTTAATGCTGGCTTAGTTGTTACTTCTATGAGAAGAGAGGGTAAGAGATGAGAATGAGTGTGTTTTATCTTTACAGTGCTTTAATTCTTTAAAAAAAAATCTGAAGTGAATATGTCAAAATATAAACCTACCAAATATGGCTAGTGTGTACATGGGAATCAACTTTATTTTCTGAATGCTTTGAAATTTCATACTTTAAAAGTTAAATGGCTGATTTCAAGTGCCTTTTGGAAACAAATACCCATTAGAAAGTTGTTAACACATTTACTCACGATAAAAAACATACTGTGAAATTCTCTTCTAAATATCGATTGAAAACATCTGCCCTTAACTTTAGAAAGGATAACTTTAAAAACATCAGAGTAAATACAGAATTTCAATTATTGACAATAAGGGAAGACAGATCATAAATGATATGAGAATTTTAAAAATCAAAATTTTGATATATAAAATTAAGATTTCTTTGAAGCCTATAAACCCTAAATTATCACCTTTATTCAGATGACTCAGACGTCTAGACATCTGTAAAATTCCCAGCACCCATAGCCAGCAGCCTGCTGTACCACCCTTCTTGAGCCCAGTGTGATCCAAACAAAAGTCAGCCACCTCTGCCCCCTCTCCCACTCAGTGCATCCTAAACTGGTCCTCTTAATTCAGTGATTGGAGTCAATGCAAGTCAGAAGCCCAGGGCAATTTTTTTGGTCATTAAGCCTTGCAATATTAGCATTCACTTCATCCCAGGCTTCTTTACAGGAGTCTTTTTAAAATTGTGTCCACTTTATCAAGGTTGTGAGTAAACTAGCATTAGTCCATGAACTCAAACATACACAAACTGAGACACAGTGAGTGAAAGCATGTGAATGAATGAGGGTTCCCAGGCCACGCTGTGGAACAGTCTTGTTATCCTGGGCTTATCTCTACTCCCCCAAGTGACGTATGATCATCTGACACACAGATTAAATGAATCCCTGGGCTAAATATCAGTAGAGCTTAAATTTTTAAATATATTATGTTCACAGAAGTTCAAATATTTTCCTTGCTCCCCAGTGGAACATCTTGTGTACTTCACACCTGTGGCTTTATATTGTGATCAGAGTGACAGTTTTGAAACTCAAAATGATTATGTTTCCCCCCTAACTCATGTCCCTCTCCCCCTCTTCCATATACATGAACACTCCAGAGATTACCTATTGCTCATAAAATAAGACCAAAATCCTAACATAGCCTTTGATCAAAACTTTTCTTAATTTTCACACTGTCTCCTCCAGCTTCATCTTCCCCAAACTAACCCTTGCTCTTTGATACAAAGATATGAAAAGGTGAGCTTCCTTATTATATAGTTTCATTCTAGTACTTACCACAGTTGTAATTTTACTTGCATATTTTATTATTAGTATTTATCTCCTATATAATAAGCTATATGTGTTTTCAATCTTGTTTTTGTTTTGATCACTACCTAGTACCTAGCATGCTGCTGCTGCTAAGTCACTTCAGTCGTGTCCGACTCTGTGTGACCCCATAAACGGCAGCCTATCAGGCTCCCCTGTCCATGGGATTCTCCAGGCAAGAACACTGGAGTGGGTTGCCATTTCCTTCTCCAATGCATGAAAGTGAAAAGTGAAAATGAAGTCGCTCAGTCGTGTCCAACTCTTCACGACCCCATGGACTGCAGCCTCCCAGGCTCCTCTGCCCATGGGATTTTCCAGGCAAGAGTACTGGAGTGGGGTGCCATTGCCTTCTCCGAGTACCTAGCATAGTCCCTGGCTTATTTCTTTTTAATGAACAAATGGTCTAAAGAGAAAGAAGATAAAGCATTCTCTCAAAAGATTGATATTTACATAATGCATTTGCCTATGAACCCAGATAAAGGAAGGATATGTGAAAAAAATTCAAACATCAATCAATCAATAAAGGGGAAATATAAGTAAGTAATATTTATGAGCTTATAGGAAGAAAATGGAAGCTCCTTAAAATTGGAAAAGAATAAAAATGGTTTTAGATTTGAAGGAAGACATAGACTCACTGCTTTGAGCTGATGGCATAAAATTATAGATGACAGTAACAAATCTGACTTTTACTTTTTTATCAGTATTGCCATTTGGGTATGTAGATTGTGGAAAATGGCCTAGATGTTCTTAATAAGTTAGCCTATATATATTTTTTGGTCCAAATGAGTTATATACTTAGAAGAAGCTTGCAGATGAAATTAATAAACTGTATTATGTGGATGTGTATACGTACGTGCAAGCTAAGTTGCTTTAGTCATGTCTGACTCTTTGCAACCCTATAGGATTGTAGCCCTCCAGGCTCCTCTGTCCATGGATTCTCCTGGCAAGAAAACCAGAATGGGTTGCCATGCCCTCCTCCAGGGAATCTTCCTGACCCAGAGACTGAACCCATGTCTCCTAAGTCTCCCACACTGGCAGGTGGGTTCTTTACCACTAGTGCCGCCTGGGAAGCCCTGAAAGTAAGCCCTATTGGCTTTCAAAACCAAGTGCCCAAAGGGTGAAATCAGGTGAGCCAGGTGACAATTCACATACAGCGGGTTGAATTACATCACAGGAAAACTGATTTGAAGGAATCCTGATCTTTTATACCAGACAGTAAGCCTGACTAACCTTTGCTCTGGAGGGTGTGTTTAGTTCCTAGGTAACAAAAGTACCACAAACTGCTGAAAACCACAGAAACTTATTTTCTCACCGTTCATGAGGTCTGAACGGCGAGCTCAAGTTATTGGCAGGTTTGGTTGTTTCTGGAGGCTCTGTTCCATACTTTTCTCCCAGCTTCTAGTGGCTCCCGAAATCCTTGGTGTGAGTGAGGCTCGCCGCATACAACTCAAGGGCAACTCCTTGAATGCAGTATCTGTTTACCTATGACCCACGAGACTAAAGAGACAAGTCATCTGGCTCCACACACCCAATATATGATGTTGGGACCAGCATAGGAAAACTGCCATAGACATTTCAGTTCAAAAATGGGGGAAAGTGGGAGTCGCAAACAAGTTCTCGGACTAGAGCCGTTCTAGGGTCCCCCCAGACAAAGACTGGAAGTTCCTTGATTGGATTCCAAGGTCTGGAATGACTGCAGGCCTTCACCATGACTTTTGACTCCTCCTCTGAGCCCTTGGCTTCACTCTCTGATTCACCCTTCCTTTCTTCATCACAGGAAGCATGTTTTGCCGGTGAGTTTTCTTAGCTTGCTTCCTGTAAGTAGAAAATCAGGGGTTCAATGACCTCTTTTTAGTTTGCACCATCTCTGTCCCTGTGAGTATCTTTGCTGATGTAATTCTCTCAAATCTTTCTGGACATTCTGTGAGGCTCATTGGAGTTCACTCCGTTATACAGAGCCACCATCACACAGCATTTTCTACTTTTCTTTGCCCATTGTTTTCAATCTATCCTTTTGAAATTTGTACCTCTTGCTTCACACTATTCCCTATTATCCTTCTCTTCTTTCTCTATAGTGTTAATTATCATCCAATATAAATTTTACTTTTTTAAAAAAATTATTGTCTGTTCACTCATTTTCTACCCCAACTATAATTTAAGCTACAATTGGTCAGTGAATTTTGCTTGTTTCGTTCACAGTGATCAGAACAGTGTCTGACACGTACAAAATAAATACTGAATAAATGACATAATTTCTAAAAGGATTTGAAGAGTTTCAAAACAGGCATTCATCTTCTGTGAAACTTTGTGACATATAGAAATATGTGAAAGAGCATTCGTTCAGGAAGCAGAATCAATAGAGATGACTTTGGATGCGCTAATAGGATTAAAAAACTAAAATCTCCTCCAATGCACACACATATGCACACAGACAAAAAAAAAACATCAAAAAACTTCAACAATAAGGAACACCACTACTATCACAAATGCACTCATGCAAAGACTGAAACATAGACTTCTTAATACATTATTGTGAATAACCAACAACTCCCTAAAGAGGAAAGAGATATGTTATCAAAGTTGAAGTTACATTATAGAAATTAGAGTAATATATAACTTATTGTGTAAGTATAAGTATTTATAATTATAACTCATCATTTTGTTCATATTGGACTATGCTAATTATTTTTTCTCTAGTGTATCTTCAATATGATCATTAAATATATTTAATGATCTTTGTTTTATGCTTACAAAGCTTCTAAATGAAAGTCTGTAAAACACCATCTCTTGTTCTCCAAGTTTTCAATTCCTGATTGATTTGTTTGGTTAAAAGACTTGAGTAAAAAAGTCTATTTTTAAGCTCTTGATCTTGGAATCAGTAATTGATATTTAGCTTTCATGGCAGCTATAGAAAATTGAGTTTTTAAATTTGAAGCTACATTTTTTTCTTCTCCTAGAAGAAAAATCATACCTGAGAGGGAAGATGTCAATCACACTGTATTTTTCTCAGAGTCTGAGGCCCTCCTCAGAATCCACTAGGTGAGGGTAAGAGAAGGGTATGGGGCCCTGAGCTGTCCATGCTGGTGAAGCTCTTCATGGTCTTGCTGCGTTTCAAGGCTGCCCCACAGGACTGAGTTCCCTCTCAGCCACTGATCTCTGCATGAATCAACATCTCAGAAGGTGTTTGCCATATTTCTGAAAACAGTAATGGGCACATTGATTCCATTGATGGACAGTGTAAACTTGTTTGAGCATCAACGCATGGCTGAAGTACAAGCTTCTTATGGGAAAGAACCTCACTTCGTAGAGCTTCCTGAAGGGAACTTACAGGTATGTTCAAGTTGCTAGAGAAGACTGATGTTGGGAGTACCCTGGTGGCCTAGAGGATAGGATTTGGGCTTTTACTGCCATGGCCCAGGTTTGATCCCTGGTCAGCAAACTGAGATTCTGTAAGCAATGCAGCATGGCCAAAAAAGAAAACAAACAAACAAAACTGATGTCAAAGCTCCTGCTAATCCGCCAGCTCTTTTAGGAAGTATCCTCCACCATCAGACGAGGTATGGGCTGAATTTTGTCCTCCACCAACTTCATACATTAAAGTCCTAACCTCCCCTCCCCACACTGTACCTCAGAATGTGACTGTAGTTGGAGACAGGCTCTTTACAGAGGTAATTATGTTAAAATAAGTTCATTAATATGGGCTTTTGGTGTCCTCATAAGAGGAGGAAATTTCGTCACAGAGATGTACAGAGGACAGATGAGCCAGTTATAGGGAGAAGACAGTCATTTATAAGTCAAGGAGAAAGGCCTAGAAAAAGCCAATCCTGCTGACACCTTGATCTGGAACATCTGGTTATAGATTGTGAGAAAATGCATTTCTGTTGTGCAAGCCACCCAGTTTGTCACATTTGGTTATGTCAGCCCTAGCAAGCTGTGAGTTTTCTCATCTTCTGGAGACCCGCTGGCCCACCTGGACCTCTTTAGGGAGGAAGCTGAAAGTGCCATCTGAAGGTCTTTTATTTCTGCTGTTGCAGCCAATAGTGTCAGAGAAGGAGAGCAGGGCTGTTGGTTCTCCAGACTGGCAGAACAGGGCAGGAACCTCCCTCCCACCTTAGTCTCACCACCATATTTCTGCCCAAGCAGAAAACATATTAATTCTCTTTTCTGCTTCCTCTTTTGTTTCTGTCTTCATTTTTTTTTTCCTTTTATAAACAGCTAAGATCCTATTGGTCAGTATCCAATCCTAAGTAGTTACCCAAGCCAGTTATATTACATCACCCAGAAAATTAAAAGTATAACACCCAGAATGATTAAAAATAAAAGACTAGTGATAATAAAATTTTCCCCTATAAACAGAGACCTATGAGGAACATCCTTCATCTGTAAATCATATGAATCTCATCCTGAAATGCCTTTCTTCTAGAATATATTCATTTTTCCCACGTCTGAACCATAAGTATATCCCCACACTTCTCTTCTTGTTCCTCTTTATTTTTGTAGCTTCTAGTCATATCAGGAAGCATGGTCTCTCTGCTTTACATCTGGCTGTTTTCCCAGAGCTTCCATTTCCATGTGGCCCATCTTTATGCTCACTTGGGGTACCCCAGTGCCCAGCATATTGTTGGCCAGAGATACCTGAAAGGTAAATCTTTTGCTCATTTACTAGGGGAAAGGGAAGGGGAGGCATTTGCTGGTTAGAATTTGTTCATGTATCTCTAGGTTTATTGAAGATTTTAGTTAATAATTGACTGAGTCCCTTTTTTCTCTGATACCGTGGTTTCACCCAGGAGCTGGTGTGGTGAAGGATCAAGAGATGGCAATGCACTGGTTTAGGTAAGAAAACAACCCCTACCAAAAGCAAAACTCTAAAGCTGTCATTTCAGGAAGTGCTGAGATATAAAACCTTATGATTTTGGCACTTCTTCCCTAGAACAAAAATAAGGTACGCTTTCTTAAAGTGTTGGTAGCTTCTTTTTCCACTCAGCGGTAAGGTAGGATTAGTGATGGAAGTGATGTGTCTGATGCATTTAAAAACAGTGTACACAATGTAAGCAAACAACAGATTAGCTTTAAAAGAGCTAAACTGGAGAATATGTACCGTTCTAGATCAAGATCCAGAACATCAATAATTTTATTAACCAGCACTGTATTAGCATTACCTTGCTTATTAAAGTTTTGAACTCTTGACAACTAGAGACAGATTCATTTGAATTTAAAAGTAGAAATACATTTATCTATTGTTTATTCTATTTTGGGCCTAAATTCCATTCAATATTCAAATTTTTCCACAGGCAGCTTTTATAATTCTGATTGTATAGCACTGGTGTGATGAGTCCTCACGGAAAAATATATATTATATTTGCAGTTTGAGAAAGTAATAATAACTTTGGAAACAAAGACTTGAACGCTTTACCTGACACTCTAAGGGTTAGACAATGGGAATGAATAGGCTCTGAGGTGTTAGAAACTCCATTCTACATGGAGACTGTGGTAGAAAACAAGGACAAGTTAGGCTGAGGTCAAAGTTACCTGATATAGAGAACTGGCTTAGGGTTCATGAAGTCTCAATTTAATCAAAAGTAGAAACCCCTGAAAATGGAATTTTGCCATAGTATTCTTTAAAGTGATATTGTCCGATATGGCAGTGACTAGCCACATAGGGCAGTGAAGTGTGGTTAGTGTGAACAGAATGTGCTCTACATGAAGAGTACACACAGGGTTTCCAAGATTTCATATGAAGAAAGGAATATAAAATATCTCACTAACAATTCTTTGTATTGATTATACATTGAATGATAATATGTTGGATATATAGGATTAAATAAAATATATTATTTAATTTTACTTATCCCTTTTAAAACTTTTGATGTGGCTATCAGGACATCTAAAATTACCATGGTATGCATTTTATTTCTATAGGGTAATGCTGATGATCAGAGTCCCCTATGATCCAGAGAAGTGTTCGGTTACCTGAGTGAGCAGTGAGCACAGCCATGGCTTTGCCATTGCCCTCGTATTGACGAGATCATCCTTCTCAGATGCTTTTTGTCTTCTTGCTAGAATAGTGGGTGACAAGCCTGGCTGCATAGCAGAGTCCTCTGGAGAGCTTTTGAAACATACTAATGCCCAACTTCAGACTGACTGAGTTGTGCTGAAAAGCATCCTGGGTAGCTGTAATGTGTAGGGAGGGCAAACCACTGCTCTAGAAGTCCACATTGATTTATAAAGTAAAAACGAACCAGCGGAGGAAGCCGTTTCAGTAACACATTTCAACACAAAGTTTAAAGTGGATATGTTGACCAAATTCACCTGCCAACAGAAGTACCTTTGAGAATCAAGAAGGGAATGACATGGCTCTGGAATGGCTAAGCATGGTTGGTATTTAACTCTGCTTGGCTGGAAGCCTTGCTACTGAGACCTAGGCCACACACCAGCAGTACTGGTATCACCAGGCGGGTACTTGTTAGCAATGCAGCATTTGAGGCCCTAACCCAGCCCTACTGAAACATTATAACAAGATTCATTTGTTATAATGAATGAAGATTCATAATTTTCATTATAACAAGATTCTGGGTTGGCTAGTATGTGGATTAAAATTTTAGAAGTGTTGCCCTAAATAACATTTTGTAAACCAGACCTTCCTTACATGGGACATACAGTTAAAAGCCAATTTCAAAAACTTTTCCATTTTTCAATAGAGTCCACTGTCAGGAATGCAATGGGAAAAGCATTACAAAGGCAAGATTTCTCCCAGCATATTTTAAAAATATCTTTTATGGTTCATGACTCATTCAATTTATTTATTAAATAAGTGCCTCATTAAATTTTTCTTTTTGTCAGTTGTGAAGCTTTCTTATCTAAATGTCTGGTGGCTCAGATGGTAAAGAATCCGCTCACAATGCAGGAGACCCAGGTTCAATCCCTGGATTGGAAAGATCCCCTGGAGAAGGGAATGGCAACTCACTCCAGTGTTCTTGCCTGCAGAATTCCATGGAGGGAGAAGCCTGGTGAGCTTCAGTCCATGGGGTCCCAAAGAGTTGGACACGACTGAGTGACTAAGCACACACAGCATGTTGTAATTTCAACATTTTTTTTCCTGTGAAAAGTGTATTCATGCAGTCTGCTCACTTTCCCACTGGATGTTGTTATTTTCCTGCTTATTTTCAAAATGTTTATGCATTAGAGATAGAAAACTTTTGTACATTTCCTTGTATTTTCGACTTTCCCCCCTAATCATAAATAAATGAAAAGAACTGTAATGTAGCAAGGCAATAATTATATAAATTATACTGTCCAATATGATGGCCATTAACCACACGTGGTCATTTAAATTTAAATAAACTAAAAAAATTCAGTTTCTCAGTTGCACTATTGACATTTCAAGCATTCAGTACTCACAAACGGCTAATGGCTACTATAGTGGAAAGCACAGATGCCAAACATTGTCATCTTTGTAGAAATTTCTGTTGGAAAGTATTGGCACATTACATATTTCAGCAACTGGAAATAGTGCTTAAGAATCAGGTTACATGCTACTGAATTCATAATATTCCCAGATGGTCCTTTCCTATATTTTGATTTCCTATATATTTTGGAGAGAAGATTGTAATTATTTTAATGTTTAGAGAAGCTGATGAATGAGTTTGGAGCAAATAAGTGATTAAAATATTCTTACAACATCAGTTTTTTTTTTTTTTAAGTGCTTCACTTGTTTCAAATAAGAGGTTTGTTTTTTTTTTTTTTTTTAAATGAAAGAGGCTTATTAACATTTGTCCCAGTGTAAAAGACAGAAGTAATGGTTTTTCGGAGTGTCCTTCAGTCATGCCTGACTCTGCAGCCCTATGGACTGTAGCTCGCCAGGCTCCTCTGTCTATGGGATTCTCCAGGAAATACTATTGGAGTGGGTTTCCCTGTCTTCCTCCAGGGGATCTTCCTGACCCAGGGATCAGACCAGCCTCTCTTATGTCACCTGCACTGGGAGGCAGGTTCTTTACCACTAGTGCCACCTGGGAAGCCCCATGATTTCCAGTAATGGTTACATATTTGTATTAGCAGTGCCTTCGGCTGTATTAAGGGAATCCATTTTCGCAGCATTGTTTCCTTGTTTTTTATTGCATATTCCTCTCTGACCCGATTTCCACTTCCATTTTCTTTTCCTCTGTTTTTCAGACGAGCCTCCCAGCAGGACCATCCTCACGCTTCCTTTAACCTTGCAGTAGGAAAACTGAAAAACATAACTGGATCCATGGCAGTCGGGTAATGAAAATTAGCAGTCTTTTCCCTTCCAGCTGAGATGTCATTCCTTCTAAACCTGCCCCCATACATTACCTGCAATTGACAGATGAAAGCATTTTATATATAGTGCACTTCCCACTCTCGCCTTTTTTATCTACTTACAGTGCTATGAGTTATGATAAAAGTCACAAAGTAAAAGAACCTAAGATTCATATATGTGCATAGAGCCCATGGAATAAATTCATAAAGTAGCTGATGAGTCTAAAATGAAAGGCCAGGTTATTTCATGATCCTAAGAGTCTCCTGTGAATTTTTAAGGTTCCTAGGAGTCCCATCTTTCTAGCTGTATAGCATTTTCTCATGAACAGAACAGAACTTGGAAGAGTATAAGGTAGAAAGCTCTTTGGGGACACAAATTCTGTTTGTGTTTATGAGATGAATCCCCTTTTGATTACTCACAGTCCCAAGAGAAATTACTACATTTTCTCTGGAGAAGTTTTTCTTAAAGCTTTTGAGTAGTTCATAATCTGTAATATTTTCATCCAGAGATTCTGAGTCAGAAACATCTTTATAGGCCTCCCCCAAATAAACTGTTCAATTTTCAGCTTGTTTTAAGTAATGCAACTGACATGTATTCCATTGTGTGTGTAATCCCCACCCCACCCCCCCCAATTGTAGACCTTAATCAGCTCAGGCTGATGAGCAGACGAGGTTCAGAAAGGGAGTCTCAGTGAGAGCCTGAAGGATGGGGTGGGTCTAGTGACTTGGTGTAACACTTAGGGCTATTGGTTTCATGCATTACTTGGTAATGAAATTTGGAAACAACCAATGGGAGGCAGCCAAATCACAGGGTGCAGTCAGTGTTCTCTTTCACAACTGCTGGTGGGCAGTTTTGCAACTGACTGATGAGCAGGTTGAATGGAGCCCCTCTCCAGTTACCACTCTCAAACCAAAATATAGAATTTGCTTGCAAGAAAGGGGTGTCTCAGACATTACCTAAGAGTCTTGGCTGGAAAAATTTTTCTAAATAGGGCAAAAGAATCCAGCTGGACTCTGATGTTGTAAGACTGTTTCTTTGGGTAGTTTTTGATTTTATTCTGAAGACACTCATGATGAAACCCAGATGATATGGCAAGTGTTTCACTCAGTACCTTAGAATGAGTCTAAACAGGTGTTAAGCTGGCCCTTAGCCTAAAC
The DNA here is from genome assembly GCF_016772045.2 of Ovis aries. Classification (NCBI taxonomy): domain Eukaryota; kingdom Metazoa; phylum Chordata; class Mammalia; order Artiodactyla; family Bovidae; genus Ovis; species Ovis aries. The sequence continues at coordinate 25,007,406 of NC_056059.1, read as the reverse complement.
ACTTGGACATGCAGGTTCTTTGAATTCACTCTTTCTTTGTGATTCTACTAAGTAACTCTCTCTCCTAGGGACATAGAGATGCTCCTTCATGTTGCTGCAAGACAGGGGATCCAAGAGGCCCAGGAACTTCTGGAGAATATTATTTGGACTAAAAGCAAGCCCTTGGCAACTAAAAGAGTGGGGAGTTTTTAATAAACATTAACGCATGTCACACACGCTTTTTCTGAAGCAGGGTCTGTGTGTCTCACTCGTCAGCTGTGGCCTTGCAGTGTTTTGTGGAACTGTCAGTGGAGGTGGCTTGTACTTACAGTTTTATATGCTGCTGTATCTTCAATTTGCTGTTCCAAGTCCTTTAAAGCAGCGTACCCAACCTTTTCGGCACCAGAAGTTGGTTTCATGGAAGACAATTTTTTCCATAGACCGGGGGATGGGCGGGGGATGGTTTCGGGAAGCTTCAAGCAGATTACATTGATTGTGTGCTTTCTTTCTTTCATTATTGCATCAGCTCCACTAGATCACCAGACGTTAGATCTCAAGGCTGGGCACTGCTGCTTTAAAGCAAGGTGGTGCCTGTATGTTTTCCTGGGCTTGGAGTTTGACCTCTTCTGGATGGAGAGGTATTTTCTTTTGCTTGCATGACTGCTCATCTTAGTTAAGTTTCCAGTCAGTGAGCATTGTACACAGTGGTGGGAGGGAAGGAAGCAACCTGTCCCACTAGAGACTTGGCTTCTTGGCTGTGTGCGTTGGCACCCGCACATCCACAGTGAAGGAGATAAACTCTTCATTAGCCTAATCTATGACATGTGGTGTTCTGCTTAAAATAAACTCGTTTTCATCTCTACATTTGAATTTTCTGCTCGATTAGCTTTCTATGGTATTTTATCGTATTTGCTTTTTGTATTACAAAAGGGTCTTTATGGGGAAAAATAAGAAGGCTGTGAATATTGTCACTAGGAGGGAAAAGGCTAAAGTAGAAGAATTCACAGTTATTGAGCTCCTGACGTGTGTATGGTTTTTCCTGACTGATTTCAAGTATGTTAGTATTAACTTGGATAAAAGCCTTATGAGGTGGGTAGTATTATCATTCTCATTTTATAGATGTAGAAATAGGTGTAGAGAAGTAATATGTGCAGAGTCATAGCATGACTGGTAAAATAGGTTTGAATTTCTTAACTAGTTTGACTAACATTTCTCCCTTAAATTATTAACATCTCATTCCTAAGAAATTCAAAGATGCTCCAAGAGCAGGTACATGACTATATTACTAGTACACAATGAGAACTTACCTTAGCCAATGACTCAGTTGCGTTTTCTAACTGTATTATTTGAGCACAAGCCACATATTCATATTCTTTTAAAGTAGTATTTTTAATCTTCAATATAGTTAGCTGCATTTATTGCATTTAGATTACAGTGTGATTCTCTCCTGGGAATTTAAATTCAGAAACATGATGTAAGAATGACGAAAGTGTTACAATAGAATTCACTAACATCATTAAGCTGTGTATAAGATACTTGTTTTGCCTCTAAGTTCAAGTGTCAAGTTTACACTATGTGCACATTCGAGATGACTGAATCTCAGGCAGTCTCTTTGTCCAGACTTGAACATATAAACATTTGAAGGATGAGGATCAAAACGGTCAAATATTTCCTTTTTTCCTGCTTTTCATTATTTTACAAGCACTTTAAAACTCTTCAATGTAGAAAATCCGAAATTCATAAACTAAGTTCTTCACTTGAACCTCTGTTAAGTATTTCTGTCGTTCCTAGAAACACTTCAAGTTTCCTTTACATTTTTCCAGAGGGTGCAGTCTTCATTTCAATCTATGTTGTTTCAGGTATATTAATAACTCTGAAAATTTTATCCTGAGCCACGAATTCCATTTGCATAATACTAGGACAATAATTTCAACCGTCTTGTAAATGTGCATTTTTTTTTTACCTTCACAATGATACACTTTCTGCGTGCTCAGTTGATAAGTCGCATCCAACTGTTTGTTACTCCATGGGCTGTAGCCCTCCAAGCTCCTCTGTCCATGGGATTTTTCGGGCAAAAATACTGGGATGGGTTGCCATTTCCTTTTCCATGGGATCTTCCCAACCCAGGAATCCAAGTCTCATCTCCTGTGTCTCCTGCATTGGTAGGCAGATTCTTTACCACTGAGCCACCTGGGAAGCCCTGATACTCACTTTAGTGTATTTCCTTTTAAAGTCATATTTCAAAGATACATAAGTATTTCTTATAGTGACAACCAAAACCGGCCATTGTGAGGATATACCGTAGAAATAACCACTAACTGGTGTTAAATTTATTTTTAAGAAATTCTTTCAGGTGGCTTCTATAAGCATCTCCAGCTAATATTGATTTTGTTTGCATTAGGGTGAAGATAATGTCTTTTAATAGCTCATTGTTACTGAAATAAAGTAATAAACTAATTGAAAAGGCATAACTACAATTAGAAAGACTATGTATGTACTCACTTTAAAACGCCTTCACTTTTGACCTTTATACTAGAGTGTTAAATAGAGCATGACCTGCCAATCCTCTGGGGTTGAAGCTAAATCCCTCATGCAAAACCAGAGAGTGAGAAGGATCAGGAATCCCCTGAAGCCAAAGCAATACTTCTAGCTTTCCTTCCTGGAGCTGGAGAAAGAGTCAGGTGAGAAATGCAAGAAATAAAGAGGAAGAGGGGAAGAGGAACAGAGAGAGAACTTATTTGTGTCCATTGAATCTGGATTTAGAAATGGAAACAATGTATCTTGAAGTTTATTAAAAAGTAGTATTTGGCATATCTTAAAAACGGAATTAAACTGTTGGTGAATTGCTCACCCAGGTAACCCAAAGGCAGTATTAATATCTGAATAAACTTTTTCACCTAGGGTCCAACTTACTGCAAAAACTATTGATGAGTTTTAAATTCTTAATGTAACTTTGAAATTTATGCATGTTCTTTTTGTGCCAAAGTAAACATGCTAAGTCCTCCTCTTGTTCTTTTTCCACTCTAAATTAATGCTGTTCTGTCAAGGAGGCAGGAGACCAAACGTGAGTGCACCAGCTTTGGAAACAATTGCATGAGTTTTGCAGTCTTGAACATGTGGATTTACCTTTCAAAGTTGCCTCAGCTGTGCAATGTCAACTACCCCATAGAGTCACTGTGAGGATTAAATGAGCTAATGTTTAAAAAGCACAATGCTTTGCACTGTAAGCAACTGTATTGAAGATGGGTATAAACGTTGTCTGGTATGAGAAAATGAGAGTAGTCGTTTTCTGTCAGAGTGAAGCAAATGAAACTAAGCCTCAGGTCCTCACATGCAGGAACCCCTTGCAAACGTACTCAGAATAAGATATTTTAACCCCAGTTGACTCAGATCACTTTCACTTCTCATTTTGACTTCTTCTCTATCACCTTTGCCCTGGCATAACCCAGCATTGGAAGACTGCAGGCATTTCTGGACTTCGGCTGTGGGAAGTTGAGTTGAGAATATGTTTAGTTTGGGTTAGTGCTTCCCTGTTGGCTCAGACCGTAAAGAATCTATCTGCAATGCAGGTGACTCTGGTTCAGTCTTGGGTCAGGAAGATCCCCTGGAGAAGCAGTGGCTACCCACTCCAGTATTCTTGCCTGGAGAATTCCATGGACAGAGAAGCCTGGTGGGCTACAATCAATGGGGTCACAAAGAGTCGGACACAACTGAGTGACTAACACTTACTTACTTAGTTTGGGTTTGGGGGATCTATTTCATACTTCCACGTATAGTTGAGTTACTGCTAGTTGTCTTGGTGTTGCAGTGGCTTCTGGAAAACTTCCAACTGCTCACTGTGATTTGTGCAGGTGCAAAACCAGAGGTGTGGTTAAGCTGTTGAATATTTGTACAGGAGCCAGTCTCAGAAATACGTGGGTGGTGGAGGAGGACATAGCTTGATGCAGCCATTTAAATTGGATGCAACAAGCAGAAAATTCTTTTAAACCTTAGGGCTCATGTTATATAAATTTGGTAAAAGCCTTTCCAATATTGATCATAATCCCCAAAATTCATATGAAGTTACCAATAATGAGCTGTGAAACTGAAAAGTTTTCCTAAATTATCAATAATATAAAATTTGCAAACCGTGCTTACCGAGATACAGAAGTCCTTCTATTCTCTCTATAGAAATTATAAAATAGTTGGCCTATGAAAAAGTATTCAAAAAGCATGAAGTCTAAAACAGGAAAAAAGGCTAACAAGAGTATGTCAGGAAGTTAACACCATTGTTATTTCTTTCTGGGTGCTCACAGTATGTGTCAGTTTTTAGTTTATTCATTGTGATTTCTTTCTTTCTTTCTTTCTTTTTTTAATTCCCTGATACATCTGTATTCAATTTTGGATTCACAAATTTGCGATTCTTTTTCTAAAGGGAGCCCTCAAATTGTACAGGCTTCTGAGGCACACTGCTTGGATCTGACCCACTTTGTGATCGTCTGCCAAATGGCCCCAAAGGACCTTGAGTAACACTCCTCTGTTTGTTACTTTCCTTGTCTGTGAGTTCTAAAGTAGTTAAAACTGAGAAGCCTAAATACAAGTCAGCACTCTGTCATGGCTTCTGTATCCAGGGATTCTCCCTTGACAAGGAAACCTGATTGGCAGGGAAGCCTGGCGTGCTGCGGTCTACGGCATCGCAAAGAGTCGGACATGACTGAGCGACTGAACTGAACTGAGAGTATAACCAACTAACAAAGCTGTGATAGTTTCAGGTGAACAGCAAAGGGACTCAGCCACACATATACATGTATCCATTCTCCCCCACACTCCCCTCCCCCCGGCTGCCACATAACACTGAGCAGAGTCCCCTGTGCTACACAGTAGACCCTTGTTAGTTATCCATTAAAAATATAACAGTGTGTACATGTCCATCCCAAACTCCCTGACTACCCTTCCCCTGGGATGAGACTTTTAAAAAATTTCATTCCACTCTTCCCATTGGTTCAGTTCCTTTTAGCAAAGCCAAGTATTGGCTTTGCATTTCTGAGGGAGAAAATGGGGGTTCTTAGTCCCCTTCTTTCGCTGCATAATCGAGCCGAAGACTTTGAAGCTACGGATTCCTGACCATACATAATGAGATAACAAACTCTACCATGCCCCAGAGTTAAACTGGAGAGAATTACTTTCTGGGAGAAAAAACTGAGGCTGAAGGAGGTCTATCTGACTTATCAAGGACACAGAGATTGGCATTAAACCCAACTAACGGTTGGATTAACTAATCTGTGTAATTCCTTGCTACCTTGCTAAATGACTCACTTCAAAAGCCAGAGGAAGAAAGATTTACCTTGAATGTACTTTGATATAGATGTTTCCTTGGCAACAGATTCTAAGTCAAAAGCAAAACAGTGATTGAAAATATGCACTTTTGTTAAAAAATTGTGGGCTCTGAAGCAGCAGTCTCAGAAGTTCTTTCCTATCCTTTGTTAACTGAAAAGAGAAGTTCTTTATTTCAGATGCCGTTATGTAGCCATTATTTTAGAAAACTCTGTCTTCTCGGCATTAAAGTAGGAGGCCACTTTCCTCCCCCCTCTTCATCTCCCTTTGCTTTGGTCTTTTTGACTTCCTTGCACTCACTCAGAGTCATATGTGTAATTAGCGATTACCTCCGCCCCCGCCCCGCCCCCCTTGCACCATTGACATCTTGTCCTCAGTACCTGTCTCTAGTTGAAATGATCAGTTATAATTTTGTTGCAACTGCTCGATGGACATGAGTTTGAGTCAACTCCGGGAGTTGGTGATGGACGGGGAGGCCTGGCGCTGTGATTCATGGGGTCGCAAGGAGTCGGACATGACTGAGCGACTGAACTGAACTGAACTGAAAGGCAGATTACTATAAGCATAAGGTATGTGTATTATTAATGGAATACCTCTTTTTTCTCTATATACTTTAAATTCTTGGGTTAGGATAAATCACTCCAGTATTCCATACCTTGTATAGATTTGCCTTCACAAACAGATGCTTTGGGATTTCTCTGGTGGTCCAGTGGCAAGGACTCTGCACTGCCAGTGCAGGGGGCATAGGTGTGATGCCTACTATCCCACAGGCCACACAACCAGAAATCATCTCTAATAGATTTCAGAAGCAAAATTTTAAAAATTACTAAAATAAGAAACTTTTACTGAAATACTTTGTTTTAGGCCATCTCCTTCCTTAGAAGGATTCTGTAAGATAGAACCCCTCTGCTCTGTTGGGATATTGGTCCCTAGCTTTGCCAGCCACGCTGCAGTCTGAGCCAGCAGCATTAATATCTCCTGGGAGCAATGCAGAATTTCAGGCCCCACCCCAGATCTACTAAATCTGAATCTGTATTTTAAGATCCTTGGGTGCTTTATATGCACACTGAAGTTTGAAATGGACTGTTCTTCACTGCTTGGTTTATTTTCTTTAGGACTTATATGGACAGTTTGTTTCAGATATAGCTTAGTGGTTATATTCCGAGGCTTGAGGAAGGCAAGGAGTTTGCTTGATTGGAGGTTCCAGCCTTTACTGGTGAGCTGACTTTGGGAAATTCGCTTAGCTTCCCTAAGCCCAGTTTTCTCCTCTGTAAAATGGAGACTATAATAGCACTCATCTATGAGGTTATTGTGACCGCTAAACAAGAAAACACATATAAATTAATCAAGCCCCGTATTATAGATGTGCATGATAACTGATAAACACTAGCCACCATCATTGTTACTCCTAGTTTATTTTGTCTTATGGGACCATATAACAGGATTTTTGTTGTTGTTATTGCTGGGGGTAGGAAGCATAGAGCCAAATTTAAGCCCTTTCCAGCAGGTATTTGACCTTATGATTGACCTTACCCAAGTTTCATCTTACTTTTTATATTTATTTTTCTTCACTACAATTTCCTCAGATTTTTACATTTTATTATGTTCACTATGATATCTTTGTAAGCCACTTCAAAATAATTTTGTACTGAGATATGACATAAAAAGTGTCATCACAATTACAAATGTATTAGTCTACAATTTCTACTCCAAATTATTTTGACAGCCTTGTCTTACTTTTTTTCTCTACCATCTTCTTGCTATAGTTATATTGGTTTACCCGGTAACTTTGTAAGGCAGTGATACTTCAAACAATTTTCAAAGCATGTTTCCCTCTCTTTACCTTTTTATTCACCACGGTATCTTCAGCATGGTACCTTACACGTGATAGGTGTATAAGACGTATTGAGTGGTTAATCCTGTACAGATTTACATCCTGCATCACTTAGGATTCACATCTCTTCATGTTTGCTATTAAATTCAACCTTGGAATGGGCTTTCTTCATCTTTTAACCCATCAAGTAGATTGGACTCAGATCAAGTGCCACCCTTGCTGGGAAGACTTCCTTGACCCTTCAGGTGGACAGAGGGGGGCTCCTTCTTCCCAAAACTATGGAATTGGGTAACTGTGTTACCCAACTGCCACTTGCCATTCCTCCTTATGTTGGTTACTTGTTTGACAGCACAAGCTTTGGAATCAAGAAATCACAGGTTTAATCCTATCTGGGCCACATACCAGCTGTGTGACTTTAGAAACATTGCTCAGCTTCTTTATGACTGTCATCTGACCTGTAAAATGGGAAAATGGCAGTGTTATATCACTACTATAGTTAATGTATTGATTATAGATAATGACCATTGATTATAGATACTGTGTGTGATTAGCATATTACTAGAGATACTGTCATAATCTGTCTATTTTGCCAAGATAGATTCAGTAATCTTCTCTTGTGGAATCAGCAAGAAAATATTACGGGGCTATGAGTGAAGTCATGTTCCTGTAACTCTTGAGGATTCTTTTTGACTCAGGCCTCCAGGGCTGACAGATGCTGCTGGAGTTATGTCTATTGATGATTTGTGGTGAATGTAGTTGTGATTCAGTATTGTCTAGGTTTCATGACTCATCAGTGGTGGTGCAGGAGGAAGGTAGAAAATATTTACTGTTACCCAGGGATTGTTGCAAAACAGAGTTTCAAACTCTCTTTGGATTTCTTTTTGTTGTTTCTCTTTATTTCTCCTCTTTTCGTTCTGTAGCATTATTTCTCTTTTTTGCATTTTTCTTCCTTGGAATACATTATAGATATCAGAGTTAATTTATTCCAAGGGAATGCTGTGTTTTTTGCTTTTTTCCTTTTGGAACTTCCCTTTAAAATAACCTTCAGCCTCTTTTAGTTTTATGCAGGGGCATATTTTCAAGGTTCTGAAATGCAACATGCATGAGAATCAAACAAACAAATCTTTCAGTCTCAGAATTTTGAGAAAGAGATTCATTAAAACAATTCTCTTATTAAAGACTATACAAAATTACATGAGATGCTTTTTTTATCCACAAAATTCTTGGAGATATGGATATATTTTACTATAAAGCTGATATGTATATTTTCAGAATTGTTTCTTATGAATACGTATTGAATAAAAGTTCTTTGAGCAACAAAGAGACTGGTGCGTCAGAATAGTATGCTCATTATATATTTATAGTGGGCCTCTAACTATGCTAGTTCTTTCTCCGTATGACAGTTGAGGATACATTTCAGATCAAATCTGATCATCTTGCTTTCTGATTAAAGTCCCACTGGCTCCCTACTGCCTACAATACTAAATCCAGGATGAAAGCTTTTGCTTATTCTGGCTCCAAATAACCTCCCCTGCCTCAGCTTCAACCCCTGCAGCTTGCATCCACCCCCGGAGCTCCAGCCACAAAGACTTTCTTACCCTCACTGACTGCAGGTGGCGCTCTTTCCCAGCTGGGCCTCTGCACAGGCTGTGTCTTCCTGCTTGTTGTAAAGAATCAGTCCAAATGCCCTTTCCATTAGGAAGCTTCACTGGAGCTCCCCAAACAATTATTCTTTACTCTTGGGTCCCGTAACAATTCATAGACAACATTTACATAGCACTTACTATGCTGGGTAATCGTGTTTCCATTTACAAATCTCTAATTAGCTTCTGGGCTATTTGAAGGAGAGTAGGTTGCCTGCTTTTTTTGTATCACCCACAACATCCATTCCAGTGTCTATTACATAGAAAATACCCAAAACAAGTTAGTTGTTCGTGGACATATTCATGTACACATATATTTTAGGGAACACAATGCATGTTGCTTCTATCAGTTCAATTTAATTTTGTTGATCTTATACATATGAAATGAATACTAATGCAAATATTAATACAAGCCCTTATTTAAAAAAATAAGCTCAAGTTCACACTGATTTGTACAATTATGAATATTGGAAAACGTTCCAATTTTTTTTCCTTGTGTGGATCTATTATTTGAAGGCATATATCAGCTCCCAGATGCCACAAGTTGCCTGAGTTCCTCTGCTGTGATCAGCATGTCAGCACAGTTGCAGTTCAGATTCCCTGTTGGTCACTTAGCTGATCTTTTTGGCTGGTAAGAGACCAAGACTACTCACAGAACTCTGTAACCATGGTGATAAGATGCCCTATTTTAACTTTTCAACAAAAAAGATGAGATGCTCTAGCACTTCTGGGCCTGTGGTTCCCAGTGGTGTTTTGGGGAGCCATTCAAGCATTTAAGCTATAGAATCAGGCCTTGAACTGATAATTACTTTTCTGTTTATACTAGATACCTTTTAAATTAGGGATGGTGACTGATAGCACATAGAGTCCATGACCAGGCAAACGTGAGGTCTAGGGCAAACCTGGGAGGCTTGTCATTTATATAATACATCAGCTGGAAAAAAGCTCCTTTAAGCTAAGGGTTTTGTTTTTTAAATAAAATGAGAGTACTCACCAAAATAAAGACTGTATGCTTTTTCACGAGTGATGAAATAACCCTATTATGGAAGATGGATGTGATTCTTGTAGAAAATCAAAGCATTTAATTAGACTGTGTTTTCCAACATGATTAGCCTTAGACCTTGTTAGAAGGGCAGTTGTGTACACCTGAGATTTAAGGGGCTCAGGGAAGGTACAGTGTTCAATCTCCTCCTTTTCTTTTAGTCTAAAAGTCTAACTTGCCAGAATTTTTTCCTTTAAAGGTTTACAAGCATTACAATATAAGCGTTTCTGGGGAAGGCATCACACTAAGAGAGAGGCTGAAATTTAGTGGCCTGTGAAATAAAACTGGTTGTAGGCACATTTGTTTGGTCTAAAGAGTGTCTTTTAAAATATATATATATATATAGTGTTTAGAACCAACATTTAATCATTAATAAGAGACTTCACACACACACACAAAATCCATTACCACTAAACAACAGAAGAGGTGGCAAAACTAAATTCTTACAAGGTTGGGCTCAGATCACCATTGTCCTGTTTAAGGTAGCCAGATTTGTCTCTAATTTGTCAGTCTCTACTCCTCCCAACTTATAGTCAGATACAATTCTTTAGGCCTTCCTCACTCATTTACTCGGAGAAGGCAATGGCACCCCACTCTAGCACTCTTGCCTGGAAAATCCCATGGATGGAGGAGCCTGGGAGGCTGCAGTCCATGGGGTCGCTAAGAGTCGGACACGACTGAGCGACTTCACTTTCGCTTTTCACTTTCATGCATTGGAGAAGGAAATGGCAACCCACTCCAGTGTTCTTGCCTGGAGAATCCCAGAGACAGAGGAGCCTAGTATGCTGCCGTCTGTGGGGTCGCATGGAGTCGGACATGACTGAAGCGACTTAGCAGCAGCAGCACTCATTTACTTACATTCCTGGCTCCCGTTGGTAAAGAAAATAGAGCAGCCTCAATAACTGTGACAATTTGGGGGTTGAGAGTAAAGCATTTGCTTCATGTTTGGCCTAGGATTGCCTTCATCTCCAAGAGATCTGGGGGCTTCCCAGGTGGGGCAGTAGTAAAGAATCTGCCCGCCAATGCAGGAGACACAAGAGTCTCAGGTTTAACCCCTGGGTCAAGAAGATGCCCTGGAAGAGGAAATGGTAGCCTCCTCCAGTATGCTTGCCTGAGAAATCCCATGGAGAGAGGAGCCTGGCAGGCTACAGCCCATGGGGTTGCAAGAGTCGGGCACGACTTGGTGACCGAGTACACACCAAGAGATCTAGAATATTAAGACTTTCCCATGCCTCTTGTGTTGTTCCTGCCTGCTGTGGACGGAATGCGTCCCTCCTAACATATATGTTGAAACTCTAACTGCCACTGTGATGCTTTTTGGAGACGGGGATCTTAGGGACGTAATTAGGTATAGATGAACGTGGGGCCCTCTTATGGAATTAGTGTGCTTAAGGAGAGACCAGAGAGCTTGTTCCCTCTCTTTTTCTACAGGAAGACACAGCAAGAATGTGGCTGTGTCTACAAGCCAGGAAGAAGGTCCTCACCAAGAACTCTATCCTGATCTCAGGCTTCCAGCCTCTAGAACTGTGAGAAATAGATGCCTATTGTTTAAGCCGTTCAGTCTAAGGTACTCTGTTATCACAGCCATAAATAGTTAACACACTGTCCCATTCTCCCTTTGGGGTATTCTCCGAAAACAAACAAACTAAAGAAAACAAACATGATGTGTCTTTTTAATATATTTCCCTTGAAGCATTCATTCAAAAATTCTTATTATTTAAATTACTAGTACAAATGCATACATACATACCACATACGTACATAAATATGCCAGAGAAATTCGGCTTTTACTTGAAGCTAAGTTGATTTGACTGAGTTTTCTGAAGTTGTTTATTATCACCTTAGTTGGGAACATATTTCACTTGTACCTGATAAATGCAGCAAATTGGAGTTAAAGCATGGACCTTACTCTGTAAATTTAATTTGTGTGAGAAAAAAAAAAGCTGACTAATCTATTCCCAAACCCCATCCTCCACAGGAGAGGTACTGTTTAGGTAAGAGGTTTTCTTGATCCTATTGTGTAAAGAGGAGTTTGAGAAGAGCAGATGCCTTGGGCGTAGTCCAGAGATGCTTCAAGACTGGGAAGGGAAGCATATGCAGAATGCTTTTATTCTTCCTTGGAAGACTTTAGAGTGTTAGAAATTGATCAAAGCCTCTAATTTCCTCTGTCCAGATTTCTTACATGTTTATTTTATAATTTGCATTAAGCTCAAAATGCAGATATGTGTGCAGGAGTTTATATGCATTCTTGGAAGCAGAAACACTTTGAGTTATATTCATACTGTTATATTTACATTAAGTTCTATATGGTGGCTGTGGAGGTGCACCACTCCAATGTCCCTTTAAGAGATCTGCAGCTGGGAACATCGTGAACTGATAGCCCAGCTGTTACACCTTTGGATCCACTGTGGCAAGATGTCAGGCCACACTTCCCCCGGGCTGCTGTCCACAAATCACCGATCACAGAGCCAGCTCAGATTCAGTGTGGGGACACCCCATTGGCTAGCTGAGACTTCGCATTTATCTGAGGCTCTTCCTGCCCAATACATCTTCCTCTATGCAAATATCAGACATAGATCAGGGTCTGAAGGCTCTCTGCCTTCTTTTGCTTTTTTCTCGTTGCAGACATTTCCTCTAATAAATCCCTTGCACTCTTTCTTGTTTCATTCGGCATCTGCTTCTCAGAGGATCCAAGCTGACACGTTGTAAGTGACTAATTCTTATTGGCAGAGTCAAGAGGAATTAAAGTACAATATCACACAAGAACCCGAGGAGGACTGTGTGGGTGCCTTATAAAGAGCACAAAATGATCAAAAAGGACAAACTTTCCTATCAGTCAGCATGGGTTTTATGGCTGTAGATACTGTAAGGATGCAAATGAATTTGAGTACAAGATGTTGGTTACTGCTGTTTGGAAGGGGTGCGTGCGTACGTGCTCAGTCCTTTCCGACTCTGCGACCTATGGACTGTAGCCACCAGACTCTGTCCAGGGGATTCTCCAGGCAAGAATACTGAAGTGGGTTGTCATTTCCTACTCCAGGAAGGGGTAGCAGAGATCAAATCGAGTATAAGCCAGACATTAACTTATGAAATTATAAAAGTAGATAATATAAAAAGAAGTAGAAAAGACCCTGATGGTGGGAAAGATTGAAGGCAAGAGGTGAAGGGGAGGACAGAGGATGAGATGGTTGGATGGCATCACCGACTCAATGGACATGAGTGAGCAAAGCTCTGTGAGATGGTGAAGGACAGGGAAGCCTGGCATGATGCAACTCGGCCTCAGCGGGCTTGGGTCCATGGGGTTGCAAAGAGTCCTACACAACTGAGCAACTGAGCAAAAACAAGGTAATATAATAAACAGAAAAAGTTTCAATGGTGTATTGCCAATTGTTATAGTCAATAAATACTGTGAGTTCGGAGAGAGGAAGGAGAGACCATCTGGGACTTTAGAACTTTGGGAGGAATATTATAAGATAAACCTCTCTAAAAGCTGGCTGTTGCAACTGGATAAGGCTTGGTTACTCTCACCACTGAGGAAGTGATAATGGAGGAGACTGAAAAAGGGTTATGAGAGTATTAGGGAAGGTAGTCAGCCAGCAATATTTTAGAGCTGTATTTCCCTGCAAAGTCATTGTTATCTATAAGAAACTGAAAAATGTTTTCATTTTGATGCTAGTATAAAAAATAGTATTTGAGTTCCCCTGAAATTAAAAGATGTTTACTCTACTCCTTGGAAGAAAAGTTATGACCAACCTAGATAGCATATTCAAAAGCAGAGACATTACTTTGCCAACAAAGGTCCGTCTAGTCAAGGCTATGGTTTTTCCAGTGGTCATGTATGGAAGCGAGAGTTGGACTATAAAGAAAGCTGAGCGCCGAAGAATTGATGCTTTTGAACTGTAGTGTTGGAGAAGACTCTTGAGAGTCCCCTGGACTGCAAGGAGATCCAACTAGTCCATTCTAAAGGAGATCAGCCCTGGGATTTCTTTGGAAGGAATGATGCTAAAGCTGAAACTCCAGTACTTTGGCCACCTCATGTGAAGATTTGACTCAATGGAAAAGACTCTGATGCTGGGAGGGATTGGGGGCAGGAGGAAAAGAGGACAACAGAGGGTGAGATGGCTGGATGGCATCACTGACTCGATGGACGTGAGTTTGAGTGAACGTGGAGAGATGGTGATGGACAGGGAGGCCTGGCGTGCTGCGATTCATGGGGTCGCAAAGAGTCGGACATGACTGAGCAACTGAACTGAACTGAACTGAAATCATCTTCTAATTGAGGTCTAACTCAATTTCTTCGCCTCCTTTTGTATTTGTGTTCATAATTATGTTGGCCCTAAAGAGTATCACTTTTATCATCGCAAGGTGGTGAGACAAAACAGAAGTAGACTTACTATGTAAATGAAGTCAGGAGAAGGCCAAGTTGGCATTCTTGCAGAAATAGCTGTTTTGCAGGACTTCCCTGGTGGTCCAATGTGGGGGGCACGGGTTAGATCCCTGGTCAGGGATGCTAAGATCCTGCATACCGCAACGTGGTGCTTCTACAGATAATAATAATAATACTAGGTCTGCAGAACTGTGGTTTGAACAGTGAATAGTGGTGACAAACCTGAATCCTCAGCTAGTACAGAATTATAAATATCACAAATTCAAAGCCATCGCGTACTGATGGGTGCGATATGGCAGATTCAGCAAAACACTTTTAATTGTCACGTTAAGTGAATGTGATAAATTTGGACATATTTCTTTTTAGTGTTTAAAATAGGATTTATAAGTTTGATTTGGTTTTAGTATCACATAAAATCTATAAGAGTAAGGAGTCTATACACAGTTTGGTGTACAGTTCACTCGTGAATGTTCTCTGCCTTCCTCCTGTCGCATCCCCAAAAGGGAGAACTGTGTGCTCGCTTACCTCTGCTCCCTCACCCACGCTCCAGAGGAGGGGCTGCTTCTGAGCAGATCACTGATAAAGAACCCACGGCAGGTGGAAGCCCCACTGACTTAGGTGGAGTCCAAGTTTGAAATCCGTGCCTGCTGTAGAACTTGAGCTGGTGTACAGATTCCAGTCCATTAAATAGACTTAATATGTAAATGAAATGTTTTCATCAAGCGAAGGCCAAGTTGGCATTGTTGAGGCACATTCAGCAGGACCCCTGAGTTAAAAAGAGAGGGGTCGGATTCTTAGTGAGAGAAGCAAAGGATATATAACAAAGAGCTGAGAAACTGAAAAAGGTCACATAAGTGGAGAGTTTGGAGGAATTTGGGTGAGAAAGAAAGTATGGGTTGAGGAGGCTAGGAAACGTGGGAGCAAAGCCAATCTGAGAAACATTTCCGGGGGTTACAAGTAAGATGCTCGTAGTGTCTTTTCTGGAGTCACAGGTAAAGACTGGAGCTCCTTTGTCAGAACTGTGGGAAGGAAGACCTACCTAAGCTTAAGGACAGGAGGGAATCCTCTTTCAATATTCCCTTAGTTGCAGACCACTGATATGCTGGTTCCTCTAATTATATGAACCAATAAGTGCAGCAGGAAACTTCTCAAGGACAGATGTTACATTTCAAGGGAGATATTGAGAAAGGAAATAGTCTCTCAAGAAGAAAGACACCCAGCCCCACCCAAGTCTGAGCTGCTCCTCTTTTCTGAAGTAGGGGAATTAGCACTTGATTTCATTCCTTCTTGCCTGGGGGCTTACCAGAGCAATAGAGGGGACACTGCAGTCTTGAGTAGCTCCAAGTTCCTTCGTTCTTTAGGGTCACAGTTCTCCTGGCATTAGCTAAATGGAGTTTCACTTTCTGTAGGAAGAAACCTAAGTCAGAGAGGGTGCCCAGTGGCCAGGTAAAATGCGGTTAGCTCAGCACATAGTATAATCAGCATCCCGTCAACTGTCCATGGGGCTTCCCAAGTGGCACAGTGATAAAAGAATCCAGCACACTTAAGAGATGCGGGTTTGATCCCCTGGAGTAGGAAATGACAACCCACACAAGTATTCTCTCCTGGGACAACCCATGGACAGAGAAGCCTGGTGGGCTACAGTTCCTGGGGTCACAGAGTTGGATATGATGAGCATGAGCATGTATTGTACATTGTACAGCTGTACATCTCCAAGAGCTCTTGCAGCTGCCCATTCCTCTCCATCACGCCTCTCTTTGATCTCATGCATTGTTGTAACAGTTTTTGATAGTAAGCCATACTTCCAGGAGTTGTATTTTCTTCCACGTGTTTATGTCCGCTCAGAGCTTACTGTGTCTCACCCATGCCTCTGTGGGCTGCTCACTTGTTAGATGCTGCAGTGAGGCCCCTCAGACAGTCTCTGCCTCAGTAGGTTATAGCCTAGTGGTAACAGAGTCTTTAAGTGAGAAATAATTCAAATGTTCAGCATGATAAGGGCTTCCAGGATTTCATTCCAGGGGAAGGGAAAGTGGGAGCTCAGAGAAAGGCAGCCTAAAATGCCCAGAGGGCCTTTAACCTGAGGCCAAAAAGATGAGGAGGAATTCGCCAAGCAGAGGCCCAGCAGAGGGCAGAGGAACAAGAAGGTTCCTAGCACAGCCAGGGAGAGGCTAAATGGTACCCAGGAGGAAGGAGAGGACTGGCATTTTGGGGTTAAGTGAGTTAGTCGGGAGTCAGTCCCAGTGAGGTCTGGTCTCAGTCTCAAATCTAGAAGGACCCTGTAAACCAGGGGAAGATTTGGTGTTTCATTCTCAGGGCTACTGGAAGGCAATCAAGGTCTGCAGCATGCAGATTTCATTCCAAATGGCAGCTAATTTGTGAGCGCAGTCGGATGACATTGCTCTCGTTTTAAAAGTTTTAGTGACTTCTTAATGCCATCTGAATGACATCTAAATTTTTAATAAGGTGTGCAAGGCCCTGCTTGAACTTAATCTTGCTGCTTTTCCAGGCTCATATGAGATTCACTGTCCCCATCTCCCCCCTGCGCTCTCTTGCTCACCCCAGACTCCTTCTCCCCTGCTGTAGCCTAGGGCCTTTGATGCCTTTGTGACCTTAACCCAGTAAATAATTTTCTGTATTTTACACTGTGATGCAGTATACAGACATGCACACATAGACAGGATATAACAGAGAAAATTTTATGGAAAGAAATGGAAGATATACACTAAGTATTTCCCCTTCTTTCTTCCTTTCTTCCTTAACAATGTGGGGTCATTTGGGTGATGTGCTAAGTTTGTCCAACTCTTTGCAACCCTGCCAGGCTCCTCTGTCCATGCGATTCTCCAGGCAAGAGTAACGGAATGGATTGCCATGCCCTCCTCGAGGGGGTCTTCCCTTGGAGGAGGGTCCTTCCCAAGGATCAAACCCTTGTCTTTTATGTCTCTTGCATTGTAGGCAGGTTCTTTACCATTAGTGCCACCTGGGAAGCCCAGATTAATGCTTACTCAGTTAATTTTATGACCCCTAGGTCCTGCATGAGCCAGGTTCTCCCTCTTGCTGTGGGACTTCACACATGTACTTTCTCTTCGACACTGTTCCCTGGGGGTATTGACCTTCCCAACTCAACCTAACTAGAAGGGCTCTGGGAATCTTGGCTGATTTAGCAAGTCCAGTCCCCTCTTTTTTACACAAATATTTAATGAAAGCTCACTGGATGCCAGGCACTGTTTAAGGCATGGATCAGAGTGGCTTCATAAGCTCTGAGCTCAGCAGAGTCCCACATTTGGCTGAAGGCCCTGCTGTTGCTGTTTTGAAATTCTTAACATTTTTTTTTCTTTTAATAAACAAGAAGCCCCATATTTTCATTTTGTACTGGGCCTCATAGACTATGCTGCCATTCCTGCACTGAGATAATGAACAAAGCTGACCCAAATCCTCACTTTCACAGAGTTCAGCTTCTAGTGCTTACTCTGTGTTAACTTCCAACCTTAGCAGTGGTCACCTGCATGGCACCTGCCTATCTGTCTGTCTGTTGGCCCAACTAGACTATAAGTTCCTTGAGGGCAATGTCTATCTCCTGCTGTGATATCCAGCACATATTACACTGCCTGGTACCTTGCACGCATGAACAGATTTGTGTAGAACAATTTAATAAATATGTGTGATGCTCTAAACTTTTGTCCCGCAATGCATGATTCTCTTAATCAAGGTTATCCTTGATATTCCTTTAAATTTTTTAAAATTATGTTTGTATTTAATCTGGTATATATTATATTCTAGTTTCTATTTCAATATACTAAATATTGATTATTTTATATCCATTTTTTTCATACTAAATCTTTGAAATCCAGAATGTGTTTGACACATACAACATATACTTGATATTCCTTTGATGAGACTTCACTTGTATTAAAGCTCTTTATTGGCTATTTGCCCATTCATTTTGAAGTGATAGCTGTAGAAGTTAAAATTGGAAGTATATTAGTGAGTTCTATTTACATTTGTAAGTGTGAAGAATTCACTAAGAAGATCACTGAAAACAAGATTTTGAATTCAAGGATCATTTTCAAAGTGAACAGAAAAAGTGAAAGTGAAAGTCGCTCAGTCATGTCCCACTCTGCGACCCCATGGACTATACAGTCCATGGAATTCTCCGGGCTAGAATCCTGGAGTGGGTAGCCTTTCCCTTCTCCAGGAGATTGTCCCAACTGAGGGACTGAACCCAGGTCTCCCGCATTGCAGGTGGATGCTTTACCAGCTGAGCCACAAGGGAAGTCCTTAAAAATATTTTTTGAGATGATCAATGACTTTGATTGGAAATGAGATAAGGGCAGAGGAAGAGCATCAAATGATGAGAACTCAAGGGAAACCAAGATGGAAATCTTGCCTTTTGCTTACGAGTGTCCTTTAAAATATAACTGAATTACTTTATAATTTATTTGTAATAATATTAGTTCACACTTGAAGACAGAGGTATAGGAAGCACAGTATCTCTATGATGTCATGAGCATAAATTGGGCAAGTAAAATATTACTTGAAGAAACAAATTTTAGTCAAAGAACTCCAGTATTTAGGATATTTTTGTTTGTTTGAATATCCAGTTTTAATAATAGTTTACAGGTTATATTCTGTAAACACTGAAAGTTTTATATATCTTTAAAACACCTAAGGGCTGCTGCTAAGGGTTAGTAAAATACATGGCCTAGCCTTATCTCTTACCGTTTACTGCCATCCTGTGGCCATTTCATTTTCTGGCTTTGCAAAAGTACATTTCAAAACCTTATTTTCCATCTTTATCACAGATTATAGTTTCAGATTTTATCAGTCCTCAATTAACATAGATAAACGACAGTACACAGAATTAGTAGCATTTTTCTACATTAAGATGTTCCATCACACAGTAGTATATGAACATTGTGGAATTTGAATTCTGAGCAAGCGTCCATGAAATATTTTCCAAAAACACTGTTGTCAAACATCTCCTGGTGTTTTTTTCATCCCTCCTCCCTAACCTGGCTTTTTGTTGGCTGCTTAGGCAACAGCAGTTTATTGTTGTCTCAAGGACACACTCCCTGCATTGTCTCTCTCTATTTGAGATGCAGATACATTCTTCTGGAATCCAGGTTTGGATTTCTTTTCTTGGAGGTCCCGTTTTCTGATCATCTAGATTTCTACTAAGTCCCAGTGCCCTAAATCAATTTGCTCAAAGTCATATAGCTCAAGTCAGTATCCAGCAGAATCAATATCTATGTAATAAATATTCATTGCACCCTGAGTCTCTCATCTCACCTTCCAGGCCTCTGGATCTGACTGCCTTTTTTGCCTCTCTCTGCACAGAGACCTTGTCCCGGGAGCTAACACCACTGCCTTTCTCTTTGAGTCATGAGATTCATTTTCTCTTTCCCCTTTAAAGCATCTTAACTTTCCCTAAAGATTGGGACCCTCTGGTTTGAAACCTCTCATTATAGCTTTTTTATTTCTAACTTTTAATTATAAAATTTATTGTATACAGGAGTATATATTTTATGCAATTTAATAATGCTAATGAAATGAATACTCTTGTACCCACCACATATCTTAGGAAAAAGAACATACCAGTGCCTCAGAAGTCCCCTGTGTGCACCTCCTAAATGGTGTCCTGCCCCTACACACCCACCTACCAAGAGAAAACCAGAATCTTGAATTTTGTGTAAGGTGTCTCCGTACTCGTCTGTATAGTTTTTCGCTCTATCAGTTAGGGTCTCAGGAAAGCAGAGACACTGTGAGTGATGTGGGATGAGGGCTTTCTTATAGGAATTACACCTGAGATCTTTCAGTGAAGATCTGCAGGGGGCCATGGGAGAAATGCAGAAAAAAACGCTAGGCAGCCTCCTGAGACACCCCAGGCTTGGACGAGACAGACCTGCAGGGGAGTCTAAGTATCGAAACATGTGCCCCAGCCATAGAAAGCATGTTAGTCACTCAGTCATGTCTGACTCTTTGTGACCCCATGGACTGTAGCCCACCAAGCTCCTCTGTCTATGGGATTCTCTAGGCAACAATACTGGAGTGGGTTGTCGTGCCCTTCTCCAGGGGATCGTCCCGACCCAGCTATGGAACCCTGGTCTCCTGCACTGCAGGCAGACTCTTTACCATTTTTCTGAGCCACCAGGGAAGCCCTTTCAGCAGTGGGGTGGGGCCACAAAGAGGAAGCTGGAGGGGACTGTGGAAGTGACCGCCTCTGCACCGCTGCCTTCTGGGGCCGCTGCCCACTGTCTTGGTCCAGAGCCAGCAGTGGGGAAAAGGGGCTGAGGGATGAGGAGAGGAAGTTCAGCCGGCACTCCTTGGAATCTCTGCTCTGCCCACCACATCTGACTGCCCACACCTTTCTATACACAATAGATACTACTCAGCCATTGAAAAAAGGCATGAAGTCTTGCCATTTGCAGAAACATAGATGGACTTCGAGGGCATTATGCTAAGTGAAATAAGTTAGAGAGAGAAAGACAAATACTCTTTGATACCACTTATATGTGAAATCTAAAATATACAACAAAGTAGTGAATAACAAAAAAGAAATAGACTCTCAAATATAGAGAACATACTCTATATACAAATATAGAAAACATACCAGAGGGGAGTAGTAGGGGTCCGGGGAGACACAATATAGGGGAGAGGGAGTGAAAGGCACAAACTATTGGTTATAAGAAGGCTTCAAGGGAATATAGCCAATATTTTGTAATAATAACTGTAAGTGGAGTGTAACCTTCAAAAATTGTAAAAGACACACACACACACACAAAATGGCTGCAAATAACTTTACAAGAAGCATTAAAAAAAAAGAGAAAATGTCTGCAGCTTCTCCTCTGCCTCCAAAATATTGCTCAAGTTCCTCTTTTAACCAAGTCTAACCTCAAACCATAGAAGGAAGGAAGCTCTGGGACTTGTAGTTCCTAGCTTCAGTCAAGTTGGCAACAGAATAAACTCCTAAGACAATATGCTGTTTGGCTTGGGCTATATTTTTATCACAATAGAAATCGTGCCATATTTTATTTTTATGATTTGCTTTGTCTTTTTGTCATTATTAATGTGGTTAACATCATTTTTTGAGATTCTTTCTGTTGAGTCATTCACTTTTAAGTACTATACATAGAATTCCAAAATATCAAAATATAATTTATTTATCTGCTTACATATTGTTTAGGTATTTGTTTTTTCCCTAGCATTTGCTCTTATGAGCAATATTTCTATGAATATTGTATATATGGCTCCTCATGACTTTCTCTAATGCATGGACCTAGGAGGGATGAGGATGTGCTATGTACAACTTTATTATGTTTGGTCACATTGTTTTCCACAAGGGTTGTGCTCCTACTGATAGTGGATAACTCTTTCTGATGCTAAATACTTTCGCTCTGAAGACATTTGGCGTGTCAGATACTTTAATATTTGCAAGATCAGGGAGGCGTAAAATGCCATCCGGGTTGAATTTTTTTCCCTTATTATGAGTGAGTCTGGACATCTTTTTATATATTTATTCATCACAATTGTTTCCTTCTCTCTGAAATGCTTATGCCTTTTTAAAATTTTTTCTTTGTAGTAGTTTTTCATGAATTCCAGTTAATATTCTTTCATTAGTTATTTGCATTACAGAAATCCCCTTCCAGTTTATGGTTCTTTGGCCAGTTTTAGCCACTTCTGCCTTGCTGTTCTGTTCTTGTCATGTAATTAATGATTTCTACCCCCTTTCCACACTGGCTCACCTTATTGTGCTCTTTATAGTGTCTTTTGATGAACAGAAGTTCCAAATTTTAGTACAGTCAAATGTGGCATTTTCTCCCTGCTTATGGTAACTTTGGGTCTTACAGAAGAGACCCTTCTTTTCTTCCAGATTGTAAGGATAGTCTCTACTGCCTTGTAGAATTGTTTCGGCTTTCACATTGAGGTCTTTAGTCCTTAGTTTTCCACAGATATAGAATACACACTGATTTATGACTGAGTTTCAACATGTGTGTAGGTTTGTTTCTGGCTTCTTGTCCGTTCTATTTGTCTTGACATCTGCAAGGGCAGGTGTTCCTAGCTTGCTTTTCTTTAGCTTAGGACTTCCCTAGTGGTTCAGATGGTAAAGAATCTGCCTGCAATGCAGGAGACCTGGGTTCAGTCTCTGGGTTGGGAACATTCTCTGCAGAAGGAAATGGCTGCCCACTCCAGTATTCTTGTCTGGAGAATTCCATGGACAGAGGAGCCTGGTGGGCTACAGTCCATGGGGTCGTGAAAAGTTGGACACAACTGAGCAACACACACACACACTCATAAGCTTACAGCTGCAGTTCAAGACTCTCACCTTTCTTGGTGGTTAGCTTTAGCCATGTGTGGTGGAGTTCTTGCAGACTGGTTGCAATGATTCTCTTTGCTGCAATGTGACTTTGTTGCTTCTCTTTTCAATATGTAGAGTCTATTTCTCCACCTTTGAGTATGAGCTGGCCTGATGACTTGCTTTGGTTAATAGAATGCAGTGGGTATGATATTTTGTCAGTTCATCACTCAGTCTTAGAATTTTGCTGCTATCTGTGAACAAGCCTGGGCTAGCATGCTGGATGGTGAATGACACATGACGAGTCACATCATCCCTTCACATGACAGTCAGCCGATCCTCTGTAGCAAAACTGCCTAGCTGACCTGAGACTGACCGACAATGCATGAGAGATTCCAACAGAGACCAGAAGAGCTGCCCAACGAGTCTGGCCTGAATTATCAACCAATGGGGATTGGATGGTTACTCAGAAATAACTAATGGGGACTTCCCTGGTGGCCCACTGGCTGACTCCACACTCCCAATGCAGGGGGCCTGGGTTTGATCCCTGGCCGGGGAACTAGATCCCACATGCTGCAACTAAGAGTTTCCATGCTGCAGCTAAAGTTCCTGCATACCACAACCAGAAGATCGAAGATCCTGTGTCCCACAGCTAAGACCCAGCACAGTCAAATAAATAAATAAAAATAAGCATTAAAAAAGAAATAGCTGAATACCAAGTGACCAAGTTCTTGCCAATATCTTGTGAGCAGAAGTGACACCTACATGTTTGGCATGACTAGCTTTCTCCTTAAAGAGGCTGACTATAGAGGTCACCTAACCTGGATGGCAACCCACTCCAGTATTCTTGCCTGGAAAACCCCATGGACAGAGGAGCCTGGCAGGCTGCAGTCCATGGGATGGCAAAGAGTCAGACACGATTGAGCAACTTCACTTTACTTTACGCTTTTTAACCTGGACCATACAGATGTAGTGAAAGTGAAAGTGAAGGGCTGCTGTCTATGGGGCTGCACAGAGTCGGACACGACTGAAGTGACTTAGCCTGACTTAGCCTATACAGATGTAGAGAGAATTCCAGGACAGCAGACTCTTGAAATTCTCTAAGATACTCTTGAGGGTCTGAGAGGTCAAAATTATTTTAATAATAATATTCAGTTGTTATTTGTCTTTTGCACTATGTTGACATTTACGCTGATGCTTCAAAGCTGATAGTGGATAAAGCTGCTGTTACTTTTGCTCACTGTATTGGCAGAGCAGGAGAAACACTTTAGAACTGGCTCATTTGAATGCCTTTGGGGGGTTTGAAGCTACAGGGATGGCCCCTCGTTGTCTGGCACCTGGTCCTGGGATTTCTTTTTATTTTTGCTGTGCAGCACAGCATGTAGGTTCTTAGTTCCCTCTCCAGGGATTAAACCCATGCCTGTTGCAATGCAAGTGTGGAATCTTAACCACTGGACCACTAAGAAAGTCACTGGCCCTGGGATTTTTAAGGTAGAGGAACATTGCCTCCTGGGGTGCACTGATACTTCACATCTTTGCCAGTATTTGGTGATGTCAGTGTTTAGGGTTTTCATGGGTTCTCAGTGATTTTTAAGAGTATAAAGGGAATAAAAGAACAGACTGTATTATTTACATATCTTTAGACCATGGAATTTTTGCACCTTGTTTTATGTCCCTGGATATATTCCAGTATCTCCTAGTTTATAGTCTATGGGAACTTGAATAGAATTTGTATCCCACTGTTGTGTGAAAATTGTATAAATATTAGTTACGTTGAATTGGTTCAGAGTGGTTTTCAGGTCTACTATACCCTTCTACTTTTCTGTATATTCATTCTAATAATTTTTGAGAGTTTGCTATTGAAACTCCAACTAAAAGTCTTAACTTAAAAAATAATTCTAATATATAGTGAAAATATAGGTAACTTTGTTCTGCATTTCCAAGTCTCCTATAAATGTGTTATCATATTTTCATAATTAAAAAATAAAAAAGAAAGAGGAAAAAAAGAGTATGAAGGGGTTCTGAGACAACAGGTTTGAGAACCACTATCCTAGAGGATCCCAAGCATCAAGATGGCAAGAACTTGATTCCTAAATTATTTATAGTTAATCAAACCAGTCAATCCTAGAGGAAATCAACCCTGAATTTTCACTGGAAGGACTGCTGCTGAAGCTGAAGCTCCAATAACTTGCCCACCTAATGCAAAGAGCCGACTCATTGGAAAAGCCTCTCATGCAGGGAAAGGTTGAGGGCAAGAGGAGAAGGGGGCAACAGAGGATGAGATGATTGGATGGCATCACCGACTCAGTGGACAGGAGTTTGAGCAGACTCCGGGAGATGGTGAAGGACAGGGAAGCCTGGCATACTGCAGTCCAAAGAGCTGGTCTCGACTAGTGACTGAACGACAACGAAGAAAGGAGAAAGCTAGTGAAACCAAGCATGTGGGTGTCAGTTCTGCTCACAGGATACTGGTGAGAACTTGTCACTCGGTATTCATTATCTATTTCTGAGTAACCATCCAACCTCCATTGGTCGACAATTTAGACTAGACTCGTTGGGTAGCTCTTCTGGTCTCTGTTGGAATCTCTCCTGTATTTTTGGTCAGTTTCAGGTCAGCTAGGCAGTTTAGCTACTGGGGATTGGCTGACTGCCAAATAACTAAGACGGTGCCTGTCTCCTGTCTGAGAGGCTAAGAAACCACACCCTGGGGTCTGATTCTTGCCCAGAGCGTCTGGAGAGAGGATGAAGGCTGATGGATCGCTTTGGTGGTAGTGGCTCCTGCTTTTCAGCTTGGCCTGTTTCCAAGCCATTGTCAGGTTGGGGGTGCCTGAGGGTCTCCCCAGATGTGGGTTGCAGGTGGTTACAGGTCAACAATCCAGTGTGAGTTCCACATCTGTCCGATAGGCCTGACATGGGGAGGAGTCCTTGGCAGAAGGAGCTTGGAGGTTCACTTGAGAAAGGAATTGTAAGTGACTACCAGGAAGACAAATGATTCCTCTAGGTCAAGGGAACGGGAGGAGATAGGGGCATGATTGTAAAGCATTGAGGAATCCACTAAAGCCCCACCACCCCCAGAGAGGGGGCATTGCGTTTGCCTGCCTGGACCAGGGGCTAGCCTGCTGTGAGTTAGTTCCTTCTTTTCCTTTCCCTTCCTCCCTCCTCTGAACCAGGCCCAGAAAGCCAGGAGCCTGTCATCTGGCAGGCGGGGAAGCAACAGGAACAAATCAAAAAGAAGTGACCCAGGTGACTTGCTCATTGCAGACATCCAGCCTGAAGCCAGAACTGGGGGAAGAAGAATTACCAAAAAATTGTTTGGAAACTGATTAAAATTTGGAGTTCTAACTATTCTATGAGACTGGATATTTAACATTTAGCCCAGCTGAATGTGTTAAAGAGAGGATGGGGACCCAAAAGTAAAGCTGCATTTTAACTATGTCATTTTCCATGCATATATTTTCAACATATCCAATATGAAAATAATCTGTTTTGGGTCCTCCCTCATGGTCCAGTGATTAAGACTCTGAGCTTCCACAGCAGGGGGCAAGGATTTGATCCCTGGTCAAGAAACTAAGATCCCGCATGCATGCTGAGGGGTGCGGCCAAATGAATAAATAGAAAATAAAAAATAAAATAATCTGTTTTGGGTTTCCATATTTTGATTTTTAAGGTGTCCTTAAAGAGAGTACATTGGTAACAATAAGTAATAGTTAAGTAAATAACTCCAATGATTTGCAGGTTTGTGGGAAAGGTAATGAGTTTCATTTGGAAATGTCTTTGTGTTGTCTGACCAGTGGACGGAAGGACAGTATACTTTTTATACAAAGTCTTGTAACAATGTTGAACAGATAGTAAATACTGTGTAATTTTCAGCTATAATAAGAATTATTACTTTGGATTTGAATATCTGATGTAAACCTATTCACTTCTTTGTCCTTAGATGTAATGGTCATATCTAATGATTTAAAACAGGAGCAAAGTAAGCAAACCAAAGATACCACTTTTCTTAACTGTAGCAGAGTGTTTTCTCATTTTTTTCCCACCTGGATCTGAAATATTAGATTATAGATCCTTTGAGACTATAAATCCTGACTGTATTTCTGATTGCTACATGTCAATCACTGTTCAGAATACTACTCTGGCAATTAGTGGAGCTTTCTGGAAAGCAAATTATAATCTAGTTCAGTTTATATTAGTATACTTTGGTGTCAGTGACATTATGTAAATTATAACTTTATTAACTTAATATATTTTAACTCTGGTGGTACTGCAAATTAGAGATGATTTAAATGTTTTTTAAAAAATGTTTA
Organism: Ovis aries; assembly: GCF_016772045.2. Lineage (NCBI taxonomy): Eukaryota > Metazoa > Chordata > Mammalia > Artiodactyla > Bovidae > Ovis > Ovis aries. The sequence continues at coordinate 24,980,611 of NC_056059.1, read as the reverse complement.
GACTGTACTTTCACTGAATACTAAATCATGCAACATGCATTTGAAACAAATAAGTGAATAAAAGTGTAGTTATCTCCATTTTGTTTATGTTAATTGAACTTTATTTTCAGGAAAACATCTTCATATTTTGATTGAATTTTCTTTAAAAACAAGTTTAGCAAAAATAAAGGCAGTTAATTTTGATGGAATATCATTTTTATTTGCAAATTTTATATGTGGTACTTTAAAGCACTCAGCAATTCTTGAGTAACTATGTAATAAAAACAATCCAGAGAGTTGAAGTTCTAAATCTTATTTTAAAAAGTAGCATTAACTTTGGTTTAATCAATCCCCCTATTTTATAAAATCACCATATACTTACCCATTATTAATCATCCCCTATAAACTATCCATAAGGGAAAAAAGTGTCTTTTCTCTTTTGATAAGCAGGTTCTTGGGAGAGTATGAGATTAGGTTAGTTTGTTAAGTCATTAATCTATTCAGTCACAGCTCATAAAGTACTGATTATGGGCTAGGTGCTTGTCGAGATACCAGACTTATTAAAAACAATGACATTGACGAACAAGCCACCTTCATGGACTTCATGTTCTTGCAAGGTAAACATAAAAACTGTGTAAATGAACAAATCAATAATATGATTACTAGAGAGTGGTAATGCTACGAAGAAAATAAGATATGGTAATAGGACAAACAACGACTCTGCCATTATTAAGATGACGATTTTTGTTTTATTTCAATTGGAAAGACATATTCTTATCATCTGTCTTGATATTTGTTAATAACTTGATAATACTTATTGAGCATTCAATTTGTACTAGGCACTCTGTTAAACAGATAACTCTGTTATCTGCATTATCCCATTTAACCGTCAACATTCCCCAAAGAGTGAGTGTCATTAATGTCTGCATTTTCTACCTGAAGAATCTGAAAGCTTAGAACGTTTTATTGTTTTCCCTCAGGTTACATGGATTATAAAAAGGCACAACTGGGATTCGAACATAAGTCAACGTGACTATAGAACTGAGATGTGTAATATAGTAGCCAATAAGCGTAAGTGGCTATTTAAATTAATTAAAATTTAAACTTCAGCTTCTTAATCACATTAACTATATTTTAAGTGGCCACTAGCCACATGTGGTCAGGGGCTACCACTTTGGATTACACAGCTATATTCCATAATCCATAATCTTCCACAATCACAGAAGGTTGTATTGGGCAACACTGCCTAAAGCCTGGTTTACAACCATGTGACTAAAAGTCTCCCTTTCAGCATATTTTTCTTAAATCTAAGAAAAGTGAGGGCTTCTTGGTGGCTCAGTGGGTAAAAGAATATGCCTGCAGTGCAGGAGACACAGGAGCTGCAGGTTCGATCCCTGGGTCAGGAAGATACCCTGGGGATGCGAATAGCAACCCACTCCAGTATTCTTGCCTGGGAAATCCCATGGGCAGAGGAGCCTGGTGGCTGCAGTCCGTGGGGTCACAAAAGAGTCAGACACGACTGATTGACTAAGCACACACACACATAAAGAAATGGTCTAAGTTTTTAGATCTTTGGCTTTCACAAGAATAGTAGATATAGTTCTTTAGGGTTTTGCATTAGTACCAAACATTTACTGAATAAGTGTCTCAAGGGTATTTTTCTATATCTAATCTTTGTGTCTCAGACTGTTGTGCTTGCTTTTCCTTTGGGGAAATCTGAAATTTTGGTATTAGCCTATTGTTTAGACACCTGCCTTAGAATATTCCTCCCAGATATTTAGTGCACTGATAACACCTTTACAGTTGTGAGAGCTAGACTGTAAAGAAAGGGGAGAGCTGAAGAATTGATGCCTTTGTACTATGGTGGTGGAGAACTCCTGACAGTCCCTTGGACAGCAAGATCAAACCAGTCAGTCTTAAGGGAAGTCAACCCTGAATACACATTGGAAGGACTGATGCTGAAGCTTAAACTCCAGTATTTTGGTCATCTGATGCGAACAGCTGACTCTGGAAAAGTCCCTGATGTTGGGAAAGATTGAGTGCAGAAGGAGAAGAGGGCGTCAGAGGATGAGATGGCTGGATAGCATTACTGATGCAATAGACATGAACTTGGGCAAATTTGGGGAGATGGTGAGAGACAGAGAGGCCTGGCATGCTGAAATCCATAGGGTCACAAAGAGTCGGACATGACTGGGAGACTGAACAACACCTCTGCACTGGAGCCCAGCAGAGAGGGGGAACAAACTCATCTCCTCTAACAACTCTCTTAATTTAGCATTCCTAAAACATTACATGACATTGGGAATTTCTTTTTTTCTTTCTATTCTTGTTAAACTTCAGTTCAGTTCAGTTGAGTTGCTCAGTCGTGTCCGACTCTTCGCGACCCCATGAATTGCAGCATGCCAGGCCTCCCTGTCCATCACCAACTCCCAGAGTTCACTCAGGCTCATGTTCATCGAGTCAGTGATGCCATCCAACCATCTCATCCTCGGTTGTCCCCTACTTCTCCTGCCCCCAATCCCTCCCAGCATCAAAGTCTTTTCCAATGAGTCAACTCTTCGCATGAGGTGGCCAAAATACTGGAGTTTCAGCTTTAGCATCATCCCTTCCAAAGAAATCCCAGGGCTGATCTCCTTCAGAATGGATTGGTTGGATCTCCTTGCAGTCCAAGGGACGCTCAAGAGTCTTCTCCAACACCACAGTTCAAAAGCATCAATTCTTCGGCGCTCAGCCTTCTTTTTTTTATTTATTTATTTTTTTTTTTAAATTTTTTTTTTAAATTTTTTTTTTTTTAGTTTTTTATTTTTTAAATTTTAAAATCTTTAATTCTTACATGCATTCCCAAACATGAACCCCCCTCCCACCTCCCTCCCCATAACATCTTTCTGGGTCATCCCCATGCACCAGCCCCAAGCATGCTGCATCCTGCGTCAGACATAGACTGGCGATTCAATTCACATGATAGTATACATGTTAGAATGGCATTCTCCCAAGGCGCTCAGCCTTCTTCACAGTCCAACTCTCACATCCATACATGACTACTGGAAAAACCATAGCCTTGACTACACGGACCTTAGTTGGCAAAGTAATGTCTCTGCTTTTGAATATACTATCTAGGTTGATCATAACTTTTCTTCCAAGGAGTAAGCGTCTTTTAATTTCATGGCTGCAGTCACAATCTGCAGTGATTTTGGAGCCCAAAAAATAACGTCTGACACTGTTTGCACTGTTTCCCCATCTATTTCCCATGAAGTGATGAGACCAGATGCCATGATCTTTGTTTTCTGAATGTTGAGCTTTACGCCAACTTTTTCACTCTCCTCTTTCACTTTCACCAAGAGGCTTTTTAGTTCCTCTTCACTTTCTGCCATAAGAGTGGTGTCATCTGCATATCTGAGGTTATTGATATTTCTCCCAGCAATCTTGATTCTAGTTTGTGCTTCTTCCAGCCCAGCGTTTCTCATGATGTACTCTGCATATAAGTTAAATAAGCAGGGTGACAATATACAGCCTTGACGGACTCCTTTTCCTATTTGGAACCAGTCTGTTGTTCCATGTCCAGTTCTAACTGTTGCTTCCTGACCTGCATACAGATTTCTCAAGAGGCAGGTCAGGTGGTCTGGGTTAATTATTTTATATTTAGATATCAAAGTTTGAAGCTAAAAGCTCTCTTAAAAATAATCACACAATCTCTCTCTCTTTTTTTTTAAAGTTTGCCTTGTCATGTTTAAAAACAACTGGACTATAGATAGGATGATCTTTTCCTTTTATCTAGTTTCATTTTTTCTATTTCATATTCAGTGCTCCCATTTAACTTAGTTTAGGTTTTCCAATTTCTCCATCTCTTCTTTTTTTTTAATGTTATTTCTAAAGTTTTTATCAAGCATAGTAGGAAAGCTGTTGTCTACACATATATAAATAATAAGTATAATATATATATGAGAAAACTTATCAATTTTTGCCTAACTAAAAAGTTTATGACATTTTGATTTCATTTGTTTGACTTAGTATGAACAGAATGCTAGATTTCTAATTAAAAAAATAGATATGCAGCAGCAACGAAGTTTTACTGTATAGCATAGTGAACCATAGTCAATATCTCATAATAACCTATAATGGAAAATAACTTCAAAAATAACATACATGTATATGTATAAATGAATCACCTTGTTGTATACCTGAAACATTGTAAGTCAACTATACTATAAAATATATATATATTTTAAAAAGTTTGCTGACCCAGCAATCCCACTTCTGGGCATACACACCGAGGAGACCAGAGTTGAAAGAGACATGTGTGCCCCAGTGTTCATCGCAGCACTGTTTACAATAGCCAGGACATGGAAGCAACCTAGATGTCCCTCAGCAGATGAATGGATAAGAAAGCTGTGGTACATATACACAATGGAATATTACTCAGCCATTAAAAAAAATATATTTGAATCAGTTCTAATGAGGTGGATGAAACTGGAGCCGATTATACAGAGTGAAGTAAGCCAGAAAAACACCAATACAGTATACTAACATGTATATATGGAATTTGGAAAGATGGTAACGATAACCCTGTATGCGAGACAGCAAAAGAGACACAGATGTATAGAACAGTCTTTTGGACTCTGTGGGAGAGGGAGAGGGTGGGATGATTTGGGAGAATGGAATTGAAACATGTAAAATATCATATAAGAAACGAATCACCAGTCTAGGTTTGATGCAGGATACAGGATGCTTGGGGCTGGTGCACTGGGACGACCCGGAGGGGTGGTATGGAGAGGGGGGAGGGAAGGGGGTTCACGATTGGGAACTTATGTATACCCGTGGCAGATTCATGTTGATGTATGGCAAGACCAATACAATATTGTAATGTAATTAGCCTCCAATTAAAATAAATAAATTTAAATTTAAATTTTTTTTTAAGTTTGCCTTATTATTTATAAATTTTATTTTTGTCCTCTTCATTGAGGTTTAATATAAAATTGTAAGATACCTGAAGTATATATCAAGGTGATTTAATATACATGTACACATTGTGAAAGGATTCCCCCCATCGAGTTAATTAATACCCTGCAAAGAACATTTAAGTCTTATTCTCTTAGCAGTTTTCAGTTATACAATACAGTGTTATCTACATCAGTCTTCATGCTTTTCACTAGATCTTCGTGCCTTATTCATCTTACAGCTGAGTTTGTACCTTTTCCTAACCTCTCTCCTAGTTTTCTCCCCTTCCTTCTCCCCAGTCCCCTGCAACTACTTTTCTACTTTCTGTTGTATGAGTTTGACCTCATTATTTTAGATTCAGCATGCAAGTGACACCATGCAATATCTGTCTTACTCTGACTTATTTCACTTAGAATATTACCCTCAAGCCCCATCCATGTTGTCCCAAGTGGCAGGATTTCCTTCTTCCTCATGGTTGAATACTATTTCACTGTGTATATACACCAAATTGGCCAGCAAAGGTCCGTGTAGTCAAGGCTATAGTTTTTCCAGTGGTCATGTATGGATGTGAGGTTGGACTGTGAAGAAAGCTGAGCACCAAAGAATTGATGCTTTTGAACTGTGGTGTTGGAGAAGACTCTTGAGAGTCTCAAGGAGATCCAACCAGTCCTTTCTAAAGGAAATCAGTCCTGGGTGTTCACTGGAAGGACTGATGCTAAAGCTGAAACTCCAATACTCTGGCCACGTCATGTGAAGAGTTGACTCATTGGAAAAGACCCTGATGCTGGGAGGGATTGGGAGCAGGAGGAGAAGGGGACGACAGAGGATGAGATGGCTGGATGGCATCACCGACTCAACGGACATGAGTTTGAGTGAACTCTGGGGTTTGGTGATGGACAGGGAGGCCTGGTGTGCTGCGATTCATGGGGCCGCAAAGAGTCAGACACAATTGAGTGACTGAACCGAACTGAACCGATGCACCAAATCTTCTTTATCCATTCATCTGTCGATTTATGTTTAGGTTGTTTCCATATCTAGGACTATTGTGAGTAATGCTGCCATGGACATGGGAATGCAGGGAGGTTAGGAGGGTCTGACACAGGGTGAAGCAGAGGGAATTACAAAGTTGAAGAGATCCTTTCACTCAACGGTGCTTTGCCTTGACTCTCAGAAGGAAGATTCTCACAGTGTCAGCACCACCGGATCAACCTGAGCTGCCAGAGGATGGCTCAGCTACCCTCAGAGTGTTTGACTTTTTATTTTTAGATCATATTTCCATAACAACTATCCTTTTAAAATCAGGCTTTTCGGTCTGAAAATTTTACTACCCACTCCTCAACCCCTGGCCTGTGCAACATCTTGGGGAAAGCTTACCTTTGGGGGAAGGTGGTGGATGTAATTGTGGGGTGAGGTGGGCTCTGGTTCCCTTGTGGGGAGCAGTCCAGCAGACATGAATTTCTGTCCTAACATTCCCCCAGGAAAATGGCAGGCCTGCTGATTCCTTTACTGGCTCAACTATAAAGTCAACAACACCTTCCAAAAACAAACATTAATTTTGTTCTCAGAGACAGTAAAGTCTGAACTGATCTGAGGGAGGAACAGTAGTGCGAAGCCTGCCCTGACTGGCCCTGGGAGTCAGTAACCGACAGCGGAATGCTGAACGGCGACTCTTTTGTCACTAAGAGATGGGAGCATCAGCAGTGGTTTCCTCTGACTGGGGACTACGGGTATGGGGAGAGGGTGACTTTATGTGCCTCCAGCCACATAAAGATGAAGGACATGGTTGGTACTCTCAGCTTAATGAGAAGTCAAGTAACAGCCATCCACACTATGAGTTGAGCTCCGTAACAGTCAGGCAAGAGCACCCTGAGGGGATAGAAGGAACATTCTTAATCATTGTGTGCTGTTACATGAGGAGCTTCAGGCAAAGTTTTGCCGGGAGTTGACATTTCAACTCCATCCTGAAGAATAAGTACATCCTTGCATCAAAGACTGAGGGGGGCAATGGTGCGGGGCGGGGAGCAGGGGGAATAGCACGGAATCATCAAGAAACAAAGTCTGAGGAGGTTTTCTCAGTTTATTAGAATTTCTTTTACTTAGACATACGTTTTCCTTGGCTTTGAATCTGATATTTAAAAAGAGAAATATAAAATATCACAGAATAACCCATTCGCCACCTACTTTTTTTTTTTTTTAATCAGTTGCCTCTTTCTCCTTCTAATTTCCAAAAATATATATTAAATGCCTACTATGAACAAAACTACCAAGCACATGGACTGGGGTTATGGCATTGCAGGTAGGCACTGCGGCCTGTTAGCTGTCTGATCTTGATCAGGGTGTGCCAACTTCCTCATTCCAGCATGGGGGTCATAATAACATCTGCCCAGAAGTGTTGCTGTAAGAATTAAATGATTAACACATGGAAAGGACTTAGAAGACGGTCTGCTGCTAAGTTGCTTCAGTCGTATCTGACTCTGTGCGACCCCATAGATGGCAGCCCACTAGGCTCCTCTGGGATTCTCCAGGCAAGAATACTGGAGTGGGGTGCCATTTCCTTCTCCAATGCATGAAAGTGAAAAGCGAAAGTGAAGTCGCTCAGTCGTGCCGACTCTTAGCGACCCCATGGACTGCAGCCTACCAGGCTCCTCCGTCCATGGGATTTTCCAGGCAAGAGTACTGGAGTGGGGTGCCATTGCCTTCTCCGAGAAGAGGGTCTAGCACGTAATAAAGACTCTCTGAGGATTAGATATCATCATTATGACCCAAAAGATTACACATATTGGGCTAATATGGAAAATAACAACCTAACTTGCCTAGAATATAGAACATGGATAAGCTGAGAAGAAGGGGCTTGGAAGTTAGGAAGGAGCAAGACTGTGGATAGCCTTGAATGCCAGCCTCAAACACGCAGGTTCTTATAGATTTACAGATAATAGGGCACCACTGAAAATTTGGAGCAGTTAAAAAGCATGATCAGTCTATCCATGACTTGATTTATTTGGATAAATTCTCCCATTAAAAAGTCTACCATATATATTTACACAATGGAATATTACTCAGCTATAAAAAGGAATGCATTTGAGTCAGTGCTAATGAGGTGGATAAAACTGGAACATTTACAGAGTGAAGTAAGTCAGAAATAGAAAGACAGATACTGTATATTAGCACATATATGTGGAATTTAGAAACGGTAATGCCAATTCTACATGCAGGGCGGCAAAGGAGACACAGATGTAAAGAACAGACTTTTGGACTCAGCAGAAGAAGGTGAGAGTGGGATGATTTGAAGGAATAGCACTGAAACATACATATTATCATATATAAAATAGATGATATTTATTTTCATATTTATTTTATCAGTGCATGTTCGATGCATGAAGCAGGGCACCCAGAGCCAGTGCTCTGGGACAACCCAGAGGGATAGGGTGGGGAGGGAGGTAGGAGGGGTTTCAGGATGGGGGAGACACATGTGCACCTGTGGCTTATTCATGTTGGCGGATGTATGGCAAAAACCATCACAGTATTGTGAAGTAATTATCCTCCAATTAAAATAAATTAATTAAAAAGTCTACCATAATTTTTCCAATCTTTCCATACGTTAGTTATGAAAGATACATTTGATGGAAAGGAAACTTGAAGTGTTTATTTATTTTGGGATTTGTGAACATGTTTCTTTGGGATAGGTGAACATGTTTCTTTATATTCATTTGAGTAGCAGTAGCTTTTGCAATAAAAGCAGAAGAATCTGTGATGCAAAATGTTTATGCTTGAGAACTGGGAAACTTAGAGCTGGTCCTTAAGCTATGTTGAAGACATATCTCCTTAGTCATTGCCTGGAACTGAGCTAAATAGTAGAAGTATTTATTTTAATATGTATATATATATGTACATATATATTTGACAGATATTTATTTTATCTGCATTTTGTGAAAGATAAAGCAAATAGAAGACTGTTTTAAAGCTTGTAGTCCATTGAGAAATACAGAAAATGAATTGAACTTTTATAATGTAGTTTGATTAATGTTATACAATAGGAGCACTTGTAGCATACCTGGACTTAGAGAGATGTGAAAATTGAGATCTGATGGATGGTTCAGAATCTTCTAGGTAGAACGAAGTTGTGGGTTTCAAACAGAGGAAACAGAAAGTATAGGGGCCTGGAGGCAAGAGAAAACATGGGGAAGGTTTTACTAATAAGTATATATTGGTGGGAATATCATTTATTAATAGCAATATTTTTGCTTCTTGTCTTGAAATTATATTATGGACAGAGTCACAACATCAGTGGGCTGCAAAAAGCTAGCAGCTGTGGGTGTCTTACAGTGTATTAGTTTCTTACCTAATCAACCTTTGGGAGGGAAATACAGTTAAGAAACAAATCACTGGAAACCTAAGGAGGTAGCTTAGTTAATTATCTGAAACCTAAGTGAAGAGAGAGGGTAACGATGATGATATATGTCAAGATTTGAATGTGGAAGGAAAGCACTCAAGCAAAAGGCTTATGAGTTGAATCTTCAACCAACTTATGGGTAGAGTATTCTGCGTACTGTTTGTAAATACACATATACTTCTAGACACAGTGAATTTCAAACACAGCAGGCTCTGCTGAATTTAGTTTTATGTTATTAGATTAACCTACTGTTTTGCCTGGCATATAGTAAACACTCAATAAATATGAGCTACTACTATCATTTCAATATTGTAAGAATAACATGTGATACAAAGTCATTTAACAATGGAGTCATGTAGAGGATGATAATTAGAAAACACTGCTGATACAGTTGATGTGATTCTTTTTTCTCTCATAGCCATTTCCTTTTCCATGGCTATTTCTAGCCAGGGAGATACAGAAAGATGTGACTGAATTCTATGACAGATTGGTGTTGGGAGTTGTGTAACCTTGATGCCCTGAATCAATTCCACCTCAACTCTTAAGCAGTGAGTGCTAATGACTGCACCCCAGGGCTTTTTTTTTTCAATAAAGCAGCAGATAGGGGCCTCTTCACGGTTGAGAACCAAAACTGTCATCTATATTGTTAAAATTAGATCCGGTTGGCTCAAATACTAAAGCAAGGCTGCTACTACAAGCAGAGTATATTCAAGAAACAAAGTCAAGGATGAATCAATGCAAAAATGTAAAGCTGGCTACACATGAACTTGGGAGTGACTGAGAGATTACCTGGACCTCAAGCTGCCAGGAAAACTGAAAAAATAGAAATAAAACAACACCCTCCACTCTCCCACCCTTACATTTACCAATATAAATACCATCCTCCCCAAATGACTTGGACTTTCCAGGTTATAAAGAAAGAAAAATTTATGTTTTATTTTTATTTTGTATAAACCATCATTTAGGCAGGTGTAATGGAAAAACTTTATAATTAATAATATATACTTTCTGTAGCATAAATAGTTTTTCAGGAGTGCTCACACCATGTTTGGAAAGCAGAAAATTTAAAAGGATTTAACTCTTATTTATTGGGCATCTTCTAAGTACTGATAATAAGCAAGAGACACTGGGAATACTAGGGTAAAGAGTGAATGATAGACAAACTGACTTACTTTCTAAAGGGGGAGCTAACCATGAATCTAATAGTCTCACAAAAAAATGTCAAAATGTGACTGTGATAAGTGCAAATAAGGAGCACACGCTTCTCTGAGATTATGTAGTGGCGCACTGGATCCTGATTAGGGCTGGGAGTGTTGGTTCAAGTCAGACCTGAAGAATAAAGGAAAATTGAATAGGTTAGAAGAATTGATGCTTTTGAACTGTGGTGTTGGAGAAGACTCTTGAGAATCCCTTGGACTGCACGGAGATCCAACCGGTCCATCCTAAAGGAAATCAGTCCTGAATATTTATTGGAAGGACTGATGCTGAAACTGTAATTCTTTGGCCACCTGATGCAAAGAATGGACTAATTTGAAAAGTCCCTGATGCTGGGAAAGATGAAGGTGGGAGGAGAAGGGGACGACAGAGGATGAGATGGTTGGATGGCATCACTGACTCAATGGGCATGAGTTTGAGTAAACTCCAGGAGTTGGTGATGGACAGGGAGGCCCGGCGTGCTGCAGTCCATGGGATAGCAAAGAGTCAGACACGACCGAACAACTGAACTGAACTGAATAGGTTAGAAGAGTAGGATGGAGAGTGAGCCAGAGAAAGGCATATGAAAAAGCTTAGGTTGGAAGGGACTCGAATCTCTTCAAGGACTAGGAGCAGGTCCATGAAGCAGAGCTCAGAGGAGAGGGGGTGAGCAGAGAGCAAGGGGAGGCTACAGACGTAGGAAGAGGGCAGTAAGAAAATCCCAGCTTTTAAGTTGGTACATCTACCACTTGGGGAAAAGACTGTATTTCTCAGCTTTCTTGTAGCTAAGTTTTGGCCAAGGGGATGTAAGAAGAAGTACTGAATGCAACTTCCAAGAAGTTTCTTTAAAATGAAAAAGACATGTTCTTTCCTCCCATTTTGTCTTTCCTATGGATAGAAATGTGAATAAAGTAGCCATTCTGAAACATGAAATGAACTTGTAGTATAAGTCCTATGTATAACAGAGCTACAAGATGGAAGGAACTTGAGTACCTAATACTTCTGAGCATCACACTAGACTTAGCTTGATGACCTAGACTCTTGGGGAGAGAAAAAAAAATACCCTTTTCTCTTGTGTAAGCCACTGTTATTCAGTTTTATTTCCTGTTAATCACAGATGATATAATTGTAAAGATAGCTTCAGGGTTTCAGAAGTCTAGAACTGGCGTAGCTAAATCCATCGTTTTTCAGTTTTTGTGTCCTCTACTGCCACTTACGTCTTTATGACTGGCTAGAGAGGGAAGAGATTTTTAGCTAACAGGAAATTCATCTGGTTGCCCCGGCTTCATTTTAGCACTGCTGTGAAGTATCTCACCAGGGTAAGATCCTTAGAAATACTTAGGCAAAGTGTGAAAACTGAACCATGGTATGATGACTATTTAAAAATATTTCACATAATTGATATATGTCTTTCAGTTAAGTAGGACCTCCTTTCCTGAGAAGGAAATAGGATATTTTGGAGGAACGTATGTCAATCAAAAGGGCGATAGAAAAAATAAATGACCCAATCAAAAAATGGGCCAAAGAACTAAACAGACATTTCTCCAAAGAAGACATACAGATGGCTAACAAACACATGGAAAGATGCTCAACATCACTCATTATTAGAGAAATGCAAATCAAAACCACAATGAGGTACCACTTCACACCAGTCAGAATGGCTGCGATCCAAAAATCTGCAAGCAATAAATGCTGGAGAGGGTGTGGAGAAAAGGGAACCCTCCTACACTGTTGGTGGGAATGCAAACTAGTACAGCCACTATGGAGAACAGTGTGGAGATTCCTTAAAAAATTGCAAATAGAACTACCTTATGACCCAGCAATCCCCCTGTTGGGCATACACACCAAGGAAAGCAGAATCAAAAGAGACACATGTACCCCAATGTTCATCAAAGCACTGTTTATAATAGCCAGGACATGGAAACAACCTAGATGTCCATCAGCAGATGAATGGATAAGAAAGCTGTGGTACATATACACAATGGAGTATTACTCAGCCATTGAAAAGAATTCATTTGAATCAGTTCTGATGAGATGGATGAAACTGGAGCCGATTATACAGAGTGAAGTAAGCCAGAAAGAAAAACACCAATACAGTATACTAACACATATATATGGAATTTAGAAAGATGGCAATGACGACCCTGTATGCAAGACAGGAAAAAAGACACAGATGTGTATAACGGACTTTTGGACTCAGAGGGAGAGGGAGAGGGTGGGATGATTTGGGAGAATGGCATTCTAACATGTATACTATCATGTTAGAATCGAATCGCCAGTCTATGTCTGACGCAGGATACAGCATGCTTGGGGCTGGTGCATGGGGATGACCCAGAGAGATGTTATGGGGAAGGAGGTGGGAGGGGGGTTCATGTTTGGGAACGCATGTAAGAATTAAAGATTTTAAAATTAAAAAAAATAAATTTATTAAAAATAAATAAATAAATATCTAAACTGAAAAAAAAAAAAAAAAAGGCGATAGAACCTGAGAGAACAGAGAGGAAGTTTCATTTGCTTAGTGTAGATAGACCCCGCTGAACTACTGGCTGTACTTTAGAAGGTAGAAAGCCCTGGACAAAGCATATGCTACACAGTATAATTTTATGTTCATTAGCTACACCAGCTTGAGGCAGTGTTTTTCTATAAGCCATGGAACACTTTATTAGTAGTATTGTTATTTTTGAATTGAAATATAGCTGATTTACAAGGATTCAGGTATACAGCAAACTATATATATATGTGTGTATATATACACATATATATCTGAATATATATGTATTCTCTTTAAGCTTGTTCTCTGTTATAGGTTATTACAAGATATTGAGTATAGTTCCCTGTACTGTACAGTAGGATCTTCTTGCTTATCTATTTTATCTATAGTAGTCTATATCCATTAATCTCAAATTTCCAATTTACCCCTCGCTGACTTTCCCCTTTGGTAATCATAACTGTGTTTTCTCTATCTGTGAGTCTATTTATGTTTTGTAAAGAAGTTCACTTTTATCATTTTTGTTTTTGTCTGACTTACTTCCCTGAAGTTTAATATTCTCTAGGCCCATCCTTGCATGCATTCTTAGTCGCTCAGTGGTGTCCGACTCTTTGCAACTCTGGGAATTCTAGCCTGCCAGACTCCTCTGTCCATGGGATTTTTCAGGCAAGAATACTGGTGTGAGTTGCCATTTCCTCCACCAGGGGATTTTCCCAACTCAAGGATCAAACCCATGTCCCCTTTGTCTCCTGCACTGGGAGGCAGATTCTTTTCCCCCCTTCTCTCTCTCTTTTAAATAATTTAGTTCTAATTTAGTATGTACTTTTTTTTGCTAAGTTCCAAAATAAATAATTTTCTTAGTTATTTAAATCATGTTGCTTTGACTTAAATTTTTAATATTTAGTAATCAAATGCATTTTTATCAGTTTAGGCAGGTAGATTCTTAACCACTGAGCCACCTGGGAAGCCCTCTAGGTCCATCTATCTTGCTGCAAATAGCATTATTTCATTCTTTATTGTGGCTGAGTAATAGTCCATTATATACACACACCACATCTTCTTTATCCATTTATCTGTGGAAAGGAAAGAAAAAGAAAAAAGAAAGAAAAAATGAAGTCACTCAGTCTTCTCTGACTCTTTGCAACCTCCTCCGTCCATGGGATTTTCCAGGCAAGGGTACCGGAGTGGGTTGCCATTTCCTTCTCCAGAGGATCTTCCTGACCCAGGGATCAAACCTGGGTCTCCCACATTGCAGGCAGACACTTTACTTTATCAAATAAAAGCTTACTTGGAGGTCATATGTATATCAAGTTGGCCCCCCACAGCTGTTCTTATTGGCAGGGACATCAGAGGTAGAAAATTTTGCCTGAATCCCTTCCAAATCTCCCTCCAGTTGTGACTCCAAGAGAGGTTTTAACAGAACACCTTAGAGCTCCAAGCAATGATGTTGGAAGAGCAATTTTGGGGAAAGGGGGGCACAATAACAGTTATAAAATAGCATTTTTCTGGCTCCACTCTGACTTTTTCTGGAAGAAGTTCAGCCCCATTCTGATTCTTTCTACTTCTTTTCTGGACATTTTTGAATGTCATCAGCTAAATTGTCACCTTCTAAAAAGACCTTCCCTGATTATGCAGTCTGGTAAAGAGTAGCACCCCTCAAGTACTCTACCATACCACCACATTTGACATTTATTTGTAGGACATTTTATTCTCAGAGATTTCCTTGTTTCATTCACCAGTGTCTTATCTCTTTCCTCCTTATAAGACAAACTCTATGAGAGTAATGTCAGTTTCGTTTACCGCTATGTCCCCCGTACCTGGCATGGTGTCTGGCATAGTGAATGTGCTCAGTAAATATTTTTTTTTGGCAAATGTATTAGTTCCCAGAATTGCCATTAAAAATTACCACAAATTGGGTGGCTTAAAGCAGCAGAAATTTATCTTTCACAATTCTGGAAGCCACAAGTCTGAAATAAAAGTGTTGGAGGAGCTCTGCTCCCTCAGAAGGGTCTGGGAAAGGTGGCCCTCAGCGTTCCTTGCCTCATTGTTGCCTAACTCCTCGTTGTTGCTACTCTCTGTCTCTGTCTTCACATGGCCTTTTCCTTGCTTTCTATCTCTCTCTGCTGCTGCTAAGTCACTTCAGTCGTATCCGACTCTATGCGACCCCATAGACGGCAGCCCACCAGGCTCCCCCGTCCCTGGGATTCTCCAGGCAAGAACACTGGAGTGGGTTGCCGTGTCCTTCTCCAATGCATGAAAGTGAAAAGTGAAAGTGAAGTCGCTCAATTGTGTCTGACTCTTAGCGACCCCACGGACTGCAGCCCACCAGGCTCCTCCATCCATGGGATTTTCCAGGCAAGAAGGTCTCTTCTAAGGATGCTTCTCATTGGATTTAGGGCCCACTCAGATAATCCACGGAGAAGGCAATGGCAACCCACTCCAGTACTCTTGCCTGGCAAATCCCATGGACAGAGGAGCCTGGTGGGCTGCAGTCCATGGGGTCTCTAGGAGTCGGACACGACTGAGCGACTTCACTTTCACTTTTCACTTTCTTGCATTGGAGAAGGAAATGGCAACCCACTCCAGTGTTCTTGCCTGGAGAATACCAGGGACGGGGAAGCCTGGAGAATCCCAGGGATGGGGAAGCCTGGTGGGCTGCTGTCTCTGGGGTCGCACAGAGTTAGGTGGACACGACTGAAGCGACTTAGCAGCAGCAGCAGCAGCAGCAGCAGCAGCAGCAGCAGCAGCAAATAATCCAGGATGATCTCATCTTGAGATCTTTAACTTAATTACATCTGCAAAAACCTTTTCCCAAATAAGATCACATTCAGAAGTTTGGGGGTGGGGTGGGTTGGATGCAGACATATATCTGGGGAATCACTATTCAAGCCACTACAGCATCGCACTTGAGGGAGGCATAAATGAACAAGCTAACCAGCCCTTTGGCTACCTGTGGTGTCTGCCATTTTCCTCTTCTGCTCTGGCTGTTTGGGGTTATGTTTCCTGTCACTGCTGATGCCCAAAATGATGACTATCATCCCAGTGACTAGGTCAGGGACATCAGTAGGACAGACAGAGACACAAAGGTTGCAGGTGTCTAAAGATGTGGACCTTGTTGGCTATGCCCAGGCGGCTGTCTCTGCACACTGCTGAAGCTGTGGTGACTTGTCTCTTAGCAAATGTCAACCCTGGTGACTCTTTATCTCCTCTTACTGAGGTGGGCTGCCATTTCCTTCTCCAGGGGATCTTCCTGACCCAGGGATCAAACCCAGGTCTTCTGCATTGCAGATGGATTCTTCACTGTCTGAGCCACCAGAGAAGCCTCTAACTGCTGCAGGAGTTAGTTTGGGGACTCATTGTTGCAGGAAAAGAACCGAGGCTGGAAGGCTGAGTTGGAAATGAATCTGAGTGACAAAAACTATGCTGTGTTCAAAATTACACTCCCACCCTTCTTTGAGACAAGCTTGTCTTTATTCCCCCAGTCTTTCCCCCAAAGTAGAATTTCCTACCTAGCAATGTCTTGGTACTTCATGTAAACAAATCCCTGTTGGTCCATCTCTGTTCTCCAGATATGCCTTGAGTGCAGGCTGAATCATTCATTATTTATTCCCCAGCATAATAAAACCTTTACTGCTTACTTGCAACAGAACTAGGGGAATAAAGATTCAGGGAGCAGAAATGCACAAGCTACAGCAGTTTGTTTAAGAGCAGGACAGAATTAAAGATTTTAAAATTAAAAAAAAAAAAAAAAAAAAGAGCAGGACAGCTCTACTGTTGCCTACTTCTTCCCCGGCGTCTGCCGAAATGGCTCTAAGAAGGACCCTCGCCTGCGGTCTCAGCGATGCGGTCCGCGGGAAAGAAGGGCTGAGCTGCTGTTTCCCTCACCCCCCACCTGCTTGCCCCATCTCCTGCTTTCTTTCCCTGCTGAGGATGACAAAGAATGGTCCAGCTCCCTCTCCCTATTCGAAGCCCTCTTTTGCTGTCCATGCCAAACAAAACTCCAATTTCTAAATCGGAGGCCCCAAAGCATTTGCTTTCTCACCACTAATTTCCCTGGAAGAAACCCTGATCACTGGGGAGAGATGAAGACATACACATAATTGAAGCTCAGATATTTTCCCCAAGGCCACAGGCTTTCTTTTTGCAGAGACACTTATGACTCCTAATGACCACTGGGGGTCCCCAGCGGGCTTTTCCAATCACCAGGGGCGCCGCATCCCTCACCCCTCCAGTCCCTTCCCGAGATGCCCGGAAGCCGCAGTCTGCTGCTAAGACACTTCAGTCCTGTCCGACTCTGTGCGACCCCATAGACGGCAGCCCATCAGGCTCCTCCGTCTCTGGGGATTCTCCAGGCAAGAACACTGGAGTGAGTTGCCATTTCCTTCTCCAATGCATGAAAGTTTAAAGTGAAAGGGAAGTCGCTCAGTCGTGCCCGACTCTTAGCGACCCCACGGACTGCAGCCCACCAGTCTCCTCCGTCCATGGGAGTTTCCAGGCAAGAGTACTGGAGTGGGTTGCCAGTGCCTTCTCCGGAAGCCCCAGTCAAAAAACTCGTTAAGCTGTGACGTCAGCCAGCCTGGAAGCTGCGCTGTGGTTGTGTCCATAGGTATGGCTAAGCCTCAAAGGAATGGGGCTTCGTGCTTTCCCTGTCAGCCGAATTTTCAGCCTAAATCATTGTTCTAATGTTATTTTACTGTGCTTTGGGGCCCTGGTGGGTAGACTAGGTGGCAGAGGAACAGCATCTAATTTCCTTTGGGGTTTGTAATATGCTTGACACATCTTGAATGCTTGGTTGAATAAGACACAGTTTATAGTCCTTTAAGTGATGAGCAACTTTGGGCACCTTTGTTCATGTCAAAGTTAAATGTTTGCGAGGGGAGAAGAAAAAAGGAAACACACACTTATTAAATATCTAATATATAGTTCATGGTTTTTAAATTCAGCAGGGCTTCCCTGGTGGCTCAGTTAGTAAAGAATTTGCCTGCAATGCAGGAGACCTGGGTTTGATCTCTGGGACGGGAAGATCCCCTGCGGAAGGGAATGGCAACCCACTCCAGTATTCTTGCCTGGAGAATCCCATGGACAGACAAGCCAGGTGAGCTACAGTCCATGGGGTCACAAAGGGTTGGACATGACTGAGAGACTAACACTTTCATTTACATTCATTATATTATTTAATCTTCAAAATGACCTCATGAGGTTGGGATTATTGTTCCAAACATGCAGATCAGGGAGGTGACATTAGAGAGATTAGCTTGTCTACTGTTCTGCTGCTAATCAGGAGGGCGGTGCCAACAGCACCTATTTGGATGAAAATTGTGTGCTGGGCTCTTTGTCCCATATCCCCCAGCTTTTTGGTTTTACCATTTTACCGAGCAAAGGCCTTCAATCATAGGTCTACTTGAAGCTTTCAAAGTACATAACCAAATCCAAAAGGTGAAGTTGCCCTTTTTTGAATAATAAAATTCAACCTCAAATTTAATCAAGCAAATGCTTACTAAGTACCTTTTATCCACCAGGTTTTACGGCTACTAGAGGTTCAACTGAGCGCCTCATGTGCTACATTCAGGATAAGAAAGAAAGCAGTACTGCTGGGGGAAACGTGTTATTTTGACCAGAATGACATGGACTGGCTGTGTCTGCATAAAGTCAATCAAGGGAAGAGGAGGAGGGTGACCTCATGAATTACTGCAGAAGAGAAACTGACAATTCCTTACCAGA
Organism: Ovis aries; assembly: GCF_016772045.2. Classification (NCBI taxonomy): domain Eukaryota; kingdom Metazoa; phylum Chordata; class Mammalia; order Artiodactyla; family Bovidae; genus Ovis; species Ovis aries. The sequence goes on along the minus strand of NC_056059.1, from coordinate 24,961,904 downwards.
CCCCAAATGAAGGGTAATGTGACAAATGAAGAAAAATGACCAGGTTCACAGCATGGCGCAAAGTGTGTCAATCCACAGAAAATTCAGCAACAGGAAAAACACATAAGGGTCTCTTTTCATCAGCTCCATCACAGGGCCCAGCCCAGGGCCTGCAGCAGAGTAGACTCCAGAATTGCTGATCTCAAGTTCAGTGAGGTTCTTACAAATGTATCTGGGCCCACAGTGGGTGGCCCACACTCCCTGCAGCACAGGTCACACTCAAGTGGACTCCATTCAGTCTGCCCTCCAAAGGAAAGCTTAAAATGAGAAACCAAACCTAGACACTTCAAACCCACAGGACTCTTAGATTGCTCCCAAGTTATTAACAGAGAAATGTATTTGTCTATTAATAGTCATCCAACAATTATATATTTATAGGAAATATGCCTCATTCCCAAGTATTACATCCTCTAGTTTTATCATGAAAAATCCTAAAGAAATGTGAAGGTAAAATGACTCTGATGTCCCTGCAGTTCACTTCAGTTCAGGCGCTTAGTCGTGTCCGACTCTTTGCGACCCCATGGACTACAGCACACCAGGCCTCCGAGTCCATCACCAACTCCTAGAGCTTATCCAAACTCATGTCCATTGAGTTGGTGATGCCAACCAACCATCTCATCCTCTGTCCTCCCCTTCTCTTCCTGCCCTCAATCTTTCCCAGCATCAAGGTCTTTTCAAATGAGTCAGCTCTTTGCATCAGGTGGCCAAAGTATTGGAGTTTCAACTTCAACATCAGTCCCTCCAATGAATACCCAGGACTGATCTCCCTTAGGATGGAGTGGTTGGATCTCCTTGCAGTCCAAGGGACACTCAAGAGTCTTCTCCAACACTGCAGTTCAAAAGCATCAATTCTTCAACCCTCAGCTTTCTTTATAGTCCAACTCTCACATCCATACATGACTACTGGAAAAACCGTAGCCTTGACTAGACAGACCTTTGTTGGCAAAGTAATGTCTCTTTTTAATATGCTGTCTAGGTGGGTCATAACTTTCCTTCCGAGGAGTAAGCATCTTTTAATTTCATGGCTGCAGTCACCATCTGCAGTGATTTTGGAGCCTCCCAAAATAAAGTCAGCCACTGTTTCCCCATCTATTTGCCATGAAGTGATGGGACTGAATGCCATGATCTTAGTTTTCTGAATGCTGAGCTTTAAGCCAACTGTTCCACTCTCCTCTTTCACTTTCATCAAGAGGGCCTTTAGTTCTTCTTCACTTTCTGTCATAAGGATGGTGTCATCTGCATATCTGAGGTTATTGATATTTCTCCCAGAAATCTTGATTCCAGCTTGTGCTTCATCTAGCCCAGTGTTCTCATGAGGTACTCTGCATATAAGTTAAGTAAGCAGGGTGACAATATACAGCCTTGATGTACTCTTTTTCCTATTTGGAACCAGTCTGTTCTTCCATGTCCAGTTCTAACTGTTGCTTTCTGACCTGCATACAGGTTTCTCAAAAGGCAGGTCAGGTGATCTTGTATTCCCATCTCTTTCAGAATTTTCCACAGTTTATTGTGATCCACACTGTCAAAGGCTTTGGCATAGTCAACAAAGCAGAAATAGATGGTTTTCAGGAACTCTCCTGCTTTTTCAATGATCCAGCGGATGTTGGCAACTTGATGTCTGGTTCCTTTGCCTTTTCTAAAATCAGCTTGGACATCTGGAAGTTCATGGTTCACATATTGCTGAAGCCTGATTGGAGAATTTTGAGCATTAGTTTACTAGCATGTGAGATGAGTGCAATTGTGTGGTAGTTTGAGCATTCTATGGCATTGCCTTTCTTTGGGATTGGAATGAAAACTGACCTTTTCCAGCCCTATGGCCACTGATGAGTTTTCCAAATTTGCTGGCATATTGAATATAGCACTTTCACAGCATCATCTTTTAGGATTTGAAATAGCTCAACTGGAAATCTATCACCTCCACTAGCTTTATTTGTAGTGATGCTTCCTAAGATCCACTTGATTTCGCATTCCAGGATGTCTGGCTCTAGGTGAGTGATCACACCATTGTGATTATCTGGGTCGTGAAGATCTTTTTTGCATAATTCTTCTGTGTATTCTTGCCACCTCTTCTTAATATCTTCTGCTTCTGTTAGGTCCAGACCATTTCTGTCCTTTATCGAGCCCATCTTTGCATGAAATGTTCCCTTAGTATCTCTAATTTTCTTGAAGTGATCTCTAGTCTTTCCCATTCTATTTTTTCCTCTATTTCTTTGCATTGATCACTAAGGAAGGCTTTCTTATCTCTCCTTGCTCTTCTTTGGAACTCTACATTCAAATCGGTATTACCTTTCCTTTTCTCCCTTGCTTTTTGCATCTCTTCTTTTCACAGCTATTTGTAATGCCTCCTCAGACAGCCATTTTGACTTTTTTCATTTCTTTTTCTTGGGGACAGTCTTGCTCCCTGTCTCCTGTACAGTGTCACGAACCTCTGTCCATAGTTCATCAGGTGCTCTATCAGATCTAGTCCCTTAAATCTATTTCTAACTTCCACTGTATAATCATAAGGGGTTTGATTCCTGAATGCTCTAGTAATTTTCCCACTTTCTTCAATTTAAGTCTGAATTTGGCAATAAGGAGTTCATGATCTGAGCCACAGTCAGCTCCTGGTCTTATTTTTTTCTGATGATATAAAGCTTCTCCATCTTTGGCTGTAAAGAATATAATCAATCTGATTTTGGTGTTGACCATCTGGTGATGTCCATGTGTAGAGTCTTCTCTTGGGTTGTTGGAAGAGCGTGTTTGCTATGACCAGTGATTTCTCTTGGCAAAACTCCATTAGCCTTTGCCCTGCTTCATTCTGTACTCCAAGGCCAAATTTGCCTGTTACTCCAGGTGTTTCTTGACTTCCTAGTTTTGCATTCCAGTCCCCTATAATGGAAAGGACATGTTTTTGGGGTGTTAGTTCTAAAAGGTCTTGTAGGTCTTCATAGAACCATTCAACTTCAACTTCTTCAGCGAGATGTGGCATCTTAAATGGCCCAACTCTTCTGCAATCTGAGAAGAGCCAGAATAGGAAAGACAGAAATACATGTTGTATAATTTTAAGTCACTTGCCCATGATTGAAAGCTTAATGAGCATGTTCATCTTAGGAGAAAATGGCAATGACGAAATTTCTTTGTGCTTATGTTACCATCTCTCCACCAAAGACCTTAAAATTAACTCTCAATAGTGCCTAAAAAATTGGTAAAACCAGTAGAACTCTTTGTAAAAATGTTAATGCCTCCTTTGTGATAGTAAAAGTGTGGAAAAGAAAAAAAAGATCTGGGAAGGAAAATTCTATGGCAAAATTAATTTTGTTAATTAATTTCATCTGGGCTTGTAGGTGATAGGAAGTGATAGCATTTGGTAAGTAAGATGCTTGGAAATTCAGAAATTTTAAAATAGCAGTATTCAATTTTTCAGTTTATAAAAAGACAATAGTAATTTTTTTAAAAAGCATTCACCATTTATTAGGTGCTATGTGCCAGGCCTTGATCTGACCTAAACTCTAAAATAACAATTTCTCTTAATGCCTAGACTTTGCTAACCCCACGTGTATGAGGGACACATTCAGAGCCGTCAACTCCCTTTGCCTACCAACCGGCAGCCAGAGAGTTTTGATGGTTCCTTAAGCTGTTGGGAAGATTTGTTCACGCAGGTGGTCTCACCATGTTTTTACACTGGGGTACATGGCTATGTTAAATAGTTGACCTTGGCCTATTTTTGCAAAAATAATAGCTATAATTTATTAAGAGTCTACTGTGAACCAGTATCTTATCATGTTGTTGCTATAGTTCAGTCACTAGGTCGCGTCAAGCTCTTTGTGACCACATGAACTATAGCCCACCAGCCTCCTTTGTCCATGGGATTCTCCAGGCAAGAATACTAGAGTGGGTTGCAATTTCCTTCTCCAGGGGATCTTCCTGGACTGGAGATCGAACTCTTGTCTCCTGTACTGGCAGGTGTTTTCTTTACCATCTGAGCCACCAGGGAAGCTGCAAATTCTCTTATATCATCTGGTAATTTTCACCAAAATATCTGCCAGAAAGGCTTTATCTTTTCCTTTTCAAAGAGGAGGAAATTGAGGCTTATATTACTGGAAAGTGTTGGAACCAGGAGTCAACCATAACTTTGGCTTCAGAGCTTGTTCCTTTTATGTTCCAGGACCAAGTTCCTCATGCGGATCATGCCAACCGCCTGACCTGCTTGCACAGGCCAGACTCCCCTAGTGGAAGGTACAGAGTCTGTGCCCTTGGCATGAGACCCCAGCCTTCTTGGTTTCTAGAGAGCCCTTAGTCCTAGCTTCCTATGTACTTTTTTTTTTTTGCCATCTTCTGATCCTTAGCCAGAGAACCTGACATTGCATCTTCTATTTGTGGCTCACTCTGTTTTTCTGTTTTGTGCATCATTAATAAAAATAACTGACAAAACAAACAGTAGGACAACCCACAAAATATCAACAGACAACACATACCCACAGCCTCTCCTTTTCTGTTTTATTCTGTTTTCTTTCCCATTTTAGACACACTGGGTGGTTAACAAAATCTACCAGAATATATCTTACTTGTTTTCAGAAAACTGTTATGATGTTTTGGATCTTGAGTTGGCTTCTTAGCCCACACCCTTGTTTGGGTGAGGTGTGCCCAAGAATAAGAGAATCAGCAGTTGCTTGGGATGATATTTCCATAGAGAGGAAATGGTTAGACATCACTCTAATGGAGAAACTCTCCTCCTTAATCCAGGATGACTGAGGATGCTGGAGCTCTGGTCAGCTCTGGAGCCAGCAGCCTGCCTCCTCTCCCCGCCTTTAGTTCCCTGCTTCTTCCCTTAACACAATGAGCTCATTTGTTTACTGCTTTTTCTCCCCTATTATGCGGTAAGCTTTATGACAATGGGGACCAAGGTTCCAGTTTTAATTTCTTTCTAGCAACAATTGGTTTTCCGCCAAAGGTAGTGGGAAAAATATTAAGAAAATAAATAGTTGTATGAGTTCAAGGACTTGACAAGGAATTTGGACCCCATCTTATAGTTCAGTGGTTCTCAACTTTTCCGTCTACTCTACACATAAAGAATGCGATCCGTCCCTACTAGTAATTCTTATTCTCTTCTTGAGTACATTGGAGAGAATGGTGAGCGAGCAGGCAGAGAGCAGTCATGTACTTAGAATCTCCAAAGAGAGGCATTTTTGGAAAAAAATATCTTAGTGAATTGTGAAAACCATTCTCCCAGTCACCACCAAGGGCAGTGAAGAGAAGGAAGAGTCAATGAAATTTTTGACTGGGAGCAGGGAAACAGGAAGAAGCATTTTTGGAATGACCTTGTTGAAGTGTCCTAGGTTAGGATGGGCATGAAATCAGAGACAGAAGGAGGTGTCAGCTTGTTTAAATGCAATAAAAATCTGGGCTATATTGTCAATAGAGTCCCAGAGAGGAAGGGTGAAAATGAGAAATACTTTGAAGGAAAAATTGATAGGAGGAAGAAAAGAACAGTGACCACTACATTTAGAGAATTTGAGCTTTGCTGATTGAGGAAGAATAATTCTACTAACAGAATTAGGGTAGGAGAAGGAAGATGCCCATTTAGGGCAAAGGAACATTGAATTTTCCCTTACTTTCTTAAGTTGGCACCATTAAGGTGAACTATTGTTGAATTTTCATTTTTGCAAAAAGTTTTGGAGTCAAGTGTTCCTCCTTACAAATATTTAGTTTTGAGAGTGTTTAGTTTGCTAGGTTTGTGAAAAGCCAACTCTTTGGAAAGACCCAGATGCTGGGAAAGATTGAAGGCAACAGGAGAAGGGGGAGTGACAGGATAGGATGGTTGAATAGCATCAGTGACTCAGTGGACTTGAAGCTTAGCAAACCCTGGGAGGCAGTAGAGGCCAGAGGAACCTGGCATGCCTCAGTCCATGGGGCAGCAAAGAGACGGACACGACTTAGCAACTAAACAACAACAAAAGTTTGCTAGTTATAGATAATTTGATGGCACCAAAACCCATCTTTACACAAATTTGTTCCCCTGTGAACTAAGACCATTTACCACATAATCTTTCTTTGTTGATGTTAGCATATGAAAACTTATACCTAATCAAAATACTTGTAAGTAAGGACAAGCGGACTTGGTGAAATTCTCTTAAGGTCAGATTCCTGTCTATAGATCAGTTTGTATAACTCAGATCACCATCCTTTCTTTTATAGGAAAGATAGTCCATGGCTTACTGTGGCAGACACTCTTCAAAGACAGCTGTCAACAAATCTTCCCTTTATCTATGCACAGGCCATCCATCAAGAGGTGGGTTTTATTTGCCTTCCCCTGGATCTTGACTGGCTTTGTGCAGGCTTCAACCAATAGGTTTAGGGGCAGAAATGATGCATGGCCTGTTCTGGGCTTCACCCTTTACAGCAAGGTAGCTTCTGCTTTTTCTGTCTTAGAATCCAGCTGGCATGCTATAAGGAACCCTAGGCCATTCTGCTTAAGAGGAAGGTCTTGAAAGGCTGTCGATGATCAGAAACCATGCAGAAAGAAAAGGCATGTGAAGGAGAACCAAAATGCCCCATCAAGAGCCGGCACCGCAGCCAACCCCTACGTAGACGAGGAAGGGCTTCTTGGAGCTTCCAGCCCAGTAGCTCCACCTGCTGGTGGTTACCTGAGTGACTCCACAAGCATCACAAGAGGCAGAGGCACTTCCGAGTAAATTGACAAAGTAGGCAGTGAGACTAGACCACTGTTTAGGGTGGTTTGTTACACAGCAATCAATATCATACACTTACATACCTGAAATTCCTTTTTATCATGTAACACTAAACAGATAAAAATAAATCTTAAAATATAGGTCATAATGTATAAGGGACGTAAAGTTTCTCCTCTACATTCTTTTGGTTTCCAGCTGGGACTGACATGAGACGGATTAACAGGAGGAAAGCATACACATTTCATCACATTTTACATGCGCAGGGTGTCCCCACAGGAAAATGAAGACTCAAAGATGTGGCTGGGCCTAAGTGCTTATATACTAGGTTGAATGAACAAAGAGTGGCGATTGTGGAAAAGTAACTGCAAGATCTGGGGAGACTAAAAGAAGATAAGAATTATTTTAACAAGGTCTGTTTGTACCCATTTCTCTTGGCCTTGATTCCTCATCTCTTTCCTCCTGGTGTAGGGACAGCATCCTTCTTATGGGAATTTCATATCCTGCTACTGGGAAGGAAAAAGGAAGGTCAAAGCACCCTTCTTACATCTGCTCTTTTTCAATTTCCTCTAAATCAAAATAATCAATATGCAAAAGCAGCATATTTTGGGGTTGTGTGTTTTGAATCTCTTCAAATGCACAATAATAATACAAGCACTTAGTGAACCTGCCACATTATAGCTAGAACATTTTCAAAGTCATTGGAGCTAAATCTGTGACCCAATCAGAGGTAGTCACTATCCTCAATTCTGTATTGATTATCTCTTTGCTTTAAAAAAAACAAATAACATTATCTGGACTTCCCTGGTGGAGCAGTGGATAAGAGTCTGCCTGCCAACGCAGAGGACACAGGTTCAATCCCTGGTCTGGGAAGATTCCGCATGCCCTGGAACAACTAACCCGTGTGCCACAACTACTAAGCTGGGTGCTCTAGAGCCCATTCTCTGCAATAAGAGAAGCCATCTCTTCCTGCAATGAGAAACCCATGCACCGCAACAAAGTAGCCCCTGCTTGCAACAACCAGAGAAAGCCCGTGCACAGCAATGAAGGCCCTGGCTGTCTCTGTCCTCCACTTCTTGCTGCTCAGAGTGTGGTCCCTGGAGCAGCAGCAGCAGCACTCCTTGGGAGCTTGTTGCTGCTAAGTCGCTTCAGTCGTGTCCAACTCTGTGCGACCCCATAGACGGCAGCCCACCAGGCTCCCCCGTCCCTGGGATTCTCCAGGCAAGAACACTGGAGTGGGTTGCCATTTCCTTCTCCAATGCATGAAAGTGAAAAGTGAAAGTGAAGTCGATCAGTCGTGTCCAACTCTAGCGACCCGATGGACTGCAGCCCACCAGGCTCCTCTGTCCACGGGATTTTCCAGGCAAAAGTACTGGAGTGGGGTGCCATCGGAGCTTGTTAGAAGTGCTAAAATTCAGGCCCCACCCTGACTTATCAAATCACCCACAAGATCTCCAGGTGATATGCAGATACACTGGAGTTTGAGGAGCAGGGTCAGCCAAGCTGGGGTTCACAAATCTGTGGGTGCGTGTGTAGAGGGGAAGCTTCCTGGGAAAGAGAAAAATGAACCATCAAGGGGTTCATTTTTAGCAAGGAAAGCCTTCCTCACTGAACACATCTTAGAGGGGAAGTTGGACATAAAAGTAGAGCAGACTTTTATTTATCCTTCATGTTATGAGAGCGTTCATGTGGTGCTTGTTCAGATTACCAAGGGCCAGCATTTATGTAAGGCTAGTTCATTTCCTTCCTTTCTATATTTAGAAAAAGCTGTTCCTCAAAGCGTGACCTGTTTCAGAATCACCAGCGCTGCTTGTGTTCCACAGCTGATGAACTGGGGGTGTACTTTTAATAAGCATCCTGGGGGACCCCTTTGGACACTAACATTTAAGAAGACTCACTGAGCATTCCCTGGGTCCTCAGACTTTGCCCTGATGCTATTTCTTTCTCATGACACTATTTCCTTATCATTATCCAGAAGCTGGTCCACATCAGACCAGGGGAGAGGGCAAGACCGATGTGGGAGGAACAGTGAAAGACATTCAGTCGTGTCTGACTCTTTGTGACCCCATAGACTATATGGTCCATGGAATTCTCCAGGCTAGAATACTGGAGTGGGTAGCCTTTCCCTTCTCCAGGGGATCTTCCCAACCCAATGATTGAACCCAGGTCTCCCTCATTGCAGGTGGATGCTTGACCAGCTAAGCCACAAGGGAAGCCTCATGTGGGAGAAAGGGAGGGTAAATTCTATACTATTGCTGAATAAGACCATTCCCTTCTCATCCTACTCTTTCTATCTCTTGCTTTGCACACAGGTGTCTCAGTAGTAAAGAATCCACCTGCCAATGTAGGAGGTGCAGGAGACACAGATTCGATCCCTGGGTTGGGAAGATCCCCTGGAGAAGGAAATGGCAACCCACTCTAATATTCTTCCTTGGGGAAGTCCATGGACAGAGGAGCCTGGTGGGCTATAGTCCATGGGGTGGCAAAGAGTCAGACATGCCTGAGTGACTAACACTTTCACTTTTTCAGTTATATTTTATATGAAGTTTGTGGGCCAGTTTGAGAAGAGTGACATTAATAATGGCTTTTAGTAGAAAATTTGTTAGAGCTTGACTTGTTAATCTGGAATGTGGCCCATTTGTACACTGGGGGCTGCTTATGTCACTGTTTGTCTAAGCTGGCAGATGATAAGAATGCCTTCACTCGTAGACTCCTTGGCAGGTGATAACTGTCTTTCCAAACAAAAGATTCTAACAGGCATATCAATAGCACCAGAAGATGCCTTACTCGCCAGCATATGACTATCCCAAATATTATGTCTCTTATATTGTGTCCTTGGTTACTCAGTTGTGTCTGACTCCTTGCAACCCCATGGACTGTGGCCAGCCAGGCTTCTCTGTCCACAGAATTTTCCAGGAAAGACTACTGGAGTGGGTAGCCATTCCCTTCTCCAAGGGATCTTACTGAACCTGGGTCTCCTGCATTGAGGTGAATTCTTTACCATCTAAGTCACCAGGAAAGCCCATCTCTTATATTAGGTCCATCAGGAAGACCAGCTTGTCTTTTAGGTTTCAAGTGCAATACTGACTTTTAAATAGGATTCCAAAGTCAAATGCCTTTCAAAATTTTGTTTCTAAGACAGGCTTTGTGATATTTCTTAGGCTGTAGAAGAGCTGGGAAGAGGGAAGAAGGTAATGATCAGGCAGAGAGCCCTGTCAGGGTGGTGCCTGAGCTCCTCCTGGGACGAGTTTAACTAGAGAATTAGACTCCACAGGCTGCATATTTCTGAGGGATTTCTGTAAACCTGGCTGCTGTCAGGGACAAAGCAAAAGGCAGAGTAGTGTCGAAGCCCTGTTGCCCAGAATGTCTTGTGGCAGACATGAAATAAAAATTACAAAGAAGGAAAATGTCATTTTCAAAACCTTACAACAGGTCTTGAGAGGCTTCCTTGGTGTCTTTTAAGTTTATTTCAATAAGCAACTTACATTCACAGGAAGAGAAGGCTATTTTCTCTAAAGACACTAGAAAAATAATTGTTTGCCAGTGAAGGTTTATTCACATATCCTACAGACAATCTTGTATGGAATTTGGGAAGAAGCAATTTGGAAATCTTGATTTCGGAAACTGCAGCAGTTCCCACGTGTAATAGAATCACGGATACTGAATCTTAACAGGACCATGTATTGCGTAGATAAATGTCACATGCTGTGCTTGTATATTTATAAATTTTTTTTCACTAAAGCAGTGTGGTTTAGTGGAAGAAATATACATTTTAGAATCAGACAGAGATAGGTACAAACTCTAATTTGCCCACTTAAGTGTTCTTGGGCAAAGCATTGGGGATCTATTATAACAGTGCTTTTCACCTAAAACATGGAAATAGAAATAGCTATCTCTCAAGGCTTTTGTGAGCATGCAATGATGTCACAGCATCTAACACATGTCTACACACAGTAGGGGCTCAATAATGTTTGTTTCATAAATTAGATATTTCACTTTCCGGGCTGATACATTTTCATGTATTTAGTAGGTTAAAAGTATATTTTTTAACTGAAACTAATTAATTGTGATAAAAATATTATGAATGTTGAAAATAAGTACAGAATTTATGATGTTGACCTACTTTGATGGGTTAAGTAAATATATTTAGTCTTTTCTGTAAACTGCCTTTCTTGTTTGACTACTCTCCATGCAATGAAAAGTCATGTTAAGACATGAAAGAATAAGTAAAAAGTTTATATACCATAAATTGTATGTAAATCTAAAAATAAAATATGATGAAAAGGAATAAGACATACTAGATTGAGTGAAAGATTGGCTGGTTGGTTGATTGATTGCTCCCAGCCTTTTTTTCCTCCTTCAAGTAAAACCAATTGAATTGTTTCCATTCTGAGGAATTTATTATTAATCTGTACAGAAAAATAGGAAGAAATAAACAACAAGAACAGAGATGAGTTGATGAAGCTTGGGACATGGTAGAGTCAGTTCTTTACACCAGGATCTTTACACCCAAGTCTATATATCCTGACTCCCTGCTGAGATGGTCAGTGTAAAACCTTTTTGCTCTCTGTTTCTAGTTAGGGGAGTATTTTGAAACTTATGAAGTTTTCCAGTGTCTCCATTCTGTGTCCATCTGACCACCTCTGCCAAGTGTTACACAGACTAATTCCTTCTCAAGGGCTCTTCCCTTCAGTCCAGAAGACGCCAACAGGGCAGAACAGTAGGAAAAGGCTCCTGGTCTCAGGGGCTGAACTTTTAGTGTTGATTATAATCATACCATTGCAGGCTTCCTGGGTAGCTCAAACAGTAAAGAATCTACCTACCATGCGGGAGACCTGGGTTTGATGGCTGGGTCGGAAAGATCCCCTGAAGAGGATTTTTTTCACTTTAATTATATGATGAAATATATTAAATTTCTTTAAGAAAAAGTTATTAAGTGTCTATACTTAATATATAGGCACTTAATATATGGATACTTGGTACTACGTCAGCTTTACTAAACTGAAACTAGTTCCAGAATTCTCTTACATGTGTGTTTCAGGGTTAGACTTGTCCATGAGAGAAATTTGCATGGTATTTGGAAGACAAAAAAGAAGCACAACCATTTTTTTGTCTTACTGCTCTGAAATTTGGTGCAGGGTGCCAGGCACTGTGGCAGCCTGTGAATGTTGTCGCAGATCTGCTGGCTTACCTTGGTGGCCAGGTGGGCTGCACCTGGGTCTGCAATTTCTCCAGCTCTAGCGGGGTCATCTTGGACTCTGTTCCCTGGGTGAGTGCACGTGTGGCGTCGTGTCAATAGCCTTGGCTTCTCCTGCAGATAACCTGCGTCACTGAGGCTGGAGGTGATGAAAGACAGACGCGGGCTCCTGTTTATCCTCTCTCTCCCCTGCTTTTCTTCTTGCTGTTCTTCTCAACTACCGTTCCAGCTTACCTACTGCAGCTTCAGGCTCCACATCTGATGCAGACAATGAGTGCCTTTATTATGCATCACTCATCATGGGACTGCTTCTCTGGGGCACTCACCACCAATACAGTCTGTATGTACCAAACTGCGCTGGGCTTTAGAGACAAAAATGGGGAGCCAGGGAAGTATTGACCTTCTTTCCTGAGTTTAAATGCTAGTTGAGGATATTATTATTATAATACAAAAGGAGTTACACATAGTGTTTTTAATTTTTAATCAGGCTGAGGATTCTTAATGATATACTGTTATGCGTGCTAAGCTGTTTTAGTTGTGTCTGACTCTTTGCAACACTATGGTCTGCAGCCTGCCAGGCTCCTCTGTCCATGGGATTCTCCAGGCAAGAATACTGCAGTGGGTTGTCATACCCCCCTCCAGGAGAGCTTCCCGACCAATATACTGTTACAGAATTTAAAAATTTTTCAAAGGTTTTCTTGTTTTTTAATCAACATAGATGCAAAGAAGACTAAGAGAGGATTTAAAGCTTCCCTCAGGCTAAGCAGGGATTTCAGGCAACTCTTACCCAAAGATCATACAGTGTATAAGTGGCAGATATTTCATCTTCAGATTCATATTCCAGCACTTGTTTAAATGTAATGCTGCTGCTGCTGCTGCTGCTAAGTCGCTTCAGCCGTGTCCAACTCTGTGTGACCCCAGCCCACCAGGCTCCCTCGTCCCTGGGATTCTCCAGGCAAGAACACTGGAGTGGGTTGCCATTTCCTTCTCCAATGCATGAAAGTGAAAAGTGAAACTGAAGTCGCTCAGTTGTGTCCGACCCTCAGCGACTGCATGGACTGCAGCCTTCCAGGCTCCTCCGTCAATGGGATTTTTCCAGGCAAGGGTACTGGAGTGGGGTGCCATTGCCTTCTCCCTTAAATGTAATAGTTATGAAAAATGTTTTGTTGCATGGAGCAGATATTACTATCAATTGTGTCTCTGCATGACCAATATACTTATCATCCAGAAAATTACAAATATAATAGCAGACTTGGCACCATGCAGAAAGCCACAGGGGACTTTTCAGCTTTTGAATAGTTACTTGATGTTCAGTAGATACGACCATAGAAATATGAACAAATAAAATGTCAGTCATCTGAGTGCCCTTTCTTTTGATGCTAAGCTTCACAGAATAGGTACCTACAGGTTTCCCTTTTAGATCATGCCTTCCCGTGGAGTTGTAGGAGAGATGGGGAGGTTTGCATGGAAGCTTGGAGGTGGTTAGCTCCAATATATCCACACAGGGGCAGAGCTAGAGCAACAGACACCTCTACCAGTTATGCCACCGAGATCGAATTTGACCAAAAGTGATCATCACAATGGTGATTTTGTAACAGAAAGGAAAGGGGCAGGGCACAACTTTTGAAAGAATGACATAGCCCAGGGACACAACATAAACCAAGTAGAATCAAATGGGACCAGGGCTGCAGACAAGACTAGACCTCGATCCTCAAGCAGCAAGTGAAATGACAAACCCAGAGGCACCATGGCAGTTCACGGTTAGAAGACCAAGAGTGGGCAGTGGCCCCAGTCCTGGAAATCTTCCCAAAATAGTTGGAATGATCCTCCCACTCATTAGCATATGAAATTACCCAGCTTGTAAAAACTAATCAAGCCACATATTGCAGGCTGCACTTGCCCTCTGTGATGGCCCACACTCTGCCCATGGAGTGTGCTTCCCTCTGAAGCTGAATAAAGCCACTTCTTACCTATCACTTTGTCTCTCACTGAATTCTTTCTGTGATGAGACATCAAGAACCTGAGCTTCCTTAAGACCCAAAACCAGGCACTGTGGGTTTTGGCTGGGTTTGAGTCCCAGCCACATGGGTTCAAGTCCAAAGCAGGGTTTTGGCCGGGTCTGAGTCCCAACCACGTGGGTTCAAGTCCCTATCTGAGGTAAATAGTTTCAATTCCTCCAGAGCTAAGTGGGTCAGGCCAGTAACCCAACCAGCAAGGTATTGTATCTCTCAAGGGCAGGGCCTTTGACCTCTGTGATGTGATTCTTTAAGAGTTGAGGCATATATTCATCATCTTTAACTTATTTTTTAATTTTTTATGATAAAACTAATATATGCTGGTTTGTAAAATTAAACTCTGTAGAAGTATGTGGAGAAAAAAAGAAGTCTCCTGTCCCTCACCTTCCCATCACCTCTATCCTACTCACCAGAGTTCTATTCTCAAAAAGTAACACATACATATTTAACAAATATCAGTATTTATTGAATGCCTTTTAATTATTAATGCCAGGCACTATGCTTGGTCTAGGAATTATGGCCATGAAAAACACTGACCAAAAAGATCATTCATTTAGTTTAGGTCTTAGTCTGTTCAGTCTGCTGTGACAAATTACCATAGACTGGACATTTTAAATAACAAACATTTGTTTTTCACAGTTCTGGGGGCTGTGAAGTCCAAGTCCAAGGCACAGCAGATTCAGTATCTGGTGAAGGCCGCTTTGTGTCCTCAAGTGAAGAGCACTAGGGAGCTAGTTTCCTCTCTCATAAGCACACTAATCTTATTCATGAGGGCTCCTCCCTCATGACCTAATCACTTCCCACATGTTCCATCCCTAATACCATCACATGGGTGTTAAGATTTCAATATATTAATCTGGGGGAATAGAAAGATTCACTCCATAGCAGTTTACATTTAGCTCTTGGTATTATGATATATACATGTGTTAGTTAAGGTACACCAATACTTGTGATACATAGATGCCAAATATTTAATAGCTCCAAATTAGAGAAATTTATTTCTTATATATGTAACATGACTAAACTGCAGTGACTCAGGCACTTAGGATGGTGGAGGCTCTACCACTTCTGAGACATACATATCAAATTTGCAGAACAGTGGTCTTTCAGTACAGTTCAGTCACTCAGTCATGTCCGACTCTTTGAGACCCCATGGACTGCAGCACACCAGGCCTTCCTGTCCGTCATCAACTCCCACAGTTTACTCAAACTCATGTCCATTGAGTCGGTGATGCCATCCAACCATCTCATCCTCTGTCATCCCCTTCTCCTCCCGCCTTCAATCTTTCCCAGTATCAGGGTCTTTTCCAGTGAGTCAGTTCTTTGCATCAAGTGGCCAAAATATTGGAGTTTCAACTTCAGCATCAGTCCTTCCAATGAATATTCAGAACTGATTTCCTTTAGGATGACTGGTTGGATCTCTTTGCACTCCAAGAGACTCTCAAGAGTTTTCTCCAACACCGCAGTTCAAAAGCATCAATTCTTCAACCCTCAGCTTTCTTTATAGTCCAACTCTCACATCCATATATGACTACTGGAAAAACCATAGCTTTGACTAGATGGACCTTTGTTGACAGAGTAATGTCATTGCTTTTTAATATGCTGTCTATGTTGGTCATAACTTTTCTTCCAAGGAGTAAGCATCTTTTAATTTCATGGCTGCAGTCACCATCTGCAGTGATTTTGGAGCCCCCCAAAATAAAGTCTGACACTGTTTTCATGTTTCCCCATCTATTTCCCGTGAAGTGATGGGACCGGATGCCATGATCTTAGTTTTCTGAATGTTGAGTTCTAAGCCAACTTTTTCACTCTCCTATTTCAGTTTCATCAAGAGGCTCTTTTGTTCTTTGCTTTCAGCCATAAGGGTGGTATCATCTGCATATCTGAGGTTAGTTATATTTCTCGTGGCAATCTTGATTCCAGCTTGTACTTCATCCAGCCCAGCGTTTCTCATGATGTACTCTGCATATAAAACCAGGGTGACAATATGCAGTCTTGACGTACTCCGTTCCCAGTTTGGAACCAGTATGTTGTTCCATGTCCAGTTCTAAATGTTGCTCCTTGACCTGCATTCAGATTTCTCAAGAGGCAGGTCAGGTGGTTTCGTATTCCCATTTCTTTCAGAATTTTCCACAGTTAATTGTGATCCACACAGTCAAAGGCTTTGGCATAGTCAATAAAGCAGAAATAGATGTTTTTCTGGAACTCTCTTGCTTTTTCAGTGACCCAGAGGATGTTGGCAATTTGATCTCTGGTTCCTCTGCCCTTTCTAAATAGAGCTTGCACATCTGGAAGTTCATGGTTCACTTATTCTTGAAGCCTGGCTTGGAGAATTTTGAGCATTACTTTGCTAGTGAGATAAGTGCAATTGTGCAGTAGTTTGAACATTTTTGGCATTGCCTTTCTTTGGGATTGGAATGAAAACTGACCTTTTCTAGTCCTGTGGCCACTGCTGAATTTTCCAAATTTGCTGGCATATTGGGTGCAGCACTTTCACAACATCATCTTTTAGGATTTGAAAGAGCTCAACTGGAATTCTATCATCTCAACTAGCTTTGTTTATAGTGATGCTTCCTAAGGCCTACTTGACTTTGCATTCCAGGATGTCTGGCTCTAGGTGAATAATCACACCATTGTGATTATCTGGGTTGTGAAGATCTTTTTTGTATAGTTCTTCTGTGTATTCTTGTCACCTCTTCTTAATATCTTCTGCTTCTGTTAGGTCCCTACAATTTCTGCCCTTTATCGAGCCCATCTTTGCATGAAATACTGCCTTGGTATCTCTAATTTTCTTGAAGAGTTCTCTAGTCTTCCTCGAATCTATTGTTTTCCTCTATTTCTTTGCACTGATCACTGAGGAAGGCTTTCTTATCTCTCCTTGCTCTTCTTTGGAACTCTGCATTCAGATGCTTATATCTTTCCTTTTATCCTTTGCCTTTCACCTCTCTTCTTTTCACAGCTATATGTAAGACCTCCTCAGACAACCATTTTTCCTTTTTGCACTTATTTTTCTTGATGATGGCCTTCTGTATAACGTCACAAACCTCCATCCATAGTTCTTTAGGCACTCTGTTTATCAGATCTAATCCCTTGAATCTCTTTCTCACTTCCACTGTATGATTGTAAGGGATTTGATTAAGGTCATACCTGAATGGTCTAGTGGTTTTCCCTACTTTCTTCCATTTAACTCTGAATTTGGCAATAAGGAGTTTATGATCTGTGCCACAGTCAGCTCCTGGTCTTGTTTTTGCGGACTGTATAGAACTTCTCCATCTTTGGCTACAAAGAATATAATCAACCTCATTTCGGTGTTGACCATCTGGTGATGTCCATGTGTAGTCTTCTCTTGTGTTGTTGGAAGAGGGTGTTTGCTATGACCAGTGCGTTCTCTTGGCAAAACTCTATTAGCCTTTGCCTTGTTTCATTCTGTACTCCAAGATCAAATTTGCCTGTTACTCCAGGTGTTTCTTGACTTCCTACTTTTGCATTCCAGACCCTTATAATGAAAAGGATATCTTTTTGGGGTGTTAGTTCTTGTAGGTTTTCATAGAACTGTTCAACTTCAGCTTCTTCAGTGTTACTGGTTGGGGCATAGACTCGGATTACCGTGATATTGAATGGTATGCCTTGGAAATGAACAGAGATCATTCTGTCGTTTTTGAGATTGCATCCAGGTACTGCATTCTGGACTCTTTTGTTGACTATGATGGCTACTCCTTTTCTTCTAAGGGATTCTTCCCCACGTAGTAGATATAATGGTCATCTGAGTTAAATTTACCCATTCCAGTCCATTTTAGTTCTCTGATTCCTAAAATGTCAGTGTTCACTCTTGCCATCTCTTGTTTAACCACTTCCAATTTGCCTTGATTCGTGGGCCTAACAGTCCATGTTCCTATGCAGTATTGCTCTTTACAGATTGGACTTTACTTCCATCACCAGTCACATCCACAACTGTGTGTTGTTTTTGTGTTGGGTCTGTCTTTTCATACTTTCTGGAGTTATTTCTCCACTGATCTCCAGTAGCATATTGGGCACCAATCGACCTGGGGAGTTCTTTGTTCAGTATCCTTTTTGCCTTTTCATACTGTTCATGGGGTTCTGAAGGCAAGAATACTGAAATGGTTTGCCATTTCCTTCTCCAGTGGACCACGTTTTGTCAGAACTCTCCGCCATGACCCGTCCATCTTGGGTAGCCCTTCACGGCAGGGCTCATAGTTTCACAGAGTTAGACAAGGCTGTGGTCCATCTGATCAGATTGGTTAGTTTTCTGTGATTGAGGTTTTCAGTCTGTTTGCCCTCTGATGGAGAAGGATAAGAGGCTTATGGAAGCTTCCTGATGGGAGAGAATGATTGAGGGGGAAAGTGGGTCTTGTTCTGATGGGCAGGCCATGCTTAATAAATCTTTAATCCAATTTTCTGTTGATGGGAGGGGCTGTGTTCCCTCCCTGTTGTTCGAGTTGATGCCAAACTATAGTGGTGGTAATGGAGATAATGGCGACCTCCCTCAAAAGGTCTCATCCACACACTGCTACCCTCAGTGCCCTCAGCCCTGCAACAGGCCACTGCCAGCCCACATCTCTGCTAGAGACTCCTGGACACTCACAGGCAAGTCTGGGTCAGTCTCTTGTGGGGTCACTGTTCCTTTCTCCTGGGTCCCGGTGCACACAAGCTTTTGTTTGTGCCCTCTAAGAGACTATTTCTTCAGTCCTGTGTATGTTCTGGTGGCTCTATGGTGGAGTTAGTGGCGACCTCCTCCAAGAGGGCTTATGCCATACCCAGGTCTGCTGCACCCAGAGCCCCTGACCCTGCACAGTCCACTGCTGATCCGCATCTCCGCAGGAGACACTCAAACACAGTTCTGTCTCAGTCTCTGTGTGGTTTCTGGGTCCTGGTGTGCACAGGTACATTTGAGCCCTCTGAGCATCTCTGGCAAGTATGGTCTTTAGCCAAGTCAGCTGGATAGGGTCATGGAGGAGACAATGAGGAAAGATTTTTATGGGCTTTGTTTGGGAGTAGAGCACTTTTACACCTCTGTTCACATTTCACTGGCTACAGCTATATGACTTCACTATACCATTCACTACCTGGGTGACCTTGGGAAACTTATTTACATCTCTGTGCCTCAGGTTCCTCATGCATAAAATACAGATAATGAGTACCTATTCCTAAGGCTGTTTATTAACTTAATTGTAGAAAACACAGAAAGCCTTTTGAACAGCTCCAGGAAGAAGAAGGGAATAAACATTTTAGTGAGAAGTTTGTTATTCCTGCTCAATAGGTTTCCCTGTACACAAACAGGATTCAATTTAACTACTCTTCTGAAATTTAAAATTTAATGTGTTCCAAATATTATTTCATGTTAGAATTATAAATCTACCTACCATTTTAACAACTATTCAGTATTTTCCCCCATTCTCTGTGGACATAGCACTGGAAAAGATCCAATCCCAAGGAAAGACAATGCCAAAGAATCTTCAAACTACTGTATAATTGTTCTTTTCACATGCTAGTAAGGTCATGCTCAAAATCTTTCAAGCTTGGATTCAGCAGTATATAAACAGAGAACTTCCAGATGTACAAGCTGGGTTTAGAAAAGGCTGAGGAACCAGAGATCAAATTGCTAACAAATGTTGGATCATGGAGAAAGAAGGGAATTCCAGAAAAACATCTACTTCTGCTTCATTGCTTATGCCAAAGACTTTGACTGTGTGGATCACAATAAACTGTGGAAAATTCTTCAAGAGAGAGGAGTTACAAACCACCTGACCTGCCTCCTGAGACATCTGTATGCAGGCCAAGAAGCAACAGTTAGAACTGGGCATGGAACAACAGACTGGTTCCAAATCAGGAAAGGACTACGTCAAGGCTGTATATTGTCACCCTGCTTATTTAACTTATATGCAGAGTACATCTAGCAAAACTCCAGGCTGGATGAAGCACAAGCTGGAATTAAGGTTTCAGGAAGAAATATCAATAATCTCAGATATGCAGATGACACCACCCTTATGGCAGAAAATGAAGAGAAACTAAAGGGCCTCTTATAAAGGCTAAAGAGGAGAGTGAAAAAACTGGTTTAAAACATTAAAAAAAAAAAAGCTAAAATCATGGTGCTGGTCCCATTGTTTCATGGCAAATAGATGGGGAAAAAGTGGAAAAGTGACAGACTTTATTTTCCTGGGCTCCAAAATCACTGCAAACAGTGACCGCAGCCATGAAATTAAAAGATGCTTGCTTCCTGGAAGGAAAGCTATGGCAAACCCAGGCAGCATATTAAAAAGCAGAGATATCACTTTACCAACAAATATCTGTGTAGTCAAAGCTATTTTTTTTTCAGTAGTCATGTATAGATGTGAAAATTTGACCATAAAGAGGGCAGAGTGCTGAAGAATTGATGCTTTCAAATTGTGGTGCTGGAGAAGACTCTTGAGAGTCTCTTGGACTGAAAGAAGATCAAACTAGTCAATCCTAAAGGAAATCAATGCTGAATAGTCACTGGAAGGACTGATGCTGAAGCTCCAGTACTTTGCTCACGTGATGCGAAGAGTAGACTCACTAGAAAAGACCCTGATACTGGAAAAACAAAACTGAAGCTAAAACGAGAAGGAAGTAGCAGAGGATGAAATGGTTTAGATACCCTCACTGACTCAATGGATATGAATTTGAGCAAACTCCAAGAGATAGTGGAGGACAGAGGAACCTGGCATGTTGTAGTCCATGAGGTCGACAAGAGCTGACATGACTTAGCAACTGACAAAAACAATAACAATTCTGCAGGCATATATAATATATTTAACTCTTTGATGAGTATTTTTGCTTATCAACTGTGTATATCCATGCTGTGTGCCATAAATGCTTGGCAGGAAAATTCCTACCTTGTGCTGTCACACTCCATGTATGTTAAAACATTCAGCTATCAAATGCAGGAAAATCACTCTAGGACCATTTAGAAGACTTCTTTTTGGTTCAGAAGATCCTACCAGAGGAAGAAACATAGGACCTGCCCGCCAGCTTTTCATTTTTCCTTGCTCTATCCTTTGTGGTAGTGGAGCCTGGATGCTGTTACACATGAAAAAGGACAGGTTTAAAGTGGCATCCTTTGGGCTTTTACCAGAATATGTTGCTGAACACCAAGCCTTTCAAGACGGTCTTCCTGAGCATCCTTAGAATCCTAAGGATTGTGGAATCTTCTCATGGTTTTGGATTATAAATTTAGTCTTATCATTATTACATTGTGTATTATTAGCTAAAATACTTTAACGGTTTTAAATGTTAAAATTGTTTTAAAAAGAGGCAAAATATTTTTCTCTTTTTTTAAATAGAAAAATGTTTAAATTTATGAGGAAATAATATTAACAATAGCTCTCCTTTATTTCTGATTCTTATAATCGTTGAGTTAGTTTTTTCCTCGGTTTTTGCAGCAAAGATTTGAAGGGACAGACAAGCTCAAACAGGCAGAATTTTATTAAGCAGGCAGAAATAGTACAACCCCAAGACATGAGAGTGGGCAGACTCTGTAGGAGTGGCCTTGAATCGTCTTGACTTTTGTGTTTATACTTCTCCTCTCCTCTTCCTTGGAGAAGGCAATGGCAACCCACTCCAGTACTCTTGCCTGGAAAATTCCATGGATGGAGGAGCCTGGTAGGCTGCAGTCCATAGGGTCACGAAGAGTCAGACACGACTGAACGACATCACTTTGACTTTTCACTTTTATGCACTGGGGAAGGAAATGGCAACCCACTCCAGTGTTCTTGCCTGGAGAATCCCAGGGAAGGGGGAGCCTGGTGGGCTGCCGTCTATGGGGTTGCACAGAGTCGGACACGACTGAAGCGACTTAGCAGCAGCAGCAGCTGTCTCCTCTTCCTGGAGCCTGACTGTGTGTGCTTGCTCCGTCACTCAGTCGTGTCCAACTCTGCCACCCTATGGACTATAGCCCGTCAGGCTTCTCTGTCCATGGGATTCTCCAGGCAAGAATACTGGAGTATTGCCATTTCCTCCTCTAGGGATCTTTCTGACCCAGAGACTGAACCTGTGTCTCCTGCATCTCTTGCATTGGCAGGAAGATTCTTTACCATTAGTGCCACCTGGGAAGCATTGTTTTCCTGCCCTATGTAAAATAGGGCTTGTACCTACTACCAATCAGGAAGGGAACATATTTAGGTATGTTTTTTCCTCTGGAGGTTCCCATTCCTGTCCTGGGATTTTCTTCCTTTGTCTCTTTTCTCAATCTTTTCCCTTTCTTTGTCTGCCTTCTAGGCCCCACTTTCTCTACCATTTGGACTCCTTTTTGCTATCCTAACTACAGAGGGTGGCAGAGGATGAGATGGTTATATAGCATTATCAACTCAACGGATGTGAGTGTAAGCAAACTCTGAGAGATAGTGAAGGACAGGGAAGCTTAGTCTGCTGCAGTACATGGGGTCACAAGGAGCCAGACACAACTTAGCAACTGAGCAACAATAGCAACTACCTAAAATAATGATCTTCTAAGGAACATCATGTCCGTTTTAAGAGATGAAGAAACTAAGAATTAGAGAATAGAAGTAAATTGTCTCCAGTCAATTTTGTGGGAGAAGTTTATGCAACTTGGATTTAGTTAAGCCTAATTCCAAAATTCCTCTTCTATATGAGTCAGTCTCCAAAAGGAGACAGTCATTATTCCTTGAGACTCATTCTGCCAGTAAATGGGATTAGAGCTTGAACCGACAAGCTGAGTTTTCTGGGTTCCTCTATGAGTTTTAGCTGTGGTTGTAGCTGAGCAAGACCCTAAGGGGCCTTCTCGGAACAGGCGTTCCCCCATATCCTCTGCTTCAGCTCCTCCCTGAAGTACCTAGATAACAGTGAGTGAAAGTATTTGATACAAATTTCCTGGGTTGTTTTACAGATGTGAAAACCACCCCCCCCCACCCCTCCAAATGGAATAACTCCCTGATGACCATGAGCACATGCTCCCAGGCTTCCTGGACACTAAGGTTGATCATGTTAACCTCTGTGACACCACCCTGCTGCCTCACCATTAGCCAATCTGGGATATATTGTATGTAAGTTGATCTTGTACCCTGCAGCCTCCCCACCATCTGCCCTTTAAAAAAAAAATGCTTTGCTGAAACCATTCTTGGAGCTCACGGATTTTCACAGCACGAACCACTTCATTTCTTTACATGGCCCTGCAATAAATCTTTCTGCTTCAAACTCCAACATTTCAGTTTGTTTGGTCTCACTGTGTGTTAGGCACACAAACTTGTGTTAACACAGCCTCAAGTCCTTTATTTCTCTTACCTTCTCCCCAGCTGGGCTGGGACCCCTATTCTATGCTAAGCCAGCAGTCAGCCCTGGGGACTTATTCCCACTGTAGTGAGAAATGTAGTATTTTCTTCTATATCAATAAACAAGTATGTCACAGTCATTAGTGATTCCAGCCCTCCAGGGCAACCAGGAAGGAACAATATCTGCTATCTGGCAACCATCACTCCTTAAGGTGAGCACTGAGGAAAATGCAGGATACTGGCCCCAGATAGCCGAGATGCCTATGAAAGAAATGATTTCAGCGAGCTCAGACTCTTGCATCTTCCCACACATAGAAAAGCACTAAATTTCTTAGCTTGAAATATCTGGTTTAATTCACAAAAATACTTTTGATGGTCAGACTACCTGCCCTTCATTGCAAACTTCTCTAAAACCTTCCCACTGAATAAAACAACGCTCAGCTTTTAGGTTGTGACTATTTTTTAAGTCAATAGTAGCATCTTTCCCACTCTCCTCACATGGCTTCTGTCTTTGCCTCATTCACCATAACTGGGTTCCTCTATGAGTAGTCTGTAGAGAATCTGTATGGGAATTACTTGGGATACTGGTTTAAAAGATACTTTCTTGGCTTTGGGGACTGGACCCAGGAATCTGCATTTTAGACCAACTCCCTGGGTATTTTCATGCATAGTGAGATTTAAGAACCACTTTACTTTTTGCAGGAAAGAAGCAGCTTTATGCAGGGAAAGACTGTCTTATTCATTGTTGTTTCTAGGGGGGCTGATATTCATTAAGCACTCTAATTATTTCTTAAGAAAACTAATGAACCAGGCTGTAGTTCCTAAACAAATGCAGGTCCATGGTGTTTATCTCTGTAGCCTTGACACCTAGCACATGTTTGGAACATTGTATTAATAGGCGTTCAATGGATGTTATAAATGAAGTTTTAAAGGAATAATTAAAGGTCAAAGAATTGAAGTCTAATTATAATTTGTTATGTGCTGATTCTGTGGCTTTGGGCAATTCACAAACCTCTTTTAACCTGAATTTCCACATAAATTGGGAAATGATATTCATCCATATATCTCACAACTCATTGTGGATACCAAATCTGTAAGTGAAATTTCATATGGAAAGCATTTAAAGCTATATCTGGCACGGAGCAACTGCTGAATATAATGGTGTCCTCTGTAATGATAGTAATAATAATAATGCCTATAAAAATGCTTTGTAAAGGACCATACAGTTACCAAGTACTATGATTATCCTCACTGTGAACTTAATCAAGCAGGTTGTGTAGACAATTAAACTTTGCTCTGCTCATAAAATAGGAACAGTAGCAGAAGGTGTTTGATGTGTAGAAAGGTCCAGAGAAAGACAGGAGGTGAGTTGTAGCCTCCAGCTACTTGCTTCCTGTGTGGTCCAGTGGAGAAGGCTGTGCGCCAGGACAATATCTGGTCTGTCTTATACTGTGTTAGCAACCTTTCTTGAAGGAGTATCTGTCTTTTCGGGTGCTGCTGCTCAGGTCCGGAAGGGAAGGATCTGATGAAAGCCCACAAGACCTGACAAGTAATCTCCATCAGCTTATTGCTCTAAAGTGAAAATAAAACACAAACGTTACATGTGAAGCAGTCAATTTCAGGCCTTGCTTTTTGATATTTTTCCAGGTTCGGGGTTTTATTATCCTTCCATTGACGAATTACATTTTGATCCACTTCAAAGGGCTTTTCCATTAAAGTAACAATAGCCAGGGTTTAAGGGAAGCCCTGTGTCTGTTACACACTTGCTAGGTTGCTGTACCCGTCTCCATGGAAGATGTCAAGTCTAATGGATTTCATTTCTTTAAGTAAGGTACATGTTTTGAGGGTAGTATTTAGAGATTTGGGAAGATGACAAAATTGTCTAAGGGAGGGAAATGGCAATGGGTCTATTTCAGCTATAAGCAGAGTCCTATAGCAACACAATCATCAAAGGAGCAAATATTAATTTGTTGCAATACTAACTATATTTCAGGACACCACCAACTAACTATATTTCAGGGCCTGCATGTTTTCTTGGGAAATTTAGCCGGCATAAACTCAGCAGTTTCTGGTCATGCTTTATGGCATAGGCCACTGTCCCAAAGGTCAAGTCTAATGGGAGGAGGAATGGGGACCCTGTCCCAGAAAGATCTTCATGTAGGCTGTCAGTGACCTACCACAGGCATGGCTTGTCTGAAGGACATGAGCTAGCCAATCGATTCTTAACCTTGACCTAAAACATCCTAACAAGAATTCACTGAAAGTGGGTAGAGCCACACAGAAAATTCGGTGTTTCCTTTCCCCACCTCTGTCTCTAGAACTCATTTAGGGTAGCAGTTCTCAAACATTACTATGGATCAGAATTACCTGGAAAGTTGGTTAAAACACAGCTTGCTGAGCCCTTCCCTCAGGGGGGATCCTGGGGCATTTGTACTTCTAACAAACTGTGTTTCTAATAAATGCTGTTGCTTCCGGCTCAGGGACTGGTATATTTTGAAAATCATTCATCCAGAGCACAGTCTGATTATTGGTTCCTATTCCATGGACTCTATTTGTCTCTAAACCTGGGTTCTGGGAATTCACTTAAGGTATCATTAATTCTGAAGACTTTCTGTCTGTGCTACTCTTGATCAACCCTAGCCTTTCCACTGATATTAGTCCTATGGCTTAATGTGTGTACATGTATTTTGAATGCTTACCTTCCCTGGGAAGAAAGATGGAACATTTTTTTCAGTTGAATTTTTCTTTTAAGCTAAGGAGAGCATTATGGTATTGGCAACCAATAATGATTGAAGACTTGCCCATTTATAAAACAAAGTAAAGCAAAACAAAAACCCTTCCTCTGTTTAACTTTTCAGATTGTCTTCCAGAAGTCATCTTAGCAAAAGAATCACATGGTAACATCTGGAACCACCACTTACCGTGGAGATATATATATATATATATATATATATATATATATTTAACATATATGTGTATATATAAATGTATAAATGTAAAAGACATATATATATCTTACATATATAAATTGGGCTTCCCTGTTCGCTGAGGGGTAAAGAATTTGTCTGCAATGCAGGAGACCCAGGTTTGATCCCTGGGTCAGGAGGATCCCCTGGAGAAGAAAATGCAACTCACTCCAGTATTCTTGCCTGGAGAATTCCATGGACAGAGGAACCTGGCAGGTTATCTTACAATTACTTTTCTCTGCTAATTATGGATAGTTCTTTTGGAAGGAAAAGGATACTTTTTAATGAATTTTTCTTCCACATAAGACTAGGCACATACATTAAATATATATTGATCACACAAGGACTCCACTGTCTCAAATGCCACTGAGGTTTTAAAGTATCTCACATTGTACGATTTCTAAGTTAATTTCTTTCATATCAGAAGGTCAGGTCTCTCATTTCGCTCAGTCACTCTGCTTACTGATCCATCACTCCAAACCCAGATGGTGCATACCTGTGCAATAGCATGGTTTCTAACAGGTGAGAGTTCTTGCTCTATTTAAGGCTTGCATATATCAGTGTATGTTATTGACATATAGAAATTACATAAAGATGACCAGTTGTGGTAGTACTGCAAACACATTTCTATAATTATTTTTACAGATGAAACATGCAATCACAAAAGAGGAGAGCATTTGTTTTTAAAGCATAGGAGGTAATGTTGGAAAAGCTATCTTCCCTAAAATACAAACTTGACCAACTCTGATGTCAGATCTTGGCATGTACTCTTTTCTCCTCTCTTCAAGGAAGAATTTTATTTTTAATTTTCCATTTCTCTTTTCATGTCCACTACATTTGTTTTCTTCTTTAATGAACTGCTTACAAGAATTAGCTTGAAGAAGGTTCAACTGCTTATAGCAAGTGCCTGCCTGTTTCATCTGCTTCTTCTTCCTGCTCTTCTCTCCTGATGCAATTAGTCATCAAGGTTCCATGTGTAGCCACCTTGGAAGATTCTCAGATCTATATAAGGAGTGCTATATAAGAAGATGCTTACATAGCATTTTAAGACTCCTGGTTTAAGATTTTATCCATTTGCTTACTGTGGTTTGCTCTATGAAATAAAGTTCCTTAAAAATAATGAATTAAGGTTTACTAGAATCTAATTCCATTTAGTCTCCCTTCTACCTTTCCTTAGTCTTTCTTGCTAAAATAAAATATTGCTATATTAATTATTATAAGTTGAATTTTTAGAGATATTCTGGCATGATCTTCATTAAGTACAAATCCCATCAATTTCATAAGACAGTAAAAGTAATTTTATCAAAAACACTACCCAGTTAGTTAAAAAGTTGTATAAATTCTAAGATAACTTTTTTTTCTAAAAACTTTATTTCCTCTTCATGTCTTGTAAATGTGTTATCCTTGCTTTCAAGTTACTTCCTGTATTACAGAAATCTCTGACAAATATCCTATTTCAGAGACCCCAGATACAACCATAAAAAGCTTTTGAGAGCCCTTGCTCTCAGGCTGAGTCAATACAAAATAAGATTTTACAGTCATCTAAGAGCCTCTGAGCTTCCCCTAACTCCTCTGCTGTCTCATCTCTCCTCCTCCAGTGACATTCTGACAGTTACAGCTTTTCCATGTCACCCAGCTAATATCTTTGTGCAGAAAATATTACTTAAGGGAAAAATAAATTAAAATCCTTGTGTCTAATCTCCAAGAAGGAATCTATTATAAAATATTAGACATATTTACATACATATTACCTTCTTCTCAGATATTCCAACACTGGAAGACACTGGCAGATAGAAATAATGTGGGCAGATTTATGACCTAGGAAGCTTCCAGAACTGCTCTTGGGACATTCAAAGGTAGTTTCCTCCATAGTCTTGTAATAGAGCAATTTTTTGGGGGGAACAAGGCTCACTCATTCTTCTGTTTACTTTTAGCGTGTAATATCTTTGATACCTTTTCTTCTATATCAGATAGTATTAAAGAGGTGTTTCAGGATGCCTGCCATAGCAATCATTTATTGAACTAGAAATGGATAAAAGACCCAAAAACCATTAAGTCACGAACTGCTCAGCATCCTGTGAGGTCTAGCTCTAACACAGGAGCCCAACCAAGTCTCCCTGGTGAGACTTGTGTGTTAAGATACTCAATGACAACATGTTATGCCCGCAGTCCAAGTCCCCACAGCTGAGAGAACAAGACATCCACAGCAATGCAAACGCAAAAAGGGAATTTATTACTAGCTCGAGGGCCCTAGCTACATCCAACACAGTGGAATAAGGCCAGAGCCCCAAGCCCCGTATTACAATAGTATTTATAGGTTTAGGACAAAGACAGGGAATTGGCAAGGTTGGATTGGTTACAAGGGTTTCTTTGCACCTACTAATTGGCTAGATTTTCGCATGCATGGGCTTTCTTAGGAGATTTCTATCCCCGTCCTGATTGGCACAGACCAGGCTACGGGGAGCATACTGATTGGTCGAGTTCTCGAGCCGGTGGAGGATGATCTCAGCTCCTCCTTGGCAATAACTCAGCCCCTCTGTAAAGGAGACTTAGGCCTACCTTGGCCCCCTGAAGCCTGTCATGGTGCCTGTTTGGTCCTAACAAACATAAACCAGCTACAGGGTTTGAGCTGAAAAGTCACATAGAGTCAGGGTTAGGATAATTGTTTAGAGCTTACTTAAGAGATGGTTAAACAAAGGAAGCAGAGAGAGAATGGTGCAGTTTCACAGAAAGAGGCAGAAGAGAGAAAACCACGAGTCCTGGAGAGAAAAAGAAGAGGACAGAGACAGTGAATCTGAACCTTGAGTTTTTTTTGTTGTTGACATTTCAAGAAGCTCAGCTTTCTTTTGCCGCTTTTCTTCTTTTTTTTTTATTTAAGGATTAATTTTGGTGGTGCTGAGTTTCATTACTACTTGCAGACTTTCTGTAGTTGCAGCAAGGGAGGCTACTCTCGTTGCAGTGTGTGGACTTCTTTTTGCAGTGGCTTCTCTTGTTGTAGAGCACAAGCTCTGGAGCACAAGCTCTAGGGCACAGGCTTAGCACACGGCCTTAGCTGCTTCTCTGCATGTGGAATCTTCCTGGACCATGGATTGAACCAGAGTCCACTGCAGGGATGGGCGGATTCCCAACCACTGGAACACCAGGGAAGTCCTCTTTTGCTTCTTGATCCTGAAGTCCATGAAATCCCTGTATCCTAAAAGTAAGCTACTTTCTTTTCCCGTTTTACTTGTTAATTTGAGTAGGTTTTCAGTCTTGTGACATAGTTACCGAGGTGTTGTTTTTGCTCAGGACCTCTTATTCTTTCTTCCTATTTAGGCAGCAGGGAAGGCCACATTCCATATCCATAGGATAGGGTTTCATTGCCAGAAATCTAAAGGAGGAAAAACATTCAAGTATTAGTGTTTGAACTTATCAAGTAGACGTTCACAAATGCAAGGCAGAGATAATCACTTGAGAGAAAAGACATTGCAGGGATCAAAAGTCAAGATCCCAAGATGTCTGGACCACAGACAAGGACTTGAGGACAGATGGGACCTCAAAGGACTGAGATTTGCTGAGACCTTGATTTGACTAATACATCAAGGAATTTGTCTGAGTTTTATCCAGAAGTGAGTGAATTAAATTTTCTGCCATCAGGGAAAAATTGGGGACTGAGAAAAAAGTAAATCCATCTATAGAAAAATTTAAAGTCAGTTTAAAAGAGAGAGTTATATTTTCCTCTCTGAGTTTATATCCTATGAAAATTGTACCCTGAATATCAAGCCATAAGAAAACACAGTGATTCAGAAGAGAAGTTATACAAAGAAATAAAAATAACATATTTCCTCTTTCAACATGCAGACATAGCGGCCTGGGATGGACACTCTCACATAAAATCCCATGGGGAGGGGTCTCCATGTATCAAGGGATAGAATAACAAACGGAATGCTTGTCACTACTGAACTGTGAAATGAGAATTAAACTCCAAATTTTCTCATTTAAACTACAGCTACCACTTGGCCACAGGCTTTTTATCATCCCCATGTTATATATGAAGAAACTGAGCCCCAAAGAGATCAGTGCCTGTGGTTTCAAAGCTATCGGGTCAAACTCTGCTATAAATACATTGCCAGCTCCACTAGGACAATAAACTCCCTGAGCAAAGTCTGAGTACCAGTAGAACTATTCAAGAACCATTTGTCTTCATAGTCTTTGGGAAGCACTTTGGTATCATGGAATGATCATGGACTCTGGAAGCAAACTTACGTTTTAAATCTGTGTTAGATTAATTAAACATCCTGGCCATTAGACTGAGGTTACTCTAATGCTATGGCAGCCTGTAAGCAACTCCAAAAACACTAAGCTTGTAAATGCCTCAAGGTTATGAGATGGAAATCTGAGGACAACCAATCACAATCTGACAACTTGGCTTTAAGCTATAGCACACCATATAATTTTTTTCTTTGCTTCCACAACTTCTCTAGATAAGCCTCTCCCCAAGCTCATGTTGGTGGAGTGCTCGTAATCACTTCTAGTTTGGGGCTGCCCTGTTAGAATCAGTTTTTGCTCAAATAAACTCTCAACATTTTAAATGTGTCTGTTTACCTTTTAAAGCCTGGCTCCTGGTCTCCCCAGGTGGCTCAGTGGTAAAGAGTCTATCTGCCAGTACAGGAGATATGGGTTGGGAAGATCCTTTGGAGAAGGAAATGGCAACCCACTCCAGTATTCTTGTCTGGGAAATCCCATGGACAGAGGAGCCTAGCGGGCTATGGGGTCACAGAGAGTTGGACATGACTTAGAGACTAAGCAATAACAGTCACCAGTAACCATAAGCATGAGAATGTGGAGAAGTTAAACCTCTCTGAGCCTCACGGTCCTCATCTATAAAGAGGAACTGTTTGTTACGTCTCACTTGCAAGCTGTCATGATAATTAAATAATGTAACGTATATACTACTACTACTACTAAGTCGCTTCAGTCGTGTCCGACTCTGTGCGACCCCATAGACGGCAGCCCACCAGACACCCCCGTCCCTGGGATTCTCCAGGCAAGAATACTGGAGTGGGTTGCCATTGCCTTCTCCAATGCATGAAAGTGAAAAGTGAAAGTGAAGTCACTCAGTCGTGTCCGACTCCTAGCGAACCCATGGACTGCAGCCCACCAGGCTCCTCCGTCCATGGGATTTTCCAGGCAAGAGTACTGGAGTGGGGTGCCATTGCCTTCTCCTGTAATGTATATAATGAGTGCAAGGCATGTTTTTATATGATGGGAGCTTTATTTATCCAATGCCTGGCTCGTCCTGGATACTCAGCAAAAGCTTGTTGAGTAAATGGAGGCAGAAGATTCACCCATATCTAAATATTAAGGACTATTATTCAGAAAATGTATTATTTGTTCCATAAAATAAGGCTATTGATCTGAAGAAATAATATTTTTGCAAAGAGAATGTTCTTTTTACTGAATTGGGAGAAAAAAGAATATTTCAACCATTTGTTTTCTGTTGATTCTTATCCATGATTTATTTGGAAAATATGCCTGTACAGAGGATACCCCTGTGGTAAAGCATTAACAAATTAAGCCAAATGTCATTAAGTCTGTCTCATTTCTCGTTCATGAGGAACTTCAGTAGATCACAGAAACTGGCATGCTAATTCTCTCTATATTTTTCCATTTTTCAATTGCTCTGTACTTGGCCCTGCTTATTTAATTAAGGACTGGCTACTTATCAGGCTGTAGAAGAATCCTTTTTGGCTGCCTTCCATTTTACAAAGTTTAAGGAGGGAAGCGTCTCATTTGGATTGTGCAGACACCTCTGACTTTGCTCATCCATATTCATGAGATCCCCCTCGTTGTTTTCTCTGTGTGAACTGCTCTTAACAGATCATTCTCCCTCAAACTCTTTGCATTCACACAAAGATGCTTCTATAACCCACAGGGACATTAACAGCAGGTGAAATTTCCATTACTGATGGGTAGACAGGAATGTTAATTGATTTCAAATATTAACATTATTTCCTCTAAACTTCTCCTCTAAATATTTTGCTTACAGCTATTTGAACTTTGGACTTTCTAAAGGCAAGAATGCTTCAGTTTGGGGCTTGGAGGCTGAATAGAACCCTTGTAGTAGTAGGTGAAGCAAAGAGTCTAATAAGCCTAAAAATTACCTCCAGATTACTCCAGGGTCAATGCAGGCATGACTGAGAAGAAACTTTTAAGTTTCCTCCCTCACTCTTAATTTTTCTAGTTCATTCTGTCCTTGTGGCTTATGTTTCCTGGATTTTAGCAGGGCTATTTAAGAAGGTGACTAGATAGAATTAAAACTGTTTTAGAATGGATCTTAGAACCTAAATATTAATAGACATTTCTCTAAAAAAGACATACAGATGGCCAATAGGCACATGAAAAGATGCTCAACATCACTAATTATTTGAGAAATGCAAATCAAAACTATACCAAGGTACTACCTCATACTGGTCAAAGTGTATATAATGGAATATTGCGTGCATGCTAGGTCACTTCAGTCATGCCCAATTCTTTGCGACCCTCTGGATCCTCTGGAGCCCACCAGGCTCATCTGTCCATGGGATTCTCCGGGCAATAAAACTGGAGTGATTGTCATGCCCTCCTCCAGGGGATCTTCCCAGCCCAGGGATCGAAACTGCATCTCCTGCAATGCCTGCATTGCAGGCAGATTCTTTACCACTGAGCCACTGGGGAAGCCTAATGGAATATTGCTGCTGCTGCTGCAACTGCTGTTAAGTCGCTTCAGTCGTGTCCGACTCTGTGTGACCCCATAGACGGCCTCCTACCAGGCTCCCCCGTCCCTGGGATTCTCCAGGCAAGAACACTGGAGTGGGTTGCCATTTCCTTCTCCAAAGCATGAAAGTAAAAAGTGAAAGTGAAGTCGCTCAGTCGTGTCTGACTCTTAGCGACCTCATGGACTGCAGCCCACCAGGCTCCTCCGTCGATGGGATTTTCCAGGCAAGAGTACTGGAGCGGAGTGCCATTGCTTTCATCAAATGGAATATTACTCCGCCATAAAAAGGAATAAATACTGCCATCTGAAGCTATCTGGATGGACTTAGAAATTATCATACTAAGTGAAATAATCCAGATAGAGGAAGACAAATACCATATGATATCACTTATATGTGGAATCTAAAATGAATTTATCTATGAAACAGAAATAGACTCATAGACATACAGAACAGACGTGGTTGACAAGGGGAATGGGGGGGCAAGGAAGGGTTGAATCGGAAGTTTGGGTTAGCAGATTCAAACTGGTATATGTAGGATGGATAAACAATAAGATCTTACTTTATAGCACAGGGAACTATACTCAACATCTTGTAATAAACCATAATCAAAGACTATGAAAAAGAATGCCTATAACTGAGTCACTTTGCTGTATACCAGAAACTAACACAACATTGTAAATCAACTATACTTCAATTTAAAAAAAATAGGTCTTAGAAATAATTTTCTTCTCCAAACTTCCTCTACTTAAATGGAGATTCAAAGAAGAGATTTGACCAGCAGTACACTCCTAACGAATGTTATAGCTGCACCTAATTCCCAAAGCTCCTTGCGTCCTCTACTAGCTACACCATGGAGTATAATCTTCATGAAGTCATGACACAGTCTAACAGGTAGGCCTAAAGCGTATTTAATATCAGGCAGTGTCTGACTTCCCAGGTGGCACTAGTGGTAAGAACCTACCTGCCAATGCAGGAGACGGAAGGGATGTGGGTTTGATCCCTGGGTCATGAAGATTCCCTAGAGGAGGGCATGGCAACACACTCCAGTATTCTTTTCTGGAGAATCCCATGGACAGAGGATCCTGGAGGGCTACAGTCAAAAGAGTCAGTCGTGACTAAAGCAATTTAGCACACACAGTGTCTGATTTAACTTCACCCATGGGGTTTGTAAGTTTCCTTTTGAATGGACATCTGGGAGTGCTCCTGGCTGGTCCTATGTCTTAGCACCCTCTTTGCAGATTCCCTCCTGGCATCCTGAGATACTTCTCTCTCCTTGCACTTTCCCTATCACTTTCTCCACAATTAATTGGCTCAGGACAGAGGAACACCCATTTTCTTGCTCAACAGGGAGCTGGTTGGGCACAGGTAGAATCCACATTCTGCTTTAGGGCTACAGAAGTGATGGGTTCTTGGCATCTCCCCTGGGGACCCAGGATACCTTGTCTTAGAAACATGACGTACAGTTGGTGGGTTGCAGGCAGTACTGATCAGTGGTTAAAATGATGGGTTTCTGCATTTGAAAGGCCTGTCTTGGGACCTGTCACCAAGAATTAGTAGTTCAAGCTTGAGTTTTCCCACTTGTTAGAGCTGCTGCTGCTGCTAATAACAATAATAAGTACTCAACTCATGGTATTGTTCTGAAGATTAAATGTGGTAATAATGAGCATATATTCCATGTTTGAAACATGTTAACTATTATTTTTAATTTTGTGATACAATAGCAGCACATCCAAGTTCAAATTAGTCTTAAAAAAAAAAAGCCTTTTGTGGATTTGCCTAGAAGTCAATATATATTATAAGTTAAATAAGCAGGGTGACAATATACAGCCTTGACGTACTTCTTTTCCTATTTGGAACCAGGCTGTTCTTCCATGTGCAGTTCTAACTGTTGCCTCCTGACCTGCATACAGGTTTCTCAACAGGCAGATAAGATGGTCTGGTATTCCCACATCTTGAAGAATTTTCCACAGTTTGTTGTGATCCACACAGTCAAAGGCTTTGGCATAGTCAACAAAGCAGAAATGGATGCTTTTCTGGAACTCTCTTGCTTTTTCGATAATCCAGTGGATGTTGGTGATTTGATCTCCGGTTCCTTTGCCTTTTTGAAAACCAGCTTGAACATCTGGAAGTTCACAGTCCACTTATTGTTGAAGCCTGGCTTGGAGAATTTTGGGTGCTACTTTACTAGCATGTGAGATGAGTGCCACTGTGCGGTAGTTTGAGCATTCTTTGGCATTGCCTTTCTTTGGGATTGGAATGAAAACTGACCTTTTCCAGTCCCGTGGCCACTGCTGAGTTTTCCAAATTTGCTGACATATTGAGTGCAGCACTTTCACAGCATCATCTTTTAGGATTTGAAATAGCTCAACTGGAATTCTATCACCTCCACTAGCTTTGTTTGTAGTGATGCTTCCTAAGGCCCACTTGACTTCACATTCCAGGATGTCTGGCCCTAGGTGAGTGATCACATCATCTGGTTATCTGGGTCATGAAGATCTTTTTTGCATAGTTCTTCTGTGTATTCTTGCCACCTCTTCTTAATATCTTCTGCTTCTGTTAGGTCCACACCATTTATGCCCTTTATTGTGCCCATCTTTGCATGAAATATTCCCTTGGTATCTCTAATTTTCTTGAAGAGATCTCTAGTCTTTCCCATTCTGTTCTTTTCCTCTATTTCTTTGCATTGATCGCTGAGGAAGGCTTTCTTACCTCTCCTTGCTATTCTTTGAACTCTGCATTCAGATGCTTGCATCTTTCCTTTTCTCTTTTGTTTTTCGCTTCTCTTCTTTTCACAACTATTTGTAATACCTCCTCAGACAGCCATTTTGACTTTTTGCATTTCTTTTTCTTGGGGACAGTCTTGCTCCCTGTCTCCTGTACAATGTCACGAACCTCTGTCCATAGTTCATCGGGCACTCTATCTATCAGATCTAGTCCCTTAAATCTATTTCTCACTTCCACTGTATAATCATAAGGAAGCAACAGTTAGAACTGGACATGGAACAACAGACTGGTTCCAAATAGGAAAAGGAGTACGTCAAGGCTGTATATTGTCACCCTGCTTATTTAACTTATATGCAGAGTACATCATGAGAAACACTGGGCTGGAGGAAGCACAAGCTGGAATCAAGATTGCAGGGAGAAATATCAATAACCTCAGATATGTAGATGACACCACCCTTATGGCAGAAAGCGAAGAAGAACTAAAGAGCCTCTTGATGAAAGTGAAAGAGAAGAATGAGATAGTTGGCTTAAAGCTCAACATTCAGAAAACGAAGATCATGGCATCCTGTCCCATCACTTCATGGCAAATAGATGGGGAAACAGTGGAAACAATGGCAGACTTCATTTTTTTTGGGCTCCAAAATCTCTGCAGATGGTGACTGCAGCCATGAAATTAAAAGACACTTGCTCCTTGGATGGAAAGTTATGAACAACCTAGACAGCATATTAAAAAGAGACATTACTTTGCCAACAAAGTCCGTCTAGTCAAGGCTACCGTTTTTCCAGTAGTCATGTATGGATATGAGAGTTGGATTATAAAGAAAGATGAGGGTTGAAGAATTGATGCTTTTGGATGGTGGTGCTGGAGAAGACTTGAGAGTCCCTTGGACTGCAAGGAGATCCAACCAATTCATCCTAAAGGAGATCAGTTCTGGGTGTTCATTGGAACGACTGATGCTGAAACCGAAACTGCAATACTTGGGCCACCTGATGCAAAGAGCTGACTTGACTCATCTGAAAAGATCCTGATGCTGGAAAAGATTGAGGGCATTGAAACATGTATACTATCATGTAAGAATCGAATCACCAGTCTATGTCCGATGCAGGATACAGCATGCTTGGGGCTGGTGCACGGGGATGACCCAGAGGGATGTTGTGGGGAGGGAGGTAGAAGGGGGTTCATGTTTGGGATGGCATGTACACCCGTGGTGGATTCATGTCAATGTATGGCAAAACCAATACAGTATTACAAAGTAAAATAAAGTAAAAATAAAAATTTAAAAAAAAAAAAAGAAAGAAAAGAAAAGATTGAGGGCAGCAGGAGAAGGGGACGACAGAGGATGAGATGATTGGATGGCATCACAGACTCAATGGACATGAGTTTGGGTAAACTCCAGGAGTTGGTGATGGACATGGAGGCCTGGTGTGCTGTGGTTCATGGGGTCGCAAAGAGTCGGACATGATTGAGCGACTGAACTGAACTGAACAATGTATGTTATATAAGGTTTATTCTATGGTAAAACATTCTGATTTCTGAATGAATTTGGAACCTCATCTGTTTATAAATTAAACCTACCCCTTCTCTCTGTCTTCCTTTCTTCCTTAATATCTTTTCAACTGGTTATAATGACTGAAATATCCTGAATCATTTTGTAGATTTTACTACTCACTTGAGTCTGTTTTCAGAAAGGTGCTCTCCATATATACATTAAACAAATAATTTGCTTTGGTTCTTCGTGTAGATCAAAGGGTGGGGTGGCCAGTATCTCATTCCTTTGCCCTGTAGCCATAACCCAGTGCACACTCCTGTCGTGTTTGTGTGTACTTGGCTTCTGCTGGCTTGTCCATGAGAGGTGTGGGCTGCTGCCCTGAGGGAACTGAGCACTGATGAGTGTGCTGAAAACCCCAAACACATTTGAAGGCCCCTGAGCAATTTCAGGGAGAAGGAAATGGCAACCCACTCCAGTGTTCTTGCCTGGAGAATCCTGTGGACAGAGGAGCCTGGTGGGCTGCTGTCCATGGGGTCACAAAGAGCTGGACATGACAACAGCGGCTTAGTACGCATGCATGCATTGGAGAAGACAATGGCAACCCACTCCAGTATTCTTGCTTGGAAAATCCACTGGACGGAGGAGCCTGGTAGGCTGCAGTCCATGGGCTTGTTGAGAGTCAGACATGACTGAGCGACTTCACTTTCATTTTTCACTTTCATGCGTTGGAGAAGGAAATGGCAACCCACTCCAGTGTTCTTGCCCAGAGAATCCAAGGGACAGCAGAGCCTGGTGGGCTGCCATCTATGGGTCGCACAGAGCTGGATACAACTGAAGTGAGTTAGCAGCAGCAGCAGAGCAATTTTAGAGGCTGTTTTTGAGAAACTACTTTTGAATGATGAAGTGTTTTAATCATAACATCTTGAAAAAAGGAAAAAAATAAAAGAGGCCCAGTAAGGATGTCCTTTTTTTGTTTTCTTGTTTCACTGGATGTATGATCCCTACTGGGATATAATTTTGCCCAGAAAGCATAATTTTTGCCTTGTACAAGTCAAAAGATACAAAGATCTATAGGCTTAACCAAGCTATTTCTTTTTCTTATACACAGAAACTGTTAGAATCCACATCTGTATGTATGGAAACTAGCCTGGGGATAAGATGGGAAGAAAGAAGTTTCCAGGAAGAAGAGCGAACGCGAGTCTAATTCAGAGAGAACTCCATCACTTACTGTGTTGGGGAGAAAATTAGGTGGGACTCAGCACAAATTTCATAAAGGTTTAGTGTTAGAGGACACAATAAAGTGAGATAGAACCATATGGAATTATCTGAATTCTTTCTGTTTTTAAAGGTATGGTTAACACTGGAAATTGTTTAGAATTCAGTAGAGTGTTTAAAAAACAGGATACTTAAGAAAAAGTAGGAAAGCAGAATATTAAATAGAAATTGAATCACATTTCCTAGGGTGGGAGAGAAATAGTTACTTCTAGTAAAAGGGGCCAAGGGTAGAGGATACAGGCAAAGAAGTGGATTGTAGTCCCCTTTCCTCCCCTCCCCTACTCACAGGGGTCCCAGCGCAGGCTGAGAACACAGTAGAGACTCAGAAGATACTTGGATGATCGAGGACTGAAAAAGGGCTCAGTGGTGGTTTAATGAGAAGAAAATTTGACTGGTCAATTTTATTCCACATTTGAGCAGCTCTAATCATTAGGCATTTCTTCCTAATACTGAAATAAAACCTGCCAGTGCGTACCTTTATTCACTACTGCTAGTTCTACCTTCTGGTATGGTATAGAATAAGCCATGTGTTTCCTCTGAATGACAACTCTTTAAATATTTAAAGACAGCCGAGTTACATCTCTCTGGCCTCCGGTCCATTCTTAACCTCTCCCAAGGCATCTTTAATTTTATTCTTCACCTATTCTTTGTATGATCTGTTTTATAGATACTTTATTCTCTTGGCTTCTGGAGGCATTACAGTTGGTCAATGAGCTTTTGAAAACATTGGCCAGAACAAAATATTTCAGATTTAGGAAGCCATTTCAAAATAGTGAGGGACCATCCTTGTCTTGGATGCTGTGCTTGGAATAAACAGAAACAAGCTTTCCCTTGAAGTTTGATAGCCACATCTCATCATCAGCTCAATCTGAACTTTCATTCAGTTAAATACCGAGGTCTTTTTCATGCTGACTTTGTTAAGAAAACCGCCTTCATCCCACTCTTCTGTGGTTAATTGGAAAGTATTATCTTGAAACCTTATTCTGACCCCTATTAAAACTCATTTTATTTGTTCAGCTTAGTGTTCCAGCACTATCTAAGCTTTTTGAATCTTAATTTTTGCCATCAAAAGCATATTTTCTTACAATTGTGGCAGATGCTGATATGATAAACATGCCTTCTGTGCTTAATAGAAATGTCTGTTGAAATAATGAGGCTGCATTTTACATGTAAATTAGAAAAAAGTACAAGAATGAGACAGGTGTCAGAGGAAGAGCCATTTTCATAAAGTATTAGTAGGAGTATAAACTGATGAAAATATCCTGGAAAGCAATTTAACAATAGGTAGCAACATGTCAAAGAATGCACATTTTTGAAGTATAATTTCTCTTCTTGGAAAGAATGCAAAGGAATTAATCTTACCGGAGAGAATAGGATATATATAATTTCAACACAATTTAGAATACTGAAAATTAGAGAAGTCTAAATGTATCAGTAGGAGGCTGAGTTATATTCTATGTAAGCCATAAAATGAAATATTAAACAAGCAGCAAAAGTGATATTTTTATTTGGCTAAATGGGGAAAGAACAGAATATATATCATATATATATATATATCATATATATATTTTAAAGAGAAGTGTGTGTGTGTGATGAGACCATAGTGAAATATCTGGAAGGCTATTTTAACGATGATTTTATATTGGTGGTAGAATCACAGATGATTTTTCCATTCTTGTTTGTGCTATATTATGTAAATTTTCTAAAATGAACAAGTCTTAGTTTTATAATTAGGAGAAATTCAATTTTGGACTTGGTGGGGGAGGAAGCAGAAGTGAATCCCAGTTTTCCTAACAGCAAACCACAGGAGGTTCCTCTCTAGCGTGACACAAATGTTTACCAAATTGTCAGATCTGCATCAGAGTCACTACTTACAATAACCACATTACTCTAGCCAAAGCCTCTTTGTGTTCTGTAAAGCGGAGTCAAGGCCCCTTCGTTTTCATTTTTTACCCTGTTGATTATGTCTGAGGTTGGGCTCCCTGGAAACACACCCTGAGATGGAGGTTTGGCTGCCAAGCTTGATTGCAGAGCTCTCTCCTTTGGACACACTTGTATGGAGTGTATGCCGGACTGAGCAGAGGCAGAGGTTGACCAGCAATGCGGTTGCCGCCACGGTCTTCTGTCAGCCCTCTGAGGCTCTCAGATGCTGAGACAGCCATCCAGATATGTCCTGTACTGAGACAAGGGATCAGGCTGTGTTCTTTGTTTTTTTTTTTTAAATTTTATTTTTAAAGTTTTTATGCAATTTTAAAAGGTTACTTTCTATTTACAGTTATTACAAAACATCGGTCATGTTCCCTGTGTTGTATGATACACGCTTCGGCTTATCTTACACTCAAGAGTTTGTGCTTCTCACTCCCCTACTGATATTGGGTTCCCGCCCCGCCCAGCCGCTAGTGTGCTCTCCATAGCTGTAAAGTACTCTGGTCTTCACTAGTCATTGGATGTGGGCTGCCTCACAGGGAACATAAAACTTCTGTGAGATAGCTCCCTTTGACTGAGGTCAGTTCTCAAGGAAAAATTCATCTGTAAGTCACCAGCTAACATTCTCAGTGGTTGGAGAGGGGAGTGCCTTTATCCCGAAGGAGAGAATCCGGGTGATGCTCCACAGGATCTCCTGCAGAACGGTACTAGTGCATTCCTGCCCTTTGCTCTAATTATCATATTTTTTGTTCAGTGAAAATAATTCTATATTTCCCCTCATAATCCCTTCCTCCTCCATCTCTCCACTTACAGATTTCTATAGTTAAAGCACCTTGATTCAAATACGACTTTTTGGAGAGTTGATTGAAGAGTCATTCATTATTTGTATTTAGTGAGTGTTTTCTACTGTGTGAGGCGTTGTTCCACATGCTGAAAACACTGCAGGGAACAAAATCCCTTTCTCATAGGTCTTCTACTCACTCTTGGCCATACTGAAATTTTCATGTCCACCATCATTGCCAAGGCTTTGTCAATGGGCCAGATTGACAGTCTACTTTTACGGTGAATCTCCTCCCTATAAGAAGTGCGTTAGTCACACGTAGATACACATTTCTGACTGCTTTCTTTAAGAATCAGAGTCTCAAATGTGTCCAGAAACTTTTGAATCTTAGCTGTGGGTTCAACTTTTAGTACACGTAAACAAGTAAATGACTAGCAAACAAACTAAAAGTAACTGCTTAACACTGTTGAAATAGGCAGTTGTCTGATGGCTATTCCCTTGCTTTCTATCATCATTTAAATCCAACCTAAAATCTCTTAGATACTTCTGGGGATGTTTTTTCTGAATGAACAGACTTTAAAATAGCTTTCTTGACTCCTCTTTGCTCGGCATCTCTCCTAGATAAGTACGATTTGCTTTCAAGTCTCAGTTTTACAATTGGGCAAGTAACTAACTTTGTGCTAAGTTCAGTCTTTGAAAAATGGGGAAGATTAAAAACAATTGGTAACATGATTTCTCTCAGTGGAACAATTCTCACGTTTTGAAAAGTAAGGCCACACTATTTCAGATGTGATGAAGAAATAATCTGCCTAACTACTAAAAAAAAATCCTGTGTGGGAGAAATGAAACCAGGTGGATAGAATGGGAATGCCATATTTTTTTCTAGACTTCTTTTTTTTTTTTTCCTCAAGACTTGGTAAGTAGTTAACTATAGAAACTAAATCACATTTTTAAGTTTGTAGTTATTTATTTGTGGATTTTCTTTTGTTGCTTTTAAATAAAAGTTTGGTGATTGAATTCAAATTTTTAAAA
The DNA here is from genome assembly GCF_016772045.2 of Ovis aries. Taxonomy (NCBI): domain Eukaryota; kingdom Metazoa; phylum Chordata; class Mammalia; order Artiodactyla; family Bovidae; genus Ovis; species Ovis aries. Next base: position 24,919,794 of record NC_056059.1, on the reverse strand, counting down.
ACTAACACTGTCGTGTTTATTCTTTCATATAAAAGTGGATAAGGATAATTGGTGTAACTGAGAGACATAATTTTGTTGACCATTATCCCTACATTCAGGGTTAGAATCTCATTAAGCTCTTGTGAGTATTTTAAAAATGACTGAGATACTTAGCAAAATGTTCATGCATTCATAGCAATTTTCTCTTAAAAAACAAGTGAAAGTTAATTATGTAGATTTATATCCTGACCCACTTTTGTTGATTCAGATTCAGGGCCCTACATGAAACAAAACGTGGTCACAAATCAGGTACTGTTTCTTCTTTTCAATGGAAAATTGTACTTCCACACTGGTAAAAACCTAAGACTGGGAATGGTGCCAAAAAAATTAAAATAATCAACAATAAAAGATACACAGCCAATTACATAAATCCCCCAATGAATCCTCATCTTGAAGTGAAAATTCCATTTAAATTCATTGACCAATATTTTACAAAATCAGTCATTTCCATGCAAGAATATTTGGTATAGAACTAATAATGGGGCTGTTAGTACTTTGATTCATTTGTTCCGGTCATTCTTCAGCTTATCAGCACTTTCCCCCCAGATACTAATAAGAAATACATCAAGAAAATGCCATAGAGACTTAAAATTTTAACCACCCACATTATCATTATCATCTTTATTGTACCATCATCATTATCAATTCGATCAAAGCACTGCAAAATTCTTCAATAAAAGTGACATTTGAAGAATTTCTTACTGAAAATAAATGTTTTTTTGAAACACAAATCAGTTCCAGCTCACTTAAATTAAAAGTATTTTTGTTGTTTATTAAGTATCTTTTTACATTTGTTATATTATTTCAAGAGTTTGTGACTAAGATATTAAAAGAGAGAAGAATGTTATTAGCATGGATGAAAAATAATATTAACTGGAAGAATGCCCCTTCAAACTTCTACTTAAAAGTTGGTAGAATCAGTTTCCTGGATATTAGTGAGGGTTCTCTAAGGTGACAAAGAGAAGCTACTAATAACCAGCTTGGGGGGAGGGTGGGGAGGGAGGCTTAAGAGGGATGGGATATGTGTGTATGTATAGCTGATTCACATTGTTACACAGCAGAAACCAACACAACATTGTAAAGCAATTATCCTCCAATTAAAAATAAAATGAAAAAATTACCTTGACAGATGTATGCTGCTGCTGCTGCTAAGTCGCTTCAGTCGTGTCCAACTCTGTGCGACCCCAGAGACGGCAGCCCACCAGGCTCCCCCATCCCTGGGATTCTCCAGGCAAGAACGCTGGAGTGGTTTGCCATTTCCTTCTCCAGTGCAAGAAAGTGAAAAGTGAAAGTGAAGTTGCTCAGTTGTGACCCTATGGACTGCAGCCCACCAGGCTTCTCCATCCATGGGATTTTCCAGGCAAGAGTACTGGAGTGGGGTGCCATTGCCTTCTCTGTGACAGATGTATAGAAGCTATTAAAAACTGGTAATTGCCTCTGTCCTTTCAGGCCCTGATAGCTCAGAGGTTAAAGCGTCTGCCTGCAATGTGGGAGACCCGGGTTTGATCCTTGGGTTGGGAAGATCCCCTGGAGAAGGAAATGGCAACCCACTCCAGTATTCTTGCCTGGAGAATCCCGTGGACGGAGGAGCCTGGAGGGCTACAGTCCAGGGGGTCGCAAAGAGTTGGACACAGCTGAGCGACTTCACTTTTACGTTCTTTCACTTTTCAGGCTTCCATAACAAAATACCATGACTGGTGACTTACAAACATTTTTCACAGTCTGGAGACTGGAAATTCAAAATCAGGGTGTCCACATGGTAGGGTTCTTGTTTCTAGACCTGTTTAGTAGACAAAGCTAAGAAATACACAACACGCACACACATGTGCACACAGAAACACATGCACGCAGAAACACACGCGCACAGAAACACACGCACACAGAAACACGCGCGCACAGAAACACGCGCGCACAGAAACACGCGCGCACAGAAACACGCGCGCACAGAAACACATGCGCACAGAAACACACGCACACAGAAACACACGCGCACAGAAACACACGCGCACAGAAACACGCGCGCACAGAAACACACGCGCACAGAAACACACGCGCACAGAAACACATACGCACTAATGTTAAAAAAACCTTACAAGTTCAAAGATTTCAGGGCTTAAGTTAAAAGCTCTAGGGCTTTTAATTTAACCTCTTCTGTTTTATATTGATAGCTCCCTTTCTTCCACCATCAAAATCCCTAGTTCTCAAGGACCCAGGGAATAATAGAATTTGAAGATCCCATAATTATTCATTTACTTTATTTCACATAGTGGTCTCAGAATACCAATAATATTACCACAGCAATGTAGTTACTAAGTACAGTTATTTTGAATATGTTTTTTTCCTTATCACTCCCTTTATGAGTTGTACCTTTTCTGCATTTTTAAAATCATATGGCCATTACATACAATATTACCTCTTTGTTTACCTTCATTTTTGCCATAATTCTATACACAGTTAACTTTAACCTTATCTACCAGTTCTTATATTGATATCTCTAGTTATTTTAGTTTTTTGAAGCCTGTTTTCTAGTAGACTCCTCAGGAATGGCCCATGAGAATAGTCTCTGAGCTCTTGAATGTTGATAATTCCTCTGTATCCTTTTTTGAAAATCTATTTTCTCTGGGTAAAATATCTGTACCTCATATTTTCTTTCTTTAATAATCTTAAACATGTTATTCCATTTTTTTCTGACATAAAGTGTTGCTTTTGAAAAAGGTCTATTTTTCTTTTGCTTAGAAGTCATTTATTCTTTTTGCCTAGATGCTCAAAGGATTATTTCCATATTTTAATGTTCTGTAACTTTACTAAAGTGTGTCTTGGGGTGATTGCTTTAATATTATAAAGTGCATGGTATGCACTTTCAAAATATAATTTAAACTAAACTCTATTTTATTTCTGGGATGTGTTCCTGAATTACAGTTTTTTGTATTTATTTTGTCTCCCTCCCCTTCTTTTTAGTGACTCTATTATCACTGCAGATGGTGACTGCAGCCATGATATTAAAAGACGCTAGCTCCTTGGAAGAAAAGTTAAGACCAACCTAGACAGCATATTAAAAAGCACAGACATTGCTTTGCCAATAACGGTCTGTCTAGTCAAAGCTATGGTTTTTCTGGTAGTCATGTATGGACATGAGAGTTGGACTGTAAAGAAAGCTGAGTGCCGAAGAATTGATGCTTTTGAACTGTGGTGTTGGAGAAGACTCTTGAGAGTCCCTTGGACTGCAAGCAGATCCAACCAGTCCATCCTAAAGGAGATCAGTCTTGAATATTCATTGGCAGGACTGATGCTGAAGCTGAAACTCCTTTGGCCTCCTGTAAGAACTGACTCATTTGAAAAGACCCTGATGCTGGGAAAGATTGGAGGAGGGAGGAGAAGGGGACAACAGAAGATGAGATGGCTGAATGGCATCACCAACTTGATGGACATGAGTTTGAGTAAACTCCAGGAGTTGATGATGGACAGGGAAGCTTGGTGTGCTGTGGTCCATGGGGTTGCAAAAGTTTGGACACGACTGAGCAACTGAACTGAACTGATTATCACTGTGACATTTTTGTCTAACTTCAGTATTTGCCATTTTCTTTTGAATCATTTTGTCTTTCTTTATATCACTTATATGCAGAGTACATCATGAGAAACGCTGGACTGGAAGAAAAACAAGCTGGACTCAAGATTGCTGGGAGAAATATCAATAACCTCAGATATGCAGATGAAACCACCCTTATGGCAGAAAGTGAAGAGGAACTAAAAAGCCTTTTGATGAAAGTGAAAGAGGAGAGTGAAAAAGTTGGCTTAAAGCTCAGCATTCAGAAAATGAAGATCATGGCATCCGGTTCCATCACTTCATGGGAAATAGATTGGGAAACAGTGGAAACAGTGGTAGGCTTTATCTTTTTGGGCCTCCAAAATCACTGCAGATTGTGACTGCAGCCATGAAATTAAAAGACGCTTACTCCTTGGAAGGAAAGCTATGATCAACCTAGATAGCATATTCAAAAGCAGAGACGTTACTTTGCCGACTAAGGTCTGTCTAGTCAAGGCTATGGTTTTTCCAGTAGTCATATATGGATGTGAGAGTTGGACTGTGAAGAAGGCTGAGTACCGAAGAATTGATGCTTTTGAACTGTGGTGTTGGAGAAGACTCTTGAGAGTCCCTTGGACTGCAAGATCCAACCAGTCCATTCTGAAAGAGATCAGTCCTGGATGTTCATTGGAAGGACTGATGCTAAAGCTGAAACTCCAGTACTTTGGCCACCTCATGCGAAGAGTTGACTCATTGGAAAAGACTCTGATGCTGGGAGGGATTGGGGGCAGGAGGAAAAGGGGACGACAGAGGATGAGATGGCTGGATGATATCACTGACTCTGTGGATGTGAGTCTGAGTGAACTCCGGGAGTTGGTGATGGACAGGGAGGCCTGGCGTGCTGCGATTCATGGAGTCACAAACAGTCGGGCACAACTGAGTGGCTGAACTGAACTGATATCACTTAAAAATATTTATTTATCTTTTAGAGCTGCACCGGGTCTTCGTTTCTGCCCTTGGCTTTTTCTAGTTAGAGTGAGCGGGGGCTGTTCTCTAGCTGTGGTGCTCAGGCTTCTCCGTACGGTGGCTTCTCTTACTGTGGAGCATGGGCTGTAGGGCATGCTGGCTTCGGTAGCTGTGGATTAGTTGTTCCATGGCACATGGAATCTTCCCAGATCAGGGACTGAACCTGTGCTCCCTGCATTGGCAGGAAGATTCCTAACCACTGTACCAGAAGGGAAGTCCCCCTTTACATCTTTTGATTTTACAACTTTTCTTATTTTTATCTACTATTACTCTTAAGGCATTTATTACTATGTACATTCATTCTTATAACCCTTATTTAGTCATTATTTCTGAATTAATTTTTGCTTTTCTTTTAAATTTTTTCCTCTTAAGTTCTATCTCAGCTTTTCTAATGCTGATTTTCATTGTTTTTTCACATCTCTAATCACTGTTATACAGCTGGTGGGTGTGTGCTAAGTCACTTCAGTCATGTCTAACTTTGCAACTCCGTGAACTTTAGTACATCAGCCTCCTCTGTCCATGAGATTCTCCAGGAAAGAATACTACAGTGGGTTGCCATTTCTTCTCCAGGGGATCTTCCCCACCCAGGGATTGAACCTACATCTTTTATATCTCATGCATTGACAGGCAGGTTCTCAGCCCGAGCTCCACCTGTGGTATGTTAAAGTCTTGTGAGAATACTCATTGATTTGGATGTCTTCTTCCGATCACCTTTTCTGGGATGAGAATTCCTTTTCTTTGGGAATTGACTCTACAGCTTGTCAGTCATGCTTGCTTGGGAGCTTCTATATGTTCTTGTTCCTGTGAAACAAATTCAGGCCACAAGTTCAGGCCTTCGATGCAAACTGAGTTCCTTTCTGTGGCTTTTGATGTTGTCCTTGAATTCGATATCTTTCTCACGACTACAGGCAGCCAAGGTTTCTGCCACGTGAATAAAGCTATTCTGCACTCTGTGAGAACAATAGAGCCCAAAATACTAAGAGACACAGACATGAGGATGGAGGAGGAATTCTGACTGCATTCGAGGTTATAGTTATTCCTGATGTCCAGATAGTTCCATGATTTCTCCCATCTTGGTTATTTTGCTTGACACCTAAGTAAATACCTTATTGTTAACTCTCCCTATCTACATAGGTATATTTGAGTAGGAATCTGTTAACAGAAAGAAAATATCTTAGAATGTTTTTACATGGATTTTTACACAAGCAGTGTCTTAAGGCTTCATCTTAGAGTGTCCTCATTTAAGCTTCTTTCACTCAGAGTGTTCTCATTTCTGCTTCACAGACAACTGTAAATCTTGGAATGGATACACTTTCTCTTCTGCATATATGTATATACTTTTTTCCCCTGATGTTTGATCTCTTTTGTGTTTTCCTTCCAAGTCCTACCTGGGCTTTTCGAATTCATTATTCAACATAATTTCCCTAATTCTCTGCAGTGTCTATTCTGCTCTTTACTGTGCCTAAAGCCAGTTTTCACTTTTGCTATTGCATTCTCTTCTTATTTCAGCCAACATCCTTTGTACATCTGCCTTTATGTCAGCGTTTTTGTTTGTAGAGATGCCTGCTCTGGTTTTATAGAGTCTCTGAGATCTTTGCGAGGACACTGAGACCGAAATCCTTATGTAATTTTAAGAAAGGAATTTTCAGAGCCATGACCTCTCTGGGTCTTTAGGGAAATCTTTCCTTCTCTTGCAGATGTTTTCTTTCCCTTACGTTTTAGTGGGCTCCACTGTTTATGTCGCTGACTGACTGGGGAAGAGCTATCCAGGATAGCATTTTTCAACCAGGTTTGGTTTCCATTGTCTCCTTTCTTCACTTGGTTCAGGCAGCTTTCCTCTTCTCAATCTAAGCCTGAAGGTCAGAATGTGGCGTCTCACTCTTCTGTTCATAGTGCCTGATGGGTGTTCAGCACATGTGACTGTGCTAAGACTGAAGTGACGCTGCGCTCGGGCTGCACTGGGCAACCAGCTGACGTTCTCTGAACCATGTCATATACAAAGAAACACACTCCTCTCAACAGTCCTGGCTCTCTTCCATCTCTTGTAATTTGTGTGTGTGTGTGTTTTTTTTTTTTTCCTTTTTCAAACACAAAACATCCCTTGCATGCTATCTTAATGTTCCTCTCTACTTCCTACTAATAGAATGGAAAAATAAAGAGAGAAAAGAGCTGATGAAAGTGACATAAAAGGATGACAGGTCTATGAAAATATTTACTTGCTTGTTTTCCTACAGAATCTAGCCATCATATTCTGGAGTTAGGTGTACCAAAGGGAAATGAGTCAGAGATTTTTTCCTTTTCTTTTCTTTGGTGAACATCTTTTGCTTTGGGGTCAGATAATTAAGACGTAAGATCCATAATTTGCTTTTCAACTTATCCTTATTGACAATGTATTTAGGGGAAATTGCATGGAAAATTTGGTACAATTTTTTTTCTTTTGCTATTGTCAGTTTTTGTCTCCTTCTATCGTCATGAATGTTTTAATGGGAGATGGAAAAGTAGAAACATCTCACCTATATTCATCTTCCTTATTAAATCTCATTTAATTTTGAGGAATTGTACTAGTGTCTATGGAGGCCAAAAAAATCTATTAGCAAGTTTAATATGTTTGTATTTTATTGCAAAAGACAGAAAAACAGAGATAGCCTCTGTTCTGGGGCACAGACTCTCTATAGTACAGTGAGTAATAGCATGGACATTGGAATCATATAGATACAGGTTTAAATTTAGGCAACACCACTTTCTGTGACTTTGGGCTACTTATCCATTCTTAACTTCCTTTTGTCGTGTGTGAAATGGATGCAATAGTACTTAATTTGTAGGGTTACTGTGAAGAATGTAGTTAGCATTGCGTTTGGTATATCATAAAAACTCAGGAGTTGAAAGCCATGATCGATTATTACAAGTATGACAAAAGATATTATCTTTGAATTTCATGAGTGCATGTGAAATTCATAAGCCCTGTAAGCAGGATTATCTTCTTCAATACTTTTAGAAAATATTTATGATACACATAAACCATTATATGAGCTAGCATGTAATTACTTTAACAGTATGCCACAAATGCTACCAAAAATAATTTTCCTGTGCTATGTACCTAACCCATATCTGTTAGCATGAAAATATACCCCTAGGCAATTTGTGTAGGAAGTGATTATTTAGTTACTCAATTAGGAAAGTGGCAATTGATTCACACAGAGTAGATGTCTAAAATAAAATTGTTAACTTGCTTTCCCTACAGGCAGAATGGTCTCTTTTAAGAAAACAACAATTTCCCACATAAGAAATAAAACAAAAAGTTCTCGATAAAAATAGGAAAACAAGTTTGCACTAGTTGTGCAGAGTCTTGTCAGAGTCCAGCTGAGGAAGGTCAGTCAAAACACCACATGAGTGCATCCAAAAGCAGACCAGCAAAATCCCTGCTCATAGCCAGCGGGTCTCAAGGTCATAGAGCTTTGTCCTGCCTTGGCAGGATAGGCATTATGGATCAAAGAACATAATTTACATCCAAACTGGCATAATTCTGGAAACAGAATATACATATATTCTTGTTAATCTCACTAAACCATTTCATGTGCCAAGAAAGTTACTAACTGTATCCACCTAAAGCCAATTTTTGATTACACAGGAATGAATTGTAATTGATCACCTATCTGGCTATATTGTTGCTTCTCCTTTTCTTCTTCCTCTGCTTCTCAATCCTTCTACAATCTGTTAATTCCTCACCCAGGGAGTTAGCTCTCTTCTATAACTGAAGTTTTACTAGTTCACCTCTGATAGCCACTTGTATAAGATATTCGAAAAAGGAGACATTTGAAACTATAATTTTTAATAGGGTGTTTAAATACGTGAATTTCATTTATTTGACTATTTTCCTTAAAAATAGCAGAATGTATTTTTATTTTAAAACATATCCAGCTTCATGCAGTGTATTGAAAAAGATAAAGGGACCAAGTTTAGCAAATGCTAAGGATATGAAATAAAAATGACCATCAATTAGGGAGGAGCTGTTGGTTCAGAGAAAAACTGACTCCTAAGGGGATTCACTGCCTTGGATACAGCACAAGGTGAACTAGGCAGTTAACACATGGTTTGATATAGATTCGTGTCTTCAAGAAATTCAAAATGTCATATGTTAGGTACATGACTCTGGCAAAGTCCCTTTTGATATCTTTGAGTCTCAGGGTGGCTAATTGTGAGGTGTGGTTCAAGTGTAAACTCTATCATGTTTACATAGATTCTTTTAATGAGGAGTCTGAGAAAATGCAGGGATTGAAAGTTCAAAGCAGCACAGGAAATGAGACCTTTGCTTGGAGAAATTAAACATAGTCTTGCAGAACAGGAAAAATTCTGAGTGAAGGGGGCAAGGCAGCATAATGTTATAGATAACAGCTTAAAGCCCAGAGCTAGACTATCTGGGTTTGCACCCCAGCTCTGCCAATTACCTCATGTGTGACATTTTGGTTCCCCAGTTTTCTTATCTGTGAAACTGGGGTGATAATGATGATGCTTACCTAGTGTGTTTTTAAGGAGTAAACGTGTAAAATGCTTTGTTGCTGCTGTTTAGTCGCTAAGTCATGTCCATCACTTTGTGACCCCATGGACTGTAGCCCTCCAAGTTCCATGGATTTTCCAGGCAAGAATACCAGAGTGGGTAACCATTCCCTTCTTCAGGGGCTCTTTCTGACCCAGGAATCAAACCTGTGTCTCCTGCATTGCAGGTGGATTCTTTACCATGGAGCCACCAGGGGAGATCCAGCAAAATGCTTAGTATTAGCCTTAGTATGCCTTCATACTTATGAAGTAAGTTTTGAGGAGAGAAAAATCAATTCTTAAATAGCTTCAACAGTTTTGTGCTAAGGGCATTTACTTTTTATATGGGTGCTTGTTAGTTGACTGTTACTCTAACTTGGATATTATGTGGTCTGGAGAAGAAATGAAAATTAATTTAAAAATCTGTGTTTTAATTTGTGTATAGGATTAAACAATGAAGTGGATTAAAAATAAATCCACTGTTGAACCTTTGTACCAGTCATAGGAGATCTATAGGTTGTCACAACAATCCATCTGAGTTTGAACAGCACAAGCTTCCCTAAAGTCCCCAAGAAGGCCAATAAGAAGACTGTTTGAAGGAAGGACATCTGAGTCTCCCATGGTAAGACCAAAACACTCACAAAGTATTGTAAACAGTTGCACACAATTCTGGAAGAGGAAGCTGTAAGAAAGTGTAATATCTAGCTTGAGCTCCTGTGGTGTGAAGAACTGGACTGGATGGATGGGGGATATCACTGCAGCATAGTACTGTGACAGGTAGGTTTATCCCCAGTTGTTTATTCTCTGTCCTATGCTTTGGCTAGTGAGATGTGAGTGAATATGATAGCTGTCTCACCCAACTGAAGCTTAAACAATCAGGTGCTTCATCTTGAGTCCTTTCTTTCTGCCTTTACCATAAGGATAGCAAGTCTCAGATAGTGGCATCTGGATTTGGGAATGGGAAGACACGTGAGTCCAGCTGAGTTCAGCAGGGCCCAAGTTAACAGGAAGAAAAAGCGGCTTGTCATCAGCTGCTAAGAGATTCGGGTTGTTTGTTCCTGCAACAAAAGTTGACACGTACAGTATTGCTTGGCACAGTTTCCTCTTCCCAACTCCTTGAAGACATGGTCTAAATGGTCTAGCGCAATTTGTGATGTCAAAAAAACACTTTGGTGCATTAGTCAAACTTCATTGTCTTTATCATATCCAGGATGCCTTCATGATGTAAAACTAGCAAATCTAAGCATTTGTTCATCGATATTCTAAATTTGGGGCCCTTTTTGTTTATATCTTTGAGGGATTGGTAATAGGTTTGGGGGACAAGCATCTATTACCTTTTTCTACTGATGTTGAAGTACAACATATATTGGTGGCACTTGAATTATAATAATTTATTTGAAGTAGATGGAATGATAATAATATTTACTTTACATTTCTATAGTTTCTTTGGTCTAAGGCAGTCAAAGAACTCTTCAAACAGTGTCTCACTGATTGCTCTAATTCTTCCACAAGCAATGAGGTAGATGTAATTATTGTACAGTGTTTGCAAACTGGAAACATGGGAGCTAGTGAAAGATGATGCTGGGCAATAAAGTATCTGGATGTTTGAAATTACATAGGCAAAGTATCAATGACCAATTACATTTAAAATAATTTCTATAACGTGCTCAGTCCTACTCATTGTGACCCCATGGACTGTATGTAGCCCACCAGGTTCCTCTGTCCATGCAATTTTCCAGCAAGGATACTGGAGTGGGTTGCCACTTTCTACTCCACGGGATTTTCCCAACCCAGGGATAGAACCCAAGTCTCCTGCGTTGGCATGTAGATTCTTTGTCACTAGCGCCCCTGGGAAGCCCCACTTTCTATTGTAAACTAGGATATCTACCACACTATTTTTGGACAAGTGGAGTTCAACTTTATAGTGGAAGAGAGCAGGTTAGTGATCTCATTAGAAGATGAAGCATCTGTTTTCAATCCTACCATGAATATTTCAATACATGTCCTTACCTTCCTTGTAATTTCCTTACATTCTCTGTAAAAGTGATATAATTTGCTTTTTTCTCATTTCATTCATTGGAATTTTTAAAAAGTTTTCTTTGTGGTTAAGTACATGATTCAGTTATAAACATCTAATAGTTTCAAAAGAGCAATGTATAGTCTTGGTTAACATGGTATATAGTTTTAGATATTTCTATCAAAGTAGATTTTTTTCCTTGTGAATTACATTTCATTAGACCCTAATTATGTTTTCTCTGTTGGATTTATTAGGTTCTGAAGAGATATATTAAAATCCTTCACCGTGATCATGACTGCTGTCAATATTTTGTTCAATCCTTTTCCTTCATTGACGATCTCAGCACTATTCACTACTCCAGTTCTTTTTCTGGATGATTTCAGCGTTCCTGTAGATTAACCATTCAACACCTTTTCCTCTTATTATCAATTGTTGTTTGTTCCCCTTGTCCTCAGCCCCCCTCTCCGCCTTCATCAACACTTTTGAAAACTGTCATTACTAATCCTCAACATGCTTCGATCTTGAGCACTCCCACTCCTGTCACTGCCAGGGCTACGCACTCCCCCGCGGTACCTGCGTGTTCCTCCTTGCCTTCTCTTAAAATGATGGATCCCTGCTTCTTTCAAGAGCAACCTCCCGCTTCTGTATTCCATCCTTCGTTTACTTTTCCACTCATGGATTTATTTGCTCTTTTCTAGCAAGTGTTCTTTCTCTTTCCTTCTCTCCAGCATCACTAATCTTTTCCTTTTTACCGATCATTCCCATCCACATACACACAGACTGTAAAACTCCCATGAAAACACAAGCCTTTCTCAGATTCCCTGCCTCCCCCTGACCCCCGAGAATACTGTGCCCTTTCTCTCCTATCTTGAAATATTCACCATGTCCAGCGCTCATTCCACATTTGCTCTTGAACCCATTCTTCTCAAACTTTGTCATTCTAGTTCACCAGAACTATTCTTTTAAGGTTACTGATGACCTCCATATTGCCAAATCTAGTGATTGGTCCTTAGTCCCCACCTGCAACCTCCTGGCAGCATTTTTATTATAAATAATTGTTCCTTCCTTGAAACACTTCACTTAGCTTCTGGGACACCGCACTCTGCTGATTTTCCTTTGCCTCCCTCTCTGTTCCTATCTGTCTCCTTCTGAGCGCCCCTCTTCTTTTTCATGCCCAAATGATGGAGTGCTCCAGGGCTTGGAGCTATTTATCATCTCTGTACACAAGATTTTTCTGGTTTCCTCAATGGAGCGTGTTACAAGTCTTTATATATTGACAACCCCTGAGTTAGTCTCTCAAGTCTTGGCTTTTCCCCTGAGCTGTAGACTTATAAATCAACTTTCTGCCCTTTAGATGTCTAACAGGTGTTTCAAACGGAATTCTTGGTTTTTCTGTTCACATCTGCAGCTGTCTTAGTCTTCCATCTCTGTGACACTATCACAACTAATTATCTATGCCAAAAATCCAGGGGTTATCTTTGATTTCTCTCTTTTCCTCATACTCCACATCAATCATCTTTTAAAAAAATTTTTAAATTTTCCTTTTTTAAAAATTTTTAGACAATTTTTAAAGGTTAGTTTTTGATTTATATTTATTACAAAATGTTGGCTGTATTTTCTGTGTTGTACAATACATCCTCGGGCCTATCTTACTTCCAACAATTTGTGTCTCTGACTTCCCCACTGCCCTTGCTTTCCCTCTCCCCACTAGACGGTTCCCTGTATCTGTGAGTCTGTTTCTTTTGGTTGTATTCACTAATCTGTTGTATTTTTTTAGATTCTACAAACAAGTGATACACAGCATAAGTCTTTCTCTGCTCATGACATTTCACTTACCATAATGCCCTCCAAGTCCATCCCTGTGGCTGTAGATGGCAAAACCAATCTCTTGTCTTTTAAATATAACCCAGATTCGGTTACTTCTCAGCACTTCACTGGTCTGAAACACCACCATCTCTCTTTTGGATTCCTACCAGCCTCTTGGAACTCCACTTCTTTGCTTCACTTTTCTCTCCCTTCAGTCAGTTCTCTAGAACAGCAGTAGGAGTGATCTTTTACAGATAATAACTGCTTAAAATCTTTGACTGATTTCGTTTTCTTAACGAGGAAAGCTTCCCTTCAGTGGCTCACAGGGCCTACCTGGTCTGGCCTCTACTCCCCTCCAGGCGCGTCCTGCTCCGCCCAGCGGTCAGCTCCAGCCACTCCATTTTCTGACTGCTCTTTGAACCCTGAAGGCTTGCTCCTGCCTTAGGGTCTTCATGCTTGCTCCTCACACCTGCAGTTTGCTGCCTCCAGAGCCCCATACTGCTTTCTAGCTTTTCTGACTCTTTGCTTAAATAGCACTTTTTAAGAGCGAGCCCCCCACCCTTTTTATAGCTCTTTTTAAAATATATATATTTTTTGACGTCAGTTATTTTTAAAGTCTGTTGAATTTGTTACAATATTGATTCTGTTTTATGGTTTTTGGTTTTTTGAGTGTGAGGCATGTGTGATCTAAGCTCCCCCACCAGGGATTAACCCTCACTCCCTACAATGGAGGGCAAAGTCTTAACTGGTGGACCTCCAGGGAAGTCCCAAGAGAGACCCTCCGTGATAGTCATTTCCTAAATAATTTTCAGTACCATCCTCTCATCTCTCATTCTGCTTTATTATATATTTCTTTGTTTATTGACTATTTCCTTCTAAGCTGAAATATAACAAGTTCTAATGATTGTGAGAAATGTGTCCATCATGTGAGAATCAATCTAGTCACTGGTGTCTCTCTACTTAGTAATGCATAGCAGATTGCAGATACTCAATAGACATTTGCTGAATGACTATATGCATAAATTATTTTTTGACATTGGCATATAAACATCATTGTGTGCTCTTTGTGTTGTAAATTTTATAATTTAAAAATTTCCTTTGTTTCAGCTAATGTACTGCTTATGACTTCAATATTATGCTGGCTGTTTTCTTTTTATTTATAGTGAATCACTCAACCTTGGTGCCTCTTTTTATTTATTAACTTTTATTCAAAGTGATATCTCCTATTTCATTGCTGATTTTCCAGGTTCAGATCAGATTGTTCCACGGCAGTAGTGGTTTAGCAGCAGCTAACCTACGTCGGACACAACTGAGCAACTTCACTTTCGCTTTTCATTTTCATGCATTAGAGAAGGAAACGGCAACCCACTCCAGTGTTCTTGCCTGGAGAATCCCAGGGACGGGGGAGCCTGGTGGGCTGCCATCTCTGGGGTTGCACAGAGTGGGACATGACTGAAGTGACTTAGCAGCAGCAGCAGCAGCAACCTACATCAACAGCTGTAATTCTTTAGGTCCCGTGTTTTTCTTGAAGTAAACCTCTTGAGTAAGAGTCTTCTCCTATGGCCTGGCTGGCTGTGGGGTGAAGAAAAAGGCTGTAATTCGTAGGTCCTCCTCGTTTGCTTTTGTGAAGTTCAAATATCATTTGTGTACAAGGATCGAGGATGGGTAGAGATGGGACCTTAAGTCACATTGCTAGCAGATAAGCATGTTTTTCAGTTGCCAAGTCATGTCCGACTCTTTGTGACCCCCTGGACTGCAGCATGCCAGGCTTCCTTGTCTTTCACTGCCTCCTGGAGCTTTCTCAAACTCACGTCCATCAAGTCGGTGATGCCATCCAGTCATGTCATCTTTTGCTGCCCCCTTCTCCTTTTCCCTTCAATCTTTCCCAGAATCAAGATCTTTACCAATGAGTGGGCTCTTTGTACCAGGTGGCCAAAGTCCTGGAGCTTCAGCTTCAGCATCAGTTCTTCCAGTGAGTGTTCAGGGTTGATTTCCTTTAGGACTGACTGATTTGATCTTCTTGCAGTCCAAAGGACTGTCAAGAGTCTTCTCCAATACCACTGATAGTCCTAAAAAGTTGATCTGCGGGGAACACTATTCACTAAACTCATTTATGAATGGATCCTAGTAGTGAATGACAGTACATGGTAGAAGTCTGGGTGTCATTTACCCATTTACCATGAATCCTGTGGTTGAGCTCCTCTCTCAGAATCACTTTCACAGCAGTTATTCTAAGCTGGGACCAAGACTGTCATTTCTCTCTCATTTTGATCCTTAATATTTCTGTCCAAGTCCCATCTGCCCTCATCGCTGAAAGGGGAATGTCAGGCAGCTGTAAATAATAGAAGGCTACAGTGTACTCATATCCAGCTGGTGACACGTCCACTATGATGATCTTTGAAAACTGCCTCACGTGCATACAGTCCTGGAGTCCTTTCTCATGTCATCAACCCTAAGTCAGTTGCCGATAATCTAAAACCAGTTCCTCACTTTTCCAGACAAATGTGTCATTCATCTTAATGTTTTTCTTGACAAAGGCAACTAAGCTGCTAATCATCTCTGGTCAGGTTAAGAAAGCAATAAAAGAAATAAAAATTAGAAGTGGCCAACTGGGGTTTTTTTATCCCACTTAAATCTTATTATAAACCTACTACTTGAAAAAACTCAAGTGTAATACATCAGTAGGCAGGGGAAGGTCCAATTCTGATCATCAGATCCAAAAATGAGAGCAGATTCTGAGATATAACTACTGATTGTATTTATTTATTTAATGAGGGCTGTGTAAACTCAAGCCTACTAGACACTGAAGCTTGTCTAACTGAGCTTTACACAATCGATTCAATTTTCTTGAACTTTCATATTTTAGAGAACATGCTGATTAAGTTACTATTCTTCTCTGTATATTGGGAATATAATAAAAAAAATGAAAACAAAATCCTCAGGTTAAATGAAAGAGCTGGGAGGACTTCCTGCCCCTGCTTTGAGAGTTAGGTTCTCTTCCTGGCCAATTTGTCAACTTTTTGAGCACTTCCTAAATATTCACTCACTGAAACAATGAGAAAACAATACCCACTTACTCATTTGTTCATTTTTGCTGGGTAACTTCTATGTGTTAACAACTGTTCTGAGATCTGAGGATAGGTCAGTGAGCAAAATAGATACCTTCTTGCCCTATGGAGCACTCCTTTTATTAAGGGAAACCAGTATTTTAAAAATAAGCAAACGGTCATGTAAAATAATGTCAGTTTTTGAAAACTGCTGCAGGGAATAATAAAACTAAACTCAGTGGGTAATCTACCTCACTGTAAAAGAGAAAACCTTTTGCTCTTCAGCTATGTGATTATTAGTGTGACATCCCACTGAAAAGTTACGCCAATTATCATGTTGATAAACTGAAAGCCTTGGTTTCTTTTTTGTTTGTTTGTTTTCCAGGATAATGGTTTCATGAGAGATTACCCAGAATGTCCTGGAGGCTCTTATTAAAAACTCAGATTCCTGGGTCCCACCCATAAAACCATATTAAACAGACTATTAAACCATCATCTCAAGGAATCAGGCCTGAACTTGTGTGCCTTTGAGCGAGAACCCTGGCTAACTGGATATGCTGCCAGGATGGGAGTTCTTGCAGCTACGTAAGGAATGAAAAGGACATCAGGCACAGTCATTCTCTTTATTATTGGCACATGGAGGAATCTGTTGGGAGCAAGTATAGACAGTTTGTGGCTTTTATTGGCTTTTCCTCATGCTTAGGCTCTCTAGGCAGGAAAATGTCAGAACCAGTTTCATGACCTCAGTATAGAGCCTTAGTTACCGAGGCTCCTGTAGCACCTCAGTATTACTTTAAGGTCAAACCAGGCAGGTGTTTTGATGGATTGGGTAGCAATTTACAGCTGGATATGACTGTGATGTGATTTGATCTTCTAACTCTCCGTACTGGATACACAAGGATTCGACTCTTAGATGAGCTGTGTGTGTGTACCCACAAAACAGAGAATAAAAAGACAATCGCTCATATATGTGACATGGCTTTATTGTCAGAACTGCAGCGCCTTAATAGGCAAGACATGGACCAAAACTTCAAAAAGGACAGGCAATAATAATTTTGTTGGTGGTGTTGCTTTATAGTTTATTTTTAATTGGGGGATAATTGCTTTACCATATTGTGTTGGTTTCTGCCATATATCAACATGAATCACTTAGAGGTTTATGCATATCCTCTCCTTCCTGAACCTCCCTCCTGCCTCCCACCACCTCCTACCCCTCTAGGTTGTCACAGAGCACTGGATTTGAGATCCCTGCATCATGCAGCAAATTCCAACCGGCTGTCTAATTTTACATATAGTAATATATATGTTTCAATGCTGTTCTCTCAATTCATTCCACCCTCTCTCCTCCACCCTCTGCGCCCACCATGTCCACATATTTTTTTTTTCTCTATGTTTGCAATCATAATTTTTGACTGATGTTCCTCAATTTTTTAATAGGACTTTGGACAATAATCCCACATAGAGCAAAGAAGTTTGTTAATTACCTAGTATATTATTTGTGATCAGTAAGCCTCAGAGGACACATCAGGAGGTTATATTGCTTGAGGTTTAAGATTATATGGGGCTTCTAGTGACTGTGGTTATGTTCTGTGGTGGTGGCTTGCAAATCTGCCCTCGTGTTGATAAGTTACCTGAGGAGCTTAAGAAAATCTCCCTCACCTCCAGATATTCTGAATTGTTCTGAGGCAGTTGATTAAAAAAAAAGAGAAGAAAACAAGCCTCCTAAGTGACTCTAAAGTGTGGTCCAAGCAGAGGGTTACTACCCTGTGATGCCTTGATCTTCATGGATCTTCACAGGAGCAGGCCTTGTATGTTCTCATTCACCTCATCTTTTTTACCCAGTTTTCACATTTAACCAGAAGCAAAGCACATATTAGCCACCCCTAGATGCTTGTCAGGAAACGGACCCTTGAATTCACAACCACTCAATTATCTATAAAAAATATTATTGAAAATTATTCAATAAAACCTCACTGGGTTTCAGATAAGGGGAAAAATAGCCTCCATAAGTATTACTAGAAAACAAATAATCAATAGTACCTAGTTTTTAAGCACTAGCAGAACTTCTTATTTATTATAAACTCTCTTGTCTTTTTTTAAATTCAATTCTATGTATTATCTTGCAGTATTAAAATTTTTTTTGACATACCAAAATCCCCTATTAATACACTTCAATGACAAGCTTTTAAAAACAGGGACTGTATCTTTTATGTCTCTAGTCTTTTATATTTCCTCAGAATACAAATGGTGCCAGGAATCTAGTAGGTGTTTGATAAATATTTTTAAAAGAATGAATAAATCAGTGAATGAACAATTGATTCTTGTGTCTCAGGTGACAGTATTGATTGTACCACCAAAGAATAATAAATATTTTAGGAACTTTTTTAAGAAATTTTAAGTAAAAAAATAAAAGCAAGTACCATAAGCTGTGTTAAAAAGCAAAATTAATCCTGCTAGTGACATCCTTCCCTAGGTAGAACCTTCTTCGTCTTCTTTCTGCTGAGTATTCTGGGCTCCATACTTTCAGCAAGTGTGCAGCTAAGTGAGAACCTGTATGCCTGCTTAGCGGGAGTGATGGATGGCAGTTTATCAGTTTCTTCCTATACTGGTGGCTGAAACTTATGGCTCTCAGCACTTGCCACTTGCTGGTGATTGATGGGTTTGTTTACTACTTCTTCTTTGGTCTGGAGGGAGATACTGAGTGGGGTTTCTGCCAGCACTCTGGAAGGTTTGGCTCAGTCCCAGAGCCAAGAGCTCTGCAGCCCAAGCTGTGTTTATACCACAGAAGCCTTTGGGCTTTTTTGGATTTTAATCACTTTCCTAACAGATGTATTTCTGTTAGGATGGACCAGGCATTGAAACTTGCACTCTGCGCATTAAAACGTAAACTCTGTTTGGTTATAATGCAATGTTTATTTGTTTATTTTTTGCCTCCAACAGAGAAATTAAGTGGAAAATGTTTCTTTCAATCTGATTGCTATTTCCACTGTTATATTTCTGACCGAAGTTAAAGAGACTGCTGAACTGAGAAGAAGGGGACGACCGAGGATGAGATGACTGGATGGCATCACGGACTCAATGGACGTGAGTCTGAGTGAACTCCGGGAGCTGGTGATGGACAGGGAGGCCTGGCGTGCTGCGATTCATGGGGTCGCAAAGAGTCGGCCACGACTGAGCGACTGAACTGAACTGAACTGAACTGTAATGTCAGATTATTAATAACCCCTTTTTGCTTGAACAAGAGGGTTAAATGGAAACAAATGCATATATAAATTAACATGCTCCTCGCTATCTGTGAGAAAGGAAAATGTGTGTGTGTACGTGAATAATTATGCTTTACACACACAAGCAACATATCTTTACTTTCCATTATCTGACAAGGTCCATAGTGTGTTAATCGCAAACATGGGCTTTCACACAAGGAGGAGTTACTTTTAATTTCATAGAACTGTCCTGTGAAAAAGGAGGGTGGGAAATCAAGTCAAAATTAATAAAATGATTTCTGTACTTTTTTATTAACAGAAACCATCATATACACAGTGTGATAATTGACTTGCATGGCTTTGTTTGCCGGGAAGCCTCTCTCTCTTTTTTATTTCTCCTGTTTTGCTTATTGCCTTCTCTGAAAAGCCCATGGAAACCAGATCTGGTATTTTTATTGTGTTGACATGATTCTGGTAAAAACAGGTTCTAAATAAACACGACAGGTGTCAAGAAAAGCAGCTGGATCTGGTTTAGATGTCTAACAGATGGGAAAACATTAAACTGGAAATGGAAAGAAAGAACCCTGGACTGTCTGATGCAGACACCATTGCAACTGTGAATTTTTGACCATTTCCAAGAGCTGCTAGCCACCAGCCTTCACCAAACTGTGACACTGAGTTGGAAGTGAAAAAAGACAGGAAATTTAAACTAAGAGCCATGTCCCTTAGAAGGACAGAAGAGGAAGGATGAAGCTATATCTAGTTGAATCAAGTTTTTCATTAGAAATATACAGTTCTTTCCTGAGCAACTCTTTGGTGAATAAAGGTTCTTTATAATAAAATTGCCTGTGCTATAATAACTAACAAATAAAATTCATAAATTGTATAAAGCAATGCTGTTAAGTTTCCTATCCTGTAACTTCTGATTCTTCAGGCCATATGAGTCAGGACTTGAAAACTGGTAACAAGAACAAATTATTTCACTAGCTCTAGTCTTTGCAGAATCTTCCTATATCCCAGTATTTCTAGAAAAGTCCAAGGCATGTTTTGTCTAAGTTCACCAAGACACCTTTTTTTAAGCTTTACCATTTCTTTGGTTTTGCTCTTATTCTTAACTTCCTACAGTGCCTCAATAAGTCTTGTGAGAATGCCCTTCAAGTGCTGCCACCATTTACAGTGTGTGTATGAGTCAACATATTGGGATTCTGTTGGTTGTAAGTGACAGAAACTCAGTTTAATTTCACTTTGATTGATTAGCTGATGAAATTCAATGGCAGGACAGCAGTGGTTTCAGGAACAAGAGGAGTCAAGGAATCCAACCCTGCTAGGAGTCTCCCTCTAGTTCTTCACATTTTTGCCTTCCTTTGCTTTCTTCTTATCTTTAGCCTGGTGGCTCAGCTGGTAAAGAATTCATCTGCAATGCAGGAGACCTGGGTTTGACCCCTGGGTTGGGAAGATTCCCTGGAGAGGGAAATGGCCACACCACTCCAGTATTCTTGCTTGGAGAATTCCATGGACAGAGGAACCTTGAGGGTTACAGTCCATGGGTCGCAGAGTCAGACTCTACTGAGCAATTAACACGTTCATTTTCTTATTCAGACTAGCTTTCTATTATTCTCCACATCACATGTTGAGAGTTTCTAATGTTTGTATTTTGTAATCCAGGCACAGCAAAGAGACTGCCAACCCTCTGAATTCTAGAACTACCAAGACTTAGCTCAGTGTGGGTCAGGGACCCTAATCTGGATCAATTAACTGTCCAGTGGAGGAATAATATGATGATGGGCTCAGCTTGAGGTAGGCCCCATTCCAGGGTCATCAGTGGTGGTCAGGGAGCAAGCTAACACAACTGCTGAACAACATGTGGTCAGAAGTCATGTCTGACTTTCACGCTGCTGAATCTGGGGCACTTAGCATAGACCTCCTTACCAGTAGGTATTTAAAAAAATTGTAGAATGAATGGATTGTGTGTGTGTGTAGCACAGAGAGGTGGGGAGCAGGGATATGAAAGGGTTCCCTGACAGGAGATCGACCGAGACGGTGGAGTAGAAAAACCCTGAGCTCACATCCTCTTAGAAGCACACCAAAATCACAGCTACCTGCAGAACAACCATCAGCAAAAAAGGCTAGAACCTACCAGAGAAATCAACAACTAAAGACATTTGGAAGGAACCACAGCCAGGAGGGTAGGAGGGGCAGAACTGTGATACAGTTGAGTCTCACATCCCCTGGGGTGGGAGTAGCTGGGGGTGCTGACCCACAGACTGGAGAAAAGCCCCACTGCAGAGGTTCTCCTACAGGAATGAGAGTTCTGAGCCTCATGGCAGGCTCCCCAGTCCCAAGGGCCTACATCAGGAAGAAATTTGGATTTGAAAGCCAATAGGGCTTAGTTTTGGAGCTTCCCAGTTGGTGCCAGTGGTAAAGAACCCACTTACCAATGCAGGAGGCATAAGAGACACAGGTTAGATCCTGGGGTTGGAAAGGTGCCCTGGAGGAGGGCATGCCAACCCTCTGAAACATGACTGAAGCAACTTAATATGCAAGCATGCACTTGCTTTATTAAAACATCTGAATCTAGTACCAACACAATAGCAAAAATCTTGAAAAATAGAGAAAAGATAAAAAATTACAAATGTTCACCATCTTGATGAAAAAATATTCAACATTTTGTGTATATAGTAATTTCTCTCTGTTTTTCCCCCTAAACATAAAAAATGACAATAAATATAAAATAGCTTTAATCACTTGGCTACTTTGTAATCTCGCTTGTTTTACTTATTCTTGTGTATGCCTTTTATATATCCTGGCATGGTCTTCATAACCAACTGATACATTTTTAATGTAAATTAAGTTAGTATTTAATTATGTTTGCACCCCATGATCCAGAATGCTTCCATCTTTGATTTTAATGTCTGGTAAAAACAGTGTCAGACTTTATCTTTTTGGGCTCCAAAATCACTGCAGATGGTGACTGCAGCCATGAAATTAAAATACACTTACTCCTTGGAAGAAAACTTATGACCAACCTAGATAGCATATTCAAAAGCAGAGACATTACTTTGCCAACAAAGGTCCATCTGGTTTTTCCAGTGGTCATGTATGGATGCGAGAGTTGGACTGTGAAGAAAGCTGAGCGCTGAAGAATTGATGCTTTTGAACTGTGGTGTTGGAGAAGACTCTTGAGAGTCCCTGGGACTGCAAGGAGATCCAACCAGTCAATCCTTAAGAAAATCAGTGCTGAATATTCTTTAGAAGGACTGATGCTGAAGCTAAAGCTCCAATACTTTGGCCACCTGATGAGAAGAACTGACTCATTGGAAAAGACCTTGATGCTGGAATGGATTGGGGGCAGGAGGAGAAGGGGACAACAGAGGATGAGTTGGCTGGATGGCATCACCGACTTGATGCACATGAGTTTGGGTGAACTCCGGGAGTTGGTGATGGACAGGGAGGCCTGGTGTGCTGCTATTCGTGGGGTTGCAAAGAGTCAGACATGACTGTGCTCGGTCGCTGAACTGAACTGAACTGAATAAAGCTTTTAACAATGGAATCCATTTTTAGAAAAATCGTCTTTAATAATAGATGTCATGCTGCAGTCAGTTTGGAGCTCAGAGATCCCCTGATAACTGAACAGGATCATAAGATGGAACAGTTTTGCTGTTTGCAATTGTCCCAAACACTCATCCATCAAAAACTTCAGTTGGATAGTTATATAATCTAATGAAAGGGAAAAGGAGAGAGGAAACATTTTATTTTGTTTAAGATACATAGCTTTAACAGTTTATGAACTGAGAGAAAATTTGCTGCTCAGTGGATATTTTGAGGCTTATTTTCATGTCTCACTCTATTTTTTTAATGTCTCTCCCTCAAATCTCAAAATATTTAGATAATTTCCTTTTCATTGATCATCTGGGTAAAAAGGACAGCATTTCACAATCTCAGCATACAGAAAGTAAATTAGAGAATTAAGCCACTTTCCAGGTATTTCAAGTTAACGCCCAATCCCCGAACAAAAGAAACCCCTGGAACAATTTCCTACTGTCTCAATTATCTGACTCTTTCAGGTGAATATGGATTATTTTGACCTGGATTGTTTTGAAGTTGCTCTTTTGGTAATCTATTTGCCTAAAAGACAGAAGCATATGGATCACTGCAAAGGTCTGAAATGATTACTTTAGAAATATACTGTGGCCTGCAGTAAAAGACTGGTTTCCCAAACTTTGTCTGTTTTGAAAGAATTTCAGAAAACACCATGGAATACTTACTGTGGGTTAATTCTGGAACTCTGCTTGCTGCAGCTTTAGGTGTGACAAGCCTCAGGTCCTCAGCACAGAATGCTATCCTCCAAAGCTGGGGAGAGCCTGATGGGAAACCTCTGGAATATGCTGAATCCTATGGGATCAGTCCTAAAGGAAATCAGTCCTGAATGTTGCGAAGGACTGATGCTGAAGCTGAAGCTCCAATCCTTTGCCCACATGATGCAAAGAACTGACTCATTGGAAAAGACCCTGATGCTGGGAAAGATTGAAGGCAGGAGGAGAAGGGGATGACAGAAGATGAGATGGTCGGATGGCCTCACTGACTCGATGGACATGAGTTAGAGCAAGCTCCGGGAGATGGTGAAGGGCAGGGAAGTCTGAAGAGCTGCAGTCCATGGGGTTGCAAAGAGTCGGATACAACAGAGTGACTGAACTGAACTGATGGGACTAGTCATCTCTGGGTGGCCAGTGTCCCCAGAAAGCAAGGGACAGGCTGTGGAAGAAAGCTCTTTGCTCCATTTTTTTTTTTGTTTTTTTTGCAATGTGCACAAAACCTTCAGTATATTAGATAGCATGTTTATTATATTCTATTTGCATCCATAAACAATTTTAAGGAGAATCTATATGAAACAAGTAATTTGAGAGGCTCACTATTTTGGTTGTGGATTTGATTACTCTTTCTTTTTCTTCATTCTTCCTGCCAAATTAACTTCTAATTTTGTGTGGTAGAGGAGGTTGAGTTGACATTATGAGTTTTGAAGGGTCTCTGTGGTCCTAACAGCTGTAATTGTGTCTTTAGAGGAGGGTCAGAGTGAAAGGAGGGTGGATCCTCATGTTGTGGGGAGAACTCCATCAAGAAACAGTGGGGGAGTGTTCCACTTTCAAATGTAGCCACTTCATGTATCTGGAGTGAATATTTTATTTTGTGAATATCTTATATTTAAATGTCTGAGTGCTAGGTGACATTTAAGTCAATACTTTCAAACTTTTTGGTCTTAGAGCTACATTATTGTTTTAAAAATTACTGAGATTTTTAAAGAGTTGTTGCTTACATGGCTTATAACTATGAATGTACTGTGCTTAGTTAACTGCTCAGTCATGTCTGGCTCTTTGCAACCCGATGAGCTGTAGCCCTCCAGGCTCCTCTGTCCATGGGGATTCTCCAGGCAAGAATATTGGAGTTGGTTGCCATGCCCTCTTCCAGGGGATCTTCCTGACTCAGGAATCGAACCAGGGTCTTCTGCATTGCAGGTAGATTTTTTACCAACTGAGCTATCAGGGAAGCCCTATAACTATGAATGTCACTGTTAAGAAATCGAAGCTGACAAATTAGATTCATTTAAGATTCTAAAATAATAAACCAGTCACATGTAATGTAAACAACATTTTTACTAAAACTATTTATCTTTTTAAAAATAAAAAGGACAATACAGTGAGAATAGTGACAATGTTTCACAGGTTTGAAATTTCTCGTACTTAGTACGTGATGGTCGGGTTTTCAAACCTCCTTCTGAATCCAATCTATTGCAAAATGTTATTCTGGTTGAAGTATGTATGGATATGTAGTTTGGAAAGTTTATTTAAACAGCCTTCAGTTCAGTCGCTCAGTCGTGTCCGACTCTTTGTGACCCCATGAATCGCAGCACGCCAGGCCTCCCTGTCCATCACCATCTCCCGGAGTTCACTCAGGCTCATGTCTTTCAAGTCAGTGATGCCATCCAGCCATCTCATCCTCTGTCGTCCCCTTCTCCTCCTGCCCTCAATCCCTCCCAGCATCAGGGTCTTTTCCAATGAGTCACCTCTTCGCATGAGGTGGCCAAAGTACTGGAGCTTCAGCTTTAGTATCATTCCTTCCAAAGAAATCCCAGGGCTGATCTCCTTAGAATGGACTGGTTGGATCTCCTTGCAGTTCAAGGGACTCTCAAGTGTCTTCTCCAGCACCACAGTCCAAAATCATCAGTTCTTCGGTGCTCAGCGTTCTTCACAGTCCAAATCTCACATCCATACACGACCACTGGGAAAACCATAAGTTTGACTGGATGGACCTTTGTTGGCAAAGTAATGTCTCTGCTTTTGAATATGCTATCTAGGTTGGTCATAAGTTTTCTTCCAAGGAGTAAGTGTCTTTTAATTTCATGGCTGCAGTCACCATCTGCAGTGATTTTGGAGCCCCCCAAAATAAAGTCTGACACTGTTTTCACTGTTTCCCCATCTATGTCCCATGAAGTGATGGGACCAGATGCCATGATCTTCGTTTTCTGAATGTAGAGCTTTAAGCCTTTAAAAGGTCATTATGAGCAATCTCTTTTGATATTACACCACAACTCGGCAATCAGTAGTTCTTAAAGCCGAAGCTGTATCAGTGAAACTTTTGTGTGCTGTTGTGTTTGAATCCTTTTGTCTGTCTTGCAGTGGGACTGAATCTTTTAACTGTTTGGTTTTATAACATCATGCATTGGTTACTTGGAAAATATTGGTTCACTGAGCTATGCATAGTTTCCAAATATTAACACTTTTTATTCACCATTCTGTATGATGAAATCACATTCATTAATATCACCACAGATCCCATAGAAAGTGAAAATGAAGTGAAAGTGAAAGTTGTTCAGTCGTGTCCAACTCTTTGTGATTCCATGGACTATACAGTCTATGGAATTCTCCAGGCCAGGATACTGGAGTGGGTAGCCTTTCCCTTCTCCAGGGGATCTTCCCAACCCAGGAATCAAACCAGGGTCTGCTGCCATTGCAGGCAGATTCTTTACCAACTGAGTTATCAGGGAATCCCTCTTGATAAGCCTTGCAGTATTTTGAAACTGTCAACCTCAGTGTTGGGTCTGAGTTTTTCAAACTGCTAATTTTTGTTGAAAGCTTAAAATCAAGCATTGGCAACAGATTCAATTAGTTGTTTCCCATAAAGTAACAAGGTAACATTGTTCTTTTTTGAGAAAATATCTGCCAACACCAAAGTCTGAATAATCACAATCAGTATTGTCAGCTCATCTTTCAAGTAAAAATAATTTTTTATGAAAAGAGCCCCCATTTCAGGTTACAACTCAAACAATGGCCCAAGTGCTTTTCCTTGAGATCAACATGGTATGCAGCAGAGTGCTTTAAAAGTTGGTAAGATAGTCAATCTTAAAAGTTCTCATCATAAGAAAAAAATTAGTAATTCTGTGTGATGATGGATGTAAAGACTAACTGTGGTGCCCATTTAACAATTTTTAAAAATATTGGCTCATTACGCTGTATACCTAAAACTGATACATGTCACATATAGCAACAACAAAAACAAGTGCTTTAATTGTATGTCCCATTTCTGCACACAGAATATTAAAGCTGTGTAACTTAGGGCTTGAAGTATTTTTTAGATTTTTTTATTTCAGTAATTTACTTCTTCCTAATTGTAGATGATGAAATGAGGTTCTGAGGTCACAGCACTGATTGGGGACACAGTCAGGATTTAAATGGACAGCTGATGAATTAGAGCTTCTAGCATCTTCCCTTGTCACTCTCCTCCCTGTGAGAGAGCTGCAGAGACCTGCTCCCCACTTCCTACATTCTCCCAAACTAGGAAACAAGATGTAACAGCTTCACCCAGATATTTCCAGTCACTTGGCAGAGAATTTGCGTATTTCTCTAGTCTTCCCAGCCAGCAAGACAACCATCCTGGACCTCACCACCACTGCGGCCATCAACGTGGCCACCACCACCACTAAGCTCTGGGGCCCAGAGGAGGTAAGGAGTTCAGAGGCTTGGCTCCTGAGCAACGAAGCTGTGATCAGGCTGACACTGTCCGGCGCTGTTCTCAAGATCTTAATTGTGGTGCTGATTGCGTACCTCTTGTGGAAGAGAATCAAAGGTAAGTGGTCTGGAACCCCCAACCTCTCCCCAAGATTCCTAGCTGGGTGTTTCTCAGAGCCCTCCTGCATCAGAATGTCCAAGGGTACTCAGTAAAAATGCAGAGCCCTGCAGGACCTGAGGTCTGGGCTTGGGAATCTGCATTTTAGGTGATATTTGTGTGTCATCAAGTTTGGGGACCACTTCTCAAGACCAATCCCTTTCCATAAACCCGATCATTTTCCAGTTCTTGTCTCCTGACTTAATCATTTCTTATGAGTCTCACCTTTGGTTCACGAGGAGGGAGGGCCTGCCTTGGGAAACATAGGCAAGAGCAGAAGGGACTGAGGGTGGCTCCACTCAGCAGGCACTGGTTGGGCACCCATTTTCCAGGGCCTGGCTTGTAACTGGAGATGCGAAAGAAAATAAAACACAGGTCCTGCCCTCAAGGAACTGGGGGACTGGAGGATGGGGGCAGGTGGAGAGTTGCCTCAAGGGCTACTGCCTGATGCTGGGAAAGACTGAAGGCAAAAGAAGAGAACAACAGGGGATGAGATGGCTGGATGGCATCACCAGCTCAAGAGACATGTGCCTGAGCAAACTCCAGGAGACAGAGAAATACAGGGAAGCCCAGCGTGCTGCAGTCCAGGTGGTCACAAAGAGTTGGTCATGACTCAGCTACTGAACAACAACAATGGGAGGTTGGGCAGAAGAAGGGATAATCAAGGAGGACTTCTCAGAGGAAGTGACACCTGCAAAAACTATCAAAGAATGGAAAAGAATTAGCCAGCGGGTGAGGGTCGTGTAGAAGTCACTGTCCTTCCAGGGAAAGGAAAGTATTCTGGGAACTCAAAGTAGCTGGGGACTGTGGAGGAGCCAGGAGATGAGAGAAGACCTTGGAAACCACATCCCAGAACAGAGAAGTGGTTAAGGCTTGAATATTTTAAAATTAACGTTTCTTTTGCTTCATGAAGAGCATCAGTGAATGAAACTGCTATTCACATTACTATCATCATCATTAGTATTTTTATTTCAAGTACACTATTAGCTCATCGGTGCCATTACCTTGATCTGTGCTTAAGCACTAACGGTTTCTCCTGTTATCGCTTTTCACCATCAATACAAAGGCCGATACTGTGGAAAAGACATTAGCACCATAGTATTGCTATGAAAATAGCTCTGATCTCATAGACTCGCTGAAAATATCTCAGGGGTTTCCAGGGGTCTGGGTACCACACTTTTAGAACCACTCATCTAGATCCTCAACTGATTTTTAAAATATTTTTCATAGTGTAGAAGCAGTGAAAGTACACGTTAAGTGAAAAAAATGGGGGACCTGAAATTTAATGATGTTACAGATTATAAGTTTTCACAAGAATTTTCATATTACAAGAAATGGCAATATATTTCCCACTGTACAAAAATCAATGTGTTCCAGAAGCCAAAAGCAATGTGTTCTCAAATTTATGTTAGAAAATGATGAAAAACTTCAACAAATATTTTAAAATACTAAGTTTATAGAAATGAGAAAGTTTAGAAGTGATAAATATATAGATATACTTTGTTGTTAATTTTTATTTGATAAATTTACACCTCCTTTGCCCATTTTTCTTGATACAATTTTATTAATAAATTTTAATAGTTTAAAATCTATTCTTCATGTGTATGCTTCATAGAGGAAATTTCAGTTGTCTATTTAAATGAACATTCACTTTCGATTTTAGGTAGAAAAATCCTGGTATCAAATCATTCTGTAAGCATGGCCAGTACTGCTACAAAGTAAGTAGAAATGTTACATGGAACCTACATCTCTTACTGTGCAAAGTGCTCTTCCTTTTTTCCCCCTCTTTTTTCCTTCTTCCTTTCCTTTCTCTTTTGCCTATTTTTCATTTGTTTTGGAAAGCTTTTTATTTTTTTAACTTATCCACAGTGAACTTTCTTCAGTCTAAAAAAAAAATAGGCTTTACCTGTTTTTTTTTTTCTCTTTTAAAGAAGCATTCTATTCTTGCTAAAATGTATCTCTTGGAATAAATCTGAAATAAATAGCACACATCACTCTGACTTTCCTTTTCACTTTTATTCTTCAGCTGGAGAATCTCTGGGAATGCCTTTCCATGTACAAGAAGGTTATCGCTAGATCTCTTCCACCTAGCAGTTCTAGTATCAACATAAGGGACAAATTGCTCTGTTCTTATATTCTAGGAAGAGCAGGGAGCAGTTAAGATTTCAGACTCCGGAGTAAAATGGCTTTGGATTCTAATCCTTTATTCCCTCAGCTTGATGAAGTTACTTAACCTCAAAAATTTTGGTTTCTTCATCTGTACAAATAGACTAACATTAGTGCCTACTACATGAAGTTTAACTGAGATAATACATACATAGTATTTAGCATAGTGACTGGAACAGCTCAAGGTATGCTTGTCATTACTTTTGATTCTCAGTGTCCTCAGCATTTATATTACACGACATGTAAAGGTTCCAATAATAAATGCTAATTTCTTTCTGTATGGCTGACTTTTGTGCGGATAAAATTTCTGAAAACTATTGATCCTTATCAAGAAGAAAATCTTAATAGTACGAAGAGAGTCACAAATTTATATACAGAGATGTAAAAAGAATATAGAGTTTATGTTCTCTCTCACTTATTTGCTCTTTCTTTCAAGGGTCTAATCTACTAAGTTGCAAAGTGGAACAATTTATTATAAATGCAATAATTTAAATCTAACCCAATAGTTTTGGACTTCCTCAATGGCTCAGTGGGTAAATTATCTGCCTGCAATGCAGGAGACACAGGTTTGATCCCTGGGTTGGGAAGACCCCCTGGAGAAGGAAACGGCAACCTACTCTAACAGTGTAAGTCTTTAGGCAACCTAATATTTTTGGTCTAAACCTCAATGTTTTGGTCTCCTCCTTCTCAAACTCCTTCTCTCCAACATGGTGTCTGGGTACACTGGAGGGGGCACCCACTGGTGAAGGGAAACAGATGGTCTCTAAGATGTATTTTCAAGACTGTGTACTGTCCTCTGGTCCCTATGGAAATGCCTCTTGTTTACCTACAACTGCTGCTTGCTCTGTTAGAGGCTGAGGTTATTGTCTATTCTCTATACATTTAGGATCAGGGCCAAATGGCTGTTTGGTGAATAGCCTTGAGATCTGTCAGTTCTGTTCAGTTCAGTCCAGTCACTCAGGTATGTCCAACTCTTTGTGACCCTGTGGACTGCAGCATGCCGAGCTTCCCTGTCCATCAGCAACTCCCAGAGTTCACTCAAACTCATGACCATTGAGTCAGTGATGCCATTCAACCATCTCATCCTCTGTCATCCCCTTCTCCTCCTGCCTTCAATCGTTTCCAGCATCAGAGTCTTTTCCAATGAGTCAGTTCTTCACATCAGGTGACCAAAGTATTAGAGTTTCAGGTTCAGCATCAGTCCTTCCAGTGAATATTCAGGACTGATTTCCTTTAGGATGGACTGGTTGGATCTCCTTGCAGTCCATAGGATTCTCAAGAGTCTTCAACACCAAAGATCAAAAGCATCAATTTTTTGGTGCTCAGCTTTCTTTATAGTCCAACTCTCACATCCGTACATGACTACTGGAAAAACCATAGCTTTGAATAGATGGACTTTTGTTGGCAAAGTAATGTCTCTGCTTTTTAATATGCTGTCTAGGTTGGTCACAGCTTTTCTTCCAAGGAGCAAGTGTCTGTTAATTTCATGTCTGCAGTTGCCATCTGCAGTGATTTTGGTGTCCCCCCCCAAAAAAAAAAATTCTCACTGTTTCCACTATTTCCCCATCTATTTGCCATGAAGTGATGGGACCAGATACCATGATCTTAGTTCTCTGAATGTTGAGTTTTAAGCCAACTTTTTCACCCTCCTCTTTGACTTTCATCAAGAGGCTCCTTAGATCTCTGTAGCATCCATTTATTCGCTGGAACGCTTTGCCCCTGTCACTGACTCTTGACTCTGAGCCAAGTCAGACTATGTGTTGACCTTCTGTGTGCCATGTTGGAGTCAAGTGGGAACATCTATTTTAGGAGAACTCAGCTAAGACACTTTCTCTGCCTAATCACATGATGCTACTACAGCTTTCACTTGGTTGCCACCGCCCCTCGCCTCCCTCCACCCCCTCCACCCCACGTAAATGAGGATAAGATGCTTGTGTTTTAGGCATTTCCCTAAATGCAATACCCTGAGATAGGAGAGCAGGACACACATATCTCATACACTTTTGGTTGCTTTTCTTCACCCAGGTTGGGAAGGTGGGCTTCCCACCTCCTGAATGACACATCCTGGGGATCTGGTGCACCAGCCCTGTGACTCCATGTGCTTAAATTGGTACATTGTGAAGTAGACATCTTTGTCTGTCTTTGTCTTAGCAGCCTGGCTTTCAGGTCCACTTTCTCCCTTAAACAGTTCAAAGACCCCCCCTCCGAGAATCAAAGGTGAGCAATACTGTCTTTGTTCCAGGCTTCTTCATTCCCCATAGCAATAAATCCTTGGCTCAAATTCATTGAGAAAAGCTGAAAGGACCTAGAGGGGGAAGTTAAGAACATTGTTTTAATAATCGCAATGTAAGGCTATGGTTTTTCCAGTGGTCATGTATGGATGTGAGATTTGGACTGTGAAGAAGGCTGAACGCCGAATAATTGATCTTTTTGAATTGTGGTGTTGGAGAATACTCTCATGAGTCCCTTGAGCTGCAAGGAGATCCAACCAGTCCATTCTAAAGGAGATCAGCCCTGGGATTTCTTTGGAAGGAATGATGCTAAAGCTGAAACTCCAGTACTTTGGCCACCTGATGCAAAGAGTTGACTCACTGGAAAAGTCCCTGATGCTGGGAGGGATTGGGGGCAGGAGGAAAAGGGGATGACAGAGGATGAGATGGCTGGATGGCATCACCAACTCGATGGATGTGAGTATGAGTGAACTCCGGGAGATGGTGATGGACAGGGAGGCCTGGCGTGCTGCAATTCATGGGGTGGCAAAGAGTCAGACACGACTGAGCGACTGAACTGAACTGAAGATCCTCTGTTACATTAGTTTACCAATGTTTGTCTAAATACAAAACCCATGCTTTTTCTAATGTGCAGTATCTGGCACTGGGTAAGCCCATGGTCTTTCAGGGCAAGAAGAAAATCAGAAATCAGACGATATAAACAGACTTGAAGTAGTTGGCATTTGGAAAGAAGCAGTGAGGAAGGAGAGAGACAGACATTAAAGATTCT
Source organism: Ovis aries (assembly GCF_016772045.2). Classification (NCBI taxonomy): domain Eukaryota; kingdom Metazoa; phylum Chordata; class Mammalia; order Artiodactyla; family Bovidae; genus Ovis; species Ovis aries. The sequence goes on along the minus strand of NC_056059.1, from coordinate 24,887,277 downwards.
CTGAGAGTGCTCATGCCAAATATTATTGCCAGAGGAATGGATGTACTCCTGATCATTTCATCATATTGCCTTCAAAACTTTTACATATCCCTATATTAAAGGGTTATTAGTGAAATGATTGTTTGGAGTAAAACACAGATTGGTCTCATCCAATTGTATATCCAAAATATTTAGGTTGTAATCTAAAATATTATTTTTTGGTGGCATTTCTTTAGCACTTGAGATCACTTAAAATGAATTAAGACACTGGAGTCAGTTTATCTGGATTTGAGTCCTGGACCACACTCACAGGGCATGTGAGAATTTCAGTTTTCTCATCTATAAAATGAGGATTATTATAGACAACATTTATTGTTGTCTGTACACCAGGCACTTTTCTAAGCACTTGTGTATTAACTTATGGAATCAATAAATAACCTCAGGATGTATTACTGTAATGGGCTTGGAGATAACACAATTATGTCTCTGAGAAATTAAATTATTTGTTCATAATTAAATAGTTAAAGGCAAAAGTAGGGTTAGAACCCCAGCAGTATGTCTCTAGTTCTGAATGATATTTATAACAGCTAACACTTTTTTCATTGGAGTATAATTGCTTTACCTGTTGTTAGTTTCTACTGTACAACAAAGCGAATCAGTGATATGTATACATATATCCTTCCCTCTACAACTTACCATCCCACCCCTCTAGGTCGTCACAGAGCACTGAGCTGAGCTCTCTGTGCTATACAGCAGGTTCCCGCTAGCTATCTATTTCACACATGGTGGGGAGCCTGGTGGGCTGCCGTCTGCGAGGTCACATAGTCAGACATGACTGAAGTGACTTAGCAGCAGCAGCAGCAATGTATATATGTCAATCCTACTCTCCCAATTTTTCCCACCTTCCCCTCCCCACCCTGTGGCCACGTGTCCATTCTCTGGGTCTCTATTTCCGCCCTGAAAATAAGTTCATCTGTACCGTTTTTCTAGTTCCATAAATACTGCATTACTATGTGATATTTGTTCTTCTCTTTCTGACTTATTTCACTCTGTGTGATAGACTCTAGCACTCTTTATCCTATGAGATAGAAACAATTTTTATTTCATTTCATAGGTCAGAAAACTGAGCATGGTGAGGTTGAGTATCTCGCTCAAGCTGACACTACTGATGTATGGAACCAGGTCCGTGTAGCCTGGTTTCAGAGTTTGTACTGTCAGCCTTCATGCTGAACTGTCTCAGAGTAATTTCGTGAGCACTACTTGAGAAAATCCATGTGAAATACTTAGCACAGTACTAGGCACAGAGAAAATGGTAGATAAATACTAAGTAATTATTAGTAACCAGGAAACCCTATAAATTGGCAAACATGATGGAGATCTGTTAAGCATGGAGTGTTCTGTATAGATAAACCTTTTGTTGTATGTATCATCCTTGTACCTGTCCCCATTATTTGGTTTTATATAATGTTATGCATTCATCCATTCAATCAGTCAAACTTGCCTCACGTTACTTTTAATGTGCTGCTGCTGCTGCTGCTAAGTCACTTCAGTCGGGTCAGACTCTGTGTGACCCCATAGACAGCAGCCCATCAGGCTCCCCTGTCCCTGGGATTCTCCAGGTAAGAACACTGGAGTGGGTTGCCATTGCCTTCTCCAATGTATGAAAGGAAAAGTGAAAGTGAAGTCACACAGTCGTGTCTGACTCTGTGCGACCCCGTGGACTGCAGCCTACCAGGCTCCCCCGTCCGTGGAATTTTCCAGGCAAGAGTTCTGGAGTGGGGTGCCATTGCCTTAGCACCATGCAAAGTGTTCTGGTATGTGATGGGCAGATACCTCTGATAAACGGCTCATGCACTTGTTGCACTCAGGTTAAAGATGCCTTAAACAGCTTCTGTAAAAATTCCATTACCAGCAGTAGAGCTTCTCTGTTGCTGCTGCTGCTGCTGCTAAGTCTCTTCAGTCATGTCCAACTCTGCACGACCCCAGAGATGGCAGCCCGCCAGGCTCCCCCTGTCCCTGGGATTCTCCAGGCAAGAACACTGGAGTGGGTGGCCATTTCCCTCTCCAACGCATAAAAGTAAAAAGTGAAAGTGAAGTCGCTCAGTCATGTCTGACTCTTAGCAACCCCATGGATTGCAGCCTACCAGGCTCCTTCATCCATGGGATTTTCCAGGCAAGAGTACTGGAGTGGGATGCCATTGCCTTCTCCAAGAGCTTCTCTAGCTAATTTAAATTGTTTGGAGGAAATGTGTTCTGGATTTACCAACACTATGCCATTTAAGTGTTTTGTGCCAAGCTAAGTTTTTGCATCTGTCTTGTAACATCTTCACATGCATAGCTTTGTTGTGCTTTATCTCTTAATCTGGAAGCTGTGGGCCAAAACTTTAAAGCTTTTCACTTAATTTCTTGCTCGTAATTTTTACCTTTTATAGGAAAGTCCTTCAAATATCCAAAGAAAGTGCTTCCTTCAAATCAAACAACCTCTTCTCTTAATTGTTCTCTACTGATTGCCAATGTTTCCCCCAGAATATAGAGCATAGAATAGATGTGATTCTTTTGTATGATATTTTCATACAAATTCTTGTTAAGCCAGATCTATTGCCTACTGCTGCGTGGATTATTTTTTTCAACTGAAAGAAGATTTTACTAATACCTGAATCAGGATTTAAACTGAGACGCAAATGGTTTCAAAGGCATGCTTTTACTAGCACCATATTATTCTACTGTAACCTACATTCAAGGCACAGAAAACTGATTTCCTCCGAATACCCACATTCCTCCCATTACTGCAATTCTCCACCAACTGTCATTCCGCCTGTAATGGTTCTACTCATTTCAGTCCTTGTGAATTTTCACTCAGCTGTCCATAATTAGAACAACTCTATGTTATCCTCCTTAGGCTTGAACCTGCCACCCAAGACAGACGGTCTATGTTGAAAAGAAAATAGAGGCAAGGATCCAGGTTGCCTGGATCTTGAAATAAGCTTGATTTGAAAATTTTTTAATTGTTTTTAATTTTTATTGAAATATAGTTATTCATAATTTACAATGTTGTGTTAGTTTCAAGCGTACAGCAAAGTGATTCAGTTATTGTTTTTTTAGATTCTTTTCAATTATAGGTCATTACAAGATACTGAATATCATTCCCTGTGCTTTACAGTAGGTCTTTGTTGGTTACTATTTTATATACAGCTGTGTATATATTATATACTATTTTATATACAGCTGTGTTATTCCTAAACTCCTAATTTATCCCTTTTCCCCTTTCACCTTCAGTAGCTGTGAGTTTGTTTTCTATGTTTGTGGGTCCATTTCTGCTTTATAGATAAGTTCATTTATGTAATTTTTTAGATTATACATATTAGCAATATTATATGATACTTGTCTTTGTATGACTGACTTCACTCAATATGATAACCTCCAGGTCCACTCACATTGCTGCAGATGGCATTAGTTCATTCTTTTAAATGGCCGAGTAATATTCCACTGTGTATATAGACTATATTTTCTTTATCCATTCATCTATTAATGGACACTTAGATTCCATGTCTTGGCTACTCTGAATAGTATTGCTATGAAATTCAGAGTGTGTGTATCTTTTGGAATTACAGTTTTCTCTGACTGTATTCCCAGGAGTGGGATCTCTGGATCATATGGCTGTGTTGTCGTTATTTAGTCTCTAAGTCTTGTCTCTTATGCCACTCATGGACTGTAGCCCTCCGGGCTTCTCCATCCACAGGACTTACCAAGTGAGAACACTGGATTGGGTCACCATTTCCGTCAGGGGTCTTCCTGACCAAGGGATCGAACTCACATCTTCTGCACTGCAGTTGGATTCTTTATCACTGAGCCAACAGAAAAGCCCAGATTATTTGGTAAGGCTAGTTTTTTAAGGAACCTCTGTACTGTTCTCCATAGTGGCTGCACCAATTTACATTCCTACTAACAAACAGTGTAGGGGGATTCCTTTTTAGCCACACCCTTGTTGCAAACTTTTTAAGATGGCCATTCTGACTGAACTTGATTTTATTCAAAATAATATAAACTCATAGAGGATTAACCATGTCTACAATGTCTTTGAACTAAAAATTTGGATCAGATACTTTTTCAGAATTTGCTTTTTTAAAATGGAGCTAGAAAAATTTCAGGAACAAGTGTTTAGAGGTCTTCAATCAGAAAACCCCATAAATCTCTCAAAATATTTTAGTTTTCTAAAAGTTTTCAGTAGAAATCGGATATATTATTTATTTTTTTTTAAGATTCAGCTGATGAAAAAAATTTTATTTTTTATTTTTAATAAAAATTTATTTATTTTAATTGGAGGCTAATTACTTTACAATATTGTATTGGTTTTGCCATACTTCAACATGAATCCGCCACAGGTATACATGAGTTCCCCATCCTGAACCTCCCTCCCTCCTCCCTCCCCGTACCACCTCTCTGGGTAGTCCCAGTACACCAACTCCAAGCATCCAGTATCATGCATCAAACCTGGACTGGTGATTTGTTTCATATATGATATTATACAGAAACAAATAAAATAGGTTGCTTTCAGTGTTAAATGCTTCTGAACATTTTTAAGCAACAGAATATTTTAGCAGTGGATTTTTCACTTTTTAAAAAGCAAGGTAGCTTGCTTTCCATCAAGTAATATTTTATTTTATATTTTCTTATTGTATATTAATCACAGAAATGGGTATTTTACTTGCTAATGTTTAGCAGACACATTTGTAAAAGCTAAGTAATATCTTCTTTCTTCTGAGAATTTCCCTGAGGATTTTCCTGTTTCTGAGTTTTAAGGACAGTAAGACTGCTTGATACCTAGTAACCAAGAGGATCAATTTACATTATATTTAGAACTAACCTCCCACATGTTACTACATCTAACTGCTAGTCAACAGTTTTAGCTTTTGCTAAAACAGCTTTATTGTCTTTACCTAATACCCACAGACCCTGCCTAGGTTTTGTATTTTTGTTTTTAATCACCATTTTATTTTGAACTACGCTACTGTGAATCTATTGTTTTCTCATTTATGAAAACTGCGTATCTGCATTAACACTTTAATTATATTCCATTCCTTTTGTGATTTTTTTTTCTTTCTGAAGAGTATAAATCAACCAAGTCTGCAGAGTTCTAGGAGGAGGTCTTGATGTAGCAGAATATTAAGAAATTCAATACATTTAATCACAGCATGTATTGAAGTCATGGGACAGAAGTCATTTAAAAATAGATAGCTGTTATGGTAATTGACTCTTCAGCATGCATTTATTGGTTGCAGGAAAGAATGAAAGAGTTCTTTTGAAGCACTTAAATTTCCAGTCCTTATTCTTAAAGTTGCTTTGAAATTTGAGAGACAGAAGCATTGCAGCTGCTGGTCAAAGAGCTACCAAATAGGACTTATGTTTAAAGCAGAGTGGCGCTAGATTCTAATTGAAAAGGACACACAGGGCCTGATAGTGTTATAACTAACTGATTAGCAACAACACATGGAGATTGTTGAGTGCCTTTTAGACTCAGAAAGTTAGAGAATCAGAGAATCTTATCAACGAGGGGAATCTTATCAATGACGAAGAGGAACTTTCTTCGCCTTTATTAAGAAGATTATCTGAGATCTTAAATGCTTTTCAGACAGGTGGTATAAAGTAGTGTCTGAGTCAGGTGGGGACAGTGGCCTCCTGGAATGCAGACCCCTAGCCACAGAAGAGACTTCTACTTGGTGCTGGTTTCTTGTTACGCTGCAGGAATGCAGGTCTTACACACGTCGTGGGATTTCTTTAGAGAAGACAGAAATCTGGATGCTAATGTGAAAGTTTCTGGGCCACTTTGCACAACTGCACAAATTGTGAATGTTCAGCATACGCAGTGTATGTAGTATGTCTATTTGTGAACAAAACAGAAGACTGCACACAGATAAATTGGTAGGCAGTTTGCAGCCTCTTGTTCAGACTGATAGAAAAGTCTTTTTTATGAACTGAGATCTATTTTTCAGTAGCTTTGATTCCTTGGCTCTTAGGGTCCTATGAACAAATGTAATCTTTACACACGCACACAACGGTATTTCAAATATTTGAAGCAAATACATAAATTTAGGGGCTGGTAAGCCAAAGAAATAAATTCTTAGTCTGTTATGAATGTATGATGGTGAGTGTAGGCTGGTCTCTTTCCTCTTCTCCCTCTTCTGAATGATAACAACCACACGAATAACATGCCTGGAATCTTGCCTTAAACCAATCCGCGTGACTCAGTTGTTTGGAGGCTGTCCATCTCTGGTCTGCCCAGTGAAGATCCTAAGGTTTGCCACCTGTGGGGCCCTTTCTGCCAAGTCCCTGAGCCCATGAGAGCATGGCTGGCAGGGGATTTGGTGAGTGAGATCCCAACATAGTTTGTTGTGTCCACACCTGGTGTTGAGGGAATTTGGCCCCTTGGTGACTTTTTGAGCTTTATAGACAATTTCCTCTCTCCCTAACTCCCTCTGTGTGTGTGGCTGGTCTCTTTTAGACTATAAAGGTCATGCCTAAAATCCAGTGGTACAGACTACATACTGAGTTCGCACCGTGCAGAGTTCCAAGCACTGCTTTAGGTGTATTGTCATTAAATACTCTCAATAACTCTGTAAAGTACTAGCCTTCTTTATTAGAGACAAAGAAACTGAACACAAGAAACCCAACCATGAACACACATTTAACTGGTAATAAAATAGAGATTCAGACCTAGGGGGTTAGCTTCAGGATATGTACATCTTCCTTCCTATGGCTCAGCCTACGTCCCTGGGGTCTTCACAACCAATTAATATTCCTTCACAGACTGGAACTGGACTGTGAAAAATGCCCATTTTAGTAGAGACCGTGATCTACTCTCTGCCCCTGTCTGGCCTGCAGCCAGCCTTCTCTCCGTCTCTTTATCAGCTCACAAAGACAGCGGCCAGTTCTCCTGAGTGTCCATGCAGTGGCCAAGGAATTCTTACTGCTCGTTTCTGACCTGCCTTGCTCTCCTCCTCTTTTCATCCCATGTTACTTCTAGGCTCTGAAATCACCATCTATTCTGATTGTACAATTTGGTGTTTGTACTTGGTCCCCTCTACATTTGAACCTTGACCTGATTTGACTTGACTTTCCAGCATTTAATGCCTCATGTCGGCCTGGCCCTGCTAAACTTCAAACTCACATGGTTTGCATTTGGATTCTACAATTTTATGGTTGTGAGACTTTGAACAAATTATTTACCTATTTGAGGTTTATTGGAGAAGGAAATGGCAACCCACTCCAGTATTCTTGCCTGGAAAATCCCATGGACAGAGGACATAGGCTATAGTCCATGGGGGTCACAAAGAGTCGGACATGACTGAGTGACTTCACTTTGAAGTTTATGCTTAGCAAAATGGAGAAATTGTTCCTTGCTTATTGAATTGTGAGGATTAACAAACAACATATATAAAGTATCTAGTGCAGTAGATCACACAAAAGAAGTGTTCAAATGACACTTCTTATCATGACAGTCATCGTTGGGAAGTAGGAACTGAGTAATTCCCAGCCAGGCCTTAAAAATCTCAGCTAAGCCTTTACACTAAGCCTCAGATGGCTGTGCAGGATAAGATGAAAGTACTTGTTGCGATCTTTAAATAGTTGGCAACTCTAAGTTTAAAAAATCAGGCCCTAAGTTGTCCTTATCTTTGAGAGCAATTGATAAGAGGTGAATTTATCAAGAATGATCAATGGCAATGATCATTTACAGTATATGCAATGAAAGAAATATGTAATAATTTAATTATGCATGTATTTGTTACTATTTTATTAAAAAATACTGACAAGATTATGTTTATGATTATTTTATTCTTTTTTTTAAGCTTTGTTTTACAACCTAGCCTCTGTTAGATATTGTTTGTTGGAGGTTCAGACAAATTCCACTTAAAAAATGCGTTTATTGATTTTCAATCATTAAGAATTATTTGGAAAATAAAAATTACCTATAATTTCATAAGCTAGAGAGTAAATACAGATAACGCAATTTACTGTGTATCCTTCTAGTCTTTTTTATTTGTAAATATGTGCATGCTCAGTTGCTCAGTCATGTCCAACTCTTTGCGACCCCATGGACTGTAGGCCCCTAGGCTCCTCTCTCCATGAAATTTTCCAGGCAAGAATATCGGAGTGGGTTGCCATTTCCTTCTCTAGGGGATCTTCCTGACCCAGGGAGTGAACCTGTATCTCCTGTATTGGCAGACAGATTCTTTACTACTTGAGCCATCTGGGAAACTGTTTGTAAATATACAGTAAATAGAGATATAATAACAGGAAATAGAAATAAGAATTTCCCAAGTCACTAAATCATCCTTTCAAAACCGTGCTGGTATATAAATCCTTTGAGTATTTAGCTGTATGATAACTTAATTGCCAAGTTATCTGATAAAATTGCAATTTTTACTGCTATAAAATTAATATCTTTAAAGGATATGGCTTTATAGTTTTCCTTTCAGCATCTGAATCCTCCTTCTATCCTCTCCACCCTCAACTATAGAAGCTGAAAGAGATGCCAGATGTTAGATTTCCCAGCCTCCCTTGCAGATAGTGTGTGGGCTTTCTCAGACCTTGAATAGAAGCGTAGAGGGTTGAAGACGGTATTGTTAAATATGAGCTTCCCAGGTGGCCCTAGTGGTAAAGAATGCACAGGTAATGCCGGAGACTCAAGAGATGATGCAGGTTATTCTAACACACGGAGAGGCAGCGAGCAACAGAAGAGTGTAATGCTGTGTGTTGGACCCCTTTCCCTCTTGGGCTTCCTCTAGAATTTATTTCACCACATGCTCTTTCTTCAAAGTACAAGTTGCTTGGTCCTCTGAAATTGTGTTCTAGTTTTCATCCTCATGGCCATGATTTGACAGTCTAATCCTTCTTTCCATACTTTTCATTAAGCTAGCTCTTGCATTTTTAAAATGAGAGAATCTTGTATTTACTGTAGTTTTTCTTTAGTGTTGTAGTTTTTTCTTTGTTTAATTAGGATTGTTACTTTTTTTGTTAGTGCCCTGGATACAACATCACACAGGTTTTGCATGGCCTTCCTTAAGTCTTATTTTTCTGTAAACTGTTATTTTTAGAGTGCTGTCTAGCAAAAAAGGAAGTTTCTCAGGAATACTATGTTGGGCTAGAGAAGAAGCAAGGGTAATTCCTTCTCTTGCTCAGTCATATCAAATCCCAGAGAGTCTTGTTAAATATGCAGTTTTCAGAATCCACCTCAGATCTGATTCAGAATCTCCAGCGGGGGATGGTTCTGGCAATCTGTTAACATGTGAGTCAGGTAGTTCTTATGTTATACAAGTTAAGGAAGCTTTGTGCCCTAAGGGGGCACAGAGTAGTCATGCTTTCTCCTCCCCCCAACATTAACACAGCATTGCCTTCAGTTAAAGACCCCTTTAAAAATAACTAATTGCAACTATATCACCTTCATGATTTAAATTGTCCTGGTCCATGGGATCCTTCACTGTGTCTGGTTTTATTTGCCGTGTTCCTTTAAAGGCAAGTCTTCTCAAACTTCATTTTAGCCACTCGCACCGATCATGAACCCAAGCAGCCTGCCCAAAGGACTTGCTCTATTTCTAATACATGAATTATCAAATATGAGATAATAACAAAAGCTTTCTCTTTAAATGATGCAGGCAGGCTAAACGTGAAGTTGCTCAGTCGTGTCCGACTCTTTGCGACCTGTGGACTATAGCCCACCAGGCTCCTCTGTCCATGGGATTCTCCAGGCAAGAATAGTGGAGTCGGTTGCCATTTCCTTCTCCAGGGGAATCTTCCCAACCCAGGGATCGAACCTGGGTCTCCCGCATTGCAGGCAGACGCTTTAACCTCTGAGCTACCAGGGAAGCAGGCTAAGTGAATTTTTATACTGCTTTACAAATGCTTTGTGCAAATCTTGTGAAGATGGAGGCTCAGATGAAGGATGGGATATAGATGGTGGGGAAAAGGATACTTGTCAATAGAAGCTTTATATGCTTTTAAGCAGAAAAGTACCTTACATTTAGAGGCTGTTGTTGTTTATTTGTTTGTGCTAGTTTTGGCTTGCTTTCCTGGTCTAATCCTGAATATTTTAAAGTGGGAATTTTATTTTGTTTACTTTTCCTGCTTGAGCTAAAGTACAGAAAAGACACATTATAAGACTGTCAGAAGAGATTTGTTGTAAACTGTGTAATTTGTGTAATATTCTGTAAACTCAGAGTAATAAAGATAAACCAACCCATAATGGCAATGCTTAACGTCCAGCAATTTTCCTCCATAAAAGCCTTGTTCATTATTCTTCTAGTTACACCTCTGAAACCAGAAACCCTATAGTTTATATTAACATTCAGCTGGACTCATTGTTAGTTTCTCTGCTTATTAAAGAGAAACCCAATATATACCAGTCAATCAGGAATAAGAAATAGTGGTTCTATATTAATAACACTCTACTCCTTCCAATTATTTACATGTGGATCGATGGGAGGATTTGAATGCACGGCAGTCAGTTTGGGTTAATTATCATGAAGAACTGAAGCAATACTTTGCAGGGCTTTGCATCAAGAGCAGCCTTGAATTTGGGCTCCTGCGCTTAGTCACTCAGTCATGTCTGACTCTTTGTGACCCCATGGACTATAGCTTGCCAGGCTCTTCTGTCCCTGAAATTCTCTAGGCAAGAATAATGGAGTGGGTAGCCATTCCTTTCTCCAGGGGATCTTCCCGACCCAGGGATCGAATCCAGGTCTCCCACATTACAGGTGGATTCTTTACCATTTGAACCACCAGGGAAGCCCAGGTCTCTTGTAGTGCACACCAACATGTTGGTAACTCCAGCAATAAAGTGCTTATTGTTCCCACATAAACTGGAAGAGGCCATCTGGGATGGCTGTATACAATACTATTCAGGGCCTCTACTTCACACTGGAGAATTTCTTATAGTTCGGTTGTTTTTCAGCATATCTAAGATCCCAAGTGCAGAAGCTTGGGGCATTCAAAAGTTCTGAGAGCTAACACTGCCATTTAGGGAATTTTTCTTCTGCCATTTTCAGTGAGTCAGGTCAGAACTTTGCAGCTGTTCTGTCCACCTACTACAGATACACAAGACTCCAGCAAAGACTTTTTCACTGGTAAACACTTCCTTAGTTTAATTATAGATGCATAATGTTATAGCTCCACTTGTGTTTGGTATATCAGAATTATTCGACCTGAGTGTGATAACAGTATATGTGAGTAACTCTCAGAGACTGACACAGAATTAAGTTCAACAGGAAGTTTGATAATTTAGAGTTTAAAAAAGTTTTACATTTCTCTTTTTTCCATCATTTCAACTGAAATTTTATTTCTTAATTCCTCCTTTCAACATACACTCTAAAAGAACTGGTTGTTGTAGTGGATTCCATACACTATTGCAGCATCCAGGTTTGGGATGCTCACTCCACTGGCTGCTCAGAGTGTTAGTGGCTGACAACTTTCAGCCAGCCCCTCTCCTTACATTGCCCTCACCCAAAGCCATTCTTGGAGGCAGCCATTCCAATAAAAAGTCATGGTCCTCCATTCAGTTTTCAAAACTAAGCCAGTTTCTAATCTAGAAGCCATTTACTGAAGGAGAGTTCAAAATTCCTGGAGAAAAGTTGCTGGTAAGCCCATGCCAAGTGTATACACAATTGGTGATCTCCCTGCACCCTTAGTCTTTCCCCAAAGTGACCTATAGCCATTTATTTGGGTATTTTTACAACGGAAAAGTACTTTGGCCACCTCCTGCGAAGGGTTGACTCATTGGAAAAGACTCTGATGCTGGGAGGGATTGGGGGCAGGAGGAGAAGGGGACGACAGAGGATGAGATGGCTGGATGGCATCATGGACTCAATAGACGTGAGTCTGAGTGAACTCCAGGGTTGGTGATGGACAAGGAGGCCTGGCGTGCTGCGATTCATGGGGTCGTAAAGAGTCAGACATGACTGAGCGACTGAACTGAACTGAACAACAGAAAATGGAGAATACATCATTTCAAGGTGTGTCAAACATGAGGTCTGAGTTGACATTGATGACCTGGAATTCAAGCATCATCATAACCTCCAAGTAATAAATTGAGTCCTGGTCCAGCTCCAGCTCACTGTGTGTCCGCTGGACTCATGGGTATAACCTTTGGTCATTTCCTTGGTCCCCACATGTGTAATTCCAGTGGACACATTTGGTAGTTGGCAGAGTATATTGGCAATTTGATATATAGAGTGAAAACCACTCTCTCAACCATGGGGGTCTGAGTCACTCCTTTAGCAAGTCAGCTGACCCGCAGAGGTGATGAAGAGGAAGTGGAGAGTCTAGAATGGTGGCAGACAAGGGAATGATGCTCCACTGTGGCTTTGAGAGCCTGGTGGGCTGAAGTCCATGGGGTCGCGAAGAGTCAGACGCGACTGAGTGACTTCACTTTCACTTTTCACTTTCATGCATTGGAGAAGGCAATGGCAACCCACTCCAGTGTTCTTGCCTGGAGAATCCCAGGGACGGGGGAGCCTGGTGGGCTGCCATCTATGGGGTCGCACAGAGTCGGACATGACTGAAGCAGCTTAGCAGCAGCAGCAGCAGCAGCAGCAGTGGCAGCGCTGTTGTTTATCCCACCCACCTTTGTCAGTTTCCATAGGAAAAGAGGCCAAATGGAATCATGTGAGAGCTGGACGCAGAATTTATTATATTCACACAAATGAATCTGAGTGGCATGAGTGATAGACTGGGGTAGATGCTGCAGCGTGACCCCAGATATCCTCTTAACATCTGAGGCCAGCATCTCCCCAACTGTTGGGAATGTCAAACTTCAGGAATTGCCTCAACTGATGAGCGCTGCCTGGCCCAGAATCACACGTACACCTGTCCTCGGCAGCTTGTTCCTAAAGCCTGGTCAGTGAGGGTGAGGATAAAGGCAGACCCTGATTCCCCAGGGGAAATAACTCGGAAGGGCATCTAACTCTGGGAGATCAGGGGAGGCCTTTTTGTGAAACCGTGTTAACGGTTCAAGTATCTCCTTTGCTCAGTCAGTTTTGCTTCCTTCTCTCCGCTAGGTTGTTGATCACAGGGCATAAGCCTTCTGCTTGCGAATCTCCATCTCAGAGTCTATTCTGGGGAACTCCACCTAAAGTAGTTATTAAAGCAGAAATGATGCCAGATGTGTGGTCAGGTGTGTGGTCATCTTATCTCATGGAAGCTGCTGTAAGTTTCCTCATAACTATCTGGATGAACTTCTGCATTAAACAAGCAGCGTACAATCCAGAATATTGGAAGTTTACCAATGCCCTCCTTTTTCTCTTCCTTATCGTTGTCATTCAGTCACTCAGTTGTATTTGACTCCTTGCGACCCCACAGACTGCAAAATGCCAGGCTTTCTTGTCCTTCACTATCTCCTGGAGTTTGCTCAAACTCATGTTCATTATTGAGTCAATGATGCCAACCAGCCGTCTCATCCTCTATCATCCCCTTCTCTTCATGCCTTCAATCTTTCCTAGCATCAGAATCTTTTCCAATGAGTTGGCTGTTTGCATCAGGTGGCCAAATTATTGGAACTTCAGCTTTAGCATCAGTCCTTCCAATGAATATTCAGGGCTGATTTCCTTTGGGATTGACTAGCTTGATCTCCTTGCTATCCAAGGGACTCTCAAGAGTCTTCTCCAGCACCACAGTTCTTTTCCTTATACACAGCCACCAAAACCCGATCACTTCTCTTTGCAATGACTCTTGAGCTAATTACCATCACTGTTATTATTACATTTAATATACATCAGTTGTTTCTTGTCTAGTTTAGACTCTTCTTGCCTCCCACCTTGGCTATTTCAGTTCTTCACTGATCTCCTGCCTCCTGCCTCTTTATGACTCCTAAACTCTTTATTATATGCAATGTTTTCTGATTGATTTCCCCCAAGTCCTACATTATAATAGTACCTCACTGCTTATAAACATGAAATAGCTCAACTGTGTAGAAACTGCCTTTCTTAGTGTGACATCCGAAAGGCCTCTGCATTCTGGGCCATATATTTTTTTCTAATTCATTCTAATCTAATTTATAATCTATTTTATAAATATTTATAAAACTATTTTATAAATAGTTAATCTATAAAATAGTTTTTATAAATAGTTACTAATCTATTTTATAAGTAGTTATTGAATATGCAAGTCTGCCTTAAAGCTGCTCAGAATGATTCAAAATTCCTGTTGCTGCTTCATTCTTTCTATGTGCAATGCTCTCCCTTGAATAAATTCTCTTACAAATATTGATCCTTTTAAGAATACATAAAGTATTAAAGCACAATGAAAAATATAGAGAATTATAAAAAAAAACCTGTGTATTAGGTTTTAGCAGCTTTCAAACCTATTTATTTATCTTTAGGTTTTTGATCAATAATTCATTTGAAATGCTCCTGTATAAATTTCTCATTTCCAAAAACATTTTTCATTTTGTTCTTTTCTTATATAAATATTTAAGGCTATGCATTTCTTTTTATGTCTATACATTTCTATGTCTTAACTGCATCCTAGGTGTTTTGCTATGTAACAACTTCATTATCATTAAATTCTAAGTTTATAAAATTATCTTGACCTAAGTGTTTGTATTTGTATTTAAATTTCCAAATGTATGGAAGTGTTATGGTTGTTTTCATGCTTTTATTATTTATTTTACACAATAGTCTTTGTTAATTTAATGTTTGCTAGTGTGGTAAATTTGAGGATATATTTCCTGTAATCTGTACTTATAAGTTGAGGATTTATAGTTCTATGCATGGTTACTAAATATAGTATGTATGATGTCATTCCATCTTTCCCTTCTTTAATTCTCTTTGGGACTGATCTCAATTGTTGTATGTGTATATGTGTGTGTGTGTTAGTTGCTTAGTTGTGTCCGACTCTTTGCAACCCCACGGACTGCAGCCCACCAGGACCCTCCATCCACGGGATTCTCCAGGCAAGAACACTGGAGTGGGTTGCCATTTCCTTCTCCAAAAAGAACTATAGAAAGAAAGAAAGTGATGTCGTTCAGTCGTGTCCAACTCTTTGCGACCCCATGGATGGTAGCCTACCAGGCTCCTCCATCCATGGAATCTTCCAGGCAAGAGTACTGGAGTGAGTTGCCATTTCCTTCTTCACTCAGTTGTTAACAGAAGTATATTAACATTATTCACTATACTTATAAGTTCCTCAACTTTCTAATTTTATGAATTTGTACTTCTTATGTTATCGGGTACATATGTTATAATCAGGGAAGAAAAGTCATTTGTTTATTGTGCTGGACTTTTCTTCTTCTTTTTAAGATGGTGTTTTCAGGGATTTTAAATTATTTTTATTTATTTACTTTTGGCTGCCCTGGGTCTTTGTTGCTGCCCTCTCTGGTTGCGGGTGTGCAGGCTTCTCACTGTGGTGGCTTCTTACTGTGACTCGCAGTCAGTAGCTGTGGTACACAGGCTTTAGGTGGAATCTTACTGGACTAGGGGTCGAATTCATATCTCCTTCATTGGCAGGTAGATTCTTATCCACTGGACAACCAGGGAAGTCCCGTTGTGCTTGATTTTTAGCAACAAATGGCAAGTATTAACACAAGCTGTTGGGAGACAATTCTCTGTGGGTTGTTTATGTCTCTTCATCTCTTATAAGTGAGGTAGTGATTGCCCTCTGGTTGCCTTGAAACTATATTTTCAAGGATGTTTGTATAGTGATCAACAGTGGGAAATAGGTAGTATATTCTTCTGGAGCAAAGGGCAGGCCTATCCATTATAAAAGATTTGGGTTCCCTAAGCTCAGGATTCCACTCCTGTAACACCATGAATAGGCATCCTTTGGTTTCAGCACCATTGATACTGTGGGCCTTGGCAGGGATGAGAGGACTGATGCAAATATGCTGATTCTCATGCTGCATGAGGAGTCCTTTTCCCTGAAGTCTTGTACAAGCAACCATGAAATTGTCACAGGCTACATTCTGAAGGAGATCAGCCCTGGGATTTCTTTGGAAGGAATGATGCTAAAGCTGAAACTCCAATACTTTGTCCACCTCATGCAAAGAGTTGACTCGTTGGAAAAGACTCTGATGCTGGGAGGGATTGGGGGCAGGAGGAGAAGGGGATGACCGAGGATGAGATGGCTGGGTGGCATTACTGACTCGATGGATGTGAGTCTGAGTGAACTCCAGGAGTTGGTGATGGACAGGGAGGCCTGGCGTGCTGCGATTCATGGGGTCACAAAGAGTCGGACACAACTTAGTGACTGAACTGAACTGAGCTGAGTACGACAAAATCCTTTGTCTCTATCCCGGGAGTCTTGTGTCTTCTACAAGTGGCCATGAAACTATGGCAGGCGAATACGTTACCTCTAAAGTAGGGTTCTTCTTAGGCCCTTTAGAGCTCTTCCAATACAACTGGTCTGCATTGCTGCTGCTACTACCTCTTCCATACTCCACAGTGCCTATTATAGCAAGTTCTGTTTGATTTATGTGGTAGTTAGCTAGAGAATTCTCTGAAACACAGTAAGAGTTGACCGATTATCTTTATTCTATTGCTGACAGAACATTGCAAAGTTGTGTTTTATACACCCTCCAAGTGGTTTTAGTCTGAATTTTAGCCTTGAAACAAGTTTATAAAATGTCTCTCATTTTTTTCCCAGCAAAGTCAAATGAGCTATAATATGGTTTTTGATTTGAGATTTGATCTGTCTGCCTTTCCATTTTCTTTAGCGTTTTTTGAATGGATTTATTAAGTTTAAAAAAATATATATTTGAAAATCATTAACTAATATTATTATGTAGATAACTTGACCTAAATATCAGTTCTAGAAATAAGGTCAGAATTTAGTTGTCTAGATGGTCAAGTTCCTCAGCAGCCTCTTCCAAATAGTCTGCATTCTTCAGCATGCTCCATCATATTTTTTCACATATTGTGTGTTCAGGCAATAAACATCATTTTATATTATTCTCTGCAAAAGTAAATGTATCACAAGACTAATAATATGTAATCCATAGTCAAATAGTAATGACTTTTGCATTTTATACTGTTTTCATCATTTATTTCATGGTTGCCCCCTATGGAGAGAATAATTGAATGCTGCCTATAATAATTGTTGCAGTTTGCTCAAAGTATTTATACTAGGAAAAATTAGTGGTCCAAATAAATTCTCAGATTTTCATATCTCTTAGAGCTGGTTCCGTGAAAGTATACTTGTTGGAAGTATGGAAAATTCTAAAATAGATATATAGTTTGAATTTTGCTTAAATTTTAAATTGCCCATAGCCTTTTAAAATTTTTAAAAGTTTTATTTATTATTAAGTACAGAAAGAGATGTATAAAGTACATATAAAGCATAAAGAGTCAGGATTCAACTATATATACATGCCTAAGATGTTTAGAGATACCGATATATGTGGTTTACCTATTTAAGAAACCCAGGGATTCATGAGCACAAATTTCAGGAGAGTGGATATATCTGGAGTGACAAGAAAGTAAATGGAAATAATGAGGAGCTCACAGAAAAAATTAAAGGTGATGGTAGAGATCTTTCTATAAAAGTTGGAGGTAGGCATGCATTTATTGTGAATCCTGACTCCTTATGCTTTATATATATTTTATATAACTTTTGTACTATCTCTACTAGCACTGTTGATGTTTTCTGTGAGCCCCTCATTATTTCCACTTACAGCATTATTCCTTCAGATAAATCTACTCTCCTGAAATTTATGCTTATGAAACCCTGGGTTTTTAAAATAGATGATCCACACGTATTGGAAAACTAAACATTTTAGTTTTCTGTTTTTACATCATTAAGTAAGCAAAAATAGCCTATTTATTCTTTTCTGATTTCTTATTGCATCCGGTATTATATCCTAAAGATTCATCCAGATCCTTTATAATTTCAATTCCATTCGTTTTCACTATTATAGCTTGCAGTTTATGAGTACAGCACAATTCATGTATCCATTCTATAACTGATGGATGTTTGTGTTGTTTCCACATTATTCTTCTAAACAGTGTGATGATAAACTGCCAGTCTCTTGGCGCATGGGTGAGACAGTTGAAAGCGGTAGTCTTACAACTGGGAAATGAGTACAGGGATAAATAAAACACTTTCCCTGAGGTGTGTGAAACACAGTTTTAGGGTGACCAATTTCCAAAGCCTTTGCTTCTATGTACGCACCTTCCTAAAATTAATCTCCCTGATAACTTGCCTGAAATGCAGGTCTGACTTGCTCACTTCCCCTGTAACAGGCCTCTTACCTTGCTTCACAAAAGACATGCTGCTCACTATTGGCCCATCTTATTGTAATGCTTTATTCAGGGGTATAATAACCTCTAGGGTACCAAACCGGAGAAGGCACTGGCACCCCACTCCAGTACTCCTGCCTGGAAAATCCCATGGACGGAGGAGCCTGGTGGGTGAAACCATTGCTCTAGGACAGTACTGAGAAAGCTAATTATTTGAATGTCTGTATAATGAGTGAATTTGTGTACCCGCCAAATCCATAGGTTGCCGTCCTAATGCCTTGTACATTAGTACTGCAACTATATTTGGAGACAGAGTTTACAAAGAGATAATCAAGTTAAAACAAGGTCTTTAAGGTGAGTCCTAATCCAATATGACGGTTGTCCTTATGAGAAGAGGAGATTACACAAACAGTACAGAGGGAAATATGTGAAGCAAAACAGAGAACGCTGCCATCCATAAGCCAAGGAGAGAAGCTTCAAGGAAAAAGCAACACTGCCAGCACGTTGGTCTCACACTTCAAGCCTCCAGAGCTGTGAGGAGGTAGGCTTCTGTTGCTCAGGCCACCCAGCCTGTGGTATTTGTTATGACAACTATTACTTCTAGGTAAGAAGTTCTGCAAATCTGGTGGTCTTTAGTCCTTTGATTTCAGTTAATTCAGTCACTCAGTCGTGTCCGATTCTGTGACCCCATGGACTCTTTAATTTTCTTGAAGACATCTAGTCTTTCTCATCCTATTGTTTTCTTCTATTTCTTCACATTGATCACTTAGGAACGGTTTCTTAATTTTGATTTCAACAATTAGGAAATAAAGTCTTATTGAACTGTCTCTGTCTAAATCATCTGAAATATTTTTTTGGAAATATATATTCATATGACTTTGGCATATATCTTGAAAGTAGCTCAAATATTGATTACAATTATGTATTGTAATTGGCAATTTTTTTGTAGTTCCAACTACTTATTGGTGCTAATAAATTTTCTCAGAGCTTATATCTGAGAAAAACAAAACATAGGAAATGGCGCTTGATTCTCTAATTCTAGCAAAAACAATATCAATAAATTAATTCACTAATTTAAAAGGATCATTTCACTTGCAAATCAAAACCACAAGGAGATGCCATCTCACAGCTATCAGAATGGCTATTGTCAAAAAGAGCACAAATAATGTTGGTGTGGTGACAAGTGTTCCCACTTTGTACATTGTTGGTGGGAATGTAAATTGGTGTAGCCACTGAGGGAAACAGTATGGAAATTTCTCAAAAAACTAAAAATAAAGTAAAAACTAAGCTACAATTACTACTAAAGTAATAAACTACTAAGGTGAAAACTAAACTACTATTACTACTAAAATAATAAACTAAAAACTAACTACCATATGAGCTGGTAGTTCCAGTCCTGGGTATGAAAGTGAAAGAGTTAGTGACTCTGCTGCGGCTGCTGCTAAGTCGCTTCAGTCGTGTCTGACTCTGTGCAACCCCATAGACGACAGCCCACCAGGCTCCACCGTCCCTGGGATTCTCCAGGCAAGAACACTGGAGTGGGGAGCCTCTCCCTTCTCCAGGGGATATTTCTGACCCAGGGATCAAATCAAGGTCTCCTTCATTGCAAGCAGATTCTTTACCTCACTCCTGGGTATACATCTAAATAAAACAAGAAAAGTGATTCAAAAAGATACATGCACCCCAATGTTCCTAATGGAATTGTCTATAGTTGCCCAGATATGGAAGCAGGGTTTGTCAGGCGGTGCTAATGGTAAAGAATCCACCTGTCAATGCAGGAGATGTAAGAGATGTGGGTTCTATCCCTGGGTTTGGAAGATCCCCTGGAGGAGAGCATGGCAACCCACTCCAGTATTCTTGCCTGGAGGAACCCCACTGAGAGGAGCCTGGCAGGCTGCAGTCCACAGGGTCACAAAGAGCTGGACAGGAATGAAGCGACTTAACATTCATGCCTGCACATGGAAACAACCTATAGATGTCCACCCACAGATGAATGGATAATGAAGATGTGGTGTAGATAGTTAGATAGAAACACACAATGGAATACTACTCAGCCACAAAAAAGAATGACATTACTTTTGCAACAACATGGATGGACTTGGAGGATGTTATGATAAGTGAAATAAGTTAGAAAAAAGTGAGTACTATATGGTATCACTTATATGTGAAATATAAAAAATATAACAAACTACTGAATATAACAAAAAAGAAACAGACTCACAAATATAGAGAACAAACTACTTAGTAGTTCCCAGTGGAGACAGATAAGGAGGAGGGGCAATATAGGGGTAGGAGATTAAAAATTATAAACTAATATATATAAAGCAAGCCACAAAGGTATGTTGTAGAGCACTGGGAATACAGCCAATATTTAAAAATAACTATAAATGAAGTATAAACTTTAAAATTGTGATTATATTGTACATCTGTAATACATGTCAATTATACTTAAATAAAAAAATGTAAGAAAAGGAAAAATTTAGAAATCCAACAATTGTAAACTATTAGGCTAATTATGGTAACTCAGTTAGACAGAATTTGAGTCTGAATTTGGTAATTTGAGTCTGAATTGGGTAATAAGGAGTTCATGATCTGAGCCACAGTCAGCTCCTAGTCTTTTGTTTTTATCGACTGTATAGAACTTCTCCATCTTTGGCTGCAAAGTATATAATCAATCTGATTTCGGTGTTGACCATCTGGTGATGTCCATGTGTAGAGTCTTCTCTTGTGTTGTTGGAAGAGGGTGTTTGCTATGACCAGTGCATTTTCTTGGCAAAACTCTATCAGCCTTTGCCCTGCTTCGTTCTGCATTCCAAGGCCAAATTTGACTGTTACTCCAGGTGTTTCTTGACTTCCTACTTTTGCATTCCAGTCCCCTATAATGAAAAGGACATCTTTTTTGGGTGTTAGTTCTAAAAGGTCTTATAGGTCTTCATAAAACCATTCAACTTCAGTTTTTTCAGCATTACTGATTGGGGCATAGACTTGGAATAACTGTGATATTGAATGGTTTGCCTTGGAGATGAACAAAGATCATTCTGTCAATTTTGAGATTGCATCCAAGTACTGCATTTTGGACTCTTTTGTTGACCATGATGGCTACTCCATTTCTTCTGAGGGATTCCTGCCTGCAGTAGTAGATATAATAGTCATCTGAGTTAAATTCACCCATTCCAGTCAATTTTAGTTTGCTGATTCCTAGAATGTCCACGTTCACCCTTGCCATCTCTTGTTTGACCACTTCCAATTTGCCTTGATTGATGGACCTGACATTCCAGGTTTGTATGCAATATTGCTCTTTACAGCATTGGATCTTGCTTCTATCACCAGTCACATCCACAACTGGGTATTGTTTTTGCTTTGGCTCCATCCATTCATTCTTTCTGGAGTTATTTCTCCACTGATCTCCAGTAGCATATTGGGCACCTAATGACCTGGGGAGTTCCTCTTTTGGTATCCTATCATTTTGCCTTTTCATACTGTTCACGGGGTTCTCAAGGCAAGAATACTGAAGTGAGTGGCTTGCCATTCCCTTCTCCAGTGGACACATTCTGTCAAATTCAGACTCAAATTGAAGAAAGTAGGGAAAACCAATAGACCATTCAGGTATGACCTCAATTAAATCCCTTATGACTATACAGTGGAAGTGAGAAATAGATTTAAGGGCCTAGATCTGATAGATAGAGTGCCTGATGAACTATGGAATGAGGTTTGTGACACTGTACAGGAGACAGGGATCAAGACCATCCCCATGGAAAAGAAATGCAAAAAAGCACAATGGCTGTTTGGGAAAGCCTTACAAATAGCTGTGAAAAGAAGATAAGTGAAAAGCAAAGGAGAAAAGGAAAGATATAAGCATCTGAATGCAGAGTTCCAAAGAATAGCAAGAAGAGATAAGAAAGCCTTCTTCAGTGATCAATGCAAAGAAATAGAGGAAAAGAACAGAATGGGAAAGACTAGAGATCTCTTCAAGAAAATTAGACATACCAAGGGAACATTTCATGCAAAGATGGGCTCGATAAAGGACAGAAATGGTCTGGACCTAACAGAAGCAGAAGATATTAAGAAGAGGTGGCAAGAATACACAGAAAAACAGTACAAAAAAGATCTTCATGACCCAGATAATCATGATGGTGTGATCACTCACCTAGAGCCAGACATCCTGGAATGTGAAGTCAAGTGGGCCTTAGAAAGCATCACTATGAACAAAGCTAGTGGAGGTGATAAAATTCCAGTTGAGCTGTTTCAAATCCTGAAAGATGATGCTGTGAAAGTGCTGCAGTCAATATGCCAGCAAATTTGGAAAACTCAGCAGTGGCCACAGGACTGGAAAAGGTCAGTTTTCATTCCAATTCCAAAGAAAGGCAATGCCAAAGAATGCTCAAACTACCGCACAATTGCACTCATCTCACATGCTAGTAAAGTAATGCTCAAAATTCTCTGAGCCAGGCATTAGCAATACGTGAACCGTGAACTCCCTGATGTTCAAGCTGGTTTTAGAAAAGGCAGAGGAACCAGAGATCAAATTGCCAACATCTGCTGGATCATGGAAAAAGCAAGAGAGTTCCAGAAAAACATCTACTTCTGCTTTATTGACTATGCCAAAGCCTCTGACTGTGTGGATCACAATAAACTGTGGAAAATTCTGACAGAGATGGGAATACCAGACCACCTGACCTGCCTCTTGAGAAATCTGTATGCAGGTCAGGAAGCAACAGTTAGAACTGGACATGGGACAACAGACTGGTTCCAAATAGGAAAAGGAGTACATCAAGGCTGTATATTGTCACCCTGCTTATTTAACTTCTATGCTGAGTACATCATGAGAAATGCTGGACTGGAAGAAACACAAGCTGGAATCAAGATTGCCGGGAGAAATATCAATAACCTCAGATATGCAGATGACACCACCCTTATGGCAGAAAGTGAAGAGGAGCTAAAAGCCTCTTGATGAAAGTGAAAGAGGAGAGCGAAAAAGTTGGCTTAAGCTCAACATTAAGAAAATGAGGATCATGGCATCCGGTACCATTACTTCATGGGAAATAGATGGGGAAACAGTAGAAACAGTGTCAGACTTTATTTTTTTGGGGTCGAAAGTCACTGCAGATGGTGATTGCAGCCATGAAATTAAAAGACGCTTACTCTTTGGAAGAAAAATTATGACCAACCTAGATAGTGTATTCAAAAGCAGAGACATTACTTTGCCAACAAAGGTCCGTCTAGTCAAGGCTATGATTTTTCCAGTAGTCATGTAAGGATGTGAGAGTTGGACTGTGAAGAAGGCTGAGCGCCGAAGAATTGATGCTTTTAAACTATGGTGTTGGAGGAGACTCTTGAGAGTCCCTTGGACTGCAAGGAGATTCAACCAGCCCATTCTGAAGGAGATCAACCCTGGGATTTCTTTGGAAGGAATGATGCTAAAGCTGAAACTCCAGAACTTTGGCCACCTCATGCGAAGAGCTGACTCATTGGAAAAGACTCTGATGCTGGGAGGGTTTGGGGGCAGGAGGAGACGGGGACGACAGAGGATGAGATGGCTGGATGGCATCACTGACTCAATGGACGTGAGTCTGAGTGAACTCCGGGAGTTGGTGATGGACAGGGAGACCTGGTGTGCTGCGATTCATGGGGTTGCAAACAGTCGGACATGACTGAGCGACTGAACTGAACTGAACTGAAACTTAGAATAAAAATTTTGGATGGCAATTAGAAAAATATAGCAGAAAGTATACTTTTCCAAAATTCTCTTAGATGTATCACAAGCAAAAAATGTTTGAAGAACACTGATCTAGGTTTGATAACTAAAAATAGAATTGCTAACTCAAAGCATGTTTATCTTCAGCTTTACAAAATAGTGCCAGGCTGCATAGATACATATGTTGGCATGTTGAAATAGGTTTTTTTCTTTTGTATCTTCACCCAGATTTGGAATTTTCAGAGTTTCAGTTCAGTTCAGTCACTCAGTCGTGTCCGACTCTTTATGACCCCATGAATCGCAGCACGCCAGGTCTCCCCGTCCATCACTATCTCCCAGAGTTCACTTAGACTCATGTCCATTGAGTCATTTCAGCTTTAGCATCATTCCTTCCAAAGAAATCCCAGGGCTGATCTCCTTCACAATGGACTGGTTGGATCTTCTTGCAGTCCAAGGGACTCTCAAGAGTCTTCTCCAACACCACAGTTTAAAAGCATCAATTCTTCGGCGCTCAGCCTTCTTCACAGTCCAACTCTCACATCCATACATGACCACTGGAAAAACCATAGCCTTGACTAGATGGACCTCTGTTGACAAAGTATTGTCTCTGCTTTTGAATATGCTGTCTAGGTTGGTCATGACTTTTCTTTCAAGGAGTAAGCGTCTTTTAATTTCATGGCTGCAATCACCATCTGCAGTGATTTTGGAGCCCCCCAAAAGTAAAGTCTGACACTATTTCCACTGTTTCCCATCTATTTCCCATGGAGTGATAGGACCAGATGCCATGATCTTCATTTTCTGAACGTTGAGCTTTAAGCCAACTTTTTAACTCTCCTCTTTCACTTTCATCAAGAGGCTTTTAGCTCCTCTTCACTTTCTACCATAAGGGTGGTGTCATCTGCATATCTGAGGTTATTGATATTTCTCCCGGCAATCTTGATTCCAGCTTGTGTTTCTTCCAGTCCAGCGTTTCTCATGATGTATTCTATATGGATGTGTATACATTGGTGTCTTGTGCTTTCTCTCTTATTGTGCTTTTAAGTTGGATTTCCCTATTTACTAATTAGGGTAAGCATCTTTTCATATGTTTATTGCCATATAGGTTTCCTTTTCTATAGAGTGCCATTCAAGCTTTTGCAGATACTTTTTTTTTTTTTGAGTAGTTTGTGTTTTTCTAATTTCTTTGAAATAATTCTTAACATTCTGGCTACTACCTCTTTTCAGTTACATGTATAGTATCAGGATACTTTCAATCCATGACTTATGATATTTTTATTCTTTTTGAGTATTATGTGATAGACAAAAGGTTTGAAGGATTTCTTTGAATCTTAAATCTTTTTCTACATCAAAATCATAAAAATATATTGTCATCTAAAAGTTTCCTTTCACATTTAATTATTTAATCAACCTGGGATTGATTTTCATGCTTGCCATGTATGCATTCAATTTCATTTTTTTTTCACATAGATAATTATTATAGCGCCCCTTATTGGAATACACCATCATTTATTTGCTCATTGATCTAAAGTGCCAGCTCTGTTACCAATCAGCTTTGCAAATACGTATGTGTAGGTCTGTGTCTGGGCTCTCTATTGTTTTATAGACTAACTCATCACTTTCTGTGTAGCAGAAATTCTGTTTTCAGTTCAAGCCTATTTGCTTCTGGGCATACTGTGCCACCACACTTCCCGGTCCCCCTTGCAGGTGAATGAGGCCATTTAGGACTGAGTTCTCTGGGGCATGTAGACAGAAGTTAAATACATGACCTCCACACCTGGCCCCAGGTTTCTCACAGGACCCTTCATAGTCTCGCTTCGAGTTTGTGCCAGGTGTGGAGGACCCAGTAGAGCACTGTGAGTCCATAATCGATGGCAGAGTCTAGCCAGGAGTCTGGGATTTTAAACATCCCATGATCCTCCTCCCAGTGCATCTTCGTGTATCTCTCCCTCCTCATCTGCTACTAGTGTGCCTCGGACGTCAGTTTTTATTATCACTTGTTTAAACCGATACAGACGATTGAGAGCCAAGTGCATGAATGTACGTGAGAAAGTAACCAGGTCAACTGCAAAAAACAGGTGTAACGGTGCCAGGATTGAAACGCATGTCTTTCAAATATTCAGGATTTTTATTCTAGGCACAGTTCTGTTCTAATGAATGGTGAATACTGTCAGGAGTTTCCTCATTCTTTTCTACCTGAAAAGAAATCACATTAAGAATTCTTTGAACTTAAGGGCAAATGTTTCTGATGTTGTTTTTACAGTCCTTCACTGATACAGATAAGATGTCTATGCTCCCTAGAGCAGTTGGAAGCAGCATTGTGAGCACAGCTTGAAACCAGCTTGTTTCTTTTTTTTTTGGTCTGTAATTCATCTTAATTGTGGCACACAGAATCATCTCTAGTTATAGCCTGAGGGGATCTTTCAGTTGGGACTTTCAAACTCTTAGCTGTGACACATGGGATCCAACTCCCTGACCAGGCACTGGACCACCAGAGAAGACCCCGCAGAGCAGCTTGGTTTTATACCTTGGCTCTCTTGCATAACTTGGTGTGTTGGGCAAGTTACTTAACCTCTCTGTGTCTGCTCATTTAGCCATAAGATGGAGATGATAATGATCTCATTGCACAGGGCTGATATGAGGAGTAAATGAGATGGTTTATGTAAAGCACCTCGAACAGTTAGGCAGCCTAGATGTAGCAAGTCTTATTAAATGTGGGTTATATAGTGTGAGAAATCCGAACTAATGACATATATTTGAGGAGACAGAAAAGATACGTGGACAAGATTAAAAATTCAAATTGATGAATAACTGTGGAATTAGAGATATGTTGCTCTAATAGGATATTCTGGTAAAAATTAAAATATATCCTGGTCTTACCATCTGATGTATTTGTATCCGGGTATTAGGAAAACTACAGAAGCAGCCTATGCACAGCGAGGTTTCTTTTAAGACAGTAGACCAAGGAGCTTAAATAACTAATGTCTTCCGTGAGAAGTGTTGTTGTATTTGAAAACTATGACGTGAATGACTCTTACACTAGCCAGTTCAGTTCAGTTGCTCAGTTGTGTCCGACTCTTTGCGACCCCATGAATCTCAGCACGCCAGGCCTCCCTGTCCATCACCATCTCCCAGAGTTCACTCAGACTCATGTCCATCAAGTCGATGATGCCATCCAGCCATCTCATCCTCTGTCGTCCCCTTCTCCTCCTGCCCCCAATCCCTCCCAGCATCAGAGTCTTTCCCAATGAGTCAACTCTTCGCATGAGGTGGCCAAAGTACTGGAGTTTCAGCTTTAGCATCAGTCCTTCCAATGAACATCCAGGACTGATCTCCTTTAGGATGGACTGTTTGGATCTCCTTGCAGTCCAGGTACTCTCAAGAGTCTTCTCCAACACCACAGCTCAAAAGCATCAATTCTTTGGTGCTCAGCTTTCTTCACAGTCCAACTCTCACATCCATACAGACTACTGGAAAAACCACAGCCTTGACCAGATGGACCTTTGTTGGCAAAGTAATATCTCTGCTTTTGAATATGCTATCTAGGCTGGTCATAACTTTTCTTCCAAGGAGTAAGCGTCTTTTAATTTCATGGCTGCAATCACCATCTGCAGTGATTTTGGAGCCCCCAAAAATAAAGTCTGACACATAAGCACATACAATTTACAACTAGAATGTTATAATGAAGGGTACAAATAGCCTTTGTCAAAATGGAGATGAATACTTGTTCTAAAAGCTTCCCTCAAATACTGTCAAATATATTTTAAGGTGATCATTGCATAACTCAGAAAAGACAAAGTGGACAAGAGAATTAAAAATATATGCTACTTTATTGTCAAAATTGACAAACTTAATTTCCTTTAACAGGAATATTAATTTAAGGGTCTCTATAAAGCCATCACTATTTTGTGAGTATAAAAGACAAGAGGGTCAAAGACAACTGTTAGTGGGGAAAGGACAACAATTCTACATGCAGGCCAGGTTCCTCACCCACAGAATCACAATGACCTTCAGAGCCCTAGGCAATAACAGACATGCAAAACCAACTCAACTGATCTTGGCCCAGTCTGGTAAGATTCGCTTTGCACTATCTTTCCAAGCACTTGAAGAGTTCCGTTTGTTGGAACACTGGCTGATTTGAATAGTGAAATTTTACATTATTTATGGGATTAGAAACAGGATCACACCTTCTTTTGAATTACCCTAGGATGAAGCTGGAGAAGGCTAGGGCAACCCACTCCAGTGTTTTTGCCTGGAGGATGCCAAGGACGGGGGAGCCTTGTGGGCTGCCGTCTATGGGGTTGCACAGAGTCGGACAAGACTGAGGCAACTTAGCAGCAGCAGCAGGATGAAGCCATGGTCCCTACAATGCTGGCCTCAGGTATGTAAAGTCCTGCCAATAGCTTGGGCAGGAGACTGAAATAAGCTCCTTATCCATGACCGACAGCAAGGATGTGAAGGTCTTCCTGAATGAACATTATAATGTGGAGGCTGTGCTCTCTCCTTAGCATCAAAAGATAAGGATCTAGCTAGTTGGAACAAGAGAAAAAAATAAAGGCCTTTATTGTTCCCTTGAGACAGGTGTCCAAGGATGAAGAAAGCTGAGTGTGCATGCACTGGTTATCCAGATCACAATTTTCATTCTCTGTACTATACACCAGATGTGTGTGTGCACCAAGTCGCTTCAGTAACGTCCAATTCTGTGTGACCCCATGGACTGTAGGCTTCCAGGCTCTTCTGTCCATGGGATTCTCCAGGCAAGAATACTAGAGTGGGTTGCCATGCCCTCCTCCAGGAGAGCTTCCCAATCCAGGGATTAAACTCAAGTCTTTTATGTCTTAAGCATTGGCAGGTGGGTTCTTTACCACTAGTACCACCTGGGAAGCCCATAGACCAGATATATATAGCCAAAGGAGACCTTGTAAATAGGTCCATCTTAAAAATTAAAACTAATGGTGTGCAGCTATCTTTGAAGTTTCAGGTTAAGGAAGTTTCCTTCAGTTCCCAGGAAAGGCCAAGGATGAGACAACAATGATATGTTGAGATGGTGATATCTGAGATTAAGTATATGTAAAAGTAAAATGAAGCTAAATTATCAAGTGAATGAGAAAGGAACCTGAACTCACTTATCCTTGTATACACTCACCATTCACTCAATAGAAGAGGAATCACTACATGCAAAAAAAACCCCGGCATTTTCCATTTTTCTAGTTTAAAGATAAATACTTATGAACTAGAAAAACTGAGCAGGTATTGTACCATATTATTTAAAACAATACTGTGGTTACTGAAATGGTAGGTCAAGTTTTTGCCATCTCTTTGAAACAGAAGAGAGGAGAGGATGCAGAGAAACAGCAGTTTGTAACTCTGTTCTCAATGCAAGATTCCTTATTCACTTTTGCATGAGGTTAGAATCTAATTAAGCTCACCCACTTGATTAATTCTATCCTCCTGTATAAGAACTCTTCAAATTTGAGTAGGGGCAGGAAATGGGTAGTATGGGCTTTTGGAAATTTCGATGGGCTAAAAAGCATTCATATAAGATTCTGTGATTGAGAGGATCACACTGAAAACTTACAGAAAAAAAGCCATATGAAAATCAAACTAGGCAAAGTGGGTTTCTACAGTCTATTAGCAAGACTACCTGGAAAACTTGTGGAGTCAAATAAAAAACTAAAGTGTATTGCTTCTTTTCTTATTCTATTCCATTCCATTTTATAAAAACTGTGGTAAATGCAGACAATGTACTGGTCATTTCTCAATTGCCCCAAATAAGCCCTTCAGCTGGGGTGGCTGTGAATATGAACCACAAGGAAGATGATTTCAGTTTGGTGTGCCTTGCGGAGAGCAGGCAAGGCAAGCTACAATGACTTTGGGCGGCTGTGAAGTTTTTATTACCCAATCATAAAAAGGACTCTTTCAAGTGCTTCCCTTTTAGCACTCTTCAATGACTGTTGTGCCAATCAAGGAGTAAAGCTTTTTCTTAACAAGTCGGAATCCTGAGCTCAGGATCAGAGTTCGCCTGAGGCCAGAGGAGAAGCGACCTCGACTAAAGAAAAAATCCCTGAAGCTCGTCCATGAGCAGTTCTCCTGCTTAAACACCAGGGTGAGCTCAAAGGTGGGCACCACGCTAGAATCACACACAATCCTATCCAGCTTTTTACATACATTTTCAATTTCCAAGTTCACGTGCATAACACAGCCCCGCAGACCACAGGGCTCCGTGGAGGAAAGTCTCAGGACGTCTTGAGCAATCCTCTGGGTCAGTTTCTCAGGAACAAGGACTCTGGAGCAGCCAAGTTTGGTGTGCTTAGATTTGGACAGACAGTTCTCCAGCATTTTTACCAAACTCTGGCAAGTTGTCTCCTCAAATACCACCTCATTGAGGTTGGGCTCAGGAACAACATAATCCCAGTAGTCAAAATCTGTGGAAAATGGAAGTTTAAGATGAAAACAAACAAACCAACCCAGGAGCAGAAAAACACACCCAGGTTTGGCAACACTGTTTATTTCTATCTGTCAGATCTACTCTTCTAATATTTGTTTGGAAGTCATTTGACCTCACTTTGCTGTTAACTTTCTGAGTAACAAAGCAAATCAACTGACCTGACACTGAAAGTTCATCTATGAAATAAAGGTGTTGATAAATAGGTAGGTAGCCTATCACCATTTTTCAATAAACTTAATGTGAGTACACACATACAATCTTAAAGACTACGTAACCAAATCTATTCAGGGCTATTTTAGAATACTAGTGATTTTCTTTTCTATCTTGCTTCCTGACTTGCTTACGGGGCATTTCAAGTTTCCTTTTATAGAGACTATGCATTAGGTTTGGACTAAAAATGTTAATAATATTTTTGGACTAAGGATTGTTACTTTCTAAGAAATTCATTCATTTATTCTTATAAAACAGTGGGTTTTTTTGCTATTATTCTTTAGTGATGAACTTAAAATGACTTTGATGATGAGCTATATTAAACATCAATTAAATTTGTGTTTTCTTTAAAAGTCTTTACTGGAATAACCTGTAGATCCCAATTTTAGCTTCAACCTCTTCGATTAAAAATTGCCCACAGAGAAGACTTCTGAGGTTCACAAGGATATTTATAACTGGCTGGGTGGGTTTTTTTTTTTTTTTTTTTTGGAGCCAAGGAAAACAAAATAGTCCTAGGAAAACAAAATTAGATTTGCTCAAAGGAAAAGAGATAGCTCTGCATTTGGTCACCTACCTTCCAAATTAATCCTACCCCTTGGCAGGATGCCACACCACACAGTCAACTGAGCAGGTCACAGGCAGATGCCCTGTGGGCTCCCTGCCTGAAGCCTTCTGCATCTTTGTTGGCTCCTACATCACTTATATACTTAGATCACTCTGTGTGTGTGTGTGTGTGTGTGTGTGTGTGTGTGTGTGTTTTAATAAATAAAACAAATGCACTCCAAATTATAAGGCTCTTTTTTTAAAAAAAAATCTATGTTGAAGACAGAGAATTTTAGAGCTTTGGCTTATAAAATTAGATCATCAACCACTTCACCTTCTAAATGAGGAAGGCCCAATGATCTTAAGCAATTGATCTACATCCACACAGATTCTGCGTGGCAGCACAGCATGTTAATTTAGACACTGTTGTTTAAAATTACAAGACAATATGTCCAGCATCACTGCAGTTTTAAAGCTTCCCTTTGGCATTAAAAAATGAAATAATGGGTATATCCACAAATAGAATACTATTCAGCAAACCAAAATGAACACATACTGATAGAATCAACAGCATGGAATGGATCTCAAAATCATTAGGTGGTGGGAAAGAAACCAGATACAGAGAGTACATATTACATGCTCCATTTGCATGTAGTTCTAGAGGTAAAAGTAATCTATAGTGACAAAAAGGAGATCAGTGTTTCCCTGGAGACATGGGAGAGGTAGAGTGGGTACAGCAAATGGGTCTGTGGGGCTTTGGGGGCAGAAGGTGATGGTACTGGTTACACAGGTGAATACATTTGTCAAAATACACATAACTGTATACTTAAAATTCACCATAACTTCACAACCATGTAGGGTAGGGGCCTGTATAGTTTTTAATCCCAAGGAGTCTATCAGCCACAGACTAGACCAGGTAGCCCTTGGGATTTTATTTTTTGCTTCTTTTGATTCTCACTATCATAGACAGAAGATGCTGTTTTAAAGAATCTCTTTAAGATGGATTTTATAGCATCTCCAAAATTCAAGGAGAGGGTCCACACGGCATGCCTGACAATCTCAATCCATCCAGGGAATGAGGCCTTTGGAGGGAAGAGAGGTAGGCGGTTGGGAAACTCACCATTTAGCAGGCTCCCCGGGTGGAAGCCATGGTCCACCAACTCTGAAATGCTGGCCGGGTTCTTACTGCTCAAGCTGCCAGTTGCAACCATGGTCAACGGCTCCGTTTCCCTCGCGGGGCGGAACGGCCTTTCCGGGGAGCTAGAAAAAGGAGGCAAGAAGGACAGATTTGCAAAAGCAAGCAAGACGTGCAGGAGTTCCTAAAATGCCCAGCGTCCCCGGAGCGAACAAGGCGAGGCATTCATTTTCCAAAGGGGTGGAATCGGCCTCTGCAACTCAGGTTCACAAAACCCTGGGAGCAAAGACGCCAACTAACAGCCACAATCTTCAACTAACTCAAAGTTGGCAAAACTCGGAACCGATTTGCCCCGCGGAGCTCACCCCTGAGCCCAGAGGAGCGGAGCCCCCGCCCCCATTCCTCCCACCCAGGCAGCCCCCGGCCTCACTTGCTGGGGGTGCGCCGGGGCCGACGTGCTCGCTGGTCCAGCAGCGGGTAAATCGAGGCCGGCCCGGTCTTCTGGAACCCCCTCCCTCGGGGGCTCAGTGACCTGCGGGCCCAAGCAGCCACCGGCACCTTGCTCGTCCCCCGCCCCGCAGGTTCAGGCTCCACTAAGCTGCATCGCCGCGGGGGCTTTGAGCACTTTATATGCCCAGCCTCCTCTCCCGGTCCCGGCCCGCCCACCTGCACCGCCCCGCCCCGGGCCCGCGCCCCGCCTCCCAGGGGTCGGGTTGCATCTCCACCCGCACACTTCCAGCAGCTCCAGGCGAGCCGCTGGGAGTTAAGGAAAAGTTTGCGGTAGGGTTGACACCTGTTGTTTTTTGGGGTGGGCCACGGGTCACCACGAGTGCAATCCTGGGTGCACGACTCGCCCCAAACTGATCGCTCGCCTCCGCCACCAACCTGGATTCTTGGGTGCGACCCCTCTCCCCAGAGTGTGCGCACACACTCACGCTCCTGATGGCCTTGGTGAGGTTCTGTCCCAGAGAAGCGGGAAGCTTTCTGACTTTGTCTATGACCGTGACCCGAGTCTTTGCTCTGACATGCCGAACACTGTGCTTAAATATGTTTATCTGTTCAACGGGCACCATTTATGCACTTAGTGCTGGCCTCTGACGGAATTAATTCTAATCCGCTTCGCGTCCCAAGGTTTCTGTACTCTCCTTTCCCGCACGCGGTCGGCTCTAGCTTGCCTTCCCGCATCCGAGGCTCCCCAGCCTGGGGTCTTCTCGGCACCTTCCTAGCGTTTCATCTATGACTAACGCGTTTTCTCCGGGAGAAGGGTGAGCCTGTTACTCTTCCAATTAGACCTGGCTCCAGAGAGCCAGCAGCTTGAATGAAGTTTGCCAAGAAACTAAACAAAACCTTTAGTTGGTAGTTTTATTCCTAGTTTTTTTTTTTTTTTTTTTTTTTAAACAGAATCTCTATAGTGGCGGTATCAATTTACATTTCCTCCAACAATGCAAGAGGGTTTCCTTTTCTTTACACCCTGTCTGGCATTATTGTTTGTATATATTTTTGATGGTGACCATTCAAACCAGTGTGAGGTGATACTCCATTGTAGTTTTGATTTGCATTTCTCTAATAATGAATGTTGTTGAGCACACTTTTCGTGTGTTTATTAGCCATCTGTATGTCTTCTAAAGAAGAATGTCTGTTTAGGTCTTCTGCCCTTCCTGCAATTAAAAAAAAAAAATGGGGGTTTTAGCTGCTTCCACGACCCGTCTAGGTTTCTGGGAGCAGTTGTGGTTCTCAGAGACAGAAGCTCCTGGCCAGCCCCATTAGGGGAAGGAACTTGGGCATGGGCAGTCTTGAGGGGCTTGAGGGAATGAAGATACAGTGTTTTATATCCCTGTGAAGCTTGATGTCCTGTTCTGAACCTGAGCGCACAGTGGAACAGAGGAGTGCGGCAGGGTCAACACCCTGGCACAAGCCACCAGCAAGAAGCTACACATTCTGTGTTCTTCCACAGTGCCTAAGCCTGCCTGTTCACTCCCTGGTGTGCCAGTAGGAGATGATTTGGTCAGAGGGAGCTTTCCCAATGACAGTGGTGGGTCAGGAGAGGAAACGGAGGGGATGCTTCAGGGAGAAGACTCTCTATAAGTAGGAGGTGCTACCCTTGGCTCTCAATCCTATAATCTACAAGGATCTGTGTAGGGTAGGGCCTTGAGAAGCAGTTTCAGCTGGCCAGACTGAAAACTCTTCTGAAGTAAAACAACAGCGGAAGGGGTAAGGAAGGCGTGATAAACAGATCAGTAGAAGGACACTGGGAGGCAGAGCAGCAGAAAGCCAGCTCGACAGTCCATTTTTAACTCGGCTTAGGCAGCTGCGTGCTGCCTGAAGGTCAGGGAGCCAAAGGAGGAGATGCTGATAGGCAGATTTCCACTTCTACTTCAGCAATAGAAAAGGGCCAAATAGACAAGCCAGGTTAAGCCAAACACTTGCAATGGCAAGTGTGGTCAGGACCAATGGATGGTCAAGTCGGGGAGGGCAGCTGCCTGGCAGCTGGGGGTAGGGTTAGGACACTGCTCTCCTTATCTGGGTGCCAGGGTTAATGAGGCTCACCTGCTTCTAAGCAGAGTAATTCGGATTGATATAAAAAGTGATGTGAACCTATACTAGTGAAGTAAAGAAATGACCCATTTCAGTTTCCTTAGGGTGTTTAGGCATAGGGCTTCTCAAGTGGCTCAGTGGTAAAGAATCTGCCCGCCAAGCAAGAGATGCTGGTTAGAGATCCCTGGGTGGGGAAGATCCCCTGGAGGAGGAAATAGCAACTCACTCCAGTATTCTTGTCTGGAGAATTCCATGGACAGAGGAGCCTGGAGGGTTATAGTACATGGGTTTGCAAAGAATCAAGACACTGAGTCACTGAGCACGCACGCATAAATTAAGTACTCCCAAAGGGCCAGAAAGATTATTGAACCTTATAGCAGCTACTCTCAGCTCACCTGAGTAACTGAAATTTTGCCAAGTCCTTGGGGATTTTACCACAGAAAATAATTTACTTATGTATGAAAGATGAATAATGTAATTTTTTAGCTGAAAGGGCCTTGCTTTCAGAAATTATAGAACATAAGAAATTACTGATATAGAACACAGTTCCTGGGATAATGAATGGAAATTGTCTTTAAAAAAATCTACTTAAAAAGGTAAAAAATTCATTCTGTCTCTGGTTTGCATGTTTTCAGGGTTAAATGAACAGAGCTGATTTTTCCAAAGGAACTATAGAATAGAATTAGGAAAAACTGTTAGTAAGTGCCACAATAGTCTTGTCACAAGATAGCGTGTTAGAGTTTGTACTGTTGTGAATACGCTTAATTGCTTATAACTGAAAGTTGATCACATTGGCGTACCTCAGGTGTTTACCAGATACAGCGATGAAGTTTATTTCATTGCTGGTTTGTTATATCCTTTCTAATTAACATTATAAAGATAGTGAGGATGTTTACTGGAAATAACCATTGTATATGAAGAGAAAATCTAATTGATTAAATAATTGATTAACTTTCATACACCAATGTACTATAACAAGCTACCAAAATCATAGGCAAGGACTTTAACTTAAGCACGCTTGCTTTTTTATTATTACTATAATTTACTTATCTGTCTCCCACAAAAAAGAGAAATAGTAGCAATGAATGGCAACAGTATATTCATCTGATGCATACACAAATATTTAAGTTCCATGCTTCCTCGTGTATAAATATAGTATTTATAATATCACTGCTTACATAAAGTGCAAATTTAAACTACCAGCGATTTTGTAAAAAAGACAGACAATATGATGTTTTAATGTATTGTTATAGGAAATATTGGTATCTTGTGCATTTGTGATTTAGAGTGTTGAATATTTATTACTTGTTTTGCCAGCCTGTTTTCTCTTTTTATCCAATGTGTACCATTGTTCCTGAGCTCTTATTAATACATTTACATTCAGTGCATTGCTTATTTCATTTCATAAACTATGACACTGGAGGGGAAAATGACTGTGTTTCTTAATCTGTACGATAGGTTCAGGGAGGATTTACAGAATATGAAAGTTGATCTGTGCAATATCCAAAGCCCCTTATCAAACTCATAAAGTTGTTGTGAGGATTAAAAGAGAAACCCTTATAATCAATTTAAAATATTATCCCTTTTTTAATAAAATAAATCTGAGATCTTTGATTTCACACTGTCTCTAGCTTTCCTTAGTTGTGCTAAATTCTAACCCTCATGTGAGGTCTTAGAACAGAGCCTGTTACACAGCAAGTACTTAATAAGTGATAGTTATTGTTGTTGATTTTATTGTTATCTTGAAATTGTAGTTTTCTGGTTCAATGAAGTCAATGCTAGAGGGGCTACATGGGGTTAGAGAAGTATTGCTAAGGTAGAACACAATTTATGGTCTTTAATGTTTTTAGGAAATCTAGAAAATATTTGCCACTGATTAGGAAGAACTTTTTTATTAGAATATGTGCATAACTGTTTTGGGGAGTGGTGAAGGAGATCTCCCAATGATATGTAAGAAAATATTGTGGATAAAAAGTTACCTGATTAATGCTTCATAATCTAGAAAATGGTTTCCTGGAAAAAAATAAAATTTATAGACATTTAGAATCATTGACTGTAAAACCATCCAGTTGTATCAAGATAAGTATGACATTCTGGATGAGATAGTTCATCATTATTTTTATTTGTCTTTGAGGATGTTCCACGCAATAAAATTTCCATTTCATCATTAAATATGCAATATGAGTTATTCTATGATATATTGAAAGATTTTCCATTAAGTAACATGGAGACTTAATTATTAAGTATAAGGCAAAAAAAGGTCCAATATAAAATAATATAATATCTACTGCTGCTAAAAGCTGAGAGAATTTTCCAGTAGCAGAAGGCTTCACTTCTCTAAATTCAAGCAGAGAAATGGTTCCCATAGTGACTTATCTCTTAAAATAGTTGTATGACTTTTTTCTCCTAATAAACAATGGTGTGTATTATCTCCTTTTAAATAAAGCAAGCTGATGTGTTTAAAAGCACACAGTCTCTACTTTTCCTTAATTATGCAAAAGTTTCGAATTCAGGTGCCTACATAAGGGAATGTCAGCCAAGAATGTGGAGGATGTCCTTGACATTTTTCTAGGGATGCAACTTAAAACCTTGGCAAGCCCCAAATTTGAGAATACCAGAATGTCATACCTTTTCTTTGGAATTCTTATAAATAAAGCTATGCATTCATGTAGGTGCTGGTCCTTCATTGTTCCCCCTTCTTTTGCCAGCCTAGTGTCCTATTCTGGTGGACGAGCTTTGTACAGCTTTTGTTGTTCACATTTGTTTCCCAGAAAAGTTATAATTTGCTTTATGGCATAAATTTGGGGGATAGTATGAGAAGAGAATTAAATCCCAAGAATACCCAATGGACTAGATGGAGTTTCTGCAGAGTAGCCTTTAGAATATACCTGATCCCAATTTTGCAGATGTCAAGTATATTAAAATGAAAAAGCTTGACAAAGTCACAGAGAGGTTCCAGTTTTTGATATTTATGGTGTAGTAGTTAAACACATGGA
The DNA here is from genome assembly GCF_016772045.2 of Ovis aries. Lineage (NCBI taxonomy): Eukaryota > Metazoa > Chordata > Mammalia > Artiodactyla > Bovidae > Ovis > Ovis aries. The sequence goes on along the minus strand of NC_056059.1, from coordinate 24,849,521 downwards.
CTGTGGAGCCTGACTATTTAGGTGCATATCCCAGCAATGACACAGACTAGCAGTATAGACATCAGCAAGGTCTTTAATGTTTCTGTGACTCCATTTCTGTGACTCCATTTCTGTGTTTAAAATGGGAATTGTAATAACTTGACCTTATGAAGGGCCTTTGTGGGGATTAAATGAGTTAATACACAATAGACTCAATAAACATCAGCCATGATTAGAACTGTGTATTTTGCTCTGATCTTAAAAAATCCCAATGCCCCAGTGATCTTGTTATGAAAAGGTAGCTTGAGGAGTGTGATGTCTGTTTAAGGTGTGTATAAAAGTGTATCTTTGCTACACATTCATTCATTGGTTGGTTGACATTCAGAAGTATTTATTGAATATTGATTCTCTGCCAGGCACAGAGAATGCAAGAGTCTCTATATCCTAGAGATTGTAGTTTAGAAAGATGTGCAGACAAATTAATATAAGATTACAATTAATGAGCCAAGTTTGGGGAGCTACAGTGCACTGTGGCAGTGCAATGATATAAGCACTAATATGTTCTGAAGGAGGTTTTATAGCATTGCTAGTCACCTTGTTTCATGGACCAGTAGCATGAACATCACTTAGGAGCTCCTAAGAAATGCAGAACCTCAGTCCTCAATCCAACTCAAGCAGAATCTGCTTTTTAAAAAGACTCCTAGGTGATTCATATGGTATGCAATTAAATTCTGGGAAGCTCTGCTTTTTTAAAAAAGTATTTATTTATTTGGCTGTATCAAGTCTTAGTTGCAACATGTGAAATCTTTAATTGCAGCATACGAACTCTTAACTGTGGCATAGGGGATCTAGTTTCCTGACCAGGGATGGAACATGGGCTCCCTGCTTTGGGAGCATGGAGTCTTAGCCACTGGACTATCAGGAAAGTCTCGGGAAGCTGTGCTTTTAATTATAGAGAATAAACAAAACAATAAGATGATCTAAGTATTTGTAAAACTTTTTCTGGGCCAATTAATAAAAAGTATTTATTGAGTTCCTACTCTATAATAAGGCCTGGCCTTGATGAAAGGTGGTTCCCAGCTGGGCAAATGTTTGTGGAGTCTCCATAGCTCCTACTGGCCATCAAGACCTTGGGCTTGGCTCAAGAAATCATGCACAGCTATGAATAATATTATAGAAAAATAATATCCTATTTAATAAACTTGACACACTATCAAACTCTAAATTATTTTTAATCTTGATGAAATGGAAGCCAGTTATATAAAAAAAGAAATGGGCTTACATTGTAAAATGTATTTAAAATGATTGATTGGGGGAATGTTGAATTTGGAAACAACAAATTTGGAAGGAAGGGAGTAGTATAGAAAGATATATGTCTTATTACCTCCAAATTTACTGGAGAGGGTAAGTACAGTTATGCAAGTTTTCATCTCTTCTTCTGAAATCATATCATAAAATATACTTTAAAACATTGACTTGATGTTTTGAAATATTGTGCTGTGGTTAAGAACTATTTTAATAAATGATATACAGTAACAGAGGTTCTAAATCATAAATTGCTGAAGCAGCCTTTTGGGAGATGTCAATATACCTGGACGCACACTGAAGTTGTGTGACATTGTTGATGCATTGTATCAAGTTGAGCAATAAGTGGTACTTAGAAAATTATTTGTAGCAATGCATAATTACTTTGGCAGTAGATTTAGACATCCATATGCTAAAAGCAAGACAGTGCTCACCTCCATATGTGGAGGGGAACAGCACACCCCAGTGATTTGACTAAAGGCTGTGACTCAGTCAGGCTAGGCTTCAAATCCTGGATCTGCCACAGATAGGCATCCTGAAATTAACTGAAATCCTTTGAATGTCAGCCTCCTCATCTGTAATGTAGAACATTCAATGAAACAACATGTTACGTTTCTGGCAACATAATTTGTACATATGAAGAACTCAGTCAAAGGTGGCCATCTAAACACACATAGCTTATGTGAATTTGCACACGTAAGTAAAAGCACATTCTATTTAAGCAACTAATTTGTCATGTGCTGTGTTGGGCTTTTGAGGTTGTAGTAAATTTTACTTTGCAGATAATGGATAATAAAGGGTATACTGGTGGGAGAATTAGAAGACCTGGCCCCACATATAGCTTTCACACGGACTTGGTCTCTGACCTGGGCACAGGATAAGGTAGCAGAATCACCCAGAAGTATTGAAAAACTAAAAAAGAGATTCACCCAGCTGGGAGGAGGAGAGAGTTATTTATGGATTCCAGAGCAATAGAGACAAAGGTCTGACTTTTTGGCAGTGTCTAGCAGGCGGCAGATACTACAGAGGAACTGGGCAGACTTCCCATATTTGAAAAAGATTCTCGCTGCACGCTGAGGACCATTCAGAAGCAGGAAATGGCCAGAGCAGATGGATGCTGATGGCACAAGTGATGGATATGTTGTGGGCAAACAATGACTAGAGGGAGGCTGTCTTCATCCCCACCCCACTCCTGGAATCTCAACATTGCACAGAATTCACCATCTTTGACATAAGCATTGGGTCTATGGAGTGGGAGGATGAGTATGGTGAGGGGAAGTGGGACTGAAATGAAAGTAACCTACTTCTTGGTGGAATAAAGCATAAATATCACATACTAAGCTAAACAGTAAACAAAAAAGCAGTAATATTGCTTAGTTATACTTCTAAAAATATGTTAATTTTTTGTTTCATTCAATTTACACATCATAATGTGGTTTTCTTGGACACCCTACTTTTAGCATTTATATCTAATGTAAGAGTTCCATTTCCAGTGCACAGTTACTATGAAAACTCCATAAATAAAAAATGTATTTATATTTTCTAAATCAGTAATCTATTTTAAATACACATTACAAAGATATAAGCCTTGTAAGAAATTATGTAGGTAGAATCTTACAAGTTTAATTGTAAAAATTAGTTTTAAAATAATGATCTTTACACTTTTATCTTACTCTTAAGTAACCTAGGGGAAGTATTACTGAGGCAGGTCCAGAAAACTCAAAATGCATTAATAAAGTATAATTGACTTTGACTTTACAAACAATTTAAAAGCTGCAAAGTGAAAAATCAAATTCCTGTTGCTACTTCTCATTCATATCATTCTTTGTACCCCCTGCCTGGAAGTAACCACTTTTATTAGTTTTTATGCATTCTTCTAGAATTTCTTTATGGAAATACAAGCACATACTAATATATATTCTCATTTTCACTTTTTTCACTCTAAAGGAAAAAACTATATGTTCTTCTCATTGCCTTTTTGCACTGAATATAAAACTTAAGAGTTCTTTGTGTATGAACTTATAATTATTCTCTCTAGCCTATAAAGTACTAGTGTTCTGCCTTATAGATTTTCATCTCACCTGTACATTACAAGGGATATTTTGATTATTGATAGATATTTTACAGTTACATACAATTCTTTAATGAATAATCTTATTCAGAAGTCACTTTGAATGTGGGAAAAATTAAGATGAATTCTAGAGGAGGGGCTTTTGAAACCAGACAACTATGCAAAATATAGTTTTGAAAGATCTTGATCAATTATCTTTTTCAGAGGTTGTACAGTTTTGGGGACCCACCAATAAAGTATGAGAATTTCTCTTCTCACAGGCTCTCCAACATTTGTTCGCTTCATAACTATTTTAAGCATTTTCTATGCCTTTTTATATAGTTTTAACATGCTCTGAAAACCTATTGGCTGGGAGTTGCAGTTTCATTCATTCATGGTAGGAAATGTATTGTCCTATTTTGAAAAGGGAGAAACGGTAAGTGGAATGTATTAATCACAATTCTCAGGAAAAACTAGAAATATATCAAAGTTTTCCTAATTCCCAGTTTTGGAAAAGTATTAGGGCTGTATCTACAATGATTATTATAACTTCAGATTGGTCGGTTAAGGCAGCAAAAGTTTTTTTTTTTTTTTTTTCTTTCTACAGTTCCATTTGTACTGAATTTTCAATCAAATGTTATGGTTATGGTTATGTATTCTGGTTATGTAAGGACATTGCTGTGTTTATTGAGGCCAAAGTTCCTTTGGTTTCTTTTAAGGAGAAAATCTTCATTTAAAAAGAGAAAGACATCTTTTTAAACATAAAATTTACAAATTGCCTATATTTTTACTTCAGTGTTCAAATAATTCAATAACATTTCCCTCTTTTAACCACTGCAAAATTATAACTCATGGTAGAATATTCAGTTAAATGAAATTTGGTACATCAGAAAATTTGGTACTCATATTGAGTATGGAAGAGATCATGGGTTCAAGTGCAGGTTTGAGAGTGTTCTAGGTCTGCTCTAATTGATAGCCACTACACACATGTTGCATTGGACACTTTAAAATGTGACTAATCCAAAGTGAGCTGTGTAAAATACACACCAGATTTCAAAGATTTAATCAAATATAAAGAATGCAAAACATCTCATTGATAATTACATTATGTCTGTTACATGTTGAAGTAGTAAGATTTTTATATATTGGATTAAAGAAAATATCAGAATTAATTTCACTTCTTTTTAGAATTTTTTTAATATAACTACTAGAAAATTAAAATACTATATGTGGTTTGCAGTCATTGTTCACTTTAAGAAATAAAAGGCAATACTATTCTACATCTTCGCCACTTCACCTTAAAAAAGGAAGCATAGCAGCTTCTTTGCATATAAATGAGGATTTGAAAATTCTTTTTTTAAATTTGAAGTATAGTTGTTTTACAATATTGTGTTAGTCTCAGGTATACAGCAAAGTGATTTGGTTATAGATATGCTTATATTCTGTTTTCTTGAGGGTTTGAAAATTCTTAAAAGTATACTCTGTAAATGGTAACTATTAAGTTGGGGGATCAGGTTTACTGTACTTTAAATATATTAAAATCTACTCTATTTAGTGTAGCGTTCTCAAATTTTAAACAACTCTTACAGTCATGTACCCACCATTACCACCACAATCAATACAAACAGTTCCGTCACCACAAAATATTATTACCTTGTGAGTATTTGTAATCAACCTCTTGCCTGAAGCCCAGCCCTGGGCAAACATGTTACATATATGGATTCACAGTCTGTAGACTTTTGACTCTTGTTTCTTTTGCTTAGCATAATTCATTTGAGATTCGTCCAAGTTGTTGTATTAGTAGTTCTTTCCATTTCTGAGTACTATTCAATTGCATATATGTACCACGCTTTGTCTATCCATTTGGAGTTGAAGGACATTTGGGTTTTTTCCAGTTTTTGAGGATTATGAGCAAACTCAGTGTATATATTTGCTTACAGATTTGTATATTAATATACATTATCATTTCTCTTAGGTAAGTACCAAGAGACTGGAATTGCTGAGTCATATGGTGTTTGTTTAATTTTATAAGAAGTTGCCAAAATGTTTCCCCAAGTGGTTCCAGTTTTGTACTTCCCCCCAGCAATGTATTAATATGAGTATTCCCAGGTGTGCCATACCTTTGCCAGAATATGATACTGTCATTCCTCTGCCTTTTTTCTTTTTAATTTTAGTCCTTCTAATAGGAAGGTAATAGTATCTCATTATGGTATTAATTTTTATTTTATTCATGACTCATTTTGTTCAACATCTTTTCATGAGCTTGTCATATGTATGTATTATTTGATGAAATATATGTTGAATTTTTTTGCCCTTGGCTTTTTAATGGATTTTTTGAGGCTTGAGAGTTCTTCATTGTTATTGAGAATTTGAGAGTTCTTATTATTGAGACTTGAGGGTTCTTTATGAATTTGAGATGTAAGTCCCCTATTACATAGATGCTTTGCAAACATTTTTTACCAGTGTGTAGATTTTTAATTCTTTTAGCAGTGTATTTTGAAAAAAGTTTTAAGTTATGATAATGTCCAATTTGTCAGTACTTTCATGAGTCATATTTTTGTGTCATATCCAACAGTTTCTATATAACTCAAGATTACAACTATTTTTCTCATGTTTTCTTCTAGAAATTTTATAGTTTTACATTTATGTGTATGATCTACTTTGAGCTCCTTTTTATATATGATAGATGGCGTGGGCTGAAATTATTATTTTTTACCTATAGATGCCCAGTTGCTCTAGCATCATTTGTTGGAAAACAATATCCTTAATGGAATTGCCGTTGCATCTTTATGAAAAGTCAATTGACTATATACATGCCACTTTATTTTTGGTATTTATTGTACTCTATTAATCTATATGCCTGCCTTTTACCAATATCACAAGTCTTGAAAGCAGGTAATGTGAGTCTTCTAATTTTGTTCTTCTCTTTGAAAATTATTTTGGCTTTCTAGTTCCTTTGTGTCTTCATATGAATTTAGAATCAGCTTGTTAATTTCAAAAGAAAATGTCTTCTGGGATTTGATTAGAAATACATTGAATACAGATATGTTTAGAAAAATTTTTTCAACTTTGAGTTTTCCAATAATAAACATGATACAAGTTCTCCATTTATTTAAGTCTTTGATTTCTTTTTTAAACATCTGTAGTTTTCAGCTTACAGAAACTGCATATATTTTTTTATTTATACATATTACATTTTATGCTATTTTAAAATTTCAAGTTCCAGTTGTTCATTGCTAGCATATAGAGTGGAGAAGGCAATGGCACCCCACTCCAGTACTCTTGCCTGGAAAATCCCATGGACGGAGGAGCCTGGTGGGCTGCAGTCCATGGGGTCGCTAAGAGTCAGACACGACTGAGCAACTTTGCTTTTACTTTTCACTTTCATGCATTGGAGAAGGAAATGGCAACCCACTCCAGTGTTCTTGCCTGGACAATCTCAGGGAAGGGGGAGCCTGGTGGGCTGCCGTCTCTGGGGTCGCACAGAGTCGGACACGACTGAAGCGGCTTAGCAGCAGTGGCAGCAGCATATAGAAATGCAATAGAAATACAGAAATACTATAAAAATGCAGAAATACAAGATATAAGAAAATTGACCTGTTCTTTAACTCTTGCTAAAATGACTTAGTAGTTCTACTAACTTTTAAATAAATTCTTTGGGATTTTCTCCACAGGAATCATGCTGTCCGTAAATAGATAGTTTTATTCCATTCATTCCAATCTGCTTTTGTTTCATTTTTTAATTTTCCCTTTATCGCACTGAGCAGATCCTCAGGCGGGATGTTGAATGTGAGTAGTGAGAAAGGATATCCTTGTCTTGTTCTCATTCTTGGGGAAGCATGCAGTTCACATTATTGTAAACTGTAATGTTAGCTGGAGACATTTTGGAGATTCTCTCCATCACACTGAGGAAACTCTCTACTAATCCTTGTTTGCTAAAAGGATTTTTATTATGAATGGACGTTAAATTTTGTCACATACATTCTTCTACATCTTTTGTGATGATTATGTGATCTTCTGCTTTACTCTGTTGATATAGTGAATTACATCTATTGATTTCAGAATGTTGAATCAGCCTTACCTTTCCTCGTGATGTATTATTGCTTTCATATACTTGGGTTCAATTTACTAGTATTTTGCTAAGCTATGACAAACATAGACAGTATATTAAAAAGCAGAGACATTACTTTGATGGCAAAGTTCCATCTACTCAAAGATATGGTTTTTTTAGTAGTCATGTGTGCATATGAGAGTTGGCCAACAAAGAAGGCAGAGTGCCAAAGAATTGATGGTTTTGAACCGTGGTGTTGGAGAAGACCCTTGAGAGTCCCTTGGAGAGCAAGGAGTTCAAACCAGTCTATCCTAAAGGAAATCAATCCTGAATATTCTTTGTAAGGACTGATGCTGAAGCTGAAGCTCCAGTACTTTGGCCACCTGAAGGGAAGAGCTGACTCATTGGAAAAGACCCTGATGCTGCGAAAGATTAAAGGGAGGAGGAAAAGGGGATGAGAGAGGATGAGATGGTTGGATGGCATCGCTGACTCAATGAGTTTGAGCAAGCTCTGGGAGATGGTGCAGGACAGGGAAGCCTGGCGCTGCAGTCCATGAGGTAGCAAAGAGTTGGACACGAATGAGCGACTGAATAACAACATTTTGTTAACAGATTTTGCTTCTATTTCATAAGGGATGTTTTCTAGAGTTTTCTTTCTTATACTATCTTTGTCTGATTTGGGTACCAGGGAAATATTGGTCTTATTAAATAATTCATGTAGTACTTTCTCCTCTTGTATTTTCTGAGAAAGTTTGTGTTGAATTGATGTTAATTCTTTCTTAGTTTTATTTTAAATACTGCATCCTTGGAGAAGACTTTCCTAACACTTGAATCTAAATTAGGTCCCCTCAGTTATTAACTCTGCTGGTATCCTTTTAATTTATAGATTTTACCATAAATATAATTTACATTTTTTGGAGGTTTATTTCTTTAATGCCAGCATTCTCTTCCAAGAGGCCAAGTCCATGTCTGTGCTGTTATATGCCTATTGCTTAGCACAATGTCTAACACCTTCTTGATGTTTAATAAATATTGGCTGAATAAATACATGAATCCCTAGGGTTTAATGATTGTCATTATTCATTATTCATCATGCAATTGTGAGCATTTCACCTATAATTGCCGCTGTTGCTGCTAAGTCACTTCAGTCGTGTCCGACTCTGAGCGACCCCAAGGACAGCAGCCCACCAGGCTCCCCCGTCCCTGGGATTCTCCAGGCAAGAACACTGGAGTGGGGTGCCATTGCCTTCTCTGTACCTATAATTACTTACTAGATATTTGTGCTAACTTCCTACCATGAACAGGAAAACATTTCAGACACATTTAATAGTTATTAAAAAAACATTATTTTGAATTAAATAATTGCAAACATAATAACTTTCACTGTGGGCTTAGCATTTCCATACATAACCTTATAATGTGAATTGAACAACCTAAAATTTTGAGGAAAACTAGTTCAGTGGCACCCCACTCCAGTACTCTTGCCTAGAAAATCCTTGAACGGAGGAGCCTGGTAAGCTGCAGTCCATGGGGTCGCGAAGAGTCAGACAAGACTGCGCTACTTCACTTTCACTTTTTACTTTCATGCACTGGAGAAGGAAATGGCAACCCACTCCAGTGTTCTTGCCTAGAGAATCCCAGGGACGGGGAAGCCTGGTGGGCTGCCATCCATGGGGTTGCACAGAGTCGGACACGACTGAAGCGACTTAGCAGCAGCAGCAGCAGCAGCAGCAGCAGCAGAACTTAAGTTTAGCCTTAGCATGAAACAGAGATTTTAGTAAAAATAAAATGATGTTTTACTTAGCTTCTACAGATTAAATATAATAAATTTAAATAAAGAATTCAATGTTATATATTTTCCTTTTTTAAAAAGTAAAATCAGCTAAATATACTTTGGTAAAGCAAATAGCAAGTTAGAGCAGTTAGCAACATACAGACCATATGGTCCAGATACTAGGGTCTAGAAGCAGCCTTCTGTGTTGAGGTTTACAAAGGAAAAAGTTCAAGGAAGGATTTGCAATTTTCATGGCTTCCATTTTAAATAATTTTTCAACTTGTTTTCATTGAGCAACTGCCATAATTCTGTTTCTTTCAGTAGCAACAGAAATTTTGGGGAGTGGAGGAGAAGTGATGCCTATGAGTAGGCAATTACGCATGTAGAAGAAATCATAACCATGTTTGAAATAAAATTAAAACACAATTAAAATTCAAGCAAATGTGAGTTTCTCTTGCCAGTCAACTTTCATTCATTAATTCTTTCATTCTTTTGACAAATTATTTTGAGGGCTTGGTTTGTGCAAATGGGCTTTCCAGGTGGCCCTAGCAGTAAGGAGTCCACCTGCCAATGCAGGAGATGTAAGAGACATGGGTTTGATCCCTGGGTCAGGAAGATCCCCTGGAGGAGGACATGACAACCTCCTCCAGTATTTTTGCTTGAAGAACCCATGGACAGAGGAGCCTGGTGGGCTGTACAGTCAGTGAGGTTGCAAACAGTCAAACGTGACGGAAGCAACTGAGGTCACATGTGCTAAGTGTTGGTGAAGGGTGAGAGTAAAATGGACAACAGTGTAGATATGGGATTTATCTTCATGGAGCTAACAGTTTAGTGGGAGAAAGCAATATGTTGAAACCAGCAGCAGGGGACATGAAGTCCTATGATAATGGACATAGTATAAACAAAAAGAATATTGACCTAGTCAAGGATATGGTTATTTGATTTCCTCTTTAAAATGTTATTTGAAAGATGCAAAGGAACTGAGTATACAAAAAGGGGTGAGGAGTGGAATAAATGTTATAGACAGAGAAATTAATACTATTGAAAGCCAGTATCCAGTGGGCACTTCCCAAGTGTTCCACATGAATAATTTCTTGTCATCTTCATAATGACCCTATTAATTGAGTGGTGTCGCTCCTAAGTTAGGGCTGAGGATGAGGAATGAGGAACACAGAGATTTAGAAACTTGCCTTAGGTTACACAGGCAGTAAGTGGTAGAGCTAGGATTTGAACAGTGTAACTCTGTGAGTGACTGTTTGTAGGAAAGATACGGAATAGTGGAGTGTGTAATGATGATGGAGGGAGGTTGCAGGTAGGGGGAAGTGGGAGAATAAGCGGTGTCAGGAATGAGATTGGGAAGGATGGGGATACAGATCGAGTGCTGAGGAAGCCATGTAAAGGAGCAAATTGAATATCACTTAAATGTGAGTCATATTCTCTCACAATTTAAATTCCTACCTTGAGCTCCTTCATCTTACCTGGTGTAGTTAAAGAATATGGTCTTAACTCAGTTGACATGACTTAAACATGACAAAAACTATATTCTCGTGGAAAATTGTTTTGCTTGAAGAGAGTTTTTCTAACCCTGAGCCAAATAATCAGGGAAAGCTTCCTTTTGTGAATTACAGCTTCCTGATGAACTATCCATTGTGTATAGTTTTGTTTTGTTGTTGTTTTTTTTTCAACTGAAATATATTCATTTTATCTTTGTCCTTTGGTCAGAATAATTTATTAATAATTATTACTTTATATGCTACCATCACACAGTGAAGTATCCTACTTTATAGTAAGGCTATATCACAAATGATTTGTTATGAAATATAAGGTATTACATTTTATGAACATTTTGATTAAAACAATTAACTCAAATTCAAAATTTTTCTGGCATATAGCCATTACATTGCAATTCTTTTTTATGAGTGGGAGCAGAAAGGGTTATTTTTAGCATGCGTTCATTGTGTAAGGAGGGGTTTTGTGCATGTAAATGACATCTGTTGAGTATATCAATGTGGATAATCAACTGGCATGAAGTGTGTTCTTGGGAGGTTTTCCTGTAACTCAGGAGATTATGTTCTTCACCCTAGCAAAGGAGCCAGAGAAGGTGGCAGAGTTCTTCAACATCAGTATATGACCGCTATGGGCAAAACAGAGCAAGCACATGTCTCTTCAATGGTGGGTCGGTTGTGAACTCTTTGAAAACGTTAGAAAGGCATTGTAGACAAAGACTTAGAACTCCTTATTAGGAGAGTCTTGCTCAGAATTGATTTCTACATCCACATATTTTCAGAACATGGGACTCATAGCTCAACATTTTTTCTGAGTGGAATCGGGCATGTTTATTGACCAGCAGAATGGTCTAAGCTCCAATCCTTTTCCAGAGGCAGATCAGAAATTTTATGGCTCTTCAGGATTATTAGATTTATGTGATTCTACTTCCTTTCATTAGTAACATTTTAAGTTATGCATTGCTTATAAAATGTGTCTCAGAAGATGACTTTGTATATCTACCTTTTTAAAAATAAATGTGTTTCAGATGGAGGTTTTTCATGGGATGAAAACTTCTTTAGACTACTTCAAAGAATTATTGCAGTAGGCCCCTCTGGAAGGAAAAGGAATTCTTGTCTTTGTGTTGGCTTGAGTCCTTGCTCTGGTGTCCTGACCTCTGTACTAGGAATGCAATAAATTCTAATTTTTGGTTTGCTGATTCAGAGTTGAGAAAAAAATCTCCTACAGTCCCATTTTATTGTCAACCCTCTTAAATCTGGAAAAAAGGAGAAATTGTACTTTATGGAATTCTATAAAGTGGCTTCACTCTGGTCAAGGAGAAAAAGAAGGGAGCCTCCTTTTATGCATTAGACTTTTATTGAGTTCCAGGGTTGGTGAAGGGCCACAAAGGTCAAGGCAGCATGATGCCAACTGAGCTGACACATGCATCCCCTCATACATGACTGTTGCCACTTAAAAACGTTAAAAGCAAAAAGCAAAAAAAAAAAAAAAAAAGAAAAAGAAAAAAGAAAATCAGTGATTGACAGTCTGACAGGACAAGTTGACTCAGCAACCAAGTCACAATTTTCCAAATTTCTGGAGGACATCCAGTGCTTGATAATTAGAGATTTTCTAGAAATTAAATTGGTAAAAGTAGGTAGTCCCCTTAGACTTTGGCTCTTCTAGCTGGGGAGCTTTGGTCTGGCGTGGGAGGATTGGTCTCCTCACACGTACCTTGAAGTCGCAAGATTGAAGTCGCCAGAAGCGGACGACATGGCCAATACTCTTACCGTGTACCTGTTCATTTGGGGATAGAGAGAACCTGCCCAATCGTCTCTTTGCATGTAGCAACATTCTTAAATACTTTGTACCTGGACAAGGCGCTGTGCTGTGTTCAGTTGTGTCTGACTCTTGAGACACAATGGACTGTAACACACCAGGCTTCTCTGTCCACGGGATTTTCCAGGCAAGAATACTGGAGTGGGTTGCCATTTCCTTCTCCACTGGACAATAAGAGCCTTGGTAAAACCACGAAGCAGGGAATTTTACTTTCAGTGACCAGCCTCCCTTCCTCACCCTCCAACCTGACCATTTTTACTCAGTTCCACCCAGCTCCTACAGCACAGTTGGACTTCCCCAGATACTTAGCTGAAAGCCCTGGCTTCTTCATTGCAGGTCAGTTTTGCCCTCCTCTGCCATGCCTCATACTCCAGGCTTTTCCCCTGTCCCTTAATCCCCCTTCAAAAACTACTTGGCTCAGTTCCAATCACTAAGTGCTCTTATTTTTAGGCAATAATGGATGGCTACCACCCATGGGATATTCTGTCATTCCTTTCAGTGCATTAGCTTGCTTATATTTTTCTCTCTCTTAGATAATATAATTCTCAGTCTAGTTAGAAAGGTAAACAGTTAGAACAGATGACTGGGAAGGGCCTTTACAGGCCATTTATTCCACATTCTTTCAAGAACTGCCTATTCCACAAATACCTAGAAATCATTTTATGGGTATGTTGATGTTCCTTGTTCTTAAAGAGAGCTCTGAGCAACTTAAGGCAGTTTGGGAGTTTTCAAAATAAAGAGCAAAGGAAAAAAAATGTATTACCTTTACATTATTTCCAGATAAGTCTTCAGGGCTAAAAGAATCCCAGAAACTACACAAATTTTGTCTATTCACTTCAGTAGTCTTTACGACATAATCTGGGGTCTTCCCAGGTGGCTCCAATGCAGAAGACACAAGAGACGTGGGTTTGATCCCTGGATTGGGAAGATCCCCTGGAGGAGGGCATGGCAATCCACTCCAGTATTCTTGCCTGGAGAATCCCATGCACAGAGAAGACTAGTGGGCTATAGTCCATAGGGTTGCAAAGAGTCGGACATGGCTGAAGTGACTAAGCATGCACACATTCAAGACATAATCTAGTCTAATTGTCTGACTTAAAAAGCCGGGAAACAGAGATAAAAAGAAGGGAAGTATACATAAGGTCACAGAGATTGATTATTGACAGAATGGGAACCAGAACCCAACTTTTAATATAATTGATATGACATATTTCAGTGCAATAAAGATGAGTAATAGCTTTAAATATTTATTATAAACATTGGGGCTTTAGATGTCCTATTATAAAGATAATTTTTTAAACATCATTCTCTTGCATTCTTCCGTATAAGCTCCATTTCTAATTTTCTTTTAAATCTAACACAAATTCACCCTCCTGGAATAAAATGCAAGAGATTATCTTACTCCAAACTTATTGTACTTCACATTAAGTTCACTTCAGTTTAGTCACTCAGTTGTGTCCGACTCTTCGCGACCCCATGGACTACAGCACACCCGGCCTCCCTGTCCATGACCAACGCCCAGAGTTTACTCAAACTCATGTCCATTGAGTCGGTAATGCCATCCAACCGTCTCATCCTCTGTCTTCCCCCTTTCCTCCCACCTTCAGTCTCTCCCCGCATTAGGGACTTTTCCAATGAGTCAGTTCTTCACATCAGGTGACCAAAGTATTGGATATTTAGCTTCAATATCAGTCCTTCCAATGAATATTCAGAATAGATTTCCTTTAGGATGGACTGGTTGGAAATTCCTGAAGTCCAAGGGACTCTCAAGAGTCTTCTCCAACACCACAGTTCAAAAGCATCAATTCTTCAACCCTCAGCTTTCTTTATAGGCCAACTCTCAAATCCATACATGACTACTGGAAAAACCATAGCCTTGACTAGACGGACCTTTGTTGGTAAAATAATGTCTCTGCTTTTTAATATGCTGTCTAGGTTGGTCATAAATTTCCTTCCAATGAGTAAGCATCTTTTAATTTTATGGCTGCAGTCACCATCTGCAGTGATTTTGGAGCCCCAAAGAATAAAGTCTGCCACTGTTTCCCATCTATTTGCCATGAAGTGATGGGACTGGATGCCGTAATCTTAGTTTTCTGAATGTTGAGCTTTAAGCCAACTTTCTCACTATCCTCTTTCACTTTCATCAAGAGGCACTTAAGTTCTTCTTTGCTTTCTGCCATAAGGGTGGTGTCATCTGCATATCTGAGGTTATTGATATTTCTCCTGGCAATCCTGATTCCAGCTTGTGCTTCATCCAGCCCAGTGTTTCTCATGATGTACTCTGCATAGAAGTTAAATAAGCAGGGTGACAATATACAGCCTTGACATACTCCTTTTCCTATTTGGAACCAGTCTGTTGTTCCATGTCCAGTTCTAACTGTTGCTTCAATCTACATGTAGGTTTCTCAAGAGGCAGGTCAGGTGGTCTGGTATTCCCATCTCTTTCAGAATTTTCCACAGTTTGTTGTGATCCACACAGTCTAAGGCTTTGGAATAGTCAATAAGGCAGAAACAGATGTTTTTCTGGAGCTCTCTTGCTATTTTGATGATCCAGTGATTTTGGCAATTTGATTTCTGGTTCCTCTGCCTTTTCTAAAACCAGCTTGAACATCTCAAAGTTCATGGTTCACATATTGCTGAAGCCTGGTTGGAGAATTTTGAGCATTACTTTACTAGCATGTGAGATGAGTGCAATTGTGCAGTCGTTTGAGCGTTCTTTGGCATTGCCTTTCTTTGGGATTGGAATGAAAACGGACCTTTTCCAGTCCTGTGGCCACTGCTGAGTTTTCCAAATGTGCTGACATATTGAGTGCAGTACTTTCACAGCATCATCTTTTAGGATTTAAAATAGCTCAGCTGGAATTCCATCACCTCCACTAGCTTTGTTCGTAGAGATGCTTCCTAAGGCCTACTTGACTTCACACTCCAGGATGTCTGGCTCTAGGTGAGTGATCACACCATCATGATTATCTGGGTCATGAAGATCTTTTTTGTACAATTCTGGGTATTCTTGCCACCTTTTCTTAATATCTTCTGCTTCTGTGAGATTGGTACCATTTCTGTTGTTTATTCTGCCCATCTTTGCATGAAATGTTCCCTTGGTATCTCTAATTTTCTTGAAGAGATCTCTAGTCTTTCCCATTCTGTTGTTTGCCTGTATTTCTTTGCATTGATCACTGAGGAAGGCTTTCTTATCTCTTCTTGCAATTCTTTGGAACTCTACATTCAGATGCTTATATCTTTCCTTTTCTCCTTTGCTTTTTGCTTCTCCTCTTTTCACAGCTATTTGTAAGGCCTCCCCAGACAGCCATTTTGCTTTTTTGCATTTGTTTTTCATGGGGATGGTCTTGATCCCTCTCTCTTGTACAATGTCATGAACCTCCATCCATAGTTCATCAGACACTCTGTCTATCAGATCTAGTCCCTTAAATCTATTTCTCACTTCCACTGTATAATCATAAGGGATTTGATTTAGGTCATACCTGAATGGTCTAGTGGTTTTCCCTACTTTCTTCAATTTAAGTCTGCATTTGGCAAAAAGGAGTTCATGATCTGAGCCAGTCAGCTCCTGGTCTTGTTTTTGCTGACTGTATAGAGCTTCTCCATCTTTGGCTGCAAAGAATATAATCAATCTGATTTCGGTGTTGGCCATCTGGTGATGTCCATGTGTAGAGTCTTCTCTTGTGTTGTTGGAAGAGGGTGTTTGCTATGACCAGTGCCTTCTCTTGGCAAAACTCTATTAGCCTTTGCCCTGCTTCATTCTGTACTCCAAGGCCAAATTTGCCTGTTACTCCAGGTGTTCCTTGACTTTCTACTTCTGCTATCCAGTCCCGATAATGAAAAGGACATCTTTTTTTGGTGTTAGTTCTAGAAGGTCTTGTAGGTCTTCATAGAACCGTTCAACTTCAGCTTCTTACATTGCATTATCTTTTAGGAAAATGTTTTCGGTATGCTTAACTATATAGTCCATTAATTTATTTAAAAAGAAAGCTACTGTGTCTAGTTTGTTTGTCTGATTTCCCCCCCAAATAACTATTCTCTTTTCACTTCACAGCACCCAAAGGATGCTCTGCAGTGCTTTTGATGTCTTCCCTTTTCCCATCCTGTTTCCTCGGCCTTCCTTCTTCTGGGCCACCGAAGTTTGAAAGCAGAAGCTGTAGTGGAGATTAAGCCAAACATTCTCAGGGCTGATTGCAATTGAAAGCACCTTCAGCTGGTCTTTCGGAGGATGTGGCCTAAGGGAGACTTGTATCTTTTTAGTTATAGCACATTCAAAGCTAAAAATCTGTAAGTAGATAGGCTGGAGGTATGGAAAGCTGGTTGTAAGAGAAAAAAAAATGTGCAAGGTTTCTAAAGGTTTGGAGGAAACAGTATCTAATTTAGATCAACCTTCTGTCTCTGCTTTTTATATCCTTGCTGTGAATTCAGGAAAATGAGCTCCCAGTTTAATTGTAATGTTGGTGTGTGTTGTGTAGCTGTGTGTTTAGAGATCTCATAAATTTTTGCACTTTAAATGATCCCTATAATGCCCTGAAAGAATCAAGGCTTCCTGGAAAATCTCAAACTTGCTCCTGAGGAGTTTATTTCTCCCAGTGGAATCTGATTCACCATGATATTTATAGTGGATGTTTTGATTCTGTGCTGGTGCCTTGGGCTCACAGTGCATTTTTTCTAGACAGTGTTGTCATGAAATGTGACTTGCAAAACTATTTAAAGGCTAAAGCAGCCTTTTAGAAAACATTCTTTTAGGCACAAATCAAGACTGAAGGCTAAACTATTTCTAAATACCTCTCTCTACCCTTCCTGGCTTCTGCTGGACTCTGAAGTGGATTTTGCTGCTTAAGAACTAATTGGAAAAAATATCAGAACTAATGGAATAAAAAATCTTACTCCCATATCACTAGTTCAATTCAGTTCAGTTCAGTTCAGTTGCTGACTCTTTGCGACCCCATGAATCACAGCACGCCAGGCCTCCCTGTCCATCACCAACTCCAGGAGTTCACTCAAACTCATGTGCATCGAGTCGGTGATGCCATAAAGCCATCTTATCTTCTGTCATCCCCTTCTCCTGCCCCCAATCCCTCCCAGCATCAGAGTCTTTTCCAATGAGTCAACTCTTCGCATGAGGTGGCCAAAGTATTGGAGTTTCAGCTTTAGCATCAGTCCTTCCAAAGAACACCCAGGACTGATTTTTAGAATGGACTGGTTGGATCTCCTTGCAGTCCAAGGAACTCTCAAGTGTCTTCTCCAACATCGCAATTCAAAAGCATCAATTCTTCGGCACCACTGGAAAAACCATACCTTGACTAGATGGACCTTTGTTGGCAAAGTAATATCTCTGCTTTTGAATGTGCTATCTAGGTTGGTCATAACTTTCCTTCCAAGGAGTGTCTTTTAATTTCATGGCTGCAATTACCATTTGCAGTGATTTTGGAGCCCAAAAAACTGGGGGAGGGTATAAATTTTAGCTTCTGTCTTAGTTACCAGAAGTGAAAGTCAGTCTGACTTAAATCTATTATTGAAAATATTGTAGGTTTTGTGCGCTCATCATTGTGGAACATCTTTACCCTCATTTCTGAGATAAACAGGATGTGAGAATAGTTGTGTAGCAAAGAAAGTTCTCTCTTCCTCCTCTTTCCTCTAGTGGAGGTATAATAATGCTTTTTCTAACAGTCCTCATGAAATTAAAAGACACTTACTCCTTGGAAGAAAAGTTTTGACCAACCTAGATAGCATATTCAAAAGCAGAGACATTACTTTGCTGACTAAGGTCCGTCTAGTCAAGGCTATGGTTTTCCAGTGGTCATGTATGGATATGAGAGTTGGACTGTGAGGAAGGCTGAGCGCTGAAGAATTGATGCTTTTGAACTGTGGTTTTGGAGAAGACTCTTGAGAGTCCCTTGGACTGCAAGGAGATCCAACCAGTCCATTCTGAAGGAGATCAGCCCTGGGATTTCTTTGGAAGGAATGATGCTAAAGCTGAAACTCCAGAACTTTGGCCACCTCATGCGAAGAGTTGACTCATTGGAAAAGACTTTGATGCTGGGAAGGATTGGGGGTAGGAGGAGAAGGGGACGACAGAGGATGAGATGGCTGGATGGCATCACTGACTTGATGGACGTGAATCTGAGTGAACTCCGGGAGTTGGTGATGGGCTGGGAGGCTTGGCGTGCTGCGATTCATGGGGTCACAAAGAGTCGGGCACGACTGAGTGACTAAACTGAACTGAACTGAACAGTGCTCAGAAATTATGTTCTGAAAGGTGATTGCTATTAGCAAGGTGAATTTGCTTCCTTTCCATATGTTTGCTTTTCGTAGATGCTGGTTGTGAAGAATGATGATGTAAACTTCTGCAATGGCCAGGAAGGATCACCAGGTTTTCAGAACAAATTCAGGAATGGTGGCCAGTCTGAATTTGAAAAGCCTCCAGGATGGAGCTGTGGCCTTGGGGAGAGATCAGAGGGGTTGAAAATGCTGATGTGGGAGATGGAGGGAGGAGAGAGGAGGAAAATAGACCAGAAAGGAAAGGACTGTAAGACTCATCCCAGACAGATTCTTAACTAGTGCTTTTCAGCAAGGTAAGTTGCCCCACTTTCATCTGGCAAGCATTTGGCCCTTTCTAGAGTCATATTTGGCTACTTGAAACTTGGGGTGACTAGTGAGTAAGGCCAGGTGCTGCTAACTACCCTGTGATTATGGGACAGCCCCCCGACAGAGACTCAGCCAGCCCCAGATGTCAACAGTGCTGAAAACCTTGCTCGAAACCATCTGAGGAGGGACTCAGCAGGAAAGAGTAATATTTTGAGCACCCTCTGCACACTCACACAAACCAGCCGATGGCACGTTGTCTTCTTCCTAGTAACTACAGTTTTCACTCTCCTAGACACTGCAGGTCAGCTGGTGAAGAATCTGCCTGCAAGGCAGGAGACCCGAGTCCAATCCATAGGTCAGGAAGATCCCTGGAGGAGGGCATAGCAATCCACTCCAGTATTCTTGCCTGGAGAATTCCAGGGACAGAGGAGTCTGGCTTGCTACAGTCCATGGGGTTGCAGAGAGTTGGACACAACTGGAAGAGTGACTAACACTTTCACTTTTCAGACATTGTATGCACAGTTAAGGTTTCAGTATTTGGTTTTTCTCCCCACATTCTTTACCTGAGACTCTGTCTATAATCACAGACACACACACACACACACACACACACACACACTCTCATATATATTCCCTTTTCCTTGGCATATTAAATCTCTTCAATCTTCCTATGTCTTCAGCACTTCCACCCCTGATCCTTTGCCTATCTTATCAGCAAAGCAATACTTGTTAGGAGGTAGTCTGTTATTCACTTATTTAACCATTTCTGCAATTAATTTATTGAGGGCTTGCTGTGTGCAAAACATTGCTAGATACTCTTTGGATCCATCAGTACATCAGTGAACAAAACAATGACTGCTATGGAGATTACATTCTAGTGAGGAAGATAGACAATAAACAATCAGTATGTAATAGATAAAAGATAATATTTTTAGAAGTGTTAAGCACTTTGTTAAAAAAAAAAAACAAGAGGAAGAAGGTAAGGGAGGCAAGGAGGAAATGGTCATATATGTTCTTATTGTCCCTCCAAATGCTAACCTTTGGTAAAAGAAGCTCCAAATACAGTGATGAGTCCAATAATCCTGAGTCCACCCAGGCAATTCTCTTCCAAGAAAGGCTGAATCCCAGGAGCATGTTTGTAAAAGTTTTGCCAGTTCAATTTATGAAATGGTTCACTGGCCTTAAGCTTAAAATGTAGGTCATCTGGAAGCCCAGGCATTGGATTATAGTTCAATAATTTCTTGAGGCCCCTGTGATGTTACTGATAGTGAATGAAGGCGGTTTTCCAGAAAAAGATGGCTTTTTGGCCAGCACAGTATCTGCTGTTACTCTTGCTATGAAGTCATAAATAGTGCACTTTGTAACTTTAAGCCGTGTATTCTTTGTTTTGTCAATTAGCTCAGAGAGATTTTCAAATAACTTAGGCTATAGATATTTGCACTGTGTACAAAGATGTGGAAGTCAGAGTCCTGAAGCTTAAAGAGTTCACATCAAAAGTATGACTTGGGTCATACCTTTCCCTAGTGTGTAGTTAACGTGTGATCAAGACAAAAATCGAGCTTCCCTGGTGGCTCAGATGGTAAAGCGTCTGCCTGCAATACGGGAGACCTGGAGTCAATCCCTGGGTTGGGAAGATCTCCCGGAGAAGGAAATGGCAACCCATTCCAGTATTCTTATCTGGAGAATCCGAGGGACGGAGGAGCCTGGTAGGCTACAGTCCATGGGGTCGCAAAGAGTCGGACACGACTGAGTAACTTCACTTCAGGACAAAAGTCAAATGTCATACAAGTACAGAGGACCAAGAAAAAAAAAATCACAACCAAAGATGCTGAGGGGACCCTGGAAAAGATGGCCTTTGAATAAGTCTTACTTATTGAATATGGTTGAAACAGGCAGAAAGGGGAGAATAAGAGCTAAGCAGTAGGGATGGAAGGCTGACAAAAAGTGTTTCGGAAGCTGCAGGTTAAATGTGCATTCTGTGAGCACAAGCAGCTTTTTGCAAAAGGATTGCTTAAAGCTCTTAAGAGCCAGATGTGTTCAGATCATACATCTGAACAACTAAGTTCCCTCACCCTCTTCTCAGTTCTGAAGTTAGGGCAGCCCGTTGGAAAGGTTACGGCACTGCTTTGGAAGGCTAGGTTTTCTTCATAATAATTTTTTAATTTGTGCTTAAGTTTTCCACATGAAAATCTTTGTCCGGTTGAAAGACTTCACCAGCGTGAAACCTCCATTTGAGGCACTCAGGCTTCTGAAGCCAGTAAAGATACATTTCAGTGAACCTTCCCCATTGAAAAACTTTCTGCTCAAATTTTCTCCTCCCATTCCTTCTGGATATCATGCATTGCCAATGTCATCATTTTTCTGTCCTACAGGTGTGCGAGTCTTTTCAGTGTTGAGCTTTATAATAACTGTTATAGAGAAAATTATGTATTAACTCAAAAGACTGAAAACTATGCTGCAACAAAGCAATTACATTTAAAAACCTAATGTTGGCAATGTAGCCTCAAGACAATGTACACAGAGCAAAATATATTCCCCAGATCCAAGTGAAATTCATTACGCTGCCTGCCCCGTAGCTGTGAAAAGCCTTTTGGGAACTCATGCATATATAATAGGCAGCATCTTCAGGAGCTGATTTATTTAATCAGAGTGACTACTTATTGAGCATTAATTAAAGAATTCAGGCACTTTACTCACCCACTCCCTTCCCCACAACACACACTTTTTTTTTTTTTTTAGCATTGCTACCTTATTTAATTCTGGCAGCAACTGTGTGAGGAAGGATTATAATTCTGTCCATGTTACAGATGGAGAAACTGAGGCTCAGAGAGGTTAAGTCACCTGTCTGTGGCCCTAGTGATGGAATCGATATAGGCTCTTTGAAGACCCATTTCTTGGAAAAGACACTTTGCAAGAATATGACCTTCTTGCTCACCCTGTGGGAAGCTGAAACAATGCTAGCAAAGACTCATATTCTTACATCCCAACTTAGGAGTGGGATGCTCTGACTTGCTTCTTTCTTTTAAATGAAAAGATTTGCTTTTCATGTTAGTTGATATTTTTCACAGTACCCAGGATTACATTTAGGTCGCCCTTGAAGGGTGGTGGGTGAGAGAAGAATTTTAAGGGTTTTGATTTAAGGAGGAGGAAAAAGTAGCAGAATTAGGTTTTCTGACATCTAGATCTTACTAGTGCTTACTCCATACTTTTAAAAATAGCACTTGCCATATTGTATTTTAATTTTTCTATTTATATCTGGTCTCCTTCCCCTCACCTTTAGGTAGTGAGTTTCTTAAGGATAGATGCTGTGAAAGTACTGCACTCAATATGGCCAGCAAATTTGGAAAACTCAGCAGTGGCCACAGGACTGGAAAAGGTCAGTTTTCATTCTGATCCCAAAGAAAGGCAATGCCAAAGAAAGTTCAAACTACCACACAGTTGTGCTCA
Source organism: Ovis aries (assembly GCF_016772045.2). Classification (NCBI taxonomy): domain Eukaryota; kingdom Metazoa; phylum Chordata; class Mammalia; order Artiodactyla; family Bovidae; genus Ovis; species Ovis aries. Next base: position 24,827,000 of record NC_056059.1, on the reverse strand, counting down.
TCTCACACTCTAGCAAAGTAATGCTCAAAATTCTCCAAGCGAGGCTTCAACAGTATGTGAACTGTGACCTTCCAGATGTTCAAGCTGGATTTAGAAAAGGCAGAGGAACTAGAAGTCAAATTGCCAACATCCGATGGATCATTGATAAAGCAAGAGAGTTCCAGAAAAACATCTATTTCTGTTTTATTGACTTCACTAAAGCCTTTGACTGTGTGGATCACAACAAACTGTGGAAAATTCTTCAAGAGATGAGAATACCAGACCACCTTACCTGCCTCCTGAGAAGTCTGTATGCAGGTCAGGAAGCAACAGTTAGAACTGGACATGGAACAACAGACTGTTTCCAAAGAGGAAAAGGAGTATGTCAAGGCTGTATATTGTCACCCTGCTTATTTAACTTATATGCAGAGTACATCATGAGAAACGCTGGGCTGGATGAAGCATGAGCTGGAAACAAGGTTGCCAGGAGAAATATCAATAGCCTCAGATATGCAGATGACATCACCCTTATGGCAGAAAGCAAAGAACTAAAGAGCCTCTTGATGAAAGTGAAAGAGGAGAGTGAGAAAGTTGGCTTAAAGCTCAACATTCAGAAATCTAAGATCCTGGCACCTGGTCCCATCACTTCATGGCAAATAGATGGGGAAACAGTGAAAACAGTGGCAGACTTTAATTTTGGGGAGCTCCAAAATCACTGCAGATGGTGACTGTGGCCATGAAATTAAAAGATAGTTGCTCCTTGGAAGAAAAGTTATGACCAATCTAGACAGCATATTAAAAACCAGAGACATTACTTTGCCAACAATTGTCTGTCTAGTCAAAGCTATGGTTTTTCCAGTGGTCATATATGGATGTGAGAGTTGGACTATAAAGAAAGCTGTGCACTGAAGACTGATGCTTTTGAACTGTGGTGTTGGAGAAGACTCTTGAGAGTCCCTTGGACTGCAAGGAGATCCAACCAGTCATCCTAAAGGAAATCAGTCCTGAATATTCATTGGAAGGACTGATGCTGAAGCTAAAACTCCAATACTCTAATACTTTGGTCACCTGATGTGAAGAAGTGACTCATTGGAAAAGACCCTGATGCTGGGAAAGATTGAAGACAGGAGGAGAAGGGAATGACAGAAGATGAGATGGTTGGATGGCATCACCGACTCAATGGACATGAGTTTGAGTAAACTCTGGGTGTTGGTGATGGACAAGGAGGTCTGGCGTGCTGCAGTCCATGGGGTAGCAAGGAGTCAGATACGACTTAGCGACTGAACTGAACTAAGGATAGAGACTGTATCTTCCTCAATTTTGTTTCACCAAACTATGTGGTTATACAATGTCTGGGAAGTAGTAAGTGTTCAGTAATCCTGAGTTTTCGGTAACACCTAGGACATGAGAGAAGAAAACCTGGATGGTGCAGAGAAGTTCAGACAACATGAAAAGAAGAAGCAAGACTAGAGAAGACAGATAAGCCCAATAATCCAAACACCCCAAGAATTGATGGTTGACCTGATTGGTTGTGTCAATCGAAACAATTGATTATTTTGTCTTTAAAACAGATTTCCCAGCCTTTCCAAATTTGCGATTTTTGGCAGTTGAATTATTAGCAAACTTTACTACCATCACCTAAAATCACAAGGATTCCTTCTTCTTCTGTGTTCCATGCTGACCTGTGTTCTTTTAAGTTAGGATGTAGGATTAATGGTTAGAGCACTTTTTAATCAGTCATTAGTTTTTCTAAAGGCAGGTGGAGATGTGGGCTTTTTAAATTGGCATCATTTTGGTAAAATGTTCATTTTCTTAGTCTCTACTTAGATTGTCTGTATAGTGATTTTGTATTTGACTAAGCACCTTTATAGAAAATAAGATAGGTGTTTTCCTTCAGGGTGTAAATTTGCTGAAGTATGATAAGCTGTTACTTCATCTTTTCCCTTAAAAATCTCTTTTTTTTCTTGTTTCTAGTCAAGCATTTATTAAATCATTAGGAGAAAAATTTAGGTCATCTTTTTAATGTGCATTGACCTAGTTACATTTTCTTTCTAAGCAGCTGTTTAAACTAGATTTATTGAGGAAAATGGCTGGTTCAGTCTTGCATTAAGTCAGATAACACAGAAAAATAAGGAAGATTTGCAAAGTCCAAGTAAGCTATGTGGCCCCTTTCTCCCCTTTGCTGTCTTTGATTCTGCCCCTTTCCCTTAGATACCAAGGTCTTATTGGCTGTATATGATTAACTGTTTCATGTAGATGGTCCCATCAAGCAGTGTCTTCCTTTGAAAGCCTCTTAATTCATATTAAATGGTGATGATTCTAGAATCATCATGTTGCTTGGATCCTTCCCCAAATTAAAGGACACATTCACAAAGAGCTGTTTTATGAATAATGAACATAAACAACAGCCACACACATTGCTCACTGGACAGTTTGAAATTGCATGTTTAATGCCCTCAGTTGTTTCCTTGAGAGCTGTGTCTTCAGAAACAGAAAATAGGATCCTAGAGTGAGTTCATTCTTAATAAATGAAAATTCTGTATTCCCTTTATTTGACAGAAGATTTCCTTTTGCTTTCACATTAATCACAGACTTCTAGATGATTATGTATGGAATTCTCCAAATTTTTTAGAATAATCCTGTTAGAAGTCTAATGGGTCACAGAATGTCTCTGTTCTAGATGGAGTAGTTTTGATGGAATATAAGCAAATGGTCCCCTATTCTAGTGCCAGCCTTACTGCAAAATTATGCCTGAAATATACAGAGATTTTAGGAAAATTTGACTTCATTAACTATCTTCCACTGTTTTTGTTTTTATCCAGTTAATTTGAATTTCAGGGAACACTCAGCTGAATAAAACATTTCATGTAAATTTTGTTTGATCTGGTTTACATTTTTACTTCTAATGAGGCACCGATTCTTAAAGCAGCCAACTGGCACTAATAATCCAGCAGAAAGGCGATGCTCCCTAATACAGTCAACCCTCCCTGTTCTAGGGGATTATGCACTCCAATAGCCTACTTTACTGTTTGTTAAATAAACCTATCTCCCTTAGTTATGCAGTCTTTGAAAATGGTTCTGATTTTCTGTCAGTGCCTTGGGAGTGTAGAGCGGGGCTTGGAGGAAAGGCTTAAGAATCTCCTGCCTTTCCTCTTTTATGAAACAAATTTGCTTTCTTCTCTCAGTGGCTGTGCTTTCCTCTGTCATCCTGGTCCTATTTCACCTCTCTGCCATGAATAGACCTGTGGTTTCTCTCTCTCTACGTTTTAATCTTGCCGCTCTACCCCTGGAAAAGCCACAGTCCTCATGCCTACCCTGGGAAATCGTACTCATGAACTTCAAGGCTCAGCTTGAGTGCCATCTTCTGCTTGAGCCCTTTCCCAAACACCTCAGTCTCTTTCTCCCTCTGCACTTCTTCAGCATCCTGGTTGGTACTGTGCCTGTTATAGCCATTACTCTCTTGCTGATTACTAGGATCATTTGTGTATATCTTATCTCCCCTACTAGGCTATGAACTCCTGGAAAGTGGAAACTGTGTCCTTATTTACTCTAGAAAACACAGTTCAATGCCTGGTAGAAAATAGGAGCTCAGTGATTTTTGGAGTGCATGCCTACAGATAATATCTTAGGGAATATGCTCTCACATTAGCCAATTGCATCCCCTCCATTTTGCATTGCTTTCTTTCACCCCAGTTTCCAGAAGTAGCAGGTCCCACATGGAGGGGCAAGTCTTGGGCTCTCTCTCTCTCCTGTGTCTATGTTAAGCTGGCCAGAGGCCTGCTAATAAGGGTCCTGTTAAAAGGAAGCCACGTCTAGGACATGAGACAAGAAAACACAGTTCATTTTGATCTCCTCAATATGCTGCTTGTTGGTTTCAGTGCCCATCTCATGGAAATGAAATATTTATTTTCCTATTTTCCATTTAATACCTGGATTTTAAAAATGTGTTTATATATGAGCAGAACAGAAAAGAAGATGCTCCTTCTATTTTTTTAATGACAATTTGACTGCATTAGAGAGAGCTCATCATTTGATTTCACAGAGGAATACATATTTTAATTACTAGACTGTGGAATGTCCCCAAGCAAAATTTTCTTACAATCTCATTAAATATAACTTCTTTAAGTTCTAAACTCTAGTTTGACTAACCAAAGGCAATGTACTCATGTAACTATAAAAGTTTAAGACATTCAGAAGAGCAGTAAAAAAAAAAAAAAAAACCAACTGAAAATTCAAGCAATTCATCCAAAGCAGCAAGTGATAAATGCAAAAACTACTGCTGCCAAAAATGTAACTGTAAGCATAAATCCAGAGGAAAATGTGCAGGAACGATGAAATGTTTAAGATACCTTTTAATGGGAAAGTCTATACACTATATACTACTGAGTCTGGGGTGATTAATGATGTTGCAGAGAAATTCTCATAGCATCCTTGGGCTTGACTCTGACGAAAACCATTTTCAATAACTCTTGAAGATGTTTTTCATGCCCAGTTCACTCATGCAGAGGCTAGGACAGAGAGCATTACTGCTAGAAAGAGAACTTCCAGGGCTTGGCAAGGGACTCAAGGCAAACTCAGGATTATAAAGCAGGAAGGCACAGTGTGTTGGTTCATGTGTGAAGCAGAAAACCTTGGTAGAGATTCGTTAGTAGAGATCATTCTACCAAGATTTAATGAATAGAGTGTACTCGTGAGGGTACTTGGGGGGCGTGGGGCTTCCCTGGTGAAGACTCTGCCTGCAATACTGGAGACCTAGATTCGATACCTGGGTCAGGAAGATCCTCTGCAGAAGGGAATGGCTACACAGTCCAGTATCCTTGCCTGGAAGATTTCATGGACAGTGGAGTCCAGAGGGCTATAGTATATGGGATCACAAAGAGTCGGACATGACTAACACTTTCACTTTCACATGGGGTACTTAGAGCAAGTATGTTAGAGAAACAATAAAAAAAGTTCCTGAAAAAGCAAAACCTAGGACAAGAGACAAGACAGCCTGGATGGTGCAGAGGAGAAGCTCAGGCGACATAAAAAGAAGAAGTGAGACTAGAGAAGAGAGATAAGCCCAAGACCCATAGCTAGAGGTTTTTCCCTGCTTCCTTTGGAGGAGAAAAGAAAGTGTGAGAACTTAATTCTGTATCCTCTGTAGATGTTTTTATACATTTATACCTAAGGTAATTCTGCTGTTATTTTTGCAGTGCATAGAATTACTCATTTTTCAGCACTTCTTAGGTTGTTTCCACAAAATCCCAATATAAAGAACCCACTGTGGGGATGGAACTTGCTGACGATTTGAATTAAGATTTTCATGAGTGGGCAGAACTGGAGGTAGCAGATTCACAAATCTAATTCACCTCACAATTGAAATGTACAGTGTGAATGTAATTTGTTTATTATAGTCATAACTAATTGGCCTTCCTCCAAAATCCCTATTTACTAATTACCAAGAAAAACTTTCAAATGTTCTATGTGATTTAAAGCTGCATTGGATCTGGGAATTTAAATAGTCCATTTAGAAAACAGTCTTGGATAAAAATGCCTGTTAACGACAGAAGCATCCCTCACCCCTTTTATTCTGCTTTGTTTCTAAGGTGCATGGAAGGGTCGTGGCTTCCATGGTTTTGGGGAGGTGGGGAAGATTCAGGAACCTCATACTAGGTGTTCCTGGGTGACCCGCTGTCCCACACAACTGACCAGTGTAACTGGTGGCCAGTGTAACTCTCACATGGCTTGGGTTCCTGCAGCCTTGAAGATGAGGCTGGCTTGTTATCAATCACCTAGCTCTCAGATCTGATGACAAGTCGCATTTGGCCTTGAATTTGGGTGTCTGCTCTATAGTTCTTTCTATGGAATCCTTTGTGAGGAGTCTTCTGTCAAGCACCTACCATTCCCCTCTCCCCAGACTCTCAACAGCTGAATGTGCCCTGTGGTCACCAAGGATGATTTGGAAAAGGAGAATTTCCAGCTCTCCATTCCCACTGTCTACACTTTCCTCACAATTTGAAGTGGCCACACACCCATTAGATGCTGCAACAGGTCATCTCTAACCCAGATCCTCAGAGGGAATGGGGATAGCCTGTCTTTGACCTTGGTTTGCCTCAGTGTTAGAAAGCCCTTCCCCCATCTGGGGCAAATTCCACAGGACTGGACAAGGTCAGTTTTCATTCCAATCCCTAAGACAGGCAATGCCAAAGAAAGTTCAAACTACCACACAATTGAACTCATCTTACATGGTAGCAAAGTATTGCTCAAAATTCTCCAAGCCAGGCTTCAACAGTACATGAACTGTGACCTTCCATATGTTCAAGCTGGATTTAGAAAAGGCAAAGGAACCAGAAGTCAAATTGCCAACATCTGTTGGATCATCAAAAAAGCAAGAGAGTTCCAGAAAATATCTGTTTCTGCTTTATTGACTACACCAAAGCCTTTGACTATGTGGATCACAATAAACTGTGGAAAATTCTGAAAGAGATGGGAATACCGGACCACCTGACCTGCCTGTTGAGAAATCTGTATGCAGGTCAGGAAGCAACAGTTAGAACTGGACATGGAACAACAGACTGGTTCCAAACCAGGAAAGGAGTATGTCAAGGCTGTATATTGTCACCCTGCTTATTTAACTTATATGCAGAGTGCATCATGAGAAATGGTGGGCTGGATGAAGCACAAGCTGGAATCAAGATTGCCAGGAGAAATATCAATAGCCTCAGATATGCAGATGAAACCACCCCTATGGCAGAAAGCAAAGAACTAAAGAGCCTCTTGATGAAAGTGAAAGAGGAGAGTGAGAAAGTTGGCTTAAAGCTCAACATTCAGCAAACAGATCATGGCATCTGGTCCCATCATTTCATGGCAAACAGATGGGGAAACAGTGGCAGACTTCATTTTTTTGGGCTCCAAAATCACTGCAGATGGTGACTGCAGCCATGAAATTAAAAGACACCTACTCCTTGGAAGAAAAGTTATGACCAACCTAGAGAGCATATTAAAAAGTAGAGACATTACTTTGCCAACAAAGGTCCATCTAGTTAAGGCTATGGTTTTTCCAGTAGTCATGTATAGACATGAGAGTTGGACTATGAAGAAAGCTGAGTGCCAAAGAATTGATGTTTTTGAATTGTGATATTGGAGAAGACTCTTAAGACTCCCTTGGAATGCAGGAGGTCCAACCAGTCATCATAAAGGAAATCAGTCCTGAATATTCATTGGAAGGACTGATGCTGAAACTCCAATACTTTGGCCACCTGATGCAAAGAACTGACTCATTAGAAAAGACCCTGATGCTGGAAAAGATTGAAGGCAGGAGGAGAAGGGGATGACAGAGGATAAGATGGTTGGATGGCATCACCGACTCAATGGACATGAGTTTGAGCAAGCTCTGGGAGCTGGTGATGGACAGGGAGGCCTGGCATGCTGCAGTCCATGGGGCTGCAGAGAGTTGGACATGACTGAGTGACTGAACTGCACTGATAAATGGGCACACCCATATATTTAGTTTTTAATTATTTATTTTAAAAGGATTTTTTATTGTTTGTTCTTTACTTGATTGATGCAAAAAGAACATGGATGTCATATTCCATTTACAGCTCTGAGAATTGTATAAGAAATAGCCAATTAAGCAACTTGGTGGGAGGAGGGTTGGGAACTCATGTATACCTGTGGTGGACTCATGCCAATGTATGGCAAAACCAATACAGTATTGTAAAGTAAAAAAAATAAAATTTAAATTAAAAAAGAAAATAAAGGCAACTTCATGAAGCCATGAATACAGCCATTAACATATTGTTTGAATGGTGTAAGCTGTTTCCCCGTGATGTGAGTTAAATTATCTTTACACTTATTTTGGTGTCCTTCACAAATTCAATGTTTATTTCTCATCTGATTCTAGGGAAAGAGTAAGGGAGTGATCATAGCGTGTTGACTTATATGGAAAATCATGGATAATATTTTGAGTGGAAAAGAAATTTAACTTACCCTTCTGACTGCAACTCAGAACATAATCTGAGTGCAACTCAAAACATTATCTGAATTTCTTTACTTTTATGTTAATATTCTGAAAAATGAAATCAGTGATATGTATTTAAACAATCTGATTTTAGAAGTCTGAGAAACCAGAATGACTGCTGTTGAAATGCTTTTAAGGGTTATCCTCCTTAATATTAGCCTTCCAAATGTAAGGTTTTGTTTTCAGCTGTAGGTAGCCCTGTAATTCTTTGCATATGTGTGTCATATTATAGGTACACATATCCATATTCCTAATATAATGTTTTCAATCTTTTGATATCAAAGAGATTTTTCTGCGAAAAGCTGACTCTTAGTTATGAAACTTACAGAGGTTTTTTTGGATCTGAAATCATACATCTGGTGGTATTTACCCAAAACTCCAGCAACCTGCTAAAAAGTGAAACATCCCTAAAACACTTTTGTTCAGGTTAGAAGGGACTTGAGGGATCATCTGCACTTTCTAATATAAACAGCATTCTCTTCTCCTTGGGGGAAAAAGATTGTAAAAGGAAGCCTTCTGTCTTCATTCAAGCATTTGTTAACATAACACCATCTTCTATAATCAGGGATGTTTATCTTCCTGATTTTATCTGCTTTAAATCTAACTTACAAGGTCCCTTTTATTTTAGTTCTTTTGACTTTAGAATTTTAGCTTTTCTAACATTATTTTGCTTCTATTATTATCTTTTTTTTATTGCAATAAAAATCACATATGTGGCACAGTGGTGAAAGAATCTGTCTGCCAATGCGGGAGATTGGAGATGTGGGTTTGATCCCTGGGTTGGGAAGATCCCCTGAAGAAGGAAACGGCAACCCACTCCAGTATTCCTGCCTGGAAAACTCCATGGACAGAGGAGTCCGGCGGGCTACAGTCCATTGGGTGCAAAGAGTCAGACACGACTGAGGAATGGAGAACACACAAACTGTACAGTTCAGTGGTACATTCACAGTGTTATTTGATCCTCACCATCATCCATTTCCAGAAATTTTCTCTTTTCTAAACTGAAACTCTGTCCCCATTAAACACTAAGTCCCCCTGTCCTCCCTTCTTGCACCCCCACCCCATCTGCTAATGTACCTTCTGACTCTATGAATTTAACTATTCTAGATACCTTGTATAAGTGGAATCAAACAGTATTTGTCTGCATCCATTATATGTTGAAATCCATTGTTTTTTCTTTGTATTTTTATTTGGGTACACATTTATCTTTTCATCATTTTAAAAACTTGAAAGTGAAAGTTGCTTGGTCATGTCTGACTCTTTGTGACCCCATGGGCTATACAGTCCATGGAATTCTCCAGGCCAGAATGCTGGAGTGGATAGCTGTTCCCTTCTCCAGGGGATCTTCCCAACCCAGGGACTGAACCCAGGTCTCCCGTATTGTATGCAGATTCTTTACCAGCTAAGCCACAGGGAAGCTCAAGAATACTGGAGTGGGTAGCCTATCCCTTCTCCAGCGAATCTTCCTGACCCAGGAATCAAACCGGGTTCTTCTACATTGCAAGTGGATTCTTTACCAACTGAGCTAGCAGGGAAACCCCTTTAAAACTTGAGTTTACCAGAAAGCTTCTTTTGCAAGAAACTGGTTTCACTGGGCACTTCCTTTCCGCCTTTCTCCAGAACCATTCCACTATTCAATAATTTGAATTTCACTCTCAGGTTAATCTCATGACTCTTCTATTAAAACACAAAGGGAAGACTAAAATAGGTTTGCCTGATTTCTATAAAGCTATGCTTATTATAGTTGTGTCTGGAAATATCCTGACAAAATTTGGTCTTTTTTTCTGGGTCATTGACATTATGCAATTATTGTTGCTGTCCAATCACTAAGTTGTGTTCACCTCTTTGCTACCCCATGAACTGCAGCATTCCAGTCTTCCCCTACCTCCTGGAATTTGCTCAAATTCATGTCTGTTGAGTTGGTGAGCTATCTAACCATCTCATCCTCTGCCGCCCTCTTCTCCTTTTGCCTGCAATATTTCCCAACATCAGGATCTTCTCCAATAAGTCCGTGTTTAGTGCTCTAGCTACCAGATTCTAGAGGTGACTTTTCTGCTGTCTCTATACTTCCTCAGTGACGATCAGAAAGAGGCTAGCCTTAGCAGATTCAATTTTTCAAAATGTTCCCTTTTGAAAATGGTATAAAAATGCTTTGAATACACAGAGTTTTAAAATATTAAGTATCTCAGAAGGGAGAAGTATCTCACTCCAGTGTTCTTGGGTTTCCCTTATGGCTCAGCTGGTAAAGAATATGCATGCAATATGGGATACCTGGGTTCGATCCCTGGGTTGGGAAGATCCCCTGGAGAAGGGAAAGGCTACCCACTCCAGTATTTTGGCCTGAAGAACTCCATGGACAGTCTATGAGGTTGCAAAGAGTCAGACACAACTGAGGAACTTTCATTTTCATTTTTCACTGGTATAGCATTATGGGAGATTTTTTCATGTTTTTAATTTTTAGTTTTTATTTTTGCCTCTGTGTTTTCTGATTGTTCTGCAAAAGAAAAAATAAAAAAGTCAACAGTCTCTGTTTTACAAAAAACAATGCACATGCATGTCAGACAATTTATACATCACTAATGTTTGTCCTTATCAAACAATCATGCTTTTAGCCCTGCTCTCTTCTACTGTGGTTTCTTCCTTCCTAAACTCAAGAACCTCATGAATTTCTCTTCCCTGAGAGCTATTTCCATAGAATGCAAAAAGAACCCTTGGACACATTCATTGATTTATTTGTTTGGTCTCATGTAGTTATTGAAACTTTTTTCCTAAAATTGAATGGAACTCAATTCAAACTGTTTATTTTTCCAAGATAGCCAGGGATCCTTTTTACAGATTTCCTCTGACGTCCAGTTGTCATTATCACTGCTGTCTAATCTATAACTGCTCCATCTTGGATATCCAGAGTTTTATTTTCAGGGTTATTTTGGCATCCTAAATTGCTAGAATTGGACCGCAAAAGGGATTCTAACAGTTTTTAGTATTCCCTTTCCCTTCTACCTTCTTGCACTGCCATTTTTCCCTTTGTACCTTAAGGAGAGATCCTTTAGAATGGAAAACACACATACTCCAGCATTTCCTTTATATTGTTCAGTTCCAGACATGGAGAGTTGCAGAGGATGAGGTTGCTCTGTGGTCTTAGTTGAAATTAATATCTTTTTAAAGATGCAGCGGTGAGTAAATAAGTGACAGCAACCTGTCAATCATGAAAGCAGTGCCCAGTGGTCCAAGATTATGACACTGCCCAAGGCTGGCTGAATCCTGCTCAGAATAATCTATTGAGATGTGAGCATGTCCCTTTGCAGAGGATGGACAGATCACAACACTTGCACACTGGACCAAACAATGCTAATGTAGCATTTTCTTGAAATCTACTGTGTTTTCAGCAACTTGATGAAACTTTACCTATATTATGTCATTAAGAGATAAGTATTATTCTTGCCACTTTTTTATGGATTAAGAGACTGAGGTTTAGATACCTTACTTGGTCCAAGTCCTGTACATATAGGGTAGATGAAAGATTATTGTCATTGAGTTGCTAAGTAATGACTGACTCTTTTGCAATGCAAGATTAAAATCCTAGTTTTTCTGAGTCTGATGCCCCTGCTCAAAGCCCCACGTGACACTGCTCTACAGAGTACCCTGCCCATTGAAAGGAATTGGGGCTGTGGTACATGAGATAAGGCTATAGAAGCTGTTGGGCAGATGTGGCAGAAAGAGTAGAGGCAAGAAGAAAACTTGTGGTGGGAGAAATGGAAGCTGCCATCAAACATTTTAAGGGTTATAACGTGGAAAAGAGCTTCCATTTGTTCCTTGTTTTAAGACTCCAGAGGAATAAAAGGCTTTTGGAGTGGCAGTCACTGAGCCATAGAACAAAGAAAGATCTCCTTAGCTCTCAGTGGTTCACAGACGAGACTTGCTTCTGGAAGAAGCAAGATCCTGCCTCTAGAGGTGTTGCATAATTGGCAGAGATTGAGTGGGAAATATGCATTAGGTACACGACGGGCTATCTTTAAAAATTCTGTTCAGCAGTGAAATATGTATATAAACACACTCTGTAGACTAGAGAAAATTGATCTGGAAACTCATCCATTTTAATAGAATTTACACTGGAAGCCGTTTTCCTAATAACAATGAGAGCAAACCACAGACATTGTCTTCTCAGTTTCCTGAGTGTTCAGAGGTGTGAAATTTTGAGATGTTTGCCATGGTGGTTAAGGGTCTGTGGTTGGAGAAACCTAAGTGATATCTCCTACAAGAAAGTCTGTTACTCTAATTTCATGTGTTACATGCCCAAGTCCATTTTCTATTGCAGTTGCTGGATGGACAGAGTGGGCAAAATCTGTGTTCATACTAAGTGACCCACTGTGAATGCTTGCTCTTCATTATCCTTTCTGGAGTGGAACTCTTCATCAAGATGGCAAAGGTGAAAGAAGAAATTGTTGGCACATCTGCAGTGTTTTCAAACCCTGAGTAGGCAGTAGTGACTCAGGACATTTCCTTTTAGCAATCAAATACCCTGGGGATACTCCACATTTTCTATGCATCTCCAGGCAGGATTTCAAGACTGGTATGCCATTTTGCTTTTCGTTTAGAGTGCATAAATTCAGAAGTTGTGTGAATTGCTCACCAGGTAACATACCAGTATCACAAGAGGTGATGGCTTTTGAAACTGACCACATGGAACTTGAGAAGGTAAAAGCAGGGCTTCCCACAGCTGATCTTGATCAGCAACATTGCAGTAACATTGCTCTGAATCGTTTACTCAAAATGACCCCTAAAATACAATGATATTATCTTTTCACCAGAAACTTCCATGTTACTTCTTAATCACGACTAAAAAGAAATAAGAAGATCTTGAAGCTGTTTAAGTTTCAGTACTGTCTGGAATGTACTATGGGATTGAGAAAAAGGTCATGTAAAGATGACTTTGGGTGGGGGCGGTGCTTCCTCAGAATTCCAAGGGAAGAGCAGGGGCAGCATTTCACTCCTTTCAGATCAACGCAGGTTTCTGCTGTAGTTCAGTCACTAAGTAGTGTCCACCTCTTGCGACCCCGTGGACTGCAGCATGCCAGGCTTTCCTATCGTTCACCATCTCCCAGAGTTTGCTCAACTCATGTCCATTGAGTTGGTGATGCCATCCAACCATCTCATCCTCTGTTCCCTCCTTTTTTTCCCCCTGCCCTCAATCTTTTCCAGCATCAGGGTCTGTTCCAATGAGTCGGCTCTTCCCATCAGGTGGCCAAAGTATTGGAGCTTCAGCTTCAGCATCAGTCCTTCCAATGAATATTCAGGGTTGATTTCCTATAGGATTGACGAATTTGATCTCCTTGCTGTCCAAGGGACTCTCAAGAGTCTTCTCCAACACCACAGTTCAAAAGCATCAATTCTTTGACATTCATCCTTCTTTGTGGTCCAACTCTCACATCCATACATGACTACTGGAAAAACCATAGCATTGATAATATGGACCTTTGTCACCAAAGTGATGTGACTTTAGTCTATTGTATAGTCTCCTCTAGTATCTTGTTAATGTTTAATTTTTATTTATATTGAGGTATTTATTGTAGACAGTCTTTAAAGTCAAATAATATTAAAGTTTGTTTTCCTTCTCACCATCTCATTTTCCACTCTTTGGGTCTGATCATTCTCAACTTGTTCAGCTATTGTGTCCAATAATCACCCATGTATCTTCAGTGGCATGATTCCATTACTAGTCTATCATACTTTATGTTTTAGATGTTAGGAAAGGCAGAGGAACCAGAGATCAAATTGCCAACATCTGCTGGATCATCGAAAAAGCAAGAGAGTTCCAGAAGAACATCTATTCTGCTTTATTGACGATGCCAAAGCCTTTGACTGTGTGGATCACAATCAACTGTGGAAAATTCTGAAAGAGATGGGAATACCAGACCACCTGACCTACCTTTTGAGAAACCTGTATGCAGGTCAGGAAGCAACAGTTACAACTGGACGTGGAACAACAGACTGATTCCAAATAGGAAAAGGAGTACGTCAAGGCTGTATATTGTCACCCTGCTTATTTAACTTCTATGCAGAGTACATCATGAGAAACGCTGGGCTGGAAGAAACACAAGCTGGAATCACAATTGTTGGGAGAAATATCAATAACCTCAGATATGCAGATAACACCACCCTTATGGCAGAAAGCGAAGAAGAACTAAAGAGCCTCTTGATGAAAGTGAAAGAGGAGAGTGCGAAAGTTGGCTTAAAGGTCAACATTCAGAAAACGGAGATCATGGCATCCTGTCCCATCACTTAATGGCAAATAGATGGGGAAACAGTGGAAACAGTGTCAGACTTTATCTTTTTGGGCTCCAAAGTCACTGCAGATTGTGACTGCAGCCAATGAAATTAAAAGACGCTTACTCCTTGGAAGGAGAGTAATGCCCAACCTAGACAGCATATTGAAAAGCCAAGATATTACTTTGCCAACAAAGGTTCATCTTGTCAAGGTTTTTCCAGTGGTCATGTATGGATGTGAGAGTTGGAAGAAGAAGTTGAAGAAGGCTGAGCGCTGAGCACTGAAGAATTGATGCTTTTGAGCTGTGGTGTTGGAGAAGACTCTTGAGAGTCCCTTGGACTGCAAGGAGATCCAACAAGTCCATTCTGAAGGTGATCAGCCCTGGATGTTCATTGGAAGGACTGATACGAAAGCTGAAACTCCAGTACTTTGGCCACCTCATGCGAAGAGTTGACTCGTTGGAATAGAGTCTGATGCTGGGAGGGATTGGGGGCAGGAGGAGAAGGGGATGAAAGAGGATGAGATGGCTGGATGGCATCACTGACTCGATGGACATGAGTTTGAGTGAACTCCAGGAGTTGGTGATGGACAGGGAGGCCTGGTGTGCTGCAATTCATGGGGTCGCAGAGTCGGACATGACTGAGCGATTGAGCAGAACTGAACTATTGACTATAGAAGATGAAAATTTTTCTTATACCCCTCTTCATGCAGACATATTTATTCTTCTTGGAAACCTGCAGAATAGCTTTATGGTTAAGTCCATATTCAGGGTTTTCATTATTTTGTATTTGTAAATGTTCACTGCTAAGTATACTTCTGCAAACTTTTATTTTTGCTGTGAATTAGTTGATTTTTTTTCTTTTACTCAGCTTTCTTCAAGTTTATGATTAAGATCCCCTACATCCTTTAACAGAAGCTCCAAAAAATAGCTATCAATTCTCTTTCTACACATTCTCCTTCCTGCTTAGCTACAGTCCTGGCACTTGTCTTTGCTGTCATGCAAGGAGATCTCATGTGGTACAGCTTCCATTTTTGGATATCATGCCTTGATCTTTTTGGTTTAATTCTTTGTTCCAATGGAGCATAATATCTATCAATCTCCTTTAAAAGACAAAAAGGGTGTATAGAAGCAAGATTTTTGGAAAACTTGGATATCTGAAAATGTGCTTACTTACTCCGTTCTAATGTTTGTTGAGTATTGAATTGGATCTGAAAAAATTATAGTCTCTATAAAGGAGGATTCAAATGGTAAGAATCCATGATCCTTGATAAAACTGTGCAATCTAGTGTGCATTTAGGAAGAAAGTGGCCCGAGGACAAACCCAGGGCCTATTGGCAGCAGCTTCTCTGAATGTCACCAGGACAAAGTGAATTCATTTTTGTTTCTTAGAGTCATTGGCTTTATTTTTAAAGATGCCAGAGTGCTATTATCTCACTGGGTAATAGTGTTGCATATCCACTGGTAGGTAACTGTCCATCTGAGGTAACTATCCATCTCTTATTAGAAGGAAAGGGGCCATATCAGGCCAAGGTTTTGAGTGTTACCCAAATAAAATATGGGCCTTTCATTTAAGAAGAGAATGCTCAGGTACAAGGACCATGCTTCCTTGGTGGCTCAGATGCTAAAGAATCTGCCTGCAATGCAGGAGACCTGGGTTCAGTCCCTGGGTTGGGAAAACTCCCTGGAGAATATGCTCTAATTCTGAGACTTTTAACCTAAAGTCTTCTGTAGATCATTTACGTGGGTCCTTGAATTCCCTAGACTTAGATGCAGGTGTTATTTGTGTCATTTCGGTACTCTAAGCTTCAGTGACCTAATGATAAGGCGAAGATAATATTAATACCACCTCATATGATGGTTGTGATTTTTGGTATTAAAATATTAAAATATATAAAAATATTTAGAGAGATGCATGACACAAAAGAGTGAAGAACAACTTAACTCTAATCCCCCTCTTTCCTCCTTTTAATTGAAGGATAAATTACACAGAGGTTATGTGTCATGTTGATGTGACATTTGCTTTTAGCAGAGCTGAGTTCAGCACACCAGTCTGCTGACTCCTTGTCTAAAATTTTCCCACCTTAGCTTTAGCCAAGTTTATATTTGAGCCTTAACTATCATGATTTCTCACATATTTTACAAGGGAAGGTGAGGTAAAAGTTCTTTGTTCTGAGATTCATTGCCTGCAATTAAATGTGGCCTGAAAGATGCTTCCAAAACAGAAAGTGTGAAGGAAGCAGCATTTAATTTTTCATTATTTATTCTTCTTACCTGGCCATGAGAAATGTGCAAATATAGATAAATTAATGTAGAGGCACTGTTTCCAGTGGTCATGTATGGATGTGAGAGTTGGACTGTGAGGAAAGCTGAGTGCTGAAGAATGGATGCTTTTGAACTGTGGTGTTGGAGAAGACTCTTGAGAGTCCCTTGGACTGCAAGGAGATCCAATCAGTCCATTCTGAAGGAGATCAGCCCTGGGTGTTCATTGGAAGGACTGATGCTAAAGCTGAAACTCCAATACTTTGGCCACCTCATGCGAAGAGTTGACTCTTTGGAAAAGACTCTGATGCTGGGAGGGATTGGGGGCAGGAGGAGAAGGGGACGACAGAGGATGAGATGGCTGGATGGCATCACCGACTGGATGGACATGAGTTTGAGTGAACTCAGGGAGTTGGTGATGGACAGAGAGGCCTGGTGTGCTGCAATTTATGGGGTGGCAAAGAGTCAGACACGACTAAGTGACTGAACTGAACTAATACATGTAATTTTTTGCATGTATAATATTTACAAAATGTTTCCACATGTTATTTACAAACAACTTGATATAGTAAATTATCACTGCCCATGTTTACAAAGGAGAAACTGAGGACAGAGATTTAAAAAGATTTGCCGTAGGTCACCCAGTTAGTAAGGGTTAGCACTGAAACAGGAGCAGTTGCCTTCTGATTCCAAGCTCAGTTCTTTTTCCATCATACCATGTGTCCTCCTAATCACCATTAGTCATGCTGCACTCATTCTCCAGTGATGGATACATTTCAGAGGTAAGGCTGAAACTGGAGTGGGTTTTGCTGTCCTTGAGGGTTTATAGTTATGCCCTGTGCAGAAGAAATATGTTCTGTTAGCCTGCCAGGTATGACTAGACTGAGGGCATGTGGCCTCAAGAACTGGCCAGATACAGGATCCCAGGGAATTTGGGCCAATGCAGTCATTTACCAAGAGATCAACTTTACTCCTTCTATTTCAGGTAGGTGTTAATAGTAGATGAGTGTACAAAATACAAGGGACATGAGGCAAATGTGGCAGCAGAGGTTTATGAAGTTACTCTACTCCTCGAAAGACCCAGCATAATGTGCTATAATTCACGTCCAGTTTTTTGTCAGCTATATGAATCAATAACAATTTTATTTAAAATGATGTTGTGTCAAGGATTTTATCCCTTGGTTTAACCTAAGAGGTAAATACATAAAAATGTTGCTTATATTAAAAATTCCCCTTTATTAATCTTATCTATTTTACTTGAATATTTTTATAAAAAAGAAAAAAATGTCAAAATTTTCCATTGTGAATAAATCTGCCACATACAGGACATGAAGTGATTAGCAATATGTAGTAATATGTAGTGAGCATTTCTGGCTTGCTTGAGATGGGGAAGAAAGTGTTAAATCTTTTCCTTGTTCTTGATTTAACACAGGTGGAACCTCAAAAGGTCTTCAACATGATTAGTGTTATTTTTTTTAAGTGTGAATTGCAGCCTCAGAGGGAAGGCTGAAGCAGATCCTGATGGACAAAAGGTTTGAATTTCATTCCCATTTGGTCACGGTCACGGCCTGGACTACAGAAGTCAACACTGCTCTGGATAATTAGAGACCTTGACTTCACCAGACATGGTCTCATTTTCTCATAAATACAGAAAAGCCTCTTTAGTAAAGAGCTTGTAATTAAAATTATCCATTTTGGATAGTATTTCTGCTGGAGCCGCTGGATAATTTATCTCCTTTCCTTTTCCATAGCTGTAATTGTTTTGAACACTGTATACATCTAGATTGAAGAAACTGTTTCAAGGAAATATCTTAGGAAACACTTAAAAATAATACTCAGCCTCATGTCCTGCATTTTTCACTTTAAATATTTAACAACTAAATTTTACCCAACCCCTAATTTCTCTCACTCCATTTTTTTCACGATTTTCTTAACAAATAAAAACCTCTTGAACTTTAAAATTTTCTATCTATGCTTAAGTACAGGTTTCTCTACCATTGCTTACATTGCTCTATGTGGCTTTAATAAACTGAAGAAGGCTTCTTAGGGAGCACCTCCAAACTCCATCTGGTTCTTGGTTTTATGCTGCCTCTGCTCACCAACCAATCTTTGTGATCTCTTAGAAAGAGCCCAGGCATGTGGTGGGGGTCATGAAGAGGATATTATAAACCATAAGAATTACAAGCCCCAATTATTTGAGCAATTTAAAATTAACTTTGATTTAACCGCTACTTCATCTGTATTGAATGAATGTCTGTCTGTGCTCAGTCGCGTCGAGCTCTTTGTAACCTCATGGACTGTAGCCCGGCAGGCTCCTCTGTCCATGAAATTTTCCCAGGCAAGAATACTGGAGTGGATTGCTATTTCCTGCTCTGGGGGATCTTCCTTACCCAGGTATCCAACTCTCGTCTCTTGCGTCTCCTGCATTGCAAGTGGATTTTTTTTTTTTTTTTTTTTTTTACCACTGCACCACATCTGTGTTGGTGTTTTCCAGTTGCCTTTATCTGAAAATTCCAGGTATATTTCTTCAGCGTTCCACTTGCTGGAGAGATGAGAGGAGGGCTGGCAGTGTTGGCGAACAGCTAAGCAACTGCTAGACTATCTGGATGGATATGCTGTCAATCTGCTTTGCTATTTCCCCCTAGTTCTGATTGTGGTTCTGAATTCTTTGAAGACTGAAAAGAAATCCCTGTACTTCACAATCGAGCTAACAGCTCAACTAGGGGAAAAATACTGCTGAAATCTGTCAATGAATGTTGCTAACTTATGTTGCATTTAAAGACAGGGAGAAAACTAAGCCTAGCAAATCCTTGGGAAGATGTGCAAGCTGGCTGACAGGTGTGGCATCTCAGCACAGTAAGTTAAAGCAACACTGAGCAGTGAGTGTTGTCCAATGAGACTTGATTGGTCACAGATGACAATTCCAGCTCCCTGAGGTGTTTCTCCAATGTCTGTGATTAATATCAAATGTCAAGTAAGGCTCACTTCCAACAATAAGGTCTAAAACATACTCAGCTAAAACAACATAGGATTTTCATTTCCCATAACCCAGTGAAGCTATCCAGACATTTCCTGGGGGATTATCCCCAGGATGAATTACATAAAAAGGGCACTACAAGGGCTTTCTTCCTTAAGCAAAACCTCAAGCAGTGCACAACAGAAGCAGATCCTTATCACTTGCATGAGGAATGGTAGGACAGGCCTTTTTATTTTTTTGCCAAAGTTGTTGTGTAGTTCAAGATAGAAGATTCTGAGACAGACTTAGATAGAAGCTGAATAATACATAATCACGGAACAATGACTTCAGTCAAAGCCTGAGTTTGGTTACACATATTCAGAGTGGGAAAAGAAGATGGGTTCTTTGGCTTTTTAGTTATTGACGCAGTATGCTGCTAAGTCACTTCAGTCGTGTCTGACTCTGTGTGATCCCATAGATGACAGCCCCCCATCCCTGGGATTCTCCAGGCAAGAACACTGGAGTGGGTTGCCATTCCCGTCCCTGGGATTCTCCAGGCAAGAACACTGGAGTGGGTTGCCATTTCCCTCTCCAATGCATGAAAATGAAAGCGAAGTTGCTCAGTCGTATCCGACTCTTAGCGACCCCATGGACAGCAGCCCACCAGGCTCCTCCGTCCATAGGATTTTCCAGGCAAGAGTACCGGAGTGGGGTGCCATTGCCTTCTCCTTGATGCAGTATAATTGATTATAAATATGTGTGTGTATAGATGTATATACATTTTCTTGCTTTTGATGCCTACAATAGCCAAAAGTCTTAGCATCAACATCAATAAAATGTATGTATTTATTTTGTAAAAAATATTTTTATAGGAGATGCTTCAAGTCAAAAGTATTAACTTAGCATAATTTGTATAGAAGATATAGATGGTTTTCCATCTTTTGACTCCAGAAAGTGGTTATTTTTAAGCCCTAAATTGTGGATGTGTTCCTGATTCACATGAGCACACTTTTGGAAAGAGGTCATAAGTTGATAATAAAATTGTTTTTATCATTTAATATTTAATTCCTTAGGTTAGTATCTCAGAAGAAATCAAGAAAGTTTGATTTAAACATCCATTTTCTTTGTTGTCCCCTGTCTTCTACTTATCACCTCTATTTCTATGCCTCTCTCTGTATTCATCAATTCCACAGGGATTTGAAGCTGATTAAAGCAGGAGTAGAAATAGTAAAATAGAAATACGCAGTCAAGAATGAATAAATCCCTATTATACATAAAGGAAAAATGGGTTTTAGGAAAGTTTAACAAGCATACATGACTGGGGTCTGAATATGAGAGCCAGGCAGAAGGATCTATACTGTTCTCACTTTAGTCAGGACTGCATTATAATCTGTCCGTGAAATGACAATTGTATGGGATCATTTGTGGTTGGAGGATGAGCAAATAAAGGCTCTGTGGTTAGAAGTGACATTGAGAGTTAGGTTGGCTTGAAACCAAGCTTACACAACACCAATATTAGCAATTAAAAAAAATTTTTTTTTAAATGAGAGGGTTGAAGATGGAGGAAGGTCCTAAACTCACCTCTTTCCACAAGCACAATAAGTCTACAGTAGCACAGGGAATAACTCCCTTGGAAAGGGATCTGAAAATGGGACAAACACAGCTTCTGCAATTTCATGTTTTGCCTATTTGATAGGTAAACATTGTTGTATTGTTTTAATTTTCATGTCTTGTGCATTTACTAGTAAGTTTGAGAATTTTTATTTCTAGAAAATTACGTTTACGTTCTTTACTTTTGTTTTTTCCATATTGATTTGAAGAAACTCTGTATATATTAGAGAAATTAGCTTTTGTCAATTTCAGTTTTAAAATATTTTCATCAGTTTGATTTTTTAAACTATATTTTTGACAACTTTGGCATAGAGAATTAAGGATTATATAGTCTTGTTTGCAATTTTTTCATTAATGGCTTTCCTTGTATTCCTTTTATTGTCTTGTTTGGAAACCCATTTTACTTGGAAAGTCCTCTAGCTGTAATTTTTTTCCTGTATCTATTTCTAATGTTCTTCTTTTTTTTTTTTTAACACTTAGAACTTTAAGCAATATGAAGTTTATGTGACTATTTGGAGTGAGGTGAGTATATAGTTTTATTTTCTTCCATTTAGATATTTTTCCTATTGCCATTAAATATCATTGAATAGTCCATTCTTTTCCCACTAATTTGAAATTCTGCTTTTATTATATACTAAATATCCATGTATTTAGGGATAAGTTTCAAGACTGTATTTTCTTGTTAATTTCTGCATCAGAATTGTGCATCAATAAGTACTGTAACATGTATGTATCTTTTGTTACTCTAGGGAATAATAATAAAATTATATTTTTATTATTAATAAAATATTTTTTATATAACTGATAAAAATAATTTTTATTCTTATTTTTTTTAACATTCAAGTGTTTTCTATGGTGATTATTTTTCAAGTAAGGGGCATTTATTTAGAACATCTGTTTAAGTCATCTTTTACAGTTGTTAAAGTTGTGTCTTTTCTTATAAATTTGACTTATAAGAAATCAAATTTCTTATTTATTAAGTCCTAATTCTTTATTTCTTTATTATTTACTTAATACTCCTGGAGTTTGCTTATTTATTTTAAAAGATTTTTTGATGGGGACCATTTTTAAAGATTTTACTGAATTTGTTGCAATATTGCTTCGGTTTTGTGTTTTGGGTTTTTGGCCCTTAAGCATGTGGCATCTTAGCTTCCTGACTAGGGATCAAATCTGAACCCTCTACATTGGATAGTGAAGTTTTAACCACTGGACCACCAAGGAAGTTCCCTTCTTATTTATTTTTATGTGTTTTTAAATCCATTTTGTTCCTCTTATTACTGAGGGTTTTTTTTTTTTTCCTAATTAGGTATTCTTGGTAATAAAGGAAAGCTTTGGTTTTGTGATATTTTAGCTTAATTTAGCTTCTTAATAAACTCTATTAGATCCAATTGCTTCTAATTTATCCATACTCTTTTGAAGATTTCTTCTAGCTCGTGGTAGTATATGACTGCCTCAAGTTCCGATTCAGCCCGCAAGACTCGGCTCCGTTGTCTGCAAAACTCCTTCCCTGTGCAAGGGAGCAGCTGTGTTATAACAAAATGAGCACCGAAGGTACACTGAGCACACAGGAACTGGACTCTGCTTTGTACGCCGTATCAGCTAGGACTGGGCTCAGGTCCACATATCAAAAAACGTGGAGTCGTTTAAACATTGCAAGATGACTTTTTCATTGAAATATAGTTGATTTACAACATTATGCTAGTTTCAGACGTACACAGCAAAGTGATTCTGATTTATACCTGAAAAGAATCTTTTTTAGATTCTTTTCCCTTTTAGATTATTGCAAAATAATGAGTATAATGTGCTGTGCTGTGCAGTAGGTCCTTATTGGTTATCTACTTTATATATTGCAGTGTGTTAATCCCAAACTCCAAATTTTATTCTTGCTATGAAATCTGAAGGTGGGAGTCAAGGGCTGGTTGCTTGGTTTATGAAGTCAATCTGTGACATTAAGAAAATTGTTCCTACATTCTAAGAAAATGTGCATCAGAAATTACGTCTGATTTCAGGCTGGCAGGAGGAAGAAGAGCTGAAGTCCATGATCCCCCTTCTTTTAAGGCCACTTCTTTAGAATCATCCCAACTTCTTTCATGTACAACCCATAAGGTAAACCTGCCCATATGGCCATGGCTAGCCAGAGAAAAGTGGGGAAAATGGTTGTGGCTAAACTAGTTGTTAATGAGCCCTGAAATCAGAATGTTTATTACTTAGAAAAAGTGGGTAGAGATGGATTTAACTATCTCTTTTAAGTCTCTAAATTCAAGAGTGAATGTCGGTCAATTCAATTTTTTTTTCCCCTGATGACAGAATAATATACTTCTATTGGAAACCACTCGCACAAATCAGAAAATTTAAAGACAAGTAACTGACACTCTACCACTCAGATAAATTTCCATTGCTATCTCTGAACATTTTTTCATATATCTCCTTGGATATACACCACAAAATTTTACAGAAATGGCATTATTTCATGCATTCCTTGCTTTCACTAAATCTGCTGAGTGGCTTGTATTTCCTTAAGGTATTTACACGTACCTTACAATTGTCTGCAATGCCCTTTCTTCAGAGCTAAGTAAGGCCGTCTTCCTCCCCTTCTCAGCGTAGCCAGTTCTTTGCTCCATTGGTGTGGTTAACTTCCTTCCTTCCTGCTTCTCACTATGGCTTGCTACCTCACTTTCTTTAGGGTTTTGCTCAAATGTGTTTTTCTCAGTGAAGCCTCTTGAAATCCACTCCATTTATAACTATATTCATCACCATCCATTTCATATTTTATTTTAATTTTCTCCGTAGAACTTATCACCTTTTAAAATGTTATATACATTTAGTGATTTTTCTATTTTCTGTTTCTTCCCAAGACAATGGAAACTCCATGAAAGTAGGGATTTTTGTCTTGTTCCCTGTTATCCGGTGCATAGAATAGTGCTCAGTCCAAAGTAAGTACTCAATAAATCCTTGTTGAGTGAATAAATCCATAGTGCCTCATAACACCTGATCACATCATTAGTTGTGAGGATTGAATGAGATAACATGGATGACAACACAGCACTGGGACAGAAGGCGGAGGCTCGGAAGAGGGATGCTGAAGCTGCTTTTATTTCCATGTTTCTCTCAGAATACCTGCCATCCTATCTTTAAATTTTTATTTAAATGTTTATTTCACCCTTAAGCTCCATGGACTCCTTAAACCATTCTCATTTGTTTTGGCATCACTGGCATTGATCATGGCCTAGTATAAAGTAGGTGGTCTTTAAGTCAGAACTGACATGAATCATTTGTGGCTATTCCTAAATCTGCACACTCTGCCATGGTTTCTAATTTCTAAATGCTTTCCCCTGCTCTCTGTACTGAAATATTTATGAAGCTATTTGGTACTCAGAGGAAATCAAGTTTTAGCACAGCTGAGGCTATCTTCTCTCTCTAGCCAATGGTTTTGTTGAAAGCTCATTTTAATAAATGCACTAGAGAGGCATTTTTGAATAGGGAAGCGTCATTCAGCTTTGTGAAATGTCCAGGTGGAATAAGCATTAGATGCTTTTGTTATTTCTGCCACTTTGGTTAATGAAGCTGTCCCATTTATAATATAATTAGAGCCAGTGCAATCCTCTCACCAAATATAAAGTGACATACACAGGGTCTTGTTATTAAAGCGTTTCCTCTGAAGAGTCACAGGAAACCATTCAAACACAGGACTTGACATCCTAGGGTAAATACATCCAATTAAGAAAATGGTAAGTAATTTCATGAGAGAAATTCTAATTCTTACTAAAGATGTTCAGTATCAAATCACCTTTAATTTTTTAAAATCCAGAGGAAGCTATTGTATAAACAAGTTTTTGTTTTCCCTGGATGGGACATTTTTATAAGGCTGTGGTAAAAATTCTACCTCTAAATACAAATTCAGAATTCAAGGAGAGAAAAAAAAGTGAGTCTATAGTGAGCTCCTAGAGACTGAAGACAAAATTAGTCTTTGAAATTCGGTAGTCTCACTCCTAAGAGTGCAATATGAGTCAACAAAAAACATAGAGCTCTGCGGAGAAAAAATTCAGCTCCTCTTCACGGTCTATTAGGCCAGATACTTTTCTATCAGTCAGGACTTTCTTGTCTCTGTTTCAGATATCAGTGTTACGCATAAAGTGGCAACTCCTCTGAGTTAACTTGCTTTACACACTGATTGCCTGACTCTTCCTTCCATCCATCCAGCTCATCCCTCAAACGACCCTATACACATTTTCCAGAGCAAGTGTTGCTTTTCTCCAGGGCTTGGTAAACGTGTACATCTTTCTTAGCCAAAAACGTCTACATACAGTCAAGAAAATGGA
The DNA here is from genome assembly GCF_016772045.2 of Ovis aries. Taxonomy (NCBI): domain Eukaryota; kingdom Metazoa; phylum Chordata; class Mammalia; order Artiodactyla; family Bovidae; genus Ovis; species Ovis aries. The sequence continues at coordinate 24,801,608 of NC_056059.1, read as the reverse complement.
CTCTGTAGAATTGAAACATCTTGGGCTTTAACTGAGTCACATTTATTTCATCTACCAGACTGAATACCCTGAGTTCTGTATCGATCATTTATAGCTACTGTAGTTGAAGTATGATAACTTTTTTAAAGCCATGCAACACATATTTTGGGGTTTGGCAGAGATGCACACTAAATCTTTACACAGCAAATTTCTAAAGCAGTATGAACAGGTAGGTTAAATCGTACTTGGATTTGTAAACTTTCAGGATTTCAGGACTCTGATGTAGGATTTAATGCTACTTATAAGGAAGAGGCTGGAGAAGGCAATGGCGACCCACTCCAGTACTCTTGCCTGGAAAATCCTACGGGTGGAGGACCCTGGTGGGCTGCAGTCCATGGGGTCGCTAAGAGTCAGACACGACTGAGCGACTTCACTTTCACTCTTCACTTTCATGCATTGGAGAAGGACATGGCAACCCACTCCGATGTTCTTGCCTGGAGAATCCCAGGGACGGAGAAGCCTGGTGGGCTGCCTACTATGAGGTCGCACAGAGTCAGACACAACTGAAGCGACTTAGCAGCAGCAGCATAAGGAAGAGGCAGATATCCTAAGGGCTTCACTGGTGGCTCAGCGGCAGAAAAATCCACCTACAATGCAGGAGACCCCTGTTCGATCCTGGGTTGGGAAAATCCCCTGGAGAAGGAAATGGTAACCCACTCCAGTATTCTTGCCTGGAGAATCCCATGGACAGAGGAACCTGGTGGGCTACAGACTGTGGGGTCACAAAAAGTCTGACATGACTGAGTGATTAAGCACATACCAATATCTTAATGTCATTTCTCCTTTAAAACTTCCTCTTCTTCTGTTTGAAGATGCCAGGCACCCTTGAGAAGTAGTAAGCTTAGTTAAAAAACCTGAACTTAACATCTGAGAGAACCAGATTCATGTCTCCATCTTGTCATTTACTAGCTTTGTGACCTTTGGTGACATCTTTATCTGAGTCATACAAAATACAGCCAATAACCCCTGTTTTATTGGATGAATGTAAGGAAAAAAATGAGTTTATGTTGCTTGGATTTTATATACAGCAGGAGCAAAGTAAATGGTAGTTGTTTATTTACCACATTTTTGGGTAAAATTTTAGTATTTCACATGGGGGATTCTCTATAGTAGATGATGTTTTAGTTGACCAAACCAAAAAAAAAGCTTATTGTAATTTATAGCAGGCTTTATAAATAAAAGGGCTTCCCTGGTGGCTCAGCTGGTAAAGAATCCACCTGCAATGTGGGAGACCTGGGCTTGATCACTGGGTTGGGAAGATCCACTGGAGAAAGGAACAGCTACCCACTCCAGTATTCTGGCCTGGAGAATTCCATGGACTGTATAGTCCACGGGGTCACAAAGAGTCAGACATGACTGTGTGACTTTGGGCTTCCCTCATAGCTCAGTTGGTAAAGAATCTGCCTGCAATGCAGGAGACCCTGGTTTGCTTCCTGGGTCAAGAAGATCTGCTGAAGAAGGGATAGGCTACCCACTTCAGTATTCTTGGGCTTCCCTTGTGGCTCAGCTGGTAAAGAATCCGCATGCAATGAGGGAGATCTGGGTGCGATTCCCGGGTTGGGAAGACCCCTGGAGAGGGGAACAGCTACCCATTCTCCATTCTGGCCTGGAGAATTTCATGGACTGTATAGTCCTTGGGGTTGCAAAGAGTCGGACATGACTGAGCAACTTTCACTTTCATAAATAAAACATTTTAGAGCCATTTTAGTTGTTCTTAAAGCATTGTTATTAGTAATATTTACCCTAGTCACTAAATAAAGGCTATTTAACACAACACATTATGATCCTGTGTTCTATATCTGTAGATGAACATGGTTGTTCTTTCTTTCAGAGTGGTTGTCACATTTAGTAAGAGCATTTGTGTATATTTTGTAATAACTTGAGTTTTTAGTTTGGGGAAGGAGGAATATGAGAGCAAAGTGTTTGGGAATCACTTGGAAATGAACAAAGTGTGAATAACTTAGGGTGCCTAAAGGACAGAATGACTGAGTTGTTTTAAAGGTTGGTATGTAGGCTGTTGAGGGACATTTGTCAAGACAAGAACCAATGTGAGGTTCATTGCACAGAGGAGGAAAATGGTAGGGGTGGTTTTGACTTCAGTTGGTCAGGCTGTGGGAGGGTTGAACAGATTGAAAACCCAGTTTTCTCATTGACAGAAAAGCTGAAGGAAATTACATGAAAATGAGAAAAGACACTTCAGGTCATTCTGCTCTGTTTGAAGTGGAAACTTTAGGGACAGAATGCAGACAAAGCATGAACTTTAATTAAGCCTGGATTGTTCGTGTGAGTGTGTGAGTGTGAGTGTGTGTGTGTGTGTGTGTGTGTGTGCGCGCACGCGCGCGTTATTTTTCCCCTGAGGCATTCCTCTTTAGAGGCATGACAGTCCATCTGGGTTATTTTTTTTATTAGATTTTGTGTAATTGCCCCGCTCACTTCAGCCGTGGTGTTATTGATGCACTGGTCCTGGTTTCTAAGAGTCCTTTCTGGCCTCTATCATGACCTCACTGGCATTTCATTCACGCACAGGAAGCCCGAAGAGAACTGCTGTTTTATACGCAAAATGTCTGCAAAGTCGAGGGCACTCAGCTTAGAGCACAATGGCTGATAATTTCAATTTTCTGGTATGAAAACATGAAACATATCCAGTATTTTTGTCAAAACTGTGTGGTAAAACTAAAGCCGCATATCTGGCTATGTTCAGTTACAAGTATTTTAACGAGAAGCAGAGAGGAGCAAGATGAAGCGGGGGCAGGGGGTCACAGTCCTTCTGGAACAGAGCCCCGTTGGGAATTTGGAAGTATGGGGGTGGCTCTGACACACCACCACAGTGTGTGTGGTGGGCCAGAGGGAGCAAAAGAGAACAATCACGTCCTGGAAAAGATGCAAAGGCCCCGATGAAAGAACATTCTTAGGAAACAGATGAGGGAAGGAAAAGTTAGGTTAAGGAAGCGGGGGGAGCTAGCCAGCCGAATTGGTCTGGAAGGATTTGGAGATGAAGAACTAATTCCTCTGGTGGTTCCTATGCTTTCAACACACTGGGGAGGAAAACTGCTTTTTGAAAGAACTGGGAGGAATGATCAAAATCACTTAAGTGAGCCCCAACTCTGGTTTTGGATATGTCACCAACAAACTCCCTATATGACTTGGGGCTTATAGTTCACCTCTGAGAGGAGGGAGTCTGAAAGAATGATCACTGAGGACCTCAGGCATTTTGGTTGTCAATATTTATTTGAACTAGTGGATGACACAGACCTGGTGACTTGAAAGAAAAATTAGGAACTTGGTTAGAAAATTCTCAAAGGCAAACTTTGCATATACAATCCTCAAATATTCAGATTTAGAATGTGAAGGAGAACACCAGTCAGAAGCTTTCCTCTGTTTTCAAAATTAATTTTTATTGGAGTATCATTGCTTTTTAATGTTGTGTTACTTTCTACTGTGCAGAAAAATGAATCAGCTATACATATACATATATCCCCTCTCTCTTTTGGACTTCCTCCCCATTCAGGTTGCCACAGTCCATTAAGTAGAGTTCCCTATGCTACACAGTAAGTTCTTATTATCTATAATATTATTATTATATTATAATATTATCTTATTATCTATAAGATATCTAGTTTTCTATTGTATGCATATTGTCAATAGTACTTGTGTGTTAATCCCAGTTTCCCAGCTCCTTCCGTCCCCCTGCCCTTTGGGCTTCCCTTGTGGCTCAGCAGTAAGGAATTCCCCTACGGTGCAGGAGATATGGGTTCTATCCCTGGGTCGGGAAGGTACCCTGGAGGAGGGCATGGCCACCCACTTCAGTATTGCCTGGAGAATCCCATGGACAGAGAAGCCTGGCAAGGCTAGAGTCCATAGAGTTGCAAAGAATTGGACACTACTGAAGGGACTTAGCACACAGCACCCCTCCCCTTTCCCAGAAAGTGAAAGTTGCTGAGTCATGTCCAGCTCTTTGCCACCCCATGGACTGTAGAGTCCTTGGAATTCTCCAGGCCAGAATACCGGAGCGGGTAGCTTTCCCTTCTCCAGGGAATCTTCCCAAACCAGGGATCAAACCCAGGTTTCCCGCATTGCAGGCAGATTCTTTACCAGCTGAACCACAAGGGAATCCTTCCTCTTTACCCCGAAGTCCTCCTTGTTTAGGAGCTCCTTTGATAGGATGTCCACAGCTTGACTGTTTTCCCAGTTCCACCATTCACTTTGGAAAATTCAGTTTAGGGAAGGTCAGAATTTGTACTAATAATGCAAGAGAGATAAGAAGTCCATGTATCTTTCTTCTTAAGAGTTGGGATCATGGGGAGTATGACATCCTTCCCTTTTGAAAGTAGCAAGCTATGTTGGCAGTAGAGAGTCTTAATTCTGGCCCAGAAAGGCTTTCCATTTAGGAGGTTACACTGAGCCAGTGAACTCTGAATTCCTTGCAACTAGCTTGCTGTTTGTAGAAAGATAAATGCTAGTTTAAAAAAACCACAACTTTGGACATTTATTTACTGAGAGGATCTTTCTGTTGGAGAAAATATGGCCTTAGGAGCAATTATCTGGCATTTATTGCTGTAGATAGTATACCTTGCTTTTTAATCTTGATTTACAGGGAAATGTGGAGGAACTTTCTGCTAAGCCAGAAATTTTCTTCTTGACTATTCAATTTCTCATCTTTATTTTCAGGTTCTAAATATTTTTAATATTTAAAGCATTTTTCTTTAGGTCTATTTTCATCTATGAAATTATTATATAATATAATATAAATTAATAATTAATATAATATAGAATATAAAATAAATTAATATAATACAAATTAGAATAATTTAAAATTAATTAAGGATTTAAACCCAAATTCCAAGCATGGTTTGTTACTATTTTCACCTCTGAATAGCCATGTTGCCTTAGATAATTATTTCACTGAATGCAGCCATAAGATGTGTTTTTACAACTCCAAATTCACTGTCTGTTAATGAAAAATACAGTCAAATAGCTGGTTGGTTGTTCTGCAAAATTGCAAATCAGCAGAATACTTACTCTTAATTAACTGAATACAGAGAAGACCATGTGGTCATTTCTTCAGTGTGTTCATTGTTAAGATTCAGATTATTAAAAAGGCAAATGATACCTTATTTGCTGCAGTCTGCATATGGGTGGTAGGGGAAAGGAGAGAATAGGAATGAAATTAGATGATTTGAACCTTTAAAAGCAGTCTTGCCTTTTTTTGCACAAAGTGTACTGTCTACTCTGAGCTTACCTAGTCCTTAAAGCACAAAGTAATTTCATATAGTTCTTATAACTAGGTTCATCCATTATTATTCTGGGTGGCTCACCATGGATGCTTTACCAGATTGCAAAGAGGTCTTCATTTTTCATTTACTTTTATTCAAGTTGAAAGTTCAGAGAAATGTGATGTATATTAACCTTCAACCCACCCTAGGCCTTAATTGACTTGAAAATGCATGAGCCAAGATTTTATTTGGTGGTATTTAAGCCAGGAAATTTCTTTGGAGGGAATGATGCTGAAGCTGAAACTCCAGTACTTTGGCCGCCTCATGTGAAGAAGTTGACTCATTGGAAAAGACTCTGATGCTAGGAAGGATTGGGGGCAGGAAGAGAAGGGGACGACAGAGGATGAGATGGCTGGATGGCATCACCGACTCGATGGACTCGAGTCTGAGTGAAATCCGGGAGTTGGTGATGGACAGGGAGGCGTGGCGTGCTGCGATTCTTGGCGTGGCAAAGAGTCGGACACGACTGAGCGACTGAACTGAACTGAACTGAAGCCAAGAACATTTTTTGAAGATTGAAAATTATTCAGAAGTTAAGACATACAGACACTGACACCTAATCATGTTTTCATTTTAAATAGGATCAGAGGAACAAGGTGATATGAAATCATTCAATATTACCTGAGAGGAGAGGGATTTCACTCAAAGGTGGAGTGAACTCCAGATGTGTTCATATTGCTGTGCCTGAGGGGTTTGGCTAATTAGAACATCCTGAGGCCAAAGTGAAGGTAGCCAATCACAGTAATGGGGAAAAGGCAGAGGAACCAAAGACCAAATTGCCAACATTCTTAGGATCGTAGAGAAAGCGAGGGAGTTCCAGAAAAACATCAATGTCTGCTTCATTGACTGTGCTAAAGCCTTTGAGATCACATCAAACTATGGAAAATGCTTGAACAGATGGGAATCACCAGACCTGTCTCCTGAGAAACTTGCATGCGGGTCAAGAAGCAAGTTAGAACCGGACATGGAACAATGAATGAACTGGTTCAAATTGGGAAAGGAGTATGTCAAGACTGTATACTGTCACCCTGCTTATTTAACTTATATGCATAGTACATCATGTGAAATGTTAGGCTGGATGAATCACAAGCTGGAATCAAGGTTGCCAGAAGAAATATCAACCACCTCAGATATGCAGATAATATCACTCTAGTGGAGAAAGTAAAGAGGAACTAAAGAGCCTCTTGATGGGGGTGAAAGGGAGAGAGAAAAAGCTGGCTTAAAACTCAACATTCAAAAACCTACAATCATAGCATCTGGTCTTATCACTTCATGGAAAATAGATGGGGGGAAAAGTGGAAGCAGTGACAGATTTTATTTTCTTGGACTCCAGAATCACTGCAGATGGTAACTGCAGCCATGAAATTAAAGACACTTGCTCCTTGGAAGGAAAGGTATGACAGACCTAGACAGCATGTTTAAAAACAGAAACATTACTTTGCTGACAAAGAACTGTATAGTTAAAGCTATGGTTTTTCCAGTAGTCATGTACAAATGTTAAGAGTTGGACCATAAAGAAAGCTGAGTGCCAAAGAATTGATGGTTTCAAACTGTGGTGTTGGAGAAATCCTTGGACGCCATGGAGATCAACCAATCAATCCTAAAGGGAATCAATCCTGAATATTCATTGGAAGGGCTGATGCTAAAGTTGAAACTCTAATACTTTGACCACCTGATGTGAAGAGCCAACTCACTGGAAAAGACCCTGATACTGGGAAAGAGTGAAGGCATAAGGAGAAAGGGGTGGCAGAAGATGAGATGGTTAGATAGCATCACTGACTCAATAGACATGAGTTTGAATAAACTCTGGGAGACAGTGGAGGACAGAAGAGCCTGGTGTGCTATAGTCCATGGTGTCACAAAGAGTCAGGCATGACTTAGGCAAACAACAGAAATCCCAGTTTGCCACAGTAATGCTCTAGTGTCCTCTTAGCATCACGCCGCACAGGTATCTATGCAGCACAAACATAATTGTGTGTGTGTATGTGTGTGTGCTCAGTTGTGTACAACTCTTTGTAATCCTATGGAATGGAGCCCACCAGGCTCTTCTGTCCATGGAATTTCCCCAGGCAAGAATGCTGGAGTGGGTTGTCATTTCCATCTCCAGGGGATATTCCTGACCCAGGGATTGAACTGGAATCTCCCGGTGGTTTAGACATTAAGTTGTGTCCAGTTCTTGGGACCCCATGTACTATAGTCTGCCAGGCTCCTCTGTCCATGGGATTCTCCAGGCAAGAATACTGGAGTGGGTTACCATTTCCTTCTCCAGACGATCTTCCCAACCCAGGGATTGAACCTGGGTCTCTGGCACTGCAGGCAGATTCTTTACTGATACAAGAGAAGCCCTGTATATTTTTGGCTGTGCCATAGGCATGTGGGATCTTAGTTCCAAAACTAGGGATTGGACCCAGGCCCCTTGCATTGGAAGCACAGAGTGCTAACCACTGGACAAACAGGGAGGCCCCATCTCTTTAAATTGGCAGGCAGATTCTTTACCACTGAGCCACCTGGGAAGCATAAACATAATTACTTCACTTCTTAAGATGATTTAATGGATTCCTATGGCAGTTAAGGAGAAGGGCATGGCAACTCATTCCAGTATGCTTGCCTGGAGAATACTATGGACAGAAGAGCCTGGTGGGCTACAGTTAATAGGGTCTGCACAGAGTTGGACACAACTGAAGTGACTTAGCGCATATGCAGGGCAGTTAAGATGGAAATTTAATTTTTTCTATGGCCTTCAAGTCCCTGCTAGTGCCCTCTGCTTGCTTCTCAGCCCCATTTAGAATCGCTTGCCCTCTGTCCTCACTCCAGCCACACAGGCATTCTAGTCTGTGGGAGCTGCTATGCTGCTTCCTGCCTCAGGGCCCTTGAACATGCTACTCCCACATCAGATAGCTCACGTCTCTTCCTCCCTTCCTGGGACACCTTTCATTTGTACCTCCAAATGAATGTTCTATTCACATAAAATTGGTTTTATTACCGTTGTTATTCCAGGATCTCATGGTACCTTCAGGATACTTAATTCAGTTTATAATTATATAATCATAAATACGGTAGTTTGATTAATGGCCTCTTTCCTATTTTGCTATGGAGTAAAGGCCATGGCAGCTCTGCTTATCACAGCAACTGCACACTCGTATTGCTCATATATGAGGCACTTAGTAAATGTTAATTGAACGAGTATTCTCCCTGTATTGCTGATGTTGTAGGTGACTTGGTTCTTTTTTCTCTTCTCAGAGAGTCTTCAGTCTTCATCTTCGGTAGACTGTCATCTATCTAGAACAAGTGGCAAATGGAGCTTTATGATTGTAAAGAAAGTTTGATCTCAGACTACACACGCACACACACACACACACGCACACACACACACGCACACACACACACAGACTCTACAGGAGGAAAGCACATATGGGGAAGACAGATGTTTTCATAGTTCCTCAAGTTTTAATTAAATTTGGGATTTTCTCACAGAAGGAAACCTGTTTCCTGTACCATACTTAGTTCTGAGGCATTAACTATCCACACTCCCTCTCTATGCCAAGAGGGAAAAATTCCGTTCTTTTATTCACTTGTTGATATTTTCACCCTAAAAAGCATTTTCTAAGGAAAAAGTAAGAACTGAGATAAATACATACTGAAGTTCAGAAGGAACAGCCAGGTTGCTGAGCCCAGGTTCACTTCAGCGTGAGGATGGCAGGTTGGTCTCTGATCACATCTCTGATCCGTTGGTCGTGGCTGCCTGGAGACATGTGTGAGAGGCATTCTGAGGGCACGGCTGGCATCAGAGGGAAAGTGCGCCATGACTAATTCATTCAACACATACTTACTGAGTGCTGTGCTAGGTAATTAGCAGGCTGCCAGGAGCGTGGGAGGACAGTCAGCAACCCTGCTGGCCTTTCTCTACACAAGAAGGGCAGATGCAATCTTGTAAGCATCGTGATTAGTCTCCCTCATCTCAAAGCTTATCCTTCTGCCACATGGTTCTCCATCATCATTTTGACTTCCTCACCCTGGAACCAGGTCTACTAATGATTTTGTTTTGCTGCTGGACAGGAATCAAACACCCTTTCTTGTTAAACCCTCAAATTTTCATGACTCGAGCCACCCCAAACCATCATTCCTCTTTTTTTTTTTTTTCCTGCTTTCTCTTTTGAGATACATGCTTTAATCCCAATATAATTGTACTGACAGAATCATGATGCCTATTGAGGGGCAGTGAATAATCTGACCCTCAGTTCTTGAGCTGTGGTACCTTAGTTATTTATGCAACACCCGTTTCCCTTTCTTTCTTATCAGGGGTTGCCAGTAAGTGGCTATTGGATGGGGATTTTCACACATTTTTCCCTTTCAGGCCTTCTTGCTAGAAAGTGGATGCAATGGCTGGAATTTCAGGAATCATCTTGTGACTTTGAGGCTGGAAGTCATGATGGCAAAGCAGAAAGATAGATGGAACCTGGGTCCCTGTTGAACCTAGTGGAGCTACCCTTTGAGCCCTGGATTGCCTACTTTTGGGCATCATTTTATGTGAAAGAATAAAACCCTAAAATGTCTAAGCTACTGTAGTCTGGTTTCTATGGTTTGCAGCTGAATGCAATTCCTAGCAAAATATGGGTTCTTCAGGTCTAATTTCTCCCTGATTCTTTTCTGATATGCTTATCCAGGTGAGACCTCACTCTTCATCCAGAAAGGACTCTTATATTCATGCAACTCTCAGACTGAAAGTTCCATGAGGACAGGTGATGTGAGGACTGGAGTTCACCAGTGACTCCTCAGTGTCTAGAACAGTGCCTGACACTTAGCTGTTCAATCAAAAAATACGATGTGTGAATGAATGAATAATGACACAAACTTTGTTCAACTATAAGGCATAAAATATTAAAAAGAATTTGGTGTGTGCGTGCTCAGTTGTGTCCAACTTTTTGTGACCCCATGGACTGCAGCCCACCAGGTTCCTCTGTCCATGGGATTTTTCAGACAAGAATACTGGAGTGGGTTGCCACTTCCTCCTCCAAGGGATCCTCCCCACCCAGGGATTGAACCTGAGTCTCCTGCAGCTAGCTCCTGCATTGGTAGGCAGATTCTTTACCACTGAGCTACTGAGGAAGCCAAGCAATGATACAATTACCAGAGAGCCATTATCTCAATGATTAATTGAATATTCTTCTTACCTGAGGGCCAATAAAACTATAGGGGTTATAGGTTTTGTAAAATAAGAAAATAATAATACTTGACAGTAAAACACAATGTACTTTGACATCTAATAATTTGTAAGAAATTTGATGCTGATATTTGTATATCATAGTTATAATAATAATGCTTCTTTAATGTATTACAGTTTAAGAACATTTCACACTCACCCTGGCTTAGAGGATAGAAAGTATATTTAAAGTTTTCCACAATGTACTCCTGCACTTCGTAACTTTAATATTTGCTGAGTGCTTCCTACATGATCAGCTGAGTTATCATTGTTTCATATGCACTAACAAATTTAATCTAACTGATGGATGAAAACCCTGTTACTCCTGTTATATAGCTGGAGAAACTGAGTTACAGAAAACTTAAGTAGCTTACTAGTCATAAAGCTAAACAAGCTATATCGTGTTTTATTTGATGTTTTTTGGTGATGAGTACATTTACTAAGGGGCTTACCTGGTGGCTCAGTAGTAAAGAATCTGCCTTCCAGTTTAGGAAAAGCAGGTTTGATCCCTGAGTCAGGAAGATACCCTGGAGAAGGAAATGGCAACTCCAGTATTCTTGCCTGGGGAATCCCATGGACAGAGGAGCTTAGCAGGCCAATGGATAAACAAAAATAGTAAACAAAAATTACTGTTTGTTGATTGCTTACTTGAGTGATTGAATAGTTACTCAGTGTCAGGCAGTAGGCTAAGTTCTGGGAAAAAAAAATATTCAGTTCCCCACATTAAGGTGCATAACGATCCATGTAGCATGAAGAGTGCTTTGATACAGAGGTACATCTGGGCCCTTCATCCAGACAAGGTTGGATGGAGAGGAAAGGGGATATTTCACAGGCTTCCAGGAGAAAATGGCACCTTTCTAGACAGAGTTGGCCAGATAAATGGGAAGAATGGTGTTCAAGAGAAGAATATCCAGAGAAAGACAAATATATGCTATTACTTATTTGTGGAATCTAAAAAAAATGATACATGTGAACTTGTTTACAAAACAGAAACAGACTTACAGACATAGAAAACAATCTTATGGTTGGTTACCAAAGAGGAAGAGTAGGGGGAGGGATAAGTTAGGAGTTTGGTATTAACATAGACACACTATATATAGATACATCTGTAAAATAGATAACCAACAAGGACCTATCGTATAGTACAAGGAACTATACTCAATATCTTTATTAATCTGTAATGGAAAAGAATCTGAAAAACAATATATATGTATATATAACTGAGTCACTGCTGTACACTTGAAACTAGCACAACATGGGTAATTATACTTCAATTAAAAATATTTTCTTTTAAAGAGAGAGGGACATGTGCAAAAGCAAAAGGGTGAGGAAGTGTTGACTTATTCAGGAAATGGGGCATCCTTAATGTGGCAGAGGCCCAATCTGGAATGAGCAGGACAGGGGGATGTGACTCTCGACTGTGACCCACTGCCGCCAGATCATCAAGGGTTTCTGTTTTCACCCTAGGGAGCTCAGACACTATTCTGTAAGCAGCAAGGGCCCCAAAAGACAGCAACGTAGTTACCTTTGTATTTTCATAGAATAAATTGACCATAGTGTGGAGGATAGCACAGAGCAGAGGAACATCTGAAGACTTGGGTTAAGATGAATGAATTAGGTTTCTACCATACTGTTTGAATTCCAATTTAATTGGAATGCAATCCACTACAAAATTTGAATGCCTGTCATTATGGAATGCTGGAAAGCTGCATACCTATGAGGCATCTACATGTGGTCAAACATTGCAGATAGGGTCAAATCCATCTTTTCCACGCTAGTGAGTGACCAGAGTGAAGGAACCTAGTGAAGGAGCAGAGAAATGTATAATACAAAGTGGTAAATAATGTCAGTTAGTTAATTCTACAGGCTTCCCTGGTGGCTCAGCAATAAAGAATCTGCCTGCAATGCAGGAGACATGAGTTTGATCCCTGGGTTGGGAAGATCCCCTGGAGGAGGGCATGGCCACTCACTCCAGTATTCTTGCCTGGAGAATTCCATGGACAGAGGAGACTGGTGGGCCGCAGTCCATTGGGTTACAAATAGTCAGACACGACTGAAGTGACGAAGCAGCAGCAGCAACAGTTAATTCTACATGTATGTGTATTGATTCTATATATGCTATTTTTGAATTTAGAAACTTCTAAAGTCTTGAAAATTCATTACCAAACAGATGACAAAATGGTGCTAAGGTGACATCCTAGGACAGGTTCAGCAATGTTCTATTCCAGGCTGATCTTGCCTTTCCCACATAGCTCCATCCCTCATATTCAATTCTGGGAATTGCTGACTGCCTTCTCAAAAGGATACAACAAAATAGCTTTTTCTCAAACCTTGTGTGATTGAAGTATTATATTAAAATTTTCAATCCCCCCGATTCTTCTCTACAGAATATGAAATAAGGAAGGGAAACAGGGCATAAAAAATAGACCAGTCAGTGGTATCCATCATTGCCTTTCTCCATGAGACCAGAGTGGGACTTGCAGTTATAATTCTTTATCTGTAGCTCCAAATCCAAAAAGCTCTGAAGAACCAAAGTGTTTTCATGGCTGATTTGGCAGCAATACCTGACCAAACTCATGTGGTCATAAAACCTGACCCCAGCTGACTGAAGTCTATTTATAACCTGCATTTCACTTGGTGTGAATAGTCACATGCTTTTCTGCAGAAATATTCATGTGTTTGACATTGTTTGGAGTGTTACCTAATATTCTGAATATGTATTTTATTGCTTTCTTAATGTTTCTTTAATTTTTTTTTAAAAAATTTGAGACTTGTATATCTGTTTGCAGTTGTAAGAAAGAATACATGTAGTATACTCTTCACCTAATTTCCCCCATGGTCATATTTGTAACTGTGGTACAACATCACAACCAGGAGACTGACTTTGATACAATCCATGGACTTTATTGGGCTTCCCAGGTGGCTTTGGTTGTAAAGAATCCGCCTACCAATCAGGAGATGCAAGAGACACGAGTTCGACCCCTAAGTGGGGAAGATCCCCTGGAGTAGGAAATGGCGCCTCACTGCAGTATTCTTGCTTGGAAAATTCTGTGGACAGAGGAGCTTGGCAGGCTCAGTTGGGGCTGCAAAGAATCAGACACGACTGAGCGACTGAGCACATATGGGCTTTATATAGATTTCATCAGTTTTACATACACTCCCTTTAGTTCCTTGCGATTCTATTACGTACAGATTTGTGTGGCTACCACCACAGTCAGATGCAATACAGCTCATCCTAAGGATCTCTTGCGCTCCCCTATTATAGACACAGATACCTCCCTCACCAGCCCTCTCCCTAGCCCCTGGCAACCAACCACTTGTATGTTTTCTACCTCTACAAGTTTGTCATTTCTAAAATGCTAGATAAATAGAATTGTACATTATGTGGTCTTTGGTGACTGGCTTTGTTCACTCAGCATAATTCCTTTGGCGATCCATACGAGTTGTTTTATGCTTTCTAATATCTGAAAAATTCTAAACTGCAAAACACATATAGCCCCGAGGTTTTAGATAGGAGGCTGTGGGGCTGCACTGAGAGTCTGCTGCAGCAGTTAAACTCCTGCCTGCTGTTTGAACCATTGATGAGCTGGACTGGCAGGACCCCAGGGGCTGTGTTCTCATCAGTGAGTGGGGTCTGGAAATGGTTTGAAACAGACATTTCTGGTGTTCGGTTTGAATGCAGCTCCTGCTGCCCGTGGGACATTTGCCTCCTGTTGCAGCCTAATTATCCAGTGTTCACCGTGTCGGCCTCATTTGCGTTTGCCTGGGTTTCTCATTCTCATTACATTTCCCTTCTAGGCCTGAATTTTAACCCTACTTTGCAATTGGCTTTCCTGAGTTTTGTTTCTATCAGCCCCTTTCCCCCCGGACTGCACCTGGCTTCCTATATCACTTACATCGACTCTGCTCAGTGTGCAGATCTGTGACTCAGGGCTCAGGTTTCAGCCCTGGCCTGTCTCAGGCCTGTGTTGTGTTCTCTCTGACACTCAGATTCTGAGAGTTGAATACAGGGTCTTCCGTGGAGAGCTTCTCAGTGTGGATGCTCATCATCATTAGAGTGAGTTTTGATGTCAATCAAATTAAACCTTGAAAGGAGAGTTATTGTTTGTATTCTAAAGCAAAAGTTGCCCTATTTAAGCCAATATACAGTTCAAAAGATAGTTTGGTAAATTCTATAGTGGAAATTGTCACTAAATAAAATAAGACAACGTTCTGTTCTTGACAAGTGACTTAAATCTTTGAGGGGTGTGTGTGTGTGTGTGTGTGTGTGTGTGTGTGTGAGTGAGTCTAAAATGGCTAATGATATTTGGAGAAGAGGAAACATGGTAGAATGGCCCAGAAACGGGACTTGATCACGTTTGTTCTTGGATCCCACTTCTCTTTCAAGCCTACCACAGTGGAAAACATCAAAATAGTCCATGTTATGACATCATTGTCTCAGTCAACTGTAATTAATTTATGTCTTCCTTTTGGAGAAAGCTAAACTCAAGAAGTCTTTGTAAGATCATCAAAATTTTATTTCTAGTCCTACAACTGTTATAAAAGCACACCTTCAGGTTAAAAGTGAAAAGTTCATATCTAATAATTCATAGAATTTGTTCATGTGAAACAATTATTTGGGAAATTTTCAGAAGCTTGAATGTTTTGCGTTTCCACCTGGTGTCTGCCATTGTGCAGAACAGCCTAGCGTTATTCTGTGATACTTTTGGTTAGCACTGACTGGTCAAAAATTTGCTTCGAGAATATCAATAGGGTCCACTAATTTTCTGAGGAAATCAATTAGGAATGAAGAAAGAAGAAAAAAAGGTAATATCTAATTCTGACTTACTTTCTCAGCAAAAATGTTGTTAGTCCTCTTCCCAAAAAGAACAAGCAACATGGATCTGCAAAGAAAGAAAATAAGGGAAAATTAAAAACATATAGGGTAATTTGAACAGTATTTTAAACATTTTTACAAAAGCAATGGAAAACTGAATAATAAAGTTCTGTATTTTTTTTTAGGGTGGATGGAAGAAAGGAGGAAAAAAAAAAAAAACCCAGGTTTTCCCTCTTTAAAAATGTTTTCCTTAAGTCTTTTTGTCTCAGTGTTCTAACTCCCTCCTGTTTTTGACAACTGAAAGTTGTCTCATTCTCCTTCAAAGCCTTCCAGAATAGAATTGCAATGAGTTCCTGTCAGTAATTTTTACTTTCAGTTAAAACCACTTTCCTTATGCAAGTGCATTAGCACTGAAGAAAGAGCCATATTGTTAGGCCTTCACTTTTGCTTTTATGTGAAAACTACTTCCTGAGAAATAATTTTCATTTCCTTTGCAAATCGTCCACAGTTGGAAGAGTCACAAAGTGTATAAAAGCTAAAGCACACTAGGCAATACGTGTGAGTGGCTGGTTACTCATGTTGGAATAGTGAGGTCGAGGTAAATGAATATGAAAAATAAAGGCTGAAATGTTTCTATTTTTAGCCTAAATTATGGAAATAAATGTTTGCTGTGGTTATCATTACTTTATATTTAAATCAGCACTCAAAGGAGACTTTAGAAGTTTATCGCTATTGGGAGCTCAGAACAGTGGCTGGCACAGAGTGGTGTTGAATAAATAAATATTTACCGACTAAATACATGCATGTATGAAGATCTCTGTATTTATTCTTTCTCAATTCTTTAAAAAAATATATCATATGACAGTCCCAGAACGTGGGGGAAAACAAGTATTAATTTCTGAGTTTGGAACTGAATGTTTATTTATTTTGAAAAACGTTTGGGAATGCTTTGCTTGTGGAATGTTAGTTGCACACAATAAAACATCAGCCTGTGTTTCATCCCTACAAAAGTAAAGATTTTTGCTTTCTGGTTTAATTATCTAATTAGAATTCAGTAAGCTATGCAGAGGCTGCCCTTTGGGGCTCATTAAATCATCAAGGTTGAGTGTTGCAAGTGAAGGAAACACAGTTTTGAGTGGAGCCCGTTGTTGCCGAAGTCCTTTGGTTACTACAGCTCTGTTAGAGAGGAGAGAGCAACCTTGGGCCAGAGGGCAGTCTGGTACCCGGGGGCGGAGGAGGAGATGCGGTGGTGGGCGAGGCGGGGAGGGCGGCTAGGATCCGCTTACAGCCAGCAGGGACTAGGACGCTCCGACCCCGTGGCCAAGGCAGCGTCGTTCTGAGTGTTGATGTGCAGGGTCAACCAAGCTTAATCTTTGAAGCCGGCTGACCCCAGGTTCACTGAAGAAACAGGCTGAATCACAACAGCCTCTGGATTGAAATCCCAGCTCTGATGGGACAGGAGCTTTCCCTGTTGATGCTGCTACAGCGTTTGCTCCTAATGCTGGGAATTCAAGCGTTTAAGTCTCCAAGGCCATCGGTTGAAATCCTACCAGCTTGAAAGTCTCACAATTGTTTAAAAAAAAAAAAAGAAAAAAACAAACAGCTAACACACAAAGCCACAAACCCTTTACATTTCGTATGGCCAGCCAGGAGACCCTAGTCTTCTGAAAAAAGAACACACAGTCTATCTTTTATAAACTGAGATCTCTTCTATTATTTTCTGTATTTTAAACTTATGTTGATTGCCATGCCATGCGTTCACTTCTTAACCAGAAAACGAGATATTTTTCACTTGATATAAAAATGCCTGTCTTGATAACATCACAATATGTTACTTCATTATAAAAGGCCAGTTCTTCCATGCTGAGTTATACTTACTATCCACAGAACCACTAGTTGTCAACATATCTTGTTCCAAATGGTTGCATTTTTTTCAAAAAATCCAGGACATTTGTCATTTTGAAGCTCCTGCCTATATGATAGGTAGCTGCATGAAGGTTCTTTTCATTAGTTAGAATGGTTTTTACTGAAAGGAAACGCATTTCCATGTGAATGTATTGGGGTTTGCAGCCCCACACTGCTGCCTGCCTCCTTGATTTTGGCTCTACTCACAGTTCCTTTTATTGATTTTTGGCAAGTTGCTGAGGGCATATGTTTTGGACTTTTCTTGCCTGATTTGTGAGA
This sequence comes from Ovis aries, assembly GCF_016772045.2. NCBI lineage: Eukaryota > Metazoa > Chordata > Mammalia > Artiodactyla > Bovidae > Ovis > Ovis aries. The sequence goes on along the minus strand of NC_056059.1, from coordinate 24,784,096 downwards.
TTCTGCTGACATCCAGGAAAGTGCTGCAAAAAAACCTGTTGCTCATATCCAAGCTTATGTGTTTCGTGGCAGAGCCACGAGCACTGAGCTCAAGTTTCTTGACAACAAGTCTTATTTATGGAGAAACAAACATAGGTGGTATTTTGTGGGACCATGCTGTTCTCTTTCTGTGAGTAACATTTGGCATTTCTATGCACGAAGGCAGATAGATTTTTAAACATCTCATATTCAAGGGTGTTATGGAGGAAGGGATGCTGTGCTGACGGTGATGATGACGATAGCTGCCATTTACTGAGCAGACACCAAACACCAAGCAATTTGCATCCACTCATCATCACAAAACTGCAAGGGGAATGCTGCTGTGCCCATTTTGAAGATGAAGAAACTGAGGTTAAGCAGCATTCCCAGAATTTTATGGAGTGTTGAAGCCAGAAGCTTTGGCCTTCCTGTCTCTAAAATTTATGTTTTTTTCCCTAAAGAAACCTGAGAGACAAACATTGCTTTTGATTTTTTAATAAAGAAAATCTTGTCCTGAAATTGTAATTCTGTTTTGATGACAATGATTAAACAGGTACCATAGGAGTTAGTGCCAGGATGCTAAGTCACAGCTAAGATACAGTCTATTCCTTAGGGACTCATAGACTAGACCAGTGGTTACTGACTGCTAGTGATTTCACCCCTCCAGGGAACATTTCTGAAGGTCTGGAGCCATTTTTGATTGGCATGGTGGGTGAACATGTTTGGAGCTAGCTTTGGAGTAGGTTGGGTCTTTCCCTTCCCTGGTGGCTCAAATGGTGAAGATTCTGCCAGCAGTGTGGGAAGATGCCCTGGAGAAGGGAATCACTACCCACTCCAGGATTCTTGCCTGGCTAAACCCATGGACAGGAGCCTGGCGGACATGACTGAGCGACTAACACTTACTTTTGGAGTAGGTTGAGGCTAGGCATGCTGCTAAACATTCTACAATGATCAGACAAATCCCACAACTAAGGATTATCTGGCCCAAACTGTTAATAGTGGTGCTGTTGAGATACTGTGGTCTAGAAGAAGAAAAACACTGAAAGGATGGTGGGATTTATGCTGTACTTTAATGATGGTGTGGTAGATTGTATTATTTTCCAAAATATTTGCTGACACTCTCTGTTGGGACCTTCCATGCATGAGAATTATAACTCTTGTCCCGTTAATAACAGGCACAGCCATTTGACTTGCCTTGACCAATGAAATATGGAGAGAAATTTAAAGAGCCAGCCCTCTTTTCCCTCTGTCCTAAGACTGTCAAGTTCCAGGCAGGCCTCCTTTATCTGGAACCTTAAATAAAGACAGAGCTTCCCTGGTGGCTCAGATGGTAAAGAAAAGTGAAAGTGAAAGTCCCGTCTGACTCTATGCAACCCCAAAGATTATACAATCCTTAGAATTCTCCAGGCCAGAATACTGGAGTTGGTAGCCTTTTCCTTCTCCAGGGGATCTTCCCAACCCAGGGATTGAACCCAGGTCTCTTACTTTGCAGGTGGAATCTTACCAGCTGAGCTATAAGGGAAGCCCAAGAATTCAGGAGCGGATATCCTATCCCTTCTCCAGAGGATCTTCCTGACCCAGGAATTGAACAGGAGTTCTCCTGCTCTGCAGGCAGATTCTTTACCAACTAAGCTATGAGGGAAGCCCAGATGGTAAAGAATTTGCCTGCAATGCAGGAGACCTAGATTCTACCCCTGGGTTGGAAAGATCCCCTGGAGAATGGAATGGCAACCCACTCCAGTATTCTTGCCTGGAGAATTCCATGGACAGAGGAGCCTGGCAGGCTACAGTTCATGGGATCACAAAGAGTTGGACATGACTGAGTGACTAACACTTACTTAAATAAAGACAGCATGGAGGAAGATGCAGTCTACTTCAAAGACTGGAATCGTAAGCAAGACCTAAACCCTTGTTGAAAGCTAGTGAGGTTTTGGGATTGTTACTATAGCATAATTTTGTCCATTCTGGCTAATGCAGATGTAGTTATTATTTCAACAAGTGACAGGGTTGTGGGATTGTGGTAGGAGAATAACCTAGAATAAAAGACTGGAGCCAAGGTATGCTAGATAACAGAGTAGATTTTAATTTTATGCATGGGAAGTTTAGTAAGAGTGGGAAAGGAAATTAATTTTGAGATCGGAGGGAAAGGTCATTCAGAAGGGGACACATACAGGGGGGCAGGAAATCAGTTAGACTGTGATTACAGTTGAGAAGCAAGAGTCTGACTATGGGCAGGGTTCATGTACATGAAAAGTTGGAGGATTGTGAAGAATGAGAAGGAAAAAATTAATGGGCATGAAACTGTATTTACCATGGACAACGAGAAGATGATTTAAAGATGATATCAAGATTTTGAGAGAGTATTTTGGAAATAGGTATCACACAAGAACACCTTTTGAGATGGATAGGATAAATTCCTACCAGAGCTTATTGCGCTTGGGATGGGCTTGTCTAGTGGGAGTAGTTCACAGGCAGTTGGCGGTGAGGGTCTGGACACTAGGAATCCTGGTGTGATTTACATATCTGGGCATCATCCTTGTATAAGGATGCAATTTGGACAATATTATCTAGGGATAGTGGCTAGAACTGAAAGAGGAACTTAGGGAAAAGGGAGTTGGGGGCTTGGGAAAAATAAACCTGATGGGAGGAACGTCAGACATCTAAGTAGAAAATGCTGCCACGGCTGGCTGGTAAGGAGCTGTGTGAGGTGCTTGCAGAGGCAAACAAGAGTGTAAGGAGGCAAATTAGTGCGTACTCCAGCGTAGGTTTCCATGCTCTCCTCCAGGGAATCTTTCCAACCCAGGGACTGAACCTGTGTCTCAATCTCGTGCATTGGCAGGTGGGTTCTTTGCCATTAGTGCCACCTGGGAAGCCCAATTAACTGCAAAGAAGTGGTTAAATGCCTATGCTATTATTCTGAAGCAGTTAAGTTTTGGAGAAAAAAAAATAGTACACAGTTATAAGGCCAGGAATTTATAAACATTCATAATAAATGTTTGAAGTTTGTAAAATGTGGAAGTTTGACGTTTTCTTCAGTGTAAGGATGAAAACTAGAAATAACAATAGCACTTGCTTGAAAAAAAATTCTTGACTTATATTGGAAATTTTTATTTTTAAACTTTAATTGCTATGTCTTTGCTGTGCCTACCAGTTAGAAATGAGTTTACTATATTCTTTGTTTGGGTATTGGTTGTATTTCTAGGTAAAAATATTCTTCATTTGATTATGACACAATCTTCCTTCTCGGTTTCCATGTTTCAGGGCAAACTAACCAGCAGAGGCTCACAGCTGAAAGGCTGAGCTTTTTGAACAAGCCCTTCTCCACTCCCTCCAGAGTTTGCAGGCAATGCATCCTTCGGTTTTGAAGTTTTGCTGGATGGATCAAATAGGTTGTTGTTATGCTACATTTCTTAAGAATAGGTCAGAGCACCATCTATTTCTTTTCCTCTGGCTTCACACTTCAGTATGTTAGGGTCCTGGGACATCATGGCAGAGAACTCTCACCCAATGGTCCACCACCAACCTGCTGGTGGCTGCAGGAATTACGGAGAGAGTGCTTGAGAGAAGTCACGGGGATGGATGAGATTGCCCCGGGAGAAAAAGTGTGAAGCAAGCTGCTGTGAAGATCGAATCTGCCTTCTTCTGAAAGCAGCACCAACCTGAGTGATTTCATCCAGAATAATAAATAATAATTTCCTTTCATTTCTCAGCCTAATCATTCTGTCACTTGGTGTTTACTGTAGATAAAAGTTTAGGGCCTTTCTTAGATATGGAGAGATTAGTACATAGTTCTCTCTCAGGCACTTAGCAAGTAATTAAGGCTAGTTCTTTGGGGATTCTGTAGTTTACACCAGAGAAGGTTGTTTGAGATTCTGCTTTCTGTGCTAAAGCTATCTTATCATCATCATCATAACCATCATCAGTGAAACATCCTCTCTCATTGCACAGTGAATTGGAATTATAAGAGTTACCTTTGGGAGCCTCGTGTTTCCAGGTCCTCGAGATACAACCCTTATCAGGAGCCCAGCATCCTCACGTGCCCACTGTACAACCCATATTTTATTTCAAGTTTCTGACCTTTCTTTTCCAACCCTTTGAAAGTTTTGATTTGATTGGTTAATGAAATGGGCTTTATTCCAGGGTTGTGCCTTTTCCTGTTAATACAGACCTTCTGGAGGTATGGGCTTCGCTGGTGGCTCAGATGATAAAGAGTCTGCCTGCAGTACAGGAGGGCAATCCACTCCCATATTCTTGCCTGAAGGGTCCCTATGGACAGAGGAGTCCGTGGGGTTGCAAAGAGTCAGACATGACTGAGCAGCTAACACTTTTCTGGAGCTGTAAAGCCTTAACCCATATAGCTCTCATTAACAAAACAATGTTCAGGGAAACAGAGGAGGTATTTTTTGAGAAGCCTTTAGATCTCCTTTTAATCATACTACTTTAGTGATCAGTGACTTTGCTTCTCCACTCTGTATATATAAAGAATACCTGAATACCATTTTGATGTGGGTTGAGCAGAGAGAAAACCAGGACCTGTGATTAACATTCTTGCATTTTAATTATTGATTAGGAGTAATCAGATGATTTAGCTTCTAGCAGATTCAAAATGTTCCATTATAATTCACAGTAGAATAGCATCGAAACATGTATATTACCATATGTGAAACAGATCACCGGTCCAAGTTCGAAGTATGAAACAGGGCACTCAAAGCCAGTGCACTGGGACAACCCAGAAGGATGGGATGGGGAGGGAGGAGGGAGAAGGGTTTCGAGATGGGGGACACATGTATACCCGTGGCTGATTCATGTCAATGTATGGCAAAAACCACCACAATATTGTAAAGCAATTAGCCTCTAATTAAAATAAATTAATTAATTAAAAAAAAAACTTTTGGAAGAAAGCAAATAATTCACATGTCTGAATCAAGATGGACAAGGAGAAGCATCAGGGCAGGTGTTGGTGAAGAGAGTGGAATCTGAGAGCTTTGTGATTTGCTTAGTTTTCACTGCTCTGCTTCTCTGCCCTGGCAGCACGGTAGGGACCATACGGCAAGTTTGTGGGTAGTGGTGGAGGGATGTACCACTCTTGTGCTTAAATTAAACCAGGGAAACTAAGGGAGATGAGGAAGAGAAAAATGAAGGGGCTTTGGTTCAGATATCAAATGGGTGTGCCCCTCCTGAAACCGTTTAAGAATTGCTCTTGGGCTAGGAAGTAGCTGGAGCCGAGGCCTAGGAAATGGGCCATGGTGAAAACATCCAATATGGGGGCTGGATGCAGGAGCCCTGAGTGACTCTGTGTCTGGCTGCTTCACTACTGGAGGAGGTCTGCTCTTTGCCGATGATTTGAGACCTCATGAGTTTCCCCCATGAGCATGCATCCTTGCAATAACCAGGCCCTGCGTATCTTTGGACATCTAATGGACTGGAAGAGGAGCTCAAATCTCCACATTTGGGAAGCCAGAATGGACAGAGGGAAGCGTAGACTCCTACTATCCATAGATGAAAAAAGAGTACTGAATAGGTTAATTTAACCAAATTCTCACAGAAAGAAAGGAGAGTTTGAGCAATGTAGTCTTTAATGTCACAGTTGGGGCTTTCCACAGTTAATCTGTTTTGTTATAATTGCAGAAAACAGCAGTGCCGCAAATACTAAAATGCAGCTAGAGATTCTCCTGCTGTGTCCTCTGTTCTTGGCTGTGTGTGTGTTCTGGGTCCCTCTTGTGGTGGCTGGGGTGGACTGGGCAAGGATGTTGCCCCACACCCAGCGAGGTCTCAAGTTGCAGATGAGCTGCTGAGTGAGGTGTTTTCTTGTGATGCTAACAGCATTCAGGTTGAGAGATTTGTGTCATGGTCAAGGAAAGCAAAGCTGTCTGAGGAAAATTGAAATAATCAAAAGAGAACTTTCTCAGGCTCCCACGACCCATCTAACCATGAAGAGCATCTGTACTGTCATGGGCTGCCTCCCCGCCTCTTCCATAGATACACTTCTGTGCCCGAAATTAAAATTAATTTCTCCACTTTTTTACGAGATCCTGTCAATTATCTAGCAAAGGAAATCATTGCTAATTCTCACTGGGATCAAGTTTTTACTGTCTCCTGATTCCTAGCAGCAATCGCATTTTCTGTTATTGCCCACATCTTTAAAAATAATCCCCCCTTGACTTCACTTCTTATTTTAGCTACCGCCCCTTTGTAGCAAGCATTTTAAATTCCCTTTTTCCTATTCCTTTTTCAACCCACTCCAATCTGGCTTTCCCAGACCACACTACTGAAACTGCTCTTGTCCAGGTCATTAGTGCCTTCGTGGGGCTAATGCCCAGGATGGATTCTCATTTTAACCTGTCAGGAACAGTTGATACAGTTGATCACACTCATCTGTCTGAACCATCTTCTTCACTTGGTTTCTAAGGCGCCACACCCTCCTAGTAGTTTTTCTAACATGCTAGACTCTCCCTTCCTGCTCTTTTGCTTTTTTCTCTTGTCCTTGACCTCCCACAGAGAGCCCCAGAGTTCAATCTTGATCCTCTTCTCTGTCTATGCTTACTTCCCTGATGCTCTCACTTAGGCTCATGACCTAAAATGCCTCCTACCTTCCAAAGACTTTTGCATTTATATGTGACATCCATCTCTCCTATATTAAACTTTCTACTTGAAATCTCCATGTGGAGTTCTAATAGACATCGCCACCTTTGTGTATCCAAAAACTGAACTTTTGATCTTTCTCCTGAAAGCTATTCTGCCTGCATCTCTCTCCCACTCTAATTCAGTCCATGGCAGCTTCATCCTTCAAGGTACTCAGGCTGAAAACCCTAATTACTCTAAACTCCTCTCTTTTGTTCTTCTCACATCTAAACATGCAAGACGTATCGTTTGCCCTACCTTCTTGCCCCTTACATTGCCATAATGCTGATGTAACCGAATCATTACTCACCTGGAAGATTGCAGTAGACTTTTAACTGGTATCTCAGCTCCTATGTTTTTCCTCTAGAATCTGTCCTTCACAAGGCAGCTAGAGAAATCCTCTAGAAATACAAGTCAGATCATGGTGCTCCTCTGCTCAAAACCCTCCAATGCATTCCCATTTTAATTAGAGGAAAACTTAAAAGTCTTTACCTGCACCATTACCATCATAGCTTATTTCCTGCTACCCCTCCTTGTCTTATTCCCTTCTAGGCAAACCGTCCTTAGAGCTTTTGCACTGGAACAGCTTTTCCCCCGTGTATCCCTGTGGCTATCTCCCTCACTCCAAGATTTATTCAAACGCCACTTTCTCAATGAGCCCCCAACCCCCTAACAACACCACTTAGCAGTGTAGCTGCTTCTGCCTTATTCTCAGTACCCTTAATCCGTTTACACTGTTCTATTCCTGCTTTTCTTTCCATAGAGTTTATCAACTTTCTGTTTACCTTATAATTTGCTCACTTATGATATCTGTTGTTTATTGTCTGTCACTTTCTAGAACATTAGCGCCACACAGGGCTCAGATTATTGTCTGTTTGGTTCACTGATGCTTGAAATTCTTAGAAAAGTTGCTTGGCATACAGTAGATGATCAAAAATGTTAAATTAGTGAACGCATAAGCAATTTCCTTTTCCAAGGACAAGGGCTCCCATGAGGTCAGAAGCTGGGAAAATTAGAAAGTGGAGGAGGGAAAGTGAACAGCGGGATGAGGACCAAGGCAAGCCTAAGCTGCAGGCTTTGTCTTGAGTTGTAGAGGTGGGTTTGACTGATGAAAGTTACCATGCAGCACTGAAAGCCTAATTTCTTCTCCATTCTCCATGGGCTGTGACTCCCAGAATCTCTACTACTTTTATTTTCTTCTTTGCATGCATTTCAGTCTGTCGGAATCTTTTAAACATACGATGCCCAAAATGAAACACAATATTTCAGATATGCTGAAATCAGCATCCCATTAATATCACGGGTCATTATCTTGTCTGAGCCTACACGTTCAGCAATGTAGTCAAAAAGATCTTTAACTTCCCAGGGTTGAATAACACATGACTCAGAATGAGCCTGCTGTCAACCAAACCCACACATTACTTTTGTTTATTCTTTCACACAAAACATACTTCAAAAAAATCTGCTTAATTCTATTCATTTAACCTATGTGTATGACTTTCATATTTTTTTCTATTAAATTTCTCTTTTCAGTTTAGAGTTGTTATCCTAACCTATCAAGATCATAATTCAGTATCTTAATGAACGGTCCCAACTTTTCATCTTTGGAAATTTGACAATTAAAAAAAAGTTGTTAAGGTGTTGATAAAATGTCCTGGACAGAGTTCTTGAGAAAATCTATGCCAAACTGTTACAAACCTATATTTCCATAATAACAGGATCTATTTAATACTCTGGATATATAGGTTTAAGCTAGCTATTTCTTAATCTTACCTGAAAAATTGTTACTGAATAATTTTTCAGATGTTTTGCTGAAAATCATATGTACTATGCCTATAGGATTCTGTTGATTTTCCAGTCTAGCATTTTGAACGAAAGAGAAAGTGAGACCAGTTTGGCATAGTTTTGTTAGATAAGCCCATGTAGGCTTTTGGGGAGCCCTTTATATGAACTCACAAATTATCTTTGATTAATTCTGTCTTGCAGTCAGGTTTGCTAGTTCCAATTTGAAGATTTGATCATCTCCATCACAGTGAAATTTTACCTCTGTATTATTTTATGACTTATATGTGGAAAGAAATGTTCATATAAGTGGTCTTTATCATTTAAATTTTAATATGTTCTTTTCTATAAATGCATATATGAAATCTTATCATACAGATTTTAATGTCATCTTTCTTTTCCTAGTTTGCTTGACTCTTTTCTTTCCTCATCCCTCCTCCTCCATTCACATTGTCCATTCACTTTTGCTCCAGATACTTCATATTAGCACCTAGTATATGTCTTACAAGGAGTCTTCCTAGCTGGCTGAGTGGTAAAGAATCTGCCTGCTAATGCAGGAGACACAGGAGACGTGGGTTCGATCCCTGGTCTGGGAAGGTCCCTTGAAGTAGGAAATGGCAACCCACTCCAGTATTCTTGCTTGGAGAATTTCATGGACAGAGGAGCCCGATGGGCTATGATTCATGGGGTCACAAAGAGTTGGACATGACTTAGCATGCACGCATGTACATCTTACATATTTCTATATAATTGCACATTCATATAATCACAGGTGACTTCCTCAGTGAACTCTTAGGCGGCCTATTTCAAAGAGAATCAGCTTATCTATCCTTCCCTGAGAGAGGATATTACCCATAAACTGTCCTAGAAGCATCTATTTTTGTACTTTGAGACCTCAACCTAAAGGTAATAGAATAATTCACTTTCCTTTCACTCAGTAAAATTCATGGAGCTCCTCCTGTGTCCCAGGCACTGTACTCAGTTGTGCAGTAACTCTGGGCCTGGCCAAGGTGCAATCCACCTCTCTATTTTTTCTTTTATCTCTGAGGGGAAAAAAAACTCTTCTGCTTAGAAGGTGTTTCTTACTAACTGAATGTTTGTGTCCACCCCAAGTTCACGTGTTGAAGCCCTAACCCCCCAAAGTTACTCTGTTTGGAGAGAGGGCTTCTAAGGAGGCAAAGTTAATTGATGTCATAGGGTGAGGCCCTGATCTGATAGGATTAGTGTCCTTATAAGAAGAGACATCAGAGAACTTTCACCAGAGGGAGACAGAGTCTGCTAATTGGGAGACACACATTTTAGTGTGTTGGGGGAGGGTGGTGAATAAGAGTACACTCTGTGGTATACAAGGGAAATATATTTAATAACATCAATAAAATTATAGTTATTCATTAGATGAATGTTGTTACCTATGTGTCCCACTTTCTTTCAAGACTCAAACATGCAGATTTCTCTGATAATGCTCAGCAATATTAAATATTAGTGTATTATGAGCCAGGGCTTCCCTGATAGCTCAGTTGGTATAGAATCAGCCTGCAATGCAGGAGACTCTGCTTTGATTCCTGGGTTGGGAAGATCCCTTGGAGAAGGGATAGGCTACCCACTCCAGTATTCTTGGGCTTCTCTTGTGGCTCAGCTGGTAAAGAATCCTCCTGCCATGCAGGAGACCTGGGGTTTATTCCTGGGTTGGGAAGATCCCCTGGGGAAGGGAAAGGCTACTCACTCCAGTATTCTGGCCTGGAGAATTCCATGGACTATATAGTCTATGGGGTCGCAAAGAGTGGAATACGACTGAGCGACTTTCACTCCACTTCATGAGCCAAATTGTGTTCCCCCGCATGACTCTCCCTTACCTTGGAATGTGACTGTACTTGGAGATAAGGCCTTTAAGGGCATGATTAAGTTAAAGTTGGGTTTTCAGAGTGGCCCCAACCCAATCTGATTGGTGTCCTTATAGCAAAAGGAATTCTGATACAAAGAGATACCAGTAATGTGAGTACAGACGAAAGCCTGAGAGAGGGCCCAGGGAGAAGGGGTTCCTCTGCTAGTTAAGGAAAGGAGCCCCAGAAGAAACCAAGCCTTTAGGTGTCTTTATCTTAGACTTTTGGTTTTCACAGTTGTAAGAAAATAGTTTCAGTTGTTTAAGCCACTCAGTGCCTATTGTGCTATGGAAGCCCAAGTAGACTTATACAGACTGGGTATAAGGATTGCATTTATTTTGTTTTCCTAACTGTCCCTTCTCCTAATGTTTTGCAGGCACTGCAGTTACCTTCCAGCCCCTTTGCTGTTTAAGGAGATTATTCAGGTCTGCTCTCAGATACCCTGGGTACAGTATTATTTCTATGAGAATTAAGTACTAGCAAATTCATGTGAAGAACATGATTTTTCTCTCTTGATCAAAAAGCTGGCTATCATGGGGTTAACCAGACATTTTGAAAAGCACGTAGAGTACAACATTCTATCTGTTAAAAATCTGTTCTTCCCAAACAATGCATAACCTTGCCTAGGACACACTCTGAAAGCACTTTTCATTTATTATTATTTATTGTTCTATTTATGTGAATTTTCCTTCCAAGTTCTGCCTGTAACATTCTCCATCTCCTTTTTATGAGGACAAAATTGTAGTGTACCCATCCAGATGGTGGGAGGTTGGTAGAAACAGACCCAGAAGTGGGCCTTAAAATCTTAAATCCACACTCAGTCTTCAAGGCCAAGATGACTCAATGTATCATGCGGAAAGTGAAGCCAGTGTCCAGGATGGGGCTATGCAGTACTTAATAAATAAACGTGTAAAGATGGGACCTAGAGTAGGAAATGGCAACCCACTCTCGTATTCTTGCCTGAAAAATTCCATGACAGAGGAGCCTGGCAGGCTATAGTCTACGGGGTCGAATACAGTCAGTCACGACTGAGCGACTGATCGCATAGAGACGGGAAATAGCTGGACTGACTCAGAACTTATTCTCTGGAGCCCAAATCTCCTCGGGGTTCCTGAGCTAAATTCCCACACTTAGTGTATTCTTTGAGCCAGATTCTAATCTGTTCCCTTCTTTACCCTGGAAGCCTTTGCCCCACAGCTGGGGCTCATTTGGTTTGGATTTTCATCTATAAATTGCTGTCAGCGAGGATCTTGAGGAGCTAATTGGTGAAAGTAACCTAAAAACGGGACCCTAGAAGGGAATGAGAGAAACTGAATTTTCATCATTCCCTTCCTCCAAGAATTGTGTTACCCTTTGCCAAGAAACAACTAGCTTTGAAGCTTGAGTAATCTCTCTTGTTTGAAAGCTAAAAGCCAACTTAGATGAAATGCCATCAAACAAAAGTATGTCTCTTAGTCTTGTTGAGAAGTGTGGAGCGGATAGTGTTTGTGATTCAAAGTCCCACTTGGACACACTTCAAAGAGGGACTCCAGGCAGAACTGCTAAAAGCTCCGCCAGCACCAGGACGCACAGATTTCTAGTCGCTGGGGCCCCAGCTCAGTTCCTGCATCTGAGAAGCATCATAATTGCTGTCCTTTTAATCTTTTTTGCAGCTTATCAAATGGAGGCCACTTCACAGCAGGACACAGGTTCAAAATAATAAAAGCAAAATTTGTAGTGATTTGATTTTCCCTTAAAAAAAAATCTTTGCAGTGATACTGAAGCTTAACAAAAGTATGGGAATTTAAATTGGCAAAAGCGGGGTCAGGAACAGCTCAGATGATGGAAAAGCACTTCTGGCATCTAAGAACTGGTTGTGAAACAAGCAAAGTAGGTATGAATGTCAGGTCACAAGCTAAGGTATACAACCATAAAGCTTTCCATTTTTTATGCAGCCACTAATTTTAATCTCTAGATTACACTCCATGAAGGTCTTGTAACTTGATCTCAGTCTATTCAGGGTTTCCAGTGTCCAACTGGCTGCTTAAGTCACCTGTATACATCCCTCAATTAGGCAGCTTTGAGATATCCATTGTCCTGTTGGGATGTGGTCATTTGCTCCTGTGACTTGCCGTCTTGTCCCTGTGCCTGACCCATTGCCTCCAGCAGCTCTGCTTACTCCTTCCACATAGAGTCTGGAGCACAGGGACCATCAAGCTCCTTGACATGGCACACGAGAAGTCCTTCCCTAGGTATATAATCATACTATAGAGATGCACCTGTATCCTGTCCACTTTTGTCCTTTCTTCTAAACACTAAATCTGTTCCATTTTAAATACTGCCTTCATTTCATTTTAGGGTCTTTTTTTTCTCTTCAAAATATAAGTGTAGAATGAGCAGAGCTACTCTGTGCAAAAGGAAAATGAAACAGAATAAAACATTTTTTTTTTTTAAAAGAACATAGCTCTATTATAGTGGCCTATATTGTGAGAAGTAAGTAAAATGTGACAACATAAATAATTAGTAAGAGAAAAATGTGATGGATTTTGTGACTTTAAAAAAATGCATCCTGGTCAGGGTGTGATTAGCAGTGGGGGCTGGAAGGATCCCTGGGAGAGAGGAGACTTGGGCTGTACCTTGAATGAGGTATGCATTTCTGCAGGCAGATAAAAAGTGATCGCAAGGGCAATGGACGTTCCAAGAAAACCTAGTGGTTTATTCTGGCTCTAGATCTCCAATTTAGATGACTTCCGAGAAGCACAGGCAGGCTTAGGGTCAACTTACAAGTTGGAAGATAACACATGGGGTTTGAGTTTCTCTGAGGTTTGAGTGTGTCAAGGTCAGTTTAGGTGTACCTCTAAAAGAGCCAAAACCCTAGATTAGTTTCAGAGCTCTCCTGATCTCCTGGAAGTGCTCCTGACCACAAGACCAGTCTGTGGGTCAGAGCAGATGAGATCAGGAAGCCCTCCTCAACAAACCTCCCACCCACTCCAGATGGAGTTCATTAGTGCCTTCAGCCCAGCCCGCCCACCTCTGCAACCTTTGCTTGCCTCCCTCATTGGAGTCATCACTTTGCTCATTTTGTTTACAGGCTCATTTTTCCTGCATGCTCTGGTCCCTGAGAGCAATGCTATGTTTTATTCCCAGTGCCCCTTGGTGTCTTCAGCATCTAGTACTTTCCCAGGACCTAACTTAGGAGGAACTTAGTTGAGTAGAAATGAAAAGACCCACTGCCGAGCCAACTTCCTGCTAGTCTTTATGGAGCTCTGTATTTTTATATTGGAGAAGGCAATGGCAACCTATTCCAGTACTCTTGTCTGGAAAATCCCATAGACGGAGAAGCCTGGTAGGCTGCAGTCCATGGAGTTGCTAAGAGTTGGGCATGACTGAAGTGACTTAGCAGCAGCAGCAGCAGCAGCAGTAGCAGCAGTATTTTTATGTAGGTTGAATCTCATCCAGCTCTTGTGGTAGAAAAGTGGTTGAGTTAGACATTCTCTGTTTTCCCCATTTATTTATTAAAAATTTTTTTAAAATTAATACAATTTTTGCATGTTACTTTCATTTAGTTATTACAAAATATTGGCTGTATTTCCCATGTTGTACAATGCATCCTTCCACCTAGGTGTTTGTACCTCCCACTCCCTCACCCCTGTGTTGCCCTTCTCCATCCTCCCCACTGGTAACCACCCGTTTGTTCTCTATATGTGCAACAACTTCCTTTTTGATATATTCACTAGTTTGCTGTACTTTTAGATTCCAGAAACTATTGTTTTCCTCATTTCATAGATGAAGAAACAGAGGCAAATGTAGATTAAGTAACTTTACAAAGATGACAGAGTTAGTAACTGGCAGAGCCAGTATCCCAATCCAGTAGCCACCCAATGTCATCAAATACTTATTACTGGTCTATGCCCTCCATTGCTGTGTGTTAGGAAATAGAGAAATGGGCGAATTGGAAGAGTTTCTGTCTTTACGGAGCTTTTATTCAAGAACTGGATGACAGGCTGTACACCAGTAAATAAATATCATAAATCAGACAATAATAAATGCAAGAAAGCTAACAGCTAGTATAATATAATGAAGTCTGACTGGGTCAAGGGAGGCCTGTGACCACGTCTAGATAACATGGCTGAGAAGTCAGTGACAGTTGAAGTGAGATTTAAAGAATGAGAAGGCACTGCCAGCAGAAGTTCTATGGGGATCCCTGGAGAGTCCGTGGAAGCTCTGCCCCCTTTCTCCACACTTTGCCCTACACCTTGCCCTATGTGTCTCTTCCATCTGGCTGTCCCTCAGTTAGATAATATTATAACAAACTGGTTTTTTAAAAAAAGGTGGAGGGGGCTTCCCAGGTGGCACAGTCACAAAGAATCCATCTGCCAGTGCAGGAGATGCAAGAGACACAGGTTCAGTCCCTGGGTCAGGAATATTCCCTGGAGTAGGAAACAGCAATCTAGTCCAGTATTCTTGCCTGGAAAATTCCAGAGGAGCATGGTGGGCTACAGCCCATGGGGTTGCAAAGAGCTGGACTTGACTGAGCAGCTGAGCACAGCACACAGTACAGCAAGTTAAAAAAGAAAAACGTTACTTGGGCAGGGAATGGGGAAGAGCTTACTTTTTGTGACTGGAGTTTGGGGAAGAGTTGAACAATTGAAAAAGTGGAAAGGCCACGCTTTACCTATAACAGAGTTTGAATTTATTCTAAGAGCAGTGGGAAGAGTTTTTCACAGGGTAGTCAAAGGATTTATGGTTTATAAACATCACTCTATTTTAATAAGGATGATTTGTAGTTGTTGTAGGTGTAGGAGTAGGGAAAACAGGCAGGAGGTCATAGCCCAGTTCTGGTCAGAGGTCACAGCTGCTGGGACCAGGATGGTGGCTCCGTATGGAGAGAAAGGAGTAGGGTGAGAAATATTTTGGAGTTTGAGCCTACAACTCACTGATAGATTGGATGTGGCAAATGGGAAAGAAAGGGAACTGAGATATTCCTGGATTTTTTTTACTTTAGTCACTGTTTGAACGTTTATGTCATTTTACAGAGATGGAGAAAGGACTGAAGGAGGAACTAGTCTTGATAAATGAGATGAAATTCTAGAACTTTTGTTTGAACTGTGATTCTGAGCTTCTTTAAATATCCATCCGGAGTCTTAAGGAGGCAATTGTACATGGAGTCAGGAGCTCAGGGGTCGCCCATGTTAAACAGAAACTTCCAGACAGTGAGTTTTCACATCATCATAATAAAATTTTTGTGGTTTCATCGTTTCTGCTCCAGAGGAGAATCCATTTTCCCAAAAGCATGCCTTGACATCTAAAGTTTATGTTTTATAAAAACAAGTCAATTCTAATTCCCACCACCACCTCAGGGTAGTAGTAATATTAACCAGGAAGATCACAGAGTAAGCAGGCTGGAGGCAGTCGGGAAACGAAATGTGTAGATGTGTGTCCATGTACTGTAATCAAACTATGCCATTCTTGGGAAAGGGAAGTAACAGCGAGCTTTGTATACTGGAAGTCAATAAAACCTCTTACCAAGGAGACTGCTGTTAACATTGGAACTTTGAGCAAGTATAGAAACTATGTCGGGAGAAGGAAATGGCAACCCACTCCAATATTCTTGTCTAGAGAGTCCCGTGGACAGAGGAGCCTGGTGGGCTGCTGTCCATGGGGTCGCACAGAGTCGGACAGAACTGAAGCAACTTAGCATGCATGCATGATTGGAGATGGAAATGGCAACATACTCCAGTATTCTTGCCTGGAGAATCCCAGGGATGGATGAGCCTGGTGGGCTGCCGTCTATGGGGTCGCACAGAGTCGGACATGACTGAAGTGACTTAGCAGCAGCAGCAGCAGCAGCAGCAGCAGCAGCAGCAGCAGAGTCCATGTCTAGTAATGGTGCTGATGGTGCTAAATGGCTTCATTCATGTCTGACTCTTTGCAACCCTATGGGCTGTAGCCTGCCAGGCTCCTCTGTCCATGGAATTCTCCAAGCAAGCATACTGGAGTGGATTGCCATTTCCTTCTCCAGGGGATCTTCCTAACCCAGGGATCGAACCAAGGTCTCTTGTCTTGGCAAGCAGGTTCTTTACCACTAGCGCCACCTGGGAAGCACTGATATCTGAATGCAGCCCTTTCCATGGCAGAGAGGTGTAGAACAGGAGCAGATGGCTTTGGCCAGAGGATTAACAGATTGTGATAATACAAGGTGAAGGTAAATTTAGACCAAATCAGAACAGAACACATTCTCTCAGCTATATCCAGCAAATAATTATCATCATATTGTGGTAAGGAGGAACTAGAAATTTACATTAAAACCCCTACTGCACATCCTTTGTAATTTTTAAGTTCAGTTATGCCTAAATTAACTGTATCATAAGATACATATATATCTAATTACAGTTTCTGTTCAATCTTTTTGGACTAATCCATTTTGATTTTCTTACTCACCAAGTCCAACATAAAATTACCAGATCTTATTAATGCCATGCTGGCTGTTAAGATTCTGATGTCTCCAGAGTAGGCAGAACTAGTTGGTGGAACATTTCACATGATGCTGTCTTAGCCAGGTTAATTCCTTCCTGGGTATGCTATAAGATTCAACTAATACCTTAAAGCTAGACACAGATAAATTGGTCACATTTCCTGTCTGAAAGCTAGGAGAGAACAGTCCTAAGCAAATGAACCTGGGTTGGCTGGATTTTGCCCTGAGAAGGGGGGATGTATAAACATATATAGTACTTCTAAAAAAATGGGCCCAGGAGGACTGTCTCAGCTTCCTGGAGAGGCAATCTCCACCTCTGCTGCTTGACATCAGATCTTCTAATTAGAGAATCCAGTGATTCCCCCTTTAGACCTTACCCAAGTGGCTAAAATGCTCAGAAAGTCAAGCAGAATTATTTATCCTTGTCAGTTAATGTTTATGGCTCACTCACTGTATGCTGGCCATTTTATTGACAAGGCAACTTTCTATGAACCATGGTCCTCAGGATGTCGAGGATTAATGGAGCAAAACAGAAGATTTGGGAATTTGGCACCTAGCAGGCTGGATATTCTTCTGCATTTCCCAGGATATGGAAAACTGCTGGGATAACGACAAGCCCATTGTCCATAGAGTTCTACTTGGTTTGCATTATTTTATATCACGAATTGTGCTCTGCATTTATCTGCTTACTATATATGCTTATCAACACATGTCAGAAAATATATCATAAAGCCCATTCTACAAAGGAACAAAACTGGAACCCATGTCAGAACTTACCAAATGTATTCACGAAAGCATGTGGACAGATTTATGGGACTAGTTTGGATATTATTGAGATCTCTTAAATGATACCAAAGAGTGTTAGGACATAGAAGCCAAAGGTACCTTTTAGGTGATACAGTCAGATGTTTCTCAAATGCTTTTAAACCGTAGCACATTTTTTTTCGATTGAAAGCTGATGCAGAAGCCCAGTATACAGAGGAAAGCTTTCCCATATGAGGGTGAGGGGAAGGCCTTGCCTTCTTAACCTCCCCTGAGTCGCTTCATAGAATTGAAGAGAGTTAGCAGGATCATTTGCAAATCCATCTGCCTGGCATTAGGAAGCTGAGTCTCAGAGGAGCCCTGGGGTGAGTAGTCCAGGATCACATTGTACATAATTTAAGGAGTTACAGCTAGAACTTGGTTCTATTGACTCCAGGCCCATTAAATCACAACTAGGTATCAGTTCTTCCCACGTCAAATTATGTGGGATCAGTGAAGAAAGAATTGCATGCTTATTGCTGTTGCTTTTGTATAGATCTTTCTGTTTCAAGAAGGAGTTGAATGGCTAGAAGCGACCGCATGCTTTTGCAACTTGGCCTTTTCTTCTGGCTTTGGGTGGAAGTCTACCTTACTTAGCTAAGAACTCAGATTCTTCCGGTCTGTTGTTAGATAAGTCACTTATACCTGTATGTACTGCCATGTTTCAGGGACTTGGAATGTTCAGAACAGTGGTGGATATATTGATAGGAAACTGACATGAATGAAATGTGTCAGGAGGGTTTGAACTCTGAACTTCTGAACATTGTTCCAGAGAATCCCAAGATGAGGGTTAGAAAGTGGATTCTGAATTATGAGGTCAGACAAGAAACTGTGTTAAAATTTCTTCAGCCCTACTGATAACTCCACAATTCACCCACCTGTCTCACCAACATCTCAGCATCTGTGCTGGCCTCCTCCCTCTCCCTGAACCTCATGTGTCTTGGCTGGGGCTGACATGTCTATTCCAGATGCCCTCCTCCTATGCCTCCTATGTCTCTTGTCCCTGATATCTTAATATTTCAAATCTCTACTCTTCCTTAAAGCTTTTCAGATGCCCTTCTCAGCTCTCATGTCCCTTCTGCTATTCCTCCAGACCAGCACTTAGAGATTGCCTCTTATTAGAGTTCTTTAGTGTATGTCCATCTTCTGCCTTCTCAGTTATGAAGGGCTAAGAAAGCTCTGGAAATGTGTCATATTCATAACATCAGGCAAAATGCTTGCCCATACCACAGGCTCCCAAATCGTTGTTCAGTTGATAAGTTGTGTCTGACTCTTTGCGACCTGATGGACTGCAGCACACCAGGCTTCCTTGTCCTTCACCGTCTCCTGGAGCTTGCTCAAACTCATGTTCATTGAGTTGGTGATGGCATCCAACTATCACATCCTCCGTTGTCCCCTTCTCCTCCTGTCTTCAATCTTTCCCAGCATCAGAGTCTTTTCTAGTGAGTCAGCTCTTCACATCAGATGGCCAAAGTATTGGAGCTTGAGCTTCAGCATCAGTCCTTCTAGTGAATATTCAGGGTTGATTTCCTCTAGGACTGACTGGTTAGTCAAATATAATTATGCAAAATATATGGAAATAGCCTTTTTGTCTTTTTTTGATTATAAGTGACAATGGGGTTATAAGACAGATAGTAGAGACAATCCTAATTATGGGAATGTTATAAAAATGAGATTTTGAAATTTTATATTTACAAGTAAATAATGAGGATATTCAAGGAATTGAACCTATAAAAAATGTTGCCTGAATTTTGAGTATGTAGAACTTGAGTTGTTCAGCCTGTTTCTGTGGTTCTTTATTGAATTCTCTGTTTTTATAAATTATTTTTGAGCATTGCCTTCTCCAATTAATATATAATTTCTTGATTAGAGAATTTTTTTTAATTTTAAAAATTTTATCAAAATTTACTGTTTTACTGTTTTTGACTTTATTTTCCTAGGAATTATGAAGATATCGACAGTTTATTTTATGTATCTAAATATACTCATTATATATTTTATCTATCTATCTATCTATCATCTGTCTTGGAGAAGGAAATGGCAACCCACTTCAGTATTCTTGCCTGAAGAATCTCATGGACAGAAAAGGCTGTAGGATTATAGTCTATGGGGTTGCAAAGAGTCAGAAACAACTGAGTGACTTAGCACAGCATCATCTGTTTGTCTGTCTGTCTACCTGTCAATCATCTATCTTTTTAAAAAATTTTTATTATTATTATTTTTTTACTTTACAATATTGTATTGGTTTTGCCATACATCAACATGAATCCGCCATGGGTGTACACGTGTTCCCAATCCTGAACCTCCCTCCCACCATACCATCCCTCTGGGTCATTCCAGTGCACCAGCCCCAAGCATCCTGTATCCTGCATTGAACCTAGACTGGCGATTCGTTTCTTATATGATATTATACATGTTTCAATGCCATTCTCCCAAATCATCCCACCCTCTCCCTCTCCCACAGAGTCCAAAATACTGTTCTATACATCTGTGTCTCTTTTGCTGTCTTGCATACAGGGTTATCGTTACCATCTTTCTAAATTCCATATATATGCGTTAGTATACTGTATTGGTGTTTTTCTTTCTGGCTTACTTCACTCTGTATAATGGGCTCCAGTTTCATCCACCTCATTAGAACGGATTCAAATGTATTCTTTTTAATGGCTGAGTGATACTCCATTGTGTATGTGTACCACAGCTTTCTTTTTTTTTTTTTTCTTTTTTTTTTTTGGTTTTTATTTTTTAAATTTTAAAATCTTTAATTCTTACATGCATTCCCAAACATGAACCCCCCTCCCACCTCCCTCCCCATAACATCTTTCTGGGTCATCCCCATGCACCAGCCCCAAGCATGCTGCATCCTGCGTCAGACATAGACTGGCGATTCAATTCACATGATAGTATACATGTTAGAATGTCATTCTCCCAAATCATCCCACCCTCTCCCTCTCCCTCTGAATCCAAAATCCATTCATTTATATGAGAAATAGTCAGGAGCAGGTTTAAAAAACTGTCATTTTGGTTCTTGCTTGATTGTAGAATTTAGTAGAAGGGTAGTCACCTTGTTGGGCTTTCTGAAATAACTTTTCAAAATAGTATATGTTAATTTGTGACAAAAAAGCGTATGACATTATAATTAAGGGCATGAATTTTGGAGTTAGACTGCCTGAGTTTGAATCACAATTCCACTACTTCTCAATTGTGTGAACAAGGGCAAGTTGTTTTAACTCTCTCTTTCCTTGATTATAAAATGGGCATAACAATAGTACTTACCTCCTAGGGTTGCTGTAAAGACTAAATGAGGTAATATTTTAACTGCTTAAAACAGTACCTGGAACTAGTTATACCATATAAGTGCTAGTTGTTATTATTCTAGAACCCTCTTTTGACTCTCTCTTCCTATCTCTCTCCCCATGATATGCTCCTCTTTGGTATGTTCTGAGTATCAGTTACATGGTTGAGATGAGCATGAGTAAATATAGGCATATGCACCTCGAAGAACACTACATATATACTTCTCAAGAGTAGGTGTTAATGCTGATGAGAAAGTTCTTGTACCAGGAGTATTGTAGAAGTGTTGATGACCCTGCTCATAACTAGGAGTAGAATATACGAAGCAGTGATTAGAAATGCAGTCACTGCATTAAGGAATGTTCTGATAACACAATATGGGCTTTACTGTAGGCAACTTTGGTGTTTTATTAAGGTGTAAGCAGAACTGCATATCTCAAACAGCCATTCTAGATTGCAAGGTTTGCTGATGGTAAAGAAGTGCAAATATATACAATTAATGGGTGAATGATGGGGAGAATTGTTTGCTGAATCAGCCTTACACTGAGTTGCATCTGATTGATCATATTTACAGCTCTCTTGAAAACAACAAGCCTCCTGCATGTACTGAGATAGTTTTAGTGATCCCATTGCTTGCCATCAGTCTGCATAATAAGACTCACCTTCATGGACCTTTTCCCTAAGTTTTGAAACTCTGCAGGTGTTTTCCTTATCCTTTTTATATTTCTAAAGTGTGTGTGTTTAGTAGAGAAATGCTCCAAATTGTGCTTGCTGTGCTTGATTGGACATGTGGCTTTTCCACTTTGGGTTTTAAATAGATTTGCAGATTTAGGAGTCTGCAGACTACCTACTGCACTTAACCAGATAATTTAGCGCCCACCGAAAACTTTCCAGTTATGTTTTCTATGCTTACTCATAGATATAAATCCAAATTATATTTTTATTTTTAATATTAATATTTACAGAAACAGAATTATGGATCCTTCATGCATAGGGTCAGTCAAGGCAAGAGAAAAGTAAGAAGAAATGGAATATATATATATATATATATATAAAATATATGTATATATAATTTTTTTTTGCATCATAAAATCATGCCATGACTAAGGAGCCTGGCAAGTAGTCACGGGGGGGGGGGGGAAATAGGCAAATGCCAAATACCTGAATAAAAAACAAAGACCTCACATAAATATTCAGACATCCTGTCTCCATAATATCAGATAACCAGAGAGGTGAAAATATCTGCATAATGGACTGAGTATTCTAGATTTTATCTGACATGTGACATCATTTAGGGGTAAACTGGACTGTAAATAATTAAACTAGCTCTTGGAAGTCTCTAGTGCTGTCTTCTGTGTGTGAGACCTAAGAAGCTATAGGAGGGTTAGCAGATGACCTAAAAGCATTTAGCACTAGGTGGTCTCTACTTATCCACTCACCTCGATGCTACCACTTTAAAGAATGGGTCTACTAAGTTAATTTCATCTCAAAAGATAAACAAGTGCTCCCAGAAAGTAATTTGCTAACAATTAATAACATAAGTTATAATAATAATATAAAATTATTATATAATAATATACTTATGAGATTATAATAATATAAAAATGTCTGGTAGAAATTTGGTTTTGTTTCTAGAAGAAATCAAGGCTAATTTTTATTTTGTTACCTGGGCTTTCTATGAAAGCTGACCATGAGTGTTTCTTAGGCAGTCTGAGCCTGGGTTCCTTCCTAAGTCATACAGGTGTAACCATACCAATTTTGGTGTTGTTATGAGGTTAAACAAGAATCTGTGTTCAAGTGAGATAATTTTGACCATTATTATGTGTCTGGATCTGACACATAGTAAGTGTTCAATAATGGTAGCTGCAGGGTACTGTCACATACCTGGGCTATTGACAAAGCTTTGGGCTAGTGTAGTATAACTGCACTCAAACATACACCAGCTGTGGCATGAGCCTTTGATGCTATTCTCACCCACTACTGAGTCAAGTATGTTTTATTTTTAATAACTGGGACTTGAGGGTGCTCCAATCTGCAGAGTCTTCTATTGAGAATGCTCCACTAAAGGGCTCTCTCCTTGAGGGAGCTCAAGTTAATAGTTGATAGCCCTTCTGTTACTTTCTGCTGCCCAAAGGAATTTTCCTCTCTGCTACTAGGAGAGGTAAGAGAGGCAGATGCAATGTTTTATCACAGTGGGAAATGATTATTGAAGGTAATGATCACCACTGCATGATTTAATTTTTCAACTTGCCAAGGACTTAGAGGAATTTAAACTTCTAAGTAGTTTCATACAGTATATATTTTTTCTATTTAAATTAATGATTGGGGGAATGGATGCCATATGTAGGTAGGTCACTGGTACCTGTATGTACTGCCATGTTTCAGGGACTCGGAATGTTCACACCAGTGGTGGACATATTGCTAGGAAACTGACATGAATGACATGTGTTGGAAGGGTTTGAACTATGGACTTCTGAACGTTGTTCTGGAGCATCCCAAAATAAAGTTTAGAATATGGATTCCAAATTGTCTTTCCTGTAAGGAAGGAGTACAGTAAAAGAGGCCTTATTGTCACTGTGGAGACCTACTCCCATCACCCTTTCACTGCGAAGAGCAGAAGAATAGGATCTTAGCTATGCTCCAGTTTCAAGACCAAAACTCAACTGCTTATTTTAACAGAGAAAACTTAATATAAAGAAATTGCTGGGCTTCCCTGGTAGCTCAGCGGTAAAGAATCTGCCTGCCAATGCCAGGGATACAGGTTTGATTCCTGGTTTGGGAAGATCCCACATGCCTCCGAGAAACTTATCCCTTGGGCTTCAATTATTGAGCCTGTGCTCTAGAGCCTGGGAGCTGCAACAAGAGAAGCCACAGCAATGAGGAGGCCTCGTCCTGTAACTAGAGAGTAGCCTTTGCTCCCCACAACTAGAGTAAAGCCCTCTCAGCAACGAAGACCCACACAGCCAAAAATAAATAAGTAAAAATTGCTAATTTGGTATTAATGAACTAAGAATGCACCATACGAACACTAATGCAGTCCCTGTCCATAAGGCTGGTTTCATGTGTGTGTGACCTCTGCATTTCCATGAGGTCTTTCATTTAGAAGGGCATCATGCTTGGTTTGCTACAGTCAATGGGGTTGCAAAGAGCTGGATGTGACTTAGCGACAGAGTATGCATGCTTGGTTTAATGCTCTGCTGTTGCTATCTTGGAATTCTTAATTTTTAAACAAGGGTATAAAATTTTCATTTTTCAGTGGATTCGTAATTCATCCCACCTGGAGGAAGAGGCAACCACCTTTAGTCATGGGAAACAAAGAGAAGAGGCTGAGATTATGAAACAAAAAATTTTTGAGGTGTGGATGCCAATTAGCACTGGTGACTCTGAATTCAGAGAATAGACCCTGAGAGCCTGGAGCAAAACCTCTGAGAATGGGTGCTGACTGCCTCACACAAGAGTCTTGGAAGGAATGCCAAGGTGGGGTCAGAATCTCTGAGGTGCCATCATGAAGCTGGTTGTGTCAACATTAGAACTTCAGACTTCTACTGCTAGAAGGGATTGCTACTGATGGTTTGCAGAAGTATTGCTCAGTGATGCCAATAAAGCCAAAATCCAAGAGGAGAAGGGTTCAAGGAAGAATCCAAGGATTTAGGGAGAAGGAGATTCAGGAAGCAGACAAAACGAGGCAAGCCTCTCTCCCTTCCCCAGTCTTCCCATCTTCCCCTTGGCATCTTCCCCAGTGGCAGATTTTAGCAGGCATCTAGCTGGCAGAGTACCACTGTGGGCTATAGCATCCTCATTCTAGAGTCGTGAATGGTGTACAGAAAGGTGCACATGGAGGGAGAGCTTAGTGGCTTTCACAAGCAGAGCAGTCAGAGACTAGGAGAGATGTACAACATGTCTCAAGTCTCTCTGTCCTCCCAGTCTGTTTAGGCAGGTCTTCTGATGGTCATACGAACCCTCAGAAGACTCAGCTAACATGACCTTTCCAAGTAGACTTAGAATATTTGTAGCTTCATTTTCCCCCGTGAACTTTATATTTACATGATACATAATTCTGGTTCAGATGTGTGAAATGTTTCGAGGCACACGTGTTAAGAAAGGGGAGAGAATACCTCACTGTGCAGAATATAAACTTTCCCTAAGAGTGCTTCCTGGAAGGAAACTTTTAAGTAAACACCAGACGTCAGACTTCTCTCTCTGTCTTCTCTCTAGTTTGGAGTTGTGTTTGTGCCAGTGATTGGGTAGAATTTGATAAAGTTTACATTTAGTACAGTTTTAAAATTTGCTCAGTTAAGGTAAGGATTATTATTTCATTTCATTTATTTGTTTGTTTGTTTTTTAAAGATTTTTACATGGGCCAATTTTTAAAGTCTTTATTGAATTTGTTACAATAGTGCTTCTGTTCTGTGTTTTGGTTTTTTGGCCTCGAGGCATGTGGGATCTTTGCTCCCCAACCTGGCATGGAAACCACACCCTCTGCATCAGAAAGTGAAGTCTTAATCACTGGACCACCAGGGAAATTCCTATTACTTCATTTTAAATGAAAAGCATTTTGTATGAAATGATTCAAAATTCCCATAAGAAGGTCACCCTGCAAGGAGTGGGTATGTATTTTTTCTTGCCACATTTCATTGAGCTGTTCCATGCCTCCCAAATTACTCTGGCGGCCTAGGCTGTAGCAATAGGAGTTCAGCTCTATAGGTTCGGTGGCAGAAAGGAAATTAGGTTCTGTGATAGCTCTTCACAGGCTTCCCAGGTGGCACTAGTGGTAAAGAACTCATCTGCCAATGCAGGAGAAACAGGAGACATTGGTCTGATCCTGAATCTGGAAGATCCCCTGGAGGAGGGCAGTGCAACCCACCCTAGTATTCATGCCTGGAGAATCCCATGGACAGAGGCACCTGGAGGACTATAGTCCACAGGGTCGCAGAGATGGACATGACAGAAGCGACTTAGCATGCACATAGCTCTCTATAGGAGTGATATCTTCACTGTGCATCCCTTTCCCTGTACACTATTTAAAACACAACATATATATGTTTTAAGGCAAAAGAGTTTCATCATAATGATGATGTCAAGCAAGGTAACTACGAATTTTAGCTTAAGCGTACCTTCATAAGGCTCGTTTCTCCATAAGGCTACCTTCCTAACAGCAGCTTCGAAAACTGGATAAGTCTATGGTTGCTAAAGGGCCAGAGGTACAACTAATGTTTGAGGGATAGAGAGAGTCTGGGATAGAATTGTTTTGTCAGAGTTGTTTGCAAATGAAGAGCAAGGATAGAATTCGTTCCTATATGTGTCATCTATCATCAACCACCGTCTTCATCAGAGAGGAGTGGAAGGCACCTTATAATAGGAGTCAAACTGCTGCCTTGAGCAATTTGGCCAGGCCCAGATGACGCGCTCAGCTTAGAGCTGTCATTAAGGGGACAAGCAGGAAGGCTGACAGGTTAACTTGATATGCTTGATTTCAACATCATTGTTGGATCAAGGGCAGACACTGCAAGGGTGCTGAATTCAGAGAAGTTATTGCTTACAAAATGCCAAAGGTAAGGTCTGAACAAAAATATCTAGGAGAAATCCATCTGTGAAATGCATTTTCTTCATAAAGTACACAATCTACCACAAAGCACAGAAGAGTAAAGCCACCCTTCCTGCTGGTTTGCTTGCTTCTCTTTCATTTACCAGCAAGGATCCCCAAATTATATAAACATGTAAAGGTTTTGTTGCTCTTCTGGAGAAGGGAAGAAAGACCCAGCTGAATCAGCCTCCTAAATGACTGCATTATTTTACCCTGATGGCTTTAATTAGAGAAAAATAACTGCATTGAGACCATCTGCATATTCATAATGTAGAACATATGACTGGTTTTCAGGATTTTGAAAAAGAAAATGTATTAATAACCATGCTTCTTTCCATTCATTTCTCACATTCCAGGCTATTTCTTTGAAAAATAGTGTATTTGAAAAACCTGTTTACTCTTTACATGGGCCAAATGTTCTCATTCCTTCAGGCTTTGTGTGTTGTGTCTGCTACTATTATACATTTCAGCAACAAATGCTAAAACAGAATATGGTTGTTTATGAGAAAGAATGCCCCATAAGTGGGTTCATAATGCTTTGTAGATGTGTATTTATATTAACACGTTGTCTTTTGTTAGGCATAACTTATTGGAGTTGTATTAATGGAAAGTCCTGCTAGAATTTCCTGAGAGTACGATGAGGACTCAAGCCAAGAAGGATGTGTAGTGTGTGTGAATAGGGACATGTATATGTGCTTGTGTGGATGAGAGTGTGTGTACCTTAGGATATGGCAATGTACATCCAGTTTTGACCAAGTGACATAATCAGCAATCATGAAAACTAAAATGATTAAATTTACAGAAATTGTTTCAATGTTATACTAGTAAGAAAATAAGAATTTTTGCATTTTAAATTCTTAATGAAGTATAAAACAATCTCTAGTAATATCAGAGGAAAATGAAAAAGTGATAAAACTTTTGGGATTTTGTTGTCTGGCTTTTGGGTAGTCACTGGATCAATAAATCCAATTCCTACTATAAGGTAACAAACAAGAGAACAACAAAAGGAATGAACTATTTTTAAAACAAAGCAGAAAAAGGTGTAAATGGGGGGAACAGATTAGAAAAGAAATGAAATTGTACCCCTCTGAGTCCAAGATGCCATGTTTGTAAAGCGGCAGTAAAAAGAAACTAGTGAAACGAAAATGAGATGGCAGAGTCATGTATGTTGTGAAGAATTGGAGCAAATCCACCTGTTCCCCGGGAGGCTGCCTCGAAGCACGCGTGTCCTGTGGACATGGAGCATCTTAGTTACTCTTGGTCCTCCGAAGGCTCTTTAAAGCCCCCAAGGGCTTAAAGATCCAATTTCTTTCTTCTATTTTGCCATACTTCTTCGAATTTGGTAAGAGGACTTAGGAGCTTGCTAGCTCGGATGAAATCATTTATAACTTCTTGTCCAGTTTTCAGATAAAAAGCCAATTGTATTTGGATAAGACATTTTTCATTAAAAAGAAAATACTCGAAGGCAGTGATTGACATTAAAATAAACAAACTGCTTATATCACAATTATGCCAGAGTCTCTGTTTTGCAAGCGGAAATAATCTGACATTTCCATTTATTAGTGAGGGCGTTGGAGATTTCCAGTCATTCTCAACATCTACTGTGATGACGATCAAATTGGGAATGGTCTTGCTGTCAAGGACATAGTAAATGAATGACTTCTTTCTCAAGGAATTGACTTAATTAGAATGAATTTTCTCTTTTTTTCCCCTTCTAGTTAGAAAATCACGCTTGTGATTACATGAATATCCTGTTTTGATAGAGACTGTATTAACTTAGTTCAGTTGTCATAGCTCTTTGAACAGTAAAAAGGATGTCTTCTATATTTTTATCTGTCTTCTAATTTCTAGTAAAGATGACACAAAGTTAATCACTTACATATGGTTTTGAAACTTCCTTCATATTTACTGTTCTTATATCTACCTAAAAATTCCCTTTGCTTTCCTTTTTACTGTGAGTATCAAACTTTTTCACAATGACTTCCATCTGGTGTTTCCTGCGCATATAGCAGTATAATATAAGTATTCTTTTTGCTCTGGGCCCCCTATTGCTCTATTCATCCTATTCATGACTTTTCTCTCTATGAATTATCTCTCAATTATAGCTGATAAAATTGTCCCCCTTCTTTTTCAGGGTACAGAGTATACTTAGATACAGCAAAGCCATGTTTTAATAAAATATGGGCAATTCAATCAGTGTGACTCTCTTCCTCTTTCTTTTTAAAATTTGCTTTGGATTCATGGCAATCCAGAAGTGAACATGGAAGATCTCCTAATAACTGTTTTCCTTTACTTACTGATTTGTGATAGAATGCTATATACATCTTTTGGTTCTGTGCTTTTAATAATAACTTAAAAACCTCCATTAAATCAACTATTTAATATGAAATGATGGAAATATTTAAAATAAAATTTCCCTGTTCTTTTATTGTGGTCAAATACTTGCCACAAACTTCACCATTTTAATCATTTTAAGAGTATAGTATTAATTAGTACATTCACATTGCTGCGCCATCACTACCACCATTTATCTCCAGAACCTTGCCGTCACCCCAAACTGAAACTGTGGACCTGTTAAACAACTCCCCATCTATCAGCCCTTGTTGTTCAGTCACTAAGTTATGCCAGACTCTTTGTGACCCCATGGACTGCAGCACACTAGGCTTCCCTCTCCTTTACTATCTTCTAGAGTTTGGTCAAACTCATGTCCATTAAATCGGTGATGCCATTCAACCATCTCATCCTCTGTCACCCCCTTCTCCTCCTGCCCTCAATCTTTTCCAGCATCCAGGTCTTTTACAACAAGTCAGCTCTTCACATCAAGTGGCCGAAGTATTGGAGCTTCAACTTCAGCATCAGCTCTTCCAATGAATATTTACGGTTGGTTTCCTTTAGGATTGACTAGTTCGATCTCCTTGCAGTCCAAGGGACTCTCAAGAGTCTTCTCCAACACCACAATTCCAAAGCATCAGTTTCTTGGTGTGAGGCCTTCTTTATGGCCCAACTCTCACATCCATACATGACTACTGGATAAACCATAGCTTTGACTATGCAGACCTTTGTCGGCAAAGTGATGTCTCTACTTTTTAATATACTGTCAGGATTATCATAGCTTTCCTTCAAAGGAGCAAATGTCTTTTAATTTCATGGCTACAGTCACTGTCCACAGTGATTTTGGAGCCCAAGAAAATAAAATCTGTCAGCTACCCTCTCTCCCCCATCTCTTTGCCATGAAGTGATGGGACCAGATGCCATGATCTTAATTTTTTGAATATTGAGTTTCAGTACAGCTTTCTCACTCTCCTTTTTCACCCTCATCAAGAGGCCCTTTAGTTTCTCTCCACCCAACTGTGTACCTATTAAACAACTCCCCATCTGCCCAGCCCTTGTTAACCACTGATTCACTTTCCATCTCTATGAATTTGACTATTTTGGGTGCTTCATATAAGTGGAATCATATGATATATATATATTTTTTTTTTATGTACGTTTTCCCTTTTGAATGGATTTAACAGCATTAAGGTGGAGAAGGCAATGGCACCCTACTCCAGTACTCTTGTCAGGAAAATCCCATGGACTGAGGAGCCTGGTAAGCTGCAGTCTATGGGGTTGCAAAGAGTTGGACACGACTGAGCGACTTCACTTTTACTTTGCACTTTCATGCATTGGAGAAGGAAACGGCAACCCACTCCAGTGTTCCTGCCTGGAGAATCCCAGGGACGGGGGAGCCTGGTGGGCTGCCGTCTATGGGGTCGCACAGAGTCGGACATGACTGAAGTGACTTAGCAGCAGCAGCAGCAGCAACAGCATTAAGGAGATGAGCTGGACTCTCCAAACTGGTCCTGCACTTACCTTCAGTTTCCAACTCTATCATCACAAGAGAGGTCAAACTTAATGCCATCAAAATTTATTTCTGAAGGCCTTGTAAGTGGATCAGCACTGAAAACATGAGATGGTCTAGACAACCCATCTTGATTTAAATTAGATTCTATTCTGCAGATGCTACCCTGCCAGCCCAACCCTTGACCAACACTGAGTCAAGTTATAGAAGTTAAGGAAATCAAAATATATTGCAGTAATTAATTAACTGAAATTATTCCCTCTGTATCTTGCATGTGTGTGTGTGTACACTCATAAAAGGAAATTATTTTTTGTGGTAACATTAATAACTAATTTCTGTAAGTCAGAGTAAGTCATACAAAGACTTTTTCATACTTTCCTAACAAACATGGTTAATGTTTACTAACTAGCTTATTAATGTTTATTCCCACATTTAGATGCTATAATTCAGGCTCAGTGAGATTAACCCCCTCCCATTCACAAGGCAAGTGAGTGGTGCTACTGGGCCCCAGTGCGCCCATTGTGTCGGCTCCATCTCCTCTGTCTTCCTAATTGCCCCCCAGTGGCACAGGAAGCTGTGTCTGGGCTGTGTGCAGTCCCAGTCTGATGCACTAATCAGCAAATGCAGTGCTCTCCTTCTTTTAATTTGATCTTCCAAGAGACTTTTCCCTGTCCAACATTCTTAAGGACCAGACAATTGACCTACACATTGTGACGCTCTGGTGAGGGTCAGACACTTCCCATGTCCAGCAAAGAGTTCCTGACAGGCTGCAGCAATTAAGGATCAGGAACTCTTTTTCTTTCACCAAAACTGGGTCATATTACAGATAGTGGGGAGAGATAGTGTGGAACTAGTTCCGAGCGGCAGCTGACCAAGTTCTGCTGCTGGCAACAAATGTGGAAAACGGCTTTATGGTAAAGTCCAACGTGAAACTGCAAATGATTAAAATAATAGTGAAAGATGCTGCCAATGGTGTTTATAAAGAAACACTTTCAAATATAGGGAATGTCGTGTAAAACATATCGGGTTACTCTGCGGTCTTTGAACAGTGTCTCTGTGCCTGGTCTGTACAGGAAACACAGCGAAAGGGAAGAAGCAGAAACCTCAGCTCTGTGCTTTCTTGACTTTTGAAGCCTCACATTCCCAAGAGTATTGTCATCGTGGTTTCAAGTTTTTGTTTTTGTTTTTTTAAACGGAGCTTGGCAGAGCTGTAGAAGCAACCCTTGCTGGACAAGTGTGTCGGCAGAGCTGTGTTCTGCTGGTCGCACAGGGCTGCCAGTCGGGGAGCATGCCCGGCTGTGCAGACACCTCTCTCAGCCCCTCCTCCTTGTCTCCTATTTTCCAGAGCACTTTGATCCTCTCTCATTTCCACTCCAAATTGGTCCCTGTGTATACTGTGTCAATTGGCACACTTTTATTAAAGAAATATTTTGCTAATAATATCCTAGCTGTTTTGAATTCTCCACAGCCTCTTCTGTCCTATCTATGCATAACGGTGATTGTTCTAAATCCCATCATTTAACCTTGCCAATAGGAGCTCAACTGCTTCATTTTCTGTTCAATTTGTTTATCACCAAACATCGTGAGTCCAAAGAGTTCAAAGGTTTGCAAAAAGCTTTTTATTAAATAGCATTTTCTGTTAATGATTTGAAAGATAATTATTAAAAAATGTTTATAGTGGTTTGCTACTTTGTTAATGTGCCAATTTGCCCAATGTGCTTAGGCAAATTGAAATAGTTTGTAATTTGAAAAAGCAAATCTTATCACAAAATACTTTATTTATTTATTTTTATTGGATTGTAGTTGCTTTACAATATTATGTTGGTTACCTTCATGGAATGGCTCAAAATACTCTTTGACTAGCTGTGCTCCACTGGATGAGTTACTAGATATTTCCGGACATCTATTCTGCATCAAAAATAAAGAGTAAAGACTTTCACTTACTTCTGGGCATTAAAATGCAGCAGTCTTATAAATTTATGAAACAAAAAGCAAACTTGGGCTATTGCCTGAGGACTCCTAGCAGTTACATTTCAGATGCTCTTGGCTGTGTGTTTCTAGAAATCAATTTTCTCTTTTGTCCTCTTTCAACTTATTTTGAAAATCAGTCTCTGGATTTCTTCTGGCTCCTTTCCACTGCAGCCCAGCTCCACTTGTTTATTTCTGGAAGCCAGCAGCTTCTAAATTAGCTTTGAAACAAAACTCTATCAGCTACCAAGATCTGCATGTGAAATTTCAGCAACGGGATTTCATAGAAGAGTAACTTTTAAGGCAGTGAGCTTCTGTCCTTTGTTTTCTATTTTAGACCATTGAACCATTGTCAGACATAAAATTTCTGTGTTTTGTTTGAATTGGGTGACTTGGTTTACATGCAGGTTTTATCATTATACATTAACTTTATCTGGAACATGATTTTGTAAGAGTTCTGTTTGAGTAAGAATGTTTCTATTATGCCTAGGCCTCTTTTTTCCTATGGAGATATGCTTTCAAATGTTATAGTGGAAGTCTCTTAGAAAATAGGATTAAAATGAAAGCATCTCATTCTGAAAGCAACTTTTCAATAATACTATGTGTAAGACTTTGATAAGGTTTTTAGGCTTTTTCTATCTCATAGGATGGTTTATAGTTTGAGAGAAAATTCTATTCCCTGGAGGCAAGATACCTTTATATTTCATAAAGGAGGATATCTAGACTTTAAATTCAGCAGCTTTGAATTTTAATCTTATGCTGCCCTTAGCTGAATGATCTTAGACAAGTCATTTGGTCTTTTTGAGCCTCAGTTTTTTACCTGTAAATTGAGGGCAGTAATAATTTCTTCCCAAGATTAGAGCTAACTGACATCTAACCTACAGGAGGCATTAAAGAAATGGCATTGGGATGAATGCTTTTCTATTAAGAGATGAGAGAGATTTTAGTTCTGCTAGCCTCAGGATATTATTTTTTCTTTTGTACTTGAAGTAAAAATTCACTCAATACAATTGTGTGATTTAACTATCACTTAGTAAATTTGGCTTTAAATGATATCTACTAGTGGTTTTCTTCATTCTTTTTATCACAGCCTTAGCCTTCTTAAAAATTAACTGTCAGCAAACCAAGTCAGTGATATAGCAGATACTTTTTTTTTTAATCCCAAACAATACTACCAGTATATAGTCTGTGTTCCCTTTATATGCTCTATTTGCTTCTTTGCTGGTTTTCAGAATCTGAATCAAAAGCATTTCTCTCTTTTTCTCCCCCTCTCACTTCCATGTATTTCATTTTTCCTCTCATTCAACATGTATTTGTTGAATGTTGTTACTGGCCAGACACTGTCCTAGGCCCTGTGGTGAAGCCCTGAACAAACTAGGAGGCCTCCTTTAAATGAGAAGCTCAGAGAGGGTAGCATTTAGGATAAGCAATCTTGAGAATATTTAATATGACATAAATTTCTACTGAAGGCAATCATTTTTCTGGAATGTAGACCCTGCAATATGATGTAAAGTATGTGCATAAACAGTTATGTAATCTCTTTTTCTCTCTGTCTCTCCAGCTAGATACCTAAACAAATTCTGATTAGTAGGGGCATTTCAGGAGGCCATGGAGAGAACGGAAATTTAGAGATTATGCTCTAGACTGATAAGGAAAAAAGAAGGGCAGAAAGTCTCAGAACATGCCTATATTTATGGTGCCAGAGTTGAAATTTAAACCAGGACTTGAGATTCTTATTTTGGTATTATTTCTTACAAACTGCACTGCTTCTGAAACTTTTGGAGGTCTGCCATGTTTGACTGAGTTGACCAAGGAGGTAGAAGTATTTACATATTCTGGGAACCATGCTAAGGGCTGGAAGCAAGAAATGATCCCCGATCTCATGGGGTATCAAGTGGAGAAATCAAACCATTCAGTTAGTCTTGGTGCCTGTTATGTTTCAGGTATTACCTTGGCACAGAATGTGCTTAATAAGATTTAATACTTGAGTCTATAAAAGTCAATGATCTTGCTCATTTATTCATTCTTGAAGGAGGAGGTGATAACATTGCAGGGCACTAAGATATCATTGAACTGATATTCACGGATAACCTATTATGTACCAGGTATTATACTGAAAACTAGGATATAGTGCTGATGATATGGACTTGAGTCCCGCTTTCATGTAGATTACTTATTGCAGAAATGTAAAGATTAAGTATGTAAATATATAATTATTTGTATAAGGTATATGAAGTACTTGCATTTTATTTACATATGTTACAGCAATCCTGTGAGTAACAGCCCAACACTTAGGATGGTCTCCTTCACCACAGGGTCATAAAGCTTTTACAGCATCATCTTATTCTCCATGAGCATTCCAGCAGGAGTCCAACAAAACAGGCATGGCTGCCATTTTCTGCTGCTCTCCTGACACCTACATGAATGGGGGTGGTTGCTGCCTTCTGACCCCTTTAGCAAGGTTTCTGAAACCTCCAGTCAGATGATCACACTGCTGCCCTTGGTAGCTGCAACTTGGGTCTAAACCAACCTTTTCCCTTCTGGACCAGCTGTTAGGCTGCAGAGAAGGAGACACATAAAATTTATGGACTTCATATTCTTGTAGCACATTTTTATTGAGGAATTCAAGGCACTCTGGATTTTTTATTTCCTTTAATTTAAAAATAGCCCTGAGATTTAATGTGGAAATGGTAGTTTTCTTGTTTACAAAGTGGAGAAAGCTGAGTACAGGGTCCCTTCCTTCATGCTACAGCTCTGTTCCTGCAAAATGGCACCTAAGCAGGAGTTCACAAATCAAGCAGGTGACAATGATGATACAATTGGCAAAGTAAAGAAATCCCATAGTGAAAGTGCTCATGAAATGTACTATTTCTCCTTTTATTTATTTTTATTTTTACTTTATTTTACTTTACAATACTGTATTGGTTTTGCCACACATTGACATGAATCCACCACGGGTGTACATGCCATCCCAAACATGAACCCCCTTCTACCTCCCTCCCCACAACATCCTTCTGGGTCATCCCCGTGCACCAGCCCCAAGTATGCTGTATCCTGCATCGGACATAGACTTGCGATTCGATTCTTACATGATAGTATACATGTTTCAATGCATTCTCCCAAATCATCCCACCCTCTCCCTCTCCCTCTGAGTCCAAAAGTCCGCTATACACATCTGTGTCTTTTTTGCTCTCTTGCATACAAGGTCATCATTGCCATCTTTCTAAATTCCATATATATGTGTTAGTATACTGTATTGGTGTTTTTCTTTCTGGCTTACTTCACTCTGTATAATCGGCTCCAGTTTCATCCATCTCATCAGAACTGATTCAAATGAATTCTTTCTAATGGCTGAGTAATACTCCGTTGTGTATATGTACCACAGCTTTCTTGTCCATTCATCTGCTGATGGACATCTAGGTTGTTTCCATGTCCTGGCTATTATAACCAGTGCTGCGATGAACATTGGGGTACATGTGTCTCTTTCAATTCTGGTTTCCTCGGTGTGTATGCCCAGCAGTGGGATTGTTGGGTCATACGGTAGTTCTATTTGCAATTTTTAAGGAATCTCCACACTGTTCTCCATAGTGGCTGTACTAGTTTGCATTCCCACCAACAGTGTAAGAGGGTTCCCTTTTCTCCACACCCTCTCCAGCATTTATTGCTTGCAGATTTTTGGATCGCAGCCATTCTGACTGGTGTGAAGTGGTACCTCATTGTGGTTTTGATTTGCATTTCTCTAATAATGAGTGATGTTGAGCATCTTTTCATGTGTTTGTTAGCCATCCGTATGTCTTCTTTGGAGAAATGTCTATTTAGTTCTTTGGCCCATTTTTTGATTGGGTCGTTTATTTTTCTGGAATTGAGCTGCATAAGTTGCTTGTATATTTTTGAGATTAGTTGTTTGTCAGTTGTTTCATTTGCTATTATTTTCTCCCATTCAGAAGGCTGTCTTTTCACCTTGCTTATATTTTCCTTTGTTGTGCAGAAGCTTTTAATTTTAATTAGATCCCATTTGTTTATTTTTGCTTTTATTTCCAGAATTCTGGGGGGTGGATCATAGAGGATCCTGCTGTGATTTATGTCAGAGAATGTTTTGCCTATGTTCTCCTCTAGGAGTTTTATAGTTTCTGGTATTACATTTAGATCTTTAATCCATTTTGAGTTTATTTTTGTGTGCGGTTGTTAGAAAGTGATCTAGTTTCATTCTTTACAAGTGGTTGACCAGTTTTCCCAGCACCACTTGTTAAAGAGATTGTCTTTACTCCATTGTATATTCTTGCCTCCTTTGTCAAAGATAACGTGTCCATAGGTGTGTGGATTTATCTCTGGGCTTTCTATTTTGTTCCATATTTTGATCTATATTTCTGTCTTTGTGCCACTACCATACTGTCTTGATGACTGTGGCTTTGTAGTAGAGCCTGAAGTCAGGCAAGTTGATTCCTCCAGTTCCATTCTTCTTTCTCAAGATTGCTTTGGCTATTCGAGGTTTTTTGTATTTCCATACAAATCTTGAAATGATTTGTTCTAGTTCTGTGAAAAATATCACCGGTAGCTTGATAGGGATTGCATTGAATTTGTAAATTGCTTTGGGTAGTATACTCATTTTCACTATATTGATTCTTCTGATCCATGAATATGGTATATTTCTCCATCTATTAGTGTCCTCTTTGATTTCTTTCATCAGTGTTTTATAGTTTTCTATATACAGGTCTTTAGTTTCTTTAGGTAGATATATTCCTAAGTATTTTATTCTTTTCATTGCAATGGTGAATGGAATTGTTTCCTTAATTTCTTTTTCTACTTTCTCATTATTAGTGTATAGGAATGCAAGGGATTTCTGTGTGTTGATTTTATATTCTGCAACTTTACTATATTCATTGATTAGCTCTAGTAATTTTCTGGTGGAGTCTTTAGGGTTTTCCATGTAGAGGATCATGTCATCTGCAAACAGTGAGAGTTTTACTTCTTCTTTTCCAATTTGGATTCCTTTTATTTCTTTTTCTGCTCTGATTGCTGTGGCCAAAACTTCCAGAACTATGTTGAATAGTAGCGGTGAAAGTGGACACCCTTGTCTTGTTCCTGACTTTAGGGGATATGCTTTCAGTTTTTCACCATTGAGGATAATGTTTGCTGTGGGTTTGTCATATATAGCTTTTCTTATGTTGAGGTATGTTCCTTCTATTCCTGCTTTCTGGAGGGTTTTTATCATAAATGGACGTTGAATTTTGTCAAAGGCTTTCTCTGCATCTATTGAGATAATCATATGGCTTTTATTTTTCAATTTGTTAATGTGGTGAATTACATTGATTGATTTGCAGATATTGAAGAATCCTTGCGTCCCTGGGATAAAGCCCACTTGGTCATGGTGTATGATCTTTTTAATGTGTTGTTGGATTCTGATTGCTAGAATTCTATTGAGGATTTTTGCGTCTATGTTCATCAGTGATATTGGCCTGTAGTTTTCCTTTTTTGTAGTATCTTTGTCAGGTTTTGGTATTAGGGTGATGGTGGCCTCATAGAATGAGTTTGGAAGTTTACCTTCCTCTGCAATTTTCTGGAAGAGTTTGAGTAGGATAGGTGTTAGCTCTCTCGAAATTTTGGTAGAATTCAGCTGTGAAGCCATCTGGACCTGGGCTTTTGTTTGCTGGAAGATTTCTGATTACAGTTTCAATTTCCGTGCTTGTGATGGGTCTGTTAAGATTTTCTATTTCTTCCTGGTTCAGTTTTGGAAAATTGTACTTTTCTAAGAATTTGTCCATTTCTTCCACGTTGTCCATTTTATTGGCATATAATTGCTGATAGTAGTCTCTTATGATCCTTTGTATTTCTGTGTTGTCTGTTGTGATCTCTCCATTTTCATTTCTAATTTTATTGATTTGATTTTTCTCTCTTTGCTTCTTGATGAGTCTGGCTAATGGTTTGTCAATTTTATTTATCCTTTCAAAGAACCAGCTTTTGGCTTTGTTGATTTTTGCTATGGTCTCTTTTTTTCTTTTGCATTTATTTCTGCCCTAATTTTTAAGATTTCTTTCCTTCTCCTAACTCTGGGGTTCTCCATTTCTTCCTTTTCTAGTTGCTTTAGGTGTAGAGTTAGGTTATTTATTTGACTTTTTTCTTGTTTCTTGAGGTATGCCTGTATTGCTATGAACTTTCCTCTTAGCACTGCTTTTATAGTGTCCCACAGGTTTTGGGTTGTTGTGTTTTCATTTTCATTAGTTTCTATGCATATTTTGATTTCTTTTTTGATTTCTTCTGTGATTTGTTGGTTATTCAGAAGTGTGTTGTTCAACCTCCATATGTTGGAATTTTTAATAGTTTTTCTCCTGTAATTGAG
Organism: Ovis aries; assembly: GCF_016772045.2. Taxonomy (NCBI): domain Eukaryota; kingdom Metazoa; phylum Chordata; class Mammalia; order Artiodactyla; family Bovidae; genus Ovis; species Ovis aries. The sequence continues at coordinate 24,745,519 of NC_056059.1, read as the reverse complement.
GTCTAATCTTAATGCATTATGATCAGAAAAGATGGTTGGAATGATTTTGATTTTTTAAAATTTATCAAGGTTAGGTTTATGGACCAGGATGTGATCTATCCTGGAGAATGTTCCATGAGCACTTGAGAAAAAGGTGAAATTCATTGTTTTGGGGTGAAATGTCCTATAGATATCAATTAGGTCTAACTGGTCTAATGTATCAGTTAAAGTTTGTGTTTATTTGTTAATTTTCTGTTTAGTTGATCTGTCCATAGGTGTGAGTGGGGTATTAAAGTCTCCCACTATTATTGTGTTATTGTTAATTTCCCCTTTCATACTTGTTAGCGTTTGTCTTACATATTGCGGTGCTCCTATATTGGGTGCATACATATTTATAATTGTTATATCTTCTTCTTGGATTGATCCTTTGATCATTATGTAGTGGCCTTCTTTATCTCTTTTCACAGCCTTTGTTTTAAAGTCTATTTTATCGGATATGAGTATTGCCACTCCTGCTTTCTTTTGGTCTCTATTTGCGTGGAATATCTTTCTCCAGCCCTTCACTTTCAGTCTGTATGCGTCCCTTGTTTTGAGGTGGGTCTCTTGTACGCAGCATATAGAGGGGTCTTGTTTTTGTATACATTTGGCCAATCTTTGTCTTTTGGTTGGGGCATTCAACCCATTTACGTTTAAGGTAATTATTGATAAGTATGATCCCGTTACCATTTACTTTATTGTTTTGGGTTCGGGTTTATACACCCTTTTTGTGTTTCCTGTCTAGAGAATATCTTTTAGAATTTGTTGGAGAGCTGGTTTGGTGGTGCTGAATTCTCTCAGCTTTTGCTTGTCTGTAAAGCTTTTGATTTCTCCTTCGTATTTGAATGAGATCCTTGCTGGGTACAGTAATCTGGGCTCTAGGTTATTTTCTTTCATCACTTTAAGTATGTCTTGCCATTCCCTCCTGGCCTGAAGAGTTTCTATTGAAAGATCAGCTGTTATCCTTATGGGAATCCCCTTGTGTGTTATTTGTTGTTTTTCCCTTGCTGCTTTTAATGTTTGTTCTTTGTGTTTGATCTTTGTTAATTTGATTAATATGTGTCTTGGGGTGTTTTGCCTTGGTTTGGAACTCTCTGTGTTTCTTGGACTTGGGTGATTATTTCCTTCCCCATTTTAGGGAAGTTTTCAACTATTTTCTCCTCAAGGATTTTCTCATGGTCTTTCTTTTTGTCTTCTTCTTCTTGGATTCCTATAATTCAAATGTTGGAGTGTTTCATGTTGTCCTGGAGGTCTCTGAGATTGTCCTCATTTCTTTTAATTCGTTTTTCTTTTTTCCTCTCTGATTCATTTATTTCTACCATTCTATCTTCTATTTCACTAATCCTATCTTCTGCCTCCGTTATTCTACTATTTGTTGCCTCCAGAGTGTTTCTGATCTCATTTATTGTGTTATTCATTATATATTGGCTCTTTTTTATTTCTTCTAGGTCCTTGTTAAACCTTTCTTGCATCTTCTCAATCCTTGTCTCCAGGCTGTTTATCTGTGATTCCATTTTGATTTCAAGATTTTGGATCATTTTCACTATCAATATTTGGAGTTCTTTCTCAGGTAGATTCCCTACCTCTCCCTCTTTTGTTTGGTTTGGTGGGCATTTCTCCTGTTTCTTAACCTGTTGAGTATTCCTCTTTCTCTTCATCTTGGTTATATTGCTGTGTTTGGGGTGGCCTTTTTATATTCTGGTAATTTGTGGAGTTCTCTTTATTATGGAGCTTCCTCACTGTGGGTGGGGTTGTATCAATGGCTTGTCAAGGTTTCCTGGTTAGGGAGGCTTGTGTTGGAGTTCTCGTGGGTGGAGCTGGGTTTCTTCTCTCTGGAGTGCAGTGGAGTGACCAGAAATGGGTTATGAGATGTCAAAGGTTTTGGAGTAGTTTTGAGCTGCCCGTATATTGAAGCTCAGGCATGTGTTCCTGTGTTGCTGGAGAATTTGCATGGTATGTCTTGCTCTAGAACTTGTTGACCCTTGGGTGGAGCTTGGTTTCAGTGTAGGTATGGAGGTGTTTGATGAGCTCCTATTGCTTAATGTTCCCTGAATTCAGGAGTTCTCTGATGTTCTCAGGCTTTGGACTTAAGCCTCCTGCTTCTGGTTTTCAGTTTTATTTTTACAGTAGCCTCTAGATTTCTCCATCTATACAGCACAGATGATAAAACATCTAGTTTAAAGATGAAAAGTTTCTCCACATTGAGGGACACCCAGAGAGGTTCACTGAGTTACATGGAGGAGAGAAGAGGGAGGGGGTAGTTAGAGGTGACTGGAATGAGATGCGGTGAGATCAAAAGAGGAGAGAGCAAGCTAGCCAGTAGTCACTTCCTTATGTGTGCTCCATAGTCTGGACTGCTCAGAGGTATTTACGGAGTTATACAGGGAAGAGGAGAGGGAGGAAGTAGACAGAGGTGGCCAGGAGGATAAGAGCGAGGAATGAGAAGGAGAGAGACAAATCCTGCCAGTAACCAGTTCCTTAGGTGTTCTCCACCATCTGGAACACACATGCACAAAGTTGGATAGAGAATAGATGGGGGAGGAAAGAGACAGAGGCCACCTAGTGGAGAAAACGAGAGTCCAAAGGAGGAGAGAGTGGTCAAGCCAGTAATCTCACTCTCAGGTAAAATTGGGTAGTGAAGTTTGGATTTTTAAATGTACGAAATTGACAACAAAAACCAAAAAGCAAAGATTAAAAATCTAGAGTAGAAGTTGGATTTTCAAAAATACAATATTAAAGAAAATAAGCAGAAGGAAAAAAGAAAAAAGAAAGAAAAAAAAAAGCCACAAGAATTATTAAAAACTCCAACAACAACCACATAAAGACTATATATGGTGTTTGCCTTAAAAAAAGTCTTTTTTTTTGAAAAGTAATAGTAGGTTATAGAAATAAAAATTAGAGGAGAAATAGAAGACTTAACAATTTAAAAAAAAGTTAGGAAAAAAAAAGCAAGAAAAAAAAAGGGGGAAATAAAAAAAAAGGAATGATTGTAAAAATAGTAAAGATATTTCTGGCCCTTCTCTGATGTTGTGGGCAGTGTGGGGTCACTTCCAAGGCGGTTCCCTCTGTTTAACTTCTTCTGTTTGCTGGTTTTTTAGGCTCACTAGTTCAGTCGCGCTGTGGGGAGGGGGGGACGCTGCAAACAAATAGCACTGTCGTGTGCACACAGTATCTCAGCCCCACTGGACCTGTCCCTTCTCACAGCGCACAAACCACTCCAGTTCTACGATGCTCAGCCGGGAACTGTCTGAGGCCAGCCCTAGGCTGCGTGCACCTCCCCAGTCTAAGCCGCTCAGGTTCGGCGCTCAGGGCTCAGATTCGTTTGGTACTGCGTTTGTGCCCTTCCCAGGTCCGAGTAGCTCAGGAGTTTGGTGAGCGCGGTCGCTGTGACTTGTCGCCTTTTCTGTCTCTGCTGCTCAGTTTTCTGGGTGTACGGCTGGCGCCCCTTGTGAGGCAAATGGTGACTGTCTAGCACCTCCAGGAGTCTTAGCAAAGAAGACTGCTTGCAGTTTGGTAGGTAGAATCTCTCCGGGGCTGCAATTGCCCCTTTCCAGCCCTTACAGCTCTGGCTGCCTGTCCCCGGTGGGGGATGGTCTGCAGCCGGCTATTTCCGTTCTGTCCTTTCTTCTGTGTTCAGTCCTGGCGGTGTCTTATGTTCGAGCTTTTCGCGTGGTAGCTATCCCACAGTCTGGTTTGCTAGCCCAAGTTAGATCGTTCTGGTTACGCGTGGGCGTTCCTGCCCAATTGTTACAAACCTCTGCAGCCCGCGCCTCCCGCGCCTCCCTGCCCTGCCCCCACTTGATAGTGGTGGATGCAGGCGTCTGTGCTGCTTTTCTGCTGGGGGAGTTACTGTTGGGCTTGTAATCTGTTTTCGAAGACAATGGTCTGCTTTTCTGGTTGCCTGATGTCCTCTGCCAGCATTCAGAAGTTGTTTTGTGGAGTTTGCTCAGCGTTGAAATGTTCTTTTGAGGAATTTATGAGGGATAAAGTGGTCTTCCTGTGCTATTCCTCTGCCATCTTAGGACCGCCCCCCTCCTTTTATTTTTTAATTGAAAATTCAGCTTCATGTATGCTTGGCATAAGGAAGTATGATGTGCCTAAACTACATTTCTTAGACTAGAATTGTTAGTAGAAGTTTCAATCCAGGGCTCTTTGCTCTGGATTTTGTTGAAATGTCAGTGACAAATGGAGTTTCCCCAGTGGCTCTGTGGTAAAGAATCTGCCTGCAGTGCAGGAGTTGCAGGAGGAGCAGGTTCAATTCCTGAGTTAGGAAGATCCCCTGGAGAAGGGCATGGCAACCCACTCCACTTTTCTTGCCTGGAAAATCCCCTGGATAGAGGAGCCTGGCAGGCTACAGTCCATAGGGTCGCAAAGAGTCAGACACAACTGAAGTGACTTAGAATGCAAGCATGTACGCAGCGGCAAATGAACTTCCATTTGTCTGTAGGAAAAAACAAAAAATCTTCTAAGGTTGGTCAACAAGACTTCTCAGAATATGGAAATCACTTATGCTTTCAATCTTATTTTTCTACTATTGGCTATTTTTCTTTAGCCAAGAAGTTAAAGCATCTGCCAGCAATGTGGGAGACCTGGGTTCGATCCCTGGGTCAGGAAGAGCCCCTGGAGAAGGAATGGCAACCCACTCCAGGATTCTTGCCTGGAGAATGCCATGGATGGAGGAGTCTGGTGGGCTACAGTCCACGGGGTCACAAAGAGTCAGACATGACTGAGCGACTTCACTATTGCCAGTTCCTATTTATTGTTGACTTCCCTGGTGGCTCAGATGGTAAAGCATCTGTCTACAATGCAGGAGACCCGGGTTCGATCCCTGGGTTGGGAAGATCCCTTGGAGAAGGAAATGGCAATCCACTCCAGGAATATTGCCTGGAAAATCCCATGGACGGAGGAGCCTGGTAGGTTACAGCCCATGGGGTCGCCAAGAGTCGGACATGGCTGAGCGACCACTTTATTGCCAGTTCCTCAGACCCCAGTTCAGCAGATTGGTGGGTAGTTCTGAAAGGTATGGACTCACTTGTCACCAATAAGCACAAAATGTGGCAGATGTATAAGGAATTACTCTGCTCCTCTGAGCCTTAAGTGCCTGGGGTGGGTCCCTGGGTGCCCCTGAGACCCCAAGCCTCTTCGTTGCCCCCTGGGAATCTGCCCTGTAGTGTCCTGTTGGGCTTGAGCCAACTCAGAACCTGACCCTTTCCAGCCAGTCTCTTCTCCTGGTCTTTGGTTCTTGCTCCTTCTTAGCTAGCAAAGCTGCTTGTGAATCACTCTGATTACTCATCTTCTAGCAACATACAGCTTCCTTTATTTATACCTTCTTCTTATCTCTAGAACTGTGCTCATAGTATGCTCCTGCCTAGGATGTCTTAGCCAATGAAACTTCCACAGTTTAGAAGGCTCAAGTCACAGGTTGATCCCTCTAGAAATGCTTCCCCAGTCCACAGGGTAGGTAAATTTTCTTCCTTCATTCTTTTATAGAAAGTGGAATTCTAATTTCCTATTTGTATATGTATTTATAATAAGATCCTACTTCTAATCCATCCCATTCCCACCCTACTAGCCTTTCAGATTCCTAAGGATAAGGACCAAAGGACCAAAGTATTCATCTTGGCATACCTAACATATCTAAGATATGTTAGGCTATCAATAACCTTAGATATGCAGATGACACCACCCTTATGGCAGAAAGTGAAGAGGAACTAAAAAGCCTCTTGATGAAAGTGAAAGAGGAGAGTGAAAAAGTTGGCTGAAAGCTCAACATTCAGAAAACGAAGATCACGGCATCTGGCCCCATCACTTCATGGGACATAGATGGGGAAACAGTGGAAACAGTGTCAGACTTTATTTTTGGGGGCTCCAAAATCACTGCAGATGGGGACTGCAGCCATGAAATTAAAAGATGCTTACTCCTTGGAAGAAAAGTTATGACCAACCTAGATAGCATGTTGAAAAGCAGAGACATTACTTTGCCAACAAAGGTCCATCTAGTCAAGGCTATGTTTTTTCCAGTGGTCATGTATGGATGTGAGAGTTGGACTGTGAAGAAGGCTGAGCGCCGAAGAATTGATGCTTTTGAACTGTGGTGTTGGAGAAGACTCTTGAGAGTTCCTTGGACTGCAAGGAGATCCAACCAATCCATTCTGAAGGAGATAAGCTCTGGGATTTCTTTGGAAGGAATGATGCTAAAGCTGAAACTCCAGTACTTTGGCCACCTCATGAGAAGAGTTGACTCATTGGAAAAGACTCTGATGCTGGGAGGGATTGGGGGCAGGAGGAGAAGGGGACGGCAGAGGATGAGATGGCTGGATGGCATCACGGACTCGATGGACGTGAGTCTGAGTGAACTCCAGGAGTTGGTGATGGACAAGGAGGCCTGGCGTGCTGCGATTCATGGGGCTGCAAAGAGTCGGACACAACTGAGAGACTGAACTGAACTGAAGATATCATTAGATTCTCAACAAATGTTCCTTGAATGACAGTGCTGTTTGATTACTAACTAGGATCTTTGTCAACCTGGAAAATCTCTTTGTGAACCATGACTCTTACTCACTGGTCATGGTTCTCACCACAGATTCATCCCCCCAGATCAGATTTCAGTTACCCGGGCCTCTAGGAGGCAAGTGATGGACTTGGGTGAAGCTGATTTGGGCTCACAATGCCATTGAAGCTGGCCATTGCTCCATGCCACAGAGACACTGGGAGGTCAGACGCAGATTGGACTCCTCAATCCCAACCTGCCGTGTGGAGTGGAGCAATGTAGGGAGAATCCAGACAGGAGGATTGTACTGTGGCTCCACTTAAACAATGCAGTCCCTGAGGAAGCCAGTCAGGCTGTTTGAGCAAGGAAGGCTCTGGCAAAATCTAGGTAGAATGGGAAGAAAGGCTGACAGGTCAGTAGGAAATGGGTTTGGGCTAAAAGATTGAGGCAGAAGCCCAAACCACATGATGGAGGTGAGCAAAGGGTAGTGGGAGGGAGAGAGAATGAGAGAAAAGGAGGTGGGAGACAAAAAAGGGAAATTAAGAGGTAGCAAGGTTAGCAGGGAGAGAGAAGGGAGAAAGAACTGAAGAGAAGAGAAGACAGAGGAGAGAAATGGAGATGACAGAAAGAAGAGGGAAGATAAAAGAGATTGGAAGGGAGAAAGCAGAGAGGGTAAGTGGACACCAGAAAGCTCATCCCTGTAATACCACCTGCCTGAACAAAATTCAGCCCAGAATTCACCCTAAGGGAGTGGGTCAAATAGCATAATATAGCCCTAAAGTCACTGATAGCCTTCACTCTACTTTGACACAGACAAATGGGATTTTCTCACCTCTTGTAGAGTGTGAATAAAAATATTTTAAGAAAATTGGCTACATTTAATTAGCATGCTACATGCATTATTCACTATATACATTGTATACATTATGTGTATATTATGTATGTATTCCTTATTAGACACAAATGTAATGTGATTGTTATGCAAACAAAGCTTCAAAACTAATTTCCTAACAACCCACTGTACGGCCTGATTCTACCTTAACCATATTGCTGGATCCCCATTTACAGTTCTGGGTCGGCCAGAGTCCTAATCACAATCAGCTTGTAGATGTGAGTCTGCAAATGCATTTCCTGGCCTCTTGGCTTCCCAGGTGGTACCAGTGGCGAAGCAACCACTTGCCAATGCAGGAGATGGTAAGAAACATGGGTTCGATCCCTTAGTTGGGAAGATCTCCTGGAGAAGGGCATGGCAACTCACTCCAGTATTTTTGTCTGGGGAATCCCATGGACAGAGGAACCTGGCGAGTTACAGTCCACAGGGCTACAGAGAGTCTATAGATACTGAAGCGACTTAGCATGCACACTTGGGTCAAAATTTAGAAGGTGATCTTGCAGTTTTTTTTTTTTAATAAAACACACATTTTATTGTATTTAATGCTAAGTTTCTGCTTAAAATTTTTCAGTGGCTATCCATCGCTTTCTTTCTAAAATGTTTTAAAATTCATTTTTATTGGAATGTAGCTGATTTACAATATTGTGCTAGTTTTTGCTATACTGCAACATTAATCAGTTATACATATATTTACTCTTTTTCAGATTATTTTGCCTTATGGGTCATTAGAGAGTATTGAATAGAATTCTTTATGCCATACAGTAAGGTCCCTGTCTATTTTATACACTGTAGTATGTATATGTCAATCCCAACCTTCCAGTTTATCTTTTACTCCTTCTTCCCTTGGCAACCATAAGTTTGTTTTCTACATCTGTGTCTCTATTTTTGTTTTGCAAATAGATTAATTTTACCATTCTTTTAGATTCCACATATAAGCAATATCATATGATACTTGTCTTTCTCTGACTGACTTGCCTCAGTATGACAGTCTTGATGCAGTTTCAACATCCAAAAGAACAGCAATGAGTCATTCATTCCTTGCACTCTCATTATTAGATACAAAAATAGATCAATACAAATAAAACTCACAAGGCTGCTGTGAAGAAGCGAGACCAGCCCTGGGAGCAGTGACTTACGCAGAGTGCTATTTAATATTGTCTATTATCACTTTTATTTTTATTTGTTTAGTGCTTACACATTATAGTGCAATACCTTACCTGGTCTTTACAAACACCTGTAAGGTAGACAGAGTTAGCGTCACAACCTGGCTGTACTAATGAGGAAACTGGAGTTGTACCTGAGGTTACACACAGGAAGGAAAGCAGTCCCAGAAGCCCTCCAGTCACCTAGTTCAACGTTGCCTATACTCTTAGCCAATGAGACCAGCCAGAGAGAAATGATTATTTCTGAATGGTCACAAAATAATATATAGTATATCTCCTGACAGCTCTCTCATAAATGATTTCACAGCTGTGTACTGCTTGATATAATTTAAAAATTTTATTTTCAGCCAGGGTTTATTTCTGTGCTCTTTCTCCATTATCTTTTAAAATTGGGAGAGCAATATGAAAATGTTAAGGCTATAGGGTCACTAAGAACCAGGGTTCAAAATAAACTGGCTTCAGAACTGCTCCCAATTATATTAGGGTGTGTAAAACTGACATTTGGTGGTGATTGTGTGGTTTTAAAATTGTCTTGTGTTATCTTGGGAGGTGAAAAGACCAGGTGGAGAATCAAGGAGTGGAATGAAGATAACCAATTCCTAACTTTCTCTGTGTCTCTTGACAAGCCGTTTAATATCCATACTTCATTGTCTTCCAAATTGGGAACATCAAATCAGGGGTGAACATCAGGACAGCAATGGCATGGGACTCTGTGATTTCTAGCAGTCACCACATAAACTGAAGTAATCTGTGCATGAGCAGTTTTCACATAGACAGGTGAGGAGTTTGGATTTAAGGGTTCAGGTTCCCACAGATGGATACAGTCTAAGGTACTGAGGTGGATGTTGTACACAGAGTTTCATTCACTGGCTGCTTTGGGGCTTGAGGGGATTTTCCTAGGGGTCCTTCTATGGGTGTAGCTTCTTCCGTAGGTGGATACATATTAATTCTCCCTCTGTGATCTCTAAAGGATTGCTGAGGAAAAGCTTGAGCAACTGGCATCAATTCAGACATAAGGTTTTCCTACACAAGGTCCATAGCCAAGCACTGGCTGTGCCTTGCTCATCTTCTGGAAACCCTAGGAGGCCTTTCCTAAGGCATTTCTGGCGTATTTTAAATGTGTGCAACATGAGGGAATAAAGAAATGGAAGTCTAAAGAGACTGCATGTTTCTCATAACCATATTCGTCTTCACCAAGTTAGCCATGATGTTTATACCCTTAGATAAGAATGTTACAAAATTCCACTGAGAAATAGTATAGTCTCTTGACCCTCCATGATATTAAAGCTCCTCAGAACAATTATTTTAGAATAAAATTTGCTCAGGGACTGATTCATATTTCAAATTTATGGTCCTGTTCTTTATTGATATTCATTGCCTAGGCGATCTCATCTAGTATTGAGGTTTTAAGTACTGTCTGTGTGTTCACACTCCCATGTTTATATCTCTGGCCTGGAGCTTTCTTCTAATCTTCAGATTGTATTTCCAGTCACCTACTTTATGCCTCCAAAGCATCTCAAATCTAACATGTTCAAATAGAATTCCTGTTTTTTTCCCTCTAAACCTGTTCTTTTCAAAGCCACCTCTAATTCCAGGGATGACACCTTCATTCTTAAGTTACTCAATCCAAAAACATGGGATTCTTCTTTTTTCCTTCTTTTACAACCCCTATTCAACTTCTCAGCAATTCCTTTCAGATTTACTTAAAAAAAGGAAAAAAAAGGTTTCCCAAATCTGATCACTTTGTGCTAACACTACTACTTGGAGCTGGTCCAAGCCAACGTTGCCCTTCAACTCTATTATTGTTTTTTTTTGTTTGTTTTTTTTTACTGGGCTGAGTCTTAGTTGCAGCATGTAGGACCTTCATCATGGTGTATGGGCTCTTAATTTAGGCATATGGGATCTAGTTCTCTGACCAGGGATAGAACCTGGGCCCCCTGCATTGGACCCAGGAAGTTCCCATCTAGACTGTTGTAATTCTGTGTGATCTGTGTGGTCGTCACCATTCTGTGTGGTCTGTGTGATCCTTCAAAAATGTAAATCAGAATAAAACTTTCTAGAATCTTCCCAATATATGGACATTAAAACAAAACCCTTACAATAACCTACACTATCCTATAATATGTGCAATGTTCCTCACCTCTCTGTCCTCATTTCTCACCCTCTGTTCTAGGTATAGGGCTACCTGCTCTTCTTTCACAATGCCATCTCTGTATTTTTTGCTGCCTTTTCCTGAAATGCTCCTTCACTAGATCATCTCAAAGTGACCTTCTATATTTGTCTTTCAATTTTTGGATTCTGCTAACTGCTTTCTCCCCTCATTGCCACCTTTGGACTAGGGGTGGTAACAAAAGTCTGGAAAAATACATTATCACTTGTGGTTCTTCCTAAATCTCATTTTAGCAAATTGTCTTTTTGTAATAAGCTTCCTTTGAATTATTCTAATCTGAATGTGCTGTCTCTTTCCTGTTGTGACCCTGAGTAATGCAATAATTAGTTTTACATTCTACATTTATTGGTACTGGAAGTGGCCACTGGAAATAGACCTTCTAAATGGGATTCTGACATTAAGTTTCTCCTAAATTCATGGATCACAGGATAATCATCCTACTTGGGGAAAGTGGGTACAGAGGTATTTCTATTACCCAGAGTGTCATGATGGTGGTAGAGAATGATTTACAGATGGAGAGCATTGCAGTAGGAGATCACTATGGCAACAACAAAGATTATAAAGCTGACTTCTTTCCCTCAGGGGCTTACTTAGGGAAAAAAGAAATTAACAGATACAAATTTATATAACGCATGTGGAAAACAAGAAGGCCGCAGTGGAAGCTTTGAAAGAGTTCCTCATCTCCCACTGTTGCTATTTGGCTAAGGCACAAGCCCAGGATGTGATTATAAAAGGTGGGAGATTGCAGCATCCATCAAATTCTCAAGTATGTCCCCAGGTTTCTCATTAGAAAAGAAGCTGGTAGAAAATCTGAGGCAGGGGATTGGTACATTTGACCAGACATTGGTCTGAGGACTTTGTTGTGGTTAAGTCACTCTTTGTGACCCCATGGAATGCAGCATGCTAGGCTTCCCTGTCCTTTACTCTCTCTTGTAATTTGTTCAAACCCATGTCCATTTAGTTGGTGATGCCATTCAACCATCCCATTCTCTGTTGCCCCCTTCTCCTTCTGTCCTGAGTCTTTCCCAGTATCAGGGTCTTTTCCCATGAGTCCAGGACTCTGATCCTTTAAATTCTCTTGAAATTCTCTTTCCTGAGGAGGTAGTCTCTACTCCATCTCCTCCCTCTGAATAGTCTTTGCATAAAATTTTTTCAGTGATTTAACCTAAGGCAGTTGCCTCATAACCTGATGCTGATTTCCCTTAGGACCCAACCTCACCAACTCTCATTCCTTCTAGACCTATATAATGAGAATTATTTTCCAACATAGCACAGTTTGAGAAATTCAAGACCTGACTCCACCAGAAAAGAACATATAGAAAAGAAAGGAAGAGCCAACCAATTTCTATCAGCAGATGTCTGTTTAGTCAAACCATTTGGGAAGACCCAAAGAACCCACCATTCACCAAAGGAGTAAGAAATGTATTGATGTGGGGACAGCAAATGCTTGAGAGGTTCTATGATGGCTCCTTTTAAGAAAGAGATGATGGAGAGGATGATGCAATGTAAGGAGTTCACTGATTAAAGTGTGAATAGTGGAAACCTTAGATTTGTAGAGGATGTTTAATAGCAATTAACTGTTAAAAAGCCTCTTGATGAAAGTGAAAGTGGAGAGTGAAAAAGTTGGTTTAAAGCTCAACATTCAGAAAACGAAGATCATGGCATCCGGTCCCATCACTTCATGGGAAAGAGATGGGGAAACAGTGGAAACAGTGTCAGACTTTATTTTTTTGGGCCCCCAAATCACTGCAGATGGTGACTGCAGCCATGAGATTAAAAGACGCTTACTCCTTGGAAGAAAAGTTATGACCAACCTAGATAGCGTATTCAAAAGCAGAGACATTACTTTGCCGACTAAGGTCCGTCTAGTCAAGGCTATGGTTTTTCCAGTAGTCATGTATGGATGTGAGAGTTGGACTGTGAAGAAGGCTGAGCGCCGAAGAATTGATGCTTTTGAACTGTGGTATTGGAGAAGACTCTTGAGAGTTCCTTGGACTGCAAGGAGATCCAACCAGTCCATTCTGAAAGAGATCAGCCCTGGGATTTCTTTAGAAGGAATGATGCTAGAGCTGAAACTGCAGTACTTTGGCCACCTCATGCAAAGATTTGACTCATTGGAAAAGACTCTGATGCTGGGAAGGATTGGGGGCAGGAGGAGAAGGGGACGACCGAGGATGAGATGGCTGGATGGCATCACGGACTCGATGGACGTGAGTCTGAGTGAACTCCAGGAGTTGGTGATGGACAGGGAGGCCTGGCGTGCTGTGATTTATGGGGTCGCAAAGAGTCGGACACGACTGAGTGACTGAACTGAACTGACTGAACTGTCAGAGATGAGCTAAGTGTTATAAGAAATTATAGGATTTGAATAATAAGCACAGAATTTGGACCTACGGGGTCTGTGACAATACTTGTTTGTTGAAGGAGTTCCCTAGAGAGCATTCTATTAATGGGTTATTTGACATATATAAGTGAAAAAATTATTGGTCCAAAGTACAGAAACCTAACTTGAATCTTTGAGGTGAATTTCATGCCTTCCTATTCAGGTTCTAAATCTAAACTGATCCATACACCTGAAGTCTGTTAACTGAGGAATAGGCCAGGTTCTCCTCCTTTTGGGGGGAGGTGCTGCACCATGCTGCATGTGGAAATTCCCCCATCAGGGGTCAAACCCACACCCCCTGCAGTTAAGGGTAGAGTCTTAACCACTGGACCACCAGGGAAGTCCTCCAGGTCTCTTTGAGGAAAGACATTGTCATATGGACTTATCAATCCTGTAAGTCTCTTCCCAAGACTTCCTTGGGAACTCTGAAACCATTTTTTATGGTGGCTGTGAGCTGAACAAATGATAAATGCCCACACTTTCTGGGGGTTATTAGACATTGTCTATAAACTAAAGCAAATTCCCTAAGACTAAATAGCTTTGTGTCCTAGTGAGCAGGGGCTCATAGAAGCCAGTTAATGGATACAGTCTTGGCCCACATCTAATAGTAGTTCTTGGAAAACTGGGGATAAATACTACTTTTAATTCCTTATCTAGAAAGTTTAAGATAATTAATTTATTTAAGAAGAGAAAAAAATCCCTATATTGGTACCCTTATCTATGAAGTGGGCAATATTATGATAGAAAAGGTCCAGTAGAAATGCCTGAAATGGGCTCCCTGCCTCCATGAATAAGATGATTAACCAAAACCAGTATCTCATTCCTGGGGGTATTATAGATTAGTGTCACCACCATAATTTTCAGAAATGAAATGGTAGTTATACTTACCATGTATTATTTAACATGTCTATTTGGCTGGTATATATCATGGAGACTAATAATTAACTATAGGAATGAGTTTGAGCAAATTCAGGGAGATAGTGAAGGACAGGGAAGCCGATGTGCTGCAGTTCATGGGGTCACAAAGAGTTGGACATGACTTAGCAACTGAATAGCACCAACAATAGCAAACATAATCATGTGGTGATTTTATTTGCAGCTGTCTTATCATTCCATTTCAATCAGTGAGGAAAATCAGAATCAGTTTGCATCTACATGACAGGGACTAGAGTATAGAGTTACTACCTGGCCCAGGTGTTGTGTGGACCATGCTCTATGTTATAATATAATCTAGATGGACCTTGATCATCTTGCTATTTCACCAAACATCTCACTCATCTACTACATAAAGACAACATTGTTAACTGGGTCTAGTAAAGCAGAAGCAGCAAGCAGTCTAGATATCGTAAAAAGGCTGCATTCTAAAAGGCAGGAATAGGAGGGAGGGAAAGATGGCGGAGGAATAGGACGGGAAGATCACGTTCTCCCTCACAAATTCCTCAAAAGAACATTTCAACGCCGAGCAAACTCCACAAAACAACTTCTGTAGGCTGGCAGAGGACATCAGGCAACCAAAAAAGCAGACCATTGTCTTCAAAAACAGGTAGGAAAAAATATAAAAGACGAAAAAGGAGACAAAGGAGGTGGGGAGGGAGCTCCGTCCCGGGAAGGGAAGCCCGTCCCGGGAAGGGAATTTTAAGAAGAGAGGTTTCCAAACACCAGGAAACATTCTCCCTGCCGAGTCTGTGGCGAGCCTTGGAAACACAGAGGCAACATAACAGGAAGGAAAAATAGATAAATAATTAAAACCAAGAGATTACAAGCCCACCAGTAACTCCCCCAGCGGAAAAGCAGCACAGACGCCTGCATCCGCCATTGGGAAGTGGGGGCAGGGCAGGGACGCGCGGGAGGCGCGGGCTGCAGAGCTTTGTAAGAATCGGGCACGAACGCCCCACGCTCCACCAGAACGATCTAACTTGGGCTAGCAAACCAGACTGTGGGATAGCTACCACGCAAAAAGCTCGAACATAAGACACCACCAGGACCCAGCACAGAACAAAGGACGGAGCGGAAAAAGCCGGCTGCAGACCATTCCCCGCCGGGGACAGGCAGCCAGAGCCGTAAGGACTGGAAAGGGGCAATTGCAGACCCGGAGAGACTTTACTTACCTAACTGCAAGCAGGCTCCTTTGCTAAGACTTCTGGGGGTGCTGGACAGTCACAGTCTGCCTCACGGGGTGCGCCAGCGGTCCACCCAGAGAGCTGAGCGGCTGCGGCGGAAAAGGTGACAAGCCACGGCGGTTGCGCTAGCCAAACTCCTGAGCTACTCGGACCTGGGAAGGGCACAAAGCGCAGTCCCAGCCGCATTTGTGCCTCTGAGGGCTGCCTGAGGGCCGAACCTGAGCGGCTTGGACCGGGGAAGTGCACGCAGCCTAGGGCCGGCCCCAGACGGTTCCCGGCTGAGCATCGTAGAGCCGGAGCGGTTTGTGCGCCGCGAGGAAGGACAGGTCAAGCGGGGCAGAGATACTGTGTGCACACGACAGTGCTATTTGTTTGCAGCATCCCCCCTCCCCACAGCGCGACTGAACTAGTGAGCCTAAAAAACCAGCAAACAGAAGAAGATAAACAGAGGGAACCACCTTGGAAGTGATCCCACACGGCCCATAACACCAGAGAAGAGCAAGATATATTTTTAATTTTTTAATATTTTTAAAATCATTCTTTTTTTTTTTTGCCTTTTGCTTTTTTTTTCTTTTTTTTCCGAGCTTTTTTTTAAATTGTTAAGTCTTCTATTTCTCCTCTAATTTTTATTTCTATAACCTAGTATTACTATTTAAAAAAAGACTTTTTTTTTTTTTTAAGGCAAACACCATATATACTCTTTGGATGGTTGTTGGTGTTTTGTTTTGTTTTTTTTGTTTGTTTGTTTTTAATAATTTTTTTTCTTTCTTCCTTTTTCCTTCTGCTTTTCTTTAATATTGTATCTTTGAAAATCCAACCTCTACTCCAGATTTTTAATCTTTGTTGTTAATTTTGTACATTTAAAAACCCAAACTTCACTACCCAAGTTTACCTGAGAGCGAGATTACTGGCTTGTCCACTCTCTCCTCCTCTGGCCTCTCCTTTTTCTCCACCAGGTGGCCTCTGTCTCTTTCCTCCCCCATCTATTCTCTATCCAACTCTGTGAATCTCTGTGTGTTCCAGACGGTAGAGAACACCTAAGGAACTGGTTACTGGCAGGATTTGTCTCTCTCCTACTCATTCCTCTCTCTTATCCTCCTGGTCACCTCTGTCTACTTCCTCCCTCTCCTCTTCCCCGTATAACTCTGTAAATTCCTCTGAGTGGTCCAGACTATAGAGCGCACATAAGGAAGTGACTACTGGCTAGCTTGCTCTCTCCTCTCTTGATCTCACCGCATCTCATTACAGTTACCTCTAACTACCCCCTCCATCTTCTCTTCTCCTTGTAACTCAGTGAACCTCTCTGAGTGTCCCTCAAGGTGGAGAAACTTTTCATCTTTAACCTAGATGTTTTATCATCAGTGCTGTATAGATGGAGAAGTCTAGAGGCTACTGTGAAAATAAAACTGAAAACCAGAAGCAGGAAGCTTAAACCCAAAGCCTGAAAACATTAGAGAACTCTTGAATTCAGGGAACATTAAGCAATAGGAGCTCATCAAAAGCCTTCATACCTACACTGAAACCAAGCTCCACCCAAGGGCCAACAAGTTCCAAAACAAGACATACCACGCAAATTCTCCAGCAACACAGGAACACTCCCCTGAGCCTCAATATACAGGCAGCTCAAAATTATCCCAAAACCTTTGATGTCTCATAACCCATTACGGGTCACTCCACTGCACTCCAGAGAGAAGAAACCCAGCTCCACCCACCAAAACTCCAACACAAGCCTCCCTAACCAGGAAACCTTGACAAGCCACTGATAGAACCCCACCCAAAGTGAGGAAGCTCCATAATAAAGAGAACTCCACAAATTATCAGAATATAAAAAGGCCACCCCAAACGCAGCAATATAACCAAGATGAAGAGACAGAGGAATACTCAGCAGGTAAAGGAACAAGAGAGTTGCCCACCAAACCAAACAAAAGAGGAAGAAGTAGGGAATCTACCAGAGAAGGAATTCCGAATATTGATAGTGAAAATGATCCAAAATCTTGAAATCAAAATGGAAACACAGATAAACAGCCTAGAGACAAGGATTGAGAAGATGCAAGAAAGGTTTAACAAGGACCTAGAAGAAATAAAAAGAGTCAAAATATAACGAATAACACAATAAATGAGATCAGAAACACTCTGGAGGCAACAAATAGTAGAATAACGGAGGCAGAAGATAGGATTAGTGAAATAGAAGATAGAATGGTAGAAATAAATGAATCAGAGAGGAAACAAGAAAAACGAATTAAAAGAAACGAGGACAATCTCAGAGACCTCCAGGACAATATGAAACGCTCCAACATTCGAATTATAGGAGTCCCAGAAGAAGAAGACAGAAAGAAAGATCATGAGAAAATCCTTGAGGAGATAATAGTTGAAAACTTCCCTAAAATGGGGAAGGAAATAATCACCCAAGTCCAAGAAACACAGAGAGTCCCAAATAGGATAAACCCAAGGCAAAACACCCCAAGACACATATTAATCAAATTAACAAAGATCAAACACAAAGAACAAATATTAAAAGCAGCAAGGGAAAAACAACAAATAACACACAAGGGGATTCCCATAAGGATAACAGCTGATCTGTCAATAGAAACTCTTCAGGCCAGGAGGGAATGGCAAGACATACTTAAAGTGATGAAAGACAATAACCTACAGCCCAGATTACTGTACCCAGCAAGGATCTCATTCAAATACGAAGGAGAAATCAAAAGCTTTACAGACAAGCAAAAGCTGAGAGAATTCAGCACCACCAAACCAGCTCTCCAACAAATTCTAAAGGATATCCTCTAGACAGGAAACACGAAAGGGTGTATAAACCCGAACCCAAAACAATAAAGTAAATGGCAACGGGATCATACTTATCAATAATTACCTTAAACGTAAATGGGTTGAACGCCCCAACCAAAAGACAAAGACTGGCCGAATGGATACAAAAACAAGACCCCTCTATATGCTGCTTACAAGAGACCCACCTCAAAACAGGGGACACATACAGACTGAAAGTGAAGGGCTGGAAAAAGATATACCACGCGAATAGAGACCAAAAGAAAGCAGGAGTGGCAATACTCATATCCGATAAAATAGACTTTAAAACAAAGGCTGTGAAAAGAGACAAAGAAGGCCACTACATAATGATCAAAGGAACAATCCAAGAAGAAGATATAACAATTATAAATATATATGCACCCAATATAAGAGCACCACAATATGTAAGACAAATGCTAACAAGTATGAAAGGGGAAATCAACAATAACACAATAATAGTGGGAGACTTTAATACCCCACTCACACCTATGGACAGATCAACTAAACAGAAAATTAACAAAGAAACGCAAACTTTAAATGATACATTAGATCAGTTAGACCTAATTGATATCTATAGGACATTTCACCCCAAAACAACGAATTTCACCTTTTTTCAAGTGCTCATGGAACCTTCTCCAGGATAGATCACATCCTGGGCCATAAATCTAAACTTGATAAATTCAAAAAATCGAAATCATTCCAAGCATCTTTTCTGACCATAATGCATTAAGATTAGATCTCAATTACAGGAGAAAAACTATTAAAAATTCCAACATATGGAGGTTGAACAACACACTTCTGAATAACCAACAAATCACAGAAGAAATCAAAAAGAAATCAAAATATGCATAGAAACTAATGAAAATGAAAACACAACAACCCAAAACCTGTGGGACACTATAAAAGCAGTGCTAAGAGGAAAGTTCATAGCAATACAGGCATACCTCAAGAAACAAGAAAAAGTCAAATAAATAACCTAACTCTACAACTAAAGCAACTAGAAAAGGAAGAGTTGGAGAACCCCAGAGTTAGTAGAAGGAAAGAAATCTTAAAAATTAGGGCAGAAATAAATGCAAAAGAAACAAAAGAGACCATAGCAAAAATCAACAAAGCCAAAAGCTGGTTCTTTGAAAGGATAAATAAAATTGACAAACCATTAGCCAGACTCATCAAGAAGCAAAGAGAGAAAAATCAAATCAATAAAATTAGAAATGAAAATGGAGAGATCACAACAGACAACACAGAAATACAAAGGATCATAAGAGACTACTATCAGCAGTTGTATGCCAATAAAATGGACAACGTGGAAGAAATGGACAAATTCTTAGAAAAGTACAATTTTCCAAAACTGAACCAGGAAGAAATCGAAAATCTTAACAGACCCATCACAAGCACGGAAATTGATACTGTAATCAGAAATCTTCCAGCAAACAAAAGCCCAGGTCCAGATGGCTTCACAGCTGAATTCTACCAAAAATTTCGAGAAGAGCTAACACCTATCCTCCTCAAACTCTTCCAGAAAATTGCAGAGGAAGGTAAACTTCCAAACTCATTCTATGAGGCCACCATCACCCTAATACCAAAACCTGACAAAGATGTCACAAAAAAGAAAACTACAGGCCAATATCTCTGATGAACATAGATGCAAAAATCCTCAACAAAATTCTAGCAATCAGAATCCAACAACACATTAAAAAGATCATACACCATGACCAAGTGGGCTTTATCCCAGGGATGCAAGGATTCTTCAATATCCGCAAATCAATCAATGTAATTCACCACATTAACAAATTGAAAAATAAAAACCATATGATTATCTCAATAGATGCAGAGAAGGCCTTTGACAAAATTCAACATCCATTTATGATAAAAACTCTCCAGAAAGCAGGAATAGAAGGAACATATCTCAACATAATAAAAGCTATCTATGACAAACCCACAGCAAACATTATCCTCAATGGTGAAAAATTGAAAGCATTTCCCTAAAGTCAGGAACAAGACAAGGGTGTCCACTTTCACCACTACTATTCAACATAGTTCTGGAAGTTTTGGCCACAGCAATCAGAGCAGAAAAAGAAATAAAAGGAATCCAAATTGGAAAAGAAGAAGTAAAACTCTCACTGTTTGCAGATGACATGATCCTCTACATGGAAAACCCTAAAGACTCCACCAGAAAATTACTAGAACTAATCAATGAATATAGTAAAGTTGCAGGATATAAAATCAACACACAGAAATCCCTTGCATTCCTATACATGAATAATGAGAAAGTAGAAAAGAAATTAAGGAAACAATTCCATTCACCATTGCAACGAAAAGAATAAAATACTTAGGACTATATCTACCTAAAGAAACTAAAGACCTATATATAGAAAACTATAAAACACTGATGAAAGAAATCAAAGAGGACACTAATAGATGGAGAAATATACCATGTTCATGGATTGGAAGAATCAATATAGTGCAAATGAGTATACTACCCAAAGCAATTTACAAATTCAATGCAATCCCTACCAAGCTACCAGCCACATTTTTCACAGAACTAGAACAAATAATTTCAAGATTTGTATGGAAATACAAAAACCTCGAATAGCCAAAGCAATCTTGAGAAAGAAGAATGGAACTGGAGGAATCAACTTGCCTGACTTCAGGCTCTACTACAAAGCCACAGTCATCAAGACAGTATGGTACTGGCACAAAGACAGACATATAGATCAATGGAACAAAATAGAAAGCCCAGAGATAAATCCACACACATATGGACACCTTATCTTTGACAAAGGAGGCAAGAATATACAATGGAGTAAAGACAATCTCTTTAACAAGTGGTGCTGGGAAAACTGGTCAACCACTTGTAAAAGAATGAAACTAGATCACTTTCTAACACCGCACACAAAAATTAACTCAAAATGGATTAAAGATCTAAATGTAAGATCAGAAACTATAAAACTCCTAGAGGAGAACATAGGCAAAACACTCTCAGACATAAATCACAGCAGGATCCTCTATGATCCACCTCCCAGAATGCTGGAAATAAAAGCAAAAATAAACAAATGGGATCTAATTAAAATTAAAAGCTTCTGCACAACAAAGGAAAATATAAGCAAGGTGAAAAGACAGCCTTCTGAATGGGAGAAAATAATAGCAAATGAAGCAACTGACAAACAACTAATCTCAAAAATATACAAGCAACTTCTGCAGCTCAACTCCAGAAAAATAAACGACCCAATCAAAACATGGGCCAAAGAACTAAATAGACATTTCTCCAAAGAAGACATACGGATGGCTAACAAACACATGAAAAGATGCTCAACATCACTCATTATTAGAGAAATGCAAATCAAAACCACAATGAGGTACCACTTCACACCAGTCAGAATGGCTGCGATCCAAAAATCTGCAAGCAATAAATGCTGGAGAGGGTGTGGAGAAAAGGGAACCCTCCTACACTGTTGGTGGGAATGCAAACTAGTACAGCCACTATGGAGAACAGTGTGGAGATTCCTTAAAAAATTGCAAATAGAACTACCTTATGACCCAGCAATCCCACTTCTGGGCATACACACCGAGGAAACCAGAATTGAAAGAGACATGTACCCCAATGTTCATCGCAGCACTGTTTATAGTAGCCAGGACATGGAAACAACCTAGATGTCCATCAGCAGATGAATGGATAAGAAAGCTGTGGTACATATACACAACGGAGTATTACTCAGCAGTTAAAAAGAATTCATTTGAATCAGTTCTGATGAGATGGATGAAACTGGAGCCGATTATACAGAGTGAAGTAAGCCAGAAAGAAAAACACCAATACAGTATACTAACACATATATATGGAATTTAGGAAGATGGCAATGACGACCCTGTATGCAAGACAGGGAAAGAGACACAGATGTGTATAACGGACTTTTTGGACTCAGAGGGAGAGGGAGAGGGTGGGATGATTTGGGAGAATGACATTCTAACATGTATACTATCATGTGAATTGAATCGCCAGTCTATGTCTGATGCAGGATGCAGCATGCTTGGGGCTGGTGCATGGGGATGACCCAGAAAGATGTTATGGGGAGGGAGGTGGGAGGGGGGTCCATGTTTGGGAATGCATGTAAGAATTAAAGATTTTAAAATTTAAAAAAATAAAAAATAAAAATAAAAATAAAAATAAAAGGCAGGAATAAAAACTATGAAATTTCAGAGTCTGAAATGTGAGTGGTCCAGTAGGCATAATGTGACCTTTTTTCTGAAGTAAGGAGCAAGTTGCTACACCTTACATGGAACTCATCACTTAAAAAAAGATATACCTAGGACCAGTTAGGCATTTGCAGGCAACACATTTGTTTTAGTATAATCCTATTACCCATGTATGGGCAATATTTAAGGTTACAAGTTTTGAGAGGGAAAATTTATAGGAAGAATGGGCTCTATAGTGAGTCTAAACGGCAATGCAGGCTGCTCTGCTATCTGGACCTCATAATACAGGACACTATAAATAAAGGAAAAATTTATGGCAGATGGAGATGCTCTTTAAGCCTCTGGCAAATTCAATAGGAAGATCAACAGCCTATATACCCAGGGCTCTGGAATAAGGCCATGTCCGTCTTTACTGACAACTATTTTCCATTTGAAAAGCAGCTCCTGGCTTGCTACCAGACACTAAATACTTTAACATGCAAAGTAAAATGACTATGAAATCTGAAATTTCCATTATATCTGAAGTATTATTTGATACACATAAGTTAACATTGGACATAAACAATAATATTATACTATAAAATTGGAATAGCATATACAAGTCTAGTTCCAAGCACATTCAATCAACTGTGGAAGTCGGTGGCTCAGACTCAGTATTGTGCCTGCCTCTACTGCTTTGCTATCTTTTACTCATCCACATCTACGACTTCATGGAGAGTTCAAAATGACTAGTGAGTTGTGGAAGCAAAAGCATGGGTCTGATTTGTGGATAGATCCATATGCTTTGCTGGCATCAGCTGAAGGACAGACTTTGCACAACAATCACACTCAGTGGGAACCTTGAAAGACAGTATGATGGAGCTATTATCACTCCATGCAAATACATCTGCCAATGGGACTTCATATGTCTCCTGAGATGAGAATATGTATTTTTTAACTGAATGAAGGACAGGAATGAGTAACAGGCAAAACACATAGGCTGTGCTGAATAACTCTCATGTGAAACTGGAGATCAAATTTCCACCTTCTGAATTTCCATCTCTGTCCGGGGAGACCGATTTGTGTGGCTACATCATACGCCTCTCTGATGTTCAGTTTAATAAGGCCAATAGGGATCGTAGATAGATCAGAACTAGATGGAGGTCAGTGTGTTGATTCCCTTGGCTCTCTTCTTGTGAGTTCACTTTGAACTCGCTGCGTCTCTTGACTCTGCATCACTGTTTATTTCAAGGTTACTGTTTCTACATGAGTCTCTTCTTTCATTATCTGGTAACTAGTCTTTCGCTTGTCCTCATAGGCCTGTGGGTGATAACAGCACTGTTCTACCCAACTCTGAGTTAACGAACCCTTGTGGTTCCGATCCATCCCACCTACAGCTTTGTAAATAGAACCTTAATTTTAAAAAATCCTCTAAAATTTTCCAGTTTGAGAGTACCATCTGTTTCCTATTGGGAAATATACCTCATGCAGTCATCTTTCCTCTCAGCTACACACTGTTTATTATTTAGAGCTCATGCATTTGCAAGTGACAAAAATATTCCAGCTAACCTTGCTGAAGCTAAAAAGCATAGGAATGTATTAGCTTGCATCACTAGAAAGTCCAAGGGATAATGATTCTGCTTGCAGGCATGGTTGAATTCAAGAGCTCAGAGGATTCTGGCAGGGCTCTCTCCTCTTGGCTCTTCTTTATGTTCATTTTTAGGCAAGTCCTTTCCATAAGGTGACAAATATGGACCCTGGCAGTGCTGGCTTATAGAGGCTTCACAGACTGCAATCCCAGAAGAAAGAGCCTGAGATACTGCAAGTGTCCTAACCCCTGTCATGGTGTTACTTCAGTGGGGAACTGCTGGGTGACTCTGCGGTGACATCCCTGGCTGTTGCAGAGGCAGTCACACAGAATAAATGACAAAACCAGTGCAGCTTGACCGAGGGGTGGCTGTGAATAGACAAAAAAAACATTGCCTGGCTCAAAGGAGTACTGTCTCCTCATCCTTAATTGGAGCGCCTTCTCTTTGAAGTAGTATAGACTTGAAAACAAGGACGGATGCTAATAATAGAGTGAGTAGGGCAAACTGAAGGCCAGCTTCTGTTTTAAATGGAACGCTCTTCTTGCTAGAATGCAACATCACTTGTCTGCCTCAGAAGAAAAGCTGATTTAGCAAATCCTTTTGGAATGGCCTCTCAGCCTCTGTCTGATTGCCAAGTTCAATAATATTATAAAGAGGGATTCTCTCGGGTAAACAGTGAAGTAGATCTGTTCTAAGATCTGTTCTTGTCAAAGGCAAGAAGGCCTTTTGGCAGCATTGCTTTTCTTCTTTGGCAACCCATGCTGCAAATATGACTTTGAGCAGTCTGGGTGACCTGTTAGGATGAGGAGGACTGGAGGGATTGTCTGGGATGGAGCCTCAATGCCACCCTCCATAATCCAGAATACAGAATATATCTGGACTACAGCAGCAGAGGGAACAGATAGGTAGGGTGGAGTGAGTTCTTGAAGGGAATAGCCCCCATTAATGTAATTAGCAGAGCCATTGAAAACCTTGGGGGTTTCCTATTAAAGGGGGATGTGAGAGTGGCAGGCATGGAAAATAATTTTGGCCGTGGTGTTAGTAGACTGGCGGGAACGGGAAAGAGGTTATTGCTGTCTAGGAAAAGAGTGCCGGGGGTCTAGACGAGGGAATTAACAGTTAATTAGAGAGAAAGTAAGACAAAGAGGTAAAGAAATTGCTCTCTGCTGAAAACAGAGTAATATGTGCTAAGCGACGGTAGACAGAATTCATTTGCCTCTTAAATTCCTGTTTGCACACATCAAGCCAGGAATCCAAGTCCTAAAGATATACACACTGCATCTTTCACTGAAACTGTAATAATTTGTGACCAGAGATTTTGGCATATTTTACTCAACAGATGTTTGTTAAATTCTTTATTCATTACTATATATTTAGTACCTACTAGGACAGGTAGTATAGTGACACAAAAGAAAAATGTGAGTTTTGGTGTTTGGTAAGATGGGTCATAAATACCTATTTTGTTAATTACTAGCTTTGTGTTTTTGGTCAAATAACTGAACTTCATGTCTTAAATGCAGAACATAATTCCTACCTCATAGGATTGCTGCAGGTATTAAATTAGAGAGTGTGTACAAAGCATCTTCCCAGGTGGTGCCAGTAGTAAAGAACCCGCCTGCCAATGCAGGAGATGTGTGAGACAGGCATTCGATCCCTGGGTTGGGAAGATATCCTGGAGGTGGCCACAGCAACCTGCTCCAGTATTCTTGCCTTGAGAATCCCTATGGACAGAGGAGCCTGGCAGGCTACAATCCATAGGGTTGCAGAGTCGGATACAATTGAAGTGACTTAGCATGCATGCACACAGCAGCTGGCACAATAATTCCTCAGCAAAAGGTTGTCTATATTATTACTGATTCCTTCATGATAAAGGACCTGCTAAAACCAGGATGTTATCATAATTAGTTGACATGTATATCAATATTTATTCCCATGTCTCTCCCACAACCTTAAATGTGAACAAATTGAGCCTGGTAAGGTTGACAGTTTTACTTTTGCAGCCTAGTTGGGAAAGGGGTTTGTGACTTTTCTATGGTCTTGTTTAATCCCTCATTGGGATTAAAGGGTGGTATATGTTCTGTCTGTCAGTGTGGCTCACAGACTGCACCAGAGGGAACATACACTACCTCTGCTAAGAACTCCAGCTGTGGACTGCAACTTCTGGTTGCCAGCATGGATTTATTTGTTCCTATTTATCCCGCTATGTTCATTATGTTCATTATAGCTCAATATGTTCATTGCATAGTTAACTATGTATGAAACTTGACCTCTGACCTCCCCTCATCTCGCCATCAGTTAAAACTGCAGTTGCAGAACTAGTTGTTGTTGTTTTATTGTTGCTGTTGTTATACTAGAGGATGAGAGAGACACACTTAAATGGCATATTTGTTCCCGTATTTTAATGGAGTTAGCTAGGAAGATAGGGCTAGAGCAACGGGTTACACAAGTATGCCAGCAGGAGGAAATGTCTGAGTTATGGGGAAATAAATCTATTTTAACTTTTAGGTATACTATTTAAAAAGTGGTTACAGCAAATCATGTTCACCCTTGACTACTGGATATCTCTGGATAGTATTTCAGTTTAAAATTTGACTTACTGAAATTGTATTTTGAAAGTTGGAGCTTAGAATTGAAGAAAATGTATGGATGTGAGAGTTGGACTGTGAAGAAAGCTGAGCACCAAAGAATTGATGCTTTGGAACTGTGGTGTTGGAGAAGACTCTTGAGAGTCCCTTGGACTGCAAGGAGATCCAACCAATCCATCCTAAAGGAGATCAGTCCTGGGTGTTCATTGGAAGGACTGATGCTGAAGCTGAAATCCAATGCTTTGGCCACCTCATGTGAAGAGTTGACTCATTGGAAAAGACTCTGATGCTGGGAGGGATTGGGGGCAGGAGGAGAAGGGGACGACAGAGGATGAGATGGCTGGATGGCATCACCGACTCGATGGACATGAGTTTGAGTGAACTCCGGGAGTTGGTGATGGACAGGGAGGCCTGGTGTGCTGCGATTCATGGGGTTGCAAAGAGTCGAACACGACTGAGTGACTGAACTGAACTGAACTGAATGCTTTTCTTGGTCATTTAAGTGTATGGTGGCTGGTGTTTGCAGATGTATTCATTTTGCAAATGCTCTGTTTGCTTTTTTGCTAATTCTAATTCAGAGTTACGAATCCTGCGTTCATTTTCTTCTCCATTACTTTGTGCTTGCAACTTCTTTCTGATTTTCCTAGGTATGAAAAAGAGAAATCTTGAGATATGCAGCAAAACAACACCAAACAGAAACATAGTTGTGCAAAGCAGAAAGACCTCATTAAAGTAATGTTTTTTTTAAGTTACTTAAAAATCAAGAATGACCTTATAAATAATAATAAATATAATAAAAGATATAATAATAAATCTAATAAAAGAATGACCTTATAAAACTCAAAGCATTTTTTGTTTTAATGAATATTTTTATTTCGTTGTTTAAAAGTTCCATACTGGCCATTTTCAGGTTGCAAAGAAGAGAAGCATGCTTAGGGTATCACAGATCACAGTGTTTATGGGGAACGGATGTTGAAGTCTATGCAAAATCACTAAAAATCACTAAAAAGCTCGGCTGACCTGGTCGTTGATCAGATTTTAAGAGTTTGTGCCTATAAATGTTCCATTATTATGGTGTCTCAAATACCTCATCTCTATTACTATTGCTTCTACTTCTCCTGCCAGGAGGGACCAACTGAGCCTGTGAACCTCAAGTTTTGTGAGTTTAATCCTGTAAATGGAGACAGTAGACTGTGGGACAGAAACTGGGAGAGGAGATGTGGTTCAGTGCCCCTTGTGAACACCTCTTCTGCATCGAAACACCTGGTCCACCTGTGGCTCAAGTGCCATTCTTTGGCCCAATCAGCTGTGGCCAGATGAGCAGGATCACATATATAAAGCATGAAATCACCATGCCTGAAGGTTCATCTGGTACAAATTATGGTGTGTTGCATCTATTACCTCTTTCTTAGCAGAGGACATCGTCATAGCAAATCTTCAAAGCAAAATATAGTTCTCTGCAGCATATGTCATAACTCAAAATGCAGAATCTAGAAACTTCGAAGAACTTAAAAATATACCCTGCTTTATACCCATTAAGATGACTACTATTAAAAAACCAGGAAATAGCAAGTGCTGGCAAGGATGTAGAGAAATTGGAACTTTTATGCATTGTAGCTGGGAATGTAAAATAAGTGCTGCTGCTGCTGCTAAGTCGCTTCAGTCATGTCCGACTCTTAGAGACCCCATGGACTGCAGCCCACCAGGCTCCCCCGTCCCTGGGATTCTCCAGGCAAGAACACTGGAGTGGGGTGCCATTGCCTTCTCCAATGCGTGAAAGTGAAAAGTGAAAGGGAAGTCGCTCAGTTGTGTTTGACTTCGCGACCCCATGGACTGCAGCCCACCAGGCTCCTCCGTCCATGGGATTTTCTAGGGCAGTTGCTATGAAAAACAATACCATGTTTCCTCAAAATAATTAAAAATAGAACTGCCATATGATCCAGCAATCGGACTTCTGGTTATATATACAAAGGAACTTAAAACAGAAGCTCGAAGATATCTGTGCACTCAGGTTCATAGCAGCACTCGTCATAATAGTCAAAAGGGGGAAGCAACACAAGTGTTCATCAATGGATGACTGGATAAGCAAAGTGTAGAATATGCAGACAATGGAGTATTATTCAGCCTTAAAAAGAAAAGGATTTCGACGCATGCTATCACACGGATGAAACTTGAGGAGATCTTGCTAGGTGAAATAAGCCAGTCACAAAAGAACAGTACTGTATCATTCAGTTCCTATGTGGTACCTACCGTGATCGCATTCATAGAAAGAGAGTAGGATGGTGGTGGCTGGGGTAGGAGGGAAGGGGAAAAGAATGAGAAGTCGTTATTGAATGGATGCAGTTTCAGTTTCACAAGATGAAACTGTTTCTGGGGGTGGAGGGTGATGATGGTTGCAGAATGATATGCATGTAGTTAAAGCCACTGAGCTGTGTACTTGAAAATGGTTATGGTGGTAAATTCTATGTAAAAAATTTTTTGAAATAGCAAAGTACTCCCCACATACCCATAAGGCACCACCCCCCCCCACCCGACACTCTATATCATACCTAGGGAGGAATTAGCCCAGAGTAGTTATAAAGTGTGAAATCTCTATAACCTGCCTGTGTATGTGTTGGTCGCTCAGTCATGTATAATTCCTTGTGACCCCATGGACTGTAACTTGCCAAGCTCCTCTATCCATGGAATTATCTAGGTAAGAATACTAGAGTGGGTTGCCATGCCCATCTCCAGGGGATCTTCTCAACCCAAGGATCGAATCCAAGTCTCCCTCATTGCAGGTCAGATTCTTTACCATCTGAGGCACCAAGGAAGTCTCTAACCAGGCTGCCTGTGCTCACATCCTGTCTTTAACTTCTGACAGCTATGTGACTCCAGACAGCTTAACCTCTCTGGACTTCAGTTTCTTCACATGTAAAGGAAGATAATAATACTATTTAACTCATAAGGGAAATCATGAGGATTACATGAATTCATACAGCACTTAGAAGGCCTGGAGGCCTGGAACATGCTATGTGGCCAAAAAATGATAACTGTTCTATTTGGGTCTGCATAAGATGCAATACATTCAGTTCGTTTAGTCATTCAGTCATGTCTGATTCTTTGCGACCCCATGGACTGCAGCATGCCAGTCTTCCCTGTCCATCACCATCTCCCAGAGCTTACTCACACTCATGTCCATCGAGACAGTGATGCCATCCAACCTTCTCATACTCTGTTGTTGTCTTCTCTTTCTGCCCTCAGTCTTTCCCAGCATCAGGGTCTTTTCCGATGAGTCAACTCTTCGCATCAGATGGCCAAAGTATTGGAGTTTCAGCTTCAGTATCAGTCCTTCCATGAATATTCAGGAGTGATTTCCTTTAGGATTAACTGGTTGGATCTCCTTGCTGTCCAAGGGAATCTCAAGAGTCTTCTCCAACACCACAGTTCAAAAGCATCAGTTCTTTGGTGCTCAGCCATCTTTATGGGCCAACTCTCACATCCATACATGACTACTGGAAAAACCATAGCCTTGACTAAATGGACCTTTGTTGGCAAAGTAATGTCTCTGCTTTTTAATATGCTGTCTAGGTTGGTCATAGCTTTTCTTCCAAGGAGCAATCATCTTTTAATTTCATGACTGCAGTCACTATCTGCAGTGATTTTGGAGCCCCCAAAATAAAGTCAGCCACTGTTTCCACTGTTTTCCTATCTATTTGCCATGAAGTCATAGGACTGGATGCCATTATCTTAATTTTCTTAATGTTGAGTTTTAAGCCAACTTTTTCTTTCTCCTCTTTGACTTTTATCAAGAGGCTCTTTAGTTCTTCTTCACTCTCTGCCATAAGGGTGGTGTCATCTGCGTATCTGAGGTTATTAATATTTTTCCAGGTGATCTTGATTCCAGCTTGTGCTTCATCCAGCCCAGCATTTTGCATGATGTACTCTACTTATAAATTAAATAAATGTGGTGACAATATACAGCCTTGATGTACTCCTTTCCTGATTTGGAACCAGTCTGTTGTTTCTTGTCCGGTTCTAAATGTTTCTTCTTGACATGCATACAGATTTCTCAAGAGGCAGGTAAGGTGGTCTGGTATTCCCATCTCTTTAAGAATTTTCCACAGTTTGTTGTGATCCACACAGTCAAAGGCTTTGGTGTAGTCAATAAAGCTGAAGTAGATGTTTTTCTGGAATGTTCTTGCTTTATCTATGATCCAACGGACATTGGCAATTTGATCTCTGGTTCCTCTGCCTTTTAACTAAGTCCAGCTTGAATATCTGGAAGTTCACAGTTCATGTACTGTTTGAAGCCTTGCAATACTTTATTGAGTATATAAAGATGAATGATTTTGGTTAAGTGCAAATTGCTTTTCAACCTGAAATAAGGAATTTCTAATTTCCTTGTTTCTAAATAAAGAATTTTCTAATAATGCTAATATTTTAAATGTGAAAGAACAAAAGTTCTTTGCTTTGGGAACACAATGGGTTGGTTTCTTTAGGTTAGAAATGTCCACATATATACCCATGTATTGTATTCTAAGTAATGTGTCTTTTGGTCATGATTATTTACAGTGCTGCCATTCTCTTAAAGAAAATGCATTTCTATATTGGATATTTTGCTTTCTCAGCTTCAGACATTAGATATTTTCCTGTTTTCTCTCTCAGTAATTCTGGATTTGTGTTTATTGTAGAATGATTTAGTGAGTTTCAGAAACATGGCTGGGCATATCTAATTTTGCAAACTAGACTAGGCTAGATACAGAAGGATCATATTTACATAATGGCCAAGTACAGCTAAACTTAAAGCATTTTCCTTTGTATAACAATGACATTCAAATCATTATGCCACTCAGAATATAGCCATAAACTATCTCAGTCAGGAGGGTTAGTTAAACATAACACACTGTGATCCTTTTCTCCCTCAACATACCCGAGGAGGGTCTTGTTTTTCCAGTTTTTTCATGGTACCATCCATGCAGGGCATCTCAAATGACTATGTGTGTTTGAGCTTGTTTATGTGTATGAGTTTGTTTCTTATGTGAAACAAAGCAAGCCATTTTCCTGATTTGTTTTTACTTCATTGCAACTATTTTCTCAATCTATATTATTATTGATGCAATGTAAATGATCTTTAAGAGTTTAGCAAATATGCATGTATGACCTGTAACCATAGCGATTTGTATCAATGCATATTATGAACAAGTGTCGTGTGATTTCAAAATTGTCTTTTTAATTATCTATATTGAGAATACAGATATTGTCCTGGCTGTCAAAATAACATATTTTCAATAGTATATGAAAAATCTAAAATTATACATCTATGTTGTATTCTTTTTTCCCTTGAATAATAGCTATAAATTTGACACCTCAGTTTTCATTCCAGTCCCAGAGAAAGGCAATGCCAAAGAATGCTCAAACTACCGCACAGTTGCACTCATCTCACCACTAGTAAAGTAATGCTCAAAATTCTCCAAGCCAGGATTTAGCAATACATGAACCGTGAACTTCTAGATGTTTAAGCTGGTTTTCGAAAAGGCAGAGGAACCAGAGACCAAATTGCCAACATCTGCTGGATCAACAAAAAAGCAAGAGTTCTAGAAAAACACCTATTTCTGCTTTATTGACTAAGCCAAAGCCTTTGACTGTGTGGCTCACAATAAACCATGGAAAATTCTTAAAGAGATGGGAATACCAGACCACCTGACCTGCCTCTTGAGAAATCTGTATGCAGGTTAGGAAGCAATGGTTAGAACTGGGCATGGAACAATGAACTGGTTCCAAATTAGGAAAGGAGTATGTCAAGGCTGTATATTGTCACCCTGGCTATTTAACTTATATGCAGAATAAATCATGAGAAATGGTGGGCTGGATGAAGCACAAGCTGGAATCAAGATTGCTGGGAGAAATATCAATAACCTCAGATATGCATATGACACCACTCTTATGGCAGAAAGTGAAGAAGAACTAAAGAGCCTCTTGATGAAAGTCAAAGAGGAGAGAGAAAAAGTTGGCTTAAAAGTCAACATTCAGAAAACTAAGGACATGGCATCTGGTCCCATCACTTCATGGCAAATAGATGGGGAAACAGTGGCTGACTTTATTCTTGGGGGACTCCAAAATCACTGCAGATGGTGATTGCAGCCATGAAATTAAGAGACGCTTACTCCAATGCCAAAGAATGCTCAAACTACCGCACAATTGCACTCATCTCACATGCTAGTAAAGTAATGCTCAAAATTCTCCAAGCCAAGCTTCAGCAATACATGAATCGTGAACTTCCAAATGTTCAAGCTGGTTTTAAAAAAGGCAGAGGAACCAGAGACCAAATTGCCAACATCCACTGGATTTGAAAAAGCAAGAGAGTTCCAGAAAACATCTATTTCTGCTTTATTGACTATGCCAAAGCCTTTGACTGTGTGGATCCCAATAAACTGTGGAAAATTCTGAAAGAGATGGGAATACGAGACCACCTGATCTGCCTCTTGAGAAATCTGTATACAGGTCAGGAAGCAACAGTTAGAACTGGACATGGAACAACAGACTGGTTCCAAATAGGAAAAGGAATACTTTAAGGCTGTATATTGTCACCACACTTATTTAACTTATAAGCAGAGTACATCATGCAAAATGCCGGGCTAGATGAAGCACAAGCTGGAATCAAGATTGCCGGGAGAAATATCAATAACCTCAGATACGCAGATGACACCACCCTTATGGCAGTAAGTGAAGAAGAACTCAAAAGCCTTTTGATGAAAGTGAAAGTGGAGAGTGAAAAAGTTGGCTTAAAGCTCAACATTCAGAAAATAAAGATCTTGGCATCCAGTCCCATCACTTCATGGGAAATAAATGGGAAACAGTGGAAACAGTGTCAGACTTTATTTTTGGGGGCTCCAAAATCACTGCAGATGGTGACTGCAGCCATGAAATTAAAAGATGCTTACTCCTTGGAAGAAAAGTTATGACCAACCTAGACAGCATATTCAAAAGCAGAGACATTACTTTGCCAACAAAGTCTGTCTAGTCAAGGCTATGGTTTTTCCTTTGGTCATGTATGGATGTGAGAGTTGGACTGTGAAGAAGGCTGAGCACCGAAGAACTGATGCTTTTGAACTGTAGTGTTGGAGAAGACTCTTGAGAGTCCCTTGGACTGCAAGGAGATCCAACCAGTCCATTCTGAAGGAGATCAGCCCTGGGATTTCTTTTGGAAGGAATGATGCTGAAGTTGAAACTGCAGTACTTTGTCCATCTCATGCCAAGAGTTGACTCATTGGAAAAGACTCTGATGCTGGGAGGGACTGGGGCAGGAGGAGAAAGGGACGACAGAGGATGAGATGGCTGGATGGCATCACCGACTCAACGGACGTGGGTCTGAGTGAACTCGGGAGTTGGTGATGGACTGGGAGGCCTGGTGTGCTGCGATTCATGAGGTCCCAAACAGTCAGACACAACTGAGCGACTAAACTGAACTGAACTACTCCTTTGAAGGAAAGTTATGACCAACCTAGAGAGCATATTAAAAAGCAGAGACATTACTTTACCAAAAGGCCCATCTAGTCAAGGTTCTGGTCTTCCCAGCAGTCATGTATGGATGTGAGAGTTGGACTATAAAGAAAGATGAGTGCCGAAGAATTGATGCTTTTGAACTGTGGTACTGGAGAAGACTCTTAAAGTCCCTTGGACTGCAAGGAGATCCAACTAGTCCATCCTAAAGGAAATCAGTCCTGAGTGTTCATTTGAGGGACTGATGTTGAAGGTGAAACTCCAATACTTTGGCCACCTGATGTGAAGAGCTGACTTATTTGAAAAGACCCTGATGCTGGGAGAGATCGCAGGAAGGAGAAGGGAATGACAGAGAATGAGATGGTTGGATGGCATCACCGACTCAATAGACATGAGTTTGAGTAAACTCTGGGAGTTGGTGATGGACAGGGAGGCCTGATGTGCTGTCCATGGGGTCTCAAAAAGTCAAACATGACTGAACGACTGAACTGAACTGAGGCAGAGGCCATGCTTTACCACTTGCTAGTTACATGACTGGGAAAATGAATCTCTCTAATCCTCATTTTTCTTATCTATAAAGTGGGATAATCATACCTATCTCTTAGGATAGTTGTAAGGATTAAGTGTGAAATCGTAGACTATGGCTTCCTTTCGGGATGGCTCCCCCTCACAGTGACATAAAGGCAGGACCAATATTCACTCAACTGTCTCAGATAAAAGGGACAGTTCATGAAAAAATCTTTATGTCCAGAAGAAAGGCGCATAAGAAACGGCCAGTCTCACGCCAACTGTCTTTTTAGTTTTTTTCTTTTACACTGCTCTGAAGTATAATCTACATGTGATAAAATCCACCCATTTTATTGAAGCATTTGATGAGTTTTATAAATCTATACTATTATGAAACTGCCCACTGCCAAATCAAGGTATAAAACATTTCATCACTAAGTAAGTTCCTCTGTGTACCTTATAGCCAGATCCTCAGCCCCAGCTCCTGTCCATCAGTGATACATTTTTGTCACTACTGCTTTTTCATATTCTAGAATTTCATATGAATTAAATCAAACAGTTTTCTATGTCTCCTTTATTTTATTTAGAATTCTAAATGCTTGTCAGATTAATTCATGCTGCTGCCTATGTAAGTAATATCTTATGGAAAAAGACAAATGAACTTTTTGGCCAACCCAATAATTCCTTTCTTTCTACATCTGGGTGGTAATCCATTCTATGGATATGGCACAGTTTGCTTTTCCATCAGTATTTGACAAGTTTGAATTGTTTCCAGTGTTTGGCTATTATGAGTAAAGCTAGTATGAATGTCTGTGACAAATCTTGGTTTAATGTATGGTTATTTTCATGGGGAGGGAAATAACTCAGAGTAGAATTTCTGAGTCATGTAATATGTATTTAATTTTATATGAAACTGCTGGACTGTTTTCCAAATTTGTACCATTTTCTCTTTTAACCAGTGATATATGAGAATATAAGTTGCTGCACATCTTTGCGCATAGTACTTGGTATTGTTAATTTTCTAAAATTCAGCTATTATATTGTATATTACATATCTAGTTGTGTTTTCATTTGCATTTCCCTAATGATTAGTGACAAATTGCCAACATGCGCTAGATCATAGGAAAAGCAAGGGAATTCCAGAAAAACATCTAGTTTTGCTTCATTGACTACACTAAAACCTTTGAGTGAATCACAACAAACTGGAAAATTCTTAAAGAGACAAGAATACCAGTCCACCTTACCTGTCTACTGAGAAACCTGCATGTAGGTCAAGAAACAACTGTTAGAACCAGACATGGAACAAAGGACTGGTTCAAAATTGGGAAAGGAGTACACCAAGGCTGTATATTGTCACCCTGCTTATTTAACCTCCATGCAGAGTATATCATGCGAAATGCCAGACTGAATGAATCACAAGCTGGAATCAAGATTGCTGGGAGAAATATCAACAACTTCAGATATGCAGATGATACCACTCTTCCAGCAGCAAGCAAAGAGGAACTAATGAGCCTCTTGATGAATGTGAAAGAGGAGAGTGAAGAAGCTGGCTTAAAACTCAGCATTCAAAAAATGAAGATCATGGCATCCTGTCCTATCACTTCATAGCAAATATGTGGGGAAAAAGTGGAAACAGTAGCTGACTATTTTCTTGGTCTCCCAAACCCCTGCAGATGGTGACTGCAGCCATGAAACTTAAACAAGCTTGCTCCTTGGAAGAAAAGCTATGACAAACCTAGGCAGCATATTAGAAAGCAGAAAGGTCTGTATAGTCAAATCTATGGTTTTTGCAATCGTCATATACAGGTGTGCGAGCTGGACCATAAAGAAGGCTGAGTGCTCTGAGAATGGATGTTTTTGAATTGTGGTGCTGAAGAAGACTCTTGAGAGTCCCTTGGAGAGCAAGGAGATCAAACCAATCCATCCTAAAGGAAATCAACCC
Source organism: Ovis aries (assembly GCF_016772045.2). Taxonomy (NCBI): domain Eukaryota; kingdom Metazoa; phylum Chordata; class Mammalia; order Artiodactyla; family Bovidae; genus Ovis; species Ovis aries. The sequence continues at coordinate 24,709,209 of NC_056059.1, read as the reverse complement.
TGAATACTCATTGGAAGGGCTGATGCTGTAGCTGAAATTCCAATATTTTGGCCACCTGATATGAAGAGCCAACTCATTTGAAAAGACCCTGATGCTGGGAAAGATTGAGGGCAGAAGGAGAAGGGGGCAACAAAGGATGTGATGGTTGAATGGCATCACTGACTCAATGGAGATGTGTTTGGGAAAATTCCAGAAGACAGTGAAGGACAGGGAGGCCTGGCATGCTGCCGTCCATGGGGTCTCAAAGAGTCGTATACAACTTAACCCACTAAACAATGACTAGTGATTGTTGGAGGGAATGCAAACTAGTACAGCCACTATGGAGAAGAGTGTGGAGATTCCTTAAAAAACTGGACAGAGAACTGCCATACAATCCAGCAATCCCACAGCTGGGCATACACACTAAGGAAACCAGAATTGAAAGAGACACGTGTGCCCCAATGTTCATTGCAGCACTGTTTACAACATCCAGGACATGGAAGCAACCTAGATGTCCATCAGCAGATGAATGGATAAGAAAGTTGTGGTAATATACACAAAGGAATATTACTCAGCTATTAAAAAGAATACATTTGAATCAGTTCTAATAAGGTGGATGAAACTGGAGCCTATTATACAGAGCAAAGTAAGTTCAAAAGAAAAACACCTATATGGTATATTAATGCATATATATGGAATTTAGAAAGATGGTAACGATGCCCCTATATGCGAGTCAGCAAAAGAGACATAGATGTAAAGAACAGACTTTTAGACTCTGTGGGAGAAGGCAAGGGTGGGATCATATGTGAGACAGCAAAAGAGACACAGATGTAAAGAACAGACTTTTGGGCTCTGTGGGAGACGGCAAGGGTGGGATCATTTGAGAGAATATCATTGAAACATGTATATTATCATATGTGAAATAGATAGCCAGTCCAGATTCGATGCATGAGACAGGGTGCTCAGGGCTGGTGCACTGGGATGACCCTGAGGGATGGGATGGCGAGGGAGGGTCAGGATGGGGAACACATGTACACCCATGGCTGAGTCATATGAATGTATGGGAAAAATCACCACAATATTGTAAAGTAATTAGCCTCCAATTAAAATTAAAAAATTAAATTAAAAAAAGAGAAAAAACAATGACCAGTGATGCTAAACATCGTAACGTGTATTTATTTGGTGAATTTTCCTTTTAAGTCTTTTCCCTTTTAAAAACTGGGTTGGATGTCTTTCAGTTATTAACTCTTAATTATTCTCTCTATGTTTAAAATATAAAATCTTTATCAGATATAGATTTTGCAAATATTTTCTCCAAGTCTGTGGTTCATCTTTTCATCTTCTTAATGATGTGTCTTGAGGAGGAAAAAAATTTAATGATATAAGTTAACATTTAAAAATACTTCATACTTTTTACATTCTGTCAACTCTCTTTCTGCTTCAAGATCATGAAGATTCATTTTCTATATTTTGGAAGATTAAAATTTTAATCCATTATATTTATATCTATAATTCATTTTCAGTTATATGTGTATGGTGTGTGATAAACATATAGGCTCATTTTTTTGCATATAGCAATCTAGTGTTCCAAAGCAGTCTAGCTCCAGCTTTTTAAAATTAGTATTAATATGCATTACATCTTATTACATATTTTTCTTATTTGTAAATGGTTTCCTGTAGGAAGCATATAGCTGGATTTATGTACAATTTGGCAATCTCTATATTTTAATTGCTGTTTTTATGTAATTTATATTTGATCTTATTATTCCTGTATTCTTGGCAATATATCACCTATCATATTTGGAGGTAGCAACTGCTAAAACTTCAAACTATAATTATTTCTCCTTACTCTGATTCTAGGCTAAAGAAGCAAATTTACACTTATAATTTTTCATTCCACTGGTTTTCTGCAGGACTATAATGCAACCAGTAAAAACCACTATAGTCTGCCTAAGAGTTTTATTTCTCATTCTCAATCTCTTCATTGATATTCCTGGTTACATAGCTATCTCTGTAACCAGGGCTGGGCCCAGGGAACTATTCCTTTTGAGTTGCTGATATCCTTCAGCACTGAGGTTCATGTCTTTAAATATGATGATCCCACTGAAGTCCTATGACCCTTGAGGCCCTGAATGTATGTTCTGTCTTTCCAGATAACTCTCTCCATTTTTATTCTAACTGAAACAAAGCCTGGCTCTAAATGAGTGTTCCTTAAAAAGTAGTCTATGGAGTCATCCAGGGTATAGCTTATAGTGTTAGATTTCTGGACTCAAACTCAACATATTTGAATTTATCTGTGTTTCCAGAAGCTCTCTAGGTAATTTTTGTGCATACTGAAGTTTCAAAACCATCATTCTATATCATGAACTTTGATAATGAAAGCTATTTAGTATGTATCTATATTTGTAAAGATATTTATTAATTTCACAGTATTATTATATTATTAATAAAATCTTCTAATACTAAGAAAAGGTTATAATAATTTACGCCTATCTTCCAGTGGTTACTTGTATCTAGTCACTTTGCAGACACCTGTTCTAAACTTGGAGGAGCTGGGTAGGCTGAGTCTATTTTCAATAATTTTATAAAGAAGAAGCAACACAAATGCTCTAAATGAATTGTTGGAATGTTGATTCTAACCAGGTAATACCCAGGCTACACACCAGAGCAATTAAATATGAATCTGGGATGGGAGTCTGGCATAAATATTTTTAAAGGTTCCTATGTCATCCCAATGTGCAAAAAAGGTTGAAAATGACACTTACTAGAGCAATGCTTCTTAAATTTTAGCATGCATGAGAATCACCTGGAGAGCTGGTGAAGGCATGAATTCTTGGACTCTACTTGCAGTTGGTCTAGGTGGGGTTGAATTTTGTGTTTTTAATTAGCTCCCAGGTGAGGCCGATGTTACTGGTCCACAGGTTACACTCAGTAGCACTTTATTACACTAATGGTACAGTTCAGACAGGTCTTCACCTCAGATAATATTATCTAACTTTAAGTAATTGAAAAGATTAGCTGATGCCTACATTAATGAATTGTTCCTTTGAGAAGAAAATATTACTTAAAAACAGTTTAACAATAAGCTCTACCTTGCATAATTTGAGAAAGACCATTATCACTAACTGTATACCAGGTCATCCTTACCATATTCTGTGACCTAAATTAACATTATGGGCATGTGATCCTGGCCACATGATGACGAAGACACATCAACAATCTGTTAACCTACCTTTTCTCCTCTCCTGAAGATTTTAGTATCCTATATTCTTGATATAAATGGGGCCTGATTCCTGCGATTAAAGGCCTTTTCTTTTTTTTTTTTTTCCTAGATTTAATCCTTTCAAAATTCACTGTATCATTTCTCCAATATCAAAAGGAGACACAGAGAGGAAATAGGAATAAGAAGATTCAGTTCTAGCCTGACTTTGCCATTAATCCCCCATGTAAATCTGAAAAAAAAAAGTTTTTAAACTTACTGAGCTTCATTTTCTTTATCCATAAAATGAGTGGACAACATGAATATTTGTAAGTTCTTTTCCAATTCTAAAATTGTCTTCCTATAATTTCCCAAAATACTAGATCTAGAGCAAAAAGATGTTTCCTGTGTGAGTATGTGTTGGTTCAGTAATTCAGAACATTAAAAAAAAAAAAAACTAGTTAACATACCTAGCTTTTTGGAGTTCGAGCTTTTCAGCTTTTAGAACAGAGCAAACACAGTTAAAATGGATATAGTTTCAAAGTATCTTTGCTTGGTCCAGCCATGGCTAGGCAACCTCTCCACAGAATCTTCTTAAAATGATACAAATCATCAATTTCAATCTTCCCTAGTAAAACAAAAGGACTCTGTTGTGCTGGCAGAAATTGTAAGCTGCTGTCTATGTGCCAAAAATTAAGTAACTTGATAACATTATTACCAGACTCAAAAATGTCCAGAGCAGTGATTTTTAATAAGTTTATAAATTGGGATTTCTAATCTGTTAGCTCCATGTGGAGCTGCTGGGTAATTGACAGTAACCTATTTGCAAGGGAGAATTGAAATGGTGGGATTTAGTTAATCAGTGATTTTAAGAATTAACAACCTAGTAACACAGAGTACTTAAGAAAAATTAAAAACATTTTAGATTTTTTTAAAGGTAGATTATAGAATTTTCACTTAATTACTCAATAATTCCACATCTGGATATATTTCCTAGTGAAATAATTAGAAGCATGGCAAAATCTGCTTCTATAAAGATGCTGAAGGTAGGTTTATATACACATCCAGTAGGAAACTACTGGATACAACCTGATGTCCAAGGATAGAGCAGTTAAATGAACTATTTCATCCATGTGTGCTTAGTTGCTCAGTTGTATCTGACTCTTTGTAACTCCATGGACTGTAGCCCACCAGGCTCCTTCGTCCATGGGGATTCTCCAGGTAAGAATACTGGAGTGAGTTGCCATGTCCTCCTCCAGGGGATCTTCCCAACCCAGGGATCAAACCCAGGTTTCCCTCATTGTGGGCAGATTCTTTACCATCTGAGCCACCAGGGAAGCCCCATTTCATCCATAGGATTGAATAATATGAGTGCATAAACTTGGTCAGATGGTAAAGAATTAGCGTACAATGCAGGAGACAAAGGTTCTATCCCTGGGTCAGGAAGATCCCCTGGAGAAAGGAATGGCTACCCAATCCTGTATTCTTGCTTGGAGAATTCCATGGACAGAGAAGCCTGGTGGGCTACAGTCCATGGGGTTGCAAAGAGTTGGACACAACTGAACCGAGTGACTAACACTTTCACTTTCAAACTGAATTATAATTATACAAAACATTAAAAAATAGTTCTGATATGTTAACTGATGAAAACCAAGTGCAGAATATGTACTATAATAATCATGTTACAAAATCATGAATATAGAAAAGATAGAAAGACTACAAAATATACAATAGTTATATAAGAGATTATGGATGGCTTTTTCTTTTCCTTTTCTAGCTTTCCATAGTGTTTATGTGTTATCTTTATATCACAGTGGCTAAGAGCACAGACTTTGCAGCCATAGTCCTGTGTCCAAAGCTGGCTTCACCTAACACCTCCTCTCAGTTTACTCATTTATAAAATTTTAAATTTAAATTTATAAAATTTTAGCAACTTTTTCATACTTTGTGAATATTAATGAATTAGGTATAAAATCACTCAACTCAGAGAATAAGGCATGTAGAAAGCATTATCAGTCAGTTCAGTTCAGTTCAGTTGCTCAGTCATGTCCGACTCTTTGCGACCCCATGAATTGCAGCATGCCAGGCCTCCCTGTCCATCACCAACTCCCAGAGTTCACTCAGACTCACGTCCATCGAGTCCGTGATGCCATCCAGCCATCTCACCCTCGGTCGTCCCCTTCTCCTCCTGCCCCCAATCCCTCCCAGCATCAGAGTCTTTTCCAATGAGTCAGCACTTCACATGAGGTGGCCAAAGTACTGGAGTTTCAGCTTTAGCATCAGTCCTTCCAAAGAAATCCCAGGGCTGATCTCATTCAGAATGGACTGGTTGGATCTCTTTGCACTCCAATAGACTCTCAAGAGTCTTCTCCAACACCACAGTTCAAAAGCATCAGTTCTTCGATGCTCAGCTTTCTTCACAGTCCAACTCTCACATCCATACATGACCACTGGAAAAACCATAGCCTTGACTAGATGGACCTTTGTTGGCAAAGTAATGTCTCTGCTTTTGAACATGCTATCTAGGTTGGTCATAACTTTTCTTCCAAGGAGTAAGGGTCTTTTAATTTCATGGATGCAGTCACCATAGGTGTTTTCTATTTATCATTGTTTAAAATGTATCATATTTCATCTGTAATATGTTCTATTGCTAGAAATATACACTTTTTTTTTCTAAATAAAGAGAATATAAAAGTCCCTTTATCAGGTCTCTCTGACTAGTTGCCCACAATTCAGGAAAAATTACTGGTAAACATATATGTTATATACATAATCCTCACTCTGCTCATATTCTGCATGTTATATCCTACTTCTTGGAAAGTTTCTTATAGGATATTTAGATAAACCAATAGATTTATAGCTACTCACTTAAATATAAGGCTTCAGTGATTATCACTGGGCTTACTTAAAATGAGACCCTTAACCTGTGTTTTGCTTGAGTCTCTGAAATTACCAGAGAAACTCCAGTGTCTTTGACATATGATCCTGGTCAGCAAATAAGGAAAACGTATTTTTAAAACAACAATTCATTACAGGAAATTTGATTTCAAAAAGGAATATAACTTTGCTTCTTCTAAATCTCCCTGGAGAATTTGTTTCCATAGTTATCAGGCAATAGAGAAGGACTAAAACTCAGACTCATTAAAAAGAAGACAACAAATTTTAAACATCTTTTAAAATGAGAAAATAGTTGGAATATCTGGCAGTAGATGATACCTTGTATTCATAAGTATTATTAGTGACATATAGATATTTCCAAGCACATAGTAAAAAAAAAAAATTAAACTGGAAGGAACTTGCTTGTTCTGCTGCTTCTTAGTCCTAGTTCAGCTGTTCAGAGGCAATAACTAGTAAGGCTTTTATTTTCAGTTCTTACTGTTATTCTACATCCTTAAACAATATGCTGGTACTACTATTTCTTGATTTGTCAGTTTTTCGAATCTGACAAATTTTCTGTTTTACCTGGCACATTAGTGCTTTTGTATATGGAATGATTACTGATATATTTTAAATGATTTCCACAATTTTATTTTGTGTTTTCTTTTATTCCAATGCTTTTCTCTTCCTCCACTCTTTTCTGTCCTCTTCAATATATCAAGATTCAAAAAATTCTCTCATTTGCTTCAACTAGTTTAGAAGTTATGAATTATATCTTTACTGGTTACTTATCATAAAAATTTTATATTAACTGATTTTCCAATGTTAAACCAAATTTATGATGAACATAATACCCACTTTTGTCATGATATAGTATTCTTTTGAATATTGCTGCTTCTAAGCTGAGAACTTTAGAATTTTTTGTATCTTTGCTTATGAATTTTTTTTATCTTTGCTTTTGAGTGAGACTGCCTGTCACTTTCTTCTCTTTTACTAACATTACTTGGATTTTCTTTATAGGCAATGTTAATTCTTAAAATCAGTTGAGAAATGAAACAATTTTTAAATTCTCTGGAAGAGTCTATGTACATTAAATATATTCTCAGTGTTCAGTAGAACTCAGCAATGAAACAGCCTGGACCTGGAGTTTTTGTGGTAGAAAGTCTCAAATTACTGACCTGAGTAATTCAATATTAAAATGTTTTACAAATTATTTAAAGTGTTTTAAGAATTTATCTCTTACAAATTAAAACATTGTTTCTATAAAATCTGTAATAATGTCAGCTTTTTTCATGATGAAGTTGGTTATTTCTTTCTCTCTCCATCAACCTAATTTAACAGCTTTATCAATGACTTGTGACTCTGTAGAACCTCTCCATTATATATTTGTTTTCCATTTTGTTAATATCTTCTCTTCTCTTTGTTTGAAATTATTTATCTTCCAACTTCTTATTATGGAGTCTTAGCTTATTTATTTAAGTCTACACAGCTTTCTCTACATGGCCATTTAGTTGCATTCCATAAAGTTTGATATGAAGCATTTTCATTTAAAGAAGTGGATATCAGTGAAGCAAGAGGAATTATGTGGTGAATGCTATGATGTGCTTCCTGATCACCCTTCCAAAAGGAGTGATGGATCCCATCAATTGCTGTGAGTCCTCCAAGCACAAAGTCCCCCACATATACAGCCTTGACTATTGAAAGCTGTCTCACTTAAGGTTATGCCTCTTGCCTTGGGTACTCTGTGTCCAGTGCCTGGTGGACCTGGGCTACAAATTCCTGACCTTCTTTCACAGCTCAGGACAGTACTTAAGGGTCAGCTTCAAAACTCCCCCTGGAGTCAGCTCAGGTTTCTGCTGATATTTTATCATAGCTATATTTCCCCTTAGGCTTCCCAGGTGGTTCAGTGGTAAAGAACCTGCCTGTCAATGCAGGAGACAAGAGAAGTGGGTTCAATCCCTGGGTCAGGAAGATGCCCTGAAGTCGGAGATGGCAACCCACTCCAGTATCTTTGCCTGGAGAATCCTATGGACAGAGGAGCCTGGCGGGCTACAGTCCACAGGATCTCAAAGAGCTGGACAGGACTGAGCTACTGAACACACACACACACACACTTAATTCCCCTTCTGTCCAATCTTTTTTTCCTCTTTCTTCCATCACATATTGATCCTAAGAGGACGCTCTAAAAATCTCCTGGCAGAGTAATCTCTGTGTCATTCTTCTCAGAGTATGAAACCCGTGAGAAAGCTTTCTGGAGGAAAGGACAGTCAACCTGGAACTAACACAATTCTATATAAGAATATAAAGCAATCTTGAAAAAGAAGAATGGAACTGGAGGAATCAACCTGCCTGACTTCAGGCTCTATTACAAAGCCAGAGTCATCAAGACAGCATGGTACTGGCACAAAGACAGAAATATAGATCAATAGAACAAAATAGAAAACCCAGAGATAAATCCACACACCTAGGGACATCTTATCTTTGACAAAGGAGGCAAGAATATATAATGGAGAAAAGACAATCTCTTTAACAAGTGGTGCTGGGAAAACTGGTCAACCACTTGTAAAAGAATGAAACTAGAACACTTTCTAACACCATACACAAAAATAAACTCAAAATGGATTAAAGATCTAAACATAAGACCAGAAACTATGAAATTCCTAGAGGAAAACATAGGCAAAATATTCTCCGACATACATCACAGCAGGATCCTCTATGACCCACCTCCCAGAATATTGGAAATAAAAGCAAAAATAAACAAATGGGACCTAGTTAAAACTAAAAGCTTCTGCACAACAAAGGAAACTATAAACAAGGTGAAAAGACAGTCTTCAGAATGGGAGAAAATAATAGCAAATGAAGCAAGTGACAAACAACTAATCTCAAAAATATACAAGCAACTCCTGCAGCTCAATTCCAGAAAAATAAATGACCCAATCAAAAAATTGGCCAAAGAACTAAACAGACATTTCTCCAAAGAAGACATATAGATGGCTAACAAACACATGAAAAGATGCTCAACATCACTTATTATTAGAGAAATGCAAATCAAGACCACAATGAGGTACCATTTCACACCAGTCAGAATGGCTGCGATCCAAAAGTCTACAAGCAATAAATGCTGGAGAGGGTGTGGAGAAAAGGGAACCCTCTTGCACTGTAGGTGGGAATGAAAACTAGTACAGCCACTATGGAGAACAGTGTGGAGTTTCCTTAAAAAACTGAAAATAAAACTGCCTTGTGACCCAGCAGTCCCACTGCTGGGCATACACACCAAGGAAACCAGAATTGAAAGAGACATGTGTACCCCAAAGTTTATCGCAGCACTGTTTATAATAGCCAGGGCATGAAAGGAACCTAGTTGTCCATCAAGAAATGAATGGATAAGAAAGCTGTAGTACATACACACAATGGAGTATTCCTCAGCCATTAGAAAGAATACATTTGAATCAGTTCTAATGAGGTGGATGAAACTGGAGCCCATTATACAGAGTGAAGTAAGCCAGAAAGAAAAACACCAATACAGTATACTAATGCATATATATGGAATTTAGAAAGATGGTAATGATAACCCTGTATGCGAGACAGCAAAGAGACACAGATGTATAGAACAGTCTTTTGGACTCTGTGGGAGAGGGAGAGGGTGGGATGATTTGGGAGAATGGCATTGAAACATGTAAAATATCATATAAGAAACGAGTCGCCAGTCCAGGGTCGATGCATGATACAGGATGCTTGGGGCTGGTGCACTGGGATGACCTGGAGGGATAGTACGGGGAGGGAAGGGAGGGGGGTTCAGGATGGGGAACACGTGTACACCTGTGGCGGATTCATGTTGATGTATGGCAAAACCAATACAATATTGTAAAGTAATTAGCCTCCAATTAAAATAAATAAATTTATATTAAAAAAGAATATATTCAGGAAGTGCTAACAGCTCACAGACTTGGAGAGCAGTTTGCACGTGTGTCTGTGTGCTAAAGTGGAGGGAAGCATGTGTCATGAGGGATAGAACTAGAAAGGCAAGCTTTCCCTAAATTACACAGAATCTTACCATCTACCTTGAGATGTTCAGGGCCTTAGATCCCAGTGCTGGTACTATAGCTATGTGTGCTAGGCACAGCTCATTGATTAGAGAGCTAGATGGGAATTACTGGGTAGAGTTTCATAGTATAAAGGGAACCAGATTTCCTTCAAATAGTAAAGATATTATCATTTCTTGAAGTGTGATAGCACTTAGCCAACAACAAATGTTTGCAGATAAAATGATCACAGAATTTCTAATGACCCGATTCCTCATTAGAAGTCCATTTCACTGTTGACTTATCCAGCAGGTTTTGGAAAATGTTTTTATTCTCTGGGGACCATGCAGCCTTTTCCTCTTATGGCTTGCAGGCAAATAGCACCCACAGGGAAAATTCTGTTGCACATTGTCAGTGTTCAGATATGCAACCAGATCACTGCTGTGCTTTATTAAAAGCATAAATCAGAACTTGAGCTGAATATGTACAAAGGAAATTTGATTTGTACATCTTTATAACATCAAAGAATGACTCCAGTTTCCAAAGGCGGCCTACTTACTGTCTCATTAAAGGATCAGCACCGCAGTAATATTTTCCAATAGGTGATATCATTGACAGGCCTGCATTCCCTATGTTTTATTTTTTTTAAAAATCCCCCTATGTTTTAAATGTAGTGGGGAATTCAACATAATCATAAGTAAAATCCAAGCAAATTCTGGCTTCTTCAATTGTCAATAATGCATCATATATAGAAAATAATGGAACAAAAAAAAGCAGTCAAAATTAGAGCTTTTGCCAGTGTTCTGGGACAACCCAGAGTGATGGGGTGGGGAGGGAGCTGGGAGAGGGGTTCAGGATGGAGGGATACGTGCGCCTGTGACTGATTCATGTCAATGTATGGCCAAAACCACCACAATATTGTAAAATAATTAGCCTCCAATTAAAATAAATAATTTTTTTTTTTTTTAATTAGGGCTTTTGGTTAGAAAAAGACATTTCTGTACGTGTTTATAGAATCCAAGTAGGGGTAAGTGACAGAAGGAGAAGGAAAGAGGAGAAAGAGAGGAAAGTGAGGAGACATCTACATGTGCTTGATTGAAGAGAAAAATAATAATGTTTTTCTAAAGATTGGAATAAGCGCTTCAAAGATCTGCCACCAGCAGAAAAGTCAGAGCAGTCACTTTGATATAGTGAATTCAGCCGAAAGTAGCAAATCCTTTTGCATAATACAGTCCTTCAAAAGCAGTGTTGCAACTCCCGAGTGACATACCGTTCACCTTACCAGCTCAGTGTATCTGGGAGAAAACAATGTTTGTATACAAAGTTTCGGTAGGCACAAGGATATTTTGTGGTTTCTATTAGGTTCAGAGTAGCTGCTGCAATAACTGAAAGCACCAAAATTCAGTTGCTCAGCGCAAGAGATGCTATTTCTCACACGCAGAGAAATCCAATGAGGGTTAATCATCTTCTCCCACCTACCTGCAGTGGAGGCTGGGAAATGTGATCTGTGCCTGTGAAGACACTTCTCAGTGTCACTTCTGTACTCAAGCAGGTTTTACTGGGCAGTTAATTCTGCTCCATGTGAGCCATCACTGTCCTCAGAAAATGGCAACAGATCCCCTTTTGATTTACTTTTCTGATCATTTCTGCATTGGAATGCATACGTCTGATCTATGTCTAGTCCTGTGCATCCATTTAGAAATAAATGAATGCAGTTCAGTTGAACACAAATTTTTATACTAAATATTATGTGGATCTAAGATTGTTGAGTTACAAAGGTCTGTGAAAGTTAATAGTAAATAAGATATTATTAGGATCCTCAGGGAACTCATGGAGGATATTAATACAACCCAATTTCAACACCACCATGTGTAAAATAGCTAGCTTGCAGGAAGCTGCTGTATAGCACAGTGAGCTCAGCTTGGTGCTCTGTGATGACGTAGAGGAGTGGAATGGTGGGGGTGGGAGGGAGGCTCTAGAGGAAGGGATCTGTGCAAACATATAGCTCATTCACTCTGCTGTACAGCAGAATCTAACACAACATTGTAAAACAATTATACTCCAACAACAACAAAATAATAAACAATATCAGCACAATGCAGTTAGTGCTAGGTGCTTTAAAGTGTATTTTAGGTTTACTCTTTTTCATATTTTAACGAAGCATCATTCTTTGGAGGATTAATTGTCACAATTGTACTGACATCTGAATTGACTTAGGTCATAAGATTTTAGTAAATCTCTAAAATATAATCATATCAAGGACTTGACATTGCACCAAAAAAGTCTGATTTTAAAGAAAATGCTTTTCAGTTCTCTTTCCAAAGTGGAGGAAGAGCATCAGGTAGACTCGGAGTGGCCAATGTCATTTTTAATTCCATAACACATGGGCTTAGTCTAATATTTGATATTTTGTTTTAATGAGCTTTAGTTCAACATCTTTTCCCAGACTGAGGAGACTGACAAGTCACACAGTAGTACAGCCACAGCACATACAATAAGTAGCTCTCAGCCTACATCATTACTTTCTAGGTTCTTCTGTGTTCTTCCCAGCCCAGATTTACTACTCCCAATTCCAATCTCATACTTTTTGATCAAAGATCAAAAGCATTTTGAACCTTCATGTGGAATTAGATACTGTAATGGAAAGAAATCAAACTCAAAGTTCTCAATCTGCCATTATTTAACTCTATCTGGTGTCTTAGAAATCTACTCATGTGTGAAAACAGTTTCAGATTAATGAAGCTTCAGTGCCATATGTGTCCTGTAGTCTATTATTCTAATGCATTTCTGTATAATTATGTCATCAATGCAGGGGATACCAATATAAAAGTCCAGTGGACATAGGGTGTTTCAATAATAGCCCTTTTGTTATTTAGATTTAAACATAATTGCTTGTTCAGTTTGGAAGTCAGCTTGTTTATGCTACCTTCTGCGTGTTGTTAGCTCCTTCTATGCTCTATCTTTTTTATCCTCTTGAATGCAAAGTATTGACTACCTGAAAATTATTTCATAAGCTACAAGCTTAAAACCCTGCACAATTCTAATGTTTATCAAAACTCTGCTAAGATAATGTATTGAAAATAAATAGGGTTGGTTTTGGGAATACTTCCAACTTTGAGTCTTTGGCAGGGTTAGACTTCCACTGGAAAATAAAATTAGCCAAAGCTCTAGCTCAAAACCATTTGAAAGATAAAGCTATGGGGATTACTCTAATGTATTCAAGGTGTACATGTACTTTGAGTACAGCTAATAATAAGCTCCCTGGAAAATATGATGAAGACACTGGCAGATTATCAAAGTTCAACAGAATCAGTTTCATGTATACCTGAGACCACCATTTTCAAAATAGATTGGTGGATTTCAAGTTTACAGTTTCATTTGGAATGTTAACGTTGGGAGGCCTTTTTCATAATCACAGGGAAGGGGACAAGAAGATTTGCCTCCCACTTTCAGTGTGTGTCCTGACGCTGTTGTGTCTCAGCATCTGCCTCCCAAGCCAAAGGCCACCCAGGAGCTGGAAGGAAGGGAGCATGCCAAGGAGCTTGTGGTGAAATCTGGCTGCAGTCCCCAAAAGGCCCTTTTGCTATATTTTGAAAGGGTGTTGACTAATATTTGAGTGCTCAGATTGGGGTAGAGTTCTACCCACCAAACTCAGTCTCTGTTCTGGAGTGGCGTGCATTCTTAGAGTGGTTGGTCTTCAGAAGTGACAGAAAGTTGTTACTTCGTTGTTCTAAAATACAGAAAAACTAATGTTTCAGGTCATATGAATTCCCACAGTAATCTAGCCTCATCTCAGATTCATAAAAAGGGTTTAGTTTTCATAACTGAATATATAAACTGCCTTTCTAGTGAGAGATTATATCACTTCTAGCACCACCGACTCAACAGACGTGAATTTGAGCACACTTCGGGAGATGGCGGTGGGCAGAGGAGCCTTGCGTGCTGCAGTCTGTGGGGTCACAAAGAGTTGGACACGGCTTAACTACGGAACAGCAACAACAAAAGCAGTTGTTTTCAGGGGGTGACGTGAAGGTTGTATGAGTCACTCATGACACTTTTTCAACTTGCACATTCTCTCGTCTTGACAGGCCCACTTTCTCCCCAAGATTTTGGTGCATCCCTATCCATGGACGGCGTGGCTGTAATCTATCACTGTGATCAATAGTTACTTGTAATAGCGGGTTGTGGCTCCTGGATATTGGAGTGGGAAAAAGCTTGAAAAACAGCTTCTCTGTCTTGGAATAACAGTTCTCAACACTGTCCCAAGCTCTTCAGGGATTTATGAAGTTAGTAACGAAGACCCGCAGATGGATTCATTATTTTTTAAAACTACCTTATGGAAACTGTAAGCCTATGAGAGTAAAGCTGCTTCGGCAACTGCATAAACCTTGTCTCTCATCTATGGGCTACAATTTTATCAACTCATGTTGATAAGCTACTATCAACAAGCTATATGAAAGCTCTGATGATACATATTCCTTAGTGAACAGAAATGGAAAAAAATGAATTTTTATTTAATTAAGTCTGTTCCTTTGATTAGTAGATGGTTTCAAAACATGGGGCACAAAGAAGAAAAATAATTCCAAGAGCATGAAGAAATTCAAAATTTTGTCAACCACTGACCTCAAATGAGATAGAATTCAGCATAGGAGAAGAGTCTGTTGATTTCTCTTTAATCAGTAATTTATTAATTGTTACATCTGGATGTATGTGTGGGCACAGATATGAATGCTGCTGCTGATTAGTCACTTCAGTTGTGTCTGACTCTGTGCGACCCCATGGACTGCCACCTGCCAGGCTCCTCAGTCCATGGGATCCTCCAGGCAAGAATACTAGAGTGGGTTGCCATGCCCTCCTCCAGGGGATCTTCCTGACCCAGGGAGCGAACCCAGGTCTCCTGCATTGTAGGTGGATTCTTTACCATTGAACCACCAGGAAAGCCCACAGATATCTATATTTCTTCTAAAATAGGATGTGAGAAATAACATCAAATATATTAATTAAGGGGAGAGTTCTCTACATATTGACAGCTCTAACCACTTATTAATTTTAATTATGATCTTTTAAAATTACTCATGTTTTATTTATCTTCATAAAATTGAATTCCACACCCTTACTTCTCCTGGGATGGGTGCTGTGGGTGGTGGACTGTGGGAGGTCCAACTTTAGAATGCATTTTAACCAAATTAATCTTATCAGTAAATTCTGCATCTTACATAAGGTATTATGATTGACCTTAAAAACATATTTGCAAATACAAAGCTCATGAATGTAGTTCTTACTGCTTTTTGTATAATGGTTAATAAATTAGAATCTGAATACTTGGAGCTTTCTTTCTATTATAGAATTAGCAAGAATTTCTACCAGCAAATTATTATTAGGAAAGTTGTTGCTGAGACAAGAAAATCATAAAGCAGAGATAGGAGCCTTTGAAAGGGACCAGGCTGTTAACTTTCAGGAAACAGAAAGTTCTTTGTCCTTTTCTCTGTTTCCTTCCTAGTTACAATTAGAATTGGAGGGAGATGGACAAACAGGGCTCTGTCAAACGGCAGTGAGAGACACAGGCTTGAGAAAGGTGACAAAGGTTCGAGATGAACAAACATTTGAGTGTGTTGGTTTGATCTCCAAAGTATCAGTAAGAAAACAATGAAAGGAGACCAACCTGTTGACTTTCCTCCATGGAAGAAAGGTGTCACTAAATTCTGAAACTAAAGTGTATTCCGGAAGAATTCTACTTTTTAAAACAGTAATTCCCAAATTCTTGAGACTCCAGCTCATCTTTTTAAGCTGCTTGAAGAGATACCAATAATACACTGTAAATATTAACCCTGGTCCACTCACATGTTTATTTAACAAGAGTTTGGCATTCTTGGAGTGAATCTGGACAGTATCATTTTTAGTGTTCAACTGGTGGTCATAGCTACTCTTCCATCAAATTTTAACAAGAGGAAGTTGGGCGCAGAAAGAAAGAAAAGACATGAAGCTGCTAAGCATTTGCCTTGTGAAATAATATTATAGGGATTCATCTCTTTTAAATCCCTTTCTCATCTCTGCTTGTTTCCACTGTAAAGCAGGAGTAATAGTCGGGAACATGAAAGCAGTCTGACATTTGCTCCACTTGGTGTGTTTCATACCTCTCCTCTGTCAGCATGTGCTCTATCTAAACAGCAGAGGAGAGAAGCCCAGAGCACAGCCATCAGAGCGCCAACATAATACAGACCCTGTGTACTGTGGTCCAGCAAGTCAGAGGGCTCCTAACTAAGTCAGGAAGGGAGTTTTTCACATGCTCTGAGGACCTAACAAACAATTGCTAGAAAAGCCAGAGAGCATTGCATTGTCCATCTGCCAACAGTTCCAAAAAGTGATCTTCCCACTGCTTTGAACTTAGTGAATTTTTTATACTTTGTGTTCTTCCCCATCGCAATGCTTAATGTTGTGCTCTGTAGGCACATCAGCCTCTCAACAATTGTGGGCAGGTTGGAAATATGATTTGAAATAATAGGATGAGGCAGGGTGAGGTCCATGAAAATGCACGGCTTGGATCTAACATGGGGAGTGGAATGGATGCATTGTCCCACTGCTGCCTTCCAAATCCTCCCTTGTGGTTGCACAAGGCTTGCTTTTGGCAAGGCTGTTCCTGTGATGACAGGACTCTCTCCTTGTGGGTGACTTGAGCTTGCAGACTCTCTTTAGATTTGCCCCAGAACTTCTGGAGCTGTGTTGTGTTCTTAGACCCCTCCTAGCAGAACTCCTTCATTTCCTCTCTCCTTCCACAGGGCTCAGACTTGCTAGGCCCTCCTGAGGGTCCCCTGGCTTCTCCAGCATCCTCCCCTTTGCCCTACATAAAAGATTTTCATCAGTGAACCTCTTACAGGTCTAATACTGTGTTGGCAAACTGCTTCTTAGAGGACCTGAGCTGAAACAAAAGGTAAAGAGATTTCCTTCCATGGTTTAGAGCTCTAGATTTGAATGTAAATAATGCATTAGGGAAAAATTAAGGGGATTCCCAGGTGGCACTAATGGTAAAGAACCTGCTTGCCAAAGCAGGAGACATAAGAGATGCCGGTTGTATCCCTGGGTCAGGAAGATCCCCTGGAGAAGAACATGCAACCCACTTCAGTATTCTGGCCTGGAGAATCCCATGGACAGAGGAGCCTGATGGTCTACAGTCCATGGGGTCACAAAAGAGGTGGACACAACAGAAGCAACTTAGCACACTCGCAAGGGGCAAGAGGCAAACATTCAAATGGAATTTCAAAGTGGGCTTGGTCACCCTCTCACTCTTTCAACTCCTTTGCCTCTCCCAGCCCAGTAGCAGAGATTAGCCAACATTTTTTAATGTTGGCCAATAGGGCAAGATAGCAAATGTTTTGTGCTCATAGGTGACATGCTTTCTGCTGCAACCACAGAACTCTGCTATTGTACAGTAGATGCACCCGTGGCAACATGTAAAAGAGTGGACATGATTGTGTTCCAATAAAACTTTATTTAAAAAGCAGATGGCAGGGCATGATTGGCCTCTGGGCCATGGTTTGTGGACCCATGGTCTTTCGGTTCACATGAAAGATCTTCTTTGGCTTAATGAGTCATTTATTTAGGCCCCTGGAAACTGAGAAGTCCATTTCAAGTTAAAAAGCATGGGAGACTCTGTGCTCTGAATTGATATCTTCTTTAAAGACACTTGCCCTGCCATCAGCATTCAAGGCTCTCTTTTGTGGGAATCCAGTGTCCCATGTGCCCACTCCCCAGATCTCTGTCACTTGCTTACAAATTTCCTAAGCACTTCATTTCCCATTCTAACAAAGGAAAACTTCATTTTTCTTGTTGCTGGAAATTTGAAAACGGAAATGTAACAAGAGGATGACTGCATCTTGCAAAACTTTCTAGCAACTACAGTGAGTCGCCATGGCAACTCATTTTTGGATTAAGGCCTTTTGGAGTGGGAGCTGATGAGGAAAAAAAAAATGTTGCATGCAGCCAGCTGAGGTTTTGACTTTAGCTAGAAAAATACCTTGAAGTTTTCCCAGGTGTGTAGGAGTTGGAAAAAGGGAAGCAGAGCTGATAAAGGTCCCATGATTCTGAGAACAAACCCAGGTATAAGGTCAGTCAATCAAATGTCCAGGTGTTCTACGGCTGAAGTGAGGTGGTAAGGTTTTACTTCCATGATTATGCTTAATTGGTGGTGAACTTTAGTATTTTGTGATTAATATTTTATGCACCTGAGGTGACTATTAATATTCTTGCCTGAATATGTATATTACACTTGGATTATACTATTCTCAAAGAAAGGATTTAGACTGGACCCATTTAGATCATCTTTGGCACTTTTTATTCCAAACTTCAAGAAAAAATGGCAGAAAATGGCCTTGATTCTTGGACAAGGGTCTGGGACAGTGGCAATAAACCTTGGCTCTCCCTCTTGAGAGCCATCCATGACTCAGAATGGATTTCCAAGCCATTTCTTTGTTTCTTAGCACATGCCCTGATCCCTTTGTCCTTCTCTCTTTCTTTGTTCTTGTTGAGTGCTGAGACAGAGCCAAACCAGAGTAGTCAGTAATAGATGACAAATATTCCTTTATGCAGAACCTCTTAAAAATAGTAACAATGTGCAATACTTTTAATGAAGAACCCATAATTGTGAGTGTCAATCATCAAATTAATGATAACATATAATTAATATAATTAGTGACAATAATAATAGTTATGAAGTGGTGGATTAAGCATGATTGCAATAAGTACTAAAATAATAATGAGATTATCATTTCACTTGATCTTTAAAATATCTCACGTAAGAACTATCTAGCTGGTATTTTATAGATTAGAAAATTTAGGTTCAGAGTTTAATTCTGCTTAAGTAATTCTGCCAAGAACATAAAGTTTTCCCCGGTGGCATGTGGTAAAGAATCCACTTACCAAGGCAGGAGATGCAAGATGCAGGTTCGATCCCTGTGTTGGGAAGATCCCCTGGAGAAAGAAATGGTAACCCCTTCCAGTATTCTTGTCTGGAAAATCCTGTGGGCAGAGGGGCTTGGCGGGCTATAATCTCAGTTCAGTTCAGTTCAGTCGTTCAGTCGTGTCCGACTCTTTGTGACCCCGTGAATCACAGCGCACCAGGCCTCCCTGTCCATCAACTCCCGGAGTTCACTCAGACTCAAGTCCATCGAGTCGGTGATGCCATCCAGCCATCTCATCCTCTGTCGTCCCCTTCTCCTCCTGCCCCCAATCCCTCCCAGCATCAGAGTCTTTTCCAAGGAGTCAATTCTTCTCATGAGGTGGCCAAAGTACTGGAGTTTCAGCTTTAGCACCATTCCTTCCAAAGAAATCCCTGGGCTGATCTTCAGAATGGACGGGTTGGATCTCTTTGCAGTCCAAGGGACTCTCAAGAGTCTTCTCCAACACCACAGTTCAAAAGCATCAATTCTTCGGCGCTCAGCCCTCTTCACAGTCCAACTCTCACATCCAAAAGAATTGGACATAACTGAGCACACACACACACAGAACACCAAGAACATAAACCTAATAATTCATAAAACTGAAATTGTTTGCTAGTCTGGCCTCTAATGACTGAGAACGTGAATAGGTTCAGAACTTGAACCATGTGATCTGGGGTATGAATCCTGGTTCCACTCTTCCATGGTAAACTATTCAACCTCTGTGTCTGCCCCACTGGACCGTTGAAAGGATTAGTATTTGGGTTTGTGGTTGTTTATTTTTTAATTGGAAGGTAGTTGCTTTACAGTATTGTGTTAGTTTCTGTGGTATAACAACATGAATCATCTATATGTACACATATATCCCCTCTCTCTTGAACTTCCCTCCCACTCTGACCCATCCCAACCTTCTAGACTATCACAGAGCACCAAGCTGGGCTCTCTGTATCAGAGAACAGCTTGCAATTAGCTATGTATTTCACACACGGTAGTGTACATATCTCAATGCTACTCTCAGTTCGTTCCACCCTCTCCTTTCTCTGCTTCATCCACAGGTCCATCTTCAACATCTGAGTCTTTATTTCTGCCCTGCAAAGAGGCTTATCAGTACCATTTTTCTAGATTCCATATATACACGTTCATATACAATATTTTTCCTTTCTGACTTACTTCACTTTCTCTGAAAGATCCAGATCACTACAAATGACCCAATTTTGTTCCTTTTTATGGTTAAGTAATATTCCATTGTGGAGGCATTGCCCAGGATGGTTCAGTGGAAGGATGTGTGCTGATGACGCCACCCTAAGGGCAGAAAGAGAAGAGGAACTAAAGAGCCTCTTGATGAGGGCGAAAGAGGAGAGTGAAAAGGAGGGCTTAAAACTCAGCATTCAAAAAACTAAGATCATGGCAACTGGTCTCATCACTTCATGGCAAATAGACAGGGAAAAAAGGTGAAACAGTGACAGAATTTATATTCTTGGCCTCCAAAATCACTATGGGCAGTGACTGCAGCCATGGAAGGGAGGCTATGACAAGCCTATATAGTGTATTAAAAAGCAGAGACATCACTTTGCTGGCAAAGGGCGGTACAGTCAGAGCTATTGTTTTACCAATAGTCATGCACAGATGTGAGAGTGAACCATAAAGAAGAATGAGCACCAAGGAACCGACACTTCTGAACTGTGGTGCTGGAGAAGACTCTTGAGAGTCCCTTAGGCAGCAATGAAATCAAACCAGTAAATCCTAAAGGAAATAAACCCTGAATATTCATAGGAAGAACTGATGCTGAAGTTGAAGTTCCAATACTTCAGCCACTTGATGTGAAGAGCTGACTCATTGCAGAAGTCCTGGATGCTGGGAAAGATTGAGGGCAGGAGGAGAAGGGGGTGACAGAGGATGAGATGGTTGATTGGCATCACTGATAAAATGGACATGAGTTTGAGCAAACTCTAGTAGATAGTGAAGGACAGGGAAGCCTGGCCTGCCGCAGCCCATGAGTTCACAAATAGTCAGACGACTTCGCAACTGAACAACAACAACAATATTCCATTGTATATACGTGCTGCTGCTGCTGCTAAGTCACTTCAGTGGTGTCCAACTCTGTGCGACCCCGTAGACTGCAGCCCACCAGGCTTCTCCATCCCTGGGATTCTCCAGGCAAGAACACTGGAGTGGGTTGCCATGTCCTTCTCCAATGCATGAAAGTGAAGAGTGAAAGTGAAGTAGCTCAGTTGTGTCTGACTCTTAGCGACCCCAAGGACTGCAGCCTATCAGGCTCCTCCACCCATGGGATTTTCCAGGCAAGAGTACTAGAGTGGGTCGCCATTGCCTTCTCCATATATGTGCTACAACTTCTTTATCCATTCATCTGTTGTTGAACAGCTAGGTGACTTCCATGTCCTAGCTATTGTAAATAGTGCTGCAGTGAAAAATGGTGTATGTGTGTCTTAAATGAGCATTATTTGGATAATGTTTAGAGCCATGCTCAGCATACATACTATATTCGTGTTTTTAAAATAAATAATTATACTGCATTCAGTTCAGTTCAGTTCAGTCACTCAGTCATGTCCGACTCTTTGTGACCCCATGAACTGCAGCACGCCAGGCCTCCCTGTCCATCGGTTCTGAAAATTTGAATAAATTAGCTGACATTAGGAAATCTACGTGACCTCTCTAAGCTTCAGTTTCTACTCATGTGCAAAATGGAGATAATACTAGTATCTACCTTACAGTTGTTTGCAAAGCTAATTGGACTTAATGTAAAGACCTTATTTCACTACCAGGGACTTACTAAGGGCTCAAATTTTGTTATTTATTGAACAAGTCTTGGTTCTCTAGAGAAACAGAACAAATTATATAAATGTAGTAAAGAACAGAATAGATTTTGACCTATAAGGAGTTGCCTTATGCAACGGTAGAGTTGAGAAATAAGTCTCTGATCTGCAGGCAGAGAGATGGATAGCCAGGGGAGCTAATGGTGTAAATTTCAATCTGAGTCTGAGTCTAAAGCAGATAGATGTGCCAGGTCAAAGAGAGCCAAGTAGAAAGCATTCTTTATCAGCTTTCTACTTTATTCAGAATGAACTGTTCTACTCAGACTACTAGCTCAAGTGTTGACATTCAGAAAGACTCTCCCAGACACACTTAGAAATAATGTTTGTAAAAGACTATTTATGTGCCTCTCAAAATAATATAGTAAGTCACCCAGAGCCAGACATTCTGGAGAGTGAAGTCAAGTGGACCTTAGGAAGCACTGCTCTCAATAAAGCTAGTGGATGTGATGGAATTCTAGTAGAGCTAATTAAAATCATAAAAGATGATGCTACCAAAGTGTTGCACTCAATATGTCAGCCAATCTGGAAGATCTGGAAGTAGTCACAGGACTGGAAAAGGTCAATCCTCATCCCAGCTCCCAAGAAGGGAAGTATTAAAGAATGTGCTAACCATCGGACAACTGCATTCATTTCCCATGCTAGTAAGGTCATGCTTAAAATCTTGTATGCCAGGCTTCAGCGTTACATAAACCAAGAACTTAAAGATGTCTAAGCTGGGTTTGAAAAGGCAGAGGCACAAAGAGATCAAATTTCCAACATTTGCTGGATCTCAGAGAAAGCAAGGGAATTCCAGAAAAACATCTACCTCTGTTTCATTGATTACACTAAAGCCTTTGATTGTGTGCATCATAATAAACTGTGGAAAGCTCTTAAAGAGATGGGAATACCAGACCATCTTACCTATCTTACCTGGTGAGATGGCTGGATGGCATCACTGATGCAATGGACATGAACTTGAGCAAACTCTGGGAGATGGTGAAGGACAGGGAGGCCTGGTGTGCTGCAGTCCATGGGGTCACAAAGATTCAGACACGAATGGGTGACTGAACAAAAACAACAACATTTATATGTGGAAATCCTAAATCTCAAGGTAATTCTATTAGGAGGTGGGGGGGGGTCTTTGAAAGATGACTAGGTTCTGAGGGTGGAGCCCTTATGGATGGGTTTAGTGCCCCTATAAAAGGGTAACAAGAAAAAGATAGTGTCTAGGAGGCATACCCCCAAAAGACACTGAATCTCCTACTATCTTGATCTTGGAATTCTAGCTTTCAGGACTGTGAGAAATGCATTTCTTTAGTTTATAAGCCACTCAGTTTGTGCTTTTTTGTTATAGCAACCCCAATGGACAATGTTTAACCAAATATCTAGGCACCCAGCAGCCCAGTCAAGTTGCTGCATTATATTAACTGTCCAGGACAATATGGTTATTTTTATAGTTATTGCATTGTCTTCTTCATGGAGCCAAAATCTATGCAAATAAGTCAACCACATCAACACTGAAATATAACCAAGTATAAATGGCTAATGTAGATACTGTGTATAATATTTTAAATTTCTTAGGAGAACACACATCATTCAAAGACTAATCTGCTTGGCTGATGAAATAATTTCAAATACAATTTCAAGGAAATTTTTTCTCATAGAGAAACATCTTGTTTATGCACCACATAACTTAAGAATAATGAGTTGACTAAAAAGACACTACACCCAACATAGACCAATGTACAAAAACTATTAGGACCTTCTTAAAGTGCTGGTTTTAAGGCATCAGTTGGACAGCAGCTTTTTAAACAGCTCAGTTAAGGCAGAGTTCTTGCCAGACAAAGCACCTTTGCCTGTTAGGAGAATTTGTGAAGCATCACAGATGGTTTACTAAAAAAGACCCAGGGGAGATTCCCACAACCTATGAGCAAATTGGCAGATGCCGAGTATAACTCCCCTCAAGCTGCCACTATGAACACATACACCCCCAGCCTGGGTAACCTGGGAAGACCTGGGCCTCGGTGTGATCCAGCCCCTAGCGACCTAGCTCTGTCTCCTCCCATTGTCTCTCCTTCACTTAGGCTGGACTTAGTTCCATAGTAAACATGGCTGGCTACCATTTCTGTGAAGAATACACTTTCCTGACTCCTGCCAAATTCCTTCTTGTTTTTCTGTCCTGCTTAGGTCTCATTTCTCCAAAGCGGTTTCCATGACTCAGACAAGATCAGATCTCTCTGATGTATGCTCCAAGAGCATGTGTAGTCCTGACTTGTAGGACTCAACTCTCAGCTATTTTTCTTACCGTATATTTTAATATCTGTATGCTAAAATCATGTAAGCTCTTGAAGGGCAGGGCTTGCGTCCATTCCATATTCTCTGTTCTTAATACAGTGCCCAACACATAATAGGATCTCAGATCTAAGATGCACTGATTATAAGACACAATAATATTTCATCTACCAATAGGAAGAAAAAAAAAGCTTCCAAATAAACTATGACATGATGCTTTTTAACATTTAGCATTTTTATTCTATATTTAATAGAAGACATTGCTTATCCCCTCCAGAAGGAACTGGAAACCCATCCAGTATTCTCACCTGGAGAATCCCATGGACAGAGGAGGTACAGTCCATGGGGCTGCAGAGTCAGAAATGACTTAGTGACTGAGCATGCGTCTTGTGTACACATAGGTTTTTCTTTTTTTTAAAATCATATATCACTCTTGTACTTGAAGGAAAAATGGGATAAATTGGTAATTACATTTCCTAAACCTCTTCATATTCAAAATCTCTTCTGATTATTTTATTTTTATTGTGATGAACTATATGCATGAATGCTAAGTTTCTTCAGTCGTGTCTGACTCTGTGTGACCCCATGGACAGCAGCCCACCAAGACTACTCTGTCCATGGGATTCTCCAGGCAAGAATATTGGAGTGGGTTGCCATTTCCTTCTCCGATGAACCATCAGTTCAGTTCAGTTCAGTTGCTCAGTCGTGTCCGACTCTGCAACCCCATAAATCGCAGCACGCCAGGCCTCCCTGTCCATCACCATCTCCTGGAGTTCACTCAGACTCACGTCCATCGAGTCCGTGATGCCATCCAGCCATCTCATCCTCTGTCATCCCCTTCTCCTCCTGCCCACAATCCCTCCCAGCATCAGAGTCTTTTCCAATGAGTCAACTCTTTGCATGAGGTGGCCAAAGTACTGGAGTTTCAGCTTTAGCATCATTCCTTCCAAAGAAATCCCAAGGCTGATCTCCTTCAGAATGGACTGGTTGGATCTCCTTGCAGTCCAAGGGACTCTCAAGAGTCTTCTCCAACACCACAGTTCAAAAGCATCAATTCTTCGGTGCTCAGCCTACTTCACAGTCCAACTCTCACATCCATACATGACCACAGGAAAAACCATAGCCTTGACTATATGGATCTTAGTCGGCAAAGTAATGTCTCTGCTTTTGAATACGCTATCTAGGTTGGTCATAACTTTTCTTCCAAGGAGTAAGAATCTTTTAATTTCATGGCTGCAGTCACCATCTGCAGTGATTTTGGAGCCCCCAAAAATAAAGTCTGACACTGTTTCCACTGTTTCCCCATCTATTTCCCATGAAGTGATGGGACCAGATGCCATGATTTTCGTTTTCTGAATGTTGAGCTTTAAGCCAACTTTTTCACTCTCCACTTTCACTTTCATCAAGAGGCTTTTTAGCTCCTCTTCACTTTCTGCCATAAGGGTGGTATCATCTGCATATCTGAGGTTATTGATATTTCTCTAGGCAATCTTGATTCCAGCTTGTGCTTCTTTCAGCCCAGCGTTTCTCGTGATGTACTCTGCATAGAAGTTACATAAGCAGGGTGACATTATACAGCCTTGACGTACTCCTTTTCCTATTTGGAACCAGTCTGTTGTTCCATGTCCAATTCTAACTGTTGCTTACCTGCATACAGATTTCTCAAGAGGCAGGTCAGGTCATCTGGTATTCCCATCTCTGTCAGAATTTTCCACAGTTTATTGTGATCCACACATTCAAAGGCTTTGGCATAGTCAATAAAGCAGAAATAGACGTTTTTCTGGAACTCTCTTGCTTTTTCCATGATCCAGCGGATGTTGGCAATTTGATCTCTGGTTCCTTTGCCTTTTCTAAAACCAGCTTGAACATTAAGAAGTTCACGGTTCATGTATTGCTGAAGGCTGGCTTGGAGAATTTTGAACATTACTTTACTAGCATGTGAGATGAGTGCAATTGTGTGGTCGTTTGAGGATTCTTTGGCATTGCCTTTCTTTGGAATTGGAATGAAAACATATCTTTTCCAGTCCTGTGGCCACGGCTGAGTTTTCCAAATTTGCTGGCATATTGAGTGCAGCACTTTCACAGCATCATCTTTCAGGATTTGAAATAGCTCAACTGGAATTCCATCACCTCCACTAGCTTTGTTTGTAGTGATGCTTTCTAAGGCCCACTTGACTTCACATTCCAAGATGTCTGGCTCTAGATTAGTGATCACATCATCATGATGATCTGGGTCATGAATATCTTTTTTGTACAGTTCTTCCATGTATTCTTGCCACCTCTTCTTAATATCTTCTGCTTCTGTTAGGTCCATACCATTTCTGTCCTTTATTGAGCCCATCTTTGCATGAAATGTTCCCTTGGTATCTCTAATTTTCTTGAAGAGATGTCTAGTCTTTCCCATTCTGTTCTTTTCCTCTCTTTCTTTGCATTGATCGCTGAAGAAGGCTTTCTTATCTCTTCTTGCTATTCTTTGGAACTCTGCATTCAGATGCTTCTATCTTTCCTTTTCCCCTTTGCTTTTCGCTTCTCTTCAGCTATTTGTAAGGCCTCCCCAGGCAGCCATTTTGCTTTTTCACATTTCTTTTCCATGGGGATGGTCTTGATCCCTGTCTCCTGTACAATGTCACTAACCTCATTCCATAGTTCATCAGGCACTCTATCTATCAGATCTAGGCCCTTAAATCTATTTCTCACTTCCACTGTATAATCATAAGGGATTTGATGTAGATCATACCTGAATGGTCTAGCGGTATTCCCTGCTTTCTTCAATTTGAGTCTGAATTTGGTAATAAGGAGTTCATGATCTGAGCCACAGTCAGCTCCTGGTCTTGTTTTTGTTGACTGTATAAAGATGAACTATATACATCTCATGGGCTTCCCTGGTGGCTCAGAGGTTAAAGCGTCTGCCTCTAATACGGGAGACCTAGGTTCGATCCCTGGGTTGGGAAGATCCCCTGGAGAAGGAAATGGCAATGCACTCCAGTATTCTTGCCTGGAGAATCCCATGGATGGAGGAGCCTGGTGGGCTACAGTCCATAGGGTCACAAAGAGTCGGACACGACTGAGCAACTTAACTTAACTTAACTTAACTTATGTACATCACATAAAATTTAGCATCTTAACCTTTTAAAATGTATATTTCAGTGGCATTAAATCCATTCCTATTATTGTGAGATTTATTCTTTAACATCTAGTTTAGTTTTTTCTTTTTTTTCCTCTGCCTCACCTTCCACCCCTAAAATAACCCTCGCTGCTGTCAAGAGCATTGGTGATAACACATCTTAAAAACATGATCTACTATTGTCTCAGAATTTCTTGCAGAATTCATACCCATCCCTCAAGAGTCTGTATATACATACTCAGGCCATAACAGCTCCGTTATGACTGCTGCTTGGCCAAAGTGATTTTAAGATGCATCCTATTTCTGGGATTGTTGAAAGTGAAAAAGTGAAACAACAAACATGGCATTAGCCAAATAAATACTGCAAAGTCTATAAATATACATAGGAAGTTCTATGCATGTATTTATGTAGATTGGTAGATAACAATGAAATTTCATGCTCAATATGGCTGTGAAAAATGAGGGAGCCACATCTGATTGGGTATAGCCAGCCTTCTTGAAATCTTAGAGATCAAGGCAACGAGAGGTATACCTTCTTCTTTATCTTGCTTCCTACCTCTGTAGGGCTGGAGGGAGGAAAGGGCTGGAGGGCTCATCTCCATGGAGGACACTTGGCTCTACCTTTCTTTTGAGCTTTGACACTTTCCTCACCAGCCTCTTACCCTCTCATTACAGCACCTGACAGAATGTATACACAGTGACTTAGGATCCTGATTCTGTTGAGGCTTGAGGACCATAAATTATATTTAGTCAAATACCTTTATTTTATAGAAGAGGAAATCTGAGCTCCATAGGCAACTTGCTTATAGTCACATGTGAACAACAAAAGATCAGAGAAAACTTGAGGAGATACTCCAGTGAAAGGTCATAGGTTAAGCGCCTGGGAAGCCTAAACTCATAATATTTACATTTTTTGAAAACATTTGTTATGGGCTAAAATTTTTCTTCTCAACATTCACATTTTGAAGTCCTAAGCCCTAGTACCTCAGAATGTAACTGTATTTGGAGATGAGGTCTTTAAAGAGGTAATTATGGTTAAAATGAGGCTGTTAGGCGGACCCTAGTTTAGTCTGACTGGTGTCTTTAGAAGGCAGAGATTAGGACACAAAGAAACAGACATCAGGGATGCAGCAAGAAATGCGATCATCTACAAGCCAACAAGAGAAGCATCAGAGGAGACTTACCCTGTTGACGCCTTCATCTTGCACGTCCATGTGAGAAAATAAATTCTTGTTTAAACCACCCTGTGTGCAGTGTTTTGTTATGCCAGTCCTAGCAAACTAATACATCTTAATGAGGGAAGAGAAGAGGGGATTCAGAAAGATAATTACAAATGAAAGAGGAGGAGTGCACTTGAATGTTTTAATAACTTACAAGAAGATTGGGCTATTAGTGAGTGTTGTTCAGGAAGTCCCAGGAGGAGGTAAATCCTCCTTCCAATCACAGCACTCTTCTTCCCCAGGCATCAAGGCACACATGCACCAAAGGCAAGATTGTAACACTTTGTGGCGAGCATGACTTGGTGTTGCATTCCACTGAGGAACTCTGGTTTGCTGGGCTGGGGAACAGAAGGAGGCCTTCTTTCCTTACTGACATCACACCAGTGTTATGCTCCAGTTGGTTATGCAGGAGGAATGTACACAGAAGAGAAGAAAATCCCATTTTTGGCAGTTTCATGTTGTTAAATTTATTCTTGAGTATATCTGTG
Organism: Ovis aries; assembly: GCF_016772045.2. Lineage (NCBI taxonomy): Eukaryota > Metazoa > Chordata > Mammalia > Artiodactyla > Bovidae > Ovis > Ovis aries. The sequence goes on along the minus strand of NC_056059.1, from coordinate 24,680,265 downwards.
TTGTTTATATTTTCCTATTAAAGTAATCAATTTCATCAAAATTTTTAAACGTATTAGTACAGAATTGTACAGATTTTTCTTTTCTCACAAAAAATAATTTTCTGTATTTATTATAGACCTTTCTCATTCCTTGTTTTGGCTGTCTCTTTTTTCCTTTTTCTTCCATACTCTTGTTTTTTTTTTTTTTTAAACATTTTTAATTGAACAATAAATGCTTTACAATGTCATGTTGGGACTCTAATCTTCCCTACAATTTATGGCCTCAAAAGAGAATTTTAATTCCTCTATTCAATCTAGTTCCCTTGGAATCTTTAAACCACTGTGCTCACATGCTTTCATTGCCTCTTAACCTGTTCAATTACTGCTGGTTTCTCATGTCAAGGAGGACCTGCTCTTTTCCAAACTTATGCCCTGATTTTTGGGGTAAATCAGTTTCAGACTTTTGCTCTCCTCTGAGTCTTATCATGTTCTATTCTCCTGTCCTGCAGCTTTTCATTTTTTCTTTTTCAGTTGAAGGATAATTGCTTTATAGAATTGTGTTGTTTTGTGTCAAACCTCAATATGAATCAGTCATAGGTATACATATACCCCCTCCTTTTTTAATCTCCCTCCCATTGCACTCCCCATCCTACCCCTCTAGTTTGATACAGAGACCCTGTTTGAGTTTCCTGAGACATACAGCAAATTTTCATTGGCTATCTATTTTACATATGGTGATGTAAGTTTCCATGTTACTCTTTCCATACATTTCACCCTCTCCTCCCCTCTCCCCATGTCCATAAGTCTATTCTCTATGTCTGTTTCCCTATGGCTGACCTGCAAATAAATTTTTCAGTACCATTTTTCTAGATTCTGTGTACATGTGTTAGTATACAATATTTACATTTCTCTTTCTGACTTACTTCACTCTGTATAATAGCTCTAGGTTCATCCACCTCATTAGAACTGACTCAAATGCATTCCTTTTTATGGCTGAGTAATATTTCATTGTGTATAGGTACCATATTTCTTTATCCACTCATCCTTCGATGGACATCTAGGTTGCTTTCGTGTTCTAGCTATTATAAATAGTGCTGTAATGAACAATAGGATACATGTGTCTCTTTCAATTTTGGTTTCCTCAGGGTATATGCCTAAGAGTTGGATTGTTGGGTCATATGGTAGTTTTATTCTTAGGTTTTAAGGGATCTCCATACCATCTTCTATAGTGGCTGTATCAATTTACATTCCCACCAACAGTGCAAGAATGTTCCCTTTTCTCCACATCCTCTCCAGCATTTATTGTTTGTAGACTTTTTGATGATGGCCATTCTGACCGGTGTGAGGTCTCATTGTAGTTTTGATTTGCTTTACTCTAATAATGAGTGCTGTTGAGCATCTTTTCATGTGTTTGTTAGCCATCTGTATGTCTTCTTTGGAGAAATGTCTTTTTAGGTCTTTTTCCCACCGTCTAGTCAAGGCTATGGTTTTTCCAGTAGTCATGTATAGATGTGAGAGTTGGACTGTGAAGAAGGCTGGGCACTGAAGAATTGATGCTTTTGAACTGTGATGTTGGAGAAGACTCTTGAGAGTCCCTTGGACTGCAAGGAGATTCAACTAGTCCATTCTGAAGGAGATCAACCCTGGGATTTCTTTGGAAGGAATGATGCTAAAGCTGAAACTCCAGTACTTTGGCCACCTCATGCAAAGAGTTGACTCATTGGAAAAGACTCTGATGCTGGGAGGGATTGAGGGCAGGAGGAGAAGGGGATGACAGAGGATGAGATGGCTGGATGGCATCATGGACTCGATGGACGTGAGTCTGAGTGAACTCTGGGAGATGATGAAGAACAGGGAGGCCTGGCGTGCTGCGATTCATGGGGTTGCAAAGAGTCGGACATGACTGAGCGACTGAACTGAACTGAACTGTTTGTTTTTCTGGTATCAAGTTGTATGAGCTGCTTGTATATTTTGGAAATTTATCCTTTGTCAATTGTTTTGTTTGCTATTATTTTCTCCCATTCTGAGGGTTGTCTTTTCACCTTGCTTATAGTTTTCTTTACTGTGCAAAAGGTATTAAATTTAATCAGGTCCCACTTGTTTACTTTTCCTTCTATTCCCATTATGCTAGGTGGTGGGTCATAGAGGATCTTGCTTTGATTTATGTCATTGAGCATTCTGCCAATGCTTTTCTCTAAGAGTTTTATAGTTTCTGGTCTTACATTTAGGTCTTTAATCCTAAATGTTGAGTTTATCTTTGTGTATGGTGTTAGGAAGTGTTCTAATTTCATTCTTTTACATGTAGCTATCCAGTTTTCCCAGCACCATTTACTGAAGGGGCTGTCTTTGCCCCATTGTGTATTCTTGCTTCCTTTGTCAAAAATATGGTACACATAGGTGCATGGGTTTATTTCTGGGCTTTCCATCTTGTTTCATTGGTCTGTGTTTCTCTTGTTGTGCCAGTACCATACTGTCTTGATGATTGTAGCTTTGTAGTATAATCTGAAGTCAGGAAAGTTGATTCCTCCAGCCCCATTCTTCTTTCTCAAGGCTACATTGGATATTCAGGGTCTTTTGTGTTTACAAATGAATTGTGAAAGTTTTTGTTCTAGTTATGTGAAAAATGCCATTGGTAATTTGATAGGGATCACATTGATTCTGTAGATTGCATTTGGTAGTATAGTCACTTTCACAATATTGATTCTTCTTACTGAAGAACATTCAATATCTTACCATCTGTTTATGTCATCTTTGATTTCTCTCCTCAGTGCCTGATAATTTTCTGTCTTTTGTCTCCTTAGGTAAGTTTATTCCTAGATATTTTGTTCTTTTTGTTGCAATGGTGAATGAGATTGATTCCTTAATTTCTCTTTCTGATATTTCATTGTTAGTATATAGAAGTGCAAGTGTTTTCTGTGAATTGATTTTTTAATCCTGAAACTTTGCTAAACTCACTGATTAGCTCCAGTAATTTTCTGATAGCATCTTTAGGGATTTCTATGTACAGTATCCTGTCATCTGAAAACAGTGAGAGCCTTACTTCTTTTGTTCCAATCTGGATTCCTTTTATTTCATTGTCTTCTCTTATTGCTGTAGCTAGGACTTCCAAAACTATGCTGAATAATAGTAGTGAAAGTGGACACCCTTGTCTTGCTCCTGATCTTAGGGGGGAATGCTTTCAGTTTTTCACCAATGAGAATAATGTTTGCTGTAGGCTTATCATATATGGCCTTTATTATGTTGAAGTAGGTACCTTCTTTGCCCATTTTTTGAAGAGTATTAATCATAAATGGGTGCTGAATTTTGTCAAAAGCTTTTCCTGCATCTATTGAGATTATCATATGGTTTTTATCTTTCAATTTGCTAATATGATATATCACATTGATTGATTTGTGTATATTGAAGAATCCTTGCATCCCTGGAATAAACTCGACTTTGATCATGGTATGTGAGCTTTTTGATGTGTTGTTGAATTCTGTTTGCTAAAATTTTGTTCAGGATTTTTGCACAATATCAATGATATTGGTATGCAGTTTTCTTTTTTGTTGTTGTTGTCTTTGTCTGGTTTTAGTATCAGGGTGATGGTGGCCTCTTAGAATGAGTTTGAAAGTGTTCATTCCTCTGTAATTTTTTGAGAGAGTTTTAGAAGGATAGGCATTAGCTGTTCTCTAAATATTTGATAGAATTCTCCTGTGAAGCCATCTGTTCCTTGGCTTTTGTTTTTGGGAAGATTTTTGATCATAGCTTCAATTTCAGTACTTGTAATTGGGTTGTTTATAATTTCTATTTCTTCCTGGTTTAGTCTTGGAAATTTGAACTTTTCTAAGAATCTGTCCATTTCTTCCAGGTTAGCCATTTTCTTGCCATATAGTTGTTCATAATAGTCTCTTATAATCCTTTGTATTTCTGCACTGTCTGTTGTAATCTCCCCTTTTTCATTTATAATTTATTGATTTGCTTCTTCTTTTTTTCTTGATGAGTCTGGCTAAAGTTTGTCAATTTTGTTTATCTTCTCAAAGAACTAGCTTTAGTTTTATTAATCTTTGCTATCATTTATTTAATTTCTTTTTCAATTTTTTGGCTCTGATCTTTATGATTTCTTTCCTTCTGCTAATTTTGGGGGTTTTTTTGTTCTTCTTTTTCCAAGTGTTTTAGGTGTAAAGTTATATTGTCTATTCGATGTTTTTCTTCTTTCTTGAGGTAAGATTGTATTGCTACAAACTTCCCTCTTAGAACTGCTTTTGCTGTATCCCATAGGTTTTGAGTTTTCATGTTTCCATTGTCATTTTCTTCTAGAAATTTTTTGATTTCCCTTTTGATTTCTTCAGGAACCTGTTGGCTGTTTAGAAGTGTATTGTTTAATCTCCATGTGTTTGTGTTTTTTACAGTTTTTTTTCTTGTAATTGATATCTAGTCTCATAGGGTTGTGGTGGGAGAAGATGCTTAATATGATTTCTTTTTTTTTAATTTTTTTTTATTTTTACTACATTTTATCTTATGATTTCAATTTTCCTTAAATTTACTGAGGTTTAGTTTGTGACCCAAGATGTGGTCTATCCTGGAGAATGTTCCATGTGTGCTTGAGAAGAAGGCGTATTCTTCTGCATTTGGATGGAATGTCCTGAAGATATCAATGAGGTCCATCTCATCTAATGTATCATTGAAGACTTGTGTTTAGTTATTAATTTTCTGTTTTGATTATCTGTCCTTTGGTGTGAGTGGGGTGTTAAAGTCTCCGTCTATTATTGTGTTACTGTCAGTTTCTCCTTTTATGTCTGTCAGTGTTTGTCTTATGTATTGAGGTGCTCCTATGTTAGGTGTATAGATATTTACAATTGTTATGTCTTCCTCTTGAATTGATCCCTTGATCATTATGTAGTGTCTTTCATTATCTCTTGTAATATTCTTTATTTTAAGGTCTGTTTTGTCTGATAGGAGGATTGCTACTCCAGCTTTCTTTTACTTCCATGTACATGTAACATATTTCCCCCATCCTCTCACTTTCAGTCTGTATGTGTCTTTAGGTCTGAAGTGGATTTCTCATAGACAGCATATATATGGATCTTGTTTTTGTATCCAGTGAGCCAGTCTGTGTTTTTTGATTGGAGCATTTAATCCATTTATATTTAAACTAATTATTGATATATATGTTCCTATTGCCATTTTCTTAATTTGGGGAGGGGGGTTCATTTTGTAGACCTTTTTCTTTTCTTGTATTTCTTGACTATATAAGTCCCTTTAACATTTGTTGTAAAGCTGGTTTGGTGGTACTGAATTCTCTTAACTATTGTTTGTCTGTAAAGCTTTTTATTTCTCCATCAATTTTGAATGAGATCCTTGCTGAGTAGAGTGATCTTGGTTGTAGATTTTTCACCTTTCAGTACTTTAAATGTATCCTGCCACTCCGTTCTGGCCTGCAGAGTTTCTGCTGAAAGATCAGCTGTTAAGTGCATGGGGTTTCCCTTGAATGTTACTTGTTGCTTTTCCCGTGCTGCCCTTAAAATTCTTTCTTTGTGTTTAATCTTTGTTTGGTTAGTATGTGTCTTGGCATATTTCTCCTTGGGTTTATCCTGTATGGGACTCTTTGTGCCTCTTGGACATGATTGACTATTTTCTTGTCCATGTTGGGGAAGTTTTCAACTATAATCTCTTCAAAAATTTTCTCATACCCTTTCTTTTTCTCTTCTTCTTCTGGGACCCCTATAATTTGAATGTTGATACATTTGATATTGTCCCAGAGGTCTCTGAGACTATCCTCAGTTATTTTCATTTTTTTTTTTTACTTTATTCTGCTTTTCAGAAGTTATTTCTACCATTTAATCTTCCAGTTCACTAATTTGTTCTGCTTCAGATATTCTGTTATGGATTCCTGATATAGTATTCTTAATTTCAGCAATTGTGTTGTTTGTCTCTTTATGTTTATTCCATAAGTTTTCTGGGTCTTTGTTAATTGATTTTTTACATTTTACCCATTCAGTTTTTTGCATTTTCTCTATTCAGTTTTTGCATTTTCTCCATCTTCCATTTCAAGGTTTTTGATCATCTTTACTATCATTATTCTGATTTTGTTTTTTAGATAGTTTGCCTATTTCCTCTTCATTTATTTGGACTTCTGTGTTTCTAGTTTGTTCCTTCATTTGTGCACTATTTCTCTGTCTTTTTATTTTTTTAAACTTATTGCGTTTATATTCTCTTTTTACCAGGCTTCAGTGTTGAATTCTTTCTTCCTTTTGGTTTCTGCCCTCCTAAGATTGGTCCAGTGACTTGTGTAACCTTCTTATAAGATGGAATTTGTGCTTAGTTTTTTGTTTGTTGTTTCTTTTTCCTCTCATGGGCAAACCTGAGTGAGGTGGTAATCCTGTCTGCTGATGACTTGGTTTGTATTTTTGTTTTGTTTTTGTTGTTGTTTAGGTGAGGCATCCTGCACAGGATGCTACTGGTGGTTGGGTGATGCCAGGTTTTGTTTTCAAGTGGTTTCCTTTGTGGGAGTTCTCACTATTTGATACTCCCTAGGGTTAGTTCTCTGGTAGTCTTGGATCTTGGAATCAGTGCTCCTACTCCAAAGGCTCAGGCTTGACCTCTGGTGAGGAATGAATATTCCACAGGTTGCTTGTTGTGGTATTAAGTGAGGTTAAAACAAATACCCAAAAGTGAGAAACCAAAGATAAACCCCAGATAAATGGCAGTTACAAAATCAGGCAAATAATAATTAAAATAATAGAATATACACATATACATATATAACTATAAGCAAAATCAAAACAGTCCAACAAAAATAAAGTATAATAGATTGGCTGCTGAATAAAGGAAACCAAAAATTATATCTACCAGGTAAGAACAAAATTAACTAAAGCACAGACTGGAAAACAAAACCAAACAAGGTGCCAAGTGGGGAATTAAGCAATGAAAACAAAAGTAACAAATATATTGAGAAGAAAGGAAAGAAAGAAAAGAGAATAGATGTGCTGAGTTAAACAGAGGTAGTTAAAGAAGATTTATACATATTAAAGATTAACTGCAAAGGGAAAAGAGCAGTAGGAAAAGCAAACAAAGGAATAAATGTAAGAAAAATAATAATAGGTTTAAAAAATTAAAATTAAAAAAAAAGCGAGAGAAAAGAAAATAAATAAGAAAAAAAAGGTGGGGGTAGGGGGTGGGGCACGGGAAACTCCACAGAACTGCAAAAGCCCAATGTAAGGGCAGAGGTTTATAACAATAAAAAGTGTGACTTAAAATAAAAAAGAAACTCAGAAGTTTAATTAGGTTTCATAGTGCCAATAAAATAGACAATTGCTGCAGAAGGGGCGAGTGGGGGTGGGTGGTGGTGCGGGGAAGAAGGAAAAAAAAAAAAAAGAAAAAGAAAAAATGAAAAAAAAAATCCCAAAAAATCTACAGAGCAAGTCAAAACGTAAGAATAATAAATGTTTTTCTTGAGTAGCTGCTGTCAGAGTCTTTTCCCTCACTGGGAGTCACAGTCCAACTCACCTCCCTAGGATGCCCTCCAACACTGTGCTGATCTCTGGACCTGCTGTGGGGGCAGAGAACCCCCCCCCCCCCCCGTCTCCCCCCACCAACAGTTAAGCTTGGCAGGCCACAGTCCACAGGGTCACAAAGAGTTGAAAACGACTGAAGGGACCCTGTGTGCATAGATGTAAGACTTTTTGCCTGTGGCAGCTCTGCCCCAGGGAGGGTTGAGCATCAGGGTGGCACAGCTGCTTGTGGCACGGGGACCATGGCATCACTGAGTGTGCAGGGACATGGACTACTTAAGTTGCAGGAGTTATGGCCCCATCAGAGTCTTTTTTTGAGCCTCTGGTAGCTGGCGATCAGAAGGCCTCTTTGGTTAAGTCTTTCTCCGTAGCTCTGCCCATTCAGGCACTTAGAGGGCTCACTTGCCTGTGGTCCTTCTCTGCTGTTCTGCACCTCAGGCACATAGAAGGCCCCCTGGCTGGAGTTCTGCTCTGTAGATCCGCATGTCAGGCACTCCAAGCGGAGCCTCTCTCTTTTTCAGCCGCTGATACTGGCCTATGGGGAGAGAGAATCTGTGGTGATGGCTCCACCCTCTGCATGTAACAGCAGTATCGCCTTGCTTCCATGGCTTCCTGGCTTTCATCCCCAGGCATTTCCCGCCACAATCTCCTCCCTCACATCCCCTTGATCCGTCTCTCCACAGTCAATAGCACCCCTTGCCATGGGATTGCTCCACAGTCCCTAAACTTCAGCTCCCAACTGCTGTGTCTTTTAGGGGACTTGCATCCCTGTCTGGGGGTACGTATGGCTGTGGCAAGGACTGTCTAATTTTCATTCCCTTTAAGGTGCCACGGATCAGCTGTTTTACTCTCGGCCTTAAATGTTTCTCGTCTGACTCAGTTGCCCCCTTTCGGGAACTGGACCCCAGCTTCAGGTGCCCCATCTGCTGAGGGCAGGTCCAGTCCTACTAACACTCCTGTTTTTCCCCCTAGTTCCTTCATCCTACCAAGTTTTGTGTGGTTCTATAGATTCTTTTCCGCTGGTCAGGTACTCCTGTCCACTCTCAGCTGGTGCTCTGCACGCACTTCTGTGTCTGAAGGTATATTCCTGATGTATCGTGGAGAGAGATGTACGCCATGTCCACCTACTTCACCATCTTGTTCTCTGTCCTGCAGCTTTTCTTCATAGGCTGTATTTTACTAGCTTATGTTTACTCTTCCTTGAAGGAAATGGATCTATATCTGGGTTTTATAATCACATCCAATATATAGGCCAACTTCATCTCACTCACCATGTACCTGAGTGTTTGTTCAATCTTCTCATGTGCATGACAAGAGAACAAACTGCTATACGGTTCCCATTGCCACTTCTGGAGTTTGGCAGCCTTCTGCCTGTTGAACCCTGGTGAGGTTTAATCCTGAGACACCCCTCCTCCAGCTCCCCACTCCAAATTCCTTCTGTAACAATTTGAATCCACAAGCTAGATGAAAAGAGAAAACTCAAAAATTCCACTCATATGACTCTTTTAATGCATGCACATAAGACCTGTTTTTCCTATTAAGCCTGTTGTTCTCTGAGTGTTGCAATCTCTATATGGAGAATAGAGAGGTATTATAGAAAGAGGGGCAAGATGTCCTGGGGAAGAGAAAACATGAGAATACCATCTTGCTGCCTTCAAAAAATAGAATCCACACAGATGCAGGATTCATGCTCAGTGTTTAGTTAGGTCATATCATCTTTTTGAGTGGGACAAGCAGTGAGGGAATAAAAATATAGTTTCTTTCCATTATCTTGCTTTTCAGAAAAACAGATTTCCTCTCTTTTTCAGAAGCATAATGTGTGTGTGGGACGTTTTCCAGTCCCATTTCATCATTTTAATTCTAATTTTCAGTGAATGTTTGAGTTTTATTCTTTTCTCTGACTTCTAAGTGGGCAATAACTATTTATGTCTTGCCATTTTACTTGTGACAATGTCTGGAATATGTTCAGTTCAGTTCAGTTGCTCAGTCGTGTCCGACTCTTTGCGACCCCATCAATCGCAGCACACCAGCCCTCCCTGTCCATCACCAACTCCCGGAGTTCACTCAGACTCACATCCATCGAGTTGCTGATGTCTTCCAGCCATCTCATCCTCCATCTTCCCCTTTTCCTCCTGCCCCCAATCCCTCCCAGCATCATAGTCTTTTCCAATGAGTCAATTCTTCGCATGAGGTGGCCAAAGTATTGGAGTTTCAGCTTTAGCATCATTCCTTCCAAAGAAATCCCAGGGCTGATCTTTACAATGGATTGGTTAGATCTCCTTGCAGTCCAAGGGACTCTCAGGAGTCTTCTCTAACAACACAGTTCAAAAGCTTCAATTCTTCAGTACTCAGCTTTCTTCACAACTCTCACATCCATACATGACCACTGGAAAAACCATAGCCTTGACTAGACGGACCTTTGTTGGTAAAGTAATGTCTCTGCTTTTCAACTTGCTATCTAGGTTGGTCATAACTTTTCTTCCAAGGAGTAAGTATCTTTTAATTTCATGGTTGCAGTCACCATCTGCAGTGATTTTGGAGCCCCCCAAAACAAAGTCTGACACTGTTTCTACTGTTTCCCCATCTATTTCCCATGAAGTGATGGGACCAGATGCCATGATCTTTGTTTTCTGAATGTTCAGCTTTAAGCCAACTTTTTCACTCTCCTCTTTCATAGGTTCCCAATAAATAATTAATCTAATAAGTAGATAGTTGTCACTACTGTTATATTACTGGGGTATTAGGAAAAAATATATCAAGGACAATTAGCCAGGAGAAATTTTCAACTAGGTTTTCCTATCTTAATTGGAAATCTCAGGGCCAATTTTATTTCTTCCCCACCTAATAAGATGGCTAAAACTATAACATAGGCTAATGACTTGACCTGAGAACTTTGATATGCCAGAAATTGTATTAAGATCAATCATTCATTCCGCATGTACACATTGGAATACATTGTATGTGCCAATTTAGGTTGGTTCTATGTCAAGGTAGAATTCCTTCCAGTCCCATGAGGAATGAGGATTTGGAAGTGGCTATGCATATATGATTCTTTACTGTATGAGCCACCAGGGCTTCCCAGGTGGCACAGTGGTAAAGAACCTGCCGATCAGTGCAGGAAACACAAGAGACATGTGTTCAATTCCTGGGTCAGGAAGATACCCTGGAGTAGGAAATGGCAACACACTCCAGTACTCTTGTCTGGAAAATTCCATGGACAGAGAGGAGCCTGGAGGCTTGTAGTCCATCCATTAGATTCGTGGTTTTTTTTTTTTTTAACTTGTGAATCTAAACTTTCGTTAAGAAAATCTGCTCTTTAAGTCTTTGACCACATGACTTTTTGTTGACATAATGACGATTTTGGTAATCTAGCTGTCACAGTTACATTTCAGGCAAGATCAGTAGGCTAACTGATCTTTCAAGTCTAGGGAAAGATAAGTTTCAGCTTCTCTGATGGAAATGGCTTTGAACTAGAAGTCAGAAGATCCGGATTACCGCCAAAGCTTTCTTGGCCACTTATAAACAGCTTGCATATTCTCTAGTAATATTTTGCTGGGATTCAACAATGTGTTTCCATATATATACAAAGGGGGAAAATGGTAATAGCAACGCAACTGATCTCCAAGGTTATTGTGGCAAGTTTAGGTATAAGATGATAATTACAGTACAAGATGAGCTTAAGTTATCATAGCTTGCACTTCCATAAGAATTTTTGTCTATAAGAAACTTTGCAGTGTTTTTTAAAGAATAATGGGAACTTCCTTCCCAAAGCCCATAAAGGGCCAGTACAGATTGTAATTGGTTATTGCTGTTTATTGTCTTGGGATAAAAGTAGCTGGCAGTTACCCTAAAGCACATATCTAGTGACTAGCTGATCTTGATCTTGGATGAATCAATTTAAAAAAAATCCACCCCCTTTAAAATGGAGGTAGAGTGGGGTGAGTTACAGTAAATCTCAGGCCTTTGAAACAATTAAGGAGGGAGACTCGAGTGACTGAAATTTGAGAATCAAGTGTGAGTAGTAGTTGATTATTAACTAATACTGAGTTGAATAGCAAATAAAGGGGCCTTTTCTATAAATCTTTAGATTAATGCTTATATCTTAATGGTGTGAACCTTTTATTTTTTTAGTAAAATACCGTATTAATTAACTGGACTCAGCAAGGAGAAGGTAGCCTTTCTTAATTTTTGACTGAAATGATCCCCTAAAATAAATCAAGAAAAAGAAGTATAATGTTGTGTGGTTAAATTGTGCCACTCAAAGAAGCTATTTTAAGCATCAAAATCACATATATTCTTTTGGAAATGCTTGTTACTGTGCTCTTTTCCTTCCTTTCTGCATTAAAAAATAATTTAAAAAGCAAAATAAGAAGATCTGATGCTGCATTATCCTTTAACTGTTTCTTGCTTCCCTAAGATTCTACTTGCCTGAAATATGTTTATAGTTTCTTCAGTGCCTATAGAAAGAGAGGCCAAACGTTTCCAGGATGTGCCTTATATTTACGCGCCAGCTTCATACACTTAATTAGTAGTCTGTATTCATCCTCTGCTACATTTAATCTCATTCTGTTTTGAAGTTATTGTTTTCATGCTTGTTTATATGCTAGTCATTGTGCTCAATGATTTGCATGCATTATTTTGCTTAATCTGCTCCCAAACCTGAATATCACCATCTCTGAATTGAGAGGATAACTGATGGAACCCGGCTCCTCTCATGCAGAGCTCATCATTCACTCCATGCCTGTGCTCTTTGCCCAGTGTACACAGCTTGGAGAACAGGCATTGCCACGTAATACTTAGTTTACAGTTTAATCACTTCACTTCACCTGCCCATATACATTAGCAATAAGTCATAAAGAGCCCTCCTCTTAAGCTATGTGTATCATCTTCTATCCAGCAGTGAGTCCCAGACCTTTGTGGCACCAGGGATGGGTTTTGTGGAAGATGGTTTTTCAATGGACTGGGAGGAAGGAAAGGTTTCGGGATACTTCAAGCACATTATGTTTATTGTGCACTTTCAGTTCAGTTCATTCGTTCAGTCGTGTCTGACTCTTTGCAACCCCATGGACTGCAGCACGCCAGGCCTCCCTGTCCATCACCAACTCCCGGAGTGTACTCAAACTCATGTCCATTGAATCGGTGATGCCATCCAACCATCTCATCCTCTGTCGTCCCCGTCTGCTCCTGCCTTTAATCTTTCCCTGCATCAGGGTCTTTTCCAAGGAGACATTTCTTCGAATCAGGTGGCCAAAGTATTGGAGTTTCAGCTTCAGCATCAGTCCTTTCAATGAATATTCAGGACTGATTTCGTTTAGGATGGACTGGTTGGATCTCCTTGCAGTCCAAGGGATTCTCAAAAATATCTTTTAATTTCATGGTTGCAGTCACCATCTGAAGTGATTTTGAAGCCACAAAATATAAAGTCTGTCACTGTTCCTACTGTTTCCCCATCTATTTGCTGTGAAGTGATGGGACTGGATGTCATAATCTTAATTTTCTGAATGTTGAGTTTTAAGCCAATGTTTTCACTTTCATCAAGAGGCTCTTTAGTTCCTCTTTACTTTCTGCCATAAGAGTGGTGTCATCTGTCTGAAATTATTGATATTTCTTCTGGCAATCTTGATTCCAGTTTGTGCTTCATCCAGCCCAGCATTTCTCATGACGTACTCTGCATATAAGTTGAATAAGGAGGGTGACAATATACAGCCTTGACAAATTTGCTGGTATATTGAGTGTAGTACTTTCACAGCATCATCTTTTAGGATTTGAAATAGCCCCACTATAATTCTATCATCTCCACTAGCTTGTTTGTAATGATGCTTCATAAGACCCACTGGACTTTGATTTCCAGGAGGTCTGGCTCTAGGTGAGTGATCACACCATTGTGATTAATCTGGGTCATGATGATCTTTTTTGTATAGTTCTTCTGTGTATTCTTGTCAGGTTTTCTTTCTGCTTCTGTTAGGTCCATTCCATTTCTGTCCTTTATTCTGCCCATCTTTGCATGAAATGTTCCTTTGGTAGCTCTAATTTTCTTGAAGAGATCTCTAGTCTTTCCCATTCTGTTCTTTTCCTCTATTTCTTTGCATTTGTTGCTGAGGAAGGCTTTCTTTTGTCTTATTGTTATTCTTCAGAACTTTGCCTTCAAATGGGTATATCTTTCCTTTTTCTCCTTTGCCTATTGCTTCTCTTCTTTCAACAGCTATTTGTAAGCCCTCCTCAGACAATCATTTTACCTTTTTACACTTCTTTTTCTTGGGGATGGTCTTGATCCCTACCTCCTGTACAATGTCACGAACTCCATCCATAGTTTTTCAGGCACTCTGTCTATCAGATCTAATCCCTTGAATCTATTTCTCACTTACACTGTATAATCATAAGGGATTTGATTTAGGTCATACCTGAATGGTCTAGTGGTTTTCCCTACTTTCTTCAATTTAAGTCTGTATTTGGCAATAAGGAATTCATGATCTGAGCCGCAGTCAGCTCCTGGTCTTGTTTTTGCTGACTGTATAGAGCTTCTCCGTCTTTGGCTGCGAAGAATATAATCAATCTGATTTCGGTGTTGACCATCTGGTGATGTCCATGTGTAGACTCTTCTCTTGTGTGGTTGGAAGAGGGTGTTTGCTCTGACCAGTGCATTCTCTTGGCAAAACTCTATTAGGCTTTGCCCTAATTCATTCTGTACTCCAAGGCCAAATTTGCCTGTTACTCCAGCTATTTTTTTACTTCCTACTTTGGCATTCCTGTCCTTTATAATGAAAGGACATCTTTTGGGGGATTAGTTCTAGAAGTTCTTGTTGGTCTTCATAGAACCGTTCAACTTCAGAAACTGCACTATTATTATTACATCAGCTCCACCTCATATCATCAGGCATTAGATCCTGGAGTTTGGGAACCCCTCTTCTATACAATACACGCCTAGAATTATCATTTGTGGTGTCTATGGTAACTCTTGTGTCAAAAAATATACCTTGGACTAATAGATGGTTTAAAAAAGCTTTATTGAGGATGATGATGATAATGATAACTATTAACATTTGGCATTAACAGGTGATTCAATTTCTATTCTCTTCCCACACAGACTTCTTAAAACTTTAACCTTTGAAATCTTCCCACATTTTTCTATCCAGGCAGTTCAACTTCATTTCTATACTTCACACCCAGAACCTCCACAGAGTGGGAAGCTCAGCTATCAGATTTTAGGAACTAGTCTTCTTTTGAAATAAAAACACATTCCAGTCTCAGGAAGTGGGTCATATCCTAGCAACAATAAGGAGCTGAGACTGGGCACATCTGCCAAGGATGCCAAAGTGAAGTTTGATACTTTCCTAAACTACAGTTTTTAGATAATACACATATTAATTAAAACCTGCCTCTTGTAACACACACATTACAAACAGTGGTACCACACTCAGCAAATAAATGGGTTCTACTGCAAAGCCAGCAAAAATCTCATCTGTGCCTCTTTTAATCAATCAAATCATCCAAGCTCTTTGAGATAATTAAATGGCATTGCAATGGGAATGGCAATGTAGTGGCTGACAGTTTTTGTTTTAAATGCCTTTATTTCAGTTTTAGTTCCAAGAAAAATGCTATAAATCCTGAGCTGTACTTACATTTATAATTTAAATGAACACATTAATGTACTGTATTATAAAAGCAGAATGAGAAGCCCTGTCACAGTATATTGCCAACACACTGAAGAAACCCTTTCCCTTATTACACACACAAACACATACACATACACAGACACACACACACACAGGCCTTGAACAAGGGGGAACACAGATACCACAAAAACCGGATGCTAGAGAAGTCTGCTCAAGATATAATCAAACTTAAAAGCTTTTGCACGGCAAAGGAAATCATAAACAACCCACAGAATGGGAGAAAATATTTTCAAATGATGTGATTGACAAGGGATTTTCTCCAAAATATACAAACAGGTCAGCAGCTCAATTAAAAAAAATTTTTTTAATGAGCAGAGGACCTAAATAGACATTTATCCAAAGAAATCATACAGATGGCCAAAGAGCACATGAAAAGATGCATAATATCACTGATTATTTAAAACAATTAAACAATTTAAAGTCTATTTTATTAAGGTATATTTTACATATAAAATACACCCGTTTTAAGTCTACAGCATGAGGTTTGGAAAATATGTATCCATATATAATCAACACCAGAATCAAACTATGGAAACTTCTCTCATCTCAAAAAATTCCCTCTTTGTTGGCATTTCCCTTATATTCTGGCTCAAGACAGCCACTGATCTGATTTCTTTTCTAATGCTTTATATAAATGGACTCATAAAGTATGCATTCCACTATATCTGGCTTCTTTTTTATAGCATAATGCATAATGTTTTTATATTGCTTTTGTTGTATTAGCAAATTGTTCCATTTTATTTCTAAGTGGTATTCCATTGTGTGACCATACCATAATTTGTTTGGAAGCTTTTGGCTATTATGAATAAATCTAAATGAGCATTTGTTTACAGATCTTTGAATAGCCAAGACACATGTTTTCACTTGTCTTTGATAAATACATATGAATAAAGATGCTGTGTCATAGGAGAAGTATACATTTAGTTTTTAAAGTTTCTTTCTGGAGGAGTCTGCTACATTGTTTTCAAATTGTTGAAAGACTACATTCCCACTAGCAGTGTATGAGAGCTCTAGTTTCTCCATATTTCCACCAACACTTGGCATTATTGGCCTTTGTAATGTTAGCTATTCCTATGGATATATAGTGATATTTTACTGCAGTTTTATTTTTTAGTCACAAATCCATGAAATTTATTTTTTAAATAAAAATGATAAGAAAAAATTAATACTGTGTGATGTCACTTATATAATGAATCTAAAAATGCTGAACTCATAGAACCAGAGAGTAGAATGGCGGTTACAAAAAACTATGGGGTAGGGAAAATGGGGAAATATTGGTTAAAGGGTACAGACTTTAAGGGATAAGATGAATATATCTTGGGATTTAATGTACGGCATAGTGACTGTAGTTAATAACACAGTATTGTATAATTGAAATTTATTAAGAGATTACATCTTAAGTGTTCTTACCAGAAACCAAAGCCCTATATACTACACGCACACACACACATATATATATATATTATCATCATATTATGCACTCTAAATATATATGTACAAATTTTGTTTGTCAATTATGCCACAACAAGGCTTCCCTGATGGCTCAGCAGGTAAAGAATCTGCCTGCAATGCAGGAGGCAAAGGAGACATGGGTTCAATCTCTGGGTCAGGAAGATCCCCTGGCGAAGGTAGTAGAAACCCACTTCAGTATTCCGGCCTGGAAAATCACAGGGACAGAGGAGACTGACTCGCTACAGTCCATGAGGTTGAAAAGAGTTGGACACAACAGATTAGCCAACACACAAGGCTGGAAAAGAAACTATAAACATTGTTATAATCTATTTCCTTAGAGGTTACCCTCCTTAGTGCTTTAGTTTCTATCACTGGAGTTTTAAATTTGCATTTTCCTGATGACTAAATGATACTGAGTATCTTTCCTGTGCTTATCAGAAAATCATATTATCTTCTTTTGTGAATTGTCTTTTCATAATTTTTTTCTGTTTCTCAGTAGGTTGACTTCTTCTTCTTCTTCTTCTTTTTGAGCCTCCTTTATGTCCTAGATGGGCTTCCCTGGTAGCTCAGATGGTAAAGCGTCTGCCTACAATGCGGGAGACCTGGGTTTGATCCCTGAGTTGGGACGATCCCCTGGAGAAGGAAATGGCAACCCACCCCAGTATTCATGCCTGGAAAACCCATGGACCAAGGAGCCTGGAGGGCTAGAGTCCATGAGGTTGCAAAGAGTTGGACATGACTGAGCGACTTCACTTCACTTATGTCCTAGATATAAGCCATTTGTGAGACAAATATAATGTAACTATTTTCTCCTATTCTTTGGCTTTGCATTTTCAGCTTATTAATGCTCATTTGAAGAGCAGAATTTTTAGTTTAGGTAAAGGTTGGCTTACCATATTGTCTTTAATTTTGGCCTTAGGGATCTTGTCTAGGAAGTCTTTACCAACATTAAAGAATGCAAATGTTATGAATCTGGATTAAATGTTTAAGGTTATGACACATTTAGAGTTGCAGTATGAGGTAAATGTTGAGCTTTGCTTTTTCTGCACATTGAATTCTAGAACAATGTGTTGAGAAGACTGTCCTTTCCCATTGAATTATTGTGGCATCCTTGTCAAAAACAGTTGACCATATATTCATGTGTATATAGGGGGCAAGCATACATTTAATTCTTTCTGTAATCTCTATTTTATTTCATTGATTAAATTCAATTCACAGGTCAGTTCTAAACTGTCTTGATTTGAAATAAGTCTTTAAACCCAGTAGTGTGAGTCTTCCAGCTTTATGCTTTTAAAAAGTATTTTAACTATTCTAAATCCATTTTATTTATCCATATAAACATTGGAATCATCAATTTCTACAAAGAAGAAAACTATGTTTGTTCTAAAACTGTAATGTCTGTAGATAAATTTGAACAGAACATCTTTATAATATTGTCTTTTAATCCATGATTTACTATGTTTTAATTTCCCCTAGAAATTTGACAATTTTAAGTGTACAGAGTGTGAACTTATTTTGTAAACTTTATCATTCAGAGTCTTATATTTCTGTCAATGTTGTAAATGGTATATGTTAATTTTCATTTTTTTGGCTACTAAGTAATTCAGTTGCTTCTGTATATTGATCTTAGAGTCTGCAAATGTTACAAATTAACTTCCTAATTTGGGTAGCATTTTGGATATCTGCTAGGATTAATGCATGACTTTGTTTATAAAGGAATGATAAAGTGGCCGCTATTTTAACTATATCTAGGAGCACAATGCTTTCACTCCTTCTATAGATAAGTAAATTGAGATTAGAAAGATTGAGTGGTAAAGTGATGAAGAGAAAGGATTTGGGGTTTAGGCTGGAATCCAAATTTTTACCATTTACTAGTTATAAACCTTGGGTAAATTATTCTTCTGTCTTGGTTTCTACATATCTAACACAAATATGCTGATGCTGATAAAAATAATAATACAAGTAATAATTTAATATTAGAAATTGTGTTTTACTACTGTTGTTATATTAACCAAGATAATGAATGTGAAGGTTTTAGCACAGTGCTTGGACACAGTGACAAGTTTTAGCACAGTGCCTCAGACACCAACCAATGATACTTGGGTAGACTTCTGAATTCAAGTTTAGCAATGTAATATTGATGAACAAGATAGATGTTTTCCCATGATTTATCAAAACTGTTTTTCCTTTAAAAAGTATCCAGAACAGGAAAAATGTGTATTCAAGCCCATAGGATAAATCCCCTTGAAGAAAAGACAAAGTAAACTCATTCAAAGGTACGTGAGAAGTCTTGTTTGTTTTTGTGAGGAAATTTTGACTGGAAGATTTGTAGGTAATGTGTGATATAGTCTCAGTTCAGGGTCCCTACTAGTTAATTAATCCCAATGATGGATATCTTTAATTCTAGGTAATAATGAACAAATCCATAGTTCTTAGACTGTCACTCAAAGCACAAGTTTTAAAAGACTTATACACTTTTCTTTTTAAAACCCATAAAATCTTGAATGATCACAAGAAGGGCTTTGTAGAGAAAAACTAGGAAAAGCTAGCATGCAATTTATCATTGTCCAAAGATGATCCTCAAGATCTATCAGATTGCAAGGGGATATTTCAGCTCAGTCAGGGGGAATTTGGAAGTCTTTCTCTGCTGGCTGATCACAACCAGTGTGTCAGCCGACAACATACGCGTACTCAGATGACAGCAATGCTAGCTAATTAGCTTTTGTTTCTGTTTTGACTACTGACAGACTTAAATTATACTCATATTGTCATGCAGAACAAATGCATAGAAAGGTTTGCCTTTGATCTAAATCATAAAATTAAAAAACATATGGCTAAAGATAATTTTGGCTTGAAAACCAAATATCCTATTTCAACAGAAGTTCAAGTTGACTTATAAAAATCCAGACATTACCTCTGAGATTGACATTACAAAATGTCCTGAATATCTCTGCAAATTCCTCAATCCTCTTATCACTTTGACTTTTTAAAGATTTAATGCTATAGTTGTAAGCATAAAGCATGCTCTTTATGTATAATTCTTGAACTAGAATAAATTTCATCCTTTCATTATGATTAAAAAGCTTTCCCTTTTCCTGATCCTTATAAACTTTCTTCCAACAATCTTTATTAAAGGTCAAGAAAATGGTTTTTATAAAAGCCAGAATAACATATCACTTGTAGTAATTTAAATTGCAGAAGAATTTGTACCTGTTTGCTGAGGAGCTCTGTAAAGCATTCTAGGGGTGTTGGAATATTTTCCTTTTAAAGACAAATGCTCCACGCTTGGCATGCTCTAGCCATTGTTGCACCCATTTGAAGACTTCTAGATTAGAGTTGAGCATGGGCAAAGCACCCCTCAAGGGAAAGAGTATGTGTTGGAGATCTTTGCCTTTTTCTATACTCCATTGGGCTTCCCAGGTGGTGCTAGTGGTAAAGAACCCACCTGCCAGTGCAGGAGACATAAGAAACATGGGTTTGATCTCTGGGTCAAGAAGATCCTTTGGAGAAGGGCATGGCAACCCACTACAGTATTCTTGCCTGGAGAATCCCATGGACAGAGGCGCCTGGCTGGCTACAGTCCATAGAGTTGCACAGAGTCAGACACGACTGACGCGACTTAGCACACACGCATACTCTACTGCTTTTGTTTTCCTTTTATTACTTCATTTTTCTTCTCAAAGAAACATAAAGAGACACCAGTCAGAAATACAAGTATGCTTTCTGATGTCCTTGATTAGAAGCTGCCCAGACATTGAGAGGCGAAACCAAAATGATCATTTACATAATCCTTAATGCTGACCATTTTAAAACACACTGCAAAAAAATCAATCGTAAAAGCTAGATTTAAATAGGCTCTTCTGTCTCCACTACATTGTCCTCATATCACTAAGATAATTTAACACTGAAATAAGCTTGTGTTGGGTACTCAGTTGCTTCAGTCGTGTCTGACTCTTTGTGACCCTATGGACTGTAGCCCACAAAGCTCCTCTGTCCATGGGATTTTCAGGCAAGAATATTGAGTGAGTTGCCATGTTCTCCTGCAGGGGATCCTCCCGACCCAGGGATCAAATCTGCGTCTCCTGCATTAGCCGGTGGCTTCTTTACCTGCTGAGCTGTTGGGAAATCAGCTTATGTAATCATAGAAGTTAAAGAGCTACCACTGTCAACCTGTGCATTCCACAGCTTTCCAAAGGACTTCCACCAACACAATGTTTCAATCCCTTGTGTCTAAGGAGTGGTCAAGGTTAATCAGTCAGCTTTCAACTTTCAACTGAAGAATATACCCCAATGGAGTGGTAGCTATAATCATATGGTATTTTTAGGAAAGTGATACTCTGAAAAATAATATCATAATTATGTATTTATGAAATGTTGGTAAAAACTGGAGATTTAATAATGACTGCTAGAACACATCATTATATTTCTAAAAGAGATAAAATATGCATAGAGAGAGTATCAATCAAATGAAGTATGAAAAGTCTCAGTCTTGTTATCTTCTTAATGAATGCAGTACACAGAGTCATAAACACCCTTACATCCTTGTCACATGCTATGAATTACAAAGAGAAATACCAAAGAGATGGTAAATTGACTTCCTGTGGACAGGGTCTAGTGTATTAATCCTTTGTCCCTTTCTCACTTCTTAGATGCCTTTCATTAGTGAGCTCTCATACTCTAATAATCAATCCCCAAATACTCATAATTACTATTGCCATTTTCACAGTCACATTATGATATTTTTAGTGTGGTGAGTACAGTAATTATTTGTTAACAGCAACACATGAAAGTACGAATAAAATATATTTATGTACAAAGTGGCAAGGCAGGATTTTGACCCAATATTTAATAATACACTTGCGAATTTTCCCTGTGTTAACATAGTGGAAAACAATAAATATAAACGTTAGGTAATATAAGACCAATGAAAAAGTAGAAAAGTCTCCGTGGATGAAAACTGTTGGTTCTGAAAACTTTAAACTCAAGGGACAGAGTTCATCAGTGAAACCATGTGCTGGTCTGTCAGGTTAACTGCTCACAGATGCCCCTCCTAAAATCCACTCTCCTAGGAATATGGTATTCCTATGAAATGCAGTAATGTGCTTCTTCACATCCTAAAGGACAGGGGAGCAGCATGATTCTTTCTGATTCTGTTAGATTACTACTGCATGTCATCTGGACATCACTTCACTGGGACAGGTGACTGGCAAGCAGGATTGGAAGTCAGGATTGATTCCACAGGGCTTTCTCCCCATGGAGCATTGAAGCTGAAGAGTAAGCCTGTTGGGGGAAAACAAAAAAGTTCAGATTACAAGAAAGGGAAGAAGTAGAGATGCTGAAGGGAGACCATCACTTGGTAAGAAATGTCAGAGACCAGCTGAATTCTTCCACCCAGTAGAGTCACTGAAGGGACTTCCCTGGTGGCTCAGACAATAAGCAATCTGCCTGCAATGTGGGAGACCTGGGTTCGACTCTGGGGTGAGGAAGGCCCCCTGGAGAAGGGAATGACAACACACGTCAGTATTCTTGCCTGGAGAATTCCATGGACAGAGGAGCCTGGTGGGCTATAGTCCATGGGGTTGCAAAGAGTCAGACACGACTGAGCAACTAACACACACACACATAGAGTCACTGGAATGTCCCATACGCACTTCAGCCTCAACAATTCTGAAAGGAAACCCACTAGAGTGCCTCCCAAACCCACTCCCTCTTGTTCAGTCATTCCAACCTTTTCTCTTACCTCCACTATCCATGCAGACAATCATGCTACAAGCGTGGCCATAATCTATACCCCTAATAGTCCTCACCCACAATGCCTGCATTCACACAGTCACCACCTCTGAATTTTATTTTCCAGACACTTCTCTATTCCATACTGCTGCTCCATCTCCATTCCAGCTACAGACTTGGCTTAGCCAGAACTGCAATAGCCCTCTGACTTCTCTGCTTCCAGTTTTATCACTCTTGAATTAATCTTCCACATTAAATGTTCAGTGACGTGTTTCAAGCACAAATCTTACCATATTTGTCTTCTGATTAAAACACTTCACTGTACCCTATCACTAGTGGGACATCATTCAAGGTCTGTTGCTTGGGGTAAAAATGTGAGTCGTTATGAAATTTATTGGCAACTTTCATGCTTTGCTGCTGTGTACTTATCAGGGAGAAGAACGAAGAGGCACTCTCCACCTCTCCTTCACAGGAAGGCTTTAGTTTATTACTTTGGGTTTTCTCATTTGCAGTACAGAAACAACTGTCTGTGTTGGTCTGAAAAGGAGCAGAAGCCGGAAGTTTCTGTGCTTTAATTGGGAAAGGGGCACACGTCCCTCCCCTCCCCCCCTCCCCCCCCCCCCGACATAGAAAGGCTTAGGTGCCCTTTCATGCTGCTGGTGGCAGTGCCAGTGGTTTGCTGGAATCTGGAAGGAGAATGACAAGGTGGGGCTGGGGTGGGCAGGGGGACCAGGGTGGAGACCTGCATTTCACTCCCTCGAGGCATGGTTGGTGGAGGCAGGGCCTTTGGTAGGAACCAGTGCACTGCCGCCTTGCCTGGGAGGAAGCTGGACACTAGTTGCCATGGTTTGGGGGATGCTTTAAAGAGCCAGGAGTGGACAGAGGGTCCATGTCAAACCTTAGTCTGCAGAAGTGACTGTAAAGCAGGGCCTTTCTAATGTCCTCCCAGAGCACCTGTAGCTGACAGATAGTCCAGCCCAGGCAAAAGCATGGTGTAGTTCTAGAAGAAGTACAGTGATTATTGGGATGACTGAGAAACAGTCCCCACTCTCAGGTTTTGGCCTCATTTCCTGGGTGTGTTCTACATTCAAGGTCAGAGAGTCTCCCAAAATGAATAAATGGCTTCTTGATGGCATTAATAAAAAGGAAAGAATCTGATTTTATTCTGCTTAGGAAAAGAAAGCATTTCATTCTCTCCATGTGGAGTCCTGTACACTGTAGCTTAGCCAACCCCTCTTATGTGATCTGGTACCCTCAACTGCTTCACCCTCACTTATCAGCCCTGCTGGCACTGAGCTCTGTCTTCTAGAACTGTGCTTCCGACATTATCTATGGACCAGGTTGGCTTTTTTAAACATCTCTAATCAGTTGCAAACTGGTATTTTTTAAAATAAAATCACGAGTAAAATGTTGAAGCAATATCAGATTTCCATAACAATTTTAAATGCTTACACTCAGAGGCTGTACTTAATCTCATTGTGGAACAGAATCAACAGTTCACTGACCCTGCAACAGCTCTAGGGTAAACAGTTTTCTATAAAATTTTCCATACCCCATGCAGTTTCATAATTCTTTGCATTTACACATGCTGTTCCCTGTGCCTAGAAAAACCTAGGTCACTTTTTTTCTTATCCTGTAAGTCTCAACTTAAATACTAAATTCTCTAAGAAATTTATCATTAAACTTCAAGGTACTATGGCTATCTTTATCTGACTCTTTGCGACCCTATGGGCTGTAGCCTACCAGGCTCCTCTGTCCATGGGATTCTCCAGGCAAGAATACTGGAGTAGGTTTCCATTCCCTTCTCTGGGGTATCTTCCCGATCCAAGGATTGAACCCTGGTCTCCCACACTGAGGTCAGATTCTTTACCATCTATCTTATTTACCATATTCTGCTAAAATGACCTTATTTGTATATCTTGCCATGAGTCTAAGCTTCTTCAGGATGGCAACCATGTCATGTTCCTCTTAATATCTGGTCTACTACTTAGCAGAGTAAGATTTCTGTCACTTTTTTCTTCAACTGAACCATAATCCTCTGTAGGTGAGCTTCCAAGTGAAGCTAAGTGTTTGCAACATGGATCAGCTAGGTAAACATTTTGATTTGTTTGAGTAAGATAATGGTCAGGATTAATATGTTACTGCTAATTTTTTCTCCTTGAACATCAGAAATCAACAATAGGAACAAACTGGAGTTTTCACCAGAGTGTATTCCACATTGACAGTCTTTCTCAAGAAACGGATTTTGCTTGCTTCATTAATGATTTTATCCATTAGTTGATGTTCCAGTTTGAATGTTTATACAATACCAGCATAAACTTTCTTTCCAACATTATAATCCCTCTAAAGTTCAGTTTGCCAGCTTCAATGATAATACAAAACTTTATGGTCATGGAATCTTTCACAACCCTAAATATTATACATTTGTGATTCTCTAAAAAATTAATGATTGCTTTAATAATAAAGTTTCATGTTAGATTCTTTAACCATATTGACAATACTTTATAAACAAAGGAACAAAATGGTTTTAAGAGAAAAGACTATTCTGTCCTGGTTTTATAGATGTTGAACACAGTGTAAAGCATTATGAAGAAATTCATTCAGGGCTATAGACTAGTAATGGAAAATAAATCTCTTTTTACTTGTGATGTTTTCTTTTTAGCCCTCATCATTCATTTTAAATGTAAGAAAAATAATTGAAAAATGTATTAAGCTCTTCTGGAAGTTCAAGAAGATGCTTTTAGATTATCAAGAGTATCATTTAGAAAATTACAGAAGTAACAGTGAATTATATCTTGGAGAAAAGTAGAAACGGGCAATATTCCATTTTGTTGAGGATCCTGGGGAAGAGACTTTCATACAAGTTACTGGTCTTGCTTATTCTTGGTTCTTTATTGATCTGAAATTCCCCTCATATCTTAAATGGGCAGGTGACTCATAGCAGAATGGACAGGGGAGCTACTGGCGAGGGCGTGACCAGGTGGCAGCCAGTCCCCTGCCTTCTACAGCATAGGATTGGGCTCAGAACAATTAAAAGGACTTCTGTTCAATTCTGAAATCGTTTTCCCTCTCATTTAAGATTTATCTTGGACGCTGTTGCTGTTTAGTCACTCAGTAGTGTCCGACTCTTTATGACCTCATGGACTATAGCCCTGCCAGGCTCCTCTGCCTATGGGGTTTCCCAGACAAGAATGCCAGAGTGACTTGCCATTTCCTTCTCCAGGGGATCTTTCCAACCCAGAGATTGAACCTGTGTCTCTTGCACTGGCAGGCAGCCTTATATCTTGGACATGTTTCAGTTTGTTTCAGTTCAGCTCAGTTCAGTCACTCAGTCGTGTTTGACCCTTTGCAACCCCATGGACTGCAGCACACCAGGCCTCCCTGTCCATCACCAACTCCAGGAGTCTACTCAAACTCATGTCCATCGAGTCAGTGATGTCATCCAAGTATCTCATCCTCTGTTGTCCCCTTCTCCTCCCTCCTTCAATCTTTCCCAGCATCAGGGTCTTTTCAAATGAGTCAGTTCTTCGAATCAAGAGGCCAAAGGAGTTTCAACTTCAGCATCAGTCCTTCCAATGAATATTAAGGACTGATTTCCTTTAAGATGGACTGGTTGGATCTCCTTGCAGTCGAAAGGGACTCTCAAGGGTCCTCCAATGCCACAGTTGGAAAGACATGTTTATGTGCAATTAAAAAATTATCTTGAGAGTTATTTCTTTTTGTTAGCTGTGTAATGTCATCAATAGGATGAAAAATAATTTATTTGAAATTTCCATACCATTAGACATACTGTTTCTAAACGTTTGCTACTATTCTCTGTATACTAAGTTTTAATAATATTTCAATAAGTTCCTTATGAAAATGTCCTAAAGTGAAGTTACTAGGTGACAAATGTGAAATTTTTAGTCTCTTAGCTAATATTACCAAACTGCTCTTCAAAAAGATTAATCCAATTAATCCAATTTATGCTGTCAAATGCAGCATGTGAAATTATCTGTTTCACCAGTATGCTTTTTAAATACTGGAAAAAGAAAGCTCAATTAAATTGAAGGTTATAATTTTATATTGCCATTTCTATTTTCTCCTCTATGAATTGCCTGTTCATGGCCTTGGCTCATTAAAAAATTTTCCAATTTGTGTAAATGTCTTTGGGTATTTAGAATACTAATTAATTGGTCCTGTATTTATGGCAAATGTTTTCCAATTTATAGTTTTCTTTATGACAATTTTTTATGTTTGAAAATTTTAAGTCATGATGTAGTAGAAATTTCTGTCTTGGAAATTGAGTTTTCTTATATTGTTTCCTGGTTTGAAAATTCTTAATCAGACACATAATAAAACCTAACTACATTTTCTTCTACTGTCTTTCTTTTACATTAAGTTCTTTATACATTTCCCCCATGTAGATATGGCCTTCCCTGGTGGCTCAGATGGTAAAGAATCTGCCTGCAGTGTCAGAGACCCAGGTTCGATCCCTGGTCAGGAAGATCCCCTGGAGAAGGGAATGGCTTACCCACTCCAGTGTTCTTCCCTGGAGAATTCCATGGACAGAGGAGCCTGGTGGGCTATAGTTCATGGAGTTGCAGAGTCAGACATGACTGAGCGACTAATAGCAACGTAGAGATACCATTATAGCTCAGTTGGTAAAGAATCTGCCTGCAGTGCAGGAAACCCTGGTGCAATTCCTGGGTCAGGAAGATCCACTGGAGAAGAGATAGGCTACCCACTCCAGTATTCTTGGGCTTCCCTTGTGGCTCAGTTGGTAAAGAATCCGTCTGCAATGTGGGAGATCTGGGTTCAACCCCTGGGTTGGGAAGATCCCCTGGAGAAGGAAAGACTACCCACTCCGGTATTCTGGCCTGGAGAATTCCATGGACTGTACAGTCCATGGGGTCACAAAGAGTTGGACACAATTGAGCAACTTTCACTTTCATAAATAATATTAGCTAATGATCCGTCACACTCACTATTAACCAGTTTTTTTTTTTCAGACTATTTGTTGGGATCAATAAGAAAAAAGATGTGCTTTCCTGCTCTGCATTTTTGCATAGAAATTCTGACCTAAGTAGAAGTTCTATATAACAGCAAATCAATTCCTTTAGCTATGTCACCCTTCTCATGCCTAATTAATCATGAAAAAATTAATCTGAGAAGAAGATTAACAAAACATATTTGCACTGTTCAGTTCAGTCAGTTCAGTCGCTCAGTCCTGTCCAACTCTTTGCGACCCCATGAATCGCATCACGCCAGGCCTCCCTGTCCATCACCATCTCCTGGAGTTCACTGAAACTCAAGTCCATCGAGTTGGTGATGCCATCCAGCCATCTCATCCTCTGTCGTCCCCATTTCCTCCTGGCCCCAACCCCTCCCAGAATCGGAGTCTTTTCCAATGAGTCAACTCTTCGCATGAGGTAAAAGAGCACAAATATGTATAGAAATACATACAGCTAATATATTTCTAAAATTTGAAACTTAACAAAAGTTGTTTTTGCACTAAGAGCCATTTTGAAGGTGGTATCAGCTAATATCTGTGAGCAAAGTAAATTATACAGGGAAAGTTTAAACTAAAATAATCATTTTCTTATTCTGAAAAATTATGGTTCCTAAATGTAGCAATAAATATGCAATGAAAGGATAATATTTTTTGAAACTCTTACTGACCTTTCTCTGTTGACATGAAGGTCTCAGATTTTAGAACTAGACTGAAGTGATGAAGTGTATCAATCATGCCATGTAGTTTTAAATCTTTTTCTCTTAATTATTTTCTTATTTCTTGTGTGTACTTTCATGCTCTCACTAGACAAACTTCACAGAGAGGGTGATGATCGTAGATGAAAGGTATTCTGGAATTCCATTAAATATAATACTCTGCACTAAGTAGATGATCATTATATGAAGCAGCAGGCATTAAATACATCTAGAAATTTATACTGAGATGAACATTTTTAACACGAGTTAATGTTTCCATACAAGTGTGTGCTGTTACCTGCAGATCCAAAGATTCCTCAGCTTTTTTCTTCAACTTCTAGGTCAAATGTGTGTGCTAAGCTGGTTCAGTTTTGTCTGACTGTATATTTGTGACCCTATGGACTGTAGCCCAGGCTTCCCTGGTGGCTCAGTGGTAAAGAATCCGCCTGCAATGCAAGAGCCTCAGGAGACGTGTGTTTGATCCCTGGGTTGGGAAGATCCTCTGAAGGAGGGCGGGGCAACCCACTCCAGCATTCTTGCCTGGAGAACCCCATGGGCAGGGGAGCCTAATGGGCTTCAGTCCATGAGGTCTCAAAGACTCGGACACGACTGAAGCGTGTCTGTGACACACAGACTGTAGCCTGCCAGGCTCCTCTGTCCACAGGATTCTGCAGGCAAGAATACTGGAGTGGATCGTTATTCCCTTCTCCAGGGGATCTTCCCAACCCAGGGATCAAACCCATGCTTCCTGTGTCTCCTGCACTGCAGGCAGACTCTTTAGCTCTGAGCCACAAGTATATTCTATTTATCATGAATTTCTGAGCCGATATTTGATAGTTGATACCTTAGAAAGCAATTACTGGTTACTACATTTAAAGTTCAATGATTCAAGAGAAATTAAATGAAAAGGGGTAAGACAAACAGAAAATAGAATTGACCAATGTCAAGCATGTCTCTTCCCATTACTTTCATCTTTACTCTTCAGAACATTGTTATGTAATTCCACAATTACTCAGAAAGGCAACAGAAATTATTTACCTCTGCAAATCCAAAGACAAGAGATTAGAGGCTAGGAATATTTTTAGCAATAATTTTTAAAGTACAGAAGTGGAAAGGAACACGAATTGGGTGATAATTCATTTTGTTGAGCTTGTTTGGATCAGCATTCGTCCTTATTTTCTGTACAGAGACTGTGTTGAGGCTGCCTCCTATATAGAGACTTTTCTGTCGTTTTCTTTCCAACTGAACACTTCATCTTCCTCCAAAGTGGACAATTAGTTACCAAGATTTGAGCATGTTAATAATCTGGAAGGTATTGTTTTTCAATAGGCACAGGATTGCAAACGAACCATGGCTGTTATGGAAGGAAGCTTTCCACGCGCTAGTGAGGGCTTGAACACGTGTCTCTGAGTTTCTAACTTCTCAGCTTCTCGAATCTTGCGTCTGAAAGAGCTTCATCTCTCATCCTAACCTACCTTTTGCTGACTAGAGAAGGATGAAATTCTGACCCTGATGCATATGTCTGGATAATACTCCTTTGTGTATCTCTCCTGCTTCTAACCAAAGAAGCATCATTTACTCAATAAACACTGGTTGAGTATCCATAACAGCATTGTACTTGTGCTAGGAAGTAGACACAGGTAGCGGACGTAACAGTGATATCCCCCTTCCCCTGGACACTACCCAGAGTGACTACCATTGTGGTCAGGCCAATTCAGGGCATATACCTATTTGTCCTTTTGTTTTTTTCACCGTTAGTTACCATAAAGTAAATTTTTCTGCAGATTCTAAAAATTACAAGACACTGTGAGGGCATGTACTTAATGTTTCTTGTGAAACCTAAAGTCAGAAGAGAGTTTTCTTATGCAATTGTAGAAAGGCAAAAGACCATCCTATGCTAAGCAGGAAAGGTCGACTCCAGCAGGCCTGAAATTGGCCTGAGTTGTTTCACTGCAATAAGACATACACCTGCATTGCATGGACTCCTGGTCAGAGCATGGATCACACAGAACGACAGTTGCTCATATCCAGAGGTTTGAGAGCTTTCAATTATTCATTGATTAACAATTAGTGTAATGAGATTGAAGACTTTGCACTGGTCTCACTGAGACACCCGGAAGGCTCTGTCACTCCTGCGGTTATACAGCAGGAATGTGCCTTCCTGAATGCCCAGGTATATGGACTCCCAGCTGAGAGCGTGCTTTGGCTCACCTTGTTTGAGGTGCTTTGTGTGCACATCCATCGTTCCTAGTCCCAGAGAGAAAGCACAGCTGAGTGTGGTCCTTACAGAGGAAGCACACTTGGGTCTCCCATCTGGCATCTCTGGACCCCTTGCCCTGAGCCAACCTTTGGCTGTGATGTGCATCTTTATCTTTAGGCAGCTGATGTGTCAATTTTTTTTTTTCATAATAAATCGCAAATTTGTAAGCACAGTCATGTGGGGTCCTGCAATCCTTCCCCAGCAATAGAACCCTGTCTAACTGCCACTGGAAGTGTGCGTATGCTGACCCGGCTAGAGGCAAACAGCAGTTATGAGGGAACGCTACCAAAAGGCGGAAAGAATGGACTGCACTGTCCCTGAGGGAGGCAGGACAACTGGAAGAACTCTTATACAGCCCCCAAGACATTCATTTCTCTGGCAAGTGTGCTTCGTGTTTGTTTTTAGACAAATAGAAAATGATGGTTTCACTGACACAAGCCATGGTTAGAAAAGTATAAAAATAATCTGAGCTGCAGCAGGCTAACGAAACAGATATTAATGAGTATCTCAGTGAACGAAATTAGGAAACTTACATATTTATTGCCCAGGTGTGGAGAGGATTCATCAAGCTGTCAGTTCTTGGTTTTTCCTTGTGCAGAGTGTTCCCCTAAAAACAGAAGATATGTTTTGCTCAGAGAGTGAATAAGGATGAAAATAAGTTTCTCAGCTTGTTTTTTTTTTTTTTCAAAGAAAGTCCAATTTCCCCTCAAGCATGTCATCAGAGCCACAATTTACCTCTTGGCATTTATTGCCTGGAAATCCTTCCCCAGGATTTATGAGCTTTTTCGGCCATTGTTTATTTTTACCCTAGACGAGTGATGCTGACTCGCTCCCTGCCGGTAGATGGTGTGAGCTGGGAGGTGATAGCAAGAGAGGCACCTAAGAGAATGAGTTATCGAATTTTGCTTGGTCCATGAGCTGGCTCTGCCTAAGCAAAACTATGTCATATATTTAAAGTGCCATTTTATCAGAAAAACATTCAAGGTTCCTCTGTTTAAATAATTCCGTGAGAGTTTTGTGAAAATGGATTTATAGGCCAACATGAATACTTTGATGACATACAAAGCAGCGCAGGGAACATTACTCAAAATAACAGTGTTTTTCCATCGTCCGATATAAAGATAAGTATTAACCTAGGATGATGCGAAGCTGAAAGACCATGAGCATTTCCATGTGCTCGTGGATCTGTGGTCAAAGCCTTTCACATTACCTGTGTCTTTCATGTAGATTCAAGTATCAACATCAGTCATGCTTTATAAAAGCAATATCGGTCAAGGTCTCCAGCTTTGAGAATAAATGTCATTGCTTTGCTCCAGCTTTTATCTGCCAGTTAGGACCATCTTCTGGGGACTCAAATGATTCATCTCTTACCTGCATTGTCATGGGGATAATAGTACCACAGATCTAAGAAGAACAAACCTGGGACTACCATTCAAGAGCTCCTTAAATTTTGCTTCAAGAAATGTCTGGCTCTGAGCAATAGCCCTCATAGCTCCCAGCCCAGCACAACCCTTTGCTCACTATTGCATATTTTACAAAAGGCACAGCACTTCCTGGAATCCATGGCTATAAAGTACAGGAATAAGAAGTAAACAAAAGAAACATTTATTGAACCCCTACCATCCACCGGAAGTCACATAAACAATTCATATGAAAATTACTACAATTGTTAATATCTCCCTTAATAACGCCCACAGTCTGTCTAGCTAGGAATAGAAAGTGTGAAGAGATTAAATAACTATATGATTCTAATAATACTTATAATAATGACATGTATGGTAAAGCAAATAAAATACAATTATACCTAGAAAAACACAACTGGAAGGAAATGCCAGTATTGATGCCAGGTTGTCTCTCATAAGTAATTTTTAATTTTTTCTAGTCTCTATTTTCTCCATTCTACATTATGCATATTGAGGTCAAATATTTAATTGGCAGTTGAAGCCATTAAGAGATATTCCAAGGCAGTAGTACATGCTGACTTGCTAAATCAACAGTTAATGGGAAGACCATGTACATCTGGGACAGGCAAGGAAGCATTAGTGTAAAGGAAGTTGTTCACTCCCTAAGTCGTGTCTGACTCTGCAACCCCATGAACTACAGCATGCCAGGCTTCCCTGTCCTTCACTATCTCCCAGAGTTTGTTCAAACTCAGGTCCATAGAGTAAGTGATGCCAACCAACCATCTCATCTTCTGTTGCCCTCTTCTCCTCCTGCCCTCAATCTTTCCTAGTATCAGGGTTTTTTCCATGAGTTGGCTCTTCACACCAGGTGGTCAAAGTATTGGAGCCTCAGCTTCAGCATCAATCCTTCCAATGAATATTCAGGGTTGATTTCCTTTATGATTGACTGGTTTGATCTCCTTGCTCTCCAAGAGACCCTCAAGAGGGTTCAAGAGGGTGCTAGTCTTCTCCGGCATCACAATTTGAAAGAATCAATTCTTCGGCTCTCAGCCTTCTTTACAGTCCAACTCTCAGATCCAAACATGACTACTAGAAAAACCATGGCTTTGACTATACAGACCTTTGTCAGCAAAGTGCTGTCTCTGCTTTTTAATACATGGTCTAGGTTTGTCGTAGTTTTTCTTCCAAGAAGCAAGTGTCTTTTAATTTAGCGGCTGCAGTCACCATCCGCATTGATTTTGGAGCCCAAGAAAATGAAATCTGACACTGTTTCCACTCTTTGCTTATCTATTCGCCATGAAGTGATAGGACTGGATGTCATTATCTTCGTTTTTTGAATGTTGAATTTTAAGCAAGCTTTTTCACTCTCCTCTTTCACCTTCATCAGAGACTGAGTCAAAATTGAAGGGTTAAAAAGATAGATTTTGAATCTCTGTATGGCTTTATACATCTATGAATCTTTTGCTCATCTTTACAATTTTGTTCATTTCTACTTATAAATGAACTTTTATTTGTAGAAATAAACAGAGAAGTGTATATTTAATGAATAATTACCATAACATACTAACTAGTGCTAGTATACTAACAATATATAACTAATGTGTAATTACCACAATGGGTAGGAGGGGAAGGTGGGAATGACAAGGAAGACCAAGGTGCTGTCTCCTTAGTTCAGTGGGGAGGACAGTGGATAGGAGGTGAGTGACATGTGAAGAGTTTGTGTTATTAATATTAAATGGTTCAAAAATTGATCAAGAGAAGTCTGGCACACCATGGAAGGCATGCTGAAGTGTTGGAACCTAATATAAGATAATAAAAATTTATCAGTGTTTTCTAAGAAAAGGAAAATTATGATGAATTCAGATCTGCTTGTTCTCCCTTCAAAAGGTTCAAAGTCAAGTAATACTTTGAAATTAAATTTAGCATCACTGTGTTTTCTTTCTTTTGTGGAATCATGTATTCCTTAATTTAGACAATTTTGTTCAGATTTTTATAACCTTACATGTTAAAAATGAGATAACCTATATTAACTTTCTGACACGTGGTGTAAGTGGGAATCATGTTTAAAATGCCTCATGTCACATGTATATTTTGCAATCAATCATGGTGATGTTTAACTTGGCAAGATTTTTAATTAAATCTGAGAGGCATCTTGTATGTTCTTATAAAGGACTTCATGATCTGCTATGTTTGGTGCTTTTTTTTTTTTTTTTCTGAAAGCACATTCTCATGTATACTCAGGCTTTTTCTTTTACAATAAAGAAAGCTCCCAATTGAAATAATCAAACTTTAAACATTTATGGACTACATTTTCAACAAAAACATCTGCTTGAGAAAGATCAGACTTAGAGGAATCAGAAAATATGGATGGATAAACATCAAGACAATCAGAAGAGGAAGATTTCGGGCAAGAAATTGCTTTATCTGGAGAAAACATTCAGAACAATAGCCATTAAGCATAGAGGCTTATAGAAACCCAGGAAGTTTAGTATCCACTGGCATTTTCCCTGAAGGTGGGTTGCTACAGAGCTCTGTTTCCTTGGAAACATGATTTATTAACCTCTAAAATGGCAAAATTTATTTTGCGATACAAGACTGGAGCTTAAAAATTGACCTTTGACTAATCCAATTAATTCTTAAGACCATTGAAGCTCAAATTTCATGTTACTAACCTTGGTGTGTTAATTAACGTATGTTTGTTGGTACATTTCTTAGGCTGTGTAGCAAATACCATGAAATGTAACAACCATAAATTCTGAATGGTGGGTAGTCATATATTTGTTCTATCAAATTCTTTTCTATATTTTTTAAATATTTTAAGTTTTTTATCTATGAGATAGAAATTTAGACTTTATTTTTATAATTATTTCAGACTTTATTCTAGTTATATTTTAGGAAAGATGCAACTATTAGGGAAGGGATATTTAAGTAAAAATAATTATGATACTGTAACTTCCTTTGAATGTGGTGAGAATAATTTTGTAAAGAAAGAACATTCAAATAAGTCTCGGAAGATGGGAAGATATGGAAAGAGATTTGTTTTCAGATGTTTCAGAAGCCATCAAGTCCCGTTAATGGTAGAGAGACTTTTATCAAGTTTAATAAAAACTGTGGTAGTACAAAAAGCATTTGGAGAGCAGTATGTTTTAGATTATCAGTTCTAGGCCATTGAAATCAACTCTGAGTCACCAATTTCACTTTATTTATTTATTTATTTTTCATTTTGGTGTGTTTTCTTTTTGTTTAGGTTTTTTTTTTTAATTTTTATTTTTACTTTATTTTACTTTACAATGCTATATTGGTTTTGCCGTACATTGACATGAATCCACCATGGGTGTACATGCGTTCCCAAACATGAACCCCAGTTTAGCTCTATTACCAAATATTTCCTATAATCAGCTAGGTTGACCTTTGAGAAGTTATTTTATTAAAACGGGTGTGCTTCCTAACTTGAGATTGGCAGAAATAAAAGTACCAAAGACTAGACCTTTTTATTTCCATAGTAATATTTCCTCCTTAGACCTATGACCAGAAAAGCTACTTCTGGAGAAAAGGAAGTTTGGAGAGTTAAGGACCTTCTGAACCATCCCATCATGGTTTACCCACTTATTATTGCAGTTACTGTGAGAGTGGGTGATATCAGCTTATACAGAATTATCCCTGGGCTTTAAAGAAGAATCAGCAAATTTGCAACCAAGAAACACAAGGTTCTCTGGCAATTTCCCCTCCCAAGAGTCTTGATTCTGGTGTCAATTATCATTTCCCTGGTAGAGCAGGTGGTCCTGATCCCAGCCCCCCCATCCCCAGAACAGCCATTGGCTTCCCTCCAGGGGCTTCTAGCTCAGAGCTTGGAGAGCCCCAGAAGCTGCAGAGCAATTTGGTTAAATTTTCCAGGAAAATTGGAAAGGAGAGTGCATGAAATTACTGTGATGCAGCTTACAAGATATAGGCAGATTCTGAGAACTTTTCTTGACAAACAGTGTGGTCACGCTCCAGATCCTCCATGAGCTCATGATTAGTTCACATTCAGGCTTCTGGCCTGTCCCTTCCTGACCAAGTAGAATAGGCTTGGCTGCTTAGTCAAAGCTGGTGAACAGCTAGGAGAAACTGGTGAGTGGTTTCCAATTATCCTGTGAATGAATTTTACTCTTCAGATGGTTACCTTTAAGAAAACAATGTGGGGATAAAGAACAGAAAGATACAAGACTGAAAGTCTGAAGAAAATAGCTCACATGAGGGATTTGGCCATGTCTCTGCAGATCTTGGGTGCCCTTGCTTCTCAGTTCTTGTTTGTAATTTGTTCTAGTTTGAATCCTCTACCTGAAATTGGGACCCCTATCAGTGTTTGATATCTTGATCTTGAATTGGGACTACATTTAAAGTCTTCTGTTTTACAAAATTGTTTTCTGCAATATATTTCCAATGTTTATCATCTGATATCTTTCACTTTAACATAACATATGTATTCTGGGACTACTTTGTATAGGTTAAATTGGGGTGATTGAATATTTTAAGTGTCTTGGATATAACTTGATATTTGTTAGAGCCACCTAAATTGTTTTGTAAAACTAAAATTACTTTTTATTTATTTGTTTTGGAATATTGGAGTTTTAAATATTTGGTCTACTCAGCACAAAAAAGGAATTTGCTTTTTTTTAAAAAAATTTTTAAAAGCTAGCATCCCATTTTTCATTACTCTTGATACAAATGTAACTCATACAAATCATATCTATATTTGAAAAACTTTTTACATTTCAAACCAAATGAAATCAAAATCTAAGAAACTGGAAAAAGAAATATAAACTATATCAATAGAAAATTGTGTTTTGTCCTCATTGAGAAGCTCAATTAAAATGATGTGAAATGATATAAGATATGATTTACATTTTAATTGATGAATCCAAGTTCCAAGTGGTTATACACAGCCATTACCAAAAATATAACAAAACAACAACAATAGTTTAAAAACAAAAACCTGCGGCATGCTTAATGTTTTTTTCTGCCGCTACTGCAGGATAGAAAATGCCTCTCGTCATCACTCATTCTTTAGAATACATCTACAAGCAACCTATCAAAGTCAGATAGTCCAATATCTTATCCCAAATGGTATTTCTATGGCTCACTTTTCCTTCATAAGAGAATTTCTTTATTTCTTGGGGTTAATAATTATTTCTAAAGAAGTTATGCTTTTTTATTGTGGCAATGAACAAAATTCAAGTTAGATTTTGAAATAACCATTTTTCATCTAATCAACATATTGGGAGCTTACCAGACTCATGAGAAATTGTCTTAACAGTGAGAAGCTTCACACTCTCTTTATCGGACTGAGGTCTATTTGAAATAGAAAACATTAAGTTAACACCACAGTAATTAGTATTACATATCTGTGGAACAAAGAAAACGTTATATAAACAGAAAGACAAAGATACACATGCATATATATTTGTAGGTGTTTCTATTGCACAACTTGTGTCTCTTCATATATAGACACATACTTTTATAGCACTTTCACTTCTGGAATCAAGTCAATAAATCTGTCATTCTGTTACACTGATGATCATCAGATAAACTAAATGTCAAAACGGGTCATGTGAAATACTTGTCTCCGAGTCCATATTACACATGCCTTCATTTCTGAATTGTGAGGGGGAAGACAGAAGAGTTCCCAAACCTTTTAGACTGGTCTGAGTTCTGGGGACATTCATTTTCATGGGGTCGTGGATATTGCAGTGTAGTGTCTGAACTATTTCGACAAAAGTTCCCACCTACCCCTTCTCAGTTCAAAATAGTTTCAAACCTCAGTTCCTCTCCTTGGACTTCTCAAGAACCTATACTTTAAATTCGGAAGGCCAGGTGGTATAGGGACATTATTCTTAAAGCTCTCGACCCAGTGAATATACAAAAACACCCACAATTAAGCAGGCTACAAAGACAGGTCAACACAGAAAACACAGAATTTGGTTTTGACGTTAAAATAGTGTGTCTCTTTGCCGCCTCTTGATGGTAGCACTTGGCTGGATTGCTAAGGACTGCTTTGTTTGTTTTAATAAAGACCAAGCAGGGTAACCATTTGCTGTTAAAGTAAAGCCACTCAGAGCTCTCTCAAGGTGTAGGCACGATTTTACCTGTGAGAAGCATATTGAAAATTTCTATGGGAAATCTAGTTTAAAATCTAGATATATTTGTCTATGATTTTTTCCTCATGGTTGTATTCACTCCTCTATCTTTCTTTTCAACTTTTGATTTGCAATTTTACCACTTTATCCAAGCTTAAGAGGAATCTTCTCTTTTAGTTGTTGGGATTTCTCTTTTGAATAGAGAAAGCTCCCTGACAAATAAGTGGCCAAACCCCAGATATTGTACCTTCTACCCAAATGCTTTAAAAAACAAAAGTATGAGTAGAGGATCAATGCTTTTCCTTATGTAAACAATAGAGCTTCCAGAAAAAAAAAAATGATGCAAAGTTACTTACTGTTCATTTCCATTTTCCTGTGTGCCTAGAAGATGAGGAAATTGTTATTAGAATTGCTAATAGCTTGGCTACAAAAACCCTGAGACACCGACCACTTTCTATGCAAAAATGCTTCTAAAGCCAATTCTTAACTTTTTAATCTCTCCCCCTATTCCTTGTCCCACTGATCATTTCCTCGGAGATGGTTACCACTCATTCCTCAGTCACGGCTAATATATTCACAGTCTAGTCTCAAATAGGCCAACTCCACTGCACTCAGTTCTGGACTGATTTTAACCTTATAGTTTCATACCATAATGTAGAATATTATCCATTATCACACATTCCACAGATACCAAAAACTGTCTCCATTTATTTCAGTATCTCTGAAAATAAATTAGCCTCAAAGTCTTGAATTACATTTTTAGACCTGAGAATTGATTTTTTGGCTTTTCTTTGTACATTGCTCTTTCTGGGGACCCAAACCTCCATATCTGTTGTGAGCCACGAGGCAGGTATTGCTTCTAATTGCATCTGAAGCCCACAGATTCAGCCTTTCAAAAGTACCCTGAAAAATGTCACTGAGGCTACTAACTGCGACTAATCTTCCATCCACTTTGCCAGGCTGGTCCACAAGCATTTGGTTAGAGTGTGAACACAGGATGATTCATTTTGCATAAGACCATAGCCTCGTTGGAGCAGGAGGTGCTGGTCAAAACTTGCATTAATCTATGGCCTATTAGTCAAAATAGTTAATGGAACTGCTTAAAGTCCTTGCTTTGTTCCTGATTTTGCTGTGATTTATTCCATGGCTACTGGTTCTTATCTCTTGGATTTCCTTTCACATCTAAGATAGCTCTGGTCATCAGGATATGCCTTTGAATACCATTCTCCTGACTTTGAGCATTATTGTCTTATAAAGACCTTGATTTCCACTCAAGTTTTGGCCACTTCTATTTCTGTCACTTTGGCTAAGATACTCCAACATATGCTGTTTACCAACTAGACCTAACCTCGTCTTTCTTACCATAAGCTAAGTGTTTTAACAATATTTTACAATTCCCACTATAACTGTTACATATGATATCACCTGTAATGCTCATAGCCTTGTTACAGGATGAGCAGATATTTTCTTGTATGCTTGTTTTAATGTTTTTCCTTATAAGACTGTAATATTGGTTCACTAGCAGATAGATGCACACCAGCAGATTACTTTATGCATATGTCCCATTCTTAATAAGGTTAAAGTTCACACTATAGTCAGCATTATCCAGTTAAGTTTCAGTTCAGTTCAGTTCAGTCACTCAGTTGTGTCCAACTCTTTGCAACCCCATGAATCACAGCAGGCCAAGCTTCCCTGTCCATCACCAACTCCCGGAGTTCACCCAAACTCATGTGCATCGGTGATGCCATCCAGCCATCTCATCCTCTGTTGTCCCCTTCTCCTCCTGCCCCCAATCCTTCCTAGCATCAGGGTCTTTTCCAGTGAGTCAGCTCTTTGCATGAGGTGGCCAAAGTATTGGAGTTTCAGCTTTAGTATCAGTCCTTCCAATGAACACCCAGGACTGATCTCCTTTAGGATGGAATGGTTGAGCTTAGTTTCATACAAAAACCTCTGGTTCATGTTGGCTTCCAGAGAGTAGAGTAAGTTTACGCATTTTCTGAATTTAATAAAGTCTCACCCACATACTTGAAGAGTGATTAACTGCAGGTGTTTTATGGTGCTAATTTAATGATAAAAATGCTGTAAATTCTGTGTAGCTGACAACAATCAAATGGATTTGGCTAATTGTCCAACTGCCCAGTTTGGTTATAAACTACTGCCTGTCTTCAGAATAATTCCATAGTGGTAGGAATCTTACATGTTTTTTCCTAAATGATATGGTTTATCATCACCAACCTTTCAAATAATTTATTTACAAATCTCCCTATGCAAAGCAGCTTTTCAGTACATGGTATTTTTACAAATGCATTTGGTCCACAAATTTTTTTCCTATTCTATATACTCAGCACTCTCTGTTTTCCACTTGATTGGTTGATTTCCTGATTGGTGGTTTAGGAACTTAGAGAAATCAAACTGATTTATAAAAATGCCACTTCCCCTCTGGAAACTGAGTTGAGGAAACATATTTCAGACATTATTAAGAAGTTTATTCACTTAACTCCCAAAGGGAAAGACATTGATTTGTTTTCTTCTTATTTTCCAGCAAGAGCTAAAATGAACACTGCTGTTTTCATCTCATTACTTCCCTTTGCACTGTCATGCACAGGCGCCAAACTGTCCACACCCTGCAGGGTCAGGGATTGGCCTCAGGAACAGAATTCATTAGTGTCCTGGGGCACACTGTCCACAGGGTAAAAGAAATACCACATATATACATATGTTTATATATAAACATATATACCACAGGGTATATATGTTATAAAAATGATTGATTTTTACTTTTTTAACAGTATATGAGTGTTAGGTAGAGTTCTATTAGTGAACTATTTAGAGTTAAAGTGAGGAAAGGAAAGGTTTTATTTCACTAAAATTTAGAAGATTCAGTAAGACTCTCTCTGCTCTGTGTTACACACAATGCAACGTGAGTTATATGTAGTTTGTAACTTGGAGGGGTTGTCTGATGCTATGGACTGAAAGTTTATGTCCCCTTAACATTCATATGTTAAATCTTGATGCCCGATATGATGGTATTAGGATGCTGGGTCTTTAGAAAGTAATTAGGTCATGAGGGAAGAGTCCTCAGGAAAGGCTTAGTGCCCTTGTAAAAAAGACCCAGAGAGTTCTCTTGTCCCCTCTCCCACGTGAAGACACAGGCAGGTATAAAAACCAGGAAGAGTGTGTTCATCAGACATCAAATCTGATGGTGCCTTGATTGAACTTAACCTCCAGAACTGTGAGAAATAAATTTTTGTTGTTTAAGTCATCTAGTCTACAGCATTTTTGTTACAACAGCCTAAATAGAATTAAATGTTTGGCTTGCAGAGGAAGTAGGCTTATACAGAGGTAACTACACTATAGTGTGATGAATAATATCATTAAATTCAATAGAGTCAAAACACTCTACTCTGCTTAAAGAGGTGAGATATTAAAAAATATAGATTAAATCTGCTTTTAAGGTAAATCCTAATGAATAAGATGGAGATTAGGTACACTGTAAAAGTTAAGCAGTGGGCTGGACATTCTAGGAGAAGGAATAACATGGATGAAGCAGAATACATGGCACTCCATTATATTAATACAACCAGGAAGGTGTCTGAAATGAGAAGACAGATTAAAGTTTAAGGTAACATAGGCGAGTTCCTGGGAACTGAAAGGGGATTTAGACAAGCATCAAATGAAAAGAGCGCTCAAGTCCCTAGAACAGAAAAAAAGACTGAATAAAGATTGAAAGTAATTTGAATAAAATGGGGACTTTAGTTAATAATATATCAATTTTGGTTAATTGTGGCAATTATAGCATACTAATATAAGATTAATAATAAGGGTATTAGTATTATTAAGAAAACCCTGTAACTATCTCCACAACTTTTCTGTAAACCTAAATCTATCCTTAAGTTTAAAAGTTTATTTTAAAAAACACTTTAAAATAAAACGCAATTAGGGGAACCATAAATATTCAAGAGGCAGGGAGAAGATGAAACAGCAAAAAAGAGGAAAACAACCAGTGAAGATGTAAAAGAAGGCAGTGTCATTTTAAATGAAAGAAGCAAGACTTTTCATTGCTAATGGAGAGATTAAGGAGGATCACAAAGAATTGTGGAACTAGAATCCCTCTAAAAATGGCAACAGTGTTCAATCTGGAAGAACTAATTAAATTAGCAGAACACAACAGTCCTGGAAGACACCTTCATAGGAAGGAAGCTGTGTCTCCCAAGGGGGAAGTAAGACACAAAATACTCTTCTTGAAATTATGGGTCCCACAGGGAAATTATGGGTCCCAGTATTTCTCTTTATTCTGTTACATGGTAATGGAACAAGTCTTCCCTATAGCTAAGGCATGTCATTTTATGCCATCTTTAGTACCATACTCCCCAACCATCCACCTAGGGCTTTTTCGTTAAAAAGAATGTGCCCATATTCGATAACATCCGCCATTAGTGACAGTGTTAGTCGCTCAGTCGTGTCCGACTCTTTGTGACCCTATGGACTGTAGGCTGCCAGGCTCTTCTGTCCATTGAATTCTCCAGGCGAGAATAATGGAGTGGGTAGCCATTCCCTTCTCCAGTGGATCTTCCCAACCCAGGGATAGAACCCAGGTCTCTGGCATTGCAGGCAGATTTTTTTTTCTTACCATCTGAGCCACCAGGGAAGCCCCAACCTGCCATTAGTAGTTAATTCCTTACATTCACCAGCGCTCAATTGATTCCTACCCTTTCTCTAGTTCTGTGATCAACCAGTATAGCATTTTGTTCCTGTGTAAATTTCCTCTCTCTCACTAAGAGTTTATATTCAAGTTTAGGCTAAGCAAGCATATTCTCCTTTTAGGAAAACAAAACGAAACAAAACATGGTTACCTACCTGGGTCTGTCTTCCAGCACATTCGATACAAACCCACCAGAACGAAGACCGACAGTGTTACTACAATCAAAGCAATAACCATCGGCAAAATAAAACCTGAAAAGTATTGGAGACATTGTCAGTTAGAGTGGGCACCGAATCTCACAACACATAGATTATTACCTGAGAAAAAGCATGCATGCTTCCTTTCTTCTTTAAACATCATTCTATTAAAAACATTGCATTTTAAGCAAAAAAATATATCTGATTCATGGGTTATGCTTTAGTTGCTATTTCTGATGTACCCACTTGATGTCAGTCTTGTAGCCTTTCTGAAATAAAACTCTAACTCTAAGGAAGACTCTCTTGGTGACTGAAGGAATGAGGAAATGGGAGACTGACCACTCAGACGATGTCCCTTAGAACCAGGCCCATATGCATGCTTTATATTCTTCACTACTTTATAATGAAGCTACTGATGTATAGCTTGGATGAAGAGAGTCAAAAGCACAAACTTTTAATTAGAAGATAAAAAGTACTAGGGATACAAGGAACAACTTGCTAAATATATTAATAATTAACACTGTTGTATGTTATGTATTCACTGTTGTATGTATGAATGTTCTTTAGAAGGACTGATGCTGAAACTGAAGCTCCAATATTTTAGCCATCTGATGCGAAGAGCTGAAGTATTAGAAAAGACCCTGATGCTGGGAAAGAGTGAAGGCAGGAGGAGAAGGGGATGACAGAGGACGAGATGGTTGGATGGCATCACTAACTCAAAGAACATGAGTTTGAACAAGCTCTGAGAGATGGTGAAGGACAGGGAAGCCTGGCGTGCTGCAGTCCATGGGGTCACAAAGCGTCGGACACGACTAAGTGACTGAAAAACAACGACAACAAATGTTATATATGAAAGTTAAG
The DNA here is from genome assembly GCF_016772045.2 of Ovis aries. Lineage (NCBI taxonomy): Eukaryota > Metazoa > Chordata > Mammalia > Artiodactyla > Bovidae > Ovis > Ovis aries. The sequence goes on along the minus strand of NC_056059.1, from coordinate 24,636,714 downwards.
AGAGTAACAAAGTCTTGAGTTCTCATCACAATTTTTTATATTTCTTTAATTTTATATCTATATGAGATGATAGATGTTTACTATTGTGATGTTTTATGATGTAAGTACAGTTTAAGCTTATACAGTGTTGTATGTCAATTGTATCTCGATAAAACTAAAAGAAAAAAAGATGTATCTCTTACTGGTTCTATTGAAAATACTCTGGTCATAAAGCTGACTTCCTAAGAAGATCACAAATATCTTTCTGTAATAATATCTTAAAATTGGAACATAATTGAATACAAAAGGATATTACAGTGTAACAACATGGTCTAAGAAATATGCGTGTATTTATGAATGTCTACTTGTGGGTATGGTGCTGCTGCAGTAGTAATTAGGGTGAGTTTTTCCTGTTCTTATTAAGAGAGGGGTAATTTGCCTTCTTTTCTGGCAGTGATTTCCCAGGTTGAAACCAGAGTGATGAAAGGAAAAAGCTGTAACAGGAATTTAAGTAGAGACACAGAAGTTACAGTTACTAGTCAGTTAGGTGTTCTCATCTACTTGAGTATGTAATGCTTATTATTTATCGGGGTTAAGAATAGCTCTCCAATTCACTGGTAGGGTGGGTTACACTTCACTGTTACGGATAAATAATTGTTTTAAGTAGGTCTTGCTGGGTTCATATTAGATCTTGCATGTGATCACTAGTGCTTCCTGAAATGAAGACGCCATGACACAGCAGCTCCATAATGCAGTGCTGACTTCTTGAATGGGATGACTTTACCTAAACCTAAGATAATCTTTCTTCATCACAGCTGCATATATATATTCATCTTATTCTTAATTTCCAAGGAAATTCATGAATATTCTCTCTATTCAGTGTTAGTACATACAGTATCTTATATTATATATATATGTGTGTGTGTATGTGTGTGTGTGTATGTGTTTGCTAAAATGGAACATTTCTTAAAAGGCTGTTTTTGACATTAAAATAAGGTTCTGTAAAGGTGAATTTTCAGTTTTATGGAGATCTCTGCCTGTGCACTTTGGCTTATTTGAGGCTAGCCCCATCAAGTCACCGTGACCTCTGGTGGTAATTGCTTGGCACTAAGGTAAGGAAAAAAAAGCTCAAAGTGTATTTATTAAAACAAGTTCAGTAGAAGAAAACTTTTGAAGCAGTTATATGGGATTATAATGGGATTGCCGGTTAAGTAAAGTTGAGAAAAGGCTGTTTATGGTTGAATCCCTTCCCTTGCTGGTGACATTCAAACTTCTGCAGAACTACTTACTGCATTGAATGAAGATATATGTGGTACTCACTGGAATAAGAGGGGCTGGTTGTAGAAGCGCTTGCATTTTTTGCATTCTCAAGACCTATGATTTTAAGAAAAAAAAAAGTCACCTTAGGTTAATGTGTGCCAGTCCTCATAAGCCTTCCCTCACCTCCCCACTCTCTATTGAGGTAGCCTCTGTGATGGATAGGTATGAAGCTTCAAGTGAAAACATTTTATCTCATTCTGAAAGAGTCCTGTGTTATGACTCGAGATTGGTAGAGAGTTAATGTATACAGTCTAAAGAGTTTGGACACAAGCACATACCCGTCAAACCATCCCCACAATCAAGGTAACAGACATAGCCATCACCTCCTAAAGTCTCCTCATGTCCCCTCCCTTTCTGAGAATGTGCAGTCTGTTTTTCTATATCAGTTATATCTCAGAAGTCTGGTTTTTTTTTCTTTTAAATTGGTGACATTTTCTTGGTGAGGAGTAGTCAAGCAAAGCAAGCTTCCACTCATGCACACAGAATTCATACCTTGAGACGGGGAGATGTTTTCTGGAGTTGTAACTGATATTGAGGATAATGTAACGGTTCTGAAAGATGATGCTTCTGGTGGTGAAGTGTTAACTGTAGGAAAACAATAAACCTAGAGTCAGAGTCAGATTATAGTATTTACTTTGCTTTCTGGATTTCTTTGAAGATTCAAAACGTTTGCGTTTCGGATGATCTGTAAAAACCGTTTATCACTGAATAATGGGATACATACAACTGTACATTAAGTCATGTGTTCCTCTTGTAACACCGGAGGTGTTAGTATTATCTCTTCAAGAACTGGCCAAAAATAAAACTTGAACAAGTGTTTCATTTTAGGCTATATCTCATATCACCTACTGTAAGAGGTGTAAGTCTCTTGAAAAGTTAAAGGTGAAAGTTAGTCACACGGTTGTGTCCGACTCTTTGCGATCCCATGAACTGAGCCCACCAGGCTCCTCCGTCTATGGAATTCTCCAAGCAAGAGTACTGGAGTGGGTTGCCATTTCCTTCTCCTGGGGATCTTCCCGACCCAGGAATCAAACCTGGTCTCCTGCATCACAGGCAGATTCTTTACCATCTGCGCTACTGCTGCTGCTGTTGCTAAGTCTGAGCTACTAGGGAAGCCTTTAGTCGTGTCCAACTCTTTGTGACCCTATGGACTGTAGCCCACCAGGTTCCCTTGTCCATGGAATTCTCTAGGCAACATACAGGATACTGGAGTAGGTTGCCCATTTCCTTCTCCAGGGTTTCTTTCTGACCGGGGAATCAAATCCCAGTCTCCTGCATTGCAGGCAGAGTGTTTACTGCCTGAGCCAACAGGGGATGGAATGCAAATCAATGCAAAAGCATTCATCACATTTTAGATATTACAACTTTGAGTGATACTGATTTTTATATTATTATTATAAATACTTAAACTGGACAGAAATGCAGTTTATAGTGTTCTTTATTGGTCAAAGAGAAAGATTGCAATGGAGGCTTTGACCGGAAGAACTGGGGAAAATTGATGGAAGATCCCTTCATTTTTATCTTGAAAGCACAGCAGTGATTTATACTTGTTTGGTTTCTCTAGAGCAACTGCTGCTTGGATGCATGTCCACTGCTCTTTTTTCCATGGAAAATGTTATTTTTAGATTGTCACTATTTGTTGGCTTAGGTGAATATCTTCCATCTTTCATCAGAATGACTCAAACAAAAAAAATAATAAATAAAAATGTATTATTCCAAATTCATAAATCTCAAAAAATTTCAAGGAAATATAGATAATTAAATGTTTTCTAAGTGTACAGCATTTATTCTCATGAATCTATAATAAAACGTAATTTGTATCTGGAAAAGATTTTGAAAAATCATTCTATTTTCCTTCAAGTATGAAGTAGTATCTTTTAATCACACCTGTTTGCCTTGTCTCTATAGTGCATTGCAAGTTCCTGGAGTGTGAGGGCCATCATTCCCACCATTTACATAAAGTTTTGACTACAGCGGGTATGCGATAAAGTATAACTGACTCCTTAGATGATGTAAGAGTCATCTCTTATACCCCTTAGGAATATGAAGGTCATGTACAAGTACATAAAAGAAATAGATGTTGCCTGTGACTGCCTGGGATCTTTCTCTCTTTGCCACCCACAGCCCAGCACGCACCGCATGCTTATGCGTTTCTGACATCCGTGGGGGAAGAAAAATGTTAAGAGTCTGTACAGTTCTTTCTATGCAAGAGATCTGTGGGAGGAAGCTAGATATATGCCCATAAGAACAAAGAAAAATGTCAGGCTATGCACTGAGCAGGCAGAAAAAGGAATTTTAAAGATAAGAGTAGGAACTAGCTGAAAGCTTGGTACTTAGCTGCTTTTACCAGTGTCAAGTGTTCTAGTAAAGATGAATGCTCTTTCGGTTGTGTTGGTAGAGAATAAGATAGCTGATTAAATAACCAAAGGCATTAATCCTCCTGGGATTTCCCAAGGGTTAATTTTCAACACTCCACATTCTACCTTATTATCTTCTCATAGGCAGGCTAAGTGGTGGCTACACTTCTGAGTATAATCTATCTGGATCAGATGAAACTCTAAGCTTTTCTACTTAAAATGTATTGACTATCCAGTGCTGTTATTGCTAATGATCCACAGGTGGGCAACAGGATTAACCCCTTTTAAAAAAATATTTATTTGGCACATGGCACAGGGGCTCAGTAGTTGCCCCACTCTGTGGCATGTGGGATTTTAGTTGGCAAACCAGGGATTAAACCTGAATCCCATGCATTGGAAGGCAGATTCATAACCACTAGACCAACACAGAAGTCCCTAGAATTAATTATTTTTTAAAGGGGATATGGCTCCTTGAATAAATATTTAATTTTTTTCTTATAATGACTACCTGTAGTTAAAAAATCAACACACACACACACATACACACACACTTCACCTCTGTTACATTGAATGCCTTCTTGTGTTTTCTAAACTCTTTTACTTCATTTTAAAAAATATTAGTCATGACCCACTTAAAGGGAATTAACTTATAATTTGAGAAACCCCGTCCATTAGCATGAACACACTGATAAAATGACAGGTCTTGGCTGAATTCATAAATTGTCAGTTTAATGTGATTCTTTCTGCAATTAGCATGGAGGGAGCCATGATACATGCAGAGCTGATGACTTCTGAGGATCTCATTGAGACTCCTATTATCCCACGTTACTCCTAAAGCATTATTAGCAGAGGAGGTACAAGAGAGGTGCTATGGATGGCTGAGAGCACGATTCTGAACTGGGCCCCTGACTCAGATGTGACTTGAGCACTTACTTGCTGTGGAATCTTAGGCAAGGCACTTCAACTCTGTGTCTGAGTTTCCACATCTAAAAAGTTGTTTAGGGCAGACATCCTGGAATGTGAAGTCAAGTGGGCCTTAGAAAGCATCACTACGAACAAAGCTAGTGGAGGTGATGGAATTCCAGTTGAGCTATTTCAAATCCTGGAAGATTATGCTGTGAAAGTGCTGCACTCAATATGCCAGCAAATTTGGAAAACTCAACAGTGGCCACAGGACTGGCAAAGGTCAGTTTTCATTCCAATCCCAAAGAAAGGCAATGCCAAAGAATCCTCAAACACAATAGCATTCATCTCACACGCTAGTAAAGTAAAGCTCAAAATTCTCCAAGCCAGGCAGGCTTCAGCCATAGGTGAACCGTGAACTTCCAGATGTTCAAGCTGGTTTTAAAAAAGGCAGAGGAATCAGAGATCAAATTTCTAACATCCACTGGATTATGGAAAAAGCAAGAGAGTTCCAGAAAAACATCTATTTCTGCTTTATTGACTATGCCAAAGCCTTTGACTGTGTGGATCACAATAAACTGTGGAAAATTCTGAAAGAGATGGGAATCCCAGACTACCTGACCTGCCTCTTAAGAAACATCTATGCAGGTCAGGAAGCAACAGTTAGAACTGGACATGGAACAACAGACTGGTTCCAAATAGGGAAAGGAGTACACGTCAAGGCTGTATATTGTCACCCTGCTTATTTAACTTATATGCAGAGTACATCATGAGAAACACTGGGCTGGAAGAAGCACAAGCTAGAATCAAGATTGCCGGGAGAAATATCAATAACCCCAGATAAGCAGATGACACCACCCTTATGGCAGAAAGTGAAGAGGAACTAAAAAGCCTCTTGGTGAAAATGAAAGAGGAGAGTGAAAAAGTTGGCTTAAAGTTCAACATTCAGAAAACAAAGATCATCCGGTCCCATCACTTTATGGGAAATAGATGGGGAAACAGTGGAAACAGTGTCAGACTTTATTTTTGGGGGCTCCAAAATCACTGCAGATCGTGACTGCAGCCATGAAATTAAAAGATGCTTACTCCTTGGAAGGAAAGTTATGACCAACCTAGATAGTATATTCAAAAGCAGAGACATTATTTTGCCAACAAAGGTCCGTCTAGTCAAGGCTATGGTTTTTCCAGCGGTCATGTATGGATGTGAGAGTTAGACTGTGAAGAAGGCTGAGCACTGAAGAATTGATGCTTTTGAACTGTGGTGTTGGAGAAGACTCTTGAGAGTCCCTTGGACTGCAAGGAGATCCAATCAGTCGATTCTAAAGGAGATCAGTCTTTGGTTTTCTTAGGAAGGACTGATACTAAAGCTGAAACTCCAATACTTTGGCCACCTCATGCAAAGAGTGAACTCATTGGAAAAGTCTCTGATGCTGGGAGGGATTAGGGGCAGGAGGAGAAGGGGATGAAAGAGGATGAGATGGCTGGATGGCATCACTGACTCGATGGACATGAGTTTGAGTGAATTCCGGGAGATGGTGATGGACAGGGAGGCCTGGTGTGCTGCGATTCATGGAGTCACAAAGAGTTGGACACGACTGAGTAGCAACTGAACTGACTGAAGTGAAAAAATATAAAGTTTAAAAATACATGTACTCTAATCTTGCATTTGATAAAATATCAGTATTAGTAATAAATGTTACCAAAGAATCTAAAAATATTCAAGAAGATATATTAAATTGTTAAAAATTATTCTGAGAATAATAGATAACATTTATGGAGTATTTTAACTGTCTACAATATTATATAATTCTCTAAAGCTAGATTATTTTAAAAATATTTACTCTGAGCATGTGCTATTTCTGTGATCAGAAAAATTAATAATAAAACTGGATTTCAAAATAAAAACATTGTGATTATAATTTTTATTCATCATAATGTGAAAATTAATTGAATAAAAATAAATTATTAAAATTCTTTAGAAGTGTTGATACTAATATGTTTATTATATATCTAATTAATATCGAAGTGTAAGATACATGTTAGTTTATATTATATTAATATATTCGTTTATGAAAGTGAAAGTGTTAATTACTCAGTGGTGTCTGACTCTTTGCAACCCCATGGATTATAGCCAATCAGTCTCCTTTGTCCATGGAATTCTCCAGGCAAGAATACTGGAGGGGGTTACCATTCTCTTCTCCAGGGTATCTTCCTGACCCAGGGATCAAACATGGGGTTCTCCATTAGCAGGCAGATTCTTTACCATCTGAGCCACCAGGGAAGCCCATATTATTTTATAACAGTATAATAATATAATATTTATAGTATAAGTACAATTGTTATATTGTGATTAGGCACCTAGAGAGTTGTGTCTTTCAACCAAAGTCAATTTATCTAATTTTCTCAGATTTTCTAAGTATAAAGGTATGCGACTCTGCAGACACTTGTGTGTGGTGCTCTTAGATGATATAAATTTGCTCTTAGACATTTACTTTTGTTGACTGTATTCAATATCAAATTATTGATATGTTATGACTTAAATTTAGTTTGCAAACTTCAAGCTAGAACTTGGAGCAGGCTGTTTGAGGCAGAGACCCTTGGAACAAACTATGTTGTAACAGAGACCTGCAGAGTCAAGTCTATTGTAATAATGCATATCCAAATTTACCCTATTGGCATCTGATAGTGGTACACATTTGGCTCTTGCCAGGTGGCACTAGTGGTAAAGAACCAGTCTGACAATGCAGGAGAGAAAGAGATGCAGGTTCACTCCCCTGGGTTGGGAAGCTCCTCTGAAGGACAGCACGGCAATTCACGCCAGTATTCTTGTCTGGAGAATCCCATGGTCAGAGGAGCGTGGCGGGCTACAGTCCATATGGTTGCAAAGAGCTGGACACAACTGAAGCGACTTATTAGATAAATTATGGAAAGCTTTTAAGACAGAAGATCTTATTGATGTACCAGGGCACTCTGGTGACTATGAGAATGCGTGTCATCAAAGGTGAACAACCGATAGTGTAAATTTTGACTGAGGATCTCCACTTGCTCTCTGAATTCCATCCTTGTGTTTTTACTGGTTTCATACTTCCTGCAGGCAGCTCCCAGCCAATGATTGAGCCTGGCAAGGATACGAAAGCAGTCCTCCCCCTGGGACCTGTGGACGTCTCTGAGGAGGGACTTGAGCTGGAGGAGTCCCTCATGGCTTTCTTGAACTTTTGATTTTAGTTAAGTAATGATACATATTGGCAATGGCACCCCACTCCAGTACTCTTGCCTGGAAAATCCCATGGACTGAGGAGCCTGGTAGGCTATAGTCCATGAGGTCGCTAAGAGTCAGACATGACTGAGCAACTTCACTTTCACTTTTCACTTTCATGCATTGGAGAAGGAAATGGCAATCCACTCCAATGTTCTTGCCTGGAGAATCCCAGGGACGGAGGAGCCTGGTAGGAGGCAGTCTATGGGGTTGCACAGAGTCGGACACGACTGAAGCAACTTAGCAGCAGCAATGATGTATAGCATAAGATGAATAAAAATAAGAAATTAAAGCAATGGCAAATGGAAGAAACAATAAGCTCCTTCTAAGAGTTAATATCAAGCATCAATACGGTTGCTGATGTTGGCTGTAATAATTGATTCTGAGCATCCTGACATTTAGGGAAGGAGAGCATGGTTTACTCTAGGCTTTTGTTATCACAGTGGAATATGATCTATTATATAAGTAAGTGGCACATCAGCAGTTCAGTCAATAAATGCTATGAGTATAGTTGGTCCCACCCTGTGCTTTGAGAGGCAATATGCTGATAGGATCCCTGAGGTCACTTTTATTTTTTTAATGTTTTTCCTCTAATTTCATTTATTTATGTTGACATATATTTAACTCACAATGTTGTCTTAGTCTCAAGTATACAGCATGGTGATTCAGTCATACACACACACATACAAATATTATATATTCTTTTTCAGATTCTTTCCTATTATAGGTCATTACAAGATATTGTGTATAGTTCCCTGTGCTACACAGTAGGTCTTTGTTGTTTACCTATTTTATATATAGTACTGTCCAACCAGTCCATTCTGAATGAGATCAGCCCTGGGATTTCTTTGGAAGGAAGGATGCTAAAGCTGAAACTGCAGTACTTTGGCCACCTCATGCAAAGAGTTGACTCATTGGAAAAGACTCTGATGCTGGGAGGGATTGGGGGCAGGAGGAGATGGGGACGACTGAGGATGAGATGGCTGGATGGCATCACTGACTCAATGGACGTGAGTCTGTGTGAACTCCAGGAATTGGCGATGGACAGGGAGGCCTGGCGTGCTGCGATTCATGGGGTCGCAAAGAGTTGGACACAACTGAGCGACTGAACTGAACTGAACTGAACTGAGTGTGCACATGTTAATCCCAAATTTCTAACTTACCTCTCCCCACACCCTTCATTAGTCCCTTTGGTAACCATAGGCTTGCTTCCTATATCTGTGACTCTACTGTTCTGCAGATAATTTCTTTGTATGGTGGTTTTTTTTTTTTTTTAGATTCTACATATACATCATACCATATGATATTTGTCTCTTTCTATCTGACTTACTTCACATAATATGATAATCCTTAGGCCCATCCATGTTGTGGCAAATGACGTTATTTCATTTGTTTATATCGTTGAGTAATATTCTATTGTATATACAGCACATCTTCTGGAGCAAGCACTTCTTATACTGAAGAGCCTGACTTACTTTAAAAGAATAAAAACGTAAGCAAAGCTAAGATTTTTAGAGATGGGAAATGTCTCTGCAACTATATCATTAATTAGCATTTTAATAAGTTAGGATTTTGATGCCAAGAGTAGTAAGTAAAATTGGTGTGTGGATCTAGAGCCAGACATCCTGGAATGTGAAGTCAAGTGGGCCTTAGAAAGCATCGCTATGAATAAAGCTAGTGGAGGTGATGGAATTCCAGTTGAGCTGTTTCAAATCCTGAAAGATGATGCTGTGAAAGTGCTGCACTCAATATGCCAGCACATTTGGAAAGCTCAGCAGTGGCCACAGGACTGGAAAAGGTCAGTTTTCATTCCAATCCCAAAGAATGGCAATGCCAAAGAATGCTCAAACTACCGCACAATTGCACTCATCTCACATGCTAGTAAAGTAATGCTCAAAATTCTCCTAGCCAGGCTTCAGCAATACATGAATTGTGAACTCCCTGATGTTCAAGCTGGGTTTAGAAAAGGCAGAAGAACCAGAGATTAAATTGTCAACATCCGCTGGATCATGGAAAAAGCAAGAAATTTCCAGAAAAACATCTATTTCTGCTTTATTGACTAGGCCAAAGCCTTTGACTGTTTGGATCACAATAAACTGTGGAAAATTCTGAGAGAGATGGAATACCAGACCACCTAACCTGCTTCTTGAGAAATCTGTATGCAGGTCAGGAAGCAACAGCTAGAACTGGACATGGAACAACAGACTGGTTCCAAACAGTAAAAGGAGTAGGTCAAGGCTGTATATTGTCACCCTGTTTATTTAACTTCTATGCAGAGTACATCATGAGAAATGCTGGACTGGAAGAAATACAAGCTGGAATCAACATTGCCAGGAGAAATATCAATAACCTCAGACATGCAGATGACACCACCCTTATGGCAGAAAGTGAAGAGGAGCTAAAAAGACTCTTGATGAAAGTGAAAGAGGAGAGTGAAAAAGTTGGCTTAAAGCTCAACATTCAGAAAACGAAAATCATGGCATCCGGTCCCATCACTTCATGGGAAAGAGATGGGGAAACAGTAGAAACAGTGTCAGACTTTATTTTTTGGGGTTCCAAAATCACTGCAGATGGTGACTGCAGCCATGAAATTAAAAGACTCTTACTCCTTGGAAGAAAGGTTATGACCAACCTAGATAGTATTTTCAAAAGCAGAGACATTACTTTGCCGACTAAGGTCCATATAGTCCATATGGTTTTTCCTGTGGTTATGTATGGATGTGAGAGTTGGACTGTGAAGAAGGCTGAGCACCAAAGAATTGATGCTTTTGAACTGTGGTGTTGGAGAAGACTCTTGAGAGTCCCTTGGACTGCAAGGAGATCCAACCGGTCCATTGTGAAGGAGATCAACCCTGGGATTTCTTTGGAAGGAATGATGCTAAAGCTGAAGCTCCAGTACTTTGGCCACCTCATGAGAAGAGTTGACTCATTGGAAAAGACTCTGATGCTGGGAGGGATTGGGGGCAAGAGGAGAAGGGGATGACAGAGGATGAGATGGCTGGATGGCATCAAGGACTCGATGGACGTGAGTCTGAGTGAACTCTGGGAGATGATGAAGAACAGGGAGGCCTGGCGTGCTGCGATTCATGGGGTCACAAAGAGTCTGACATGACTGAGCGGCTGAACTGAACTGAACTGAACTATGTTAAATTCTGATATCAGAGTTAAACTATCTTCACAAAATACAGATTTCCTCTATTCCTCTATACTTGATTCTCTGAAATTATGTTACTTTTGTAGTCAGCTATTCCTTTACCTGCATATCCTGTATGTAATTTTCAGAAGTAACTCTTTCCCTCAACCCCAAGGTGACTTTTAGCTTTAAGACTTTAGAGTCTTCATTTATTGACTGAACTGCTGATGTGCCACTTACTTATATAATAGATCATATTCCACTGTGATAACAAAAGCCTAGAGTAAACCATGCTCTCCTTCCCTAAATAGATCTGATAAACAGAGTGCCTGACGAACTATGGATGGAGGTTTGTGACATTGTACAGGAGACAGGGATCAAGACCATCCCCAAGAAAATGAAGTGCAAAAAAGAAAAATGGCTGTCTGAGAAGGCCTTACAAATAGCTGTGAAAAGAAGGGAAGTGAAAAGCAAAGGAGAAAAGTAAAGACATACCCACTTGAATGCAGAGTTCCAGAGAAGAGCAAGGAGAGATAAAAAAGCCTTCCTCAGTGATCAGTGCAAAGAAATAGAGGAAAACAATAGAATGGGAAAGACCAGACATCTCTTCAAGAAAATTAGAGATACCAAGGGAACAATTCATACAAAGATGGGCTCAATAAAGACAGAAATGGTATGGACTTAACAGAAGCAGAAGATATTAAGAAGAGGTGGCAAGAATACACAGAAGAACTGTACGAAAAAGATCTTCATGACCCAGATGATCACAATGGTGTGATCACTCACCTAGAGCCAGACACCCTGGATTGTGAAGTCAAGTGGGCCTGAGGAAGCATCATTATGAACAAAACTAGTGGAGGTGACGGAATTATAGTGGCACTATTTCAAATCCTGAAAGATGATGCTGTGAAAGTGCAGCACTCAATATGCCAGCAAATTTGGAAAACTCAGCAGTGGCCACAGCACTGGAAAAGGTCAGTTTTCATTCCAATCCCAAAGAAAGGCAATGCCAAAGAATGCTCAAACTACTGCACAATTGCACTCATTTCACATGCTAGCAAAGTAATGCTCAAAATTTTCTAGCCAGGCTTCAACAGTATGTGAACCATGAAATTCCAGATGTTCTAGCTGGTTTTAGAAAAGGCAGAGGAACCATAGATCAAATTGCCAACATCCGTTGAATCACTGAAAAAACAAGAGAGTTCCAAAAAATATTTACTTCTGCTTTACTGACTATGCCAAAGCCTTTGACTGTGTGGATCACAACAAACTGTGGAATATTCTCCAAGAGATGGAAATAACAGACCACCTGGCTTGCCTCTTGAGAAACCTGCATGCAGGTCAGGAAGCAACAGTTAGAACTGGACATGGAACAACAGACCTGTTCCAAATCAGTAAAGGAGTACGTCACGGCTGTATATTGTCACCCTGCTTATTTAACTCACATGCAGAGTACATCATGAGAAATGCTGGGCTGGATGATCACAAGCTGGAATCAAGATTGCCTGTAGAAATATCAATAACCTCAGATACACAGATGACACCACCCTTATGACAGAAAGTGAAGAACTAAAGAGAGTCTAGATGAAAGTTAAAGAGGAGAGTGAAAAGATTGGGTTAAAGCTCAACATTCAGAAAACTAAGATCATGGCATCTGGTCCCATCACTTCATGGCAAATAGATGGGGAAACAATGGAACAGTGACAGACTATTTTGGGGGACTTCAACACCACTGCAGATGATGACTGCAGCCATGAAATTAAAAAGATGCTTGCTCCTTGGAAGAAAAGCTATGACCAACCTAGACAGCATATTATAAAGCAGAGACATTACTTTGCCAACAAAAGTCCATCTAGTCAATGCTACGGTTTGTCCAGTAGTGATGCATGGATGTGAGAGTTGGACTATAAAGCTGAGCACCACAGAATTGATGCTTTTGACCTGTGGTGTTGGAGAAGACTCTTGAGAGTCCCTTGGACTGGAAGGAGATCCAACCTGTCCGTCCTAAAGGAAATCAGTCCTGAATATTCACTGGAAGGAAGGACTGATGTTGAAACTGAACCTCAATAATTTGGCCACCTAATGTGAAGAACTGACTCATTTTAAAAGACTCCAATGCTGGGAAAAATTGAAGGCAGGAGGAGAAGTGGACAACTAAGGATGAGATGGTTGGATGGCATCACCGACTCAATGGACATGAGTTTGAGGAAGCTCTGGGAGTTGGTGATGGACAGGGAAGCCTGGCGTGCTGCAGTCCATGGGGTCACAAAAAGTCGGACACAACTGAGCGACTGAACTGAACTGAACAGAATTGATGGGACACTATGTGCCATGCATTGCTCTAAGGCCTTCATACTCACTACTGTATTAATAATATTATCATTTCATATAATGGAAGTTAAAGCCCAGAGAGCTTAAATAATTTGCCCAAAGTCACACAGAGCCAGGGTTTGAATGTAGACTCTAGACTCTGGTCTGTCAACCACGACTCTATGCTGCCTAAGCTGCTGCCGCTCAGTAACAATGAGTTATAAGCGCATCTTTATTTTTACTACATGAAATATCACCTATTTCAATTTATTCTCCAGTCAAGAGGTTTCTTTATACCAAGAGAAACTAAACCTCTCTTTCTTCAGTGGCCAGACCAGACTCTGCACAAACATACAAGGAGACAGAGAGAATTCTTCCTGATGTATTAAAAGAGAGCACATAGTAGAGTTTACTGGAGGAGCTCACATCCTTAGCAATATTGTTGAAATGTGTTGGTTCTTTGAGTGAGTTGAGATTGAGGTTTTTGTTTGCTTGTTTGTTTTTCAGCTGCGCTGGGTTTTCCTTGCTGCTCTCAGACTTCCTCTAGTTGCGGTGAGAGGAGGATAATCTTTGTTGTGATGCAGAGGCTTCTGATAGAGGTGGCTTCTGATAGAGGTGGCTTCTGATAGAGGTGGCTTCTCTTGTTGTGGAGCCCAGGCTCCAGGTGTAGGCTTCCCGAGTCGTGGCTCATGGGCTCCAGAGCTCAGGCTCAGTGGTTGTGGCATATGGGATTTAGTTCCTTCATAGTATGAGGAATCTTCCAGGACCAGGGATCAAACCTGTGCCCTTGCTATGTCAAGTGGGTTCTTATTCACTGCGCCACAAGGGAAGTCCAAGATTGTGAGTTTTTATGACCGTTCAGTGTAGACTACAGAGTCTCAAGAACAGGGTTGAGCACTTCTCAGAGACTTATCAGATCCTTGAGCCAGAGGAGAAACCACTTAGCCATACCTAGATTTATAGGTTCATATAATTTCCCAAGTGGAAGCTTATGCCAGGCCCAAAGCTAATTTCTATTTCTCATTCCATAACTGAGTTATTTTCTTCTCAACTAATTTTTAAACATTACAAAATTTCCAAGTTACTAAAACAACTCAGAATATTATTTGCTATGGCTATATTTCTAGTTTGAGTACATTCTAACTGAACAATAGTATCAAGATTCTATCATTCAAAGTTAGAATATTCAGGTAAGTAATCATCTGTATAAAATAGTTCGTGTTTCACATTATATGAATTTGCCAGTAACCAACTCCAGGCATTGCATAAGATGTCAAGTACAATGAATGAACCACGACAGAGAATCCTCCTTTCCAAAGGCCAGTAGTCAGTTTTGATGGCAGTTGTCCGTACTAGCTTCTGATTTTCAATAAAAAAGTTAATGTCTAAAAAACAACTGAGGTCCTGAAACACAGTTGAGAAACTAAAGATGTGTACAAGATTTTTCACAAGCTGTGCTGGTCACAATGAGAATGCTGTGATGATTAATTTTTTGTGTTGACTTGGCTATGGGGTTCTCAGATATTTGATATGGTTGTTCAGTGACAAAGTTGTGCCTGACTCTTTGTGACCCCATGGACTGTAGCCCAGCAGGCTCCTCTGTCCATGGAATTTCCCAGGCAAGAATACTGGAGTGGGTTGCCATTTCCTTCTCCAGGGGATTTTTCCCAACCCAAGGATTGAACTTGCCTCTCAGGTATTGGTCAAGCATTATTCTGGGTGTGCCTGTGAATGTTTTTTTGGATGAGATTAATATTCAAATCAGTAGATGAGTGAAATATATTACCTCCATTAGGGTGGCTCTCATCCAATCAGTTGAAGGCCTGTATGGGGTCGCAAAGAGGTGGACATGACTGAGCATGCACGCACACACAAACAGAAAGGCTCCCTGGAGTAAGAAGGAATTCTTTCTGCCTGATTGCCTTGAGCTGGGATACCAATGTTTCCATGCCTTTGAACAGAGCTTTCCAGCTTTCAGCCTGGAACTTGCACCATCTGCTCTTCTGGTCTCAGCACTTTGGACTGGGACTAGAACTGCACCATGCACTCTCCCTGCTTCTGGGCCTCGTTTGCCAGCTGAGGTCTTGGGACTTCTCTGACTCTGTAATGCGTTGAGCCAATTCTTTATAATACAAGTCTCTAGAGATTTCCATATGTTTATATAAATACATATTTATATATTTATATTCTCTTTGTTCTGCTTCTCTGGAAAACCTGGACAAATATAGTTGTATTTTCAGGAAATTATAGGCAAATGGTTTATTCCTTTCCCAATATATTGAGGCATATTGGTCCATTTTTCTTCGAGCTGAGATCTCTTACAAAGAAATCAAGAGGTTAATTTTCAAGGACAAGTTATTAGCTCTGCCTGTCTGTGGGAAAATGATAAGGCTAAACAAAAGTGAATTCTATTATTGCTTTAAATTATTGTAATGGCCACATAATGTCTGCATATATCTCTAGGGAATAAACAGTCTTTCATCACTTTTTAGTGGGTCTTTCCATATCCTCGTTAGCTCTGAACTCAGAGCTAAAAATCAAGTAGGCACAAAAATCTGGCAGCTAGAAGACCACTTTTTTCATGAACCTGTTTCTCATTTTTCTTAAACTGCTTTTATCTCACCCAGTGTATGATACAGATAAAGGGAAAAAAATTCTTTTCCTCCTCTGATCCTAATATAATATTATCTGAGGCTTATCAATGACACATCACTTTATACCTATATGACGGCTGAAGTTATTATCGTTATTTATTATATTGACTAGTCTTTAGTAACCCTTCATGGCAGGCTCCATGTATCACTCAAAATCTTAGCTAGTGCTATATGTGATGGAACAGAACAAAGATGGAATGCCTCGGTTAGCAGTGATTGGTTGAATATATCCTTCTGCATATTTAGCAGGGGATTATACTAAACTTGGAATCTTACCAGGTATGTTACAGTGGGCAGTTGAAATTTTACTCTCCCACATGTTTTAGATATTGGGTGTGAATTCTTCTTCATGCCTAGCATTACTGAACACAGCTGTCCATTCATGCAAACTTTGCTCTACTGAATGAAATGAATGGACATGTCTTCTGACCTTGATCAATCATGCCCATCTAACTGTGACTACCTTTCCTGTATTTTTATTATATAAAATTGAATGTTGTATCTACATATAGAAAAGAAAAAGAAAGCATTAGTTGCTCAGTTGTATCTGATTCTTTGCAACCCCATTGACTCTAGCCTGCCAGGCTCCTCTGTCCATGGAATTCTCCATGTAAGAATACTGGAATGGATATAAATTCCCTTCTCCAAGGAATCTTCCCAACTCAGGCATTGACCCTGGGTGTCCTGCATTGCAGGCAGATTCTTTACCATGTGAGCCCACAGGGAAGTCCATATCTGCATATAATTGCTTATAATTCACATTTTATATACAGTTGCCTATTCTGAATTCCAAAAAAAGATCCTACGTAAAACAAGTACCAATTTCTAGACCCTTAATAATAATTTTTGAAGAGAGTGGTAAAAACACAATTTTTCATGGAAATTAAAGCCAGATGCATTATGTGAAAGAAGATATCAAATGAGCACTATGAATGTTCTACTCAAAGACTAAATGTGTATTAGCTCATGTTTACTAGAAGGAAGCATTGCTGAAAATTTCTTGGTCTAGATGCTTACCTCAACATTACCTAAAAGAAAAATACTAATCATTTTAAGGAGATGGGAGATATTTGTCAATTTTTTTTGAGTGAACCTGGATTTAGGCTTTGCTGCTGCTAAGTCGCTTCAGTCGTGTTCGACTCTGTGCAACGCCATGGACTGCAGCCTACCAGGCTCCTCTGTCCATGGGATTTTCCAGGCAAGAGTACTGGAGTGGGGTGCCATTGCCTTCTCCTGGATTTAGGCTTTAGCCCTACCATATATCTGAAGTTTAAGGCTGACCTTTCTTGCAGTTGATAGAATCAGCCTTATTTCTTTCTAATTCACTGTTCAAATCAATGGTTTGTCTATTATCTATTTTAGGAGAATTAGTTTCCATAACTCTAAATTAAAATCTAGATGTGCTTTTCATTACATGTAAAAATCAATTGTAGTTAAAGCTGGAATTTTGTTAATACTATCTTTTAAACAAAATAAAAGATGCTTTGGTCTCTCCTTAAAAAGAGCTGACAATTTGGCAGCCTCCCGGTTCTCCTCCATCTGTAACTCCTTCTTGATAACCAATCCATGAAACAGGGCATAGGATTTCTCCGGAACAGTGCAAAGCATCAGCCAACGCAAAGCTGCCCTCTTTGCCTGGATGCACTATTTTTATGTTTTGTTTTTCCCAAGGCTTTTTCCAATGCATTTCTAGACTGTGTAGATGGAAATAAAGGATAAAAAGTACAATGATGAGGTGAAATAGAGAGAGTTAACAATATAAAAATAACTTCCTTTATTATTTGATATATTATATAGAAGATAAATAATTTAAATTTAAAAGCATATAACTCCCATTTCTAATTCTTGAGGGTAGACCATGATGACTGTTTAGGACATTTGCTGTGAAAATGTTATTAGAGTCACTCATAATTTTCATGGCTTTATTTTTCCATTTTTTAAAAAAAGTTACATGATCTCTGTATTTCCCAGCCACCTGTTCTCCTTGCTCAGCCCTGCAGTAAATCTTTCTCTGGTCCAAAAAAAAAAAAAAAAGTTTCATGATCTCCTAGGTTTATTTCACACATTTCTCATTTTGTATGTAGCAAAGGTGGTTAATATTGATAACCTAAGAGACTTGCCACTTATGCACGCACCAGACAGGAGTTAGGAAAATAAAAATCTCAAAATAATTACAATTTCAAAACAGTATGAAGATTCAACATGACCATTTTCCTCTGCCAATAATCTTCTCCAATTTCCATTGCTTCATCATCCAAATTGTTTTCAGCTTAAAACTAAGGATGGCAAAGCGTGAGTGCTTCTCAAAGTGATAGCATTTTAGACTGTTAACGGTGGTTTATGAATTCATCTCTTTGGATGCCAGGACCAGGCTTTGTTAGAGAGAAGAGACGACAGCAAAAGCACACCCTATATTTTGGGAGAGGGCATGCTGACCACACAAACAGACCAGGAACAGTAGGTTCTGGGGAGAGGAAAATTCCACAAGCTCTGTGCACTTCCCAGAGCTGGTTCCGCTAACCCAGGCCCCAGAGCACTCACACACACTGTTGCACATTCTCCTTGTCTGCATTTTTTTTTTTTTTAAACACAAGGTTTCCTAAATATTTTAGTTGCCAGGTAATATTTTCTTTTATACTATTTCACTCTGTCCTCAAACTGATTGATCTACTTTGTCTCCTTCTTGGGATTTTACTCAGGAGTATTCTCAGAGAAAAGAAAAATGAACTTACCTGGTATTTCTGTTGCTTTGATTGAACTCTGAGTCTCAGCTTTAGAGCATAAAAAAAAAAGAAAATTGCTAAAATTAAACATTGAATATCAAATATCTACTCTCACAATTGTTTCAGGTGGTAAATGCATAGAGATTTTAGTTCATTTCTGATTTACTTTCCTCAAGTCACCAAATCATGAGGCTTCCTGAATAGAAGAAACTTCAGAGCAGGGGTCAGTCAACTCTCTCTTAAAGGGACAGGTAGTATTTAAGGTTTGTGGGCCATAAGTCTAGCAACTATTCAGCTTTTGCTATTGTAGTGTGAATACAGCCATATGTAATATCTAAAGAATAGGTATGGCAATATTCCCCTTAAATTTTAATTACAAAAATAGATGGGGCTTGGATTTGGCCTGTGAGCCAAAGTTTGCTGCATCCTCCTTTGGGGCATCTGGTACAACCCCACTTCTTGAATATGCCAGGAAAATCCAGAAGACTACAGAAACTTCGGTGGGTGCTTCATGAGTGGCACTGCCATATGTCATACTCCTACTAAGATATTGCACATCTCCTGATCTGAGGAAGATTCAGAATGGTTCAGACAGATACCTTTGAAACTTAAGAAATTCCTCTAAAGGGAATAGAGCTCAGAAGAGCTTTCTACAAGTAAAATTGCTTGAGAGAATTATAATCAAAGATCACTTCAACAAACTTGAGTGTTTGCACCAGGAATCAAGATTTTCCACATGAAAATATATAGAAATATTTGAGATAAATGGAAGCCCAATAATGATGGTGGATACAAATATCCACTTGCTTCCTTTGTATCTTCACCTGACTGTCTTAACAGTATCTTAAATTTTACATGCCCAAAACAGAACTTTTTTTTTAATTTGAAGTAGAGTTGATATAAAATGCTGTGTTAGTTGCAGGTATACAGCACCGTGATTCAGTTTTATATCTAAATATACTTTTTCAGTTTTTTTGCCTTATAGGTTATTACAAAATATTGAGTGCTAAGTTGCTTCACTCGTGTCCAGCTCTTTGCAACGCCATGGTCTGTAGCCTGTCAAGCTCCTCTGTTCATGGGATTTCCCAGGCAAGATACCGGAATGGGTTGCCATGCCCTCCTCGAGGTGATCTTCCTGAGCCAGGGATCAAACCCCTGTCTCCTGCAGCTCCTGTAATGTAGGTGGAGTCTTTACTGTTGAGCCACCAGGGAAGCCCAGAAGTCCCCCCTGTGCTATAGAGTAAATCCTCATTGTTATCTATTTTATATACAATAGTGTATATATCTTAACCCCAGACTCCTAATTTATCTCCCCCTTCTCTCTTTTGGTAACCACAACTTTGTTTCCTATGTCTGGGGGTCTTTTCCTATTTTGTAAATAAGTTCATTTGTAGCTTTTTGTTTTAGATTCCACATATAAGCAGTATCATGTGTCTTTCTCTGTCTGACTTCACTTAGCATGATATATTCTAGGTCTATCAATGTTGCTGCAAGTGGCATTATTTCATTCATCTTCATGTGTGAGTAATGTGGTGGCACTGGGCTTCCCTTGTAGCTCACTCAATAAAGAATCTGCATGCAATGCAGGAGACCTGGGTTCGATCCCTCGGTTGGGGAAATCCCCTGGTGAAGGAAATGGCAACCCACTCCAGTATCATTGACTGGAAAATCTCATGGACAGAGGAGCCTGGAGAGCTGCAGTCCATGGGGTTGCAAATAGTCGGGCACGACTGAGCGACTAGCACTTACTGTGGTGGCACTAGTGGGAAGAACCTATCTGCCAATGCAGGAAACATAAAAGACATGTGTTTGATCCCTGGGTCAGAAAGATCCCCTGGAGGAGGGCATGACAGCCCACCCCAATATTCTTGCCTGAAAAATCTGATGGACAGAGGAGCTTGGCTACAGTTCACAGGATCACAAAGAGTTGGACACGACTGAAGTGACTTAGCATGAATGCAATATTCCATTGTATCGATACACCACACTTCTTTATCCATTCCTAACTCTTGACTTGTGTCCTCAAACACACCTCCCCTTTCACTTTTTTGAACCAAAGTATGAAAGACTCTTGAAAATCCCATGGACTGCAGGGAGATGCAACCAGTCCATTCTAAAGGAGATTGGTCCTGGGTGTTCTTTGGAGGGAATGATGCTGAAGCTGAGACTCCAGTACTTTGGCCACTTCATGCGGAGGTGACTCATTGGAAAAGACTCTGATGCTGGGAGGGATTGGGGGCAGGAGGAGAAGGGGACGACAGAGGAGGAGAAGGGGACGACAGAGGATGAGATGGCTGGATGATATCACTGACTCGATGGACGTTGAGTTTGAATGAACTCCGGGAGTTGGTGATGGACAGGGAGGCCTGGCATGCTGCGATTCATGGGGTCGCAAAGAGTCGGACACGACTGAGCGACTGATCTGAACTGAACTGATGGTACCATTGCCTCGCAAGTGCATGAGCCAAAAAGTAGTGGTCTTTCTTCTTCTTCTTCTTTTTTTTTCTTGATTCATTTTTTCTTTTCTCACCTCACCAGCCCTAGCTTCTAAATATATTCCACCTACGCCTCACCATTCAGTTGACTACTGTTCATCTAGCACCTATATCTCTCTTGTTAGTATGTGTAATAGCCACCTAGAAAAAGTTTTTTTAAATTTACATTTCATTAGTCCAGTGGTGCCTTATTCCTCTCCTCACTACAGCTAGCGACTCTCCGTAGGATATGGCTCCTGCCTTGCTCTTCAGTTCACTCCAGCTGTCTCAGCCTGCTTGGCCTCTCCATAGTAGATAAATGTCCCAGGGATCCCTTGCCTCAGACAGCCTGCTTGCCTGCCCTAAGCATCTGGGCTGTCCTCTCAGGCCTACACTGGCTCCTTCTCACCCTTCATGACTCTGTTCAGGTGTCACCACTCAGAGAAGTCTTCTCCAACCACCTTATTGAAAGCTATCTTCTCATTTCCCTCCACCTCAGCTCACCATGATGCTTTGTTTGCTCAACAGTTTATGACTCCAGTGATTTTTAAAATGGCTTTGTTTTCTGTTAGAATGTAAGTCCAGGAGGACAGAGATTTCTTATTTTACTCAGAGTCATAATTTCAGCATCTACTATCCATACTAGGTCTCTGCTAAAAACATAGGGAATGAACAAATAATAATATAAAATAATAATTGATAATAATAATAAA
This sequence comes from Ovis aries, assembly GCF_016772045.2. Lineage (NCBI taxonomy): Eukaryota > Metazoa > Chordata > Mammalia > Artiodactyla > Bovidae > Ovis > Ovis aries. Next base: position 24,614,892 of record NC_056059.1, on the reverse strand, counting down.
AATAAAAAATAGTAGCTATCATTATCCAACTAGCAGTTTTTAAGGCAAAATGAATGTGTTATTAAAAATTGCTAGTTGGATAATAATAGCTACTATTTTTGAAGCAACTCTTCAGATCAGTTCTATATATTCATCATTGATGTTTATGAGAAGGATGTTATTATTTTCATTTTGCAGATCTGCAAATAATAATTGAAAGAAGTGAAACTATGTTCTCAAAGGGAGGACTGTGACTATAATTCAGGTCCGTTGGTTCTAAGGTCCATCTTCTTTTACTAAGAGACAGCTTTTTTTTCCCACTAAACTGTTCTGAGTGGAAAGCTTATGTAATTAATTTCTACTTTTCATAACTAGTTAAAATAATTTTGTACATGGCATAATGCTGTACTTGGAGGATGCAGTTAAAATATTTATCAGCTGCCAGAGAATTAGAATATAAACGAAATCAAAACCTTTGTTCCTCCTGCTTTTAATATTAGGTCATAATCTTTCTTGCTGATAGACTTTATTGAGAATGAACAATTTTAAACTCATATCAGACAAAGCCTCCTGACTATTCCTTTTTGCATTTTTTTCATCCTTCAAAAGTGCATAATGATTTCTCAGGGACATATTACATAAAATAAAAATGACTATGCCTTAAGAAGTAGTGGAATAGTGAAAAAAAAAAGCAATTCAAAACCCTTTTCTTGAGTCTTCAGAGGTCCAGATATTTCTATATAAATGAATATATTGTTATTCTGAGAAGGAAATTCTGTAAATCTTAAATAATCAGTACTGGGAAATATATACCTTTTAATTCTGAAATCAAGGATGTATTATTTTGAAGATAATAAAACGTCTTCATACGGCATTTCATTTTCAAATTTCGACTCAGTTTTGGAAATATAAAATCTTAATAGAGATGAATGCTATGGAATATGACTAAAGTTGTGGAAACTAATGAAAAGTGAAGGTATTTGTAATTATTCCTCTCTGTGTGTGTGTGTGTGTGTGTGTGTGTGTGTGTGTGTGTTTTGAGTTTCATAATGCAAATATGCTTTAACAAAAGGCCAAATTCTGATCTGGAGAGGAAGCAGGCGTGCTTAGTCACTCAGTCGTGTTCGACTCTTTGCGACCTTCCTGGACTGTAGCCTGCATGGCTCCTCTGTCCGTGGGATTTCCCAGGCAAGAATACTGGAGTGGGTTGCCATTTCCTCTTCCAATGGACCTTCCTGACCCAGGGATCAAACCTGTGTCTCCCACGTCTCCTGCATTATAGGCAGATTCTTTATCTGCTGAGTAAGTGGAAGTTAAATAGAAATGAGTGTAGTGCATTCTGTTAACCTAGTCTCAAATTTAGTTGTTGAGTAAAGACCAAATCCTTAATCAGGGTGTTTGGCAACTTAAATCTCTTGGTTGAGTTTGAAACTGAAGCTTGAAGTTGAGTTCAGTTTGAAACTGTAGTCTTATGAAATGCAAATGAACTTTGAAATGCTAAACTTTAATCTACAATTTAATCCCAAACTAAACTTTAGATGTATGCATTTTTTAAAAATATTTTCTACTAGTCTACAACTTCTCTGCTCATTTTAATTTGTTTATTAAGTTTTATTGGAGTATAGTTGCTATACGGTGCTGTGTTTGTGTCTGCTGTATAGCAAAGTGAATCAGCTATATGTGTACAATATCCCTTCTTTCCTGGATTTCTTTCCCATTTAGGTCACCACAGAGCACTGAGTAGAGTTCCCTGTGCTATATGGTAGGTATATACACACTACTAGGGTATAAAAGAGATAACTAATGAGAATGATGCTAAACCTGAAACTCCAGTACTTTGGCCACCTCATGTGAAGAGTTGACTCATTGGAAAAGACTCTGATGCTGGGAGGGATTGGGGGCAGGAGGAGAAGGGGACGACAGAGGATGAGATGGCTGGATGGCATCACGGACTCAATGGACATGAGTCTGAGTGAACTCTGGGAGTTGGTGATGGACAGAGAGGCCTGGTGTGCTGCGATTCATGGGGTCGCAAAGAGTCAGACATGGCTGAGCGGCTGAACTGAACTGAACTGAAACTTTGCTTAAACTATCAGCTTTTAAGATAGAAAGCTTAAGCAATAATACAAGTAACTTTGCTAAATATTATCTTACAAAAGCCATTGTATTTCCAGCTATATATAGCTGTATGTAATTACCTACAGAACATGATTTATCATTAAACGGCCCAGGAAAAAAAATAGTTATTCTCATACATAATTCTTTACTGATTTGCTTAAAAATAATTTACTATGACCAATTAAAATTTTCCTTCTCATTCGCCCTCATACATACCATCCCCCATCCCCCCAACAAAGCATTGACTGAGTCATCATACGAAAGATTAGTTCTGGTTTGGATAAACTGTGATGTGTGACTAAGACTTTGTTATCCTGAGAATTCCTCTTTTATCTGCCCACATGAAATGATACAAACTAATTAAGTAGCATGTAAGAAACATTGCAATTAAGTTCCCTGATAAATGTCATAGATAAATGGTGCCATTCACAAAAGAAATAATGAGCCTGAGTGATCAGAGAAATTAGACTTTTCCAAAGCATGAGATGCATAGCTTATATGAGAGATTCTATACTGGAAAGTGGCATTAAATCAGATTGAAACACTCAGTGAGAAAGTAATTATTTTCCATTTTTTTGTGAGTTTATTTCAATGAAGAAGTTTCAAATTTTCAATTTGATGCAAAGACGTCATTAATACCTAGAATGTACTTATCTTTTTTTCCACCCCACAGGGAGAAGTGCAAATCCAGTCCCCCACGACCACAAATTATACAGTCAAGTTTTGTGGAAATTGCAGGGGTCAGCACATCAGAGTGTGATAGATAAGCCATGCTGTGGGGTGAAAATCACCTTCATCATCCCAGTATCTCCCCTGCCAGGTAAGTATTTGATTTATTTATTAAGCAAGGCTAAAACTCAGAGCCTTTGGCAAGCAACAAAATCTAGCTAGAATTTTATTTTATTTTGCTTACATCACAGCGACTTTCTAGCTTCTGCTTATGCCGATTCAAACTGGTTTTTTATTCATGATGGTTTCCTTTTCAAACAAATTTAAGAATTAAAAACTGCATCTACTTAAAGTACTAAATGAATAATAGTGCAGATGGTACATATATCTGGTAACCTCATTAAGTTGTGGGAAATACTGAGGTGATATTTTGTAGAGGCTCTTTATGGTTATGCAGAATTTTAATAATCAGTTGGAGGAAGGACAAGGGGAAGAAGGAATGATTATACAGATGAGGAAGACAGGTTGCACAAATCACACGGTCAGGAATAAATCTGGCACGGTTGGCAACAGCATGAGAACCACCCCGGTGAGAATCCCAGGTTTCTGGTGAGAATCCCAGGTTTATATTCAGTCAGTTGGTCAGTGTTATACTGATTGAACTTCTGTTTGTCAAGCATATGAGGCACTCAATTAAAAGCTACTTGCTTTCTAATTCCTTTGGATACTTTATGTGAAATGGTTGTAATGAGAGAAAGTGTGGTATATCAATATTTATGGAGTTTGAGGCAAGAAAAACAGGGTTTGAATTACATCTTTTAATTTAACATTGGGTGAGTCATTTAATCTTTCTGAACCTGTTTCCTTATTTGTGAAACTGATACCATAAATACCATCTTTGCTTGGCTTTTGTAAGGATTATCATTAACAAAATAATATTAAAAGCTAAAATGTCTTGTTTTCTTTTCAGACACTGTTTTAAGATTCATATTATTTTATCTCTTTTAATCTTCACAAGAATTCTGTAAAAGAGTAGTCATTACAACTATTTTACAGATGAGGAAACAAAGACACGAGAAGTTAAATAGCTTACCAAAGGCCAAAGTCCAAATAAATGGTTGCGCCATTATTTGAATCTCAACTATTTGATTTCAAGGGCTTCCCTGGTGGGTCAGTTGGTAAAGTGTCTGCCTGCAATGTGGGAGATCAGGGTTCAATCCCAGGGTCGGGAAGATCCCCTGGAGAAGGAAATGTCTATCCACTCCAGTATTCTTGCCTGGAGAATTCCATGGACAAAGAAGCCTGGTGGGCTGCAGTCCATGGGTTTGCAAAGAGTCAAACACGAGTAAGTTTTCTAATACTTTCACTTGCTTTATCTGATTTCAGAATCATTGTTAGTAAACAATAAGCCAGCTTCCTCTTGGCATAATTGGAGTGACCATGTCTTTTAAGAAGGGTGTGGTGCCTCAAAAAGTACAGGCTTGTGCAGATGCCATTCTCACATTCAACCAGTAGTATATCTGAAGTAGTTACTTGATCTTTATACAATTATATATGCTTTTTGTATTAAAAACAAACTCTATACTAAACTAGGATAGATTATGCAAAAGGGAAACGTACATGATAAATTATTTGTTACATATAAATGTTATTAACCCTGATTAAATAACCTACTAATTTCTTATACATGTTCAGTTCAGTTCAGTCGCTCAGTCATGTCCGACTCTTTGTGACCCCATGAATCACAGCACGCCAGGCCTCCCTGTCCATCACCATCTCCTGGAGTTCACTCAAACTCACGTCCATCAAGTCGGTGATGCCATCCAGCCATCTCATCCTCTGTCGTCCCCTTCTCCTTCTGCCCCCAATCCCTCCCAGCATCAGAGTCTTTTCCAATGAGTCAACTCTTCACATGAGGTGGCCAAAGTACTGGAGTTTCAGCTTTAGCATCATTCCTTCCAAAGAATGCCCAGGGTTCATCTCCTTTAGAATGGACTGGTTGGATCTCCTTGCAGTCCAAGGGACTCTCAAGAGTCTTCTCCAACACCACAGTTCAAAAGCATCAATTCTTTGGCGCTCAGCCTTCTTCACAGTCCAACTCTCACATCCATACGTGAAAAACCATAGCCTTGACTAGATGGACCTTTGTTGGCAAAGTAATGTCTCTGCTTTTGAATATGCTATCTAGGTTGGCCATAACTTTTCTTCCAAGGAGTAAGTGTCTTTTAATTTCATGGCTGCAGTCACCATCTGCAGTGATTTTGGAGCCCCCCAAAATAAAGTCTGACACTTTATAAATGTTACTTATTTTTAATTAACAAAAGTCAGATTTTTCCCTTCAGAGTTCAAGTCTATGGTATTATATATTCTGTGGTAGCAGAGGCTCTGACACCGCAAATTGTTTAGAAGTATTTTTACCCACACACTTGAGGCTTCCCTAGTGCCTCAGACAGTAGAGAATCTGCCAGCAATGCGGGAGACCTGGGTTCAATCCCAGGATTGGGAAGATCCCCTGGAGAAGAGAATGGCAACCCACTCTAGTATTCTTGCCTGGAGAATTCCATAGAGCAGCTTGTCGGGTTACAGTCCATGGGGTCACAAAGAGTTGGACATGACTGAGTGACTAACAGTTTCACTTTCATTTTACCCACACAGTTGCCTTAGTAGAATTAGGTACTGGTATTTGCCCATCTCAGTGTCTCCTGCCTATAATCTTGTTACACATACTCTCCTTAGCTAAGTCAGAATCCACCAGAAGGAGAAAGCAATAGGCTCTCTTTCCCTGTCAACAGACCTCACTAGCTCCTCTCCACTCTAAAATCAAGACTGAATGTGAGATAATGTCCCCACAGTGCCTTTATCTGAAGGTCACTATTCAAGCACCCACTGCTCATATGCTTAAGAGGGAGACGAAGCATCATCTGTTACACATTTGGCAAATGCATAGTTCACTTTTATTCTTGTTTGTATTGGGGCACTTGTATTATAAAATGCATGCGGTTTTGGTTTGCCAAAGGTACTTTTCAGACATATATTGTCTACAATACAAATTCTGCTTATCAGAACCCAAAACACTGCCACAGAGAAATGTTCTTGTTACGAAGGGAAAATGACCCTCCTCTTCAACTTTCTCTACATGGTGACTAATTATATACAATTATTAGTTTACAATTATGGTTGGAATCAGACTTCTCCTAAATAGCCTTCTTCATGTCATGTCTAAGATGATTACAACAGAAAGGGGGGAAACGGATGTTACCAACATGCTTCTAGACCAGAGTGAGCCCTGAATGTCCACAGTGCCCGCTTGCCGTCTCCGTGTATCTTAGAGGTCTCCTAAGAAGAGACTTGGAGACTGAGTCACCTGCAGAGAAGCCTTTTGAAGGACTATGTGCTCAGTTGCTCACTAGTGGCCGACTCTTCGCTACTCCATGGACTGTGGCCCCCAGGCTCCTCTGTCCATGGGGATTCTCCAGGCAAGGATACTGGAGTGGGTAGCCATTCCCTTCTCCATCTAAGGACCCTGGGTACGCCAAAAATGCATCCAGTATGTAAAATGAGCAGGATTTGATAAGGCTCTTATGGATGATTAGTAGCTTTTCTAGTCAGGATATTTTGACTAAACACACAGATTACTTCAAATCACGGAGGCCAGAATAAGAGAAGTACTTGTGGAGATATGTGTGGACTGCAACTAAAGATCTGTCAGGAATCAGAAGATCTCCAGGTCCTGCTACTTTTTCCGTGTCTCTTGAACAACTTAACCTTGCTCATGAAATCTCTCCATTTCCCCACAGAGTCTCTCTATAGTCAGTAGCCTTCTCTACTTACTCTGCCAACTCAAGCCTCCTGAAGCCAGAGACAAGTGCACAAATCACCATGGCCATCTCAGATTCTCTGCTAACCCTGCGCTACTCCAGTCCCCCCCGCTTCTTGGTTTGTTTGGCTTTTCTAGTTCAGTTCAGATTACCCAGGAAGGAAATTTGATTGGCCTAGGTCAACATTTTCTTTTTGTTCTTAAATAAATATTTATCTGAAAACTCACCACTTAATCCACTCATTGTAAGTATACAACCCAATAATATTTTGTAAATTTATAGAGTCATTGAACCATCACTATAATCCAGGTTTAGAACATTTTCTTCAATATAAAAAACTTTCTTGAGCCTTTCTGCAGTCAGTCCCCAGGCTGGTCCCTGGGTGTAGGCAACCACATATATGATTTCTGTCCCTATAAAAAATATCCTGGATATTTCATAGAAATGGAATTGTATATGTTGGATTTTGTGAAAGGCTTCTTTCACTGCATAATGTATTTGAGATTCATGCTGTTACAGCATGCATCAGTATTTTGTATCTTCACACTGTTGAATGGTATTGTCTTATATGGATATCCCATGTTTTGGAACACTCCAAATGCATTTCAAATGGAAAATCCAATGAGATATTCTATTTCACCAATTAATGGACATTTGAGTTGTTTCAGCATTTGACAATTATGAATAACGCTACTCTTAACACTCATTAACTCCATATCCTGTTTTGATTACTATAGCTTTAGAGTAAGTTTTGAAGTTGGGGGTGGTTGAGTCTTCCAACATTGTTCTTTTTCAAAAGTGTTTTGGCTATTCTAGGTCACTTTCATTTCTATATATATTTTGAAAGTGAAGGTGAAAGTTGCTCAGTTGTGTCCGACTCTTTGCGACCCCATGGACTATACAGTTCACAGAATTCTCTAGGCCAGAATACTGGAGTGGGTAGCCTTTCCCTTCTCCAGGGGATCTTTCCAACCCAGGGATCAAACCCAGATCTCCCACATTGCAGGCTGATTCTTTACCAGCTGAGCCACAAGGGAAGCCCAAGAATACTGAAGTAGGTAGCCTATCCTTTCTCCAGTGGATCTTCCCAACCCAGGAATCGAACTGGGGTCTCCTGTATTGCAGACAGATTCTCTACCAACTGGGCTATTAGGGAAGCCCATATATATTTTAGGATTTGCTTATCAATTTCTAGGAAAAAAAAAACTTTCTGGTATTCTAATAGGAATTGCATTGACTATTTTATCAGTTACTGATCAACTTGAGAAGAATTGCCATCTTAAAACATCAAGTCTTCTAAACTATGAACATGTAATGTCTATTTCTTTTATATTCTTTGCAATTTTGCATACATATTTGTATTTTAATCATGAATTTATGCTGATGTCTTAAGTTTCAATCTGATAGTGCAGTGTTTAACTTCCCTTCCCCCATTCTGTATTTCTATCTCCCCTTTTCACCTTGAGGACACATTTATCTGTTTTTTCACTTGTACCTAGTATTTAGAGCTAATATATTCATTTCAATAAAACAAACTCATCAAGTGAATTTCAGAGTTTCTTTTCAGTGTTTTTCTTTTCTCTCCTTCTCTTTATCCATTCTTCTGGGGAGGGTGTGCAGTCAAGACTATATTGTTTAAAGAACTTGGATTCTTTTTGCATCTTTTTGTGTGCTTTATTAACAATTCACATATGGTTAGGTAAAGTGTCTTCTGTTTGTGTTTAATTATTTTCTATTTCTGTCTTTGTTGATGGTTATATACTTAGAAATAAATATATTTGTTTTGAAAATTGATAGTAGATTGCTGCTGCTGCTCAGTCGCTTCAGTCGTGTCTGACTCTGTGACCCTATAGACGGCAGCTCACCAGGCTCCCCTGTCCCTGGGATTCCCCAGGCAAGAGTACTGGGGTGGGGTGCCATTGCCTTCTCCAGATGGTAGATTATTACGGTATAAAACAAGAAAATGTTCAAAATGCATATCACGAGCTTTTAAAAATTTTTAAACATACAGCCCAACTGAAATCACATTTTACAAACCTTCACCACAATTTCTTCTTTCTTTTGAACCATGGAAATGGCTTTGTGTGGCTAAAGTCAGAAACAAAATGACGCCACTTTTCCATCTCATTAGCACTTTCACACTGGCAGTAATATTTCAAAATCTGATATCTTTGCTCAAGCACCAGATGTAATTGTACTAATGAAAAATTTTCTATTTTGATGCTTAGTGGGCTTGTCTAAAGCACGAAAACTAACAAGTGATCTTTTCACATAATGCTAGAATAAATGAATTATTTAAATCATGTGTGCATCACATTAAAAGCACACAAGTTGCCTTCCCCTCCCTGTCCTGCTGTGTCTGGCCTGCTGGCTCATATGTGCCATGTTTCCCAGATGTGCTCTGATGCCAGACTCCACAGTGTGAATATTCAGAGATTGAGATCAGAAGGTTTGGGGGTCCCTTAGTCCTTTTGCTCCCTTGTCTGGAAACTGATCCCATCATATGTCCATTTTAGAGAGTCGGCTGCCGTCTATGGGGTCACACAGAGTTGGACACGACTGAAGTGACTTAGCAAGCAAGAACCCACTAGAGCCCCTCCAGATGATGTGCTAGGTATCACTGACTAGCCTTCCTTAGTTCAGTTCTGCTCATGTGACTATCTGACCTACGACAAAAAACCTAAGGAGCTAGCAGCATGGAATAAAGAAAAGAACACAGGGCAAGGAATCAGATATGCTAAGTTGCTAATTCTGGTATCCACTAGCCCTACTGATGGAAACAGTCTTTCTTGATGATTCACTTTCAGTTACCTCATTAGAACACTAATTATAAAAGGCTATACTTCAGGAACAGGCAGATGAAAGATGCACAGGGCAAGGTACGGGGAAAGGACGTGATACTTCCATGTCTTCTCCTGTGAACAAATGTTCACATGTTCACCAGCTCAGAAGTTTTTCCATTTAGATATTTAATTTCTCAGAGAAGTGTTTTCTAGTCTAGAGTACAAATATTGCATTTCTAGTGTTAAATTTACTCTTAAATATTTTATTCTTTCTGAAGCTACTATGAATGGAATTATTTCCTGTGGTATAGAATATAGTATGAATGGTATAGAATATTCTTTATTAGTTCTGGTAGATTTATTGTGAAATCTTCAGGTTTTCTATATAGATAATGATGTAGTTTGCTGAGAAAAACACTTTTATTTCTTCCTTTCCAATCTGGATGAAAGTTTCTATCTCTATCTATTTATAATCTTACTGTAGTATAAAGAACCTCCGGTTATAATTTTGAATGATACTGGTGAGAGTAGACATCTTTGTTGTGTTTCAGATTTTAAGAGAAAATATTTAGTCTTTCATTATTAAGTAAAACATTTACTGTATATTTTTCATAGATATCCTTGATCAGTTTAAGGAAGTTTTACTTATTTCTAATTAATTGAGAGTTTTAATTGAGTGGGAATCTTATTTTGTCAAATGCTTTTTATGCATTTGTTGATTCTACTAAGATGGTATATTACATTAATTGATTTTCAATCTTAAACCAACTTTGCATTCCTAAGTGAATCCTATTTGTTCATGTTTTTATCTCTTTTCATATGTTACTGATTTTTTCTAATATTGTATTGTGTCTATGTTCATGAAGGATATTGGTCTATAGTTTTGTTTGCATTTTCTTTTCATTCTTTTCTATTTTTGGTGTTATGGTAATACTGGCCTCAGATAATTATTGGTGCAAAGTTTCCCTTATGTCACAAAAACAGCTTGAGAAAAATTAGTATTACTTCTGAGAATATTTTTATAGAATTCAGAATTTTTGCCATTCTGCTTGGAACTTTCTTTATTTAAATTTTTAATGCAGAATCTTAAATTGTTTTAGGTCTTTTCAGTCTTCCTAACTTCTTGAATCAGTTTTAACAATTTGTTCCTTTCTAATTTTTTTCCTATTTCATCAAAGTTGTCTGATGCTTTGGCCAATCTTACTTTTTTGTGTAGGTGATATCATAGATTACCACTCAGGCTTGAACTGATCCTCGTTGGCATCCACTTATTTGTAGCTATGGAGGGATAGAGTGTCACTATACAAAGCAAAGTTGCCAAATCGTTGTCCTATTTGTAGAGATTAGGAGAGAACACAGGCTTTCCTGGTGGTTCAGTGGTAAGGAACCCGCCTGCCAGTGCAACAGATGTGGGTTTGACCCCTAGGTCAGGATTATTCCCTGAAGAAGGAAATGGCAAACTTCTCCAGTATTCTTGCCTGGGAAATCCCATGGAGAGAGGAACCTGATTGGCCACAGTCCATGGGGGTCACAAAAGAGTTGGACACCACTTAGCAACTAAACAACAGCATGACAGCAAGGGGAGAATATAAGTGAGACAAGTTTCTTTTGTAAGTGTGGGCTGGAAAACTTTCTGAGTTTTGTTCTATCCAATATACTAGTTTAACATTTCACTGCAGTGAAAAAGTTGACTTAAAGCTCAACATTCAGAAAACTAAGGTCATGGCATCCAATCCAATCACTTCATGGCAAATAGATGGGGAAACAAGTGGAAACAGTGGCAGACTTTATTTTTTTAAGCTCCAAAATCACTGCAGATGGTGATTGCAGACATTAAATTAAGAGACATTTACTCCTTGGAAGGAAAGTTATGACCAACCTAGATAGCATATTAAAAAAAAGAGACATTACTTTGTCCACAAAGGTCCGTCTAGTCAAGGCTATGGTTTTCCCAGTAGTCATGTATGGATGTGAGAGTTGGACTATAAAGAAAGCTGAGTGCCAAAGAATTGATGCTTTTGAACTGTGGTGTTGGAGAAGACTCTTGAGAGTCCCTTGGACTGCAAGGAGATCCAACCAGTCCATCCTAAAGGAGATCAGTCCTGGGTGTTCATTGGAAGGACTGATGTTGAAGCTGAAACTCCAGTACTTTGGCCACTTGATGTGAAGAGCTGACTCATTGGAAAAGACCCTGATGCTGGGAAAGATTGAGGGCAGGAGGAGAAGGGGACAGCAGAGGATGAGATGGTTGGATGGCATCACTGACTCAATGGACATGGGTTTGGGTGGACTCTGTGGGCTGGTGATGGACAGGGAGGCCTGGCGTGTTGTGGTTCATGGAGTCACAAAGAGTCGGACATGACTGAGCAACAGAACTGAACATTTCAGCACAGATTCTTGTACTTACTCTTGGAGTCAGAGCTTTGTGATGTGGAAACAGCACTTGAAAGTGATTGGCTCATCACTGTTGCTTCTGTAGTACTCAGCTTGGTCTCCGTGATGTTTTTGGTGCTAGTTCCTAATTATGAAAAAAGGATGAGTAGTCATCAGGGGTGTAATCAATACTAGACTGTATCATTAATATTAATATAAACATCCAGTTACAGCTTGAAGATTAGCTACTTAAAGCCTTCTGATCAAGGTATAGAAATTCAGTCTTTTGATATCTACCTTTTGGTGAGTCAGTTAATTACATTTTTTAAAGTGAAGGGAGATTAGACTCTCCTATTTGTCTGATACAGGTTATTTCATTTGATCACAAGTAATTTTATGAATTAAGTAGTAACTATGATCATAGCTGTGAAAAGAAGAGAGGCGAAAAGCAAAGGAGAAAAGGAAAGATATAAGCATCTGAATGCAGAGTTCCAAAGAATAGCAAGAAGAGATAAGAAAGCCTTCTTCAGTGATCAATGCAAAGAAATAGAGGAAAACAACAGAATGGGAAAGACTAGAGATCTCTTCAAGAAAATTAGAGATACCAAGGGAACATTTCATGCAAAGATGGGCTCGATAAAAGACAGAAATGGTCTGGACCTAACAGAAGCAGAAGATATTAAGAAGAGGTGGCAAGAATACACAGAAGAACTGTACAAAAAGATCTTCACAACCCAGATTATCATGATGATGTGATCACTAATCTAGAGCCAGACATCTTGGAATGTGAAGTCAAGTGGGCCTTAGAAAGCATCACTACAAACAAAGCTAGTGGAGGTGATGGAATTCCAGTTGAGCTCTTCAACTCCTGAAAGATGATGCTGTGAAAGTGCTGCACTCAATATGCCAGCACATTTGGAAAACTCAGCAGTGGCCACAGCACTGGAAAAGGTCAGTTTTCATTCCAATCCCAAAGAAAGACAATGCCAAAGAATGCTCAAACTACCGCACAATTGCACTCATCTCACATGCTAGTAAAGTAATGCTCAAAATTCTCCAAGCCAGGCTGCAGCAATACGTGAACCGTGAACTCCCTGATGTTCAAGCTGGTTTTAGAAAAGGTAGAGGAACCAGAGGTCAAATTGCCAACATCTGCTGGATCATGGAAAAAGCAAGAGAGTTCCAGAAAAACATCTATTTCTGCTCTATTGACTATGCCAAAGACTTTGGCTGTGTGGATCACAATAAACTGTGGAAAATTCTGAAAGAGATGGGAATACCAGACCACCTGAGCTGCCTCTTGAGAAATCTGTATGCAGGTCAGGAAGCAACAGTCAGAACTGGACATGGAACAACAGACTGGTTCCAAATAGGAAAAGGAGTACATCAAGGCTGTATATTGTCACCCTGTTTATTTAACTTCTATGCAGAGTACATCATGAGAAACGCTGGACTGGAAGAAACACAAGCTGGAATCAAGATTGCCGGGGGAAATATCAATAACCTCAGATATGCAGATGACACCACCCTTATGGCAGAAAGTGAAAAGGAACTAAAAAGCCTCTTGATGAAAGTGAAAGAGGAGAGTGAAAAAGTTAGCTGAAAGTTCAACATTCAGAAAACAAAGATCATGACATCCGGTCCCATCACTTCATGGGAAAGAGATGGGGAAACAGTAGGAACAGTGTGAGACTTTATTTTTTTGGGCTCCAAAATCACTGCAGATGGTGATTGCAGCCATGAAATTAAAAGACGCTTACTCCTTGGAAGAAAAGTTATGACCAACCTAGATAGCATATTCAAAAGCAGAGACATTACTTTGCCAACTAAGGTCCATCTAGCCAAGGCTTTGGTTTTTCCTGTGGTCATGTATGGATGTGAGAGTTGGACTGTGAAGAAGGCTGAGCACCGAAGAATTGATGCTTTTGAAACTGTGGTGTTGAAGAAGACTCTTGAGAGTCCCTTGGACTACAAGGATATCCAACCAGTCCATTGTGAAGGAGATCAGCCCTGGGATTTCTTTGGAAGGAATGATGCTGAAGCTGAAGCTCCGGTACTTTGGCCACCTCATGAGAAGAGTTGACTCATTGGAAAAGACTCTGATGCTGGGAGGGATTGGGGGCAGGAAGAGAAGGGGACGACAGAGTATGAGACGGCTGGATGGCATCACGGACTCGATGGATGTGAGTCTGAGTGAACTCTGGGAGATGGTGATGGACAGGGAGGCCTGGCGTGCTGTGATTCATGGGGTCGCAAAGAGTCGGACACGACTGAGTGACTGAAGTGAACTGATGATCATAATTTTATGTATGACTCAGAAAAGTTATAGAATTTCCCCATGGTCACATAACAGGAGCAAGCCAAATTTTTCCTGATGTGAAACTAGTTCTCAGCTACCCTAGAAATGGGTGGTAAGGTAGTAGTAGTAGTTGAAAATGGTACCATGGTTCTCATGCTGCCTAGGAGAGAATTTTCAGGTGGATTGGGTAGCTAGGAGGAAAGAGATGATAGGAAGTGAATAGAATAAACTTTTTAATTATATTTAGTTCATTTTGGGGAGTGGGGGAAGGAAATTTAACAACAAAGAAACAAAGAAAAATAAGCTGAGTTTTCAAAAATAGCATTGGGATATTTTAAATCATCTATATTTGCACTAATATTATAAAACAAAATGATCAATGACCTCCAGGCTTTTCAAAGTCCAGCACAGGACTAGTGTTAGTGTTAGCTGGATATGGTGTTGGCTGGAGATGCAGTTTAATAGATTTTTATCACAAAGAGGTCTGGAAGCCTGAATTGTGGGTACCTTCCAGAAGCGCCAATCAGGTTTCATTCTGTGGTATTAAGCATCTACAGTGTACAGCAAATTCTTAGGACACATGAGAGATTCATGCTGGAGAAGCTGATAGTTTGTAGAAAGACCTTACAGATGATGGGTAACTGTGTCTTCTGACAAAAAAGGCTTTAGGAATTGATATGTCAAAGAAAGTGAAAAAATTTGAACATAGGCTAAGAATTAATGCTGAATATGAGAAAGAATGAGTGAAAATGGGCACAAACTTCAGGAGAATCTTGAAGTATTAAATTGAGAGGGAAATATTTGAAGAAGTAAAGAAATGTCTTATTCCTACAGCAGGAAAGCAGAAATTGATCTTTGCAATAGCGTGGAAGTAGAAAGGTACAGAAACTCAATACTTGAGGATGGAGGGACATGGGGATAAAGATTCTGCTTTTCACTGGAACTACAAGAAAAGATGCTTGAAAAACATCAGGACAGGAGTTCTTCATAAATCTTCAGAGATTTCTTCTCCTAAGCTAAAATTGGAAACCATGAAAAAGCTATCTTAATGGCCTAAAAAATTCTCTAATATGAAGCAGATTCAATAGTCTTGGTGATGGAGGGAAAAAGAATATGTAGCTAAGAAAGATGAGAGGGGCTACCAGTTTATAAAAATACAAAGAGAAGAGCAGAAAATGGAATAGCTGGGCTACAATGCCAAAAATTTTACTTGAGAGAATTACCACTATATCTACTACTGTGGGCAAGAAAAAAAAAAAGAAAAGAATCCCTTAGAAGAAATGGAGTAGCCCTCATAGTCAACAAAAGAATCTGAAATTCAGTACTTGGGTGCAATCTCAAACACAACAGCATGATCTCAGTTCATTTCCAAGGCAAAACATTCAACATCACAGTAATCAAAGTCTATTCACCAATCACTAATGCCAAAGAAGCTGAAATTGAATGGTTCTATGAAAACCTACAAGACTGTCTAGAACTAACACCAGAAAAAGATGTCCCTTTCATCACAGGGGATCAGAATGCAAGAGTAGGAAGTCAAGAGATAACCTGTAATAACAGGCAAGTTTGGCCTTGGAGTACAAAATGAAGCAGAGCAAAGGCTAGCAGAGTTTTGCCAAGAGAACACACTGGTCACAGCAAACACCCTCTTCCAACAACACAAGAGATGACTCTACACATGGACATCACCAGAAGGTCAACATCGAAATCAGACTGATTATATTCTTTGCAGCCAAAGATGAAGAAGCTCTATACAGTCAGCAAAAACAAGACCTGGAGCTGACAGTGGCTCAGATCATGAGCTCCTTATTGCCAAATTCAGACTTAAGATGAAGAAAGTAGGGAAAGCCATTCATGTTTGATCTAATCAAATCCCTTACAATTATACAATGAAAGTGAAAAATAGATTCAAGGGATTAAACCTGGTAGATAGAGTGCCTGAAGAACTATGGACAGAGGTTCATAACATTGTACAGGAGGTAGTGACCATAACCATCTCCAAGAAAAAGAAATGCAAGAAGGCAAAGTGGTTGTCTGAGGAGGCCTTATGAATAGCTGAGGAAAGAAGACAGTGAAAAGCAAAGGAGAAAGGGAAAGATATACTCAACTGAATGCAGATTTCTAGGGAAAAGCAAGGAGAGATAAGGCCTTCATAAACGAATAATGCAAAGAAATAGAGGAAAACAATAGAATGGGAAAGACTAGAGATCTCTTCAAGAAAATTGGAGATATGAAAGGAACAATCATGTGTGGATGGACATGAATAAGGAAAGAAATGATATGGACCTAACAGAAGCAGAATAGATTAATAGGTGGCAAGAACACAAAGGAACTATACAAAAAAGATCTTAATGACCCAGATAACCATGATGGTGTGATCACTCACCTAGAGCCAGACATCCTGGAGTCTGAAGTCAAATGGGTCTTAGGAAGCATCACTATAAACAAAGCTAGTGGAGGTGATGGAATTCTAGCTGAGCTATTTCAAATCCTAAAAGATGATGCTATTAAAGTGCTGCACTCAATACGTCAGCAAATTTGGAAAGCTCAGCAGTGGCCATAGGACTAGGAAAGGTCCGTTTTCATTCCAATCCCAAAGTAGGGAAATTCCAAAGAATGTCTAAACTACTATACAACTGAACTCATTTCTTATGCTAGCAAATTCATGCTCAAGCTAGGCTTCGACAGTATGAGAACCAAGAACTTCCAAATGTACAAGTTGGGTTTACTAAGAGGAGAGGATTCAGAGATCAAATTGCCAACATCTGCTGGATCGTGGAGATGGAGAAAGCAAGGGAATTCCAGAAAAACAGCTACTTCTACTTCATTGACTATGATAAAGCCTTTTGACTGTGTCTGTCACAACAAACTGGAAAACTCTTAAAGAGATGGGAATACCAGACCACCTTATCCGTCTCCTGAGAAACCTGTATGAAGTCAAGAAGCAACAGTTAGAACCAGACATGGAACAACAAACTGGTTCCAAATTGGGAAAGGAATAGATCAAGGTTGCATATTGTCACCCTGCTTATTTAACTTATATACAGAGTACATCATTAGAAATGCCAGGCTGGATGAATCACAAGCTGGAGTCAAGACTTCTGGGAGAAATACCAATAACCTCAGATATGCATATGATATAACTCTAATGACAGAAAACAAGGAGAAGCTAAAGGACCCCTTGATGAAAGGGAGGGAGGAGAATGAAAAAAACCGGCTTAAAACTCAGCTTTCAAAAAGGAAGAACATAGCCTCTGGTCCCACCACTTCATGGCAAATAGAAGGGGGAAAAGTGGAAGCAGTGACAGATTTCATTTTCTTGGGTTCCAAAACCCATGCAATTTTAAAAATGCTTGCTTCTTGGAAGGAAAACTATAGCAAACCTAGACAGAATATTAAAAAGCAAAGACATCACTTTGACGACAAAGATCCATATAGTGAAAGCTATGGTTTTCCCAGTAGTCATGTACGACTGTGAAAGTTGGACCGTAAAGAAGACCAAGAGTCAATAAACTGATGTTTTTGAATTGTGGTACCGGAGAAGATTCTCGAGAGTCCCTTGGACAGCACGATCAAACCAGTTAATCCTAAATGAAATCAACCCTGAATATTCACTGGAGAACTGTTGCTGAAGCTTAAGCTCCAAACTTTGGCCACCTGATGCGAAGAGCCATCTTATTGGAAAAGATCTTGATGTTGGGAAAGGTTGAGGGGAGGAAGGGAAGGGGACGACAGAGGATGAGATGGTTAGATGGCATTATTGTCTCAATGCACATGAGTTTGAGCAAACTCAAGGAGATAGTGCAGGACAGAGGAGCCTGGCGTGCTGCATTCCGTGGGGTTACAAAGAGTCAGAGATGACTTAGCAACGGAACAACAACAACAATAGGTGGGATGCATGGAAGACAAAATATAAAAAATTTTTATACAATAATTAATTAGGGATAAAGAGAATCCAATATAACAGATACTTGAGAAAGTCTTATCAGTACTAGAGGGTAAGCGTAGAAAAGAGACTTTGACTCCAACCAGAGTCTTATGTTAGACCACTGACTAGAACTAAGTAGAATGAGTGTGAGGAATATGGGCTGTTTTATAATGTGTGTTGGTATCAATGTGAGATTAATTTTGTATGTTTTGGGAGATTAAATCTGGTGGAGTAAACAATAAATGTGGACATTAATTATATTAGGAATTTAGGATGTGTTTATAGCAGACTGACTTCAGAGAGAGGATTTATCAAGTTAACGTGCAGGGAAGGGGATTAAGCAGCTTTATTCCTTTGAAATTACATAATTTGACTTACAGTATCCAATGCACATAACAAAATCTTTGGTGTGGTCATAATGTCTTCAGAAATAGAATATGGGATCAGTGAATTTTTGACAGTTAACATTTATTGAAACATATGTTATAGAATACTAGTACTCTGGTATGTTTCATTTATGTTAAAAAATACTTCCATAGTCAAACTACTAGGAGCTGCATAAATTTTTTTAAAAAACATCAAATGAATGTCTTTGGATTACCAAGAATTTTTATAAATGTTATTGTACACTGTAAAACCCTAAGATGGTAACATGTCCTCCAGTACCCACACCAAAGGAAGAGGAACTCAGATAATGAAACCAGACTCTGACGGGTCCCCAAAGATTCCAGAGAAGCACAGAATGGTGGCAAGGAAGCAATGTATAAAGCTTCCAGGGGAATACAGGAAGAGGAGAATGTCTATTTTTATGTAAATATTATATTTCCTTTTTCTTGTCTATATTATTTAGAGGCTGGACTAAGGGAGGCATTAAGGGTCTATTGGAATGGTGTGCTTAGCACATCTCTTGCCAAACCATCAAGTACCACCTAGAGTAGCCCTAGAAAAGTAGACTGAGCAGATAGCTCAGCGCTCCCTGTTGCTTAGGGCTGGCCTCATGGGGTGTTTATGTGTCTCCAGATCTCTCTAGTCTCTAATCCAATTTCCCAAGGTAAGTGCTTATAGGAACTTGAGACTGATCCTAGGTCAGGAATAAACTTATATCTGTACTTAGAGTGGCTTTTTGCATTGTATGCTTCCTTGGTGGCTTAGATGGTAAAGAATCCTCCCTCCTGTAATGAGGGAGACTTAGATTGGATCCCTGGGTTGGGAAGATCCCCTGGAGGAGGGCATGGCAACCCACTCCAATACTCTTGCCTGGAGAATTCCATGGAGAGGGGAGCCTGGCGGGCTATATAGTCCGTGGGGTCGCAAAGAGTCGGACACAACTGAGTGACTAAGCACACACAGCACACCACCCAAATCAAATGGGCTGAGACATTTGGTGACCTTGGAGCAATGTCGTAATTTTCTAATCTCTTTGTTCTTTCTTAGAGACCGCTGATAAATGGATGTTGACTTTCTATTTCCTTAAACCCTATTTTAACAGTGTTTTTTAGAGCCATATCAAATACTGATAGGAGTTTCTTCTTTATTTTTTCATATCTATTGATCTTATTTACTCATAAGGTGTTACATATGAAAAGTCAGCAATCATATTTGTGAGGACATTAAAAATTTCTCAACACTTGAGCTGCCCCTTTTGAAAACTCTAATTCATGATTATCAATGAGGTCATTCCCAGGTCAGGTGATGGGTGAAAAAGAGTTGCTTTGCTTTCCAGTTGTAGAACACATTCATTTTTTATTTTACTATAAATAGAATTTAAGTAAACAAAATAATGACTACCTCAGTAAATTTTTACTGTACCACTAAAGCCTGAAGGCCTCTGTAGGGAAGCCTTGCAGGCTGCCTTTGATGCTAAGAGAGAGAAACAGCCAGCAGTCCACTCTGAACTTACCACCACTACACGGCTTCAAACTCAGCAGCTCAACTTCTATTTGTTTGATATATTCACGTTTTGGACTTTCTCAAAAGATTTTATGAGGAAATGTTTCTGCTAATTACAAACAATTTTAGACAACTATTGCCTTAGTAAAGAGGGTCCTAAAATCAGACCTTGTCTGTCCACACTAAAAGTAAGATGAACAAGATTAGAGTAGGCAGAAATAATAAGATCTTTCATCATTATGAAATTGATATGCTAATACTATTTCTACACAATGCCCAGGGATATCACCTTTTACTTGGACTTATTTGTCCTTTTAGAAACACAATTCTAATAAGTTTGTTGTGTGTATTTATGTATGTGTATACATGTTATCCACTTAAAGAAGCAACCTAAAATAAATAACCATTCATAGCAGGTTGGCAATCTCACCCAAATGGAAAAGAATCCTATAAGCATGGAAAGAATCAGAACATGTACGAAAACAGAAAAGAAAGGTAAAAAGTTGTAAAATTGTGTGACTATTTTGTGTTGTAAGAAAAGTATGCTATATAAGCAGTTAATACCTGAAAGGCTCATTATTTAATATCCAAGTGTAATAGCTGAGGTTAAAATAATAATACTTATTCATCATATAATATTTGATTATGAATTAGTTCAATGGAGAAAAAAATTTGAAATTAAAAGTCTAACTTTCAAATTGCAAATTGTTATTATGAATTTGCACTTTTGTGTTAAGTCATTTAACCTCTCTGAAACTCATTCTATTTAAATAATAATTTTAAAATAATCTTTAAAAATGATAATACAACCTAAGGTGTGAACAAGATGATGGATTAGGAAGATCCTGAGCTCACCTCTGTCTACATGTATAGTGAAATTACAACTATTTATAGAGACACTATCTCTGAATGACTAGTATAAGAGATTTTCCACAACTAAAGATATTAAGTGGAGATAAGTAATTTACATTGTAAAGAACTCAAGGTAATGATAATGAAGATGGTCAATGAACTTGGGAGAAGAATGACAAGCTCAATGAACTTGGGAGTGAATCACATGAGAAGTTTAATAAAGAGCTGGAAAATATAGTGAAGAATCAAACAGAGCTGATACTTCTCTAAACAAGCTATATAGATGGTCCATGAGCATCTAAGATACTCAACATTATCAGTCCTTAGGAAAGTGTGAATCAAGGCCTCAGTGAGGTAGCATTTCACTCTCACTAGAACGGGTATGACAAAAAAGAGAGACACCAGTATTGGCTAGAAAATGAAGAACTGATACCCTTATTCATTCCTGGTAGGACTTAATATAAGGCAGCTGCTCTGGAAAGCAGTTCCTCAGAGTTATACATAGTGTTACCATGTGACTCCACAATTACACGTCAAGCTGTTCATTGTTGACCTGAAACAAATGGGCTGCCAGATATTTCTCCAGCAAAGATGCATTTATTTGGGATCAGAAGAGAGCTGCAATTCAGAGTCTGTGACCATGGTGAGCCACGTGCAAGTTACCGCACAGCAAGGAAGAAACAGTTTTACAGAGGGGAAAGAGAAGTGGGAATGGCTATAGTAAACAAAAGTGTATGGCTTTTCATTGAGTCATTGCCAGGAAAGAAGAGGGTCATTCTTCCTATTGGGCTCTGCTATTGACCCAGAGGAGGGCCCTCTTCTGGCCCATCAACTCTATTTAAAATATTCAAGTTTTGTTTATTAAATTTGGACAATACCCGAGAAATGAAAACACATGATCACACATAAACATGTACATAAATGTTCTTAGCATCATTATTTACAATACGTTAAAATGTAGAAACAGCCCAAATGTCCATCAACTAATAAATAAGGAAAATGTGATCTGTTTACACAATGGATCTAATTAGTCATAAAAACGTATGAACTACAGACACATGTTATAGCATGGATGAACCGAAGAACATTATACTAAGTGAAAGAAGCCAGACACAAAAGATCACGTGCTACATGATTCCATTTATATGAAATTTCTAGAATAGGTAAATCTGTAAAAGTAGAAAGTAGGGCAATGGTTGCCAGGGACTAAAGGAAGGGTGGAATGGGGTGTGACTGTGATAGATATAGAGGTTTTTTTTAGGGGTGATGAAAATGTTCCAGGCGATTACACAAGCTTATAAATATACTAAAACTCACTGAATGGAATACTGAATATTATGGTATATGAATGATAAAAGAAAATTGGTGGCAAAACAAATGGCCATTACTCACCATCACCTTCAGCTCTGAGGGTTACTAGAGACGGTGTTAACACATGAGGCATTTGTGTGGGTTCCTTGTTGGAAGTTCTTAATTTGATAAGATAGATGACATTATTATTAGTTACAATTTCATCTCACTGGTCAAGGAGTACATAAAAGTAAGTCTAATTTGAAGGTGAAAATCTTCCTATAGATACTGGGTAAAATTTGTATAGTTCTTCTGTGTATTCTTGCCACCTCTTCTTAGTATCTGCTGCTTCTGTTAGGTCCATACCATATCTGTCCTTTATTGAGCCCATCTTTGCATGAAATGTTCCCTTGGTATGTCTAATTTTCTTGAAGAAATCTCTAGTCTTTCCCATTCTATTATTTTCCTCTATTTCTTTGCATTGATCACTAAGGAAGGCTTTCTTATCTCTCCTTGCTATTCTTTGGAACTCTGTACTCAAATGGATATATCTTTCATTTTCTCCTTTGCCTATCACTTCTCTTCCTTACAAAGCTATTTGTAAGGCCTCTTCAGACAACCATTTTGCCTTTTTACACTTCTTTTTCTTTGGGGTGGCTTGATCCCTGCCTCCTGTACAATGTCACGAACCTCTGTCCATAGTTCTTCAGGCACTCTGTCTATCAGATCTAATCCCTTGAATCTATTTCTCACTTACACTATATAATCATAAGAAATTTTATTTATGTCATACCTGAATGGTCCAGTGGTTTTCCCTACTTTCTTCAGTTTAAGTCTGAATTTGGCAATAAGGAGTTCATGATCTGAGCCTCAGTCAACTCCTGGTCTTGTTTTTGCTGACTGTATAGAGCTTCTCCATCTTTGGCGGCAAAGAATATAATCAGTCTGATTTCAGTGTTGATCGTCTGGTGATGTCCATGTGTAGAGTCTTCTCCTGTGTTGTTGGAAGAGGGTGTTTGCTCTGACCAGTGCATTCTCTTGGCAAAACTCTATTATCCTTTGCCCTGCTTCATTCTGTACTCCAAGGCCAAATTTGCCTGTTACTCCAGCTATTTTTTTACTTCCTACTTTGGCATTCCAGTCCCCTATAATGAAAAGGACATTTTTGGGGGGGTGTTAGTTCTAGAAGTTCTTGTAGGTCTGCATAGAACCGTTCAACTTTAGCTTCTTCAGCATTACTGGTCAGAGCATGGACTCAGATTACTGTGATATTGAATGGTTTGCCTTGGAAACGAACAGAGATCATTCTGTCGTTTTTGAGGTTGCATCCAAGTACTGCATTTCAGACTCTTTTGTTGATTATGAGGGCTACTCCAGTTCTTTTAAGGGATTCTTGCCCACAGTGGTAGATAAAATGGTCATTTGAGTTAAATTCACCTATTCCAGCCCATTTTAGTTCACTGATTCCTAAAACGTTGATGCTCACTCTTGCTATCTCCTGTTTGACCACTTCCAATTTGCTTTTATCTATCATTCCAAATTCCTATGCAATATTGCTCTTTAAAGCATTGAACTTTATTTCCATCACCAGTCACATCCACAACTGTGTGTTGTTTTTTGCTTTGGCTCTCTTTTCATTCTTTCTGGAGTTATTTCTCCACTAATCTCCAGTCGCATATTGGGCACCTACCAACCTGGGGAGTTTATCATTCAGTGTCCTATCTTTTTGCCTTTTCATACTGTTCATGAGGTTCTCAAGGCAAGAATACTGAAGTGGCTTGCCATTCCCTTCTCCAGTGGATCACGTTTTGTCAGAACTTTCCACCATGAGCTGTCCATCTTTGGTAGCCCTACATGGCATGGCTCATAGTTTCACTGAGTTAGGCAAGGCTATGGCCCATGTAATCAGATTGATTAGTTTTCTGTGATTGTGGTTTTCAGTCTGCCTGCCCTTTGATGGAGAAGGATAGGCTTATGGAAGCTTCCTGAAGGGAGAGACTGAGTGTGGGGGAAACTGGGTCTTGTTCTGATGGGTGGGGCCATGCTCAATAAATCTTTAATCAAATTTTCTGTTGATGGGTGGGCTGTGTTCCCTCCCTGTTATTTACCTTGGGCCAAACTATGGTGGAGGTAATGAAGATAATGGAGACCTCCTTCAAAAGGTTCCATCAATGCATTGCTACAGTCAGTGCCCCCAGCCAGCACTGACCCACGTCTCCACTGGAGACTCCTGGAAACCCATGGGGAAGTCTGGGTCAGTCTCTTGTAGGGTCACTGCTCCTTTCTCCTGGGTCCTGGTGCACGCAAGGTTTGTGCCCTCCAAGAATCTGTTTCCCAGTCTTGTGTAAGTTCTGGCAGTTCTATGGTGGAGTTAATGGTGGCCTTCTTCAAGAGGGCTTATGCCCTACCCAGGTCTGCTGCACCCAGAACCCATGCAACAGTCCACTGCTGACCCATACCTCTGCGGGAGACATTCAAACACAGTTCTGTCTCAGTCTCTGTAGGGTCTGGGTCCTGGTGTGCACAATGTTTGTTTGAGCCCTCTGAGCATCTCTGGTGGGTATGGGGTTTGATTCTAATCATGATTTCATCACTCCTACCATCTTGCTGGAGAATTTCCTTTGCCCTTGGACCTGGGGTATCTCCTCAAGGCAGAAGCAGAAGATAAAAGAAGAGGTGGCAAGAATACACAGAACTGTACAAAAAGATCTTCATGACTCAGATAATCACGATGGTGTGATCATTCTCCTAGAGCCAGATATCCTGGAATGTGTAGTCAAGTGGGCCTTAGGAAGCATCACTACAAACAAAGCTAGTGGAGGTGATGGAATTCCAGTCGAGCGATTTCAAATCCTAAAAGATGATGCTGTGAAAATGTCGCACTCAATATGCCAGCAAATTTGGAAAATGCAGCAGTGGCCATAGGACTGGAAAAGGTCAGTTTTCATTCCAATCCCAAAGAAAGGCAATGCCAAAGAATGCTCAAACTACCACACAATTGCACTCATCTCACGTGCTAGAAAAGTAATGCTCAAAATTCTCCAAGCCAGGCTTCAACAGAATGTGAACTGAGTACTTCCAGATGTTCAAGCTGGATTTAGAAAAGGCAGAGGAACCAGAGATCAAATTACCAACATCTGTTGGATCATAAAAAAATCAAGAGAGTTCCAGGAAAACATCTATTTCTGCTTTATTGATTATACCAAAGCCTTTGGATGTGTGAATCACAACAAACTGTGAAAAACTCTTAGAGATGGGAATACCAGACCACCTCACCTGCCTCCTGTAAATCTGTATGCAGGTCAGGAACCAACAGTTAGAACTGGACATGGAACAACAGACTGGTTCCAAATCAGGAAAGGAGTACATCAAGGTGGTATATTGTCACCCTGCTTATTTAACTTATATGCAGAGTACATCTTGAGAAACGCTGGGCTGGGTGAAGCACAAGCTGGAATCAAGACTGCTGGGAGAAATATCAATAACCTGGAAGAAAGCAAAGAAGGGCTAAAAAGCATCTAGATGAAAGTGAAAGAGGAGAGTGAAAAAGTTGGCTTGAAACTCCACATTCAGAAAACTAAGATCATGGCATCTGGTCCCATCACTTCATGGCAAATAGATGGGGAAGCAGTGGAAACAGTGTGAGACTTTATTATTTTGGGCTCCAAAACCACTTCAGATGGTGATTGCAGCCATGAAATTAAAAGATGTTTGCTTCTTGGAAGAAAAGCTACGACCAATCTAGACAGCATATTCAAAAGCAGAGACATTACTTTGCCAACAAAGGTCTGTCTAATCAAAACTATGTTTTTTTCCACTAGTCATGTATGGATGTGAGAGTTGGACTATAAAGAAAGCTGAGTGCTGAAGAACTGATGCTTTTGAACTGTGGTGTTGGAGATTCTTGAGAGTCACTTGGACAGCAAGGAGATCCAACCAGTTCATCCTAAAGGAAATCAGTCCTGAATATTCATTGGAAGGACTGATGCTGAAGCTGTCCAATACTTTGACCACCTGATGAGAAGAACTGACTCCTTGGTAAAGAACCTGATACTGGGAATGATTGAAGGCAGGAGGAGAAGGGGATGACAGAGGATGAGGTGGTTGGATGGCATCCCCAACTCAATGGACATGAGTTTGAGTAAGCTCCAGGAGTTGGTGATGGACAGGGAAGCCTGGCATGCTGCAGTCCATGGGATCACAAAAAGTTGGACATGACTGAGCGACTGAACTGAACTGAAACCTTTGTGTAGCTTTACTTTTTCCATATCCCATTTTTGTCCACCTTAAGAAATATAATTACTGAATGCTTAGGTGGCCCAGTAAACACACACACACACACACACACACACACACACACACACACACACACACACACACATTTCACCCACATTTTTGTATAACAGGCCTCCAAAGCAGATCTCTATTGTGCAGATTGTTACCTGGGTATGTTGAAACATGCAAAAAAAGTTGTAAAAGTAAATGATTTAAAATCATTTTATATTTCCTAGTGAGAAAAACTACTTGGTCAATAGGACCTAGGAGTAATATGATTTTTTTCTCCAAAATAACATTTAATTTTATTGACTTAGTTGTGACTTTGAAACTTCTAATAACCATAAATAATAAAAGAATCTGAAAACTCATGTAATTAATTTTTTCATTTATGAAATATTGAACTCCCACTCTGTTCAAGGCCATCTCCAAGGCTTTGGAGGGCAGTATCTAACTCTAAAGTCATTTTGGTTTTTTCCGTGCTCCTCCTCCCACTCCCTGCAGCCACCACATGCTCCAGCTGGCCCTTAGTCATCTTTGTAACCTATGTTACCATGAAGAACAATTCCTGGCACAGAGTAGGCATGTAGTAAATGCTGTTTCAGGGAAGATGGCACTCATACAGGATAGAGGGACCAACCAAAGGATAAAGATCTTTAAGCAGTGAACACAACTGACTGGTTTGCTACTCACAATAGCATTCCTTTTTTTCTTAAAGCATGTTAGAATGTCTTTGTGAATAGGGCACAGGCTCTACTTTTACTATGTGACATTTATAAAATCTTGGTTCTTATATATATATGCATGATGTGTTTGAGGGAGGAACTATTTAGCTCTGCACAGTTTACGTGATACTTTAAAACCCTGGTCCAGCCTAAGTTTTCAAGGGTAAGCTGGCTGGAGCTGTATACTGGAATACAGGAGGGAACCATAAGAGGAAGATAAGATCTTTGGAGGGTTGCTGAGGACAAACACCTCTAAGCAGGTGGTGAAGGTTTGATTTATTGCTCACTCCTCTTTCTTCACTGCTTATTAGGGAATATAGGTTATTCTAGTAACAGAAACACAGAAGGCACTGGCACCCCACTCCAGTACTCCTGCTTGGAAAACCCCATGGATGGAGGAGCCTGGTAGGCTGCAGTCCATGGGGTCGCAAAGAGTCAGACCTTACTGAGTGAATTCACTTTCACTTTTCACTTTCAGGCATTGGAGAGGGCAAGGGCAACCCACTCCAGTGTTCTTGCCTGGAGAATCCCAGGGACGGGGGAGCCTGGTGGGCTGCCGTCTATGGGGTTGCACAGAATCGGACACGACTGAAGAGACTTAGCAGCAGCAGCAGCAACTGAAAGTGACTGTAATAGGCAGATTCTGTGTGTTATAATGTGGAGAGCAATTGAGACTATCTAAAATTTTTCTACACTCGATATGTGGTTATATCTAAAAGAAGAAACCAACAACAGAAATGTTATCGCTGAAAGTTAGGTTTGAGATTTTGCATTGTCCACTCACATGATCCCAATACCTTAAGGTAAGGATTTTTTGTTTGTGTGTTTTTTAAGGTAAAGATGTTAAAAATATAAATTAAGTGTCCCCTCCAGCCAAACATAGTGCCTTTGTTTTCACCTCATCACTATTCTTGGTCCCAGTAATAACATTAATTAAATTCTTACCATAAATAATAAGGGAATCTACAAACTCCTGTAATTAATTTTTACATAATGATTATCATTGTGCCATTATGTTTTATTGACATATATTTCATTTACTGCTTGAAAATCAAAGACACAGAGATGATAACAGAAAATAATTAGGACACATAATGGTAAATAGAAAAAATGTGTATCATCTTTGAGTTTCTGAAGTTCTGGACCCTTTTCTTTTATACCTATCATGTTTGACAGTGAGAAGAGATGGAACAAATTTGAGTTTTGGCTCAAGTATTCATCAGAAATCTATTTGGCTCTGTTTCATCTTGGTCTTTAGAAAATAGAAGAGTTAAGTGGTTGTACATTTCTGATGTTCCTGGGACTTGTGTGTGAACAGTGATCTTGGGATGATGCTGATGATCTCTATATATAGTCACTGTAACAATTTCCATAACACAAAAAGGGTTAGTGTATTTTAGATTTATTATTAATGTATAAATATTCATTTTCAAATATGGGTAAGCATTTTAGTAAAATTTTTTTCATGTACTAAAAATATTAAAATTCTGAAGTACAAATGCATCTTTATTATTGCAAAATTAAAGTGTTGCAATATCTAATGAGGATTGTTATGTCTGTCAATTATATGCACAAAATTAATAATACTATGTAATAGTTAACCAAAGAAATAGACTGAATTTAATATGAACATTAAGAGATTATATTTATATTTGGGGCTTCCCAGATGGCTCAGTGGGTAAAGAATCTGCCTGCAGTGCAGAAGATGCAGGAAACATGGGTTTGATCCCTGGGTCAGGAAGATTCCCTGGAAGATCCCCTGGAGGAAGACATGGCAACACACTCCAGTATTCTTGCCTGGAGAATTCAATGGACAGAGAAGCCTGGTCAGCTACAGTCCACAAGGTAGCAAAGAGTCAGACACGACTGAAATGACTTAACACGCATAGCTATATATATCTTTTAGGGATACATCATTTTGAGTCAACAAATGTTTATAAAAGATTAAATCATAAGAATATAATTCTACTCTGTGAAAAGTGGTTTAGTAAAGTATCATTCATAATATTTTCCAAAATAACCTTTTAGAGTTGTGTTTAATTCCATTTAGAACACAAGAGTTTTAAGAAAGTGTCTAATTTTGGAACATGTCATAACTTGTGAAGATAAACTACAAGCAAAATGTCACCTTTACTACTTTGAAATTTTATAAAAAGGAAAAAAAAAAAAGTAACAGAGATATCCCAAGTAGTTCAAGTTAAATTCAAACTTCACAAAGAATACAAAGACAATGGATAAAAGAGAAAGATATGGAGAAAAATGTGGTCCCCAAGCCTATTTTTTCCCCATTAATCATATAAGAAAATTTACAAGAATGCATTTTAAAAGTCTTCCTTATAGTTTTATCTTTGTTTCTAGAGTGAAAGTGCATCTTAAACACCACCACAACTGGCCTCCTATAGGGAAGAAATGGCCCAAAATCCCTGGTCTCTCTACTACCTCAATGGAAACTGAATGTCTATTTACTATCAAAAATTTGAAGTATCTGTGCTGAGAAGTTTTATTTCTGCATTATGATTCAGCTTGTTAAAATATCTGCCCATTAAGTGTTTTTAAAATGTTGAATAATAGTTATATTTTAATAATGAAATTGCAGGTGTATTTTTAAAATTTCCTTTTATAATGATGATATTCAGTGTTGACCAAATGTTGATTTTAACCCTGGCCATTTGGCCTTTGAATAAAATGCACAGAGCATGTGATACACATCTAGAAATAGATCAAATCCCATCTCTCTAATTGAGTAAACTTCTGCAAACAAGCCTGCTCTTGGCAAAGCTCTATCAGCACCTGTGCCACCGTGACTACATCACTGCAAGGATTCCTATCTTGGCTGCACATTTTCCATTTTTCTAATGATAGAATTTCTGCCATTGTCACAAGGAAGAAAATGTATGTATTTTAGATAAATATGAACATTTAAATCAACTATCTTTTGACCTTTAAGGAGAAAATCTGATGGGGACAACTTAAAATGAAAATAAAAATGTTTCTCCATGTTGTATTTTTTGGTAAATCCTTTATGTCTAAAATGACCTTGGTGGCCGTGAGGAATGGGGAATAAAAATAAGTTCACTATAGATATACTTTTTATGGTATTATAATATAATTTAAAAGTGGTTACTTTGAAGAATGAGACAACATAGAAAACTCCTCACAAGCCTGAAAAGAGAAAGCCATATATCCTGATACGCTGGTTAGAATACGAGAATTTGAGGCAAATTTTCCATGGTCTTCTTTGTTGTTGTTTAGTCACTAAGCTGTGTCCCACTCTTTGAGACTTCATGGACTGTAGTATGCCAGGCTTCTCTGTCCTCCCCTAGTTACCAATGTTTGCTCAAATTCATGTCCACTGAGTCAGGGATGCTCTCTAACCATCTCATCCTCTGCTGCCCCCTGCTCCATTTGCCTTCAATCTTTCCTAGCGTCAGAGTCTTTTCCAATGAGTTGGCTCTTCACATCAGATGGCCAAAGTATTGGTGCTTCAGCTTCAGCATCAGTCCTTCCAATGTATATTCCTCATCTGTGTATTAAGTATATTGTTTTTAGGAGCACAGGCAATATCAATATACTAAGTCCAACTAACTTATACCCTTAATATACAAGTGGTGATCAAGTAAATCAGATAAGAAAGAGTTCCTTTCTCTTCTCCACTCTTGTTCCTTCATTTTCCTTCATCTGCAATGGACCCCTAGCTGCCTGATGTCTTCACCCATCTCTTCCACCATGCCAGACTTTGTTTCTCATCCTGGATCCCAGTAGTTTGTGGACAACAGAATTTGTCTTCCCTTTTTCATCTCTTCTCCACCATTATTCTTTCAGCTGGTTTCTTCAGAGACCCCAGAATGTACTCATTTCCTTCTTTTTCCCACTGTTCTATTAGATTTTAACCCTTAAAGCCCTTTGAAGTGGATTTTAAATGATACTAGATACAGTGCCTGATGAACTATGGAATGAGGTTCGTGACATTGTACAGGAGACAGGGATAAAGACCATCCCCATGGAAAAGAAATGAAAAAAGCAAAATGGCTGTCTGGGGAGGCCTTACAAATAGCTGTGAAAAGAAGAGAGGTGAAAAGCAAAGGAGAAAAAGAAAGATATAAGCATCTGAATGCAGAGTTCCAAAGAATAGCAAGAAGAGATAAGAAAGCTTTCTTCAGTAATCAATGCAAAGGAATAGAGGAAAACAACAGAATGGGAAAGACTAGAGATCTCTTCAAGAAAATTAGACATACCAAGGGAACATTTCATGCAAAGATGGGCTCGATAAAGGACAGAAATGGTATGGACCTAACAGAAGCAGCAGATATTAAGAAGAGGTGGCAAGAATACACAGAAGAACTGTACAAAAAGATCTTCACAATCCAGATAATCATGATGATGTGATCACTAATCTAGAGCCAGACATCTTGGAATGTGAAGTCAAGTGGGCCTTAGAAAGCATCACTACAAACAAAGCTAGTGGAGGTGATGGAATTCCAGTTGAGCTATTTCAAATCCTGAAAGATGATGCTGTGAAAGTGCTGCAGTCAATATGCCAGCACATTTGGAAAACTCAGCAGTGGCCACAGGACTGGAAAAGGTCAGTTTTCATTCCAATCCCAAAGAAAGGCAATGCCAAAGAATGTTCAAACTACCACACAATTGCACTCATCTTACACGCTAGTAAAGTAATGCTCAAAATTCTCCAAGCCAGGCTTCAGCAATACGTGAACCGTGAACTTCCTGATGTTCAAGCTGGTTTTAGAAAATGCAGAGGAACCAGAGATCAAATTGCCAACATCAGCTGGATCATGGAAAAAGCAAGAGAGTTCCAGAAAAACATCTATTTCTGCTTTATTGACTAGGCCAAAGCCTTTGACTGTGTGGATCACAATAAACTGTGGAAAATTCTGAAAGAAATGGGAATACCAGACCACCTAACCTGCCTCTTGAGAAATCTATATGCAGGTCAGGAAGCAACAGTTGGAACTGGACGTGGAACAACAGACTGGTTCCAAATAGGAAAAGGAGTACATCAAGGCTGTATATTGTCACCCTGCTTATTTAACTTCTGTGCAGAGTACATCATGAGAAACGCTGGACTGGAAGAAACACAAGCTGGAATCAAGATTGCCGGGAGAAATATCAATAACCTCAGATATGCAGATGACACCACCCTTATGGCAGAAAGTGAAGAGGAGCTAAAAAGCCTCTTGAAGAAAGTGAAAGAGGAGAGCAAAAAAGTTGGCTGAAAGCTCAACATTTAGAAAATGAAGATCATGGCATCCGGTCCTGTCACTTCATGGCAAATAGATGGGGAAACAGTGGAAACAGTGTCAGACTTTATTTTGGGGGGTTCCAAAATCACTGCAGATGGTGACTGCAGCCATGAAATTAAAAGACACTTACTCCTTGGAAGAAAAGTTATGGCCAACCTAGATAGCATATTCAAAAGCAGAGACATTACTTTGCCGACTAAGGTCCGTCTAGTCAAGGCTATGGTTTTTCCAGTAGTCATGTATGGATGTGAAAGTTGGACTGTGAAGAAGGCTGAGCACCAAAGAATTGATGCTTTTGAACTGTGGTGTTGGAGAAGACTCTTGAGAGTCCCTTGGACTGCAAGGAGATCCAGCCAATCCATTCTGAAGATCAGCCCTGGGATTTCTTTGGAAGGAATCATGCTAAAGCTGAAACTCCAGTATTTTGGCCACCTCATGCGAAGAGTTGACCCATTGGAAAAGACTCTGATGCTGGAAGGGATTGGGGGCAGGAGGAGAAGGGGACGACAGAGGATGAGATGGCTGGATGACATCACGGACTTGATGGACGTGAGTCTGAGTGAACTCCGGGGGATGGTGATGAACAGGGAGGCCTGGCGTGCTGCGATTCATGGGGTCGCAAAGAGTCGGACACGACTGAGTGACTGAACTGAACTGAATTCATTAGTATTAATTTGGGAAATTTGATAATGACACTGTAGCTTTGTAATAAATGTTCTTATTTTTTGTGATGCACACTTAGTGTGCAGAGGTAAAATGGCATACAGTTTGAATTGCCTTCAAAATATCCAAAAGCAAAATACAAAGAGAGAGAGAAAATAAAGGAAGAAAAGAAGCAGGATAAAGGAAAAGAGGGAGGTACAAAGCAGGAAAGAGGGAAAGAAGAGATGGTGGGAGGATGGAATGAAGGAGAAAGAAAAAGAAAAATGAAGCAAATGGGGTAAAAGCTTGATGATTATTGATTCTGAGAGATGAATTAGAGTATTCTTTATTTGTGGGTACATATGGACATCCTTATAATAAAAATTTTAAAAAAGAAAAACTCTTATGGTCTATTACCATTTTCATAATTGGATGTGAATAATTTAAAACTTACTTGGACAACTTTTGAAAAACAGGCAGGTTAGTTTAGTTTTTATTACATGGGCAATATAAAGCAGTGAAAATGTCCCTCATAAGGAATT
Source organism: Ovis aries (assembly GCF_016772045.2). NCBI lineage: Eukaryota > Metazoa > Chordata > Mammalia > Artiodactyla > Bovidae > Ovis > Ovis aries. The sequence continues at coordinate 24,581,448 of NC_056059.1, read as the reverse complement.
AGGAGAAGTGTGTGTGTGTGTGTGTGTGTGTGTGTGTGTGTGTGTGTGCGAGCACATGATTTCAAATGTTCTATCAAGTGTCCCTCAACAGGAGCTGCCAAAGGTAAAGTTGATGTAAAGGTCTCCCCCGTTATGTTTCAGATGAGTAGGTATAGAGTTTCTCTTTCAAGTGAAAAAGGTAAGGTGAATTCTTGGTATCAAAAATTACAATTCTGGATTCTTTCAGTGAAACCTCCACCTCCACCCTTTCATGATCACTTACCATAGTGGTCAGGACTTGTGTTATTACTTAGACAGTGTTATTCATCATAGACCATTGTAGGCAAGCTAGGGATCTTCCCACTTAGAGGGTATATGTCCCCAGTAGTTACCAACAAACCTGTGGAACTTTAACTCTTTGGGGCTTCATGGAACATCTGCACTTACCTTCTCTGTTTTCTGGTTCTTTTGGGGGGATATTATTGATTACAAGGGCTTTCCTGGCAACTCAGATGGTAAAGAATCTGTCTGCACTATGAGAGATGCAGGTTTGATCCTTGGGTCAGGAAGATCCCCTGGAGAAGGGAATGGCTACCCACTCCAGTATTCTAGCCTGGAGAATTCCATGGACAGAGGAACCTGGCAGGGTACAGTCCATGGCATTGCAAAGAGTTGGATATGACTGAGTGACTAATGTTTTCACACTATTGCTTGTAAAAGTAATATGTTTTATCAAAATCAAACAATTTTAAGCAAAGGACTCATTTGGCAACTCAGAGAGACTGAAGGGAGATAGAGATTTTATATATATAATATTATATTTTATTATATATATATCTTTATATAAAAATATGCACATCTATATATATGGAGAGAGAGATATGCTTTGTAAAAATTAAAATAAAAAATGAAATAATTCAGCCTGTGGAGTGTTGGTTGAAGGCCTCATGGTCCCTGGCTCCCTGGTCATCATTTGGAGTTTCCCTTAGTTGGTAATGCAGATTGTACCACATTTTGAGAATAAATCCCCTGTGCTGCCCTCAATGTGTAATGTAATACTTTCTCTTGGTTCAGTAAAGAAGTTCTAAAGGTTGGTTTGGTTTCACATTAGATTTAGACAGTTTGGAAACAATGAACTATAACATAATACCCCTTTTCTCTTGAGTATCAGCATCACACTCAAGTCCAGTGAACTAGCCCTTATCAACCTTCTGTATGTCTTAGAATGGAAGTTAAATGAGGAATATGAGGGTAAGAAAGACAGCAGTGGAGATTTCTGTTTATTAGGGTACATGATTTTTAGGTCTTTCTGTGACCTTAGCATGAGAACTATATTTCTGCCCATAGGAAATCAACAACATTTCTATTTCCCCTGCTCCACTGTTTACTGGACCTGAATGATATGCCTCATTTTATGTTTTCTTCAGGATGGACAATGCATTATGTGCTGGGTTAATCATCTCTTGAGTTTTTAACTGAATGATCCTAATGGCTCACTTTATTTTTCATGGATGATAAGGTAATTTTCTTTAATACCAAGAGCCATAAAACATGATACAGGTGTCACTCAGCCCAGTAGCCATAATGATGACACTGCTACTGAAATGTACTGGTCATATCTATTATCATCCCAGCGTCACTGATAAAATCAGTCTGTTATTAATACAGTTCCACCATGTTAGCTGAGCTGCTTAAGTGGGGAACTAGAATAGTTAGAAAGATATTTTTGTGACTGAGAAATGATAATTTATCTTCTCTAAAAATAAACTTTGTATGCATAACCCTCACAATAAGATCATTCTCAAACAAGAAGCGACCCCAAAAAAGAAGTCCACTATGATCTCAGGGCTCTGTATTCAATTCAAAATAACACATACATTTCAAAATAGGGAAATAACCCAGACTTTCATACCAAAGATACAAGATTCCCAAATAATTTTCCTATGATTAAATTATATGGATGATAATTTTATTGTTAGAGTAAATTTCACGAAAAATTAATCCTACCTTCAGTAGATATTTCAACAGTTGATTTCTCATCATTTGGTGATGTTGTGGTATTTATTGTTGGTGAAATGGTAGTTGCTTTAGACGTTGTTGATAGTGGAGTGTTTGCAGATGGGGTTTCTGAAAAAAATAAATTGTGTTAAAGTAGTTTCATTAAAATTTACACTTATTTTGCTGAGAAACATTCTAGTATATTTAAACGAAATGAACTGTATGTATGGTTTTGGAATTAATTTTCTAATTGTAAAAGAATTCAACCTTGAGTTCAGTATTCATTCATTCATGCCATCAGCTTTTCACCAATGGCATGAATTTTTAAGATGATTGCAGGAGTGGTCTGTGGTTCTGAAAGAAAATAATATCTTACAAAACTAGTGAGGAATACATGTGTAACTTTGACACTTAATTAAGCCAACTAAAGTAACATTGTCAAGTGAAATAATTAAATACTCTCTGGGCAGTGTTTACCAAGTGTTTTTATAGCAAGTTATTGTTCAGTTCAGTTCAGTCTCTCAGTCATGTCTGACTCTTTGCGACCCCCAAACCACAGCACGCCAGGCCTCCCTGTCCATCACCAACTCCCGGAGATCACTCAGACTCACGTCCATCAAGTCCGTGATGCCATCCAGCCATCTCATCCTCTGTCGTCCCCTTCTCCTCCTGCCCCCAATCCCTCCCAGCATCAGAGTCTTTTCCAATGAGTCAACTTTTTGCATGAGGTGGCCAAAGTACTGGAGTTTCAGCTTTAGCATCAGTCCTTCCAAAAAAATCCTACGGCTAATCTTCAGAATGGACTGGTTGGATCTCCTTGAAGTCCAAGGGACTCTCAAGAGTCTTCTCCAACACCACAGTTCAAAAGCATCAATTCTTTGGTGCTCAGCCTTCTTCACAGTCCAACTCTCACATCCATACATGACCACAGGAAAAACCATAGCCTTGACTAGACGGACCTTTGTTGCCAAAGTAATGTCTCTGCTTTTGAATATATTATCTAGGTTGGTCATAACTTTTCTTCCAAGGAGTAAGCGTCTTTTAATTTCGTGGCTGCAGTCACCATCTGCAGTGATATTGGAGCCCCCAAAAATAAAGTCTGACACTGTTTCCACTGTTTCCCCATCTATTTTCCATGAAGTGACGGGACCAGATGCCATGATCTTCGTTTTCTGAATGTTGAGCGTTAAGCCAACTTTTTCGCTCTCCTCTTTCACTTTCATCAAGAGGCTTTTTAGCTTCTCTTCACTTTCTGCCATAAGGGTGGTGTCATCTGCACATCTGAGGTTGTTGATATTTCTCCCGGCAATAAATCCTGCTTGTGCTTCTTCTGTGCTGTTTCTCATGATGTACTCTGCATAGAAGTTAAATAAGCAGGGTGACAATATACAGCCTTGACGTATTCCTTTTCCTATTTGGAACCAGTCTGTTGTTCCATGTCCAGTTCTAACTGTTGCTTCCTGACCTGCATACAGATTTCTCAAGAGGCAGGTTAGGTGGTCTGGTATCCCCATCTCTTTCAAAATTTTCCACAGTTTATTGTGATCCACACAGTCAAAGGCTTTGGCATAGTCAATAAAGCAGAAATAGATGTTTTTCTGGAACTCTCTTGCTTTTTCCATGATCCAGTGGATGTTGGCAATTTGATCTCAGGTTCTTCTGCCTTTTCTAAAACCAGCTTGAACATCAGGGAGTTCATGGTTCATGTATTGCTGAAGCCTGGCTTGGAGAATTTTGAACATTACTTTACTAGCGTGTGAGATGAGTGAGTGCAATTGTGCAGTAGTTTGAGCATTCTTTGGCATTGCCTTTCTTTGGGATTGGAATGAAAACTGACCTTTTCCAGTCATGTGGCCACTGCTGAGTTTTCCAAATGTGCTGGCATATTGAGTGCAGCACTTTCACAGCATCATCTTTCAGGATTTGAAATAGCTCAACTGGAATTCCATCACCTCCACTAGCTTTGATCGTAGTGATGCTTTCTAAGGCCCATTTGACTTCACATTCCAGGATGTCTGGCTCTAGGTGAGTGATCACACCATCATGATTATCTGGGTTGTGAAGATCTTTTTCGTACAGTTCTTCTGTGTATTCTTGCCACCTCTTCTTAATATCTTCTGCTTCTGTTAAGTCCATACCATTTCTGTCCTTTATCTAGCCCATCTTTGCATGAAATGTTCCCTTGGTATCTCTAATTTTCTTGAAGAGATCTCTAGTCTTTCCCATTCTGTTGTTTTCCTCTATTTCTTTGCATTGATTGCTGAGGAAGGCTTTCTTATCTCTTCTTGCTATTCTTTGGAACTCTGCATTCAGATGCTTCTATGTTTCCTTTTCTCCTTTGCTTTTCGCTTCTCTTCTTTTCACAGCTATTTGTAAGGCCTCCCCAGACAGCCATTTTGCTTTTTTCCATTTCTTTTCAATGGGGATGGCTTTATCCCTGTCTCCTGTACAATATCATAAACCTCAATCCATAGTTCATCAGGCACTCTTATCTATCAGATCTAGTCCCTTAAATCTATTTCTCACTTCCACTGTATAATCATAAGGAATTTGATTTAGGTCATACCTGAATGGTCTAGTGGTTTTCCCTACTTTATTCAATTTAAGTCTGAATTTGGTAATAAGGAGTTCATGATCTGAGCCACAGTCAGCTCCTGGTCTTGTTTTTGCTGACTATATAGAGCTTCTCCATCTTTGGCTGCAAAGAATATAATCAATCTGATTTCGGTGTTGACCATCTGGTGATGTCCATGTGTAGTCTTCTCTTGCGTAGTTGGAAGAGGGTGTTTGCGGTGACCAGTGCATTTCCTTGGCAAAACTATATTAGTCTTTGCCCTGCTTCAGTCTATATTCTAAGGCAAAATTTGCCTGTTACTCCAGGTGTTTCTTGACTTCCTACTTTTGCATTCCAATCCCCTAGAATGAAAAGGATATCTTTTTTGGGTGTTAGTTCTAAAAGGTCTTGTAGGTCTTCATAGAACCATTCAACTTCAGCTTCTTCAGCATTACTGGTTGGGGCATAGACTTGGATTACTGTAATATTGAATGGTTTGCCTTGGAAATGAAGAGATCATTCTGTCATTTTTGAAATTGCATCCAAGTACTGCATTTCAGACTCTTTTTTAATATTTTTAATCTATGTCAGCCTCAGAAAGTATTAAACAAGTTACATTTTTCATGGAGCAAAGGTGCAATGAATTACAAGAAAGAACCAATTAGCTCAAAAGTCTGATGTGGTTAATTTTAATGCTACACTTATTTTTCTTACTTTCCAACTATGTTAACTAATGCACTCCCAGGTGCACAGTGGATAAGAGATATGGGAACTTAGCAACAAGCATTGGCCCAATAATGAAATCCTACACCAGCACTACTCTAATAACTTTTACCTCTTTAAAAGACTCTATGTTCTAGGCTTTCCGTGCCTCTCATAGTTGGGAGGCTATAAATAATCATATGCGTAGTTGCAAGAGTCTGGGTATACCTGCCAAGCAAGCTAGAGTGCTAACAGAGGGATTTTGATTGGAAATATTCTTCTCATGTCCAGGAGACTTATTAGCTATAGCCCTAAGTTAATTTTTTCCAGAGAAAGGTGGTCAGGAATAGCCTCCTGTTAATGTCAGAGGAGTTGGTGAAAGTCATGAAACAGTAAAACAGACAGATTCTGGTTTTGGGGTAGATGCTTGAGAAAGCCTAGGGAGCCCCTTGAGTTCTGAAGCCTTGCTTAACAGTTCTCTTCCACATGACCTTGTCATGGGGGGGGGGATCCCAGCATGGGATCCCAGCATGGGAGTCCCGTGGTGGCTCCCAGCATCAGACCTTGCTTCTATCACCAGTCACATCCACAACTGGGTATTTTTTTTTTCTTTTTTGGCTTTGGCTCCATCCCTTCATTCTTTCTGGAGTTATTGCTCCACTGATCTCCAGTAGCGTGTTGGGCACCTACTGACCTGGGGAGTTCCTCTTTCAGTATCCTATCATTTTGCCTTTTCATACTGTTCATGGGGTTCTCAAGGCAAGAATACTGAAGTGGTTTGCCATTCCCTTCTCCAGTGGACCACATTCTGTCAGACCTCTCCACCAAGACCTGCCTGTCTTGGGTGGCCCCATGTGCATGGCTGAGCTTCATTGAGTTAGACAAGGCTGTGGTTCTAGTGTATTTAGTAAATACTAAAATCTTAGTACTAATTCGTTTCTACCTGGGACATAGCATTCTCCTTTCTTTCTCTCCTCTCCCCCTTCTCTCTCTCTCTCTCTCTGTATATATATATACAGATATAGATAGATATATGTGTGTGTGTCTAACTATATATGTAAACTTATTGTCTCTTTGGAATATATTAGTAGACAATAGATTAAAAAATTCAACAACTGCTACAAGCCTAAATTCTTGGCACTAGAGCCACCATAAACCTGCCTTTTAAAATGATTTATTTCTCTCAATTGTAATAGTCAAAAGCACAGAAGTGAAGACAGTACAATGTTATATATATTATATATTTATTTTTAATAATTATTTTTGGCAATAGAAAGTCACTGTATACTATCATGTGAATTGAATCGCCAGTCTATGTCTGACGCAGGATGCAGCATGCTTGGGGCTGGTGCATGGGGATGACCCAGAAAGTTGTTATGGGGAGGGAGGTGGGAGGGGGGTTCATGTTTGGGAATGCATGTAAGAATTAAAGATTTTAAAATTTAAAAAATAAAAAACTAAAATTTAAAAAAAAAAAAAAAAAGAAAGAAAGTCACTGTCTTACAAAAACTCTTAAAATGCCCATTGCAATATTTTTAAAAGTGAAGCATGTAGGACTTCTCTGTGATCTATGGAAAGATTTGTTTCACACAATATTATTGTAATTTTTTAACATTTATACAAGCATATGGGGTTTCCCAGGTGGTGCAGTAGTAAATAATCTGCCTGCCAATGAAGGAGACACAAGAGATGTGAGTTTGATCCCTGGGTCAGGAAGATTCCCCTGCAGAGGGAAATGGCAACCCACTCCAGTATTCTTGCCTTGAAAATCCCATGAGAAGAGCCTGGTGGGCTACAGGCCATGGGGTCGGAAAGAGTCAGACACGAGTGACCACACATACACACAAACATACAGTCATACAAGTGGATCCAAGGAGTTCAAACACATGTTGTTCAAAGGTCAGTTGTATACAGAGTCAGAGAAACACATGTTGATAAGAAGGTGGACTCTGAGTAACAAAAACTTACGTTCAAACTCCAGTCAAACTGGGTATGTCACTACAGTCAATGCATATCCTTCACAGAACTTGTCAAATTTGAATTTAAATTTCATTCAAAATTTTCCTCTTTGAATTTGAGGAAAAAACAATAATCTTGAAAGTCAGTGAAAAGCAATATTTGAGATGTCACGAGATAAGAGTGTTCTTCCTGTTTCATTTTATAGATTTGAGGGGCTTGGGAGTGTTAGTGCTTAGCTCTGACTTTGTTTACAAAGAGCTCACAGAAATTGCTTGACATATTCAGCATATACTGGCATGCTCTGTACAGACAGGAACAACAGCATTGCCTTTTCACAGGCTTTACCGAAACCAAATCAAAGCTTTTTTCACCTCTGGAGATACATCCACACCCTTGGTCTTACGACCCTCCCCTCCTGCTGTGCAATTTCTAGCAGATAAAAGGAACATAGCACATATGAAGTTACCTTTGCTCTATTAATTAGTCATTTTGTTTTTGCTATCTTTCTTTTTGTCTTAGAGTCCATGATATAATACTAATTTCTAAGTTTAAATTGAGATTGAAGAAGTTATTCAAAGAAGCACATACTACTTGGATGGGAATTTCATCTGTAAATAGCTTGAATGATTTCTCTCTTTGACTTGCTAAATAGAAAACAACCTTAATTTCTGAGTATAATCCACAACTCCAGAGATATTTTTCATATTTCTTTTTTCCCTTCCTTACTTATTCTTTCCTTCTTTCCTTTCTGCTTCCACACGCTTACTGGTAGCCAGTAACTATGAAAAGCATAGTTAAACAGTGAAAGGCTTTATGTTGTACCAAACAGTCACACTTAAGGAGATTTTAATATAGTAGGGAATATGTCTGTATACAAGAAATAAAAAAGAATACTCTGTTTGAGATGTGTGTAACAGTTTTTCTCAAACTTTGAGTTATTAAACAATTAAAGAGAAATTTAAATCTATTTAATGTACTGCAGTCAGAGCATTAGAGTAGTTTTGTAAATAATGAGAGTAAATGTTGTTTCTTGAAGCTTTTGCTTAGGAGTGTGTGTGTGTGTGACGTATGTCTGAACGAAATGTGTGCCAGTGCAAAATGTATTTCTTACAGTGATCCCAGCTAAAAATTTGAAAACTGTGGGACAAGAAAAAATTGAGGCAAGAATTTATAACAGATGACTAATCTTCTGGCATGATTAAGGAATGCTTCATGAGAGAGTTGACAGGGGTTGGAGCTTGAAGAGTAAGTAACATGTTCGCACAGAAAGAGGAAAGAACATGAGTGAAGGTATGAAATGGGGAAATGAGAGGGATTTGAAGGCAGGCAAAGAGCTCTGTTTGGCTGAACTGCTATTGCTATGAGAAGACATGGTGGATGTATCTGGTAAAATTCTGGAGACCAGATTATAAAGGACTTTAAATACCAACCCAGAGACATGGGACTTTACCTACAAGTTTGTTTGGAGCAATGGGAAGAGACTAAAAGGAAATTCAACTGGAGAAAACATGACTGGGGAATGAGGAGGGCAGAGAATGAGAAACCACTTGTTGAACTTGAACTAGAAGCTCTCATTTTTATGTTTAGCAATGTCGTTGGCCCTCTTGAAGTCGTCATGTGAAATCAGTAAGTTCACATGTATAGTTTGAGGCAAACTAGTAGGGAAATTTCTAGCCACAAATTTCTACCACATAATTAACATAGTAAGATTAAGATATTTGTTGCTGTTAAGTCACTAAGTGACTCTTTGTGAACGCATGGACTGCTGCATGCTAGGGTCCTCTGTCCTCCACTATCCCCTGGGATTTGCTCAAATTCATGTCCATTGAGTCAGTGATACAATCTAAACATCTCATCATCTGCTGCCCCCTTCTCTTCCTGCTCTCAGTCTTTCCCAGAATCAGGGTGTTTTCCAGTGAGTCAGCTCTTCACATCAGATGGCCAAAGTACTGGAGCTTCATCATCAGTTCTTCCAATGAATATTTAGGGTTGATTTCCTCTACGACTGACTGGTTTGATCGCCCCTTAAAAATCTTCTCTAGCACTACAATTTAAAAGCATCAATTCTTCGGCCCTCAGCTTTCTTTATGGTCTAACTCTCACACCTGTATGTGATTACTGGAAAAACCATAGCTTCGACTACATGGATGTTTATTGGCAAAATGTTATCTCTGCTCTTTAATACATTATCTAGGTTTGTCATAGCTTTCCTTCCAAAGAGTAAGCATCTTTTAAATTACATGGCTGCTTGACCTCACATTCCGGGTGTCCAGTTCTAGAAGAGTGACTACACCATCATGGTTATCTGGGTCATTAAAGCCTCTTCTGTATAGTTCCTTTGGATCCTTGCTGTATCTTCTTAATCTCTTCTGCTTCTGTCAAGTCCTTACAGTTTCTGTACTTTATTATGTCCATTCTTGCATGAAATGTTCCCTTGGGATCTCCAATTTTCTTGAAGAGATCTCTAACCTTTCCCATTGTATTGTTTTCCTCTTTTTCACTGTTCATTTAGCAAGACTGAGCTATAATGTAAGGCTTGTCCTCGTCTTCTTCTTTCTACATGTTTGGCCACTGATTTCCCAGCACTCATAACCGTCTCCATTACTAGTTCTTCAGATTGTTCAATAGAGAGCATTTCTTCTTTTGGCAAGGATTGACAAATAACCCATATAAATATGGAGCATCACTATGTTCCAGGTAGCATGTGAGTACTTTCTGTGGATTATCTCATTTAATCCTAACAAAGACCCTACATAAGCTCATACTCTTATGATCACCATCTTATAGGTAAGGACACTGAAGCTGAAACATGGTAAGCAGCTTGCTCATATTGTACACTGGGAAGTAAGACAGTTGGGGTTTCAGTACAGACACTCTTGACTCCAGAGAAGATACTCTTAACCATCACACATCTGGCCACAGCATGGTGGATTCATGCCAAGCCACACTCCCCGCAACCTGCTTTCTGCCTCTGACAAGGTGTCATATTAAAAGTGTGGAAGTGACTAGACACACTGATGTTTTGACCCCATGAAAGGATGAAGAAAGAGACAAAATAGCTCACTTTTTCTTTTTAATAACAAGGATTCATACCGTCATGTACATATAAATAAACAAATATATAAGATGTTTCCATATTAGACTTAAAGCTTCAAAGGATATTTCTAATCTTTTAGTGGTGTTTAAAATTGAAAAATAAAAACAGACTTATTGAGGTTTAAAAAAAATTGCAAATAGAAATTTTCTCTCCTGATATGATGGAAAAGATTTATTCTAACTACCACCATTAATGGAGAAGGAAATGGCGGCCCACTCCAGTATTGTTGCCTGGAGAATCCCACTGATGGAGAAGCTTGGTGAGCTGCAGTCCATGCGGTCACAGAGTTGGACATAACTGAATGACTGAAACACACTGCCATTAAATTTTGTTGACCAGGGTATGAGTAACTATCAATTATGCTTTTACTCTATTATCTGTAAATTTATTCTAAGTCTGATTTGATCTTATACTAAACTGTTGAGGGAAATGGTTTATTCTGAAGTATTTTCTCCTCACAGGACACGGTGTGGTAGCATTTTTTCTCTCTTTACCTCCAAAATGTTTAAAGATAAATTTAACAAGGAGACCTGTGCTTTATGGCTTTGCTTGTGCCAAACCAGAGACTGCTGCTCTTGAGAGAAACGGATGGTGCTTCATCCCCATTCCACCTTATACCAATACGCTTACACTGAGAGAGCACAAGGGATGCAAAGCACAAGCTTCTTACATTATGAAAGAATGAAGCATTATTGGGATTTTAAGGACAATCGCTGTTTTAATCACAAAATAAGAACTTTGAGAATTCAGTTTATGGCTAGAAACCAGGTATCATATTTTCTCCTGTTTTCAAATGATCAAGTCATTGACTCCAATCTTCTTAACACGTTTTGTAATTACATTTATAGGAACTCACAAATAATCTCTGAGAGTCAGAATTTCATCCATCGTCATAATGAGCAACTGTAACCAAAAGTAAGGGGGTCCAGTTGCTTGCCGCTCAAAAGCCGATAAAGAGGCAAGGTTGGAAAGAGGAAATGAATAAATAAATAAAGAGGAAAGTTTGCTTTATCTTAGATGCTGGCAATCCACAGTGAGGGGAAGGTGGACTCCTGTCCAAAGGTCAATTACAACCCCCAGCCCCCTGCACACTGACAATCAATGGGCAAGCACTTTTATAGACGGAAGAAAGATGCTACAAGCAGAAACAGCTTGGCTGACTCTGACAGTCATCTTGAAATTGGCCATCAATGGTCTGACCAGTGTCATCTTGACTGTTCTAAGTACAGTTAATCTTCAGTTCCAGGGTTGGTTTGTTCTCATTTCTTTGAGGCCAGTTCTCAAGAGTGTGGCACCTCTTGCCACACTCTTGCCACATGTCTTGGCTACAATCTGGTCATAATGTAATTAACTTCTTCTACCTGGTGGGGGTTTCAGTATCTATAAGACAGCTCACAGGATATGGCTCAGAATATTATCTATGGCCCTTGAAGAGGAACTAGAGGTCCTTAACTATGCTTAATGACTAAACTATTATTATTTCATTTTATTGGACTGTTTTCTTTTGTTTCTTCATGTTGTCACTGCTCTGATTAAACTTATTGTTTGGCTAAAGTTTTTCCACAGACAAAAGGCAGGCGAGGGTGTGGGGGTGGGGGAGTAAGGACCATAGGGTTCTACTCTGATTGAAAATTATTTCCCCATCTACCTTTTCCCCTACCAAGTCTGTGTCTAAAGTCCAATGAAAATCCATTACTAGAAACTGATCTTGATTTTTCTAGATCAATACAAACACTGAATGACAGTAACTTAAAATTCTAGAACTTGAAACCTGGAACAAACTTTTAAAAAATACCCTAATGTAATAGAATCCACACATTTTACAGCTTAGAAAATGTATGAATTTAAGGGAGTTTCAAAGATCACGGCACCAATTAGTTAAATTCCTTCTCTAATTCTACTCTTTGTGTATGTGGAATGCACTTGTGGCAGAGACGCTGCTGAAGTTTTCCTTTGAATTATCTGAGAAAATATTTTTTCTTAGCCAGTTCTAACCATAAAGACAATTTCAGACATGGTTTTAAGTTCTTTAAGGAAACAATGGTTTCTTTATAAACCTTCAAAAATACCATTATTAGGTAATAACTTAATAAACTAGATTAATTGCTTTATGGAACTGCAGGTAAAGTAGATAATTTTATATTTCAATAACTTAGAATGTATTACTTCTACTATTTCCTATTGTCTTCATGCAATGCCACTTCCTATAAATACCACCCCTTAGACTTTTGGAAACGTTTACAGATTATATATTGAAATAAAGTGATTGTCAATCTTCATTTATCACTCGCAGATGTTTCTTCACTATGCATTACAGCTTATAAATGAATACAGATCCACTTCCTATATTTATATGTGATGGCAATGCATAAATCTGGATGTTATAAATAGTGATAAGGTCCTTTTTTGTAGTACTTTGTCAGTAATAGCATAATTTTTGCTCAATATTGTACCCTATATCTTCTTTGTCTGAAAAGAAGTAACAAAGAATTAGCAAAGTTTAAGTGGAAAATTTCAATTTTCCTTCACACATGAAAATATATCAAAATATTAATTATATAATACAGTATATTACAAATGTATACATGGATAAGTAAATATATTTGTATATTAATATAACAATAATAAATGAAATATGACACCACTTTCTATATTCTCATCAAAAGAGAACCTTCATGAAAGATAAGGGACTGATTCCTTTAAATTATCAGTGTCATATCAACACATTGCCCTTTGACACAGCAAAGGTCACTTTGGCCTACTTCCAACCAAATGAAATACAGTTAACTTTTTTCCTCAATTTAAAGAAAACAATTATTACATGATGATTTCTTCTGTCTGCATTGGTCTGATAATTTCAATATTTTCTATATGAAGTGCATAAGTAAGCTACTAGCCAATGAGACTTTTACCTCAACAAACATTTGTCTATTTTAATAGAGGCTAAGCAAAATTAAAAATATGTTTTTCCTAGAAGAATTTAGACTTTATTTTGATACCCAAGCTACATATATATGAAACAGCTATAAGGTTACATCAAGGTGCTGTATAAAAATGTTGCTGGAGCTTCCCAGGTGCCTCAGTGGTAAAGAATCCACCTGCCAATTCAGGAGACACAGGTTCAATCCCTGGTCCAGGAAGATCCCACACACCATGGAGCAGCTAAGCCCGGGTGCCACAAGTACCGAGCCTGCGCTCTGGAACCTGGGAGTCACAACTTCTGCGGCCTGTGTGCCCTAGCTCCTATGTTCTGCAACTAAAGAGTGGCCCCCGCTCTCCACAGCTAGAGAAAAGCCTGCACAGCAATGAAGGCCTGTGCGGCCTTCAGTAAAATAGTGAAATGAATCAATAACATTATTTTTTAGTGGTGCTATATAATTAATACTGTGTTTAGTTTGTTGTAGGCCAGTTCAGGGAAATCGAAGTAAGGTTGTGTCTCTCTGTGTCTGGGATAAATGGAATCCTTCTCCTGGTGGAACAGATTTCAAGAGGAATCAGATAATTTTGCATGAGAAGGAAAGAAAAACAAAATTGTTTCACAGCAGAAAAAGAAGTTAAGATATTCAAAAAGAAGGGGAACGTCAATAGTGCCAAGTGAAAAAGAGACTATACAATATAAGGCCTGACATGGGCATTGAGGATATTGCACACTTAAAAGTAGCATCTTTGGGGAGAGGAAAACAGGGAAATTTCATTTTAAATGAAAGCATTAAGAACGCTTAAAAAAAAGGATTTGAAGTTTAAAGTATTTTTCTATTAAGGCTAAAAAAATACTATGGCAAACACAAAAGGCTTGGGAATGCTTATCTTTCGTAGGTGGAATGAATTTGGGAGCTAAGAAGAAAATCTCATCTCTGACGGGAAGAAGACATGCAGATAAGTGGGCGAGAGCTCTGCCCCACAGAGGAGTCTCCTCAGGTGGCCAGCCATCTGTGAGTAGGGAGGGAGCGCCAGGCCTGGCAGGCTCGGGCATGGACAGGTGTCTCAGCCACCTGGCCCTCTGGGGAGCGCAGGAAGGCAGCACTGCGCTTGTGAGTTTCTTAAACAGAAAACAGTAATATCTGCAAAACGGACCCGCAGATCCAAGGTGCTTTGGCTGACAAACGGACGGAGGCTCCCAAGGCAAATTTTCTCCATTCATCCAGGTGTCAGGTTTGAAATTATGGGAGTTTGCAGGGATTTTTTCCTTCACAAAACAACTGTGATTCTTTGAAGATCAGGCTCCATAATTGTGGACTCTATTATAAGGGGATTTTTATATGCTGTACCAGGTGTGAGGTGTGTCAGCTCTTTGAGGTATAAAAAGGCAAAGGTTATATTTTAACATCTATAAGAATGGGAGTATTCAGGGAAAGAAGTGACCTGGCCATATTCCTGGGCTCTAAGACAACCATCGCGAGGACCCTTCCTGCCGTGCTCTGCTCTGACTCCAGAGAAGAACTGTGATTCTGTGATTCGGAAATCTTCCGGGGAAACCCGATGCTTAGGCTTCACATGCAGGTTCTGGTCACCTCCAGCAAACTTTACAAGCAAGTCTCTTGGGCTTGTCTAGGGAAGGGGAAAAACCACAGACTCCCTCAGTCCTGGGAGGAACAGCCCTGCTCTGGCCCCGCTCTGGGCTCCACTCAGGGGCAGCGATCACTATGGAGAGCAAGGTCCTACTCTCTCTCTAATGGCAGCCCTGGCTTTCCTCTGAGCTTAGACTATCACCACTTGAAATCCTGGGTCCTTGATACAGGCCCTCCTGGCATTTCCTCAGGAATAGGGAAGGTCTCACTAGATATTCTCCTCCAGCAGGTGACATCGGTTCAGAAGAGTGACTTACAAGAAATGACACCGTGGGAAGCAGAAGGACACAGAGACTCTGCCGTTGGGACATCAGCTCACGATGCCACTGCGTGAGCCACTTCACTGCTTTGGGTCTTGGTTTCCTCTCTATAAAAAGTGTCTGCTGAATAGAGTTTCTTCAGCTACAAAATTATATTACTTCTAAGATTAAATTACAGTGCAAATACTCATTATGGCAAATAATAAAACATGAGTTGCCTTTCTACATACCAAGAAGGAGGCTTGTACTTCAGCAGTTATATACAAAGGCTTCATGGAGTTACCAAGTCATCACCTGGGAGAAATCTAAGTCCCCAAATGATTTCTGTATTACAAGGGACAAAATGACTACCTCATGCAATCTGACTACCTATATGCAATCTGAAAACGTTACCTGGTCAAAATATATTTCCCTTCAGGTGTTAGTCTACCTGGAAATAGAGAAAATGTGAAAGACAAAATTTGAAATAGATATTTGGATTACTTTGTGTTGGAATGTTCTTTGTTAACATAGAAGAGCAAATGATGAAATATTTTACATAGATAAACCTAATACCAACATGAATGAATAGAGCTCATATACAATAAGCTACACAACTTCTCAACAGTGTGTATGTGTAGGTCTGTGTATGTGTCTACTTTCGATTAGTGACAGGTGAGTTTGTAAAAAGTCTACAGTATTGCATTTGAAGCTAGCAAATGATATTTGGCTGAATTTGAGATGTCATATTTATTATTTTATTAACTCTTACTTTTGTCTTCTCTAAATGTAAAGAAAAACTCTAGCTGATTTTAAATGCTTTTTAATTTGTATCGAGAGATGGTAATTTTGGTTATTAAGGGGTAAAATAAGAGGACAAAAGTTTGTTTCTATCTACAGAAAAATCAAAGTTGTTTGATTTTTCAAAGACAATCTTTTCTTGCCCTAAAAAGAATGATTTGAATAGACAAACTACTTTAAACAATAGACATTCCAGGAATTAAGCATGTATAATAATAATTGCTTTCATATCACTTGATTTTAACAATTTCATAGAATAGTAGAACAGACAGTACTATTATCTCCATTTTATAGATGAGGAAATCGAGGTCTGATTGTGACTTGTCAAGACTCAGAGTAGAAAGTGTTAGAGCCTAGTTTATATTCAGATATTCTAATCCCATCTTTCATGTTCTTTTCCTCTACATTGGCTAGGCTTAGAACTGCAATGCCATGTTTGTGGTTGCAAGCTTAGCACACATACATGGGGTTGCAAAGAGTCAGACACATGCATGCTAATATTTAGCAGCATTCTGTTTCTCAACTGAGTGAGTGAGTGAAGTCGCTCAGTCGTGTCCGACTCTTTGCGACCCCATGGACTGTAGCCCACCAGGCTCCTCCGTCCATGGGATTCTCCAGGCAAGAATATTGGAGTGGGTTGCCATTTCCTTCTCCAGGGGATCTTCCCAACCCAGGGATCGAACCCAGGTCTCCCACATGGCAGGCAGACGCTTTAACCTCTGAGCTACCAGGGAAGCACTGGTAGCTAGTCTTCTCAACTAGTAGGTGCCATTTATTATCTTATTGGAAAGGTAGTTAGCAATTTTCATGTAAATGAAGGATTTACTTTCAAAATATTGGAGGACCACTACTTTGTGGATCGTGGTGTATCAATTAGAGTATAATCTTGTTCATTTGACTAATGGCTTTATATAGGATTACAAGCTGAGCCAGAATTTGATACCTTGCCTTATTCATTCCCTGCAAATAGTGAAGGACAGTCTTTAAACACTCGTGACATACTTTTAATCAGAAACAAATAAGCAAAGACTTAACAGAGCAGGGGATTTACAGCCCTTTGTTTCCAATATGTACCAGTTCCAAGTGCTAGAATAAAAGCATATCTTTCCTTCTGTGAATCTGCTTCTCCACCATTTTCCACACTGGAGATGGAAAAACTGCTCAGTTTGCTCAGATGGAACCACATGCCCAGTAGATGCCCATCATGTATTTATATAAGAACAGAGAAGAAGTCATGGTGTCTACTTTCTTGTTTTGGAGACTAGCTTTCTAGCTTTTATATGGTATATTTTTCCAAATTAAAAATATTTTGAACACTCCTTCAGGATGCCATCAAAAGAGTCCCTTGTGGTGGGCTAATTAAATCTAACACATTTAAAAATAACTCTGCATGTTGTGGGACAGATGCACCGTTTGGAAAGAGAGAGCACTTACATGAACACTGCAACAGATTTTTGTTATTTAATAGTGGGCAACAGACACATTTACAGAATATGTTTTCCAAGCTTGTTTGGGAGGTATCTGCTTCGCTGACAACGGAAGAAATTAGGGCATCCATACTTAAAGAGAAGGAGAGCAAGAAGTATATATTCTTATTTCTCAATTGACTCACATTCACCTTATTATTTAAAAGTGGTACCCTTTTGTATAATATCATTAAAATTTAACAAGAAGAATGAACCTCTCCAAATTCCTTTCCCAAACGCCAAGATGAAGACTGGGATGGAAAAGTTTTTCTATCTTATTTGGGCTTGCCAGGTGGCACCAGTAGTAAGGAACCCAACTGCCAATGCAAGAGACATAAGAGAGGTGGGTTCGATCTCTGGGTTGAGAAGGTCCCCTGGAGGAGGAAATGGCAACCCACTCCAGTATTCTTGCCTGGAGAATCCCTTGGACAGAGAAGCCTGGCAGGCTATGTGTCCATATCGTCGCAAAGAGTCAGACACGACTGAAGCGACTTAGCACAGGAACAAATATCCACCTGACTACTTGTAAGAAGTGATTTTGGAAATTCAGAAGGATTCCCAAAACTGAAAGAGCTGTAAGGAGAACTTAATTGCTCTTCCCAAGAAAGCAGAAATGATTTGTTCTTTTTAATCCTCGAGGGTAAGAGAGCAGAAGATGTAGAGGAAGAGAGGAGAGAATAGGCCAAGAAAGAAGGTGAAAAGCTTTTAAGAATGGAAGTATTTGAAACTTATCCTTAACTTTGCACCTCTCTGTTGTAAAGCCCCCCTCCCTATGCATAGTCACCTATGCGTGCAGCATGCAGGCCTGCACTCCACATGAAGTCTGCAAATATCCAGCAAGACTCGAGTTAAGTGGATCTTTCTGGGCATGCAGGAAAGCATGGGGAATTACCTTTTGGTTGTTGCCAGTACAAAGATGAAGAAAATGTCACAAGGAACCAAATAGAGTACAAGATTCAATGGATGCAGGAAGGTGGAAATAAAGATGAACATGAAAACTTAATCTTTTCTCCACCAAGAAGTATTTGAGGAAATGTGGGGCAATGGACTTTTTCCCAGAGCAGCAAGTAAGTCTTTAGTCTGAGCATGTTTTTATATTAAAGGTAGATATATCCTGGAGCCATCCTTGGTATAAAAAATTATTCTTATTTTATTAAATGCTGTTTACTAGACTCAGAATCAAATTTGCTGAGTCACAATTATGTGTTTATGGCAGAAGATAATTGTAAATTTTTTCTATAGCAAATCAATCCAGAATTGGCTATAAATTGTTTTCTTCCCAAATATGGCAGGATGGATAATCAGAATGAACAGACTTTGGAGCTATAGAGCAAGCACTTCAATGCAGCAGTGATAATTATTTAGATTTGAGATATCACCAGTATTAAGTATAAAGTTTTCTAAGCACGAAAGTTACCATTAGATTATAGTTGAATTTATTGTAAACTGATTTTTTTCCAGTTTTAAAGATGAATTAATGCCAGAACAATTAAATTTTACTTTCCTAACAGCAATATTAATAAAGAAAACCAATAAATGTATTGTTGCATTACTATATATAGTTTCTTTTATCCAACATGCTTAAGAAATATAGTGCTCTATATAACTAAACATTTTTTATTAGTTTACAATTACTATGTGAAATATACCAGAAAAATCAATTTTCAACCAATTCTAATAGATAACATTAACATTTATCTGTGTATCTCCTGCTATTCGTACTTGACAATAGGTGCTTATTAGCTGTTTTTTATATGCTAAATTTAAGTTTTACCTGACTAGCCAGAATCTTCAGACTATTATAATTAATTTATCACTTTAAATAGATTACCATTAGCTAAAAAAGAAAGTAAAACTTGGGTTGTATTTATATTGAACATATGATCTACTATTGAAACTTCATATTGAAATAAAATTTCTGGGTTTAAATTTATTGGGAAATCATTATTCCTTTATGCATTATTACTATTTATAAACATGCCTCTGCTTTTTTTTGTGAATTCAACAGTGTTGAATTTATGGTTCATAAACTGGGATTTATGAGGTTTTTCTAATATAGGGTCACTTCAAAATCTGGGAAAAATTTGTGGGGCATTTTCTATGCTCTTGGCATTTTTATTATTTCCAGTGAGACTTCTGTAACGTTTGAAAGTATGACACCTCTTATTCTCATGGGTGATAAAGGTTGAAGTGAAATGTGTTTGCTAAATTCAGAAGAGTCACTTACCAACTATCAAAGTATCTTCAAAACTCTTGTCCATTTTAGCAGGTTTCTAGTGAGAAAAAGAAACTGACAAGAGGAAATGCCATATTTGGCAGTAGCAGTCTCCTAAGTTTTAATCTCTTGGACAGTGTGTCCAAAATTTCATTCACACCTGTACCACCTTTGTGAGCTTATTCATATTCTTTATCTACTATTACTTCTTTACTCTTTTTCTTTAAAATCATATCATTTAAAACTTAGCTATAAAAATAAATAGTATGACAAAAGTCATATTCCATAAAGATATCATTGACTATGATGTTTCTGTGCTTGAGTCCTGCTCTCCTTATATTGAAAAGTGAAATTTGTGAATGTTACAGGACAGTAAAGACAAAACACCAAACAAACACCTAGATAACTAATTATCATAGAGATTTGAGTTAATGTTGTTTAATTTCATTGATGCCTAAAATTATCTCAAGTACCTGGAAATACTGCTCTAGGTGAAAGTTTTTAAAAGCCACTAAATGAGTCTTAAATTATTTTGAATGTACTAAATTTTAGCTTTTCCATATGACAGAAAGTCAACCTTGACTCCATTTTTATCCTTCTTTTTTTTTTTTAATCTCATGCCACCATGTATTATTCCCATCTTTCTTTAAGAATCAAGATCAAAAGAGCCCAAAGCTCATTACTGATACTATAGGTATAAACAAAGGACTGAATAGGTGATCAAAAATTCATTAACGTCCTGAAAGCCTATGTGGAGAAAATGCTGTACAGCTGATCCTTAAACAATGAGGGGGTTAGGGGTCCTGATCCCTTGTACTGTCTGCACATAATTTATAGTCTTCCCTCCTGATCTGAAGTTCCGTCTTGACCTCTGTATTTGAGATTCTGCATCCACCAATTCAACTGAACTCCAATTGTGTGGGACTATGCAAACGTTCATGCTAATTTGCTTCATTTGTAGCTAACTCTTTGTGAGCCTATAGTGCATCAGGCTCCGTGGGATTCTCCAGGCAAGAATACTGGAGTGGGTTGCCATGCCCTCGTCCAAGTAATCTTCCCAACCCAGGGATCGAACCCACATCTCTTAAGTCTCCTCCTGCACTAGCAGGCAGATTCTTTACCACTAGCGCCACATGAGAAGCCTTGTAGGACTATTGTATTTATTATTTTAAAAAATCCACATATAAGTGAACCTGCATAATTCAAACCTTTGTTGTTTTAGGATCAACTGTATATAAAAAAGGAGCCATACAGCCTATCATAATCAAAATCAGGGTTTTAAAGGACAGTGTGTTGAGCTACATTTTTAAGATCTTGGATAATAGGAAATATACACTGAAAAATAACTAGATAAATTATTAGTCATTTATAGGACAAAGTTTAGTAGGAATAAATATAAAGTGAACAACAAAACAACAAAAGCAAAAAATGTACAAATTTAGTAAAACAGTACAGAATAAATACATCAAGAAAAGGTGTAAAGGCAAAGGAAATCCCAAGCAAGAAGTGGATAATTATGAGTATGATATTTTATCTTAAAATTATACTTGCAAATAAAACTGTATGGTGAGATCATTATATACAACTAAGTAGTAACTATCGTTATTTTGCTTAAGCGTGGTTAGATTCTTATTACAACATGAATTCAATTTCCATCTCTGCAGTCTAAACAAGTAGGAGCAAAATTAACCAAGAACAGAAACCAATGTGAGTAGAGAGATAAACTGAATTCCCGGAGGAGAAGAAAAAGGAGTTGGAATGATACACTGTTTAATCTGAGGAAACAATATCTGAAACTAACTTAATCTTTTGCAAATTTATTTCTTTAATATCGTTTGTCTCTTTAACTTAATTTCCCAATATGTGAATGAAAGCTAAAAGAATTTCACCTTAAAATTTCACTTTTTTGTTTCACTAGATGAAAAAAAAATCAGTAATTTTTTTACTAGTATTCAGTTAGTAAAATTCAGTTCGTTAACAAATGAATTTTCATATAAGTACCTCAGGAAACACAATGATAACTATAAACCAAATTAATTAGTAAAATATATCTGCCATGAAAAAACATGATAACTTCCACAATTATAATGCATAACTTTTTAATTATCTATGTTGGAAAAATAGAAAAAACTATATATTTATAAAATTTACTACTATTATTTTTGTTAGTAGTAATATAGTATTGTAAAATGGTAATAAAGCATCATTTTATCTGTACCATTTATTCAATGGTAAATTAAAGCTCTGACTTAATGAATTTAATTCATTAAGGCATATAATAAATATATGTCAAGGCATATAATCCTAAACATGTTTTTGGCTTTATGAAGCAAGTAAATAATGATCATATAAATAAATCCAGCCAATATTAATCAAACATTTACTATGGATGTAGCTTAAGAGAAAAGAATATACCTTGCTAATTGGGAAAAACTCACTTGATACAGGGTGTTCATTCTGTTCATGTAAATGTCAATTAAATTTATGTTAAAAGCTTGAATGTATTACAGATTTTATTGGATAACACTTGAATTAGCTACTCATTGCTGTGCAACAAATTATTCCTAAGCACAACTCTGAAACAACAATTATTTACTGTCTTCACAGTTTCTGCCATCAGCTCGAGGCTTGATGGATCTGGAAGATCCATTTACATGGTGGCTCACTCCCCTTGCTGACGACTTGGTGCTGGCTGTCAGTGGAAGGTCAGGTTCTCTCCACTGGGAATTTCTGCCTAATGGTTCCCACAACACAACATGATGGCTGGCTTCTCCCTGAGAGAGCAATCTGAGAGACCTTGGCAGAAGTCATCTGTCTTTTACTTCCTTGTCCTGGAAATTACACAACATTGCCACTGACTTCCAAGAGTCACACAATTTAGTCTTCAGTAAGTGTGAGAATGGGCCATCCAAGTACTTGAATAGAAGAGGGAAGGATTATTGGAGGCCATCATGGAGGCTGGCTACCAAACTACTCAAAATTTGCTGGATTACTTTCAAGTACAAAGATGCCTAGGGGCTTCCCCAGTGATGCAGGGGTAAAGAATCTGCCTACAATGCAGGAGACACGGGTTTGATCCCTGGGTCCGGAAGATCCCATGGAGAAGGAAATGGCAACCCACTCCAGTATTCTTGCCTGGGAAATCCCATGTACAGAGGAGCCTGGTGGGCTACAGTCCATGGGGTCCCAAAGAGTCAGACATGCCTTAGTGACTAAACAACAACAAAACTCTTAAGTATTTAAAATTCTATTTATAAATTGAAAATAACATCTATCATTTTGCCTGCCTTTTAGGGCTTTATAGAGATAACGTATATAAAAAGTACTTTGTAAAATCTTAATTAATAAGCAAATATGGCATTATTGTTGTTAAATTATATAGTCAGATGTGGTACCACACTGAAATGATTTTATAGAAAACAAAGCACATGGCTTGGCTTTGCTCATAAGTACTTTTAATAAATGTTTTATCAGTTTTTAAAAATAGTTAAATTTTTTAAAGTACTTCTCTAACACTGAATTAGATGGATACAAGAGAAAGTTGAATTTGAATGAAATTAAGTCCTAAAGAGGATTAAACATTGTTTCATCTCATGACACCCTGTCTGAATCACCGAGAAGCATATACAGCAAGCTTCAATCTAGATTTCAGAAGCGCAGGTCTAGCCTCACAAAGAGGACCAGGGGAGACCAGAGATCTTGAGGTGCACTGACATGTGGGTCAAGTCAGCCTTCAGTCTAGTGGGGTAGATTTACAAATCAACTCTTCTATTAAATTAAATATGATGAATGCCTCTGACTACTAAATAGTGGGTTGGCCAAAAATTCCTTCAGGGTTTTCTGTAAGATATCATGGGAAAAACACAAATGAGTTTTTTGGCCAACCCAATAATTCCAGGTAGAAACATTTTACAAAAAGCTACTTCAGTGCAAGAGGACAAACCTGAGCAAAGGCAAGTCTTACTTGGAAGGCTCTGACCCTAAATAAGTAAAAGTGAATGACAACCAGCATTAAGAGTGTAACAGAATGAGACCGAGAGGAAATCAATAACAGCTAAATTAGAACTGCAAGTATCCAGTGTCTTCCCTATTCATAAAGGAATGTGTTCCAGAGTTTCAGGGGAAATGGAGAACCCACAAATAGTGTATGATTAACGACAACAGAGATTTATTTGCTAAAACAAGGTTGTGCTTTTCACAAAATGCTTCAAAAGGCTGACATTTCTCTCCATAGCTTTTTTCTTGATATTTCTTAATGTTTTTTCTCTTTTTTCTTTTCTCACTTAAGAATCTCTTTAATGAACAGTAAAAGTTATTAATTATTATTTAAATATACATCTTTTTATCATTATTTGAGACAAAATGAGAAGTATTCATAAAATTCTTCAGCAGAATACCAAGTAAAACGGTGTCTCGAGGAAAAGCACTTATGCAATTTGAGTTACAAACTGAACTTTATGTTTCTTCTACAGATCACCATTTTTACTTGCAAGAATAACTTACAAAGGATAGTCTTTCTTTTGTTTATTTATTTAAATTAAAATATAATTGATTTACAATGTTGTATTAATTTCAATGGGTCTTCCTTGTGGCTCAGCTGGTAAAGAATCTGCCTGCAATGCAGAAGACTTGGGTTCTATCCCTGGGTTGGGAAGATCCCCTAGAGAAGGGAAAGGCTACCCACTCCAGTATTCTGGCCTGAAAAATTCCAAGGAGTCGCAAAGACTCAGACACAACTGAGTGACTTTCAGTTCAATTCAATTAGTTTCAAGTGTACAGCAAAGTGATTCAAATATATATGTGTAGATATATATACATATATATATATAAACACACGCATAATAGCTGCCTTTATTTTTCTAATTATTGATTTTTATTTTTCTTATTTTACTGCACAAGCTAGCATATTTAGTACAACATTCATAAAAGTAGCATTGCTGGACAAGATTGTTTCATTCTCATTCTCAAAGGGAAAGCTAACATTTCTCCATTACGCATGGTAATTGTAGTTTTTGAAGCTACCATATCAGATTGAGAAAATCCCCTATAGTCTTGTTTCCTAAATTTTTTTTAATAAAAAATGAATATTAAATTCTTAAAAGTGCTTTTCCTGCACATGTTCAGATGATCATATTTTTTTTACACACTCTATCATTGCGGTAAATTATGTTGCTTGATGTCCTAGTGTTAAACCAATTTCATATTGTTAATATAATCCCAAATTGGGGACAGTTAAGGACTCTTTTAAATATTTTACTGGATTTTAAAATACTTTTTTGAAATAATGAAACTGGTACAGTATTCCTCTCCTATAATATGCCTAGCAGGTTTTGATGCCAGCCATATACTTGCAAAAAATCATGGGCCTTCAATATTTTTATCAAGGGCAGGAATTTTATGTTCATCAAATAAGTTGTAAAGATGGGATGGGAAATAAAATTAAGTAGCATTTTAATCACATTCTATGATTTGTGGTTTCTAAATTCTTTAAATTATTTTCTAAGTTTTATGCTTTCTGAACACTATGAAACATGGATAGCAATTAGCATTAGGTTAATTATTTACAGCATTTAGTAATAAAAGCATTATTCCTTACTGAAAAATTTAAAAATGATGACCGGAATGTCTTTAAAATTCTGAGGCTGAATTGGCAAGTCTAATCAGTTGTAGAAAATTGTCCCAGAAGAAGTCCATTGAACAGCCATACACACAGTGATAAGTTTGCACACCTAGCACTTAGATGAAATCCTACAGGTTCAGGAAACAAGTGAAGGGATTAACCTGGTGCCCACAGGAGTTTGGTAGAGCAGTAAATGAGAGGCTCAGGGTGTAAGCACATGTAGGTATGTAGGAATGAGACCATCTTCCAACTTAAAGGAGGCACTTGTGACTCCGGTTTAGCCAAATGCTGCTGTGAGGAAATGTGAGACCCAGAGTTGCCAAAAGAGCGGAAAATAAGACTTTCTCTTTCTTTCTTTGTTGTTTTGTAAAACTTGTTGATTTTTAAACAGTATCCTGTAGTCATAAAACGGACTTCCCAAGTGGCGCTAGTGGTAGGGAACACTCCGGCCAATGTACAGACATGAGAGGCGGGTTCGATCCCTGGGTTGGGAAGATCCCCTGAAGGAGGGAATGGCAACCCACTCCAGTATTCTTGCTTTCCATGAACAGAGGAGCCTGGAGGGCTACAGTCCATAATGTCACAAAGATTCGGACATGACTGAAGCAATTTAGCACACATGCCTGCGGCCATAAAACACTGTGGCCAAACAACACATGTCTGCTTGTTGGATATTAGATGTTTCTGGTTTGTGAAACTCTGGAGCAGAGGCTGTTGACGTCTTCCTATCCTGAGTATAAAGTAACAGCATGATAATGATCAGTTTACAGATTTCAGTTTGTTGTTTTCTAATGCTAGAATTTTTCCCTAAAATTAGGCCAGATTCATAACCTCACAGCATCTCCATTTCTCCTCATGCTCCAATGCTAGTCATTTCATTCTCCCTACTATCTCAAACTCCTCTGGCTCGATGGATTATCAAACACACCCTGACCCCACTTGAAACTTTGATAGGATTACTGTATCTGTTTCTGTAATCAAACCGTTATTCAAGGATGCTAATTTTTTTGAGCAGCCTAGTCAGCAGAGGCTCATAGTCTTTTGGTGTCAATGAAAAAGAAGGGAAATGAATAGTAGAATCGAAAGCAATAAGATCTTACAATGAATTGAGAGTTAAGAGTATCTCCTTATAAAGAGATGATCCAAAAAAGCTGAAATTTGAGTCTATGTGACTAGGGAGATCTCAATGTTTCCACTAATATTTGTCTTGGCCAAGTCAAATTTCCTGTTATCCTAAAGTAGCATAAGCAAAAAAAAAAAAAAAAAAAAAGTAGATTACGCTGAATTAAAACCAAAATTTTCCCTGAAGGCACTACAGCCTAGTACTTTTCTGAAAGATAAACACTTTTGGTTATCTTGCTGGTAAGCGACAGTGAAAAGAGTTCAGATGACTAGTCACAAACATGAATCTACTCCAGGATTTCCCAGAGTGCGTGTCAATGTATGAGTGTGCCAAAATTAACCTGCAGTTAATTACTGGAAACATATTTTTTCTGGGTGTTACTGAAAGGGGGTGGCCTGGATATTACTGGGAGTGAGCATTAGGAAAAAATTATTTTAATAGATACTTTGGGTGATTCTTATGAGTAATAAACATTGAGGTTTGAGTCACAAAGTGCATGTCCTTAGGCTTTTCTCCTCTGATAATGAGCACAAATAATACCAGCTTTGTCCAATCCCCTGGATAATGGTAAAGATTAAATGAGATATTTGATCAGTGAAAATGTTTTGAAAAAATCAGCATTTAAAAGAAGCAATGGATGGGTGAATGAGGACCTGGAAAGAGATTTAATGATAAGAAAGAACTACAAAGACTCAGGTCTTAAGAGTCGCTAGAGGGCCTATGGGAGAAGTTCTTCCCAAATCATTAAGAGTATTTAGAATGTCTCCCCATCTCTCCATCAACCTTCCCCCACTTCTCATTTTTTTGTAAACTAATTTTTATTGGAGTATAGTTGTTTTGAAGTGTTGTTTTAGTTTCTACTGTACAGCAAAGTGAATCAGCTATACATATACATATTAGTTCAGTTCAGTCACTCAGTCGTGTCAGACTCTGTGACCTCATGGACTACAGCACGCCAGGCTTCCCTGCCCATCATCATCTCCCAGAGTTTACTCAAATTCATGTCCATTGAGTCAGTGATGTCATCCAACCATCTCATACTCTCATCCACTTCTCCTCCTGCCTTCAATCTTTCCCAGTATCAGGGTCTTTTCAAATGAGTCAACTCTTCACATCAGGTGGCCAAAGTATTGGAGCTTCAGCTTCAGCTTCAGTCCTTCCAGTGAATATTCAGGACTGATTTCCTTTAGGATGGACTGGTTGGATCTCCTTGCAGTCCTAGACACTCTCAAGAGCCTTCTCCAACACTACAGTTCAAAAGCATCAATTCTTCAGCGCTCAGCTTTCTTTATGGTTCAACTCTCACATCCATACATGACTACTGGGAAAATCATAGCTTAACTAGATGGATCTTTGTTGGCAAAGTAATGTCTTTCTCTGCTTTTTAATATGCTGTCTAGATTGGTCATAACTTTCCTTCCAAGGAGCAAGCATCTTTTAATTTCATGGGTGCAGCCACCATCTGCAGTGATTTTGGAGCCCAAGAAAATAAAGTCTGTCACTGTTTCTATTGTTTCCCCATCTATTTGGCATGAAGTGATGGGACCAGATGCCATGATCTCTGTTTTTTGAATGTTGACTTTTAAGCCAGCTTTTTCACTCTCCTCTTGCACTTTCATTGGGAGGCTCTTTAGTTCCTCTTCGCTTTCTGCCATAAGGGTGGTGTCATCTGCATATCTGAGGTTATTGGTATTTCTCCCAGAAATCTTGATTTCAGCTTGTGTTTCATTCAGCTCAGCATTTTTCATAATGTACGCTGCACAGAAGTTAAATAAACATTGTGACAATATACAGCCTTGAAGTACTCCTTTCCGAGTTTGGAACCAGTCCGTTTTTCCACGTCCAGTTCTAACTGTTGCTTTTTGACATGCATACAGGTTCCTCAGGAGGCAGGTAAGGTGGTCTGGTATTCCCATCTCTTTAATAATTTTCCACAGTTTGTTGTGATTAACACACTTAAAGGCTTTGGTGTAGTCAATAAAGCAGAAGTAGATGTTTTCAAGTATACATATAACTCCTCCCTTTTGAACTTCTGTCTCATTCATGTCATTCTTGATCTTTTTTCCATTCCAAGGAGAAGAGGCTCTCTTTCAAAAAGACTCTCTCTCCCAGTCTCAATAGCTTTCTCAATTTCTTTTAACCTTATTTTTACTCTCAATCTTTTACTGATGTGAGTTTCCCTCTCTCTTTCTCTCAGTCCTTTTTTTTTTTCCTATCCTTTCCTCATCCAAACCAAGTACAAATAATGCCATGCAGAAAAATGTGGTGGGGATAATGTCTTTTATGTTGTGCACTCTGAGAAATATTGCCCATGGCAGAGAATTGGCTCTTCTCCATGCAAAGCAGATCTGTTCTAACAGCCTAGCTGAAAATTCCCAAAGGAGGTAAACATTAAGGAACAGAATTGGACATCTTCCTCCAGAATGAACGTATCTAGCAATAACAAAATGAAAATGAAGCAAGATAACTTGAGGCTAAACATACAGAAATTGCATGTTATAGTAGGATCATGCAATTGGAGATCTGAAAGAGAACTTCAGTACCATTTAGTCAAACTGCATCATTCTACAGATGGAGAAATGAAAGCATTGAGATATTGCTTGGCTCAGTCACGCAGTGAATTCATGGTCACTGGTGACTAAAACCAATGAGTTTTGGTTCAGAGGACAGTGCACCCCTCACGACTGCACAGATTTGGCCTGTGACACCAGCCAGAGTTCAATGAGAAGAAAGGATAAGAATAGTATTATATTCCAAGTATATAGACTTATATATAAAGTAGGCTTTCTTTTGCTTTCAATATTTCCCAGTATCAGGGTCTTTTCTAATGAAGAAAGCTTCTTTTCTGAAAATTAAAGGCAAAAGAAGAGGGCAGCAGAGGATGAGATGGCTAGGTAGCATCACCAATTCAATGGACATGAATCTGAGTAAATTCTGGGAGACAGTGAAGGATAAGGAAACCTTGCATGCTTCAGTCTATGGGGTTTCAAAGAGTCAGGCATGACTCAGGGATGGAACAACAACAAGCCTTTCCTTATGAAATATGCTCATAAATAGTATATACATTGTAGGATTTCTGTGTCTTTACTTGACAAAGTAAAAAGCTGTTAGTCCCATGTCAAGTGCCCTCAGAGCTTTTGATTATTTATTGATCAGTGATCATTTTAAAACCTAGGAATAACTGAATTATTGGATGACTTTACTTTTAAACTGGATTAGTTAGGACAAAGTTATTTATTCAGCATTCTGAATGATAACTTCAGAGATGGAAAAGTGAAATCTGAACTAGTGTGTCTTGAGTTTCTATAATTTTATAGTGGGGGTGAGGATAAGTCTGACCTAAATGATTCAGGATTACCTGATGAACAGTGCCCAGAATAATAGGTTATCAGTTTTTCTTGTGAGCAAGAAAAAGGAATGATTCAATACTTGCATTCAGATAATCACTCCATTCTTTTGTGATTTGGACAGACAATATAAACTAAAGGCAGGTGCTTTCTGCTATTTATACAACAGAAAGACAGCAGGTCAGCTTCATAAAGCAAATCAAACAAGTTCAGCCAACCAAGAGAGTATCCCAAAATGACACTCACAGCTTCTCCCCAACACAGGCCAAGGATAAAAAAAAAATACTGTCCTCCAGTCACTAAAAACAAATCCAGGAATGCCTTGGTATTTTCAACTCTGCTGATTTTTTAAGAAATATAGGTTTTCAAATTAAAGCAATAACAAGTTAGTAAGCATCACCCATGTGCCCAAAGACAGATATTCAGAAAAAAAAACATAATAAATAAATGCTATCTTGCTTCCAAGAGATCTATATTCTGTTGGGTTGTAATAAAGTCTACTAACAGGTTTTTACAGTCCTGGGTGTTCTTTGGAAGGACTGATGCTAAAGCTGAAACTCCAATACTTTGGCCACCTCATGTGAAGAGTTGACTCATTGGAAAAGACCCTGATGCCTGGGATTGGGGGCAGGAGGAGAAGGGGATGACAGAGGATGAGATGGCTGGATGGCATCACTGACTCGATGCACATGAGTGAACTCCAGGAGTTGGTGATGCACAGAGAGGCCTGGCGTGCTGCGATTCATGGGGTCGCAAAGAATCAGATACGACTGAGCGACTGAACTGAAATGAACAGAACTGAACAGGTTTTAAAGTAATAGATAGCACTGTCATTTTTCTTTCTTCTATTTTGCAAATCTGTAGAGTTTTAACTTTGATATAAAACTTGTACCCAATAAATGAGGCTGTTAGAAAATGAAAAATAAGGAAAAGCTTATTGACTCATATAATTTAATTATCTTCATCCCTTAATGCAATTACTATTACTAAACCTTTAAAGTAGTTGATTCTATGCATTTAAAAAGATGATTCTCACTTTTAAAACTGGATTTGCAGAGGTACAAAGATGTTGGAGGAGTAGGCGGATGTGGAGTACATCTCTCTCCATGGATACATCTCCTGATGTATACACCTTCCGACACAGAAGTGCATGCAGAACACCAGCTGAGAGTGGACAGCAGTACCTGACCAGTGGAAAAGAATATATAGAACCACGCCAAACTCGGTAGAACAAAGGAACTATGGGGAAAAACAGGAGTGTTAGTAGGATGGGACCTGGCCTCAGTGGGTGGGGAACTGAAGCAGGGGTCTGATCCCCACAAAGGGGCAATTGTCTGAGTTAGAGGAGAAACATTTAAGGCTGAGAGTGAAAAAACTGATCTGTGGCAGCCTAAATGGAATGAGAATCAGACAGTCCTTGCCACAGACATACATATCCCGGACAGGGACACAGGTCCCCTGGAAGGCACAGCAGCTGGGAGCTGGAGTTTAGGGATTGTGGAGCAATCCCAGGGTGAGGGCTGCTGTTGACTGCAGAGAGACAAATTGAGGGGATGTGAGGGAGGAGACAGTGGTGGGAAATGCCAGTGGAGGAAAGCCATGCAGACATGAAAGCAAGGCAATACTGCTGAGTCACATGTAAGGGGTGGAGCCATCACCATAGCCTCTCTCTCCCTACTCGCCAGCATCGGCAGGTGGAGAGGCTGGCCCATCAAACACGTGATGCACTGAACTACAGAGTAGGACCCTCCCCCAGGGTGCCCCTTAAAGTGCCTGAAGCACTGATCTACAAAATAGGACCCCAGCCTGGAGGGCCCCTCTATGTGCCTGATGTGCTGAACAACAGAGAAAGACCTCAGGCAAGGGAGCCCTCTAAGTGCCTGAATGGGCAGAGCTATGGAGAAAGATTGGTCAAAGAGGCCTTCTGATCACCAGCTACAAGAGGCTTGAAAAAAGACTGATAGGGCCATAACTCCTGTGGCGGAGTCAGTCTGTGTTCCTGCGCACTCAGCGCTACCAGGGTCCCCCCAAGTCAAGCAGTTGTGCCATCTTTACTCTCAACCCTCACTGGGGCAGAGCTGCCACACGGGAAAAAAAAACAAAAAACAAAAAACAAAAAAAGTCTTGGGTATATGTGCACAGGGTCACTTCGTTCATGTTCAACTCCTTGCGACTCTGTAGACTGTGGCCTGCCAGGCTTCTCTGTCAGAGAGGGGGCTCTCCAGGCAAGAATACTGGAGTGTATTGACCAATTCTGGCCGCCATACTCTTCTAGAGCACTGTATTTCCTGCTGCCCTAGCCTCCAATCCCCCTGAGTACCTGGTGCTGCCAGAACCCCTGCGACCCAAGCAGCTGCACCACCTCCTCGCCTGGCCCTCACAGGAGCAAACCCAAGTCCTCCAGGGCAGCCTCAGGAGCAAACCCTGGTGTCTGACCCACATGCAGAGGTGGACGTAAAACCACAATTGAAAGCCAGGGGGTGTGTGGCTAAGGAAGCAGACCCCAAACGTTCCTACTAGCTGTACAAGCTGCAGACTGTGTCTATGGAATATATAAAAGAACATTGAGAGCTCCCACAAAATAAAACGTGCTAGTTTTGATAGCTGCAGACGTTGGTGACAAGAACACACAGGAGTCAGACCAGATTAGAATCTGAGCTGCCTCCACAGCGGGTCCAGAGATCAGCACAGTGTTGGAGGGCATCCTAGGGAGGTGAGCTGGACTGTGACTCCCAGTGAGGGAAAGGACTCTGACAGCACTGACTCAAGAAAAACATTTATTATTTTTATTTTTTGTCTTATCCTGTAGATTCTTTTGGATTTGTCCCCCTTTCCCCACCCCCTCTGTTGTAGTTGTCAATTTTATTGGTACTAAGAAATCCTATTAAGCTTTTGAGCTTCCCTTTTTTTTTTTTTTTTTTTTTTTGCTTAGTCACAATTTTTACACTTCTTATAAACCTCTGCCTCTATGTTGGACTTTTGCAGTTCTGTGGAGTTTTCCTTTTTTTTTTCTATTTCTTTTTTTAATTTTAATTTTTTAAGCATACTATTATTTTTTCTACATTTATTCCTTTGTTTTCTTTTCCTACTGTTGTTTTCCCCTTGCAGTTAATCTTTAACATATATAAATCTTCTTTATCTACCTATATTTCACTTTGCATATCTATTCTTTCTTTTTTTCTCTCCTTTCCTCTCAATATATTTATTAGTTTTATTTCCATTGCTTTATTCTCCAATTGGCACCTTGCTTTAGTTTTGTTTTCCAGTTCGTGCTTTAGTTAGTTTTGTTCTTGTAGATATAATTTTTGGTTTCCTTTGTTCACTGGGTCAGTCTATTGTACTTCATTTTTGTTGGACTGTTTTGATTTTGATTATGGGTGTATATCTATCTGTGTACATTGAGTCACACTCTTTATTGTTGTTATAAACCTCTGCCTCTATGTTTGCAGTTCTGTGGAGTTTTCTTTTTTATCCTTTTTTTTCTCTTCCTTTTTTTCTTTTCTCTTTATAACTTTAATTTTTTAACCTTTTTTTTCTACATTTATTCTTTTGTTTTCCTTTCTTACTGTTCTTTTCCCCTTGCAGCTAATCTTTAATGTATATAAACCTTCTTTATCTACCTCTATTTAACTTTGGATATCTGTTCTTTCTTTCTTTTCTTTCCTCTCAACATATTTGTTAGATTGTTTTCATTGTTTTATTCCCCACTTGGCACGTTGTTTAGTTTTCTTTTCCAGTTTGTGCTTTAGTTAGTTTTGTTCTTAACTGGTAAATATAATTTTTTATTTCTTTACCTGGTCTACCTACAGCACTTTATTTCTGTTGGACTATTTTGACTTTGCTCATCAGTGTATAAGTGTATATTCCATTATTTTAATTACATTTACTTGATTTTGTAACTGCCATTTGTCTGGGGTTCATCTTTGGCTTCTCGTTTTTGGATATTTGTTTTAATCTCACTTAATACCATTACAAACCACTTGTGGAATCTTTGTTCCTGATCAGAGATCAAGCCTGAGCCTTTGGAGTTCAGTTCAGTTCAGCTGCTCAGTCGTGTCCGACTCTTTGTGACCCCATGAATTGCAGCATGCCAGGTCTCCCTGTTCATCACCATCTTCCAGAGTTCACTCAGACTCATGTCCATCGAGTGCGTGATGCCATCCAGCCACCTCATACTCTGTCATCCCCTTCTCTTCCTGCCCCCAATCCCTCCCAGCATCAGAGTCTTTTCCAATGAGTCAACTCTTCTCATGAGGTGGCCAAAGTACTGGAGTTTCAGCTTTAACATCATTCCTTCCAAAGAAATCCCAGGGTAGATCTCCTTCACAATGGACTGGTTGGATCTCCTTGCAGTCCAAGGGACTCTCAAGAGTCTTCTCCAACACCACAGTTCAAAAGCATCAATTCTTCGGTGCTCAGCTTTCTTCACAGTCCAACTCTCACATCCATATATGACCACAGGAAAAACCATAGCCTTGACTAGATGGACCTTAGCCGGCAAAATAATGTCTCTGGTTTTGAATATACTATCTAGGTAGGTCATAACTTTTCTTCCAAGGAGTAAGCGTCTTTTAATTTTGTGGCTGCAATCACCATCTGCAGTGATTTTGGAGCCCAAAAAAATAAAGTCTGACACTGTTTCTACTGTTTCCCCATCTATTTCCCATGAAGTGATGGGACCAGATGCCATGATCTTCGTTTTCTGAATGTTGAACTTTCAGCCAACTTTTTCACTCTCCTCTTTCACTTTCATCAAGAAGCTTTTTAGCTCTTCTTTACTTTCTGCCATAAGGGTGGTGTCATCTGCATATCTGAGGTTATTGATATTTCTCCCAGCAATCTTGATTCCAGCTTGTGTTTCTTCCAGTCCAACGTTTCTCATGATGTACTCTGCATAGAAGTTCAATAAGCAGGGTGACAATATACAGCCTTGACGTACTCCTTTTCCTATTTGGAACCAATCTGTTGTTCCATGTCCAGTTCTAACTGTTGCTTCCTGACCTGCATACAAATTTCTCAAGAGGCAGGTTAGGTGGTCTGGTATTCCCATCTCTTTCAGAATTTTGTACAGTTTATTGTGATCCACACAGTCAAAGGCTTTGGCCTAGTCAATAAAGCAGAAATAGATGTTTTCTGGAACTCTCTTGCTTTTTCCATGATCCAGCGGATGTTGGCAGTTCGATCTCTGGTTCCTCTGCCTTTTCTAAAACCAGCTTGAACATCAGGGAGTTCATGTTTTATGTATTGCTGAAGCCTGGCTTGGAGAATTCTGAGCATTAGTTTAGCCTTTGGAGTAGAAGCACTGATTCCAAGATCCAAGACTACCAGAGAACTAACCCTAGGGAGTAGCAATTAGTGAGAACTCCCACAAAGGAAACCACTTGAATACAAAACCTGGCATCATCCAACCACAAGTAGCATCCTGTGCAGGATGCCTCACCTAGACAACACACAAAACAAAAATACAAACCCAGTCTTCAGCAGACAGGATTACAACTCAGCCTTGCCCATCAGAGGAAAAACAAACAAACAAACAAAAACAACACATGTCTCACCCTATAAAAAGCTTACACAAACCACTGTGCTAACCTTAGGAGAGTCGAAACCAAAAGGAAGAAAGAATTCAACCTTCTTCAAGGAAAGAATTCAACTTTCATTGAAGCCTGGGAAAAGGAGATCTCAAACACATTAAGTTAAAAAACAAATAATGAAAAGACTGAGAAACAGTACACAAATGAAGGAACAAACTAGAAAGACAGAATTCCAAATGAATGAAGAGGAAATAGGCAGACTATCTGACAAATAATTCAGAATAATGATAGTAAAGATGATCAAAAACCTTGAGAGAAAAATGGAGAAAATGCAAGAATCAATTAACAAACATCTAGAAGAATTAAAGAATAAACATACAGAGAAAAACAACATAATCACTGAAATAAAAAATACTCTAGAAGGAATCAATAGAAGAATATCTGAAGCAGAAGAACAAATCAGTGAGCTGGAAGATAAAATGGTGGAAATAACTTCTGAAGAGCAGAATAAAGTAGAAAGAATGAAAAGAACTTAGGATAGTCTCAGAGACTTCTGGGAGTATATCAAACATGCCAACATTCGAATTATAGGGGTCCCAGAAAAAGAAGAGAAGAAAGTATCTGAGAAAACTTTTGAAGAGATTATAGTTGAAAATATCCCTAACATGGAAAAGGAAATAGTCAATCAAGTCCAAGAGGCACGAAGAGTCCCATACAGGATAAACCCAAGGAGAAACACCCCAAGACACATACTAATCAAACTAACAAAGACTAAACACAAAGAAAGATTATTAAAAGCAGCAAGGAGAAGCAACAAGTAACATACAAGGGAAACCCCATTCACTTAACAGCTGATCTTTCAGCAGAAACTCTGCAGGCCAGAATGGAGTGGCAGGATATATTTACAGTACTGAAAGGGAAAAATCTACAGCCAAGATTACTATATCCAGCAAGGATCTCATTCAAAATTGATGGAGAAATAAAAAGCTTTTCAGACAAGAAAAAGCTAAAACAATTCAGTACCACCAAACCAGCTTTACAACAAACGTTAAAGGGACTTACATAGTCAAGAAATACAAGAAAAGGAAAAGATCTATAAAATCAACCCTAAACAATTAAGAAAATGTAAACAGATTAAATGCTCCAATCAAAAGACACAGACTGGCTAAATGGATACAAAAACAAGACCAATATATATGCTGTCTACAAGAAACCCACTTCAGACCTAAAGACACATTTAGACCGAAAGTGAGAGGATGGAAAATATATTCCATGCAAATGGAAAGCAAAAGAAAGCTGGAGTAGCAATCTTCATATCAGACAAAATAGACCTTAAAATAAAGAATATTACAAGAGATAAGGAAGGACACTACATAAGGATCAAGGAACGAATTCAAGAGGAAGATATAGCAATTGTAAATATTTATGCATCCAACATAGAAAACCCTCGATACATAAGACAAACACAAACAGACATAAAAGGAGAAATTGACAGTAACGTAATAATTGTAGGAGACTTTAACACCCCACTCACACCAATGGACAGATCACCAAAACAGAAAATTAATAACTAAACACAAGTCTTAAATGATACTTAGATGAGATGGATCTCATTGATATCTTCAGGACATTCCATCTAAATGCAGAAGAATACACCTTCTTCTCAAATGCACATGGAACATTCTCCAGAATAGACTACATCTTGTGTCACAAATCAAAACTCAGTAAATTTAAGAAAATTGAAATCATATCAAGCATCTTCTCTGACCACAGTGCTATGAGACTAGATAACAATTACAAGAGAAAAACTGTAAGAAACATAGACACATGGAGATTAAATAACACATTTCTAAATAACCAACAGGTTACTGAAAAAAATCAAAAAGGAAAT
Organism: Ovis aries; assembly: GCF_016772045.2. Lineage (NCBI taxonomy): Eukaryota > Metazoa > Chordata > Mammalia > Artiodactyla > Bovidae > Ovis > Ovis aries. The sequence goes on along the minus strand of NC_056059.1, from coordinate 24,544,358 downwards.
CAAAAAGTTTCTAGAAACGAATAACAATGGAAACATGACAACCCAGCAAAAGTAGTTCTAAGAGCAATACAATCCTACCTCAAGAAACAAGAAAAATACTTAATAGACAACCTAAATTTACATCTAAAATAACTGGAAAAAATAAGAAAAAAAATAGCAGAAGGAAAGAAATCATAAAGACCTGAGCAGAAATAAATGAAAAAGAAAAGAAGCATAGTAGATTAATAAAACTAAAAGCTGGTTCTTTAAGAAGATAAACAAAATTGACAAGCCTTTAGCCAGGCTCATCAAGGAAAAAAAGAGAGAAGAATCAAGTCAACAAAATTAGAAATGAAAAAGGGGAGGTTACAACAGACAATACAGAAATACAAAGGATTATAAGAGACTGTTATGAACAACTATATGGCAATAAAATAGATAACCTGGAAGAAATGGACAGATTCTTAGAAAAGCTCAAATTTCCAAGACTAAACCAGGAAGAAATAGAAATTATGGACAACCCATTTACAAGCACTGAAATTGAAGCTACGATTAAAAAATAAATAAATAAATCTCCCAAAAAACAAAAGCCCAGGATCAGATGGCTTCACAGGAGAATTCTATCAAACATTTAGAGAAGTGCGAATGCCTATCCTTCAATACTCTTTTTAAAAATTGCAGAGGAATGAACACTTCCAAACTCATTCTAAGAGGCCACCATTACCCTGATATCAAAAGCAGACAAAGACACCAGAAAAAAAAAAAAAGAAAGAAAGAAAGAAAGACGGAAAGAAAGAAAACTACAGGCCAATATCAATGATGAATGAAGATGTAAAAATCCTCAACAAACATTTAGCAAACACAATTCAGCAACACATCAAAAAGCTCATACACCATGATCAAGTTGAGTTTATTCCAGGGATGCAAGGATTCTTCAATATACACAAATCAAACAATATGCTATACCATATTAACAAATTGAAAGATAAAAACCATATGATAATAGATGCAGAAAAAGCCTTTGACAAAGTTCAGCACCCATTTATGATTAAAACTCTTTAAAAAAATGGGCATAGAAGGAACCTACCTCAACATACTAAGGGCCATATATGATAAGCCTACAGAAAACATTATTCTCAATGGTGAAAAACTGAAAGTATTCCCCCTAAGATCAGGAACAAGTCAATGGTGCCCACTTTCACCACTATTATTCAACATAGCTCTGGAAGTCCTAGCTACAGCAATAAGAGATGAAAAAGAAATAAAATGAATCCAGGTTGGAAAAGTAGAAGTAAAGCTCTCACTGTTTGCAGATGACATGATAGAGTACATAGGAAACCCTAAAGATACTATCAGACAATTACTAGAGCTAATCAGTGAATTAAGCAAAATTTCAGGATACAAAATCAATATAAATAAATCACTTGCATTTCTATATACTAACAATGAAAAATCAAAAAGAGAAATTAAGGAATAAATCTCATTCAACATTGCAACAAAGATTAAATATCAAGGAAGAAACTTACCTAAGGAAACAAAAGAACTGTACACAGAAAATTATCAGACCCCAATGAAAGAAATCAAAGATGACATAAACAGATAGGGAGATATATATTCTATGTTCCTGGATAGAAAGAATCAATATTGTGGAAATGACTATACTACCAAATGCAATCTACAGATTCAATGTGATCCCTATCAAATTACCAACAGCATGTTTCACAGAACTATAACAAAAAATTTTACAATTCATATGGAAACATAAAAGATCCCAAATAGACAAAGCAGTCTTGAGAAAGAAGAATGGAGCTGGAGGAATCAACCGTCCTGACTTTAGATTATACTACAAAGCTACAGTCATCAAGACAGTATGGTACTGGCACAAAGGCAGAAATATAAACAAATGGAACAAGATAGGAAGTCCAGAAATAAACCCATGTATCTATGGGTACCTTATTTTTGACAAAGGTGGCAACAATATGCAATGGGGCAAAGACAGCCTCTTCAAAAAATGGTGCTGGGAAAACTGGACAGCCATATGTAAAAGAATGAAATTAGAACACTTCCTAACACCATACACAAAAATAAACTCAAAATTTAGGATTAAAGACCTAAATGTAAGACCAGAAACTATAAAACTCTTAGAGGAAAACAGAGGCAGAACACTTGATGACATAAAACAAAGCATGATTCTCTGTGATCCATCTTCTAGTTTTTGAGTTATGGGAATAAAAACAAAAGTAAACAAGTGGGACCTGATTAAACTTAAAAGCTTTTGCACAGCAAAGAAAACTATAAGCAAGATGAAAAGACAACCCCCAGAATAGGAGAAAATAATAGCAAATGAAACAACTGACAAAAGATTAATTTCCAAAATATACAAGCAGCTCATACAACTCAATACCAGAAAATGAACAACCCAATCAAAAAGTGGGGAAAACACCTAAACAGACATTTCTCCAAATAAGACATACAGATGGTTAACAAAGACATTAAAAGATGCTCAACAGTGCTCATTATTAGAGAAATGCAAATCAAAACTACAATGAGATATCATCTCATACCAGTCAGAATGGCCATTATCAAAAAGTCTACAAACAGTAAATACTGGAGAGGGTGTGGAGAAAAGAACACTTTTGCACTCTTGGTGGGAATGTAAATTGATACAGCCACTATGGAAGACAGAATGGAGATCCCTTAAAAATCTAGGAATAAATCCACCATATGACCCAGCAATCCCACTCCTAGGCATATACCCTGAGGAAACCAAAACTGAAAAGGACACATATCCCATTTTTCATTACAGCACTATTTACAATAGCTAGAACATGGAAGCAACATAGATGTCCATCAACAGATGAATGGATAAAGAAATGTGGTACTTATTCACAATGGAATATTACTCAGCCATGAAAAAGGAAAATATTTGAATCAGTTCTAATGAGGTGGATGAACCTAGGACCTATTATACAGAGTGAAATAAGTCAGAAAGAGAAAGATAAAAATTGTATTCCAATGCATATATACAGAATCTAGAAAAATGGTACCGATGAATTTATTTACAGGGAAACAATGGAGAAACTGACATAGAGAACAGACTTATGGACATGGGGAGAGGGGAGGAGAGGGTGAGATGTATGGAAAGTGTAACATGGAAACTTACACCACCATATGTAAAATAGATAGCCAATGGGAATTTGCTGTATATCTCAGAAACTCAAATAGGGGCTCTGTATCAACCAGAGGGGTAGAATGGAAAGGGAGATGGGAGGGAGGATCAAAAGGGAGGTGACATGCATATACCTATGGATTGATGTTGCGGTTTGACAGAAAACAGCAAAATTCTGTAAAGCAATTATCCTTCAGTAAAAAATAAATTACAAGAAAATTAAAGGGAAAAAACCCACTGAATTTTTGGAAGGAGGGATAAATAGGGGATGTCTCATTGTGGGATAGAGGGATAGTCACAATAGCCTTGAGCTGACAAGTGCAGGAGTGGCCTCAGCTCCCCAGGGTAAGTGTCTGAGAGTTCAGTATCTATGTCCTGACACTTTCTAAATTCCCTGGAGGGCTGACTTCACGGTTCAAACCACACATATACAAACACGCAAACATATGCACATAAAATCATTTCTTTTTCCACTTTAGTTAAAAATAAGTTCAATGTGTGATACAAATGATTTCCTGTGTTTTGTGTGTGTGAGTTTTATAACTTGGGTATGATTTCAACACATGGTAATTCAAATGTGTAGCAGCCATAAACATATTTAAAGATACATGATTCAAACAGTCATAATGGGTTGGCAGTTAAAGGCCCAGCCAGTTAGAAAGAATTCTCAAATTTATGAAATGTGTTCTTCATCTGTTGATTCCATGAGTTAAATATTAGGTGGCATATTAATAACTAAATTTTAATAGTGAGTTATGACCTACAGAGCATCTAAAATAGGTTTTCCACTTAGCATTTAACACCAGTATTCTGTCAGAATGATTGTTTTTCTCATTTTTAGATATAGAAACTGAGGATAACAAGCATATAGGATCTTGGCTGACCTTAGCATACTAAGAAGCTGGATCCAAAGTTGGTTTTCACATTAAGACCAAAGTTCCTTCCACTAACATATCCCACCTCTCAGAGTAAGCAATGCTCAATACTTTAGGACAGGAAATCATATTTGAGAAAGTTGACAATCTCAGTCTGAAAAGTTAGAATTTTCATTAAATACATATACAATTTTACTTATTAATTTGAGTGATTAGTTTATACACAGAGTTAAATAACTTACAAACCTTAAAGGGATACTAGATAATACACCAGTTTGTATATGTCAAATTGTACCTGTATATAATATGGTTAAGAACATAACTGGCAATCATATTCCAATCCAACATCAGTTTCATTGTGAAAAATTTTTATGTGCTGATTTTTCTCTTTGTGAGAATCCACACTCTAATTATTTAAATATCTGCTGATCCTAGATTGAAATCAACTTGGCAATGAAGTAGTTTATCTAAGGAATGGGATATTATAAACTGTAGGATTCTGAGTTCTCAAGTTCAGCAAAACATAGAGTCACTATACACTGGAATACTATTCTTGGTGTTTATGTATATTACCTCCCATGATCTTTCTAATGTCCCCATGAGGTAAGACTGTATTCATCCATGTTTTATAGCTGAAAAAGTTGAAGGTTAAGTAACTTGCCCAAGTTCACACAGAAAGTGGCAGAGCTGGAATTTGAATCCAGACTGTCTGGCTCCAGAAGAATTATAAATGTGACATTAGGTAATTAATTACCAATAGTTATTTCCTTTTCACTTCTTTCTTTCTCTTTTAAGTCCTATATTAGCTTCACTGACATTTATATTAGAACAAAGAACATTTTTTTTCAACCAACACAATAGTGGGTAGGTAGGGAAATGCCTAAAATTTCTTTCAACTCAACCATTAAAAATTAATTAAATTCAGGATATTCAGAGGCTAATTATCACTAAGTAGAAACTCACTCATTGCATTGCAGTCTTAGTTTAACGTTTACAGGTCCTGGAGGTGCTTTGAGAGGCAGCAGTGCTTCTAAGTTACTCAAGTAGTGAGTCTCTACCCTTAAACTTTTCAGTTAGAAAAACTCAACTTATTGCAGTTCCATTACACTGGAGGACAGCAAGCTAGAAGGGAAATTTTGAAGAACAATGTTCTCTGATTTTAAGCACTATCACTCTATCATAACTTTAACTCTCTCCAAGCCTCAGTGTTATAATCAGTAAAATGGAAATGATAAAATAAGCCTTGAAATGTGATAGAAGGCATATAAAGTGCCAGCCACCACAAACAGTAGATGTCAGTAGATGTTGTGACAATATTTATCTGGGTTAACTTAGACCAGACCCAGTTGTGATCACCATTCTCCGGGTTTTGACACAACTAATTTAGGTTGGAGCCAGAATATGACTGATTAAACAGAATAAAAATCACTTTACATTTCAGATGAAAGTGAAAGTGTTAGTCACTCAGTTGTGTCCAACTCTTTGTGACCCCACAGACTCCAGGCTCCTCTGTCCATGGAATTCTCCAGGCAAGAATACTGGAGTGGGTAGCCACATTTCAGAAGAGCAGAACATTATGAGTAAAATCAATGTCATTGACATTTTGACTATCGACCTTACAATATAATTCATTACTGACTCTATACAGACAGATGATTGCCTTAGAAAAGGACCTGCTTGGAATACTGTTTAACTTATTCAACAAAAGTTTTTAGATTTTTTTTTTTCTTGAAGTGAAGAGGACGAAAGGTAGTGAATATCAACTAGAGTATCAGAGAAATTCTAGTATAATTTATATATATTATCATCCAAGCCAAAATGTTCCCATCAAAAAATTATAAATCCTGGCTTTCTGAAAAAGCAGAGCCAAACAAGGGTTTGTGTACAATTTGTAGAGGAAAGTAATCTCAGGAAAAGGAGCAGAGAACTAAAATAGTGAAACTGGAGCAGCCATAGGAAAGAAAAGCATTCACTGGTCCCATTCTTCTTTTTGGCAAAGGCTAGAGTGCTAAGGCTCTTTTATACATCTAGCTCAGATACACAACCGTGCCAGGCAGGGTTCTGTAAGAGAAGCATGCCTTAGGATCAGAACAACAGCGGGCAGGAAAGCAAGAGATATTCATGTGAGACGAGATACTGTCAGGCTACACCTGACAGGTTGCCATAGCAATGGTTAGACTAAACACATCCCGAGAGGATGTAGGTGGCTGCTTCTATTTAGAGACTGGTTATGATTATCCCTACTGATATGTCATGCCACAAGACACAAAATCTCTATTGATGTTTAGAAAACGCCTTTTTTATGGTGGCTGAAATTGTGGAATCATATAGTGGCCTCTCTAAATGTAACTGACATCACTAATGTTTCCCATGCTACTGCTGATATGTGTGCAACGGTAGCAAAAAGATCTTATTTGTCAACTAAAAGAACGTCTTTAAACACTCAACAGGCATTATTATCCTAGCCTGATAGAGCTATAGTGACCCACAGGAATTCAGCAACAGGAAAGGAGACACTCATTACACAGGAAATGAATGGAATGTCGCTTAGAGTAAATTCCTGCTTCGACATTCAGTGTTTAGAAAAGCATATCTCAAATTGTTCTCAAAGGTGAAGAGGAAGTTGGAAAGTAATGACCAAGACAAAAAGAATATAAAGAACTTGGATTAGACAATTATTCGCAAGTTAAAGTATTTCCCTGAAGCTTGAACTCCAACTTCATCAATGAAAAGGAAAGGATGGGCAATTATCCAGTAAATTAGAAGCTCTCTGAAACCTTCAAATGTTTATCTTTTTTTCCCTCAGTATACAAATAATTATGATCAGCAAGATAAAACTGCCAGACAATTTGCTGACAACTGTTATGAATCTCTTGGAAATAAAAATTCTAGAATGACCACTTCTATTTTTAGACAGAGATCATCGATTTAAAAAAAAAAAAGTGGAGTAAAGAAAAAATGCAAAATAAATGGCTAGGAAACTGAAAACTTTTCCCATTGAATTTGATTCCACACTGGTTCACTCTTTTTACAAGAGGTCACCCATCTCAGGTAAGTTCTATTGGTAAGTGTCTAGGAGGAAGTAATAAGTACGATAATCTGCTCTGAAGTAACTCAGATGTTACCTAAAATAACATATGAATTAATGATGTATGATATTTATTTGATTTTCTTCCAAATTCTCTTTTGTGAGCTTTGCTTTAAGGAAAAAAAGCCATTTTGTATTTTTGAGAAGTGAGAAGCAAGGTTTCTCCTTAAATATCTATAACTTTAAGAAAATATTACATAAAATATTTGACATCCAAAAAAGACATGAAACATTCAATTGACCAAAAACTTCATTTGGGTTTTTCTATAACATCTTACAGAAAAATCCAAATGAAGTTTTTGGCCTACCCAATAGAATCAGTTCTATTTAGATATCCTTTCTCCCAATGATTATGGTCAGAGTAGCTTATCCTTCCAGATTTGCTGTAAATTACTATTAGCTGATACTAGGTCGTCTACCTATCCCTATCATCTCCTCTGCTACAGTTTGGAAATGACTTACTTTCATAAGAAGCCCCTTTCCTTATATTTGGTGCTCACTTCTATAGCCAGGAATCAAAATAATCCACTTGTTTTCATGTTATGGTCTGTGATTCATATCTGTCCATAACCTTTTCACAAGGATAAGATGTGTGGTTAATTGCTCAGTCATGTCTGACTATGGGACCCCATAGACTATAGCCCGCCAAGCTCCTCTGTCCCTGGGGATTCTCCAGGCAAGAATACTGGAATGGGTTGCTATGCCCTCCTCCAAGGGAATCTGCCCTACCCAGGGATCAAACCTAGGTATCCCGCATTGCAGGCAGATTCTTTGCCATCTGAGCCACTAGGAAGCCCTTTTACAAAGATAAGGTTGTAAACAATAAGTGATTATCAGATGAAGACATTAAAAATAAGAAAAAAGAATAATATATCATGCATTTAGGTATTCATTCAGCTTCTCATATCCTTATTATGTTTAGAACTTTTACTACACAAGTTATAATAATAATGACCTTTACTTTCAAGGTGCTTATAGTCTGGTAGAGGAGATATGTACACAAATGACTATGAAAATAAGTGCCACAAGTCAGTTATAAATATCAACATTCAGAAGAGAAACAAATTGCTTCTCTATGTTGCTCATCTTCCACTGGGCAGGACAAGACTAAAAACTCTTGGGAAACAAGTGTAAAGAACACTCATTTCTCACCATCGCCTCCAGGCACAGGTGGGCAACTATGCACCAGACAAATTTAATCTATCCTTGGCCACCTCTAGTTGAGTATTTCATCAGGATTTCAGACTCACCATGTCCAAAATCAAATTCACCTAAACTATTTCCTCCTATCTTTTCCCAGCCCTGGTGCCAATCTATTTCCCAATTTCTGTTATTCAAATAACATTCTCTTTATATTTCAGTGATTTTTTCTCATAATCAGTCAATAATATGTCAGATCACAAACTGTCTACCTCCTTAAAGCTCTTCATTGACCCTTCTTTTCATTTTATTGATTTGTAATACCATTTGCACCATTTTCTTTAGTTCTTCTTTATCTTGACAATAATAGTCTAATCTTTATCCTGCTGACATAATTCTCATGCTCAAACACATTTAGAGTCTTCAAAATAGTTAACTATCTGAGTCAATGTTTCCAACCTTGGCATTCAACATATTCTGAGACTGTATTTCCAACACATAACCTCTGTTCAACCTGTCACCTCCTAATATTTCTAGACTAGAACATAGTGCTTTAAAGTTCCGACTCAAGAAATTTCATCCATCCAGGATCTCCAGTTTTTCAAGTTTCAAAGTTTATCATAATTTCCATTTTTATGTGAAGGCTTTGTTGATATTCCTACACTCCAAACTAAGCTAGTTGTAAATTCTCCATAAACATTATTTACAACTTAAGACTTCTGATATAATCAAACTTATAAATTGCGGTTAGAGTTAGGGTTGGAGGATGAGCCAACTATTTGACTCATCCTCCTCTTCCCCACTTCTAGGGCAATAATTGAGTCTTATTGATCTCTATAAACCCCAGCATCTAGCATAGGATCTGGCTTTTAGTGCATTCAATCTGTTTTTTCCCCATGAAATAGAATGTTCAACCCCTAACAAATAAATTTCAACAAGCAGTTAAATTCATCTTCAGACACCAATAATGTGATGTTCGCTCTGCTTGCAAAAGCCTTAAACATTTTAATATTTCCTAAGTTAATGCAAAGTTCAAAGAGGCAAATGACACTTGAAAAATAAATTACTTCCAGGGCCTCCTTTTTCTTGGAATCCTTCTTCACTTAATTTTTCTCATTCCTGACAGTCAAAAACTCATCAATCTAGACTTAAAAGCCAGAGGAGCTTAAAAGCCACTGTAGGGGTCTGTTCAGTTTTAAATACAATTTAGAAAACCTTGAGAAAGAATGACAGTTCCTTTTCAGGAAGCTCCCATACATATTTCAATAGAACAGCTCTCCAAATTAGAGATTGTAAAATATTATACCACCAACGAAGTAATAGAAAAAGTCACTCACTGCCATGCAGAAAGATTTCCTTGATTTTCACAAAGAGTACAAAAGACTATATTGTATTTATTTAAATCTGAGACTGACAAAAAAATCAGAAAGAAAAAGAAAAGTAGTCAATTTCTCTGAAAGATCATTATTTGGAATGGGATAAATTACCATGCAAAAAAAAAAATTACCATGCCAAAAAAAACCCCCCAAAAAACATGGACCTTCTTGACAACTTGTGAATTTAAGGCAGATGAAATGCCTCCCTCTGTACCCCTATAATCAACTCTGCTGATGAAATATGTTAAGTATTCTAAGCTTGGGGAACATGTAAAGCTTTGAAATCAATGTGTTTCCGGTACAGGGGATTAGGAAAAGAACTTAATAAATCAGCTTAGGAAATGCTTCATTTCCTGTACCATATCTGGGAAGGAAAACATAAAACAGGCAGAACCAGGTGCAGCAAAATCATATAAGTGGATGGGAAAATCTCTTCCAATCCCTTCTGGACTTCACTCAGCTGGTCAATTTATGCTCTCTGGAGCTAGTGCTTCTTTTTCTAGAATAAATGGGGTAGATTTTACAGACACTTGCCTTAAATTAACAAAGGCTCATTGACAGAGGCTGAAGCAGATAGTCATTATGTAACTGTTGTCTCTGCTCAAATGAGAAATTATTTTAGTTGGGTTAAAATTTCCTTAGAAAGAAGATACTACTAGCAGAGAGGTTGGTACCATTGCCAGTGAGCTAACAGACCTTGGTATTTTCTTAACATGACCATACCAGAAAAAGAAAAAAAAACCTGCCAGGTCATCTCTGGGTTATCCTTCACATTTCCATCCTTCTTGCAGTCAGGTTTTGCAGCCTGCTTCTATGGATTCTATTCCAATTTGCTTTCAGAAAGACATGTAATCCATTCAGAGTTTAACAATGCAAGGGACGTGGTGTACTTATTGATGCTTGCAGACCTGGGATGGCAAGAAGCTGAACTCAGACATTCAGAATTTACGTTGACCTGACACGTGTTTATGAGCAGTGTTTCTCATAGCACCGATTCTGATCAATCTCTCCCATGCAAACTGCAGGGTTATTTATAAGCTAGTGCATTGATTCCTGTGTCACCTCATGAATAATTTTTGTTCAGAAAAAATCAGAACTTTGTAAATCATCTAAGCTAAATTTTGGTCTTGATACCCACTGCAACTTAAATCTGGAAGCTCCCAGATGGGCTGTAATCAATTGTATATGATTTTGTAGTGTTTGGATATTTGTCCTAAATGTATACACATATTTTGAGAAATTAAAGATAAATATTGTTCAAGAAGGAGTGTGTTTATTTTTTCTTACATGATCACTGCAAATTGGAAATTTGTAATCAGTGGAATTTTGAAAAAAGCACATGAAAATAAAATTAGGGGCTGTGCTGGTAGCTGAGATGGTAAACAATCCACCTGCAATGTGGGAGACCTGTGTTCAATCCCTGGGTTAGGAAGATCTCCTAGAGGAGGGCATGGGAAAATAAAATTAGAATTGAGGTGTTTTTTTTTTTTTTTTTTTCCCCAGGGCTCCTCAGAGTCAGAATTAATGTGTCCCAACTGTGTTCTTTTATGATAACATTTTGTATTTTGGTTTTTGCACTTATTAAATCTGTCTTGTGTTAGAATTACATGTTTATTTCTCCCAGTGGTGTATTTACCACTGTGGGCAAGGACAATGTCTTACTCATTTTTGCATACCTTGTACTGCTGAGTACATGGTGGGAGCCTAATAAATATTGACTAAATTTAATTACTTACAGTAAATCTCTCCAGAAAGGTTAAAAGTCAAATGTAATCATTTCTTGCAACTGGTTATTAATATAGTCAGGGCTTATATAGGTGCATATATATATTCTTTAAGTCTCAGAACCTGCAGTCAATCAGTAGGATTTTTATGTCTATAAATTTCCTGCAATGTTATGCAAAATATTGTACATACTTGTGTAGATATGTGCTATACACTTTAATCAAGTGACTCTCCTCCTTTCTCACCCTCCCCTCTCAAGATATTAAGATTCACTTCCCCAGGGGGCTTTATCCAACCTCTCATTTTATCAGAGCCAGAAAATAGTTGGGACAAATAATTGGCCAGCAACTGCAACACAACATTTCTGATTATTACAGCCTTTCACCATACATGACAACCTTCTTATATCTAGACTTACATCTGAAAAGAGAACATTTTTTAGAAATCCATTTTTAACCAGCATATGATTCTCAGATTGTGACTTTCCAAAAAGGCTACTGCACATTCCCAGCACCTTTAGGATGCCATGGAACACACCGCAGCAAACGCTTTCCTTCAGCGAAATCAAGCATCCTCTCTGTGGTGCCTTTTCCGTGCACTCTCCAGCCACACGCACACGCACATGCTCAGCTCAGCAAATGCACTGCTGCATATGCATTTCAGGGCAAACTCCCTTAAGGTAAACTGAGGCTCAAAGCATCTGACAGGTGGTTTCTAATCCACACCATCAGAAAAACAAGAGAAAACGGTACCTGGGTTTTGCTCAGCGCTAGAAATATTGGACAGAAGAAGACAAAAGATGGTGCCTTGAAGCAGCTTCATAGTGCCCGAGGATGGTCACAGCGGCTCCTCTCTCCAGAGTCAGGCAGGGACAACACCCTCCCAGCCTGGCAGTGCCTTAGCAAATGGAAAAGGTGTGCTGGATGTGAACAGCTACTGCCCATTCCTACTTATTTCGGAGGCTCTGATAAAGAACGGGAGGAAATGCACACACTCCCTTTGGGAGTTCAACAGAGAGGAGATTTATTGTTTCAGCCCCTTACAGGAACTCTTTTTTTTTTTCCCCTTCCTTTGGCAGCCACTTGTGTTTTTGTTACTACATTATTTTGTTCTTCTTCAACAAAAAGGTCAGGACGGGTTTTGAACAGAAAGAGATCTTTCTTGAGAATGGATCATACAGGCTTTCTAACTTTTGTTTTGAAAGTGTGTTTTGGAGTGATTATAAAGAGGCCTCATTAAACAGTGACTCGGTTTGGATAAAGAGGCTTTAACCGCCTGAGGGTTAAATTTTAAAGCAGAATTCACAAGGAATCGACTTCTCTTTTTCCAGCTTGAAAGCCAAATTAATAAAGACCACCTTTTGGAAAGAAAGAAAGTGAAGTCGCTCTGTTATGTCTGACTCTTTGTGACCCTGTGGACTGTAGCCCACCAGGCTCTTCCGTCCATGGGATTCTCCAGGCAAGAATAGTGGAGTGGGTTGCCATTTCCTTCTCCAGAAGATCTTCCCAACTCAGGGATCAAACCAGGTCTCCCGCATTGCAGGCAGATGCTTTAACCTCTGAGCCACCAGGGAAGCCCACCTTCTGGAGATAAGTGCAAAACTTTATGAAAGTAGATCATGCTCTGAGTAAGGGAAAAGACTTCTTATTTAATGGCCAAGGAAGTTCTTCAGGATATTTCTCATAGAATTAAGTAAAATCATGTGAATGCCCACAGGTCATTCCTAGTCTTATTGTTGGAATCTGATGAAGGAAAAGGAAAAATTACTTATAATACTCCACAGATACTCTTCTCTAGGAAATGTGATTGAAAAGGCACTGCTGGGGTGGGTAGAATCCTCTTGTAACACATCAGTGAGGTTGAGAGAGATGGAGTCCTTGGACCAGAATACCAATCAGGCAAAATCTTCAGTGTATCAGGGAACTCTTTGATGTTAGCAGCAATTGATTAAAACATGTAATGCAGCCACAGTCTTGGCTAAAATCCCTGTGTGTGCCAAGTAATTCTACACTTCTCCCCAGTCACAGGCTGCACATCTAATCTCAGCCAATCATCCTTTTATATACCTTCAGGCATGAAGCCCTATGGACAAAAGAGTGTCAATGGATCAATACTAATTCATCTGCTCCACCAAGAAAACTATTCCCAAATTACAACTCTACGTGTTCATAAGGAGAACACACATTTCACGGCTGCACGGTGCTGGGCAGGACTCATGACAAGAGGTGTTAGAACAAGTCACTGATCAAAACATCGTAAAACAGTAGCTTGTTTTATCCTAAGTTACACCAAGTCCCAGAAGAGCCTCCAAGTGTCTATTTTGTGTATAAAACCTAATTTAACTCTCTCTTCTAAGTAATTTTCTAAAACAGACTGCCTTTGGAGTTGTTACTCAATTTAGCATATCCTGGACAATATAAAGATAGCAATGTATGTGAATAGATGCCACATGCATTTTCCAGAAATAAACTGGGGTGTGGCCAAGAACTCACAGTGGAGACTTCACATTACCTCACTTCCTGCTCCCTGCTCTGTTTTAACTCTGGCATTTTTAGCACACATGGTCACTTCTGATGTTGGTTAAAATCATTGTTGCAGGGATGCAACAATATTTTTATTTCTTTGATTTTGATGCCTGACTGCAAGGCATTTTCATGAAAAAAAAATAGATGCCTATTAGAAGAAAGCTTGATAATAGAAAATTAAGTATATTTAAAAGATAAATCCTGTAGTTGAGAAAAATAAAGACAAAACCTGAGAAATACTTTTAAATGGCTTGGCAAAAAAATTGGAAAACTAGGAGTAATATGGTGAATCAGTTTCATCTTAATTGATGAGAAGGTACTTTTAAGGTAAAACAATTTGTTGAAACAGTGGTGATTGCAACAAGTTACAGAGATCAATGGCATAAAACAGAAAGCACAAACACAATAAATATATAGCTATCTACATATATACATACACACAGATACATTGCCCATATGTGTGTGTGTGTATGTGTGTGTAGAGAGTGCTGCTGCTGCTAAGTCGCTTCAATCATGTCCGACTCTGTGTGACCCCAGAGATGTTAGCTCACCAGGCTCCGCCGTCCCTGGGATTCTCCAGGCAAGAGCACTGGAGTGGGTTGCCATTTCCTTCTCCAATGCATGAAAGTGAAAAGTGAAAGTGAAGTCACTGAGTCGTGTCCAACTCTCAGTGACCCCATGGTCTGCAGCCCACCAGGCTCCTCCATCCATGGGATTTTCCAGGCAAGAGTACTGGAGTGGGGTGCCAGTGCCTTCTCCAGTGTAGAGAGTAGATACAGGCTAATTTAACATATAGTAAATGTAATGAGGAGAATGGATTATTTCATTAGCAATTTTTTTACAAGTTACAAGTTATCAATTCAAAGAAATAGAGGAAAATAACAGAATGGGAAAGACTCGAGATTTCTTAAAGAAAATTAGAGCTATCAAGGGAGCGTTTCATGCAAAGGTGGACACAATAAAGGACAGAAATGGTACGGACCTGAGAGAAGAAGAAAATGTTAAGAAGAGGTGGCAAGAATACACAGAAAAACTATGCAAAAAATATCTTCATGACCCAGATAACCATGATGGTGTGATCACTCACCTAGAACCAGACAGCCTGAAATGTGAAGTCAAGTGGGCTTTAGGAAGCATCACTACGAACAAAGCTAGTGGAGGTGATGGAATTCCAGTTGAGCTATTTCAAATCCTAAAAGATGATGCTGAAAGTGCTGCACTCAACATGCCAGCAAACTTGGAAAACTCAGCAGTGGCCACAGGAGTGGAAAAAGTCAGTTTTCACTCTAATCCCAAAGAATGTTCAAACTACCGCACAATTGCACTCATCTCACAAGCAAGCAAAGTAATGCTCAAAATTCTCCAAGCCAGGCTTCAACAGTACACGAACTTCCAGATGTTCAAGTTGGATTTAGAAAGGGCAAAGGCACCAGAGATCAAATTGTGAACATCCATTGGATCATAGAAAAAGCAAGAGAATTCGAAAAACATCCACTTCTGCTTTATTGACTAGGCCAAAGCCTTTGATTGTGTGGATCACAACAAACTGTGCAAAATTCTTAGAGCTGGGAATACCAGACCACCTTACCTACTTCCTGAGAAATCTGTATGCAGGGCAAAAAGCACCTGTTAGATCCAGACATGGAACAACGGACTGGTTCCAAATTGGGAAATGGATATGTCAAGACCATATATTGTCACCCTGTTTATTTAACTTCTATGTATAGTACATCATGTGGAATGCTGGACTGGATGAATCACAAGCTAGAATCAAGATTGGCGGAAGTATCAGTAACCTCAGATATGCAGATGACACCACACTTATGGCAGAAAGTGAAGAAGAGCTAAAGAGCCTCTTGATGAAAGTGAAAGAGGAGAGTGAAGAAGCTGGCTTAAAATTCCACATTCAAAAAATGAAGATCATGGCATCCGGTCCCTTCATTTCATGGCAAATCGATGGGGAAACGGTGGAAACAGTAACAGACTTTATTATTTTGGCCTCCAAAATCACTGCAGATGGTGACTGCAGTCATAAAATTAAAAGATGCTTGCTTCTTGCAAGAAAAGCTATGACCAACATAGACAGCATATTAAAAAGCAGAGACATTACTTTGCCAGCAAAAGTCCATCTAGTCAAAGCTATGGTTTTTCCAGTAGTCATGTATGGATGTGAGAGTTGGACCATAAAGAAAGCTGAGTGTCAAGGAATTGGTGCTTTTGAACTGTGGTGTTGGAGAAGACTCTTGAGAGTTCCTTGGACTGCAAGGAGATCCAACCAGTCAATCTTAAAGGAAATCAGTTCTGAATAGTCATTGGAAGGACTGATACTGAAGCTGAAACTCCAATACTTTGGCCACCTGATGTGAAGAACTGACTCCTTGGATAAAACCCTGATGCTGGTAAAGACTGAAGGCAGGAGGGAAAGAGGATGACAGATGATGAGATGACTGGATGGCATCACTGACGTGATGTACATGAGTTTGAGCAAGCTCTGGGAATCAGTGATGACAGGGAAGTCTGGCGTGCTGCAATCCACAGAGTCGCAAAGAGTTTGACACGACTAAGTGACTAACCATCTTAAAAATTCAAAGTTAGCTATCTACTTCAAATACTAAAATAATATCTTATATGTTAAAATTTAAATGTAAAAATCAAAATTATAACATTCTGAAAGAGAAATAGGTGTATGTAATTAGAGCAGAGAGGCTATTTTATGCATAAAACCAAAAGAAGAGTTCTTAAAAGAAAGTTTCGATTTGTTTTCTTATATAGAAAGTAAAAGATTTTTGGTTCAACACACTATAAGATGAAAAGGCAAATTTTAATGCCTATAAAAATAATACATATAAAGATTTTAATCCTTCATATGTAAAGACCTCTTGCTAATAAATAATAAAACAATGACTCTGTACCTTAAACACAGACAAAATAATCATGGAAGATATAGAAGGCCAAGAAAATGATGAAAAAGCATATTTATCTCCGTAGAAATCACAAAGAAATGGATGTTCAACAATTGATACAACATTTTTTTTTGCCTTTCCAATATAATTAGGTATATTTTCTGACAAGTCCCAGTTTAAAAGAATTTAAGGAAAGTTACTGTCTTATTCTTGGTGTATGATCTTTCAGGTGGTTGTAACCTGACAACATACATCAAAGTTATTGATACACCAAAACAACATACACCTATATTAAAGAACCATACTCTTTGAACTTGCAATTATATGCTTAGGAATTTATTCTAAAAATGAAGGTGCTCATTAAAGTTTATGTTATTATAAACATTTGTCAACATTAATTATTAGAGAATAAGATAGAATATTTTTCTACAAAATACCAAATAAATTGTTACGGATATGTAAACACATTCATGACATTTTGTTGCACGTTCCTGTGCATTTATATCTACATATGCATACATACCTACACATGAATATATACATATATATATATAATAAAAAATATTAACAGTGCTTATCTCCTGGTAGTGAGCTGCAGATGGTTTTTATCTCATAATTGTTTATTTTTCTCTAAAAGTTTCTCCGAGCAAAACATTATTTCTATCTTTAAACAAAACAAAGTTTTCGTATGATCTGATACTTTTGTTTAATTTAGTATTTTGACAGAATATTTATAAAACATTTTGTATTCTAACCTACTTGAATGTTTTAATTATTTGAAAGATAGATAATTACTTAATAATCTATGGCTTAAGAGTGCTTTAATAAAAGAAAACCTAGGAAGAGACCTAAACCACCTTAACCTGAGAGATGAAAAGATGCTTTTGCTTTTTTTTTTTTTTTTTTTCACAATTTGCCCTCTATATTCCTTGCTGAATCAGAAAGATAAGCTGTTGTGGGGTCACGCAAGAGCAATTTCAGAATTCTTTACAAGCACTTCTTAAAGTCTGCCATTGACTTCTTTGACACTGAGTAAGTTGTATAACGAAGACTCCAACACTGATGAGTGTATGTTAACTTGTGCGGTACTGAAAAGATTTATTCAGCCGTCATCATGATTGAACCCCCAAATTAAACTTCCTTTCCATACTTGATTCTTCCTTTCTGCCAGCTTATCATGAATAAAATAATCTAAAGAAGTAGGAAGACCAAGTGATCATGAACTGGCAAAGAGCATGAGCTCTGGTGTTCAAATCCCGCCTCCTTCCTTAGGTTCTAGGTGGCTCTACTGAGTAACTCAGCCTCATTAAGTCATATTCCAGGGTCTTCTAAAATTGTATATGAAAGCAAACAAACCTTAAACCTGTAATTTAGGCTGAAATAAGTTGTTCTAGATCAATGGTATGTTTTCATGTTGTTAAGATTTTTAAATAAGCCATATTATTCCAAAGTGATTAACCACTATGCAAAAAAGTATTCAGATGATGAGAGTTCCAAAATATTGTCAAGAGCAGATTAAACAGAGTCTCAACTCTTTTTCTCAAGATTTTATTTCATGTTCCACTTTCAGATTTTTAAAAATATCAGGTCCTTTCTCTGGTATAGATAGAACCTAATATTATTTTTGTTACTTCCCTATCTGAAATCCCTGGTGGCTTAGATGGTAAAGAATCTGCTTGGAATGCAGAAGACTTGGGTTCAATCCCTGGGTTGGGAAGATCCCCTAGGGGAGGGAATGGCAACCTACTCCAGTATTCTTGCCTGGAGAATTCCATGGACAGAGGATCCTGGTGGGCTACAGTCCATGAGATCAAAAATTGTTGGACACAACTGAGTGGCTAACACTTTCAACACTATCTAAAATGGTAATTGGAGGATCTCCTGAAGGTATTGAGAAAAGAGCTGAAGATAGACTCATGTACTAGAGATATTAAGTCCCTCTCCTGCAAAGCCAAAATGGATATGAGGATCAACAGTGGGTCCTGGAGAAGGGAATGGCAACTCACTCCAGTATGATTGCCTTGAGAATTCTATGGACAGAGGAGCCTGGAGGGCTACAGCACATGGATTCACAAAGAGTCAGACGTTACTGAATGGCTAACACAACATTATACAACAATGCCAGTAAAATATCTTCCTTACTTCCTGTATTTCTAGTAATCAATTCCTAGTGTTTCAAGGCTAGGGCTATGTTATTGCTCCTCAAATGAAAAAGCAGGCATGGCAAGCTAATTTCTGAAGCTTCCAAAGAGCATATTTTTTACATACTACAATTGTTGTTTTCAGTTGTTCAGTCACGTTGGACTCTTTGTAACTCCATGGACTGCAGCACATCAGGCTTCCTTGTCTTTCACTATCTCGCAGAGTTTGCTCAGACTCATCTCTATTGAGTTGATGAAGCCATCCAACCACCTCACTCTCTGTTATCTCCTTCTGCTTTCAATCTTTCCCAGCATCAGGGTCTTTTCCAATTAGTGGGTTCTTCATATCAGGTGACCAAAGTATTGGAACTTCAGCTTCATCATCAGTCCTTCCCATGAATATTCAATGGTTCATTACAATTTTACACCTCAACATATAGACAGTTCTTTCACTTCATACCAACTTGATAGGGTTCAATCTCGTAAGTCTGGATATACAAGGACATAAATATGGAGGCATCATAAAAACCAAGTAGCTCATAGATAAGATTTACAAAAATTATTTTAGAACAAATTCTTAAGTAATGTCATCATTTTTCAGGAGTTACCTTGACAAATGGTGAATGAATTTGCATATCAAACAGTTGAAATGACTGCAGTTCATTATTCTGTAAAAAAAGTTTTCCTGTTGGACCACTCGTTAAAAAGTTCAATCACCATTTTTCATCCTCATCTCCCTTAAGAAGCTCTGAAAATCATTGCCATAAATTGATTTTTTTGTATACGAAACTGAACTTAAGGGTCTTTTCCCATTAATCATGTAGATCATATTAACAAAGAAATGAGATTTTTACCAGAACTTTTGGGCAATAAATGAAAGATAAATCATTGAATTATATCTAATGAAGCACAGGTATGGCTACTTCCTTGAAATTCTGGGATATTTAAATGAACTCAGAAATAAACAGGCAAATATAAAGTCCTTCATTATTTAGTCAACTTTCCACTTAGCTCAGCTGTTACTACATACTCCATGGCCAAGATTTCTGCTCTGATGTCTTATTTTGGGTGTGCTGGAAATAGTGTCTTAGGGAAATACTCTTTTTTTTTTTTAATGTCAAATGACACCTAATAAAAATGAGTGAGCAGTATATGCCAGGGGTTTTTTACAGACATATTTATACAAAAGTGTGATGAAAGTGAATGGCATCTCAGTGCTGTCACTGTTTATATATGTTCCATCCAGCTTAACTACGCTACCTATTCGGATTTTGCTCCTTTTTTTCCTCCCTGCCCATTTTAGTTCTTTTTTCAGTTTAGCAAATCCCTTTTGCATTGTTCATCTCTGTGGCCATTTTGTAATACTCAAAGGAATCTTTCACAGGACCAGATCTGAAACAATTTAAAAGCATGATGAGGTGATTTATTTACTTCTTCCTTCCAAACTTCCAGAAAAATGGAAGTTGAAATTAATTCTCTACAATCTGGGTTGTTTCTTTCTCTCCTTTATTTTTTCCAAATAAAGAAAGCCAGCTACAGGCACAGCTTTCTCATATGCATAGACACATATAAACTTAAAATTAGAAATAGTGTCTGCACTGGTTTATTCCTTTTAATAAAGCACTCTTTACACATAACTAACTCAGTGAAAGAATTACCTTGCTAATGTCTTTGGGGCTATTCCCCAGGAATTCAAGAAACTGCTGCTTACTCTGTGTCTATTTCATTCTCATTATGGTCTTTCTCTCCCAGGATCCAGTGGATGGCCTCTACCTACCTGGTGTTTCAGTTTGGTCTTCCCCTGGATGCTGTATCTCAGAACAACACTCTACTAACCTGTGAAGAGATTTCTCAGATTATGAAGTTCTATACCTTCCACCCTGACTCTAGCCAAAACTGGCTGAAATTTGTAGCCAAGGCTTTAATGAATATCTAGATCCCCGTATTATGCAGGTTCACGTGACGGGTTTTAGACAGAGGCTTTATACAGAAACAACATGTCGCCTCCAGGACAATGCATA
Organism: Ovis aries; assembly: GCF_016772045.2. Lineage (NCBI taxonomy): Eukaryota > Metazoa > Chordata > Mammalia > Artiodactyla > Bovidae > Ovis > Ovis aries. Next base: position 24,523,416 of record NC_056059.1, on the reverse strand, counting down.
GAAGAGCCCATATGAGTTCTCTATGCTTTTATTTTCCTTCCATGGCAACCTTTGAGACCATGTATCCCTGATGGAGCAGTCTGTGTCCCTGGGAAATTGTGTGAAGCAAAGCCCTCCATCTCCAACAACACAGACCTGTTCTGAATTTGTATGAGTCTTACATAAATATTTATTGTATTAAGCCACTTAGAGTTCAAGTTTATTTTGTTACTGAAGGCTATTTTGAACAATAGAGGGTTATACTTATTACCTTCACTTGAAAATCTTGATTTGATAGAATTATTAGGCTGGCAAAAAAGTAATTGCAGTTTTGGACCGTGAATCTTAAATCATTATAACTAGGCTCAAATACACCACTATTAATTGAAATAGGAACCATTACAATCCACATATTTTTGCCAACAAGAAATGTTTGTTTATTTCTGTAGCATAAAGATTTGTGCTAATGATTTCCTGTTTCCTAATGATTGTGGAAGTGTTTTCCCTGCAAAACTTTGTAGAGATGCTTGAAGACATGGTAATTGGTCGGTGAGAGGATAGGTGAAAATGTCAGAGGAGGCAAAACTTCATAGCCCAAATTGTTCAACTTTTGAAGCATTGGTCATGTGATGTGCAGTCAGGCATTGTTTTGGAGAAGAATTGGGCCCATTTTGTTGACCAATGATGGCTGCAGGCATTGCAGTTTTTGGTGCATCTCATTGATTTGCTGAGCATACTTCTCAGATGTAATGGTTTCACCAGGATTTAGAAAGCTGTAGTGGATCAGATGGGTAGCAGACCACTAAACATTGGCTATGAATATTTTTGGGTGCAAGTTTAGCTTTGAGAAGTGCTTTAGAGCTTCCTCTGGGTCTAACCACTTAACTGGTCATTCTTGGTTGTTGTCTAAAATCCACTTTTTGTTCACATGTCACAATCCAATTGAGAAATGGTTCATGGTTGTTGCATAGAATAAGAGAAAGTGACACTTCATAATAATAACAATTTTTTTGATTTGCAGTCAGCTCAAGGAGTTCATCAAGGCTGTATATTGTTACCCAGCTTATGTAACTATATTCAGAGTACATCATGCAAAATGCCAGATGGCTAGATGAATCACAAGCTGGAACCAAGATTGCTGGGAGAGATATCAACAACCTCAGAAATGCAGATGATACCACTTTAATGGCAGAAAGTGAACAGGAACTAAAGAGGCTCTTGATGAAGGTGAAAGAGGACAGTGAAAAAAGCTGGCTTAAAGCTCAACATTCGAAAAACTAAGATCACGGCATCCAGTCCTATCACTTCATGGCAAATAGATGGGGAAAATGTGGAAACAGCATCAGATATAAGTTTTTGGGCTCCAAAATCAATCAGACTGTGACTGCAACCATGAAATTTTAAAAAGCGCTTGTTCCTTGGAAGAATAGCTATGTCAAGCCCTGACAGTGTTTTAAAAAGCAGACATCATTTTGCCAACAAAGGTCCATATAGTCAAAGCTATGTTTTTCCCAGTAGTCGTGTATGGATGTGAGAGTTGGACTATAAATAAAGCTGAGCGCTGAAGCATTTACACTTTTGAACTGCGGTGCTGGAGAAGACTCTTGAAAGCCCCTTGGACAGCAAGGAGATCAAACGAGTCAATCCTAAAGGAAATCAGCCCTGAATATTCATGGGAAGGACTGATGCTGAAGCCAAAGCTCCAATAATTTGGCCACCTGATGTGAAGAGCTAACTCACTAGAAAAGAGCCTGATGTTGGAAAAAGTTGAGGGCAAGAGGAGAAGGTCGTGACAGAGGATGAGATGGTTGGATGGCATCACTGACTCAATGGACATGAGTTTGAGAAAACTCAGGGAGATAGTGATGGACAGAGAAGCCTGGCATGCTCCAGTTCATGGGGTCACAAAGCATTGACCATGACTTAGTGACTGAACGACAACAACATGAGGCACCCACTTATTGAGCTTTTCCACCTTTACAATTTGCTTCAGATCCCAAATGACCATAGAATGTTAAGTGTTGAGTTCTTTGGCAACTTCTGTAGTTGTAAGAGGATCAGCTTTGATGATGTCTGTTAAAGGGTCGTTGCCAACTTCCAGTGCTGGCCATTAAGCTTCTCATCTTCAAGGCTCCTCCTGCCTCCTTTGCAAAACTTTTTGAACCACTACTGCACTGTACATTTGCTAGCCAAATTTGTTGTTGATGCTGTGAGTTGTCTGTTGCTTTATGACCAAATCTGAACTCTAATAAGAAAATCACTCCAAGTTGCTTTGTGTATAACATCATTTCCCTAGTATAAAATAAATAATAAAATAAACAGCAAGTAATAAGTCATTGGCAAAAAAACATAAAGTGTGAAATAGTCATTAAAATGATTTATAACATAACCACATTTATTTAAGAATGTATCCCAGTATCAAACAGCAAATTTCAACAGTGTGAAACTGCAATCACTTTTGAACCAACCTAAGAAGACCAAAATGGTCACACTTTTTAGACATCATTAACCTCTCACACTAGATAGTAAACTGCTCAGTGGCAGAGCATTAGTCTTGGTCTTCTACCCACCCTAGTTTATGGCCACTCACTCCCGTATACTTCCCTGGGAATCCAGGGGGTCACAAAGAGTCAAACATGACTGAGTGACTGAGCATGGACACATATCAAAATAATACATGAGATTTACACATGTAAATTACCCAAAGCAGTTGGCATTCCTCATCCATCAGCAAGAGGCTGATGCACAATGATTAGTTTTTTATATCACCTAGATTGAGTTCTCTGTTTTGATCCCAAACTTTCAGGAAGGGCTTATATTGAGTCTTATTTTCTCCTCCACATTTACCTGCTTCATTTTTCCTTCAGCAATAAAATGCAATGGAATCTTTTTTTATCCAATTGAAGGCTTATTGATTGGCACAGGAGGTGGATGAGAAGGAAAGACATCCAGATATGTTCTTAGAGATTATATAGATACCCTCATTTTACTGAAAACGATTAGTATATCATGAGTACCTGGGCTTTGGGGGGCCAGACAGCCTTAGGGCTGTCATTTTCTCTATGACTAAGGACAAGTCCTCTAATGCCCATTCTTAAAATGGAGAAAAAGTAGTTTTCGAAAGTGAGCTTCCCAGTGGGCTTCCCTGGTGGCTCAGATGGTAAAGAATCTGCCTTCAATAAAGGAGACCAAGGTTCAGTTCCTGGGTACAGAAGATTCCCTGGAGAAGGGAATGGTTACCTACTCCAGTATACTTGCCTGGGAAATCTCATGGACAGAGGAGTCTGGTGGGCTACAGTCTAGGGGGTCACAAAGAGTCGAACATGACTGAGTGACTGAGCATGGACACGTATCAAAATAATACATGAGATTTACACATGTAATTTACCCAAAGCAGTTGGCATTCCTCATATCCAGTCCTACTGCATGACACTAGGAAGGAAACAACTGTTTCTTTGCATCTTAGTTCATTCATGTGAAACTATCCAGTTGATAGAGCTATTTCAAAAATTAAAGATGATATGAATGAAAGTACTTTAAAACCTATCAGTTTCTATATGAAAGTAAAATACAGTTTTTTTTGTTTCCTGAAAATTAAAAGTATGTCTCAAAAGTAATACAAATAGTCACAAGACCAGGGTGTTAGTAATTAAGAACATGGCCATTATTAAATGCCTTACCTTACCAGCATGCAAACAATTTTAGCAAAATGCAAATATTTTGTACCAAGCTTTTCTCAAAATAAATTATTTCCACTTCATCACAAAATAAAAATTGTTTATAAATGTTTTCAACTTCGTTAAACTAATACTGGCTTAATATTTTCCTATCCTGTATAACTAAAGATAAAAATATCTCGGATGAACAACAAAGCTGGGACACAATTCGACCCATTCTTCCAAACACAGACTTTGGTCAGAGGAAATGACATAGTAATGAATTTCACAAGCAGATGAGTGCTACATCTGAGCACACTTCCAACCATAGAATCCAAATTTCCTGCCTTAGGAGGTTTTGGATTCTTATATCCTGAACTGGCTTGACACTATACCACTGACAGTTTTGTCCATGTTTATCCATAAATCTTAATATTAGAGTCATCCTGAGAAATTTTTCAAAGACCTATATATTTAGGCCTCAACCATAAAATTTCTATTTAAGAAGTCCAGGGTGGGGACTAGGTATATATATGGGGGGGGGTGAAATATATATATATATATATATATATATATATGTATACCAGTAATTCTGATGGTTACTCTCAGTTAATAATTACTAATTTAGATCATTATAAAAAGAATGTGTTTTTTTTTTTTTTAATAAATATGTGCTTGCTATCTTTAAAAGGAAGCAGCTGCCTTTCCTAGTCCTCACTCTCAGTATCCACTCCAACAGTCTTTGCTCTAAGAATCTGGGTTTCTAATTTACTCCTTGTAGGCCTTCTTGACATCAGTAAAACAAAGATTTAAAAAGCAGCAACAATATTTCAGAAACTTACTTTTACAGAAGTATTGCTACTTTAAAATACAAATTCCATTAATTCCACTTATATTTTAAAACTTCCAGCTAATGAAGCATATCTTGATCTTTTCAAGGGGCAATGAGTTCAGACTGTTGAAAAGGCATATTTAGTTTTCATGATTTTGAACCCTTCAGTCTCAAACACTCCAAACTGCCTTGAATAGTTGTTTATGAATCCCTTTAAATTCATTATATTTGCATCCTGATTTATAGAACAAGAATAAAATGCCACCAACTCTTGAAGTAATGATTATATTCTAAGTGTTTAGATTTTTTCCTTTATATTTGGCTGAGATGTTTTGTGAAAGTGGTTTGTGTCCAACTCTTTGCAACCCCATGGACTGTAGCCAGCCAGACTCCTCTGTTCATGGAATTCTCCAGGCCAGAATACTGGAGTGGGTAGCCATTCCCTTCTCCAGGGATCTTCCCAACCCAGGATTCAACCCGGATCTCCCAGATTGCAGGCAGATTCTTCTTTCTGAGATACCAGGGAAGCCCTATTGGAATGCGTTGCTATTCCCTCCTCCTGGGCATCTTCCCAACCCAAGGATTGAACCCAGGTCTCCCACATTACAGGTGGATTCTTTATCAGCTGCCAGAAGCCCAAAGAAGTGTTTTGGTGAGCACTCAAATTTGAGACAAGGTGTGATTCCATTCGGATGGTATTTTGTCTAATCATTTTAATAACACCATGTTTTGTTTTATGTTGCCCAAATAGTCTTCTAACTACACCTTTGCCACTCAAGTAGAATTCTCTTGGGAAAAATAAAAAACTAAAAAAATCAAGCTGACCCATATGGCAAGCCTCAGTTCCTTAGCAGTAACTATGTTCTATTAAATTAGTAAATTAGCATTGTGTTTTTACTCCAACCAGCTTCTTTGATGAAACTAGCTTGTTTTAATTCTTTAGATCTGGCAAATTTGAGTTTCTGGGTCTACAAAACTGAATGCTGATCTATTGTGACTGGATGCTGATCCACAGTGGCCCAACCATATCATGCCTCTCTGAGAGTCCTGTCTGGGTATTAGTGGAAAAGCACTGCCTATTCTTTCTGTTGATATTCTTCATGGTGAAAATAATGAAAAATGGAAGCATTTGCTGTACTAAACATACTGGCCACATGACATTCCAGGAGACAAAGCTCTAGAAGAGAAAATGTAAGCCTCAGAACAAATGGCACCTTAAAAGGCCATGTGGCACCTCTACTCTGCAAGAAGTCAGACTTCCTCTCCACCTACTGTCTTTCCACAGTCTTCATTCTGCATGAAACACCATAGAATGATGGATGAAACTTCCACCAGAGACAGATCTGGGGGCAGAAGATTAACCACAAAGCTAATGAAATTTATGCTTCAGAGATTTTCACTTGTATCTACTAATTTCAAGGTCATCTGGGTGGGACCCAGCAATGCTTGCATGTACTGATTAAGTTTTTGCTGTAAAATTTATAAAAGGAAGAAGTTTTAACTGCAATCAGTTAGGATTATGGCCTTACTTTCTCTTGTCTCCCTTTTTCTTCTGCTGGGTAGCATTGGAATATATATTACAAGGACATGGCTCAGGAGAAAATTGAGTCGAGAATTTAGTTAGGAGATGGTGGTATGTATTTTGTGTGGTTTGCAGTCACTTTTATGTATTATTAAGTTATGGCTAGCTGCTTCAATGTACTACTGTCTTTCAGAAATGTATTCACTGGTCACTGCGTTGATCGGCCTTCTGTTGTGCATGGATAGGCCTATGTCTGACTATGATATGAATGCATTTGATAGCTCTTGGTGCTGGAATTTTGTGGACTGTGGAAGCAAAACAATATCTGAAATGTATAAAGTCAAATAGTAATTTGTGAATAATTCTAATCATGAAATGCATCAAATCACGGGTTGAAAATGTGGTTCCTTTTGTTCCCTTCTGTCAGGAAGATAATAAATGCCATATATTCATGCAATTTTTCCTTTTCTGATAGGAATAATGAGAAATAGAATTCATCAGGTTGCCAGTATTTCTTGGATTAGTATTACAAGCATCAAGCATATGTGTGTGTGCAGTCACAGGTATATGGTATGTGTGTGCATGCTTAGTTGTGTCTGACTCTTTGTGACCCCATGGACTGTAACCCACCAGGTTCCTCTCTCTATTGAATTCTCCAGGCAAGAATATTGGATTGGGTTTCCAATTTCCTACTCCACAGGATCTTCCTGACCCAGGGATTGAACCAATGTCTCTTGAGTCTCCTGCACTGGCAGATGGATTCTTTACCACTAGTGTCACCTGGGAATTAACCTAGAACAAATTTTGTTCAACCCAGAGGGAGAAAGACTGGTTATCTTTCTCTTCTCCCTGTATAAATGGTTTTACAAAAATTTTCATCATATTAAGAAGTGATCAAATATTACAAAGCCAAATATATAGAAAACACATACTACAGAGTTTTTTGCGACATTTTTTAATGCTTTTCACTTTTAAAATATATCATCTGTTGTGTTTTTTCTCTCTCATTCTAAATGAATAATTGCCTTCATACCTTACATCCTTTCCTTATTAATGATCATCACTTCTTATAAGCTTTAGCCCACACAAAAATCTTTTTCCTGTCCTCCATGGGGAGCTAAATGGAGAATGTTAAAATGTCTAAAATATTCAAATAAAACATAATATGGTCCTGGGAAAATGTCTCTAAATCTGTACAATGTAGCATGAAACTCTACCAGTTCTGTTCTCAATTTCACTCTCTAACATGCACACACACAAAATCACACACACAGAGGCTGCCTAGGCTTTTCCTACTTCAGAGAGCAGAACAGACATTTTCCACATTCAACACTATAATTTGCATAGACAATCACTAAGGCTCAGTGAAAGAATTCTACAGTAACTTTGTTTTCTTGTTTCCACAAAAGGCCGAATGATAACTTCTTCTATTGATTCCAAATCTACTTGGAAAGATAACTCTTCTCAAGCCTCTGTGTCTCTAAACAATGTTTACCTGCTCTGGGTTTCTGAGAGAAATCTTTAAACTTCTCTTATATGTCTAATAGGTTGTCCTTGGTTACTTATGCTGTAGGTGCTAACTAGGAACATAACTCAAGATCATGCAGAAGAAGGGCTCTGTTCTCTCTGGGAAAACCACAAGTAAGATACTCCTTGATCAGATGAATAGATCATATAACTAAATCTACAAACCTACTAACTGGATTTTATTATTATTTTTCTTTTTTGTATACAGTCTTTGAAGTAAAAGAAAAGCATGCAGTTGGATGAGTTCATGCTAATAAACTTAAGAAGTCTTCATTTAGTGTAACACTCTACTAAAGTCAATGACAACCTAGACAGTATATTAAAAAGCAGAGACATCACTTTGCTAACAAATGTCCATATAGTCGAAGCTATGCCTCTTGATGAAAGTAAAAGAGGAGAGTGAAAAAGTTGGCCTAAAGCTCAACATTCAAAAAATGAAGATCATGGCATCTGGTCCCATCACTTCATGGGAAATAGATGGGGGAACAGTGGAAACAGTGTCAGACTTTATTTCTGGGGGCTCCAAAATCACTGCAAATGGTGATTGCAGCCATGAAATCAAAAGATGCTTACTCCTTGGAAGAAAAGTTTTGAGCAGACTAGATAGCATATTCAAAAGCAGAGACATTACTTTGCCGACTAAGGTCCATCTAGTCAAAGCTATGGTTTTTCCAGTAGTCATGTATGGATGTGAGAGTTGGACTATGAAGAAGACTGAGCACTGAAGAATTGATGGTTTTGAAGTGTGGTGTTGGAGAAGACTCTTGAGAGTCCCTTGGACTGCAAGGAGATCCAACCAGTCCATTCTGAAGGAGATCAACCCTGGGATTTCTTTGGAAGGAATGATGCTAAAGCTGAAACTCCAGTCTTTGGCCACCTCATGTAAAGAGTTGACTCATTGGAAAAGACTCTGATGCTGGGAGGAATTGGGGGCAGGAGAAGAAAGGGACAACAGAGGATGAGATGGCTGGATGGCATCACAGACTCGATGGACTTGAGTCTGAGTGAACTCCGGGAGTTGGTGATGGACAGCGAGGCCTGGAGTGCTGCGGTTCATGGGGTCGCAGAGTCGGACACGACTGAGTGACTCAACTGAACTGAACTGATGGTTTTTCCAGTAGTCATGTATGGATGTGAGAGTTGAACTATAAAGAAAGCTGAGCACCAAAGAATTGATGCTTTTGAACTGTGGTGTTGGAGAAGACTCTTGAGAATCACTTGGACAGTGAGGGCGTCAAACCAATCAATCCTAAAGGAAATCAACCTGAATATTCATTGGAAGGACTGATGCTGAAGCCGAAGCTCCAATACTTTGGCCACCTGATACGAAGAGCTGACTCACTGGAAAAGACCCTGATGCTGGGGTAAACTGATAGCAAGAGGAGCAGGTCATGACAGAGGATGAGATGGTTGGATGGCATCACTGACTCAATGGATATGAGTTTGAGCACACTCCAGGAGATGGTGAAAGACAAGGCCGTCTGGCATGCTGCATTCCATGGGGTCACAGGGGGTCATACATGACTGAGCAACTGAACAACAAAGTCTCAGAAACTGACTAGGTGAATGTCAGGCCCTGAACCAGTCTCCCTGCTCTTGGTCCAGTGTTTTTCTGGTTACACTCCTCTTCTGTATCCAGAACTCCAGCAAGAGATGGTAGGTTTAAAACACGAAAAAATTAAGGTTCAACATCACAAAATGAACCCATGACTTAAAAACAAGTTGGAGGTCAAGACTTGTGAACAATTTTGGAGGTCTCAGAGTAACTAGAGTCAAACAAATAAAATGCAACAGTTTGTAAAAGATTAAATCATTTGTTCAGCAAATATCTATTGAATACCTATTATGAGCCCATCACTGGTGTAGGGGCCAGGTATAAAACAATAAACAGGACAGATTAGTCCCTGCTCTCATGGTATCTATGATGGGAAAGCATATCTTATTTGCAAATTATTTGATTTATAATTTTCATTTATTTATTGTATTAGTTTGATTAAACAGCCATAAAAAATACCACAGACTGGTGGCCTAAACAATAGAAATTTATTGCTCACAGTTGTAGAGGTTGGAAATTTTTGAGACTGAATGAAGATACTGCTGATTCAGTTCCTGGTGGGAACCCTCTTCCTGGCTTGTGGAGGTCCTCCTTCTCACTACATCCTCACATGATAGGAGAGAAAGAGCCAGCTCTCCGGCGTCTCTTCTCAAGGTGTGAATCTAATGTCCTTGCTGTTGTTCAGTTGCTAAGCTGTGTCCGACTCTTTGTGACCCCATGGACTGTAGCATGCCAGGTTCCTCTGTTCTCTACTATCTTCCTGAGTTTGCTCAAATTCATGTCCATTGAGTCAGTGATGCTATCTAACCATGACCTCATCTGAACCTAATTATTTCCCAAGGGCCCTATCTCCAAATACTGGGGCTTACAGCATCAACAAATGAATTTAAGAGGGGTGTGATTTAGTCCATAGAACTGATTTAATTAAAAACAAAAAAATATAGAAACATAATTATAAATATTTAATTATTACAATTATCATTTAATTAAAATTGTCATTAGAGTTACCAAAAGAAATATGTTATTTAATGAAAATATATAAGAAAGAAATTCTATTCTAGTAATTTGGAATTCTCTGAGGACTAGACATTAACTCAAGACCTAGAAGATGAGTCAGTCTTAGATAAGCAAAGATAGACTTTGTTGGGAAACTGCGAAGGCCCAGAAACCAAAATATCTTCTTGTATTCAAGGCAGAGGAAAAGAGGTCACTGTGGCTAGAGAAATGAGCAAGAGGGACGTAATACAATATGAGATTAGAAAGATGGGCATGCTCAAGTCTGCCGTGATAAGGATACTGAACTTTATCATAAGGGTCAAAAGTTTTCAGGAAATTATTGGGCATCAGTGAGTTGCTGATGCTGTGTGAAAGAAAACATTATTCAAGGGGATATGTAGAAGGTTGTAATGAGGTAGCCCAATGAAGGACTGAATTAACCATTGAGGATAGTAAAACGCTTCTCTAAGGCTCTGACTTGCAGAATTCAAAGACTAGTGGTGCCATTCATAGTGACAAAAAACAATAAAAATACACAGGGTTTTAGGAGGGATTTTGTAGTTTGATTTTGAGGATGCTGAGTTTTAGGTTTTCTGGAGTTTTCAAGAAGAGATATCAGTAGCGCATGCATATATCTATCTGAAGATAAGAGAAAAAACATGAGCTAGAGATGATGTAAATTTATGTGTATGTTATGTACACATTGTTAGTTTAAGTAAATGCAATGGATAAAACTGAAAAGGAAAAAAGGGCCTACAGTAATTCTAACATTTAATTGTTGGGTGAAGAATAAGGAGTCTACAAAGAGAAAAGGAACTTCCGAAAAATAAGTTAAAAACTTCTTGACAGAGAAAAAAGAAGAGTGTCTCAAGAAAGGTGGAGAAGACCCACACCTTGGAATGCTGCAACAAAGCTAAGTAAGATGAGGCCTTTACAATGCCCCATGGATTTAGCAACATTTCAACAGGTATTGTGGATAGAAGTCATCTTAGAATGGTTTAATGCATGAGCAGAAGATTGGGGACTATCCTACGAAAATGTACACTGCAATTATAAGAGCATATTTTTTAGTTTAACTGGGAAGAATTGTAGAAGAGAAAGGGAATTACTGGGAGGTGGAAACTCTTTTGGAGTGGGACAGTTATAATAAGGAGATGGGAAACAGGAAATGAAGATTGCAAGTACATGAGAGAGATTTTTCTGCTCAGCTGGGAAGAAGAAAGGAAGTGGAAGCTATTGCTGGGAGGTGGCTGTAGGTCCTAGGAAACAGTTTTGAAAAACTCACTTATACTGCAGTAGTGTGGCAAATAGATTGGAGAGGCCTATGACAGAAAACAAACAATAAGGTCATTGTTTTCACACAGCAAAAATGATTTGACCTAGGGCAGAAATGGGCAGAACTAGATGAATTTAAGATTCTGAAAGTAGAATTTGCAAGATTTGGTGATTATTTGTACACAGGGAGAGTGGGAGACAGGATGATTCCCAGATTTCTGGTCTGAATTATCAAGTGGGTGATCGAGTTGTTTACTAAAAACAATGAACCAAAAGAGGCTTTGCGGGGCTGAGCCTGGATTAAAGTTTGAGCATGCTGAGTATTGAAGTTTGAATATGGATTAAGGTTTAGTTTGAGGTGTCTATAAAAACACCAAATAAAAATAAACATCAGTAGTTAGTCTAGGGCTAGAAGAGAGGAGTGGGTCAAAGACACAGATGCATAGAAAGCAGCTCTGGTTTATATGTGGTAATTACAGCTATGGACAGGGCAATGTAGAGAGAGGAGATAAGCTGGAATGCCACCCGAGGAACTCAACCACTTAAAAGAGTCACGGAGGATGAGGAGGAATGCAGCAAGCAGAAAGATAGGAGGGGCTCTAAACGAGGTCCTTGGAGGCCAAGGGCAGAGAATGACTAGAGGAGAAAATTATCCATTTGCAGACAAAGATGCTGAAAAGTCAATTAAGATAGGGACTGAAAAATGTTACTTGGATTTAGGGTCATAGAAGTCATTGATGGTTCTTATGAGAGCCAGTTGAATATAGGGTGAAGATTGATTTCAGAGTTAATAGGATGTAACCAGAGTATTTAGACAATTTTTTCTAAGACGTTTGTAAAGAACTGAAGGAGCAGAAGTTGCTGCTATGGGGCTGTATCAGCCGTAAATATTCCTTTGAAACAGCTTGCCTCTCAGATGTTCGACCTCAGTGGAAGCTGAACAGCTCTGACCAACACCCGTTCCTTGTCTGGGCCTGAGCAGTCACTTGCCCTAAGAGCACCAGGCCCTCTCTCACAGCTACTTTAAACAGCCAAGCTGAGCAGTTACACCAGAGGATTTTCTGGCTTCTCCTGTCACATCTGAACTTGCACGAATCACAATCACGGCTGCACTAGCAGATTCCAGTATGGATTCTGGAATCCCAGAGCATTGGACCACAAGGAGAGAAGAGAAATTCATTCCTTAAAGACCAGGCACTGCACAGTGGGGAACAAGAGCCAGACAGCCTTCAGGCAAATCTATTCCCTCACTTTCCTTCCTCCTCGGGACTACTAGGGACATATTTTCTTCTTGTAGCCTTTCCAGAGAAAGTGCACGAGTCAAACAGTCATGTCTGATGAATACCTTTCTGCAGATGAAATAGCTAATAGTGAAGCTGTTTGAGAATACTCATTTTATGTTGCTTCATGCCTTCCCTGCCTCACTCTTCTTCTCAAATATGGCATCCAGACTTCAGTTTTTGTAACAGGCTTCCAGCCTGTGTGCTTGCTCAGTCATTTCAGTAGCCTCAGACTCTTTGCAACCCCATGGACTGTAACCCACCAGACTTCTCTGTCCATGGGATTCTCTAGGCAAAAATACTGGAATGGGTTGCCATGCCCTCCTTCAGGGGATCTTCTCAATCCAGCAATCGAACCTGGGTCTCTGGCATTGCAGGTGGATTCTTAACCACTGAACCACTGGCGGAGCCCAACAGGCTTCCTAGTTGATATTAAACTCAAGCTAATAAAAGGGTCTAGTGGGCCTTTCTTTTAAGATAGGGGAGATATGAGCATATTTAATCACTGAAGAAAAGGATTTTGTCAGAAAGAAAATGCTGAAAATGCAGGAGAAAGAGACCCATCATTGGAGTGTGGTTTTCAAGAACAGAGGCAACAGGGGCTCCAGAGCACACATGGAAGCTGAAACTGAGTTTCATGGAGCTTTAAGGATGTGCCAGGCTCCCTTCTCAAGGATAGCAATCTACTATCATAATTTTTTCTAGTTCTCACACCATCTGTTAAAGCAATTTTCACCACTGTCCTCAGACTGCAGATGAAGAAACTGAGGGACAGAACTACAGGGAATTTTTCCAAGTCACAGAGAATTTAAGTGGAGGAGACAGAACTATATTACAAGCATCTATTTCCAGAGCCAGTAGTCACTCAGTATGTTTTACTACTTCTCTTTTATTAGAAGAGAATTTCCTTCATTGTGATTAGAAGAGAGGAAGAGAGGTTCACCACAACTGCAGACATGAAGGTGTTCATGATGGAAAGTCAAGGGAGTTCCCATCAGTTTGCTCTACATCTACCAGGGGACTGCGTTATCACTAAGAATGAGCAGGAAATGGCTATGTTAGGGATTTGATAACAGTATACAAAATTAGAATAATTTCATCTCTAGCCTAGGTTACTGCAAGAACGTCTAGTCCATTCATACTGCTTCTACCTTCATCTCTCACCAATATATTCTCAGTGTGGCAGCCAGATGACCCTGATAAACTCAATTCAGATCATATCACTCTGCTCAAACCCATTAATGCCTTGTCTGGTTCAGACGAAGAACCCGGTAACAATGAAGACCTGTTGTCCCCCACATCACTTACATCTGCCCCTCCCAGTCTCCCAGTGTGAGATCTCCTCCTATTCCTCTCTCCCTTGTTCGCTCAGCTCCTGACCTCCATGAAAGGACAGCTATGCAGTATCTTTGCACTCACTACTTCTTCTACCTAGGATTCTCTTTCTCTGGACATTCAAGTGGGTAGTTCTTTTAATATCTTTCAGGATTTGCTTGAAACTTGCCTCACCTTTCCTGGTCACACTAAGATATCACCTATCCTGCCAACATTTCTTATCTCCACTTCTTTATTATTTTCTCCTTAGCACTTACAATTATATTATATCATATTATCGGAGAAGGCAATGGCACCCCACTCCAGTACTCTTGCCTGGAAAATCCCATGGACGGAGGAGCCTGGTGGGCTGCAGTCCCTGGGGTCACGAAGAGTCGGACATGAATGAGCGACTTCACTTTCACTTTTCACTTTCATGCACTGGAGAAGGAAATGGCAACCCACTCCAGTGTTCTCGCCTGGAGAATCCCAGGGACGGGGGCTGCCTGGTAGGCTGCCGTCTATGGGGTCACACAGAGTCAGACATGACTGAAGCGACTTAGCAGCAGCAGCATATCATATTATACACTTATTTTTTGTCTTGACTCTATTGTCTACTTTTCCCACTACAATGTAAATGTGAAAAAAAGCAAAAAAGGCGGAATTTTAATTGGCTTATTTGTTCCTGTATCCTGTGCTAGTAGCTAACACAGTTCCTGGCTTACAGAAGTTCAATAAATAATTGTGGAATAAGTGAATTTTTACAGACAGTGGATGTCAGATGCTTATTAAAATGTACTAAGGGGGCTTCCCAGGTGGCTCAGTGGTAAAGATTCACCTGCAAAGCAGCAGATGCAGGAGACTCCGGTTCGATCCTTGGGTCGGGAAGATCCCCTTAAGGAGGAAATGGCAACCCACTCCAGTATTCTTGCCTGAGAAGTCCCATGGACAGAGGACCTTGGCGGCTACAGTCCATGGGGTTGCAAAAAGCTGAACACACTGAGCACACACACATGAATACAGGAACCAAGTTGAGGGTAGTGACCATGAGCATGCCATTTCCTTCTACAGCTGTCAATTTCTGGATGATAGGCACAGAGAGACAGAGAGGGAGAGGGCTTTTCTTTCGTCAGAATTTGTCTCAGAGATGTCTTTTCTTGCCTGTTTTGTACTTTAGACAACATCTTAGATTTCTTTTGATGTCTTATGAAACTTAAGACAGACAAGAATGAAAGATGGGTCACTTTTAGAAGACTTCTTAAAAATTGGACAAGAGCTAGTAATTGTTAGGTATCTGATAAATATTTTGAATGAAGGAAATTGTTTCCACATCCACATGGTGAGCTTCAGTTCAAGCTTTAAGTTGTACATCTGATTTTTTCATCTGGGAAAATTTTGTATTTGTTGGAAGATCTGTGAAGTTGGAGCTGAGATGTTCTCCCAGGCAGCGTTTAACTTTGAAGGGTCACAGACCAGGTGTAGAGGACTGATATGCAAGTTAGTCCATTCCCATCTGATTTTCCACTCTGAAGAAACAGAGAAGATTGAGTCATTAAGTGATAAGAACCTTCCTAATTCCCTCTCCCTCTGAGTCCAAAAGTCTGTTATACACATCTGTGTCTTTTTTGCTGTCTTGCATACAGGGTCATCATTGCCATCTTTCTAAATTCCATATATATGTGTTAGTATACTGTATTGGTGTTTTAGGGTGGGATGATTTGGGAGAATGGCATTGAAACATGTATACTAACATGTAAGAATAGAATCGCCAGTCTATGTCCGATGCAAGAAACAGCATGCTTGGGGCTGGTGCATGGGGATGACCCAGAGGGATGTTGTGAGGAGGGAGGTAGGAGGGGGGTTCATGGTTGGGAACGCATGTATACCCGTGGTGGACTCATGTCAATGTATGGCAAAACCAGCACAGTACTGTAAAGTAAAATAAAGTAAAAATAAAAATTTTTTTAAAAAAAAAGAAAGAAAAAGAAAAGAAACTTCCTAATTGTGACAAACAAGTCTTCTAATGCAGCCTTTAGTCGCAGCTATAATCAAGAAGATGGGAGATAAAGGAGACACTGTAAAGAGAATTTAAAGAAGGTACCATGATCTTCAACTGATTGGTGGCACTTATATAGTAAGAGTGGTTTTTCAAATTTTGCTTGCCACAGGAAGCCTCCAAGGTGTCTACTAAATGCAGACTCCTGGGTCCACCTCCAGATCTAATGTGTAAGCATCTCCTAGAGTCTAAATTTTAGGTAAGTGCCACAGCTGATTCTATTCCAAGTTGTCTACAGACTAAATACAAATAAACATCTTTGTAGGACAGAACCCATAACAAAAAGAAGGCAAAATTAGCTTCTAAAGAAGTTACCAAATTAGTGAAAGTTAGACACAAAATCTCCAGTGACTTCTAACAGAAGGAAGCTTTATGTCCTCATCAAGTCTTTTTACTTTTGTTTTAAACAAATGAATAATACTATTGCTTGATAATTTATTTTAATTTTTTAAATTCAATCAAAACAGCAATTAGAAGAGAGAAAGATGCTTACTAGAGTCAGGCAAGCTGAAGTCTAATAATAAGAACTAACAGCTGAGAGTCTGTCAGGGAATTAAGAAAACAAAAACTATTTCCAAAAGTGCACCAAAGCCCAGAAAGAATGGCAGTCTAGGACCTCTTTAAGAGGGATTAACAGATCTCAATATCTCCAGACGGTATCACCTCATTTCCAACTTGTAATGACTCTGAGTTACCTATAAAAGAGTCAATCATTTTTAGTATTCTCTGAATATGACTTTGGGAAGTGCAATGAGTCTTACAAAGAGTTAGATGCATAAAAATAAAACTGAATGTAGATTAGAGTAAATTTCAGTTATTTGGAAAATTAACAGAAGTGGAAAAGTTGATCCCTGGATAAACGAGATATGTACACAATTTCCATGTTGATAGTGGTTAAAAATGCTCTTGTATTGGACCTGGGGCTGGCCTGGCATAGGAAGTGGGCTGGAAAGTAGTGTCATAATTTGCATTTATGGTGCTAGAAACTGAGGAAGCTTCTTGCCTGAGACAGCTCAGGGCGCTGCGAGCCAGAGAGTAAAGCTACAACAGTGTGCACGCGAGCTTTGCTACTCCAAGGGCAGCCCCCAGATAAGCAGCTGAAATATCTGAAAACTTGTTAAAAGTAAAAAGACTTGTAAAAAGACTCACCAATTCCACTTCAGACCTCCTGAGTCAGAACCTGTCGTTTGACAAGATTTCAAATAAAGTTTGAAAAGTGCTACACTAGTGAGAGCTGGGATTTCAATGTCAAGGGATACAGTTGTTGAAATCTGAGAGTTCGGAGTCCTGAATTACAGAGAGACTGGGAACTCAAAAGAAAGTTCAAGTTATATAAAACTACCAAGAATAACTCAGGGACAACCATATACCTCTTAAAGATGAGGCAGAGGCGATCAGGTTCATAGGTAGGAGGATACCTTACATACTTTTTCTTAATAAAAATCTCACAGATTTATCTCAAAGTTTCTTCAAAATTTTTTTTACTTTAACACAAAAGAAAAATGCACAAATCATGTGTACAATTCAATGAGTTTTAAAGCTATTTTAATGAGGCATTTATATGCAAAAAAATCCGTGGTAACTTTTGACAAATGTATACACCCAGGCGATTACCACTCTGACCAAAATAGAGATTGTATTCATCACCCCAAATTAATTTCCGTCCCCAAAGGCAGCTACTGTTCTAATCTCTACTGCCTTAGTGTTACTCGTTCTTAATTACACTATCATTATTGACAATTATGCACTTTTTTTGTATCTCGATCCTTTGCCTTAACATAATGCTTTTGACAACAGTTCTATTGTCTCATCTATCAGTTACTTGCTACTTTTTTATTTATTCATTCCTGTATGAATATACCTTGGGGCTTCCACAATACCACAATAGCTCATCCATCCTCCTGTTGATGGAGAGTTGGGTTGAATCCTGTATTTTGGCTTCTATAAATAAAACAGCCATAAAAATTTTTATACAAGTCTTTTATGGACAATATTTTCTTTCTCTTGAGTAAATACATAGGTGTGGAATTTCTGTTAACTAAGAAACTGCCAGTTTTCCAAAGTGGTTGTACCATATTATGTCCTCAGCAACAATATATGAAAGTTTGGATTACTCCACATGTTTGTCAGTGTTTAGTGTGATGTCACCAGTCTTTTTAAAGTCACATGAAATGGTTGCAACTGTTCAGTGGTGTCTTGTGGCTTACTATGTATTTTCTTGTTGACAAATGATGTTGAGTATCTCTTTTTGTGTGTACTTAACCCTCATCTATATTCTTTTGTGAGGAATCTGTTGAAATCTGTTGCAGATACATTTTCTAAAATAATGATAATAAAATTAGCCACAATATCTCCCATAACATGTGTTTCTCCTACAACGCATTTTTGACATTCTGCCACTAGGCGTGTATGTCATTTCATCCT